>NC_092458.1:92806218-94106218 GCF_047495875.1 Pithys albifrons albifrons
ATTCCCTCCTTTTAAAGGATACTATAGTTGGCAGACCTAAATCATGCTTCTCTGCAGAAAAATACTATCTCACTGGGAAAAGGACAGGCAGTTCAGTGTCTCACAGAAAAGAAGCAACATTGCCAGTGAGAATTTCTTCTTTGACCTATTGAATGAAAGTTTAGATTTTTTTGTGACACTATATTAATCTCTTTCTTTCTGTGGACCACTCATGAATTAGAAAAAGAATAATATTTCCAATTTATAAAGAAGTTTCCTTTGAAAATGTCATTATTGAATTGTAGCGTTCACAATTAGGCTGGCAGTAATGAGGGAGTTGTGTATTGTTTAATTTTCCAAGGGGGAAACAGAAGAGAAAAACTAAGGGGTTTACAGAACTATGAGAAGTACCAACTTTATTAAAATGTGAGCCTTCCCTAAGAGACAGAAAGAGCTAACATCTAGAAGGAGTCAAGCTTTCAGGAGAGGATTCAACCATAGCCTTCACCATGCAATATACTCACAAAACCAGAAAGTGCTATCAGATTTTGGGTTTGCTCCTACTTGCTGCTTGGGCTGAGAAGCAAGTTGTACATACCAGACTGGCTTCTCAAGGCAATAAGTGAAAATGGCATTTAAAAATAATAGTTGCCAGGTCCTGCAGCTCAGAACTGTCATATTGCATGCGAAAAGCTCACTTGTTCCCAGACATGAGGTGTAGAAAGTATATGAATGTGTGTGTGCATGTGGATGTGTCTGGGTCTGGGACACAGACAAATTCCCTACCTGGAAATGGCTTGCTATTATTAGACATGCAGTTACCAGGGGTTATGTAAGACAATTGAAGCTCTGTTTTTTAACAGAGACATGATTCATGCTACTTGTAGTAACAGTAACCACCTCCAAACGAGACAGAAAGCAGATACAGACAAAAGGCTAAAGAAATCAGTGCTGGCTGAACACAGCCATCCTCCTGATACCTGCTGCCTCTCAAACAGCCTTTGGGTTATCAGCAGCAGAGGTTGATGCTAATTCCAAAGACTTCTGGAATTACTGAGCTGGTACAACTGTGTCGGTGGTGTTTGGAGGGAGTGGCTGAGGCTGCAGGAGCTCTGAGGGGTGACAGCATTGGGCACACTTCACCGTGTTCCCGGCAACGTCTCTGGTGTTCTACAGGAGGCTGAGGGAGCTGTGAGCAGAACTAGCACTCCTACTCTATTTTCTCAGTTACTCCTGCTGGGAAAGACTGGAACCAAAACAACTTTTGGCTCCTCTGCAGTTAACACTTCTACAGACATTTTTATAGTAATGTGGAGGGAGAGTCCAGACCTGGAGTAGCTTTGAACTTCTGCCAGCGCTCTTCATTAGAGCAAATTGTGAAATCTGATTGAACTAGAATAGCTCTGAGCTCCCCTACAGCTAAGATTGCTGATGGTAACATCTCCTATGGTACTTCTTGCCGGTCATGGCACAGATTACAGTATCTGCAAGAGCCCTGATAATTTTGTTCATCTGGGCATTTTCTAATAACATTTTCTGTCAGGAAATAGCAGGAGTAAGGTAGCTGCCAGATTCTCTACAGTCAAAAACTCAATCACCTCCTCACAAAATTTTTTTCCTGATAGCAAAAAAGGTTGAGCTCAGGCACTGGTGGAGTGCTTATTTACAATGTCACTTCCCAGAAATAAAAGGCAGGGAAGTTTCTATTGGGTCCCCTCAAATCACTGCCATTCCCTGTCTTGTCTCCTCTTGGAAGATTGTGGTTTTCCTGTAAAATTTAATTTCAGCATCATCTAAACCATTCTGCATAGTAACTTCTGCTGTCAAGGAAGAAGATGCTGAAGATTTGCAAATGGTCTTTTAGCACTCAGGAGACAGCCCTCCTACATTAGCAGAACTTATCCAACAACAGAGCCAACTGCCTTCAGTTTCATTCAAAAAGTTTTGAAATGACCAGAGAAGAGGGCCTCTAAGAGCCACAGAAGGGAGCTGAATCTTGAATTCTAGTAAATCCCAAGTGTTTATCAGTTGCTAATACTGAAGTAAGAATGACAAAAATTATTGCTATGCTATTTTCCTTAATGCATCATGCTGCATGTACTGCACAGAGTAGAAATCACTTCAGCTACTATTAATGTTAGTAATCATTCTCCATCACCACACTGAATACAGTATTAAGAGAAAAGTGAAAAATAACTCAGAGTGCCTTAAAAATGGCATTGTAGTCATATCCTGACTCCGTGTTTTCCTGGCACAGGGTGCTTAAAATCCAGATCTGGATAACACAGCTGGCACTGACATCTCTACATTTCAGGCACACTTAAGAAAAATCCTGTTTTGATGCAGATGATACATAACTTTAAAAAGCAAATAATTATCACAAATATATATCACACCTCAGGACACACTGCTGTCAGTGATTTGACATTTCAAATGATGAGTTTCACAAATGTGCATAACCATCAGATTTGATTTAACAATGTTTTAGAATAATTCACATGCTCATCTAGAACCTTTTTCATAGTGTTTTGGCACTGAAGCATGAAACAGGAAATCTACAGTGGGTTTCTCTTTGCATGTGAGGAAGCAAGTGCTTTGATCAGTTCTACATACTCCAAGGCTGTAGTCAGTTATTCCTCAATGGATAATGAAACCAAAGCCCAGAGTGACTCTGTTTCTCTGTGGATCCTCTATGATATTTTATATATAGTTTTTGACATAAATCAAACAAGCTTTCATTTGTACAGTTTGAGGCCAGAGGCAGCAAACACACAGGAAGAATGGTATGGGAAAACATGTTCATGGTGCTTTTTACCTAGTCTTTTCACTGTGTTGGTTACCGACTCTTTAATGAATGACTTGCAAAGGAAATCTTTAGAGACAGGAGACAGTCATCCAAAAAAAAAAAATAAAAAAGCATTTTAATGTTTTCCATGACTGTCAGTAATGCAGTTGTTTAGCTCAGCATTCAGGCAGTGGTGTTATGAATCTTAAAATTTAAGGAAAAGATTCCTTGTCTCAGACTTTTCTCCTCAGAATCCATGCAAACATGATTTTTGATATAAATCTTCCTCTAGTGAAGGCAGGTAAAAACCATGCAAGCATCTTCCTCTCCTTATAAAACAACTGACATAATAAAAGCTCAGGGAGAGGAAGGAATTCCATCAAGAAGGGGCTGGGGCTTGGGGAGGGGAGGAGCATGTTCAATTTTTCTGTGTACCTGTTTGATAACCTGGCTCTTAGTGCTTGAGAAAATGAGATGTATCTGAGAAACTGTTATTTCCTAGTTTACCTTGAAATGAATGGTTCTGTGGCAAATGGATCAAATCCATTGAAATTTATAGCTGAAATTTATTACATTGTCCTACATAGAATTCTACCTTTAATTAATGTGAACAGTATCTCATAGTTCTGCAAGTAGCAAGCCATGAAAAAAACAATATTTCATTACTTTTATCAGTTGCCACTTTGTATCATGTTCCATACTCAGGACTATGCACTTCCAACTTGAGATCATATTTCAGATCAGTCCCACAGATTTGGTGGCCAGACATTGTTGGATGAAGTGCTGTACCATCATGACCAGGAGGAGGTCGTATGGCAGAACCAGCATCAAGAGCATAAATCTTCATTAAATTGTGTTCTGTGTTGAGACTATACAGTCCCTGCACCTAAGTGAAAATATATTATCAGTTTGAAAACCTGGTTACTGAAACATTGAGATCTATTCTTTGAGAACATTCAGTACTTTCTTCAATTCACCAACATCTATGGGACTAAGGGTTTGAGGATTTAGGCCAAAGTACTTGCAAGGACAGCATTCAGTGAAACTAAAGCAGTGTTTAGGGGAGAAGGAAAAAACTCAGCTCATTTTCTTCATATGCTTTCATTGTTTTTGTTCTTCCTGAAAAATAATGTCCTTTCAGATTTCATTTGACATCTCCATGATGTTGAACAGATTCGGAGAAATCACCAATATTTTGACAGGGTTCCTTGGCAATGAAATGTTCATGAAGCTCATCTGTCATGAGCTAATCTGGCTCATCTAGCCAAAGCAGTAGCTTAGGCAGATATATTACTGTAACGATTTAATTTCTACACATTTTCTTCGTCTCTGGTGATTGCAGTGATGGCAACTCATGTTTCAGTTGCAGAAACATCAGTATTAATTGCAGCATGACTATACCTTTGGTTTTGTGAGAACTCTGCTTAAAGTAGCAAGGCGGTGTCAAGTTGTCAAGTGCCACCTTCTTGTTAACAAGGCAGTAGTCTGATTGGGCCAGCCATCTTCAGCCTTCATGACTTCAAAAGCTTAACCTCTTCCATTGAGTTTCATACCTTGTAACCTACAGCATCAGCACATAAATGCCTCCGGCTGTTTATACTGTCAAACTGCTTCTATTAATACTAAGTGTCTGTAGAAAACTAGCACTCAACATCAACAACACTACCAGTATACAAGCACTGCCCACAAATCAATGTGTTTCCAGGCAAGTTTACGTGGGAGCACAGAAGATTTACTCCATATTTGACACCAGCATCATAAAATTATTACTTTATTTGCCTCAGTCACACCCCTCTTTAATCAACTATTTTCAGAAGTATATGGTTTCACTCAACAATCAGGTACAATTTTGAATGCTCCATAGTAGGAATATAGAAAACTCTGTGTTTTATACCCAGCAATATTTTGCCAGAATAGGGTCATTTAAAAATAATAATCATGTATATAGCTATACATACATACATATAAATACATGGGTAACATATATGTATATATCTGTGTATGTGTACAATACATTTCTTCATGTTACCACTTGTAAAAAATGGTCCAACACACTGCCATAGTTCAGTCTGGCATCATAGATTTTTGTATTCCTTTAAATCTTTAGCTGCATCATGTTACATCAGGACTTCTGATGATCTGCTTCGCACTCTGATTGGGCACACAAACCACCGACATTTATTTGTCTCTTCCAGGCACCAGTTATCTTCACCATTTCAAATCAGATGTGAAAAGTCCAAACAGTTGCTTAAGGCTGCCTAACGTGGCTCTACCCTGCTCCACCCCCACTGAGGTGCAGCTGAGAGAGCAGCACACACTGTGCTTGGGCACTGTCTAACCCGGCACAGCTGCAAGTGTGGAGCTTATACACCCAACACGCTAAGCATGATGAGAGCTACGTTAATGGAAAATAGGCAGTACCCAGATTTAGATCTTAAAGGAGAGAGAACTTTTCAAAATGTTCAGGATTAAGGCCTTGTGCCACGGTCCCTGGTAGGAGGGGCCATTCGGCACGGGAAGTCAGTAGGAGAAGCGTTATCCCTTTTGACCTCAGCTCTTAGGTATGGGTAGCTGTTGCATTGAGAATACTGCTTACAAATTGTGAGAAGTATCAGAAGAATCAGTAGACAAAAGTGAGACCTTAAAAATGCCTATTCCAAGTCCCAAAATGAAATTTAAGAAAGGAATTGCAGCTTAAGAGCAGTGAAATTCTATAGTAACAGATAAAAGGCAATGAAAGAAGGGAAAAAGAATCAGATGCAGACAAGTAATAGAGGACCTGTGAGACAGAAAGTGGGGACATAGACTTTCCTACAAACTACATTGCTATTCTGGATTTCAGTAAATACCCCTGGGACTTCAGGGAGAGTGTTTTTCTCTAGTACTGTTGCAAACATGTCCTTGTGGGAAATTGGCCTTTACCAAGCTAGAGCAGTTAGCCTCTTTAAACAGTCTTTCTACAAATGTCTAATCTGTTAACAAATTAATTTCTGAATTTCAGGCCATACTGGTAGTGGACATACAGCTTTCCCAGCAGAATGCAGAAATTGCCAGTTTCCTGTCCTAAACAAAGCCTTGACCATTGTGCAAAATTCATACTGTACTCTGTTGGAATGGTGGTTTTTATATCACAGTCTATCTGAACCTCTGTATGAAACACTGCAGTTGGATATCCCCCTGTAGGTAGTCTATGGCCTAACCTTGTTTATGGAACATAAATGCCATAGTCAGTCATAGACAGAGGATGTACCTTCTTTGGAATAAGAGTAAAGTATGTCTAGAATAACCCATTTCATACAGAAAGTTTATTCTTGAATGATGTTTGTTGATGGCTAACACTGCTGTTCTCGTCTCCTCCTTCTCATTACAGCTTTCAAAGCATTTCATCCAAACTGCCACTCCCAGATAGAAAAAGTGACCAAAAAGAATTTAATTTACTTAGAGAGCCCACTCCAAAAATGTAACATGACTGTGAAAGCATCAATTAAAACTGACCCCACCATACTCAGGAGACCTGTACAATACATGGATTAAGATCAGACATGCTAACTTTGAAGGCACTAGCAAGTTATTTTTCATTGCCTCATAACAGACAGCACTGTATCAGCACAGCAAATAAGAATAATCAGAATTAAGCTCACAAGAAGCTCATCTTTTTCATTACTAGGGATCACAGGAAAGGCAGAAGGAAGCAGAATTCTGAAATTATCAGGGAAAAGAGTATTGCAGGAATAAAATAAATAGCAATCAACTAAAAAATTGAGTCAGCTTGATCAGGACTCACTAAAAGAAAGTAACAGAAGACAGTGGTACCAGGTTTCAAACCAAGAATGGTGATTGTCCCTTGCTGGTCAGACATATGAGTGCCCCTAAAAGGGAATACTGAAGGTGTTTGATGGTGTCTCTGAGCAGACAGAAGAACATCCAGGGGGAGAGAAATGTCCTGCAGGGAACCAATTTAGAAAAAGCCAATTTCAGGTCCGAGCACTAGCAGCAAATTGATGTTTATAATATTTAGGTCATCTGTAAAGGAAATATGATGGTGTGTTCTGTAAGGAGCAGAGTCAGGCCAATGATTGCTTCTGTGTGTTTTAAGTAATATGATATGACAGACCACATCAGATCAATGGTGCTGATTAATGAACAGCTCTGGAAATGTAGCTAACAATAGATGAGAGGGGTCAAGACACAAATTTCAGGAGGGAGAAGGAGGATCAGTGCCTCAGAATATAGAGTTATGGTCCAGGAGTCCATTAATCATCAGCACTATTATGTAAAGTACCACATATTCTCCTGACTTTATGCCCACTGCAACTGCATTGAAGTCAGTATAAAACTGACCTAAAGTGTACATCTTAAATCACAATCTGTAGTACATCACTGCTACCATAAAAGGGACCTTCCTTAATAAAAACACTGGTACGATTAATGTTTCTTACACCCTCTAAATTACCAGATAAAACTTGGAAAGATCAAGGTGGGATAAAAGGGAGAATATATAAAATGCCCAAGTTATTATCATTAGTGGGAATATTTAAGTAATAAAGGTCTGCATTTCTGGAATGCATTCATGCAGAAAACCTATCCTCCAAAATTTTAATTAAGCACACAGTACCTCATAGAGCAGGAATGTAATGCTTTCCTTTTCTGGATAGATAAGCCCAGGTAGAGAGGGGAGAAGTCACTTAACCTACTGTCACACATCCCATTCCTCTATTGTCCTGCTTGTCTCTCTTTTTGCCCAATCTTTTTATAGTCAAAGATCTTTTTCCTCTAACTTTTCCAAGATAAGTCTTCTAGAAAAATTTATAGTGTTTCCTTCTCTGTTGCACCCTTCATGTCTCAAGAAGCTTTGTTGATTAAAAAGTACCCAACAGCTGATGGTGATCTCAGTGTTATGCTCATCACACTGGAGGAAGAGATATCTCTTCCCAGGCCATAGCAAAAAATATGGAGAAAAATGAAGACATTTTAAGTATTGCCTTTCACAGAGATTCTGTGCCCAGATTTTGTAGAAGACTTTGAACAGCCCATCTCTAACAACTTGTCTGCCTGACCCTTGATGTGAAGCCAGATTGAGTGCTAGGCAGTGCTACAAGAGAGAGCCACTTGGATTGGGATCCCAGAGATTGGAAGAGCAATAATGACACAAAAAGAGGTGACAAAATATGCAGGATTAGTACATGCAGTTCTTAGGCTTCTCTTGTGTGAAATTAGGAGTGAAGTGAGCAGGAGTTCTGCAAAGTAAAGACTAAAGACCCAATCCTGTGATTTTGCTGCTTCTAGTACAAGTTAAAAATGCATGTTAACTGAAGTACCAGGCAGTCTTTAAGGCACATGGGATTTATCCCTTAAAAAGGTGAGCAATAGCCAGATAAAAGACAGACCGATGTGTGCAAAGTCGATAAAAGAAGCAAGGTCAGCATTAATAGAACAGGTGGGGCGTATAGGAAAGTGGGAGGGACAGCTTGAAAGTAAGCCATGCTGAGTGTTAGCAAGGACTCGAATCTACAGAATCCTTGGGCGTTGCTGCACCTTTGATATTCAATTCTTGGTACTGGTCAAAGGTGCCGCTGTTTTATGTAATTCTTTTGAGCTATCCTGATGCTGCCATATGGTTCCTCTCCCAGGCCCCAGTGAAAATCAGAGGTGCAGGCTAAGTTGAGGATTTTTGTGTGTGTATGTTTGAATTTACTTAATTTGCAATTCAAAGTAGACTTCCAGAGGGGAGAACCTACAAAAACTGGAATCAAAGAAAATGTTTGCTTGAGCCCCATGAGGTGTAGCTGCCAGGTTTCACGTAGCCTGTTGAAATCAGTATGTAGCATCTATTCCAGTCACTCACAATCATTACAAAATGCGTGAATTGAACATAAAACTGAATGTATATGTTGTGAAGTACATTATTGTAGTGTCATCTAAAATCCTTCATTGTGTCTGTTGGCGCTCATTCCAGTGTTCCTGCTGCATGAACAGTGGAGGTTTTTTATTGTTTTGCATTTAAAGACATAAATTCCAGCTTGCACGGTGACATTAGCTACCTGTGAAATAACAATTACATCTCATAGTATTTTTTGTTCACTTTCTTGATTTCTTTGATAAAGAATATTTGCTTTCCTTGTCTGATCAGAGTCAGCAAAATCATTTTTTCATGGAAATAGCACCAGTGGCTTCACTGTGGATGGGACTGAATATGCTCGTGTCCCATGACTTCAGATTTCTTTGCATAAGTGAAGTAAGCAGGATTTAATTCTGTCCCTGGATGTTAACTTCAGACATGCTTCCAACATCCACAATGAGCCACCCAAGGATCATAAGAAGCAAGCAAAGGAGGAGTTCTGTTAGTCTAGAGACGAATTCAAGTCGCCTAAATACATAAATACTTCCAAAAGCTTAGGTCTGGATGGTAAAATCACACTCTAATAAGTACTGGAGCTGAGTTTTTTCTGTGAATCCCTTTCTGTATTAGTCCACTGGTTCCAACTCTCTCTTTAGCTCAGAGGATTTCAGAGATAAAACTGCTGCTGAGCTGAGTCTTTCCTGCAAGGCTGACAATAAGTTACTTCCCTGGTGTCACTGCAGTAGACCTTGTGACTGATGGGAGATAGATGGGGTTTCTGCCTTGATATGAGCCATCATTTTTGTGATGTGAAGACAGCAAAAGATGCAAAGGAGGATTTTTTTTCCTTCCTCTTCCTGCCTTTCAGTCCTAAGGAAGCATTCATTGCTCCTCCGAACAGTACTAGCCTTGTTGTTCTGATGAGATGCATTTGAGCATGCCAATTTTGTGCTAGCTCTCCTATCACTGCTCCGTGCTCATGCCATTCAGGTGAGCACCTTCTCAGAATGAGTCCTACTGATAGTACTTTGTTGGCTAATCCTCTTGATTCAAAGCAATCTACTAGACAGTATGAACTGCATGGGAAAGAACACTTGTATGCAGCTGGGCATGCACAGGGGTTGGCACCTCCATGCACATTCTGACATATGTCAAAATTCAAGGGGTTTTTATACCCTAGAACAAAAAAGTTCTGAATTTATCTATTCCCTACATCCTTCGTGAGTTGGTACAAAGTTCAGTTTGTGGTTATCTTATCTAACTATACATTCAGTTACCTATTCCTATACCTACTATTACATAGTCCCTACAGTCTTACCATTTCAAACAACTACACCACCACCCACCTACCAGCCCCTTTGTAAAGTCTTTGACTACCACTGCTATCTGCTGAAGCGCTACTTTCCAGGTTTTATTTTACCCTTTCAGTTGAGTAGATCTCCTGCTTGTGAGCAGTTATGTTTTGCAAAGTCACACTCATGCTGAGTTCTAAAGGTTATGCCAACACAGCCAGGCCTTAGGCCCTGGACAGAGACCTTTACCTCCCCTGTTTCATTCCCACTCCTCCTGGCTTCACTGGATTATGTTGCATGGGCAGACTGAGATAACTGGGGACTGTCTCTGTGGTCATTTGCAGCCAGGGCTGGAGGGACTGAAGCAGCAAGAATTTAGTGCTACCAGGCTGCAGCCAGCTGTGCTGACAGTGGAGAATGCCAGTTAGTGTTGTAGCAAGTTTTCTTGCGCTCAGTAAATAATTATTATTTCCCCCTGACCTTTCCTTTTGATTCTTCCTGGTACAGACACAGCCTCTCTCTGTTCCCTGCCCCAATGAACGTCTGCACTAGGTCCAAGGCTTGGAGTAATTTACCTGAAGAGTGATACCATTTGGAAACCACTGTAAGTATATTTTATCTCTTATAAAAGACTTCTTGTTCAGCAAAAAAAAAAAAAAGACATCTTAAACAAAAACAAACTGCAGCACCTGCGAGCCTTACTGATGAGGGTAAACTTAGTTTTGCTTTTGAAATTTGCAAGGAAATATGTGGGCAAAAAGTATGTCAATAAAAAACTGTTAAATATTTAAGTCATAGCCTCACAGCATAGTTCAGCAATGGCTGTTTTGATCTGCCTGTATCTTTTAGTTTGGCAGGTTCTCCCTACTTACTGCTCTAGTTCGTGCTGTTCTAGTTGGTTCATCCATGTTTGTCTTTGGAGTGTTTTATCTTCTTTTTTATTCTTATAACTTTTTAATGAGACACCTTTTCCCTCACTGGTGTTTCAGATGGAATCTCCTGCAGCTCCCTAAAGGTTTACACAATTCTTTCCAGACCTTGAGTCCCTTATGATTTAAGGCCATTACAATTTGTTAGATTTGGCTGGATTATATAGGTAAAGTTGCCTGAGAGAATTTTGATGTTACATTGTGATTTTATTATGCTCTGAAATGACTAGTTGTCTGTTAACTTGCATTTCCCCCCCTCTGTAGATCCCATATTTTTTAATTCTTATGATCAATTATCCATAATTGCCAGTACTGTCACAGTGTTGCTGTAGCTGAGATGCTCTGACATTTTAAGTCAGGCAAGTTTTGTAGTTAGGGCCCAACTTTCATGAGACTTGTGGTTCAGATGGAAAAAAATAGACAAATCTGGGGGCATGTAAACCCCACTTCAAGCATGAAAAAGACCCAGCAAATTTCAGTCTTACTCTAACTTAATCTCTGAGTTTAATTTAATTATGTTAATCAGTCTCCTGTAAGGGATTTTGGAGTTTATTTTACTTTTCTGTGTTGATTAAATTTTCCAGGCTTTTATTGCACTAGTACATTGGGTCTCTCTTGTCAGTTCTCCATGCCTCCCATTCTTGCTTTGCAGCATTCTGCTGGGATTTTTCTTTCATATTATATTTTATGGCGATGTTTTCAGGAGTTTGTGTTTTCCATTGTATGACACAAACTTGCAATCAGAGATTTTAAACAAACTGCCAGTCATGTAGCTGTAACAGCATGAAGATCAATGTGACTGCAAAATCATCAGAGAAGCTCTGTGAATATTCAGGCAGTCAGCCTGTGCAGGACTTTTAAGTACTGATGCAACACTTCTGGCAAAAAAACTGTGATGGCTCAGGTGGTTTTAAAGTGATCGTGTCTTAGGAAGCTTGACCCTCAGCCCTGCTGTTCAGTGTGCCCTGAATTTTTAGGGAAGGTCTATGGGCAGATTCCAGTGCTTTTCGTTGTTCTTTCAAGCCTTTGTTTTTTATATTCAGTGATTGTACTCATCTCTTTCTCTCCTTACTTTGTCAGTTTCTAAATATGTATTGTCAATGTCATGTCTGGAAGAGACACAACACTGGCAGTGATAAGCACTGATATCAGGAGCTGTGTTAGCCGCACACAGGCAGAGGAAGAATGTGCAGCAAAATACTCAGGAAAAATATTGCTTAAAATCAGACATGAACTATTTTCACACTTATTTTTAGGATCTGGAAAGCTGGAGGTTTTCTCAATTATACACAGTCTCTGTGAAGTACTGAGGTTACAAATGAACTGTACACCAGTGAGTTAAGTGCAGTGCTTGGACACTACTGGCATCTCTGACCTGAGGGCACTTACTATAAGGTGATGCCATATCTGTGAGGAGGTGAAATAATGCCTGGAACATGGGTGAGCAGACTCAGCCAGCAGCAGCACTTATAACAACATCAGCAACCCTGTGGTGTGTTCCCTCTGTGCTGTTTAATATGCGATGAACAAAGGTCTGGTTGGTGACCCAGCCCTCCCTGTATTCAGAGGCTGAAAACTGCCTCATTATTGTTCATTATGTAGTATTATTCTCATGCAGTCACATTATCATAGCTTCCCCTGAGAGCCAGGATGCTACTGTGGACTCTGAACAGCTACACTGGTTCCTGTACCTGAGCTAATTTGTTCATTGCTAACCTGGGGACTCTGCAGGACAGAGAGCTGTTCCCTTGTAAGGGAAGGTTCAAGCATTAGTTATAGCTGCCGTGTGAGAAGTACAACATGCATTGTCTATTTTTGACAAGGACCTGGTTTGCTGGCCCCACTGTGAAAACGTGTTAACTCATCCAGGGGAAATTCATTCCAAACTCAAGTAATGGTTGCAAGGGAGATACATGCAAAGAAATCAACTGTGGAGAGCAAGTGGAGGGTTGAGGGAGAGAAAGCTGTATGCAAGAGTGGCAGCAAGAAAGGGGAAGTGTAACAGGGGTTTTAAAGGCATTCCAAAGCTCAGAGGTAGTAATTAGTTTCTAGATAGCTTTGAGGCTAGGACATCCAAAATATTACCCATTCTGCCTTCAAATTAAACAGAAATAGCCAATTCTAGTTTACAGCCAGTGCCCAGATCATTGCAGTCACTGTTTCATTGTGAGCTGCCCACCATTTGAGACCTTGTATGATAGTGCAATGTTACGGTACATGGAAAGGAGGAAAAGTCTCAGTGCAATGAAGATACTGACAGAAAACAGAAATAAAGTTATGGCAATGGTTGTACATCTTGCTTTACACGTGAGCTGGCAAGTACTGATATGCACAGTTCAGTTCAGGAATGACAGTGGATGCAGTTAGCCTGATTTTAAGTATTGGCGAGCATATAATGAAGAAAGACGATACTATCTTTTAAGTGGTGTAAATTAACATAATGAAAATGAACACAATAAATATAAGGGAATGCTGAAAGTGAATACCAACAATAGAAAAGTACCTGGACATAGGATAGAAAATATAAATAGATGGTGTTGGTAGAATATTTAGAAATGGACTGGCTAAATCTCTTGTAAATCAGTAGCAAATACAAATTCTGCAGCAACTCTCTAGATTCATATTAGTCTTACAGCGGTCAGCATCTTTTCTGTCCCCAGCTTCTGGGAGTCTGTGCATCAGGTTCATGCACATAAGTGCCATCTCTTTGATATACTGGCCTTCTGCTGTCCTTCACAAGAAGCAAAGATGATGATGGCCTGATAATTTTAAGAATGAGTGCAGTATTGGAAAGGACTTGTAATGCACCACAGGTGTGTGTGAAGGAGCTCAAAGATAACTGGAGATAAGAATGGAGCCCCTTGCTCCAAGAGCACATTCTCAAGTCTTTTGCAAATAAGTTGCAACTTCTATTGCCCTTACTAACAAGTAAGTAGCAAACATCTTGCTTCTAGGAGTAGTCTGTGAGAAGAACATAATCACAAGAACTAAAGTCGTAAGGTAGACTGACCCTTACTACTGAAATAATCACATAGGATTGCCAATCAATGAAGTCCAGAGATGGTACATAAATAGGTATAATTTGGGAAGGTTCGATGAACAACATTTGTTACTTGTTTCATTCTTGCTCCTGCCATTGTTCTTTCAGGGTTTTTGATGTAGCTATAACAAGTTATACTCTTCCACATACTCTTAGTGTGCTATTTTACCTTCTGGAACATGGAGATATATTAGAGAGCTTGCTGATGGAAGTGTTCATAGAAGAAGTGTGCAATCAGAAAAAAATTAGGTTGGAAGGATCCTCTGGAGGTGTCTAGTCCAATTCCCTGCTCACAGCAGAGCTGACTTCCAAGTTGGATAAGGTTACTTAGAGCCTTGTTCAATTAAGTTTTGAAAATCTCCAAGGATGGAGGTACTACAACCTGATTCAGCACTGAACAATTCTCCCTGTGAAGACTATAGTAATACCATAGCAGTAGAAGTAAACTATGTAAGAGAATGTAAGAATATTTGGTTAGAATATATAAGTGAAGATCGTAGCAATAGGAGCTTTCAATATGGGTGATAAGGTAGAACAAAAAGATAGTGATATAGTTACAACAACAGCAGGATTGTCCTGGCTTTGCCTTTGCTGTCAACAGCAGCCGGACATTGCAGACTGGAGAACTTTGGGTTTCTTCATAGGTAGTTTTGATCACAGTGTCCCTGGAATTCTTCTTTTCTGAAAAGTTTTCTTTAGATCCTTAGCTGACTTGGCTGGTTTTATTACTCAGCCTTCCTCCTGTGGAAGTCTACATTCCTTTCAGGTGGTACTGAGATGCAGAGCATGTGTAAACAGTGGTGTTGCCTCCAGTGCCAGTCAGCACCATTGCTATTCTTACCATCCTACTGAGCACAAGTCACCACGCTGCAGGACTCTGATGTGGAAAAGTGATGACACAAGAGCATCTTGATAACAGTGTCAGTTTTAAGAGCAAAGCAGAAAATACATGGCTTTGGAAAGGAAGAAGCAGGGGGTGCTTTGCACAGCCTCCTTGGTGTCACTACCTGATGCTATAGTATTTTTTGACCTATGCCTCTAATGAGTTTTGAAGGCATGGGAGGCACACTCAGGGTCAGCCACAGGATGAAGCATCAATCAGTGCTTGGTCTAACAGAACAACTAGGGCTGTGCTAGTGGCTGACAAGTCATGTTTACTCAGAGTAAGCCCCTACCCTGCAAATAACAGCAATGGCCTGTCTGGGGTAGGTTGCTTTGTGTGTGGATAGAGCTGGAGTTGGAGGTTGTGTTCCAAGCATGTAACTTGGCTTAACTCTGAGCTGAAAACATACCTTAAATACAGCAGTTCAGCTTCCAGGTGCAAGGAACTTGATTGTCTTGTGCATCCAAAGTCCATCCTTTACTGCCTGGACAAAAAGGTGTGCCACCTGAAAGCTGCTCGGGTACCAATACTGTAAAAAAACACTGCTTTATGCACAGATTTCCTGCAGCACCCAGTGCATGCTGGCTGCACATGGGAATGTCATGGGATCTGGAAATGAGGTGTGTGAAGGTGTGACAGAGTTTGTGTGCCAAGGATCCATGCAGACTGTTACAAACGAGACATACGCAGTCTATGTACTTTAATATACATGTGCCCACATATAAGCTCTATATCTCCTGCATTCTCATCCGCATAGCGAGAGATGGATCCTTCCTGTGACAGAACGTGGAACAGACGGAAAGATGCCTGAGCTTGGAGTGACAAGATGCTCTGTTTACTCTTAATGAAAAAAATACCCTTTTAAATGCTTTCTTTTTCCTTCTATGTAAAACGGAGTAAATCAGCCCAGCCCTTTTTTTATACCTCTACAACTTTAAGTAAGTTCCATATAGTTGTGTGCTATTGGTTTAGATCAGATTAGATTTTAGCCCGTGTATTTGGAGCATATTGATTATAAACCGGGCGGTCCTATGGAGTAAAGGAGAGCACTCTGAATCCCAAGGTCCTGAGTTCCAGTCTCAGTGGGGATCGTCCTCTGGCGGTTCAATGCCTCCCTGCCATCCCATCCCGTCAGATCTCGGATGCTCAGCAGCGTCAGTCCCGCTTAGTACCGGGGGCTGTGACAGTCCCGAGGACTTCACTGTCACTATCCAAGCTCGCTCGGCCGTGGCAAATGGACCCTTGGGACTTAAACGGTGGGGCCAGTTGTGCGCACGCTGTGCCTCACCTAAAAAATCCACTGCGCAGGCTGGAAGGGCACACCCACGTGGGGAGAGCCCTTCCCAAATCTTCGTTCCCAAAGTCTGGCCATACATACATACGATTATAAACGTGTGGTTTCCAGCAGCCCGTCCCGTGGCGTGGGCGGGTTGTAGCCCCAGTGATACAAACGCATCAGGGCTGTCAGCAGCTGGGGGTTATCGGTGTGGTGATGGTTCCCCGGACAGCTCCTCCCCGACATCGTGTCCCGCCGACACCGAGCGCCTTTCTGTGCCCAGGGCATCCCTGAGCGCCGGGCAGCTCAGGGCGGGTACGAGGGGCCAAGCGGGCCCGGCACCTCCTGGGGGTGCTTGGCAAGGCGCGGAGGATTCGTTTTGTTTCTTTATTCGGCCCGTTTAACTTTGTTGTGTGACTGTGGCCGCCCCGGGGCGGTGCGGCGGGGCTGTGCTGGTGCTGCCCCCCGGCGGCGCGGGCGGGGATGGCAGAGGCAGGCCCTGCCCGGCCGCGCTTATGCAATGCCCTTATGTAAGCGGCCGGCCGGGCCGCTCTGCCCTGCGAGCCACGCGGGAACCGCGCTGCTCTCGCTGCGGGAGCGAGGCAGGAGCGCCGCTCCAGCCGGCAGGAACCGTGTCCTGGCGTGCGGGCTGCGCGCCGCCTCCTGGCAGCGGTGCGGGAGTGCCAGGGTGTGCGAGGAGGAGAGCCCAGCCTTGTGCAAGGGGCTGTGCCCGCGGGTGGGAGGCAGAGCAGAGCGGCGTGTGCGGGGCAGCGCCGGGGCTCCGGCAGCGCCACTTGCTCTGCGATGAGCCCCGCTCGGGCCCGCAGCCCGCGGGGTGAGTGAGGGGCTGCCCCGAGAGGGGACCCGCCCCCGCTCACCTCTCAGGTGCCGGCGGGAAGCACCGGCGGTGTGTTTGGATGGTTTTGCCCTCCCCAGCAACCGCTGCTTTCTTGCGAGCGGCACCGCCGTTCTCCCCGCGGCGTGCAGGGGGAATGCCGCATGTTGGCAGTGGTGTCGCCCCGGGTTGGGGCAGCAGTGCCGGGCTGGGCAGCTCCTGCCCTCGGGGAGCACAGTGTGGAGCGCCCGCACCTGTGGAGTGGAGGGGACACAGTGAGACAGGTGCTGTGCGGCTCAAACCCCGCTGCTTCTTCACCCTGTGCCTCAGTTTCTCCATCTGTGGCAACTGAGGAATACCTGCTTGATGTGCCACTGAGGTCTCCTTGGAGGTCTGGCTCAAGGGAGGTGTTGAGACCTCATATGCACAGTGCTCACAGACAGCTGTACCAGACTCCAGGTCTTCAGGCTTTACTTAGATGACCTCTGCATCTCTAAACTGCTTCAGTGCTTTTCCCTACAAAATGAGTCTCTGCCTTGATTCATTTTGAACTGGAAACTTGCATATTTGTTTGCTTTTCAGACGATGCTACTATGTTTCTGTATAACTTTCTCTATTCAGAATGCTACAGCCTTGGTTAATATTTGTCAAATGGAGCTCCGACTGTCTGAACCACTGGGACGAGTTTCATCTTCTATGTCATCAGTAGGGGCAGAATGAGGAGCTTCGTGCTTGGCCTATTTGCTGTAACACAGTCTCAGGGCCATTGCATCAGAGTCAAAACAAGGAGCAGCTTGTTTCCAAACAAGAAGCATGGAGGAAAGTCTTCTCTGCCTCCTTCCCTGTAAGGGAAAAGAGAGGCGAGAGGGGGGGTGGTGATGGGGGAAGAAAGTTATCTTTAACAGATTCTAAAAATGCCTTTTCCCAAATATGCAGTCAGTCCCTTCAAAGGTCTCTTTGTTTATTTTCAGGAAGAAACCCAAGACAGCTGAAAACCAGAAGGCGTCTGAGGAGAATGAGATTACTCAGACGGGTGCATGCAGCGCCAAGCCGGGCCTTCCCTGCCTGAACCTTGAAGCTGTTCCGTTTCTGAGCCCGGCCCTCATCCACTTTCCACATTCACCAACAAACCTGCACGCACACACAGGGTCATCTGATTGTGAGTACACCAACATGCTGCTGGGTTGCGCTGGGGTTCTTGAAAACACCTTCCTTATTGTGGACCAGATTTTCCAGTTGGATGGTCTTTCCACAGTGTCATAAGCAGGAGGTCCTCAGGGCTTACCTTTTCCCTTCTTTGGGAATTACCACTTAAACAGAGTATTTTTCTTTTAAGTTTGTGGTAATGCAATCAGGCAGAGGAAGCTGAGGGTATGTTGTTGGGTCAGGTTGCTGCCTCTTACAAATTAAAAAGGGAAGACCCTTCAAACATATCTCTATCAAACTAGAACTGTGGTTGCTGTTCTCCAGGTACTCACATGCTTCTCATTACCCAAGCACATCTACTGACTGGGGGGTTTCAGCCTGTGCTATATTGCAGTAAGAGAAAACAAGTGTCTGGCTCTGACACCCAGGATTGTAAAGGATTTCCATGAAGAAAGGGGAGTGTTTTGTGGAGAGGATCAGTCTGTGAGAGTCTGGAAAATCTTTGTAGGCCTGTGTGGTTGTTAAGTTTTGAGGCCCTTGTTTTGAGTGCATTCACTTTCAGATTACTCAGCATGGGTTAATTGGCCCTTTAAAAATGTTCTTTTCTATTTTGCCAAAAAATACAAAAATATGGGAGGGAATGATTAAAACTGGATTTTGGAACATCATAACTTACCCTGTCAGCTCTTGAAAACATTGTCGTTTCACAGTGGTCCCTGCCTGGAAGTCTTTTGGGCAAGAATGCGCAGGGTAATGTGAACCTCATCATTCACTAGTTTTAGAATATATAGTTTACCTCTTCTGTGGTGGTTTTAGGATGGTGTAAAATTTACAAGACGAGAGAAAAAGGAGAAGGATGATGACACCATGTTTCAAGAGCTCAGAAGCCAACCAGATTTTGCAAAAACCTATAAAAAAAACAGGACATGACAATAAAAAATCAGATTAAAAAGTATGTGTATTCTTTTCTTTTTTTAATTTAAAAATCCTGCCTCAGGGCCAAGCTTGGAAGCAGTCAGGTTATAGGGATGATCCCGATCAAAATCACTTTAGCTGCAATTCATTCCTCTTGGCTTCTGACTTTATTCATTATGAGCTTCTGAGAGAGATCTTGATTTTAATAGAGGTGGTAAACATTGGGGAGACTTTCCTAAATCTCACCTGGTGATGTGGGGAGAAGAAAGAGATGTGAAACAATTGAATAGCAGGCAGCATGCAATTTAGTATATACAAGAATTCTCTTCAAATTGGAGATGTCGGTCTCTTTGTTAAAACTGGGATTCAGTTTTGTCTTGTAATGTTTTCTGGGGAAAAAAAAAGCTTGTGAAAAGATGCAAAAAATGAGCAGAACAACAAGAAAAAATAATCCTTATTTTCAAACAAAGAATCCCTTTATCCCATTCACAAAGATGAAAGAGTTCATTAGTAAATGGGATTTGAAACTTCACACTGATGTTTTTTGACAGTACAAATGGAAACCCATGAAAGCAACCTTAGGACAGAGGCCAGCAGGGATTGTAGGGAACTTGGAGAATGAACTCCTGCTTTTGCTTTCTGAGGTGGCCAAGTTCAGGGGTGAGGAATGCTGGCAGAGGGCAGTGGGGGGAGGTGGAGTCTGCAGCTCTTCATGGTCTACCTGTTCTTTGGACAGTCTTTTAGACCCCTAAGTTTTTAATGTCCCCAAATCACCTTCCAGATGATCTCAAAGATCTTTTCAAACCTAAACAGTTCTGTGATTCTATAAATATGAATAAACTGCAGAGGCAGGTTAGATGCTCCTTTCACACTGAAAGTGTAGGTGTTTTTTAGAAAAGATGTTTAATAACAATTTCACTATTAATATTGTCCTTTCATGAATTGTTGAAATTTAGTTCCCAAAATAGAGTCCTGCAAAAATTCAGGAAATGGTAAGACCTCCTGTGGTGTTGATTTCTGTTAGTTGATTTCACATGCTTTTTATTCATGATGGGTTGTGACCTTTATCAGACTCTATCTGTTTGGGATGGTAGGCATATAATTATTGTTTGGCATACCCTTGCAAAATAGCAATGCCAATTTCTCATATGAACTAAAATGAGGTATGATGAATATTTACTGTATATTTACTATAGCTTTCTCCCATGTCCTGTGGTATTTTTTTAATAATGCCTCAATCCTTATTGCTGAAATATGTTCATTGGCCCAAGAGATCAATATTTTTGGCTCCCAACAATTAAAAAAGGCCTTCTCTGTCATTACAAATTCCTTCTGCATAGCCTGTGGTGATGCTTTTCTTCTTTGGGCCAGCAACACTTCCTGTCCTCCTCTCTACCTTCTAGACAGTACAACATTGCTTCTGCTCCTTTGCCCAGTCTGTCATACTGCCTCTACCCCAAGAGCTGGCCAGATTATATTTCATTTTCAAAGGAGTTCTTCATTGTGTTGGGGAGTTTTCTAGTGGATGGCAAATAATATAAAAATACTTCAAAACTAACGTTACGTAGGAAGTTTGGGAGGAATTTTTGTTGAAAATACCAGAAACACCCAGAAAGAGTCAGCATGGTAGAGTATATCAATTCTTGGAAAGATGCACAAATGTACAGATGGTTTCATAAGGCCTCATTCATGAATTTGGAAAAAAAAAACTTGGATTGTATGGGCCACCTATTCAAATCAGTTTGAAATCTTCACTGACCATTTTGCATGCACAGTCACTGGTGCTTGGCAGAAAACACCACCACATATTTATTATGAGAAATATTCAAAAGCCAATCTACTTTAAAATATCAGGGTGCTTTTTGAATGATTCAGATCAAAATACTTTTTCCAAGCATAGGGAATAAAAACTCTGTGATAGCCATCTGCTCCTCAGCTGTAAAAGGCAGAGGTGAATAAAACCTAAGCAGTAGTCTGAATGCCATTCTTACTGATACAAATATTTAGCAAAAAATCCCAGCTAAAGCCTTATGTGACACCCAACTTAATTTAGGGTTTAATTCCATAGCATGATATGTTCCACATGCTGTTTCTGGTGCCACTTACTCCAAATGAAATTGCATTATTTCTCACACTTGTAGGATTGGGTTCTAACTTTCTGGGTTTGAACATTTTATTTCCAGCACTGATGAATCCTTGAAGGAAAATCCAGAACGCAGGATGCGTACTGTCCTGTTCCATCTCTTTCAGCCTTGGGAAATGCTAACTCATGCAATGCAATTGGAGACACAATTTAGGGAAAGAGAGTCTTCCTGAGGTAACTGTTTTCATGTAGGACTTGGCAGATAAAAAGCACCACTTTGAATTAATTTGGAATTAAGTGATAGAGTGAGCTGATGGTGCTCCAGCCGAGTTATACCTCTAGCTACTCAGCTGTCACAAACAGATGTAGCTGCTTACCCAGAAGAATGGTGTTAGTGCAAAAAGCTGCAAGGACAAGCACAGGTTCTGGAAAGGTTACAAAAAAGCAAAGAAGAAAGTGTGAGATTCGTGCTATTTGCAATTTTTCACATATTTCCTTGCTTATGGATGGAGAATGCAAAAAGTTATAGGGTTCTAGTTCAAAGGCTGAACTGCCTCAGGTAAAGGTTCTAAAGATTTTTCTGAGAGGAAGACAGTCATCAGGACTTGACTGTATTTAAACTGTTTTGATCTGTTTAGGCCACTTATTTCAGGAGGCTTTCAGAAAGCATTTATAACTATATATGTTTTGCAAGTGCCAAGAGATAAGATCATTTTGGCAGAAACTTTCTCAGAGATACAATCAGACAAAAACTTCATTCAAGCTCTGATGTATGCATCTTAACAGATGTGTCCGAACTCAAAGGAATCCCACGGGAACAGTGCAACTGAATCTCTTTGTCTCTATTGAGAGTTAAAAGAGTTATTCTTAGATATTGGATGGTCCATCTGTGAAGGAATTTGTTCCAGACAAGGCAAAAGCAACATCTTTGAGAAGAGTTTCCGTGAGACTGAGAGACAGGTTGGACAATCACTGGGAAAACTTTTGAAGCAATTTTTGTGCTTTCAGAGAACACAGAATTCTTGCAGAGAGCTGACATTCTGGTAAGGAGTGAGTTGAGAAGGAAAGTCAGGCATGAATAATTTTTGAAAAATCTATTAGACAATCATTGGCAAGACATCGAAATAGGGGAGGGCTTTCTTAAGTTGTGTTTTAGCAAGGGACCAGGGAGATTTTGTGCATTAAATAGAATGCACTTTATAAACACTGTCAGTGATAGACTGCATCTGAACCTTTTGCCCCTACATGCTCAATTAATGTGGCTGAGTTGGTTCAACTCCAGCATTTTTCAGCTTTCATAGGATGGGAGCTTTGAAGCAGTCTGGTTTTTTTTTCCTAGTAAGTTCTGATTTTTGTAGCTTCATAGCCTTCCAGCATGGCAGGGAAAGACAGAGTAGGAAACTCACAAGGTTCCTGAACTCCACAGAGCATTAAGAGTGAATATGGAAAGTCTGAGTTTTCATTTTCTTGATCAGCTAGAGGAACCCACCATTCTCTTCCCATGAATCTGCAAGTTTGATTTCCCTGGGGCTAACAGACAGGCTAGATGGATCAGAAGGTGGTTTGGCCTCATCTTTATCTTTTAGGTTTCCTGTGTTTCCCTTTGAGGGTCTATGGCAGGAAGAGAATGGTTGCATGCCCTTATGCTCTTCTCTTTTCCTCTGGAAAATTTGCTGTGATTCCCTAGGAACTGCTCTGGAACTTTCAACTGGTCTCCACTCTCAGTGAGGAGGAGGGGCCCTGATTCTATCAGCTCCCTTGTTTATAGGCAGACAGTATGTCAATAGTAATTCCATCTGTATTTTTGCTAATCTATGTATGGTATGTCTTAGCTAATGCTGAATATTTTTAGGTTGTTTTTGGTGACCTAAGAAATGTTGTATGTTTAGATATCTATTTTAGATGATATAATAATAAAAATAATGATGCAGGCCTTTTCTGTAGCAAACTAAACTGAAAGCAAGGGTAACCATAGTTCTCAAACACTAGTGTCACAACACTTTCATCTTAAAGAATATTTGAAATTTTGTTTAATAAATGCTTCACTTTTTAGTAGTCTTAAGTGGTTTCAATGTCCTGTACACTTATATTTCTGTTTGTAAAAGTATCAAAGGAATATCAGTCAGGAATTATTTGGTTTTTTCATAGAACCAGATATATGTTGGTTGGATTGTGAAGGGACAGAAATAAGTACAAGTATGCAAAATTATAAGCTGAGCTCGCCCTGCCTCTGTTGAAAAAGTCATCACAATACACTGAAGAACTGGCAGTGTAAAAATGTTGTACTACTGATAGGAACTGGTCTCTATATTCCTAATCAGTACGCTAAGTGAGTTTTGTCAGGTTGGTCTCTTGGGCTTTTCTTCTCTTGAGAAATGACTGATAGCATATGGTACTTCAGTTATGAAGTCAGTGAGTATGTTTTTAGAAGCAACTGTGTGACTTCGGAGCCCAAGTTTCACTGATGCATAAATCACATTTCTAACACATAGATGCCTTTGAAAATTTGTCTAATTATCCTAAATGTTGATTCTCTCATTGATGACCCTGCAATAGTGGCTTGATGCTAGGTTGTCACTTCTTTTGGTATTCAGTATTTCTTACTGCTCTCCATTTAGAGAGCTTTCAGTGATAACATGCATAATCTCAGCTTTGGTTTAAAACTGCCATGCAAGTTTCCAGCTTTGATAATTTCAGGAAGGAACTTGAAGATGTGTCCACAGTGTATCTATTCTTTCTAAATACCAGGGAAAATAATGAGGCTTATTGCTCTTTACAGTTCCATAGCTTCCATTCTTGAGGTGACTGAGTTGGTAATACTGTTGTATTTCTGTTTGTAAGTCATGCTGCCTCCACCCAGTCATACTGTAACTGTTCAGTAAGATACCTATGTCTGAGTTTACTTGTTAATGTCTTCAGAGTCTGCCCCCTCCAAGATTTTTGTTAGCATTCTTAAAGTTGTGCATCTTTCAGGAAAATGTTTATTTTCTATATTGGATGAGTGTTTCAAAAGCTTCACTCATGAAATGAGGGACTGATGAATACTGTACAAATATCTATCACTGTTCAATGTATCAAGATGTTTTGGTACCTTTTTGTTATTAGGGATTTTGTTTGGGTTTTTTGATTTTGTATGTGAGTTTTGTGTTTGGTTTGGGGTTTTTTTAATAAGTCTCCAGAGCAGTGCTTTCCTCTCTTCTCCCTTTGAGCTAGCTTACCTTCTTCCATCATACTCCATTTTGAAAATTAAAGCAATAATGTCAATTCCACTGTAGAGTTTCTGTGCCCTCTTTAATTACCTTTACTGCTTTCATAGACCAGTAGCCTGGCTAACACACTGAGTCCTAACACACTGAGACAACACACTTGGCTCCTTAATCTATCAATCCACATAATCTGCAGCACTTCCTAGGTACCAGTCTTTGCCATGTAAACTTTCCCTGTCTGATATGTTTAAATAATGTTTCATTGCAGTATTTGTCTTTATGCCTTTAGTAAGTTTTTCTTTAAATTTCCTCTTCACTCTGTGTAATCTTTGTTTTGCATCTAGCCTGCCACAGTTTATGCTCAGTTCTATTAGTGTCAGTTGGGCACAATTTCCATGTTTGGAAGCATACATTTTCAGCTTTAATAAACTCTTATACCTTGTTATTTAACCACTGTAGCATTTTCTACTTCCTCATATTTCTGTTGTTGTTCTTGGATATGCATATGGACTCTATTAAAGTATTATTAAGGCCACCTCCCTGCTGATCTTATGGATTTTACTTCCTTATCTTTTCCTTTCAGACCCTTTCTGACTAACTTCCTCTTCTTTTTTTCCTTTTAATAGTTGTTCTTCCCAAAGTTGCACATACCAAAACTGTCAGTTTATGTGATCTCCTTGAAGGATGTCAAACAAAATCATGCCAATCACTGTTATTTCGTCTCAACCACATGTGCTACTGCTGTCATCTCCTCTGTCCTAGTGGGGGGAGAAGACTAAAACCAATGTACCATTTTGCTGATGTGGTCTGCAGAGGGGCACTAAAGCAGCTCCATCTACATCTGTTTTTGTCCTTCTGTGAGTTGCTACAATGCCATGAAGCTAAGTGCTTGCATCTCTCTTGGTTAGTCCCTGCATGCTCTATGACGACACCTTCCACGTTTTGAGAAACACTGACCACTGCTTTAGTTTGTTGCAACTACACAGCTCCAAATTTGCAGGTGTAAAAACATAACTGGTCACCTTCTGCTCCTTTTTGCAGCTGTGACCTGTTTAGCATTGGACCTTTTTGCTCTTTTCCTCTCAGCTCCTATACTCACTTTCTCATCTTTACTCTTGTTTGCCTTTGGTAGAGTAGCCATGTAATCTTTGTGCTGTGATCCCCCTCAGTAACTTCAGAAAAAGGTAGGGCCAAACCAGTATTCAAATAAGAGAAAACCAAAACAATTTGTGCATTGTTCTCTGAACAGCTGAACAAAGAGAGCTCTTTCATTCAACTCTTTTCTGAACTGAAGCCTTAACGTGGTACTGGAAGAGAACCTGAAACATAAAACTGAGGAACTGTTTAATACCACCTAATAATGTTTATAAAGTGTGCTAGGAGATGTTGTGGGGGAAAGTCATTGTATTTTCACAAGAAGTGTGGTGTTTGATCTACTCCATAGGTGAAAGTCAGTTGTAAGCCCGTCAGAATGGCACTATACTTCATTTGCATCCAGGTATTTGCCTTGCAGATCACAGTGGCGTGTTGTGGCTGGCACCAAGCATTTGGATCCCCATGGGCACCAATTACTATTGTTTCTAGAGGGGATGCCATTGTGCCATCTTTTAATTTGTGTTTTCTGAGACTGTCCTCATTGTCCACACAGTCACTTGCAAGGCTAAAATAACATAGGATATAGTCTTCTGTATCTACCACTCAGGAACTAGAGTACACAGACAATTCGAGGTCTCTAGTTAATCTATCAGGACAAATAGCTCCTTGAGGAATTAAGTGCACCAATGAAAAAAGATTAACAAATCCTAGAAACCCTACTCATCCCAGCTTTGTTGTTTTAAACACTGAGAGTATCTCTGCCCGGTTGGGATGTGCAATATATACTCTGTATCAATCTGAGACATGTGGAAAGTGCTTCTTCTTGAAAGCCCACAAGAGAGAAGTAGTATAAATTAAGAGTAATCTCACAACAGCTATTTTTGAGTTCTTAACCAGTGAAAATGTAAGTGTAGCAATATTGTGCATCTATTAAAAATCTTGAAAGGCTCTTTATAACTAGATGATAGGAGTGATAACGTGTAATTTATTGATGTTACACAGATAGAGAACAAATCCACAAAGTAGCAATTTTTGAGTGAAAAGGGGTATGATAGAGGAAATAAAAACAGAGAAAGAGGCTTCTCCCTATGGTTTCATGCCTGTGTGAGCAACCATGTCAATTTGAACAAAACTACCTTGTGCTTTGGTCCTATGCCACATTTCATAACGGGGCATATTCCCTGTATTCAAAAGTAAAACTCCCAGATACCATCTCTAATGTTCTTGGCTGAGTAGAGGGTAGAACGTACCTGAAGGCAGACCTGAGAAATACTGTCATGCACTGCATTAGTATCACCTGTTGGTGTCTGTATGCTTATGTATACATGTATTTCCAGGGCCTTTTCCCTGGAGGGTGGCAGGAAGCATTGGAACTGAGAATGTACATTTAATGCTAGAGATCCATCTGATGATACCAATCCACCCAGCAATGCTGTGTTTTTGCATACATTTCTGTTCCTGTCAAAACTAAGTAAGTGATTTTGGAAATAAGTCTGCTCCCAGAGATTGCAGAGGTCTCACTGAGGACAGAAACTTTCCCCGTGGCCTTCAGCATTGTTGACATGAGCATGTGCTCTTTCCCACTGATACTGAAATCTGAATTATAAGCAGGCCTGAACACTCATCCCATAAGCACAAAATAAAGAAGCCACAGTCCAAAACAGTATGAATATCTGTCTCACGATATTTCTAAGTTGAAATATTCACCAAAGCACCCAGTTGTACTAGTTAACAATTACCCTTTCACTAGCAGATAAAAAAGATAAATGGAAAAAATAACCAAATTAAATCTAGCATTTTCATGTGATAGCTTTCCTCTACTAAGGGCTGAGACAGAGTCACTGCAAGAGATAAAAGAATCCTTTTGTCAGCCCTGAGGACTGGCATTTCTAATTTTTCATCCATCCCTTGTTTCTCCCATCAGCCTGTAGTTTTGTGACCAGAACAAAATCTCCTGCATGGAAAGGCCTTTCTCAGGAACCATGGATGATACAAGCAGTGATCTTCTGCAGGCAGCAGCTCTCCTACAAAACTCAACCGTGCCTGAGTGCACCCTTTTCCTAACAGACTACAAACACTCCTGTAGAGGATTCTAACATGAATAAAAACCTTCTAAACAGGTAGTTACTTTAAGAGGTTTTAATCTATATTTTCATTTTAACCAAAGCCCACAGGCTTTCAGACTTACTGTATTTAACCACACTCAGGCTGATAAGCTTTTCCTCCTTGTCTTTCTGCCTGGGG
Organism: Pithys albifrons albifrons; assembly: GCF_047495875.1. NCBI lineage: Eukaryota > Metazoa > Chordata > Aves > Passeriformes > Thamnophilidae > Pithys > Pithys albifrons. The sequence continues at coordinate 92,833,766 of NC_092458.1, forward strand.
GAAAAACCTAACAATACACAGCAAATGGGAAAGAGTTCATGCAATAGCAATTGTCTCTTTTGGAGATATGTTTTAATATATTTGCACCTATTATCCTTCTAATTTATTCCTTCTCCAGACTCAGCCCACCTCCAGCCCCCAGCCCCTTCTCCCTAAGCAATGTTTTTGAGAGAGGATATATGTCTATACAGTCCCCCCGCAGCAAGATAACCAAAACAATCCTTATCCACTTCCCTTATGGATGTTCAGTTTGAAATCCACTATTAGGACTTAAACAAAAGCCCTTAAAGCAGGTGAAGGTATTAAGGACTAGTCTTTTAATCAGGACCATAGAACAGCAAAAGAAATCATATTGTTTGCCTACATTTTCCAAAAAGTTGCTGTTTTGGGTTTGTTTGGGGTTTTTTTCAAGAGGCATCACCCTGTTCTTTGGTTGAGTGGGTACTGTTCACACCATAACTCCACCAGCATTGCTGGCCCATCTCAGCCCTTCCCTGTCAGTAACTCTCTTGTTGCAGGTCCCCCAGTGCAACATGCACTCTGAGCAGCCACACTTGGCACTGGGAAGGAAAACTAGCACTAGATGCACCTCGAATTTTTAAAGAACCAAACTGACATAAACTTATAGCCACTTAAAGCAGTTGGACCATGCTGGGGCTTGGCAGGATCGTACATAACTCCCTGGGAACAAGCGAGTATGGTTGACACAGTTTTCATGTATAACATGAAAATGTTCTCTGCTGAAGAAGCGATGAGCACAGCCTCATTTCTCTTCCTAGGAAATGGTGCCATCCTGTGGCCACGTTGTTTTCTCTGTTTCGATTTAAGGGAGTAGTTGTACAGTTTTCTCCCTTTACATTTTTTAAAAAGAACATTAAAATGCTATTTGGCAAGCTTATATTTTGCTAACATAAGTGGCTTACAGCTGGCCAGGGCACAGGAATTAGCACCCTTGTAATGGTATGGCCAGCCTGTTGAAATCCCCATTAATGTAGCTGTGATGACAGCTTCAGTGGTTGTTCTGTTTATGTCGTGCATGTTGCTTGGAGGTGTTGGAGACACCTACAGGAGAAGTATCCCCCATCAATGTAGTCCATGTCTGTGTTAGGGGGATGTGACGGCATGGCTGTAGCAGCAGAGGGTCTGCAGACAAGGTCTCAGAGAGAAACAGAGATAAACAGTGTGTGTGTATATGTGTGCCAGTGTTTAACATGGAGGTATGTTGGTCTGGACCCCAAATGTGTGCCTGGGGAAAAAAAATGGCTTTTGCCTATACCATCTTTAAAGTATCTTTGAAATTCCTGAAATAGCAAGTATACAAACTGGACTGCAAGTGGGAAAAGTAAATACCCTGGCTAAAAATGGACTACTTCTCTAACTTAAAAATAGCTGAACATGCTGTAACATTTCGAAGGCTTTGGTGACCACATTGCTATGATTTGGAGCCAGCTTTTACCAAGTGTTTTAGAGTTGTAAGTTGGATGCTGACCATAAAGAGGTACAGAGAAAGTAAGGCACTAGAGCAGCCTCAGAGGAAGACTTTCTCGTAAGCCTGGAGAACAAAATTTGAAGAGATCCATGGAGTTAATTATTGATCTTTCTGTAGTGTTCTTTATCCAAGGAATATAAAGCCATTTTGTTAGGATTAATTAAGGCAGGGTGGGGTGCATGATGCTGTCCGTGTTCTACATGTGGAGCAAACTGAGGCACAGACATTGCCACCTGCAGATTGTAGGGCAAACAGGATTAGTGCTGATGGACACCTCCTGTGGACTTTCAGGAGAAGCATAGGAAGGTGACTCACTGCCCTGGTCCCTAAGAGTGTAGGCTGAAATAGAGCCTTTTATGCTGGGATTTATGCCCTCTGGATATAGAAGCCATTTTATGTAGAACACCTATGGTTAATTCTTTGGTTTTGTGTGAATTGGATATCTCATCATTAGGTAAATGCTAAAAAGGACAGGGCAATTAACTGAATAAATTATCCATAGGAAATTTGCTCAACATTCTCTAGTCTGCAGAAAAAAACCCGTCTCCTGAACAAAGTTTAAGCAAACTCTTTCTTGTTTGCTGTCTCTTTGGTATGTTTTTTCCTTGGAGAATAAGGTTCTGTTTGTATGTTCCTGCATTTATGTCTTTCAAACAAATGTAGTTATTAGCGATGAAATTTAGAAAAGTTAGACAGCTTTCAGAACGCAGTGATTCTTTCTTGCATGGAGTGTATTACTGACACATTAATAGATGTTGTGCTGGTAAAAATACAGTACTTCCTGTTAACTGTAGACTGCTACATATTTTGATTCTAACAACAATCTGGTAGGGTTAGGGCAATTTGTGTAGTGTCATCTGGTGTTTGTTTTGGATGGATATTATAGAAGGAGATACTGATTTCAAGATGTTCAAGCAGATGATTGGGTGAAAACTCCACCAAACCTTTAAAGCAACAGAAAGCAAGGGCTACTCCTGGTCAGATCTCCCACTGAGGACACAAATGTTCTTCTGTGTTCCTGAAACTCCATATAAGCTTTTCCTTTTGCAGGTCCCTGCCTAGAACAAGGCCAAATATTCAGGAGAATTAGTCTGAGCAGGAATGTCTAAATTGGCCTCTCCAGCATCTTTGAGAAATACTGACAAGTCAGACATTACCAGGTTTTCAGGATTTGAATTCTGGTCGCTTCCTAAGTGGAAGAAATGTTGCTCCACTAAATTGGTCCCAGAGAGTTGGAACCTGATGCAGGACTAATTTTGTGTATGGAAACACTATAAAGGAATTTTTCCTCTGTTAATCCAGTTTTATTTTAGAGTAACTAACTTCAGAACAACAGAAAATTAAGCTTTATCACTTGGGATAAATTAGGTCATTGGAGCTGAAAAAGCACCCATGGTTATGGTGCTAAGTTTGGAATAGGAGACACTTGTGTATGGAAATGAAAAAAACTTCTGTGGAATTTGTGGGGCTATAGTAACTTTCATATGTTGCGGTGGAAATGCTGTATTTCCACTGACCTGTGTTTATGCGAGAGGTAAGAGAGATTTTCATTCCCACTTAACGATTCTTTACTGAGATACGTCTTTCTTAAGGAAAATCTGTTTTGATAATAGGGTTTTGTTTGCTTGCGTTTATTTATTCTGAAAGGTCTTTAAAGAGTATCATATATGATGATATAGAGACCACTCCTTCATTCAGCTCTGTCAGGCTGAGAACTTTATCCACTTCAGGGCTGCATTTTAAGTGAAAGAAAGACTGGATAGAAGACAGAAGAAGATAAGAGTGACGAGAATACTTATAACCAGTGAAAATGACTTGGTGACCTGAGTTTGTATTTCCTAGAAATGACAGGTATAAAGGAGAAAAGTGAGGCACCTTGCAATATATGAGAAAGTACTATAAAGAGGGAAGTGGTCAATAGCTCTTCCTATCTTCTGGAGTAAATGATGAATAACCAGTTTCAAAGTTACATACTAGGACATCTTTCTTGCTAGAAAGATAGCAGGTGCTCTGTCTGGGGAGGGAGTGGAAATCAGCCACGGTGTTGATTTTTTGCAAACATGGTAGACAAATTACTGATGAGATAGTGTAGCTAAATTGTTCCCACCATGAGGAAAAGTAGACTAGGTGACTGTCTGAAGAATCTAATGCATCCTTTTGATACAAACAGAAGGCATCCAACACTTGGTGTGAAGACCAAGGATAGGAGATTTCCAAAACCACCTATGGTAGAGAGTAAGGAGTTAAGGAGTTGCTGAGTCTCCTGCAGCAGGTTAGTTAGGCTTGTGCTCCCAGGAAGTAATGGCTGGATTACTGATGCACAGAGAAACAGCTTCAAAAGCAGGAAGAAGGCCTACCAAGCCTAACTTCCACATCTTTATCTTAGCCCAGAGTGTTCTCCCAACTAGGGAGGCGCTTGTCATTTTGATATTAAGAATATAGATAGCATATTCTGTATAAGATATAGTGCCTCCAACTTTTCTACTATCTCTCAAAGTGTGTGTTCCTAATGCAAGGACTGAGAAGGTTGTCAGGAAGAGTAACTAGGCAAATATTTCAAGCTAGTTCTAGTTGAACTTGGTCTAAGTATTAGTAGGATGGGTTGCCAAACAATTTTCTAAATGCTACTGCAGAAGAGTGAGGCTAAAACTCAATCTATGTCTGTCTGATCAAGCCTACCAGTTCTCAAGGATATAACACAATTATTCTCTTTCCCCTGTAATTATAAAAGCAAGACAAAGCCATTGGGTTTCACTCTCCTAGTAATTCCTCTGAAAGAGCACACAGTAAGCATCCAAAAAGAGCTTGGATTCCAGTGTCCTAGGCAATTTTGCTTCAGGAGCAGCCTATGCACCGAGCTATGCTGAGTTACAGTAGCTGTGGTGGATTCATCATCACTGTGTTTCTAGAAGTGGTAGTCACTACTGAGCAATGACCTTTGAGATACTGTGATTTTAAAGGACACTAGAGAAAATCAAATTCTCTGATATCCTTTAGTTATGAGTATTAAAGCTGGCAGCAATAGGCTTTGCAGAAAGGGACATCTAGTGGCTGTACAAAAAAATCCTTACTCAAAGCATTTTAAAATGTACAACGTAGCCATTTATGTTTAGCCTGCAGTCTTCAGTATTCCATACATCTTATTAGCTCTACTACATCATGTGTTTGCTGGGGGTGATTTTTTCTCGTTTTGACAAACAAAAAATCACCTTGTGAGCCATAACTTTCTAGCTTTATGTAGGTCTACGTATGGTAACTTTGGCAAATAGAAAACTGCCTCAGACCATACTTGATGTACTTCACTGCTGCACTTCCACATTTTCTACAGCATCTTCTAGGACTCCACTGCCTGCTCTTTCCTTCTACTATTACCTTCCTCTTTGGTACTGTACTTGGAGGAGTTGTCATTGTTATTGTCATGGTAAAGCCTACTTTCTTTTGAGAGCCCATAGCATAAAAGTCAGCAGGAGGGGTGGATGAGATTCAGGGAAACACTAATCTAAGCATTCAGTCATGTATTACACAACAAAAGTTTTTTCCTTTCCCATCCATGTTGTGCTCCTTCTTACTAGTTGAGGATGAATTCCATGCATGTTTCTGTGAATAGCCTGACAGTTTAATCGGTACATTTGCATACGGGCAAATGAAGCTTTTTTCAAAGTTGCACAGTAATATGTTTCACCTTTATGCCATGCCAGCTTCAAATTGTATCCCAGGAGGATTTCAAATGTGCATAATCTGTGCAGTTGTCTGAGCTTTTTTTTCTTTTTTCTTTTTTTTTTTTTTAACTGGCAAATGCCTATTCATTGCCCATCTGGGTGAGAATGGCCTTTGCATTTTCACATCCATTCTTTCCTATATGGTTTGTGAATACCCCTCCAATCAGAACTTGCTTCACAGAAAGGGGACAAAACCATTTTACAGGAGTTTCTCAGAATAAGTCCATTGGGATCTCTACATCATGTTTACTGGACAAAAAAAAAATAGAGAGGAATACTTAACAAAGACCACTTGAATTTCACGGAAAGGTTCCCACTGTCTCGAGTTTAAAGGAATGGCAGGCCTGAGAAGAGCCGGAGACAGAGTCTTTTTCCTGAGCCAAGCATTCTGTGCAGTGACGAGTAGGTGAGTGTGCGTGTGTATGGGTCTTGTAAAGAGCTGACACACTTTCTGGCTTGTCCAGGGCTCTAGTAGCCTTTGTCAGAATGTGGCATTTACTTAGAATCAAGCCTGCATTGGCAAGTCCACGTTTTATGGAGAGCATCACCTTTGGACTTTTAGCTTAGAACAGCATAAAGGAGGGGTCAACCACAAGAATTTGTACTCAGTTTCCTGTGGAGCAGGATGGAATCTGCATGGGACAGCAGGTTTTGCTACAGACTTATCTGGAATTTGTTAAAACTGTTTTTTATACTGCTGTGGTTTGTGCAGTAATGTCTCTGACAGTATTGAAAATTATTTGATTGCCTGTACTTTGGATAGCTACAGCTTATAGGGTTGAATGTCAAGGAAGATGGCCTAGAATATTCATCCTCAAAATCTGTATTAGCTTTTGTTACCATTTGTTGTATGTCTCTTCAACCCAACTTTCTTGTTTTATCCTTAAGAAGTAAATTTCAGTTGTTTTCTCAGTTGAAGAAGTGGTGTTCTAATTTCACTTGAAGTAAAGAAAGGAGGAAAGAAATTTTTTTAAGGGCAAACTCTGTTATTACCAATAGGAAAAACAAAAAACACTCCATGCCATTTATGAAGTTACTCAATTGGCTTTCAGACCAGATCCTGCACCACAAGGTGCATCCTAGATAGTTGCTATAGAAGAGCTATTCACATCACTCTCACAAATGCAAACAAACCTCTTTTCTGTGCCATGATTAACCCCAGCTACATGACTTCATCAAGCCATCTAACAACCAAATACACTGTGGCTTCACAACTCTTTGATTTCCACAACCAGAACCTGAGAACGGCTGTTGAAACTAATATATGAACCTTGGCATTCCTCCTTTCTGTCCATGATTTGTAGGTACGTGGCAGAATTCACTTTTCCAAGGAGTCATCCAGTCTTGTGATACATATCACACCTTTCTGGAAAGGAGTTATCCCGAGGGTCCATTTTTCAGAATTCCACTCACAAACCTAATTTTATCTGTCAAGGAGCATAAGGGACAAAGTAGATTTCCTTTCACCTGCTCAGGTCAAGATACCTGTCTTTAGCCTCTCTGGTGTGTGTAGAATATTCTGCACTGTGCATGTGCAAGGTGAGATGTTTGGATTACTGAGTTGGACTGCTGCATATTTCTTATTATTATCAAATACCTCATTTGACAAAACAGAACATAAGGTCAAGTTGCTGGGGAAGGGGAGTCCTAGGATCAAACCAAGTAGTCACTGATACTACTCGAAGGGAGACAGAGATAAATGGGTGGCCATACAATCACTTGCCATGGCCTACAGTAAGTCTTGAAAAGAGGTGTGATCTATTTGTCATTCATTTTCTGCCTTTCTGTTCCACACCATTACAAAGTTTTTGCCAAGGATTCTGACCTTTTATGTAAATAGATTTTGGATTCTTGTATGATCTGGCAAGTTGGGAAGGGAAGCATCCTGAAGTGTCTTGGAGGCCTCCTGGAGAATTACTCCATCTGGAAGGAGGAGGAAATGCATGTCTTCTGTACATTATTTTGTGTAATAACAATTGCAATGCACTTGAATGCCCAAGATGTTTTTCCAGTCCTGTGATCAGTCTCATCAGAGGAAGAAACTCTGGTTTCTTGGCTAAGTTTATGAACAAGTCAGATGTATTTCACAACCTCCATCATACTGTTAGTGGTTTCCTCCTTGGTTTTGCTCTCTGAGCATCCCTGCAACGTACTAATCACACGTGGCAATTAGAACCCTTCTGGTACTGGTTGGTTTACATCTATTAGCATCAGACTTCTTCAGACAGTCTGGCCCCATCATGATTTCCAGTTCCTGACCTTTTGTGCTACCCTTTTATCATCAACTACTTCAGAGAATTAAAATAACCACCTGTGTCCAAGGTGGCTTCTCTTTGAACCACCAGAATAGAGGGTGCTGGAAATGTCAGAAGTGAATAAATGACAAGGAAAAGGCAGAGCAGGAAAGATGCATCATTTTCCTGCAAATTGCAGTGAGTAGTGTTCTACTGCCTGTGTATGAGACGTAAAGGACTCCTTAGGATGGAACAGAGAGACATGGTTGGGCTAAAATACAAATGTATATGTTTCAGCTGCTTTCAGTGCTATTTATTGCTCTGTATACTTCCATTAGAAAGTGACAGTAAGTTACTTTAATTTACTCATGCTTGCTTACCAAATTTTCCTTTTGGATCCTCACACATTGACACGTAACTGTGGCAAGAGGGGCTGTAGCTTCTGTAGGAATATTCAAGACAAAATGCCTGTAATACTATTGGTGATTTAGCATTACTTTTTTCTGCACACTTTTCTAGAAACCAAGGTGATGTATGTACTACAAATGCTAAGAGAAAAAATTATTAATACTGTTTTATTTGTTTACCATTCAAAAGGCAGTTCGTTTTTCATAGTTAAAATGTGAAACCACAGTTTCTGCCCATCAAAATCTGAATAGAAGAAAAAATGGTAAAGAACAGGAAAGAAATGGAAAAGCATTAAAATGAAAGGAAGCAAGATGAAGATAGGGAACAGTGGATTGAGAGATTAAGAAGTTACTTTTCAGTCACTTGTAAAAGTTAATTTTGAAGATTATATTGGCTCTGTACCCAAATTGGTTAGATGCTTTTCTAAACTGTTCTCTATTTAGATTATTCAGCCAAACTAAGACAAAATCTTCCTTGGAGTAAATGTCTGTAATTTTCCAGTTCTGTCAAGTAAATAACAGCAGGAGAACATTTGTTTTTATATGATGGTATTCTGCTGCAAGTCAGAACTTGGGATATGCTAAAAATGAAGGGGACAGCTCATGTTAACTTCTTGCTTTGGGCTCTTCCAGAGGACTGTTTGTCACTATTGGGTAGCAAATGTTCTAAACCACAACCCCAGACAAAACTGTGCGTGGGATTTTAGGAACATTTACAGCCTTAATCTTGAACCACATTTGGATTTTACAAAGTGATTGCCAGTTTTTTTCACTGTACTGTGAAACGTAGGATCCAAATGCCTTAAATACTAATCTAGATAGAAATCACATTTTCATATATAGTCTTTGCATTATCAACTTAGGGTCATTAAAGTAAGATTCTGATCTCTTCTGGCTTGGGTCCACATCCAAACAGCTTAAAATCCAGCTTTAATCCATGTGCTCAGTGTTTACAATTGGCTAGCTCTAAGCTTTTTAAAGCCAGAAAAACTGATAGGAAGTCCAAGGCCCAGTAAGTTGATTGGAATTCAGGCCCAGCTACACCTGTCTTCATTTGCTTCTGTCCAAAAACTCAGGACTTGAACATCTGCAAATGAGTAGTGAAATTTACTTCTAGCCTTACAAAAATGACATCTGCTTACCAATGTGTTTGTATGTGATTTTTACGGTGCAGTTTTGTTTACCCAGTGGGCTGTCACCTTTGTCAGTGCTCTGACTGTGGCCATGTAGAGGACGAGACTCAAGCTGTTCTTTCTCTTTTTTTTGTGTCACCTGCTTTTCTACAGGTAACATCAGTTGCAAGGGGATGACAGAGCGCATTCATAGCATCAACCTTCACAACTTCAGCAATTCTGTGCTCGAGACCCTCAACGAGCAGCGCAACCGTGGCCACTTCTGTGACGTGACGGTCCGCATCCACGGGAGCATGCTACGCGCCCACCGTTGTGTGCTGGCGGCTGGCAGCCCCTTTTTCCAGGACAAATTGTTGCTGGGCTACAGTGACATTGAAATCCCCTCAGTGGTGTCAGTCCAGTCTGTGCAAAAGCTCATTGACTTCATGTACAGCGGGGTGCTGCGGGTCTCACAGTCAGAGGCCCTCCAAATCCTCACAGCTGCCAGCATCCTGCAGATCAAGACTGTGATTGATGAATGCACAAGGATTGTCTCACAAAATGTGGGAGAAGTCTATCCGGTGATTCAGGATTCTGGCCAGGAGACACCCAGGGGAACACCCGAATCAGGCACCTCGGGACAAAGCACCGACACGGAGTCTGGCTACCTGCAGAGCCATTCTCAGCACAGTGTGGACAGGATTTATTCAGCCCTCTATGCCTGTTCCATGCAAAATGGCAGTGGGGAGCGCTCTTTTTACAGTGGGGCTGTGGTCAGCCACCATGAAACAGCCCTGGGACTCCCCAGGGACCATCACATAGAAGACCCCAGCTGGATTACCCGGATCCATGAACGGTCACAACAGATGGAGCGGTATCTCTCCACCACTCCAGAGACCACACACTGCCGCAAGCAACCGCGCCCTGTCCGAATTCAAACCCTGATGGGCAACATCCATATTAAGCAGGAGATGGAGGATGACTATGACTACTATGGCCAACAGAGAGTGCAGATCCTTGAGCGCAATGAGTCTGAGGAATGCACTGAGGACACTGACCAAGCAGAAGGCACTGAGAGTGAGCCCAAAGGGGAGAGTTTTGACTCGGGAGTCAGTTCCTCCATTGGCACTGAGCCTGATTCCATAGAGCAGCAGTTTATGGCTGGTCTGGGTCGGGATGGGCAGCAAGAACCTTCTCAAACAGATCAAAATGACGTCTCTACTGATGGCACTCAGCCACAGCAGCAGCAGCAGCAACTTGTAGATGCCAACTCTTCCTCACCAGAGAGAAGCAATGACGTTGAAATGGACAGCAAAGTGCTCACAGTCAATAACAGCACCGAAAAGGGGGCTTTGCAGCCTTCTGTCAACACAACTGTTGCCCAACCATTGCCAACCACACAGATCTACTTACGCCAGACAGAAACCCTCACCAGCAATCTGAGGATGCCACTGACTCTGACCAGCAACACTCAGGTCATTGGCACAGCTGGCAACACCTACCTGCCTGCCCTTTTCACCACACAGTCTGCTGGCAGTGGCCCTAAGCCTTTTCTCTTCAGCCTGCCCCAGCCTTTAGCTGGCCAACAGACACAGTTTGTGACAGTGTCCCAGCCTGGCCTGTCAACCTTTACTGCCCAGCTGCCAGCCCCACAGCCCTTGGCCCCATCTGCGGGCCACAGCACAGCAGGTGGGCAAGGCGAAAAAAAGCCTTACGAGTGCACTCTCTGTAACAAGACTTTCACCGCCAAACAGAACTACGTCAAGCACATGTTTGTACACACAGGTAAGAGTATTTCCCCTTGGCTTATGTACAAAGCCAGAGAAAGTCCTTCACAGCCATTGACTTAGATTCTGTTTGCCAACGTGCCAGCTCCCAGCACAAACAGGAGAGAGGGGTTGTCCAGGGAGCAGGTATCACTGAATACTTCCCGAGCTGACTGTGCTGAAGTTGAGCCCCTGCAGAAACGTACAGATCTCATGCAGGGGCCTAACTGTGCATGGCGCAGAAACAAGCTCATTGTACTTGGAGTAAAACGTGTCCTGCATCTGCCCAAGGAAATGGTAAGCATTTTGTTGTGTCCTGCAAGTTGACCAGGCAACATGAAGTGGAAGCGGGATAAGGCAAACTGTAATAAGTCATAGGAAAAATTGAATCTTCTGAGAGGGAACATCCCCCTGTAGGTTTTAAAGCTGGGGGACTTTAAGCTCACATGATGATGATTGACATGAGGTTAGGGTAAATTCATTACTGGTGGAGGTGCAGCAGTAGAACCAGGCCTGGATGTTACACACCCTGCCACATGATCTTGCATATTCCTATAAAAAAGTAAATCTGGAGTTTTGTAAGGAAGGACAAAAGGAAAGATCTCTTTCTGTACTACGTTGAAGCTGATTGCTGTAATCCTTTGTCTCTTGGTAAGTCAAATAATTAACTAGTTGTGAGTATAGAAGTATAGGGTTCAATGAGAAAATTGTAAAAGAATGTGTGTAGGACACAACAGAACACAACATCAGCACCTTTTTGTTTAAAAATGCAGCTGCCTTATTGTATGGTTTATGGTCTGTTGAGCTGGTATAGGTAAGCATATTTTCTGCTGAGCCAAAACTGCCTTTTCTAGCTTTCTCAAGTTGAGACTTCGAAGCAAGGATATATATATATATCTTACAGAGAGAGCTATCATGGGTTCAGGACTAAATTTTGCTTACTTTAGCCTTCGGCTCTTTCTGACTTTGGAGAGCAATTCTAGTTTAGAGAAAGAGTAAATATTTCTTTCACCAAGCAGTGGTTTTGTTAACATCATATCTTAAAATAAATGCTGGGTTTGTGATACGTGGAGTAGAAACTTGGAAAAATTGCCCAAAGTATGGGAGGAATGTAGGTCATGCCTCTCAGTTGTATGCAATAGACTTAAATTCCATGTGTGTATGTAAACTTTTAACTTCAATTTACCTATATTTATCACTTAAATGAAAAACTCCTCTAGACATCTAAGGCAGACATGTACATACATAAAAAGATCAACATTTCAGGACTTGTACAAAATGTATAATTGCAAGGATCAAGAGTCCTGAATCCCAAGATTACCCTTTGTGTCTGTTTATGTTCTTCATCTTTCTGTTGTGCATGAGTAGCTAAAAATATTACATAGATCCTGTTGTGTATTCAGAAAAATATTCCCTTCAGAACACAGTCAAATATTTCTCCTTGCATCCTCATTCTAAAAGTTATAAAGGCTTTTTCACAAATAATTTCACTGAGATTAGGTGCTTTATTTCCCCTACCCCAAAACTGTGCACTGCATTTGGTATATGGAGTCAGATAAAAATAGTACTGGCAGACCAGACCTTAAAACATTCCTAGCTATTACAAATAATGGCAATCAAGGAAATTGATAGGCATCTCTAATCATTAATTTTGTTTGTGTGGGTCCAAGAATGCCTGGAATAAGGAACTGTAGTGGTAGGGAGATGTGAGTGTGGGTTTCTGATTTGGGTAGATAAATTATTCCAAAGTTCATTTAGGAAAAAACTGTCTCCTGGAATGTCTGGGAGTATAAATATATCTCAACCAACAGAGGGCTGGGCTTAAGGAAACCCTTCTGAAAATAATCATTGTATTTGCAGCCTCAGAGATAGCGTGTCTGCTACCTTGTCTAGTGCTGGACAGGATCATTACTAAAATGGAGAGGAGAGAGCTGTTCCCACTGTCAGGGTGACTTTCCTTAGCCCTGTTAAAAGAAGCTAGACAAAGCAGCTCTGGAAAAGATCTACAGAAGAAGGGAAAGATGTGGAAGATGCAGATATTTGAATTAGTGTTTCTGTTTTGGAGGGCTTACAAGACAGGTCATGGAGGAGTCTAACCATAAACCAGAATGCAACAACCTAGAAGTCTTCAAAGCTCTATATGTTTTTAGGCTTCCAAAACCTACAGTCTGGTGTAGGTTTCCATGCAAGACATGGATGCAAACATACTAGAGATGAGTATTTTCCCATATTCCCTACAGACTGGCTTTAATGTGTCCCAAAATGTTGTTCTCCAAGACCTGCAATGTTGTGGAAATACAGTGCTAGAATGCATGCAGTGTCTGTGCACTTTATAAGGCACCATTGCCTTTTCCTACAAATCACGCTGTGATTAATACTGGATTAAGGCCTGGAAAATGCATGCCAAGAGGATCACAGCAGGGCACTAACATTGCTGCCTCCATACCACCTTTCTAATCTGGGGCACCCATGGTGATGGGATGAGGGGGAGTCATATGAGAAGCGGCTGAGGGCATTTGATTTATTCAGCCTAGAGAAGAGAAGATTGAGAGACCTCATTGCAGTCCACAGCTTCCTCACAAGGGGAAGTGCAGGGGTAGGAACCAATCTCTTCCCTCTGGTGGCCAGTGATAGAACACAAAGGAATGGCATGAAGCTGTCTCAAGCTATATTTAGGTTAGGTATTAGAAAAAGTTCTGCACCCATAGGGTGGTTGGGCACTGGAACAGGCTCCCCAGCAAACTGGTCATGGCACCAGCCTGCCAGAGTTTGAGAAGCCTTTGAACAACACGCTGGACAAATGGTGTGACTGTTGGGGTAATCCTGTGCAGAGGCAGGAGGTGAATTTGATATGATCCTTGTGGATCCCTTCCAACTCAAAATATTCTAGGATTTTAGGATTCTGTTGCCTCAGTGTCAGACCATTACAGTTAGGGTTCGGGTTCAAAGAGCCACAGAGCCTGTAGTTCCAGGAACAATGGGGTTGGAAAAGGCATGCCATTGGGATCACGGCCGGGCACTGACATTGCTTCTCTACCTTCCAACTCGGGATATGCTGTGGTTCTATGTTTCTAACTGTCCTACATTGCTGTCTGGTGCCAGCCGAATACAAAATAAAGAAGCAAAAGGAGGAACATGCACATTTAATTGACTGAGCAAAGTTTTCTCTGACTTCAAGATGAAGAATCATGGGAATAAAGAATCTGCAGTGCTTGCTGAGGAAGCACATATATTTGCATACCAAAAAACAATAAGTTTTCAGATTCTTAGGAGAGGAGAAATGCCAGGAAGGCTTTGAAACTAAGATTAAAAAGCGAGAACCAGTGTATCTTAGGAACACATGCAGGCAAAAATTAAGGTGTTTTTATAGCATAGTCTTAACAGGGTCTAGAGTGGAGGAGACCAACTTATTACAAACTTCAGGACATATATCGCCGCAGGCAAAAATGAGCACCATAAATATAATCAGTCTCTTGTAAGTTAATCAGATGTTATTCTAACTCACACAGTATCATTTTCCACATAACACGTGTCAAGAAAATTGGTCTGTCTAGAGTCATCACACTACTGTGTTTGGCAAAGCCATCGGGAAAGTAATGACTCAGTGTTTTGACCAAGTGTCTTTCACCAAATACGGACAAACTCACTATGAGTGCAAGGAAGAGCAGCAAGTGGATTTCATTCATGGGTGTCATCATCATACATGCAAACCAGGAAATAAAAAGGAACAGAGACTCAAGGAGATAAGAAAGTAGGTCCTTCATATCCAATCCATATTAATTATCTTCTCTTAAAATTGAATAAAAGTGTCATATTGTAATCTCACTATACAAGGGTAAATGTTATCTTACCACAAGCATGTCATGGTCCCTGAAGATTGACTCTTCAGGATTTAAAACAGTGCCAGACAGACTGTAAATAGGATGAAGCAGGATGTCTGTGGAAGAAAAAAAAAAAGGAAAATCTCTGCTAGAGGGGAAATTGCAGAATAACCACAGGAAAATAAATTTTTCAGTCAGTGAAACAGAGGATCATTTTGATTGTTACAAAACTTTCACTCTCCCTGACAGTTTTCAAGATGATGACTTAGCAGACCTGAAATATACCACAAGTGATTCAGAAAACAAATTAAAAGGCACCTTTTGATAGGGCATTCAGGGTGTTGGTTATTGTGTACATTATCAATTCAGCAACATATCATGAAAGTGTTGCTTGATACCATGAAATATGAGACCATGGTATTGTCTCCTAGAATTCTGAGCATGAGGAGCATTTCAGAGAAGCCTGAACAAACCAATCATCCATGCTGAGCTAAGTAATTTTCCCAGTTCATCCTTGTAGTTTGTCAGAGTTCATGAAGAGAGTTCAGTTATACGAGTTACCATAATCAGTATTACAACAGTCCTGGACACCCAAGGCAATGTGGTAGATTACATAAGTCTCTCATATATCTGATTTACCTCATAAGGTATTTTATTTAATTGGCAGTCAAAAAATAAATTTCCTGTCTCTGACACTGGAATTTTATCTGTTATGTTGCCCTTTGCGGGGTGCTGGCTGGCCTTGGCAATTCTGTGTACCCTTTTCAGTTACTCCTGTCCATGCTTCAGCCATGAGACTTGACAAGAAAAAGAGGAGGCAACAAAAGTAAAGCTCTTATAAAGCATCATATTCTTTTGGCAATTTCTAGCATTTCTCTTCTGAGAAATTTAAAGCAGTTTGACCAAAATAAATGTGTTACAGGTCAGCTATCTGGTAATTGCTAGCTTTGTCCATACTTTTATTGCATGCATATTGCATGCATATTGCATGCAGGGAGACAGGGGCACTGAAAGGTAAAGTAACCTCGCTGAGACCTGTCTAGATATGAGCATGAGAAGCACAGGCTGGAGAGCCTGTGCCACTGAAACTGGGTGTAGATGTCAGGATCTTTTAAACTCTAGTCCTGTCTTTGTCAGTGCCTACTGTGTAAACTTGAAGAAATCACCTGAGTTCTTTTTAACTGTGTGTGGATTGCAAATACCTACAGCCACCTTTGTACACTATTTTGAAACCTCTGATTGCAAAAAATGTTCGTGTCTCAAAACACCCTTATTAACAGAATTACTCTGTGTTAGCCAGAGCACCTCACCAAAGGCCCCCATGCGACTTACCATTAGTTTATTGCAAAGCATTGTTGGGGCGGTCCTGTGGTGTAAAGGAGAGCACTCCAGACTCCAAATCCTGAGGTCGTGAGTTTGAGTCTCAGTGGGGACCGTCCCCTGGCAGTTCAATGAATCCCTGCCATCCAATCCCATCAAATCTTGGATGCTCAGCAGGTCAGCCCCGGGTTAGTACCGGGTGCTGTGACAGTCCCGAGGACTTCACTGTCACTGTCCAGGCTCGCTCAGCCGTGGCAAATGGACCCTTGGGACTTAAACGGTAGGGCCAGTTCTGCGCACGCTGTGCCTCACCTAAAAAATCCACTGCACAGGCTGGAAGGGCACACCCATGTGGGGAGAGCCCTTCCCAAATCTTCATTTGTGAAGTTTGGCCTTACATACATTGCAAAGCATTCTACTGGACTGGTTTAATTTTATGATCTTTTTTTGTCTGTTTTCTCTCTCTCTCTCATTGGTAATGGGCAGGTGAGAAACCACACCAATGCAGCATCTGTTGGCGCTCCTTCTCTTTAAAGGATTACCTAATCAAACACATGGTGACGCACACTGGCGTGAGGGCGTACCAGTGTAGCATCTGCAACAAGCGCTTCACCCAGAAGAGCTCCCTTAATGTGCACATGCGTCTCCACCGCGGGGAGAAGTCCTACGAGTGCTACATCTGCAAGAAGAAGTTCTCCCACAAGACCCTGCTGGAGAGGCATGTGGCTCTGCACAGTGCCACCAACGGCACACCCGGAGCCGCCGGCACCGGCGCGAGGGCTGTCCCCGCCGGGGTGGTGGCCTGCACGGAGGGGACCACTTACGTCTGCTCTGTCTGTCCAGCTAAGTTTGACCAAATCGAGCATTTCAACGACCACATGAGGATGCATGTGTCAGACGGATAAGTAGAATCTCTCTCTCTCTCTTTGTTATGAACAACAAAAATAGAAACAACAACAAAAAAAAGCTATGGCACTAGAATTTAAGAAATTATTTTTGTTTCATTTTTACCTTTATTTTCCTCCCTTTTTTGGGTTAATTTTGTTTTGTTGTTTTTGTACTACATAAAGAACTGTTTTTTGCCTGCTGGTACATTACATTTCCGGAGGCTGGGTGAATAATAATTTTCCCAGCCTCCCTCGGATGGTGGCCTTAAGGCCAGATAGTGCTTCATGAGCTCCACTGGTTGGATCTCTAGCTACTGGCCTCTAAATACAACCCTTCTTTACTACAAAAAGCAAACAACAACAAAAAAAAAACACAAAAAAATTTAAAAACCAGAAAAATAATTTTAAAAAAAATTTTTTTTCACTTGTGAAGAGCACTACAAAAAAAAAAAACAAAACAAAATATATTACAAATCTACAAGGCCTACTGTCATTATAAGTACACCGCTTGCAGTGTTTAAATGGACATGATTCACATTGCTGACCGCTTTTGGACTTCACAGTATCCAGTTAGAACTGTGGAATATTTTGCTTCTGGTTGGGCAGCAATCAGAGGAAACAAGGCCCTGCTGGTTTCCACCATGTGTCTGCTTTTTCACACACACACGCATCCACAAACACAGAAGGGCTGAGGGGAATGCAAGGCAGTGTGGCTTGGATAGTGTGGAGTCCCGTCAGGGTGAGGAAGACGAATCAGAGGTTCCTCACCTGGATTCTGCTCCATCCCACGCTCTCTGGCGGACCCTCCCCGCTGCTTTTCTCGTACCACCAACACCACCTTATAGCAGAAACCAAGAAGATTCAGACAACGAGCAACGGTGGCTTTTTGTAATTTATTCAGTGTCTTCGCTGAGCACAGGGCCTCAGCACAATCAAGAGGGACTTTCACAGAAGGCAAAGAGAAACACAGAGGAAAATCAAAGATATCAGAGGTTGCAACCTATGGATCTAGGTACAAGAGAAGGGTTAGTTCCCACAATCTTTGCAAAAAAAAAAAAAAGTTGCATCAGGATTTATTCTTGTGGAAGAAAGAGGAATAGAGGGTGGGTGGGGAGGGGAATAATAACTAAAAAAAAAAGAGTTCTTGGGACTTTTTTAATTCAAAATTTTATAGAGGGGCAAAAGTGACGTTTACCAGATAGAATGCTGATTTTTTTAATATATTTACAACAGTATTTGTGTAAAAAAAAAACAAAAAAAGTGAGATTGTTAAAAGTAATTTTTCTTTGTTTTCTTTTTTGTTTTGCATACACTGCCACTAATATCTTCTCTTTTATTATATATATGAATATATATAAAAATATATATTTTATTTTAAATTGAGACTGTTAAGGTTAGCTAACCTGCTTCCAGATAGAGGGGGGGAGGGGAGAGGATCTTGATTTTTATTTTAAAAAAGAAGAAGGATGTTTCTTAATTTTCTTTTCTAGTATTATTCTCTCTCTTTTCTAATGGAATCAAGAATTACCTGGGTCGATGAGGGGCTCTGTGAAGTCATCTGTGAGATTATCTACTAGTGTTTGTGCATCCTGCAGTATCATTTGAACTGCTGCTTTGTTTTTTGAATTACATGGTTCTCTTTTGGCTCTTACCAAGCTTCTGTTGTTTCTTTTTTGGTTCCATCTCAGAATTTATTTCTGCTGAAGGACGGTTGCTTTTGAGAAAGAGATTTTTCTAGCGATGTTTCCTTGGTTTTGAGGATGATGATCTGTAGTCTTTCTTCTTATCTGAAAAAGTAATGAAAGTTTTGGAAGTGTGTAAGGATTTCCCTTCTTTTTGGTCACTGGACAAGAATTAATCTGCTGTATTGTTCTCTCATCCCTGCCTTGCTCTCTAGAGAGCTTCCATATTTGTGTGGGAATCTGATCCTGCCCCTGGTAATTTGTGCTGATGCCAAAATAACTTAAAATGTTACCATTGCAAGTAATCTTCCCTTCATTCGCAAAAACGTATAACAGAAGGGCCACATCCCACATTCTCTGCATATACAAAGCTATGCAAGGAATGTAGGATCAGTGTGAAAGATTGATTCCTGATCTGCATATATGTGTCGGTGTTTTGTATTTTGTTTTATTGTGTTTGGACTGGTGTTCTCCCTAGTTGTCTTCTGTCTATCTATGTAAGATTTTTTCCCCCAAAGCCAACTCCCAAAGTTACATGGGTCCTTAGTTCAGTTGGATCAGTGTCTGACACTATCTTTGTCTTGCTTGAAATCCATAATGAGGACTTAAACCAACTGCACTCTGGACTTCATATTTTAGGCAGAGAAGAAGCACCTAACAAAAATATGCAAAAAGAAAAAAAAGAAAAATTGCTAGTTTAGCTTTTACATGTCTCTATATTTAAATTAAGCTTTCTTAAGTTTACAAAACTTTGCTTGTGAACACTGAGTATTTCACATGAGACTTTTTTTATGCTGGACAACTTCTAACTATTGACTTGATAGATCTCCATATACAATTTTGTGTGTTCTCTACACCTGCAGCTTCTCTATCAGATGTCTATGATTCAGTACAGGTAACTTCATTGATATGTTCTATACCTGTTCCACTACAATTCAGTTTGGGGAAAAAAAACAGACAGGTGGTTCAGTCTCAGAATCCTTCTGTACCCTGCAAGGTAGTGTTCAGCAGATCCTCAAGGCTGAAGCCCTGGTTTTCAGCTGCAATATGCAGCATTGGGAGACTGAGCTGAGTGCCAGAGCAAATGAGTCTCCCACATGGTAAGATCTTTCTTTGTTAACAATTTGGGTAGCTCAAGGGCTGGAGAAATAGCACAAGTTAGTTAACCAATATTGTGATTATAACCACACTGGAAAAAGCAATGCCAGCATGTAAACCAAGAAGTGAAAAGACAAAGTCCAAGATACAGAGAGGGAGAACTAATATCTGCCATGCAAAGACACACTAAATCTATACAGAAAATAAAGGTTCTGGAGACAAGGGTGCGGAAGAAAATGGGGAAGGTGAACTTAGACAAAAGGATTAGAGATTTTTCTCTGAGGAAAGGTTTTTTTTCCCTGAGATCTTTAGTATTCCTCGCGCATGAGGAACGAGTGGAAAAATTTACTCAGCTTAAAAAGATGTAGCTGCTCATTTGTCTTCTGAGGTCTGGGGAAAAGCTGTTTATTTTGCCATTTTAACTGTGGTGAACTGTAGTCAAGATGTAGCATATTCTGGAATATGATTCAGATACCGGAAGAGATATACCAGTAAACAGGAAACAAGAAAGAGGGTTTGCATCCACCAAAATCCAAGTACTATCTTGTTCAGAGACAAAAATCCTGTTCAAATTTTAATCCTTTGGTTTTCATCCTTCCCTAATCAAAGAAGCATCATCTTTGAAATGCAAACTTTTTATGAGGTCTAATAAATTTGGAGTGAATTAAAGATGAGTTCTGAATGAATGAAGGGTGCCAATAAAATAAATAAAGTTCTTCAAGTAAAACTAAGGCATACTAGATTGAATTCTAAAACACTTGTCAAAGAATTTAGGCTGAGGTCTTCACAAATGACTACCTGAAATATAAACTTACTGATTTTGTAAAACACGGAGCAACATGCAGCATGACTGCAAATTTAGCTGAAAGTGCTTGTCAGGTCACTGTGAATTTCAGAGCCCAAACATAGCACCCTTTATCTTTTAAAATGTTAAATTCTTATAAATAGTGTTTCCTCCCATCTTTGAAATACTTATTTGTTGCTTGGAAACACCTATAATATCCAAATGTTGCAGGTATCTTCAAGCTTCATGTATTCCTACAAAGTTCCTTAGCAGAAAGAATAGCAGTCACAGTGATCTGTTGACAGTGTTTGAGAGAACCTAACTCACTATGTTTGAAAGGCTTCCTTCCAAACACCTGAGGAAATGATACAGATGAGCAAATGCAGAGTTTAGCACACATCCTTCTGATGAAACATGGAATATCCTGCATTCCTTGAGCTTGATTCTCACTTTCCCTGAAGCTCTCTTTATATTGCTTTGGTAATGGAAAAGGGCATTAAATAGAACATAAATTCAAGCTTACAAATCAAGGCCTCTCTGCAAGGCAAAAGTGCAATAAAGGGAACCCTAGAGTATATGAGAAGTAAGTGCCTTCTCTTACTGCTGCTGAGGCTGGTGAAGTGAATTGGAAATGTAGGATTGGCCAGAGCAGATCTGCCCTGTAGTCCATCTCACCCAGTACTCTGTCTCTGACATGTGGCCAATTACAGATGATTTGAATGAAGATGAAAGACCCATGTTGGATAATTACAAAGCAATAAGCCCAAGGGAGAAGATTTATTATAATCTTTAATAACTATTTGTACATATAAAAAACATATAAATATAAAAAATATTTATTTGCCTGTAACCTAAAGACATAATAATTTATGGCTTTAAGTTTTTATCCCATGTAAAAATTAGACATTGTGACAGATAATTCTTGTTTAAAGATCTATCTTACTAATTCCTCACTGGACCCCATGCTGTCCTGTGGAAGTTAAGTTCCTCAGGTTAATTACCACCTTATTGAAGTGATTCCTTTTCAAATTAATTTTGTTTCTATTCATTGAAATACCCTTGTTCTTGTATTATGTGAACTCACAAATCAGAGAACTAAAATTTAACTTCTCTTGCCCATTCCACTTAGGTCTGCCTCTCTCTGGGAAATCCGAATCCACAAGGAATGCAGGACCACAGCCTCAGTGTCTGCTGTTAGCAAGGAGAGAACAGCTACTAAGTGTGTCCGTGTGCATGTCTGGGGTGTGTGCATTAGTGAGGTTCTCCTACAGTGATCTCTTGCAGAGGACTAGCTGGCACAACTCGTAAATAATGGGAACACACCAGTACAGTACACCAGTCTATAAACGCTAAAATGGTATTTCAATCTGGTCCCTTGTCTCAGAAAATCCCTATTAATAGTCTTTCATGACGGAAGTAGAAGTAGTTATAGATATGTTGCAGGAGCTACTCTGGGGACACTTTCTCAACATCTATCATGCTTCCACTTCTGGCCCATGCTGGTAGTTACCTTCAAAAACAGCTCAAGTTCACAGGAAGCTAACAGGGACGAGTAGCATCTCATTGACTTTCTAAGTGAATGATATTTTCTTTTGCTCTAAGATCAAAGAGGCCAAGTGGATCCCCTTTTTCCTCTTTTGATTTCTTTCTCATCCAAAAGAGAGTTGAGTAATAACCCACATACCATCAGCCCCCTCACTTCTTATTAACTGCAAACTGTTTGATTTCAGTCAGCCTTGAGCTGCCCTGTTAACACTGGATCATTCATGTGGTGGAGGAACAAATCTCTTCCCTATAGTGAGTGTTACGCTACCATTTGCTGCATCTCTTGGAAATGAAAACAGATCCCAAAGGGAGAAGGTATAAAACATACTCTTTGCAGGAGTGTTGAGTCCAGTCCAAAATCAGAAGCACCCAAATCATTTCAACATAACCAGACCTTCAGTGTGCCTAAATCTGTGACCCTTCTGACAGTTTTGCTAAGGAAATCCTCCAGCTCTCACTGATGAAAATGACTTGCAACTCAAAAGGAAAAACAATGCATCAGCCTGGAGAAGAGAAGGCTCTGGGGAGACTTTATGGGAGCCTTCCAGCATCTAAAGGCTGAGAGGGACTTTCCACAAGGGCATGTAGTAATGAGATGGGGGCAAATGGCTTTAAACTGAAGGAGGGTAGATTTAGATTAGGTATTAGGAAGAAGTTCTTTACAATAAAGCTAAAGACATTGGAACAGGTTGCCCAGAAAGGCTGTGGGCTTCCTGCCCCTGCAGGTGTTCAAGACCAGGTTGGATGGGGCTCTGAGTAACCTGGTGTAGTGGAAAGTTCCCTGCCCATTGCAGGAGGTTTGGAACTAGATGATTCTTTAAAGTCCCTTCCAATCCAAACCATTGTATGATTCTGGGTAAATATCAAATTAGCCCCTGATGACTTGTCTGCCAAGAAAGGCTAGAGCTTGGTAATAAACCTTTCAATTCAGCTCCTCTGAGTTATTGAAATAAACCTAATAGAAAAGAACCAGCAGGAAGCCTAATTGAAGCAGCATCTGATCAGCCTAAGCAAAATAGCTGCTTTTCACATTCCCTAATTTGTTTCTGTTCTGTGAAAATTTATGAAGGAGTTGTAATGTGATGAGAACTTGACCTTCAGAGATTTTGAGCCTCCTCTGCTCCCAGAACATTGTCTTCAGTAGGATCTTGGCCCCTAAGCAATTACAACTCCGCTGAAAAAAAAGGCTTATGAGGGAAACACAGATAATAAGATTGTCTGGCATCTTGAGTTTGTAATGAAATGAAAACCTTTCCCAGCACTTGAGAGCCTTGGTGACAGAAACCAAGTGCAGGTAGGAAGGCCTTGCAAAGAGGCAGATGCTGAAAGCAGCAAGTTGCTGCAGCATGTCCACTAAGACAGTCAAGTGTATGAAGGTAGCCTAATGCTAGATTCATGTCCATCGGGGGCTTGTTTTGGCCATTTCAAGTCAGTGTTCCTGCTACTGTTAACCTTATTTGTCCTGCCAGGAGTAGTAAGCTCTCAGCTAGTTTCCTTTAAAGCTACTCAGTGATCCAGTTCATTTCAGCAGGAGCAAAGGAGTCCCCATGTTTTCACAGATGACTAAGCTGGGAGATATGGAGAGAACTTCAGGTATTTGCCTATTCTTCAAATTAGCGCTGGCAAGAAAAAAAGGTATGTTATGTTTTCTCTAGAATAGAACAGAGAGATTTGGTCCATGAGGGAGATACTGACAGGGAGACAACCTACCTGAAAAAAGCATACTTAACTCTCTTAGACCTGTTGTTGTAAGAGGGAATCTATGTTTTGTTTTTCTAAGAAAATATATAAATGAGAACTTTGTTAGGTAATAGTGTATATCCAGCTAATTATTCCCAGTGCCAATAACTAAACAGCTACATTAGGAAATGGCCTCTAAAATCATGAAATTCAACCATTAACCCAGCACTGCCAAGCCCACCGTTCAACTGTGTCCCAACGCGCCACATCCACATGCATTTTGAACACTTCAGGGACAGTGACTCCACCACTTCCCTAAGCAGCCTGTTCCAATGCCTGACCTCCCTTGTAGTGAAGAAAGTTTTCCTGATATCTAATCTAAACCCACTCTGGTGCAACTTGTGGCCATTTCCTCTCATCCTGTCACTTGTTACGTGGGAGAAGGAACTGACCCTCACCTCGCTGCAACCTCCTTTCAGGTAGTCATGGAGATTGATAAAGTCCCCTGTCAACCTCCTTTCCTCCAGACTCCTCTGTGGAACCTTCTAATCACATTGTTAACTGTACTTTATACATTTTTCCTTAACTATTTTTCAAAAATCAAAGAGCATTAAGATACTTTCTTGAGAACCAAATACACTACGGCCTTGAATACACTACAGCCTCATAGACAATTGCTGCCTTAAAACAGAAATGCATCTGAGCTGTATGGAGTTTACTTATGTTTTGTATCTATAGCAAAGTTTTATCTAAAACATTCTCTTTATACGAACTATGTTACATTGTGTTTCCCTGTTTGAAAGGGTAGGCAAGGATTAAAGAAGTATTAGTGAGGCATAGTGGTCTCTTCATATTGGAAGGTGCTTCTCCACTGTTTCTTACCTTCAGTTACAGCTCCAAATTTGGTCCTCTTCCAAAGGGATCTCCTACTTTTGATTGTGTTAATTGGCATCAGCTCCCTTTAAAACACTGGAGGGTAAATGGTCTTCCTAAACCAAATTAATAACTTGGGGGTAAGGCAGTGTGATTTGACTACAGACTCCAACCTCTCCAATGCTGGTAGAATTCATGAGCGAGAAATCCAGTGAAAAGGTACTTCCCAGTGACAAATTTTGTTCTGATTCTGTCAATGCAACCTCTATTGGCACTTTCAGGATTGCATGCATGTCACTGGAGATGAATATAGGCCCTTTGTTGAGTTTAGCTGTGATTGCTTTTAAGTAAAGCATATTCTAAAAATATACTTTTGCCACAGCAATAACATTACACAAACAAAAGATCAATATCCTATCATGTGTGAGAACTTCTATCCAGTTCAGCCCATAGGGACGTTCTTGTTTCCAGTCTTCACTCAAACTTTTATTAGCACTTGAACCATCTTTGTGCTGTGAAATTTCATGTGTGGTCATGCAGCCACACCTCAAGCATCCCTCCTAAATGCTCTATGTCAGACTGAGCTTGGGTATTACAGTAGCCCATGTGTTTTCAGAAGGTCCCCACTGAGACATCTCCTGCTGGAAAATCTACTACCAGAATAGCAAAGCATTGCTTGCTTTAGATATTTTCTGGACAGAACTGCATACATATACAGTGTACAAGCTTTATACAGTTGACTTGATTTTTTTGCCAAGTTTATCGTTATATGGCACTTGAGAAAATTGCAGAGCGTGGTTAGATACTTATTGTTGTGTTCAACTATCTGATTCTGCAGTGTCCTCTTCCTACAAAATGAACAGATACCTGAGATCTATACATTTATTTAGGCACCTTTTCTATTTCACTTTACTCCTTTTCTTTTTGCCCTGGACATTGCCCTTTTTTTTTTTTTGTTAAACCTTATAAAGTCCCATAAAGGTTCAACCCTCATGTTGAATATACAGTGTTTGACTAGAGAGGATCATCGCATTCAGGAGTCAGGACTCCATCCACTCAACTGCCCAACTTTCTTTTCCCATGAAGTCCTTCACTTCCATTTGTTTTATGGTCTGTTGATACCCATGGGATCTTTGAATAAAACCAAATTATGTGGCCTCTGTGTGTGTGTGTCTATACATGCAGATGTATGTCTCAGTATGTGTGTGTATGTGTGCATGTGCAGGTAGAGAGCCAGTTGGGTCCTCCTGGCTTTACACACAGGTTGCTAATTGAGCATGTAGACATGCATGGTTTAGATGCAGGAAAGGGTTTAGATGGAACAATGATTACAACATTAACTGTGGAGTATTGGCTTGGCACTAATGAAAAATGAGCACACTACTCATGCAGTATATATGTGCACATATATTCATTTAAAAAATTCTGCGAGCCAAATGCTCTTAGCTGACTGTTTGCCTAAATAAGATGTTTGCCCTCATTTAAAATGTGACACCCAGATTTGGTCCAGTGTATTCTTGTGAGTACACATTCTGAAGGGAAGGCTGAATTATGCCTCTCAGAGACACAAAATAAATAAAACAGTCCATCTCAGCAGGCTTCATCAGAGATAGGCATCCATGGGGGATGACAGCTCTGGAACAATGCTGTTGAGTTCGGTCACTTATTTCCATTGAATTTCAACATGTTCACCAACAAAGAAATAAAAATCCAAGCTAAATAATCTGCCTGTTTGCTTCTCTTAAAAAGAACTGTAAGAAATTATCAAGTCTTTAAACAGTTAACAGCTCAGTGTGTTGATAGGCTCTAAAATATTCCAGTTCTGGAGTCTCTAGTTTCCAAAGTGCCACGTCAAACAGCTCTTTCCCCACCTCATGTATTTTGAAACATGTTGATTATGAATATCTTTACATGTAATCTGAATAATCAATTCCAAATGTACAATCACCCACAAATAACAGGTAACTTTCTCTCCCTTGGTCTTTGCCAAAATCTTTTCAGAACCGTGGTTAGTGTATCTAGAGGATGAATAGATTTTCAGAAGGAGAAGAAACTGGTTAGTAAGATTATTTAATATGTAATTCATGAGAATGGCAGGATTTCTAGAACTCATTTTGTTCCCTTTTAATTAGTGGGATCAATAAGTATGTGTAACTACAGCTGCTTATTTTGGTATCATGCTGGCCCTAAAAGTAGCATTTTATTCTTCTCTTTTGCCTGACTAGGGAATTTTCCTTGGTCCAGACAGGGTAATTGGAGATTTGGAGGGATTTTTTTTCTTTCATTTCCAGTCATAAAAATGTAAGTAAATGAAATTCCTCTTCTTAGATTGGTGGCATTTCCCTTCCCCTTTTAAATAAGATGATAATGCAACAGTTTTGGTTGGTTGATTTTGGGGTGAGGTTTTTATTTCGGTTTGGTGTTTTTCTTTGGTTAAATGTACATTGTCTCTCTATAGTCAAAATGTCTTGTGACTGTAACAGTATGTATTTCTTTTACTGGAGAAAATAGACTTTTTGGGTTTTGTTAACAGTACTAGTGACTTTGTGGAAAATGACAAGTTGCTATTTAGATCTGCTTAGTTAAGTACAATACACTACAATACAGTATTTCTGAAAGCTAGAACATACAGTACACAATATATATAGCATTCAATATCAATATATATACATAGTATAATCATTTAACTTTTGCATCTGCCTATGATCATAGAAAAATAATGTTTCACATGTATCATTCACAATCCAATCAACTGCTGCAGCTATTTGAAGCATTTACCAATATTACAGCTCTTGTGTGCTTTTTCATATTATTGGCTTCTTTATTGTCTTTACAAGTATTTTTTTCAGGATTTTTTAAAACTCTATGTAGTAAAATGTAGGAAAGTAATCTTTTTAAAGAAAAGGTTAAGCAGTATTAGGCTCTACAAAACTTAGAGATTGTTCCCTGCTACCCTTTCATATCAGAAGAACAATTAAGACAATTAAGGCTATCTGTTAGCTCTCTTCTAAGATGTCCTGTTATTTCATTTGTAAAAGTGTAGGTCAGAATTTCCTCTTCCGTTACTAGCCTTGGAGAAAGATGCCACAAGTGGTCTTTCACTCCTTCCAAGTTCTGTTTCTTTAAAGATTTAAGATTTTCTAAAATTATCTTCTGCACTAATGTGGGGTAGAAAAACATTGTTCTCTAGATAGTTATGCTGAATGTGGCCAATGGATTTCCCTAGAAACTGAATAAGAAATACCTCCATCCACCACTAGTAATATATTTCAATTGCATCTTTACTTATCCACTTGATCACCCCTTTTTTCAAATGAAAACAGCTTCTGAAAGTTTTAGTTTCTGTTCATAAATTCTTCAAGGTGCCTGTTCCCTTTACCATCTTCATAGCACATTCCTGTTGGTTCTGAATTTTGTGTCAGTCCCACTGGATTTTAGTTGTCACCACAGAGCTTCTGAAAAAAATGTCACTAGGAAGAGATATGTCAACATCTAGATCCAAATAGCCCAGGGAAAGCTGATTGACACCCAAGCCTCGTGGCTTTTTGTGTCCTTTCTGCATTCTCATCTTGCAATGTATGGCCCAGGCAGGAAGTCTTGATTCAAAATTAGTGAAAGTGCAAACTTAAGAGAGCATGGGAATTATATTTGCTTTTCTAATTCAGGTACATCTCAGCTGACCTTCACTTCTCTGTTCAATAACATATCACTCCTAAATGAAAACCTGCAAAATCAAGTGGATGAGGGTTGTGGAGGAGGTATTCATTGAATCTCATTTCTCCTAACTATAAAGGCTGGAAGAAATGAGAGATGGTCACATCAATTACAAACTGTGCTTTCACTGAGAATTAACAAATTGGTGTCACTGCAAATAAATAAAGTTATTTTGGAGTGAGAAGAGAGGGAAAGAGTTACCTATGCCACACCTTGGGATATTAAGATGAGAACTTTGATGGGAATCATCAAGTGCTGGCATTCCTTACAGACTCCTGCCATTTGCACTTATGCAGAGGCCACATTCTTTTTCTTTCTACTTGCATTGTGAAAGTTACAGTCTTCCAGCAGTGATTTCTACGTCTGGCTTTTCTCTACTCTGTGTATACCCATTTGTAAGGGAAGGAGACTATCCTCTCAATATTTGTTACACAGGTAACAAAACTAGATTACCCTACTACATGAAGGATGGGCTTTGTCCCATTAAGCCAAACAGGTGCCATTTCCCAAATTAATTCCAGGTAGCTGCTGCAACAGAGTGCTGATTCAGTGGTCCACATTTTCTGACCATGCTCTTTGCCTTTTCCTTTGACTGAATGCTGAATCATACGTATTTTTGTAGAAGTGTTCTCACTTGACTGAGAATGCCAGATCATTTAAATGGCTGCGTACCCATTCCACACTTGCCCTGCTAATCCTTCGTAAGGTTCAGTAATTCATTTAGCATAATTACTAGTTTAATGTGTTTCTTGATTTAACTTCTTTGTTGCCTTTTATTTTTCCTAATGCTTTTTTTAAACACCTCAATTCATTTTGCATGTTATACAGTTTACAGTTTATATTTTTAGGCTAAGAAGTGGTTTTACAAACAGGATGGTACCAAACAGGTAGATTATCCACACTAGAGATTGTACTTTTAGAACACAGTGTGTACAGATACAATTGCCTAAAGGAAAGTGAAACTAACAAAATAATCAGCTGGTGAACACTATTTTAACATATCTTTTACATAAAAGACAGTCATGTGTGAATCCAGAAATCTTGCTTTTTATGAACATATATCCTTTCTTTTTCATTCTCTGAAGAAATACTTAATCTTGATAATTGTGATTTTCTAAGAAACTCGTTTCATACGTGCATATTTTCTGCTTTTTAAGGAGAGAGAAAACAGAAGGTGATATCAACTTTACAGTTTATAGATTCTTGCATTGGTGGCTTTCCTTAAATGATACAAAATATTGAGTAAAGACTCTGTCCAAATATTGGCTTTATTCTAGTATATGGCTTTCATTATTACTTTTGTTTCCCTCTCCTTGTTGACCAAGTAGACTTCCAGGGCTAATACAGGCAATGGTCTCACGTTTCTGTGGTCAACAGCATTTATATTCAGCTCCTTTTTGCACTTCTTTTCTGTTTTATACAGCTTTTGAGGAACACAGTGGTTGAAGTAGGTAACACTGTCACCACGAGAGGGAGAACCTTGTACTAAGAGGATCTAGCTCCATGCTACTGTGCCGGGACAGAAAGGGATTTTAAAGCTCTTCACTGCAAGGTTGAGTAAGAGGGGAGTCCCCCACTTTGGGGGTGTTTGCATCAAAGACAGGGGGCCTCCCAGGAGAGGGGAATGTTTGAACTTCATACAAGGGACTTGCTCTTCACCTGTACCACTTAGAGGAAAAGATGAATCCCCAGTATCTGCTGCTGCTGCTCTTTTTTTTTTAATGTATGAATAACTTGTAAAAAATTTATTGTTCCTATTTATTGGTGAAGAAGTGTCACTCTTTCATTAATTGGAATCAGAGCTACTTTTTCACAAGTATCTTCAACAAGTTTAGTTGTCTTTTGGGGTGCCCTGTTTCCTTTGTCCTAATGCCAGGATGTAGCTCGGACTGCTGTGAAACTGATAGAGGTCCTTTAAATCTGGAATTTATTCCCAGTTTCCTATGTTCTGAACAATCAGTTCCCTAGATTTTTTTCTCCAAAGTTCAGGTTCAAAGAAATTCTTATAATGAAATGAAGCAGAAAATTAGGGGTTTCCTATATACTCCACCCATAATGAGCTTTTGTTTGTCAAATATAATATAAATACGCTGCTCAGTTCAGGCAGGATGTGCTCCATGACCTTTCTTGTCAGCATCAGTGAGGGCTATGATTAATCCTGAAAATTGATTGGACCAATATTCCTTGGGCCAAATTCTACAGGCAGAACTCACATGCTTTTTTGTTGACTTCAGTCCATTTTCTCTGATGGGGAAGGCATATGTAGTCCTACAGAAAGCTGTAGTCCTAAACACATATATACCCTTTAAGATGCCACAAGACTATTGCCCATAATTGAGCATGTTTCTGCCCAAAGTTTCTACTGTTTATAAACTGAGTCAATATTTCATTTCACTCCACCAGCCAGATCTTGCCTGTGTTAAGGGCTCTGTGATTATATAGTCCCTTCTATCTGGGAGACTTAATTCAAATGAACTATATAGAGCAGGAAGATTGCTTCCCTTTGAACAAGGCATGGAAATTGTTTTGTTTATTTTCTTTTGTTTTGTTCAAAGAATCCTAAATAGCCTTGAGTCTTTATTTGGGTTTCATTGATTGGTGATAGCATGTGCATCTTAAATAATTACATAGTGAGCCACAACAGCTAGTGTAGATTTATGATTCACTGCAGTCCCTTTTCCCTAATTTAGTTGAGTCACTTTTCTATTGCCAGAACAATGTAAAAGCATTTGGGTATTTCAATATTTGGAGTTACTTTATTTCAGGTTTCTTATTGCTTTAACCAGAAGCGCTCTGGTCATCCCTTTTCTGGTATGGTGGTCACATATTCATATGGGTGAAATAAAGTTGTTTCTTTGTAAGATCTGTTTATAGAACCCCAAATTCAGACTATATATCAAGCTTTCTGGTGGACCTTTTTTTTTCAATAAGTGCTACTGCACTGGGTATGCAGAAGAATTTATAGTGTGGACAGCATTTCAGCAAACAGGTAGGACCCCTCAAAGTACACACAACTGAACAGCACAAAATTCATTGCTGCTGATTATACTGGCTAAATTGGTGTTTATAGACTTTACAGAAGAGCTGGCAGATGTTACTCATTTTGTGTCTCATGTGTGCTTGTCATGGGACGCACCGCGGTAGTTCTGCATCCTGAGAGAGTGGGTTTAGCTCCTGTCCCTTTGCCATGGCTAGTGATTCCATTGTGCTGTCTTTATTTTTCATTACAGGCTCACTGGTAAAGATAAACAGAGATGGATATTCAGGATCCCTGCACCCCTGTTTAGGTTCTTCCTTATTTCTGTGCATGTGAAGGGCTTTTCTCCACTGGGGTGAAACAGTATATCTGCCTGGAGGCAAGGACACAATTCTTGTATCTTTGTAAGAGAAAGAAAAAGGAGAAACCTGCTTCTTAGTTATAATTTGGTTTATCTGTATTTTTTTTTGTTTGCATTCTGGTGTGGGCTACCATCTTCAGTAAGGGACTGGGGGTGAGAGAAGAGGCAGAAGGCAAAAGGAAGCACATGCCTGAGCCTAAATGAAGCAGCATTCCTCTATATGCTGAGCAATTACAATGAGATTAGTCTAACAGCAGCAGTATTGTCCTAATGTGTTCCATTTTTCATTCATTTCCCTTTCTTGTTCCTCCTTCCCTTACACTGTTTTAGTGGTTCCCCACATTCCTTTCTAGTTGTTACAAGGGTTTGATGGAGGCTCTTGTGGCTGACCAAATTGAAATTTTAACCTCCAAACCAGTGAATACCCCAAAGTCTCTGTTGTGTTTTCCCAACTGTTATCTTGAGTGGCAAGCCCTAGCAGATGTTTTATTTTGTTAAAAGAGATAGATAGGCTAGGGAAGTATGAGCTGACTGGGGCTCAGTACCCTGGTTATCTTTGTAATTAGTGAGCTTTATTTTGTTTTTCTTATGTGTTTTCATTTTAAGGTACTTAAGAGCTTACATGCCTTTCATCAAAATTCCTGCTTTTCCCACCATAGCCCTAGGTGGGCCATGACAGAAATTCTTTACATATATCCTCAAGTATTAGCAGGATGGGAGTTGTTCACGTGTGCTTGCATAAGCAGGAGAGAACTGAAGTTAGTGTTGATCTGTCGATTTGTTTTAGGGTGGCCACAGAGAGCTTCAAAAAGTTGATTGCACTACAGAACCTTAGCTTGGGCACTGTTAAAATAGGGACTGTATATTTGGAACAGGGAAGTTTCTTAGGTTTTTTATCCACACTTACACATGCCCTTTGCAAGGTGTGCCCTTGCAAAGTTTGTATCCAAGAACTTTGTGTAAAACCACTACTGACCTTTTTGCTGTATCCATTTAGTTCTCTCTTCTTTCTGCAGCTCCCAAACAATGGCTTGTCTCCTTTCTGATGTCTGTCATTTGACTTACTGTGTTTTCGATAAATGTCCTATCTGCTAATGAGATCTCCACATCGAGTGGGAGGAGAGAAAATGAGACATGTGAAAGTGTGGCTGGGAGACTGCAAATCCCCCTTTATTTTGGGACATTTGTATACTTTTACTGAGTGCTGATTTCTTGGGGGCTGGGTGGGGTGGGGAGGAGGGAGTCTGTGCTTTTTTGGTCTGGATAAGGCTTTTTATTTTTGCACTAAGTATGACTGCACTGCACTGCATTGCACTACTGAAATGTATTTACATGTGGTGGAATTGGAAGGGGCCAATTAAGCAGGAAGGGAGAAGAGAAAAGGATGGGCACAGAAAACAGGATGTACCATAAACCTGACCATGTTGAAAGAAAACTGAGGTTACCTTTATTTAAGCAACTAGTCAGACACTGAGACAGCTGTATTAGATACCTTCTGTTAATATAAATAAATAAAGCACTATAACAGAAACTGAAGAGGCATCAAAGGTTTCAGGGTGCTAGAGATCCTTTTCCCCTTTTTCTTAGAGAGGGTTCTTTGGGGCTGTGAGAAAGTTAAGAAAACTGCTCACTGAGTGAACCAATGTAAGGCTTCAGCATAAAGATACCAATTCCTAGTGTCAGATGTCAAAACTTGCATTGTCAGAATTTCTTCAAGAGGTTTGACTGTGATTAGCATCCCTTCAGTATAAGCATGATCTCTCAGCTCAAGAAGTGAAGCCACAAAGCAGACTTACCAAAGGGAAAGGTCACTGAAAAAAAGCACGTCTTTCCGAGGCTGTTATGGGAACAGTGCAATAAACAGTCACCCCAAACACTCAATTACAGGTGTTCCAGTCAAACCTTTGGGCTAAGAGGAAGCAGGGGGGGGCATTTGGGCAAGAAAGGGTGGTGTGAAATTCAGTACATACAGAAAAGGCAAAGATACTATCTAGCATTTTAAGATCTTCTCTGATTTCTCTTCTTAAATGCATAGTCTAGCATTGTGAATACTTTCAGCTGGAACCAAATGGAATCCTAAGTTGGAAAATACTTTTACAGTCAAGATGCACATTGGCCTATTATTAATTTTGTAGCAAGCATAATATGAGAAAAACTAAAACAGTAGTAATGTGCAGCAAGACCCATCTCTGCTGTAGCTCTATGTGATCTATAAACTCTCAAAAGTTTGTGTTGAATCTCTTCAGTAAGACTATAATTACAACTTCAGCCAGACAGTAAAACAGGATCATGAAAAATGCTCTGTATAGCAGCTGGGAAAAGAATATAAAACATGAGTGCATCTGCTCTGGTCCTGTAGTGGAGGGACCACCTCTCTAATGTACACAGAGGTTTCATGAACAAAAAAGGGGAGGTAGTCATCCAATTGCTTAGAAAAGTCTAGAATAATTGGGGGATTAGAAGTCTATTCATGCCCTGAATTTCTCCTTAGACTTGAAGCGAAGATATTTTGGCTTCATTAGTACCAAGAAATGGGTGGTACAGACCTTTCACAGAGCTGCATGGTGCAAAGAATATTGGTGATGGTCAGCCTGCCTCATTTGAGAAAATCATCAAGAACTAGAAGACTGTATACAAGAGGCAGGTACTAGGTGGGAAGGAACAAGTCTGTCTGGAGCCAGAAGACACTTTGAAGTTAAGGATGTGTTTTTCAGGTGAGCTCTGAGATTTCCACTCTTAGATTTCAGCCATCCTGGTTTGAAATGACTGAAAGAAAAGAACTGGAAATAGCCCTTGATGTACTGTTAGATGTACTACTGAATGACTCTTCCCTTGAAAGCAAGCAGGACAATGAAACACACAGTCTCTCTCTTTGCCATTTGCAGGAACCCTCTAAGATGAAAACCACTGAAAGACCATCTTCCAGTACTGAGTCAGTAGATGCCCAACAAAAGCACAGTTCATTTGAAAGCCAGCATAATAGAAAGGCAGGAGTACCTTTATTTTGTGAAGTGGCATTTGCTTCCGTAAGAATAGTGACAGCTTCGGAGTCATGTTATGAAAGGAAATAAAGTCAGTCTACTGAAGTTAATTCACGTTATGAGCCAATATTCCTGTTTGTTGTTTAGGTGAGTTTTTGTTTTGTTTCCTTGCTTAAGGCAGCTGCATATATTGCTGCTGTCAAAGTGGATTTGCATTGTCAAAGAGGAGTAGTGGACTGCTCCAGAAAAAAAGTGAGGTTGAGGGTTTACTGAGTCTGCTGAGTCCAGAGTGCCTTTCCTGCTTGGTAAAATTAAAGAACTTCTGTAGTTTGAGCTGTTCTGGCTGACCGATTGCTGCGTATTCCTCCCTTGCCATGTGACCTGATGGCAACCATATTTGGACAAGGAGAGGAACGCTGCATGTTTGCAATGCTGTGATAAGATGCCATTTGCACTAGTTTTTTAAAAGTACTGCAACCTGAAGAAGTGGGCTTTGAGCCGTGCTCCAAATCTGGGTTTGTATTCAGCCTGTTTAAACCTGATTCCAGCTGACTCAGTTTCATCAGAACTGGTCTCGTCCATGTAAACAGAGCCTAAACCATTTCTTAAAAGCCAAATTCCCATTAATGTTTTCACTCAGTTACAGTGCTCAACCAGATCAGTTCCTGGCCATAAGTGTGATTGTATAGTTTTAATGGCTTTTAAATAAGTTGTTCCTTTTTACATGGTCAGTTTGAAACTAGTTTAACTGGAACTGCATTTAAATATAGCACAAACTCTTTTCTTTTTTCAGCATGGTACTAAAGCCCCATGTAGACAGTGCTTGACTGAGAAACCAAGGATAGCTTGAGGTTTATTTTAAGAAGCCAAAACATATGTTGCTGACTAGAGACGCCGCATAACTTAATGCCCTATTTTTTCTCCAGATGGAGAAATACTAACTTCCATAATTCTCCTCCATTTGTCATCCTTCATTGTTGCACCTTTTCTCTTGAATGAAAATCCCGTTGGGCACTGGGCTAGATCCAAAACAGAACTTCCCTGTACTGTTTGATCATCTTGTTTCTTGTTCCTTTTCTCAACAATGGCAAGCACTACTGAGGATCAGTTTGAGTTTTTGCTGGGACTATGGCATAGTTACGGTTCAAGAAGTTGCTAGTGATATTTTCAACATTATGGTAACCTCAAAGCTTACCCTTGAGGAAAATGTTGTGTTTCAGAAACTCCACAAAAAAAAAGAAAATGCCAGAAATCAGGATGGAACTTCAGTCACAGTGCTGTAGCCAAGTTTGTAGGGAATGCGTTTCTGGAGGCTGGTGATACTGACATTTACAAAGGCAATTTGAAAGCCGTAAAGAGTGTATGCTTTCTCATCCCTACTGAACTAAAGAGTTTATACTAAAAGAATGATCCCAGAGTAACCTGTCAGTGTTCATCACTTTTTCCCTAATGGAGGAGACTAAGAAATTTCATATCTCTTCAGACAGTCTGAGTTTGCTTCCAGACTGCTCTCGAGTGGCCTGACAGCCAGGTGCCCTCCCTCGCTGATCCTAGTATCACACCTGGCTGGGGATTTGTCACATCAGCCATGGTGACCAAGAGATAGCCCTGGCCCCAGCTAGGAGCCTTTTACCTTTTCTTTTTGGTTTTCCATTGAACCAGGTGTGCATTTAGTGGTGAAGTAAATGGCAGGTCACCTGTCGCTCCAGATGACAAGAATGGCAAAGCCGCATAGAAACTGAGCTACTGTTTTCCTCAAGAACAGGAGTAAAGGCAAAAGACTGGGCTGTGGTTGGTGGTGTAGTTTTAAACCTACAGCTTCTGCTGCTTGCCCCTCCCAACTTGTTTTGGTCAACTATGCTGTTGCCCTCAAATATGCTTCATGTGTGAAAAGCTGAATGCAGTTGTTCTGTTGTCTGTCTTCTTTCTTCTGCATCATGGATGGGGCACCAACTTACTCTCACAACAAGCTTGAGTTTTGTTTTGCTGTTGTTATTAACATGTAATTCTACTGTAGACCAAAAAATACGAAAAGGAAAAAAAATCAGTTTCAAGACATAGAAGACCAGTGAGTGAAAGGTGAAAAATTTAGGAAGTGAAGGTGTGAGAGAAGCAGTGGTTAACTGTGTTAAGTTAGAAATCTCAGAATAGCCTTACATATTTCTTAACCAATGCTTACCAATCATCCAGTAGTGGGGTTAGATAGCTTTCTCGGTTCATTCGCACCTGTATCTTAATATATATACATATATTTTATTTTTGTTTCTTTGGTATTGCTGTTGCACATCATGTTGTCTTTTATAATGCCTGATTTTTATTGTATTGTACTTTATCAGTCTGTTTTGGTTTTGTTTCCTTTTGAAGGATGGGGAAAGTAATGTTTCCTTTTTGTTTTGAATTTTTGAGAAAAAAATGCACTGGAAGTAAACACAGACACATTTTGCCATTTGAAAAAAAAAAAAGGAAAACACAAAACAACGCAGTGGAAAAGGCTAAGAAAAAGCTCCCCTCTTCTTTCTTGATATGGAAGCATCCTTTAAAAGATATGCTAGAAAGAAAACAAATAAACAGAAGAAGAGAGAAGCCTCTTTGATCCTAGCTCTGCAATCTGGAGTGCTCTAGCACAGTATTCTGCAGGGTTGGGCTCCTAAATGGCCAACAGTCATAAAATCCAGAACCACATGGGGCAAATTCATCCCTGGTGCAAGCATATGTGATTGCAATGAAGTCAAAGGAGGTACACAAAGGATGGATTTAGCCACATCCGTGCAACATACAGCTGCCTTTCCTGTAGTACATAAGTCCCCACTGCTAGATTTTATTGCTGTCAAAACAGTTGGTCTTTTGGCTATGCTAATCACATAATAGCCCTTGAACATTTTTCAAGGTAGGCAAAACACTTTCCCACTGAATAAATCAGTTCTGGATGCACCCTGGTGTGACACTTTTTGCCTACCAGCTTTCAGCTGTTACCCACTCCCAGATGGGAATTGATGCGCTCTATCTCTGGCTTGCCTTTGCCAGAAAAATGGACTTGACTATTAAGCATAGTAAAACTTTTGCATATTTAACTACTATGATCCAGAAATGGCCCTTGCACTTTTAGGCATATGGAAACATCCTCTCTGTCTTTCAAAATGGCAACAGTCCTTTTGCGAGTACAACATCTTGTGCACAAATGTGTGCACACACCCACATGCAGTCCCTGGGCTCCTCACTCCACATTTTCCCCAGATCTTTCTGTGCCCAGCAGTGTCCTGTCTCCATAGTGCCTGGCCATTTGAGTACAGCGGGGCAGAGACTCGTGTTGAGATAAAAGCAAAAAGCATACATTTTAAAAGACAGATGATTTTCCTGTTATGCCAGCATCTTTGAATCCCCATATCAGCTGATAGGTTTTCCCAGCCTGACAGCTTTCAATCAGTTGTTGAAACATTGGCTTTCTCTGTTTTGTTTTCTAAGGAGGGGTTGTGGGGTGGGGAGAATAATGAGGTGTTGTTTGTAACTTCACAGTCCTGATAGTTGGTTTTTATCTTCCATATTTTATGCAAAAACAGACATTATAAGTCAATAAATAATTGTGCCCTAGGTTGAAAGTTAAGTGTTCAGGAAAGGAAAAAAAATGGTTGACATTTTTCTACATTTTTTGTGAAGACTCTTTTGGAAAGGAAGGGTACATATTTTTGTTGTGTAGTATTTTCTATTTTTGAATGCATTTTCTTGGTACAAGACTGTTTTGTGGAATTTTTTTTTTTTGGTGAACACATTATTTAAAAAAAAAAAGAAAAGAAAGAAAAAACTAATTGAAAAGTTTGCCCTTAAGGATATGCTGCAGTTTTGAGGTTTAACATTAAAAAAAAAACATTCAAGGTGTGTGTTAAAAGTTGGGGGATTGTATTGTTGGGAGTTTTTTTGTAATTGTTACAAGAAGAAGTTTGTAGCCACTGCTGTTTATTTTGTTTCAGATGAGTAAGTAAAGGGATTGTTCTTGTGTTATTTTTTTTTAAAGAAAAAGTTATTTATGAAATGTCACAAACACTGGACTGTGAGTTTGTAGGGAAACATTTTACCACCCTGTGTCTTCATAGAGCTGTTGGTGATCCTACTTCTCATTACTCTGCCTTATGATTTCCTGAGCAAATTTGGAGGGGATGGTGGGAGTAAGAGAGAGAAACTAACTGCCTTTTTGAGTCAGAGACTCTGGGGAAAAATGCAAAACAGTGCTTTGGAATCCCAAAGCTGGACCATCAGCTCTACTTCTTCTTGCATCTGCCACAGAAATAAGAAAGGTTTATGGCCACTGGAGGAGAAACTTCACAGTACTGAGACATGGCAGTGCACAAGGGATTGAGTGACTGGGAGACGTGATGCTCATAATGACCTCTGTAAATGACATCCCAGTTTCTCAGTCAACAACTCCCTTGGTTTGCCCTCATCCTGCCAGTGGCTTTTCGACCCACGAACCCAGCTGAAACCACAAGGATGATTTATATTTTCAGTCACTGATCAAGCCTTTTTTGGCACCCCAACAGTGGGAGTGACTGGTAGGAAACACTACTCAGTTTGATCACTGGTCTGGATTTGAAGAGAAGTAGAGGCTGAGGGTGACCAAAGAGGTGTGCAATGTTCTCAGTTTTCAAAGAACAGGCTTGAAAGACTAAAGCAGTGCTCCAGGTAGTCATGGGACTGGAAAAAAGGGAAGGAGGAAGACACCAACAGCCATAACAAAAACTGGAGATATGTAACTGGGCTATATTTGAAACCAACCAGACTCTTTTCCTTCCTGGACAATAATGCAGCCAAATCTTGAGACTGTCAAGCAGACAGAAAGCTGAATGTGGCCTTCATTTCTCCTGCCTTTCCTTTTTATTCTCCCTCTTCCTTTGCCCTGAGATTTCTTCTCAGTGAGCACCTGCTCCACTGAGCACTTTTTTGCCCTCCACCTAAACTGCCCTTGCTTTCAAAATGTGGGTTCAGTCAGGACTGAGTAAAATCATGTGCCTTCTTTTCCCCTTTTGTAATTATACCAGCCTCCTCCCCTTCCCCAGCTTACACATGCGAGAGACACAGGAGGAGGCTCTTCAGAAGTGCTACTTGTCTATAGGTGTCCAGCAAAACAGTAAGGTGGTGGTGAAAGGAAGAGGAGCAAGGGAGATGCTCCTTTCTCTTTCCACACGTAGCAAGTCTTCCCAAGGAGACACCCTCCACCACCACCTCCTCAGATGCTCCTCTCTCCTACACTGCAGCTGTAGTGAGCATGGCATGGTTCTTCTCTCCCATTTCTATCCCAGCTTTGTGAAGCACTCACTCAATTTCAATTCATGCCATTTGCAAGCAGTCACGTTGACAAGACAAATGCAGTTTGTGGCCTTATCAAGATGACTTTTGAACCACTAAAATTAAAAAAGGCAACTCATTTCCCACCCAAGGTTTCTGTCACTTCAAAAAACCCAGTCCATAGCAGTTTAGATTCCTTTAATCTCAGTCCATTTTAATGATGATGGCTAAACTGACTAGCCTAGAGCTTAAATGGTAGACCATCTGATCTCATAGTTTTTTTGCTATTCCCCCTACTGTCTGCTTGCTTTTCCCATTTTGTACTATATTCTCTGCTTTACGAGGCAGCCCTAGCTTTTGGTGGAAGGTGAGAGGAGCCAGTGGGATCCTGGCTCAGGGAAGGTAGTTCATGCATCATTTTCAGCCTTGTAGCAGGAGAAGAATATACCAGTCACTGCAGCAAATGAATATTATGATAGGCTGACTGCAGTGTTTTTAGGGTAAATAAATAAACCCCACCCAGTGACTGGGACATGGCTTGTTCCCAGATCAAAACCATGAAGCAAAAAGACCATGCTGAGACAATAGAAAAGCAGCTTGCAATCCACAGCTGCTTGTGGGCAAACACAAGGACCCAACTGCCTCTCAACTTCTCTGCTGACTTATCCACTGCACAGTCAGTGTCCCTAACTCCATGGAGGAGCCAAGTGTGCTATAGAAGCTTTTCCAATTTTAAGAATCAGCACAAAGCAGCCACTGAAAGGTGTCTGTCTGTCAGGCAAGTGCAAGGGCACCTGCCCATGCTGTTTCTCTGCAGAGCAGGAAGCTCCATGCAGGCTTTCCTGGAGCTTGCCTTTTCAGAAATCTACCTGTAAAACCTGTAGCACCTGGGTGATGGGAATGAAAAATCCCTCGATTGCTTCCATAAATGATCCAATAAATGAAAATGTTGCAGTTGGGGGATTGGAAATTTATTCTTTAGGCTGGCTCTAAAGCCAGGGAGGAGCAGCAGAGGAATGGTGTAGTTATTTCCCTCCTCCCAATTAACAAGTCTGCATGTGTTCACATACATACCAGAGAGCGGGTGTATGATCCTACCCATCTTTGGTGCTGATGGACTTAAGACATTTGTCCAAGGCCTACTTTTGACACTCTTAGAGAACATAAAAATAAACTCATATCACATGCAATATTTCCCCCCCACCAAAAAAAAAAAAAAAGAGAGGGAGGGGGAGGAGAGCAGTGTGGGCAATTGGGATTGTTAGGGTTGGATTATTTTGCATCTTTTGTAAAACTGTAATTTCAACAGTGCCTTATTCCTAATAGATGCTGGCACTTGGGGAACACACACGATGAAAGACAGAACTAGGGAGAGTCAGATGTGTACATCTATAAGAGAGAGGTCATTAATCATCATGAAGGAAGCTGTATTGGGAATGACACAGCTGTGTCAGAATTGAAAACAGTTCAAATATTCAACCTTCAAAGCAATTTCCCTTCCACCACCTCCTGCCTTCCCTCCTTGCCAATGGTGCTGCCCAAGAATAGCTGCCTACACTGAGGCCTATCACTGCCCCATTTGCTTTTGGTGTTGTCAAGTCCAAGGAGTTTAGCATAGTTGAGCTTTCCACTGCAATCATGTTTTCCATGGGGTATGTGAATGCCAGTTATTTTGCTTTAAATGCACTTTAAAAAAAATCAAATCAAAGCTCCAGACTGTTTCAAATACATAGGAGAAGACAGTGCATATGTGTTTGAACCCAGTTGACTTTATCTCCAGTTAAAATGTACTCCATGCAGTGTGTATGTATAGAACAATGTGTATGCATACAACACACACGTCAACCTTAAATATCAACAGACTAACCATTCTCCTTAAGCTCATGAAACCAGATGCTACACAAACACAGCAGCAGCAGAGGAATTACGGTTGGGCTCTTGAAACAGATCACAAAAAACAAAATCAACTACTTGGTCCTTTCTGTACATTCAATAATTACAGAAGGAATTGGGTTGTAACCAGAATAAAAAGGAACGGTGCTAAATGAATGAATGGGCAAAAAAAAAAAAAAGACAAAAACAAAAACTCAGCCCAATAACACAGTTTGACTTTTATGCTAATTACCACATTGGGTTGGTTTGTTATATATGAAAATAAAATTACATCTAAACTAATCCACCACAGTGATAACAAACAAAAATAAAATACAAAGTAAGCAAACAAAAATGCATCCTGCCCTAGGAAGCTCTTGTTTATGGAGGATGTCAGAAGTCTCAAAACTCTTGGCCTTGCTCTCACGTACCACATGCTCAATCAGTCCTTTTTTTAAAATGTCTGAAACTGAAAGTTAAAAAAAAAATTTAAAAAAATAATAAAAAAAAACTTTTTGAAGCACCTTACGTGGCTTCCCATTCCAGGAGTGGGAGCCACCTTTTTTTCTTTGAGCACCTTACTGATGTGTTAACGCTATCTGCTGTCTTTTTGTTCCCGTGGGCCGCGTGGCTGGCTGTCGGCACAGGGCACGGAGCGTGCGGGGGGCGAGGGATGGCAGAGTGGGAGCTGCAGTGCCACACACACGTGAGCACTGCCCTCCCTGCAACACGCCACACGTGCACACGGACAGGGCCTCCCGTCCACATTCCCGTTCCTCACGGCACTGCCTGGAGCCCAGGTGGCAATTTCTTGGTCAGTCTTCGCTCTGTTTCATGGAGGGGGTAAGTGGTAGCTAAATGGTGGAGGGGAGGCTACACACTCTTGTGTGAAAAATAAAAATTGAACATCTTCTTCTTGGGATCAAAAGAAATTCCCAACAGCCAACAGATGCTGAGTGAATGGAAAACTGCACCCAGGCATAAATCCTAAGGTCTTTATGCAGGCAGCTGATGAGGAAGACCTCGGGCACCGGCTTGCCAACATGGAGACTTCAGGATTTGTCCCCACAGTGGCAGAGGTCTCTGCAGGAGATGGGTCTCTGCAGGTGCCAACAAAAGTTGCTGTGGTTGTGGTGTCATGAGACGCCAACCCATCCTCAACCCCCGTGCACGCACTGCTGCCACACACACACACACACACACATCCCCACCGCTGTACAGGTATCTCTGAGAAACATGGTTTGTGACGATGTGAAGAGCAGGTCAAAAGTTTTGAGGGGTTAAGTTCCTTTTTTTTCTCTCATTATACTCTGTAAATGGTATGTCAATTATCAAAACAAGCAAATAGAAAATTGTTTAAAAAAAATACCTTGCATACGCCTTTTCTATCAAGTGCTTTAAAATATAGAATAAATACACACATCCTGCCAGTTTTTTCTTACAGTGAGAGTATCCTTACCTGCCATTTAATATTAGCCTCGTATTTTTCTCACGTATATTTACCTGTGACTTGTATTTGTTATTTAAAACAGGAAAAAAAATAAAAAAAGAAAATTAACTGTAGCGCTTCATTATACTATATTATTATTATTATTATTGTGACATTTTGGAATACTGTGAAGTTTTATCTCTTGCATATACTTTATACGGAAGTATTACGCCTTAAAAAAATACGGAAATAAATTTTACAAGGTTTCTGTTTTGTGTGGAAGAGTAATTGATGTTGCTAAGAATGATGTTTGTTTTTTGTTTTTTTTTTTAATGTTACCAGCACTTTTTTTGTAAGTTTCACTTTCTGAGGTATTGTACAAGTTCACACTGTTTGTGAAGTTTGAATATGAAGGAATAATTAAAAAAAAAAAGACAAAAGAATGTGGCAGGTGTCTTTGTGTGTTTCTTTTTCAATGGAGGACACAAAAAATGGATGAAAAGTGTCCTGCGGGCCCTTCTTAGCTCTGACACAGCATGACATGAGTCCTACTGGTTGGCTCTATGCAAGATCAGCCACAAACTTTACCATGTTGGGATTATTGTCAGGTCTGGACATCCACCAATTTTCGATGTTGGGACCAGGTTCCTGGAAGTCCGGGGTACTGGTGTCTGAGATACGCTCAGAGATAAAATTAGTGACTAACCATTCTTCCAATTTTGAGCAACTCTGCACCAACTCTGTCAAAGCAAGATATTGCACTTGCTCAGCCCTTGTCAGTCCCCTCCAAATATCAGAAACATATTCTGCCAGTCAGTTCAGACTCTGAAACAGCAAAGTGCTCCTTCGGCGCAGCAGGATCTGTACTCACTCTGAAAGGTCTCATTTCCCCTCGATTTCCCCTTCTTGACAACGACTAGTTCTCAATCCTCTGGTTTCAGTATATTTCTTTCCTCTATTATTGCAACAAGTGAATAAAAAAAAAACCAAAACCCACAAAAACTAAAAGCTGCTAATTACTGTGTTGAACAGTGGCAAAGAACAACAGTTAATAGTTTGTGTGGGTCCATGCTGGTCACTAATGATTTTTCGATTTTTCCTGCAAATCCACAGTTGAAATGGTCAAAACTCCCCAGTGGCTGTGTGCAGCTGAGACATTGCTGAATGAAACAGGCACAGTTTAAGGTGAGCAGCTTTTAAAAGCAAACTTTTAAAATGGAGAAAATTTTGTTAACTATGCTGTTTTAAAAGTTACTGAAGATGGAAGTAGTTCTACCCTTTAGCTTTATCCTTTCAGCCCTGCCATTTTCATGGTTCCTGTCATTCTTAACTTTCCATGTCTTCACTACAGTTTTCCCTCCATTACAAATTCCCCATTGAGTTGAAATATCCTAAGTTTTATGCCATTCATTTAAAACATTTAGTTGTCAAGCCCCCCCAAACTCACTCCCAGCTCACACTTGCCATAAAAATACAGCAAATGTTGCTGTAAGTTACAGAAGAAATGATGTGTGATGTGAAAACAAAGCCAAGCTCGGGCTGCTGAGGCTGACAATTGGTACTATTGTCCAAACCAGAATTGGAAATGCAGACCTAAACTGAGTTCCTGCTCACTGCCCAAACCCTGCTCACCTTAACCAAAACCATATTGGATCCAGAAAAGCCCCTAATTTTGTTTCCAGGTCACATACTACAGTTAGTTTTACGTTAGAATAATCAGCACTGATGCAGCTCTAAGGTATTTCAGCACATGTAGACACACAAGATACACCTAAAATGAGGATCCTGACATGAATCTCTCCTCAGAATTGCACCTGTAGTAGCTGGGA
Organism: Pithys albifrons albifrons; assembly: GCF_047495875.1. Classification (NCBI taxonomy): domain Eukaryota; kingdom Metazoa; phylum Chordata; class Aves; order Passeriformes; family Thamnophilidae; genus Pithys; species Pithys albifrons. The sequence continues at coordinate 92,878,623 of NC_092458.1, forward strand.
GTGAGAAAATGAAATTGCCTAGAAATATTCTTCTGGGAAGCCATTGCATGTCCTCAGCAAACACAGAAGGATATGGGGACATCTCACATGGACACGTGTGACACATACATGCAGATGTTCATTCCTACCACCACAGAGAGGTTTCCTTGCCCTGAGCCCCCAGGGGATCCTGGGTCATGGCCCCAGCTCAGTCCTCTTGGAGGCTTGGAGTTCAGGCCCCAGATTGGCTTGGAAGATGCAGTTGAACATGGAAGTGCAAAATTAGGGTTGGTTCAACACTCCCCTTCAGAGTCGCTAAAGTTAGAAACTTTTGGCCAGGAGACATTTGTTTCAGATTGAAATGCTCAACTGAGACCCTTCTGGCTAGCGAGATGCTCCAGCTGCGTGCCAAGAGCTGGGACAGACAGGTGTCACCCCAGAGAGAGCAGACATGACTTGGGTGCATTCAGACAGGGTCTGGGCAGGTTTCTTGGCCCAGTGTGGGATGCTGGATGTGCACCAGTTGTTCCTCAGTACAGTGAGAGCCACGTAGCTGCATGATCCGCTCCCCTCGCCATGCATGGGTCCAACCTCAGTTAGAGGCAGGTGGCAGATGTTAATGAGCCCTGCCTTGCTGGGTTATTTCATGCTTATAATAATCACAGTTAGGCTGGGTCATGGCCAGAGCTCTCCCTTACCTGCTGGGTTGAAGTAGCAGCCTAAATCTGCCAGCAGTGCGTGTACTCCAGACTGCAAGACTGGCAAAGGGCATGCAGCCTTGCATTCCTGAGCTAAATGCAGTTCCAAGAGCACACCTTGAAGGCCTTTCTGCCAGTCCTCAGGCTCCTGACAGCCATGAAAGTGAATGTTGTTTGGAGTGGTAGCCTCCATTCTCAACACCTCTGTTCCCCTCTTCTGCCTGGGACCAGACATTGCTTTACTGCACAAGCCACCCCTGCAACTGTCTGCATCCAGGTCTGTATGCCCAGACACACAACCAAAAGGATATATGGCTGAGTGTATTGATCATGCACAGGGTGTGCATCAGGCCACCTGATAAAGCAGGGGCCACAGCAGCAAACAACAGCCTCCAGAGTCACCATAAGCAGCCAACAACCTGTCCTAGCCCACCAGCAGGGAGGTGAAGCCTCACTGTCAGCTGGCAAACATGACTGCAGTTCTGTCAAGTTCAGTCTTAAGCTGCTGTTGTTGGCCTTTTTCTGAAGACCTTTCACTGCAAGAGTCAATGGCTAAATTGCCCAAACAGGAAAAAAATATCCTAATAATGTACAATTGTTTATAGCATTAAGAAAGAACTGCAAGATCCATATTCAGAGATTTGTGGCCCAGTGCTCAGACTACAGCACCACTCCTAAATCAGGATTTTCAGAAGTGTATATTTAAAGCTTCACATTCACATATCTCAGAGTATGGAAAATGGAACATAATTTTTTAAAAAAAAAGAAAGCAGGAAATCAGGAATCTCAAAGTTTTTTCAAGCCATTTTCTCATAGAACTAGAAGTGCCTCCTTGTGCCAAAACCAGGATGAATAATCCCCATTTCCAATGAAAATGTGTGAAGTTCAAGTAATTTTTATCAAAACTGCAACTTTGGTAAGTGCTGATAAAAAAAATTAAATTACAGTCAAATTTCCTTAAAAATAGCTTGCTTTTTCAGAAGGGCTGAAGTCCTAATGTTCCCAGTGGATTCCCATGGGATGCAGAACAGTTGCAAACAGTAGCTCTGATTTTTGAGACCCACACAGATTTATGAAATGCTGTAAGATCAGGTACATGGAGGCAATTCTGTATCTCTAACATAGCTCTGTTTCAAAGGAGGTAGAACATCTACACAGCTCCTCAGAGCTGAGCCCCAGTGAATGATGTAGCTGCTTTTGAAATAATGCCTTGCTTGTCAAGTGCCTGCTTTCCTGCAATTTTCCTTGGCTGACCCATTCTCTGGTAGGTCTGTGAACTGAAACCCAAGTCTGAAGCACAATAGGAAAAGGAAATATCATTTCATCTAAGGAACAACAAATGTAATTTTCTTCAGGAGACACAGGAGATTGCCCTTACACAACTGTATGGAGAGACACCAGATGAATACTGCCATCATTGCCCCCCACTGCACATCTTTCTGAGTATCACAGATGCTCTCCATGGCCCTGGTGAAATGGGGTTCACTGTGCTTCAAGGCCTTGGCATAGGTATTTCCTGTAGTAATCATCATTATCCCCGTCATCATCATCATCATCAATGACAACTCTGCGACACTCACACAGAGGCTGTGCAATTCATCTCACAGACCTAGACATTGTATTAGGAAGGAGGGAAGGCATAGATATCATTAATCCAAGGAATGAAAAATTGTGGAAACTCAGCTGTATCAACAAAGCTCTTCTTGCCTACAAACCAGGAGACAAGGGTCTCCCTTACCCACATCTGTCCCAATATGGGTTTCAAACTCAAACATGGGTGGAGAAAAGCATTCAGCTCATGTCTCCTTCAGTGGTAGCCCTTGTGCCACTAGAAAACTGTAGATAACAATGATTTAGTGCTTCTTTCACCCAGGGACTCTTTGTAGCACACCACTGACAAGCTGGGTCCTGCACTTTGGCCACAACAACCCCCTGCAGCGCTACAGGCTGGGCACAGAGTGGCTGGAGAGCAGCCAGGCAGAAAGGGACCTTGGAGCACTAATTGACAGGAAGCTCAACATGAGCCAACAGTGTGCCCAGGTGGCCAAGAAGGCCAATGGGATCCTGTCCTGTATCAAAAATAGCGTGGCCAGCAGGACCAGGGCAGTGATCCTTCCCCTGTACTCTGCGTTGGTGAGGCCACACCTTGAGTACTGTGTTCAGTTCTGGGCCCCTCAGATCAGAAAGGATATTGAGGTGCTGGAACGAGTCCAGAGAAGAGCAACAAGGCTGGTGAAGGGACTGGAGCACAAGCCCTATGGGGAGAGGCTGAGGGAGCTGGGGTTGTTTAGCCTGGAGAAGAGGAGGCTCAGAGGTGACCTCATCGCTGTCTATAACTACCTGAAGGGAAGTTCTAGCCAGGTGGGGGCTGGTCTCTTCTCCCAGGCACTCAGCAATAGGACAAGGGGGCACGGGCTTAAGCTCTGCCAGGGGAAATTTAAGTTGGATATCAGAAAAAAATTCTTTCCAGAGAGAGTAATCAGGCATTGGAATGGGCTGCCCAGAGAGGTGGTGGATTCACCATCCCTAGAGATTTTTAAACACAGATTGGACATGGCGCTGAGTGCCATGATCTAGTAAATGGACTAGAGTTGGACCAAGGTTTGGACTCGATGATCTTGGAGGTCTTTTCCAACCCAATCAATTCTATGATTCTATGATTCTAACCTCTCACCAGTAGCGTGGCTGACCCGTTCCCCGGTTTTAAATTCTCTGGCTGTGTTACAGGGATTTCATGCCAGGTTTTTCTGCCCAAGCCAGAAGTACATGATGGCAGCACTGGCAGTGTTACTGACCATAATCCCATCTCTCTCATCTTGTCTCATTAAAATAAGAAAGCGAAGAAGAATCCTGCTATTGAGATAAATTCTGTTTTCCATACAGCCACACTGTCCATCGGCAATTAGCTGAATGAGGCAGAGCCAGCTGTCTGGGAGAGACTAAAAACAAAGCAATCAAATGAAAGAAAGAAAACAAACAAACAAGCAAACAATAGGAACCTAACTTCCCCAGACAACAGCACAATACTTTTTAGTTACTTGTGTGATTTTAGAGGCCTGCAACATTAAGGGAAGCACTGTGTGATAAAAGCATCCAGTTGCTCCCACTGCAGATGAATGGCAGCATTTCAGACAAACCCAGGATATTTCATTTCCAGTCTGAACCCCAGGAAAGCCACCATAACCCATCACCTTCCAAGGACCATACCTAGACCAGCATGAAGATGCTGAACACACACCAGCTCAGATCCCTTGGCAGGAGCAACCAGGCCACCCTGCCACCAAGCCATGAAAGTTAACAAGTGATAGCTCTCACAATTGCCACTCCAGCAGGCATTGCAATTATAAAGAGAATTTAAGAGGTTATTTTAAAGTTCTTCTCTGAAATAAGCATAAACACACATGCCACCGACCTGCAATCAGCTGCAGGTGTCTGCAAATGCATTTCTAGTTTCCAGTGTAGCAGCTGTAGGGTGGGAGACAACCCCTCCTGCATCCCCTCTGGTAGAAATAAAACTGTAAGGACACCACTCTGATGTTTTGTGGGAGGAGGACGAGCAGGAAAAGCATCATGACTTTAGTGATGAGGAGAGAGGGAAAGTTTCTCAGCCAAATAGATCCCCATCCTCTGAAATTTTAGACCTGCACACCCTGTCTCACAGAGTGTTGGGCTTTGTGGCACCTCTGCACCCACCTCAGCCCCCAAAAGAGTGCAAGGCTGCAGCCCAGCAGCTCCACCAGTGCAACTGTGCCTGCAGGAGCTAAGCCTGTCCCAGGGATTTGGACAGCAGTTGCTTTGCCTTTGCCAAAATCCTAGCCTTAAGAGATAGAGCAAGCTGGGAAGACACCTCTAATATTTTCAGCTACAACCTGTGTTTTCTTGGGTCTTGAAACTCCCTTGAAGCCTCACAGAAGAACAGCTGTTAACACATCTGTACTGAGTCAGTCACACAGCTGACCCCTGAATATTTGTGGCAGCATGTGCCCAATCCCTGCCTTTTGAGTCTTGCCTGGAGAGGCCTGCTAAGCCTGCACCCTCTGCTGCTCAAGGGCAGCCTTACCCAAACTTTCAGGAAGTGACCGCTGCCTTGGAGGATGGGTTTGCCAGCTGCCAGCTCTCCAGCATAAGTCCAATCATAATTTTTCTTCACATCAACTCTCAATGTACATCTCTGATTCATTCACCCCCTCCTCATTCTTCCAAACAAGCTGCTGGACAGGCAGGGCCAAGCCTGGGTTGGTTTGGGGTGCCCAGGCAGAGCCCTGATGGGTGAACCTTTGGTCCTGCCAGAAAACACAGCTCTTGGGGCTCACGTCACTCACCACCTCCACCCACTGGCTTAACAGTGCACTGAAATTTCACCTGTTCTTAATATTTCTGCTCTCAGTTTTTTATCTCTCCTACGCAAACTCCTTTTAAACCCAGGGAGGCTTGGCTCCAAGGGGATTTTAAATCCAATTCATTGAGCTCAATAGCTTGAGTTCACAGCTGCTTGTGGCTTTTGGGATGCATCATGGCCTTTGCCAGCGTGGTGGTGTGATGGCTCAGGGCTGCAGGTCTCCCAAGTGCCCCTTGACTCAGAAGTGTGTTAGCGACCTGAGCCGATGATAAACACAAGCTGCTGATCTTGAGATCTCATGCACAAAAGGAACTTCAAGGCATTTAAATCCTGTTTTCTTCCCTCCCTTATCCTAGGTTTAGATGACACCTAACTGAAACTATATATCTACCCTCCCACCTGTCTTCGTCAGGCCTTTCTTAGGTCCATTAGCAATCTGTTTACATGGCTTTTTGGAAGATATTTTACTGCCTGTGACCCAGGTTTATTTCGGTTTTATGTCTTTGGACAGTCTCCAAAGGACTTCATCCAAGAGACTTAATTAGTAACCATTAATAAAATGTTTAAACAGCTGCTTAGGAGAAAAACAGATCATAAACTCAAGTATTTTAACAAGGTCATTAGTCTGCAATTATATGAGGCAGAAAAATGTTACCAAATCCTCCTGCACCAGCCTTGGGTGACATTTGAAAAAATACCAAGGAAATTTAGGTGCTGATATCCTTCCAGGTTCCTGGCAGTGAGGCTGGTACTGCAGAGCTGCTGCTTTTCTTGATGCCCTCTACACCTTCTCTCCCTTGGGTGTCTGGGAGTCAGGATTCCTGCAGGGATCCAAGGGTGGCAAGCACACATGTATCAGCTACATGCATGGTTCATAAACCATGGACCCTGTAAGGCCTGATCTTGAAAGCATTTGCCTGAACATGCTCTTGAGTGGACTTTTTGGGGAAAGGCCACCAGAAACACCTCTTTGCACCTACTGTTGAACTATTCTCCAGCCAAAAGGGCTATAGACCTTTATGGCCAACCTATGGCATTGATCTTGACATGCACATCAAACCCAGAGCTTTGATTCCCTGGTTACCCACTTGATGTATGCGCTGGTTGGAGGTCTGGTGAGAGCCAGCAGGTTCCTCTTCTAGCAAAAAAACCACCAGGGCAGCAGCAAAATGCTGTAAACTCCAGCCCAAGCAGCAAACTCCGTCTTGAGCCTACTGATGTGGTGAAGTCCAGCCTCATCCAAGATAGGACCAAAGCACCAGTACCTTTTCCTGACTGCTCAGCAGCTGTTGCATGGCTCAGCAGCTCAGCATCCCATCTTCCCCCTTTGGAGGAGCCTCTTCTGAACATAATATGCATTTGATATCCTTATAAAATATATCTCCCATGATTTCTAAAAGTTCAGATGAAATCTCCAAAGTAATGTCTCCCTTTTTCTATCACTGCAAATCCATATCAGCAAATGACAGGAGACCATCCCTCCCTCTTATGCATCAAAGCATGTATTTCCTTTACTGCAAATGTCCCTAGTGTTGTAAGTGCTTGAAATCATTTAAACTTGCCTTCCAATATGTTGAAATATTTTCAGAATCTGTAGGGAAGCATACAGACAGCAAGAATTTTACGGAAATATTTAGTATCCTAAGGAAGGCTTAGGCAAGGAATTAATTACTATGGTTGGCCCATACTGAGAGGCACTGACCCACTGAGGCAAGTGAGCTGGTCAGCAAGACAAGTAATAGCAGCTTAGTTCTCCCCAGTCTCTTCTAGAATGATGGCCTGCACAGTGCTGCAATAAACTCTGGATATTTAAAAGTTTCACAGCTTTTTGTTTTATTGGAAGAACATCTCATGTGAAGCTTCCATGGTGGAAAATAAGGGAAATAAAAAAGGAAAAAAGAAAAAAGAGAAAAAATGAACAAGCAACAACCCAAACACCCAAGAAATAAACCACTGAAGCAACAGCCAGGCTTCTGTTCTGGTGTACTGCAGGGCCCTGGTGTGACAATCCCAGCTTGGGCTGCAGAATGGCCTCCCAGTCCGGCTGTGCCCCAGGCCACAGTGCGATAGTGCAAGAGCTGTGCCACTGGTGTGTGCCAGAACACCCTACACCCCGTGAAGGAGCTCTGACTTCCTTCCCAGAAGGTAAGACAAAATAAGACACAGACATCTCTAATGAGGGACTGAGAAGATTAGTGTTCTGCATTGAAAGAGAAAAGATTAGGAAAAAACTGGTTCTCTTCTATCACTGCATTTGGTGTCTTGCCTGACTTTTTAGGATATATTTATAACAAATGAATGCTCATGCTTTTTTATGCATATCTGAAATTTTCGTTCCTTTGACTAGCATATTCATCCTGTAACTGTGCAGTTCCTCAATGCAAATACTTTATAGCTAGTCCACATCTTATTTGGAACAGTAGCATAAGCACAAGGCAAGTGGGCAGGCACTGATTCCATGTGAGCACCAGAAGGAATGTGGTGGACTGAATTGTTGATGGTGCAGAGTTTGCCTCAGGAACATTAATACCAGGAACATGATTGTTTTCTGCCTTTTGATATCAGCACTGTTATGTCCACATATTAAACTGGAGAGAGAATAGGCTTTCAGTTTTTCCTGCAGTTGCAGACCAATTGCAATTACTGTGAAAATTACCTCTCCAAAGCAAAAACACACTGCTCTGAGCATTGGCAGAGGAAGCCCCAGGACAGCTGGCTCAGCTAATAAGGGATAGCCCCTGGGGAAAGATCCCCTGGGACCCTACTGCCTGCAAGGTGGCTGCCCACACTCCATTACAGAGAGCCAGTGAGCCCATGGAGTGCACCATGGCCGGGGGACACTGGACCAAGAGGAGTCTGAGTCCAGACTGGAGACTGCCCAGAGGGCAGTGCAGAGGCCTCATTTGTTCCCCTGAGCATATCCACACAACCAAAAGATTTCATGGGGTGAACTCAACGCTAAAGTTTCAGTAGTTTAAAGTGAACCAGCAGATAGGTAACAGCTAGCAAAACACAGTTTATTTGAGGACTTCTTTCTAGGACCAAAAAGGGCCAGTTAGCAACCTCTGTTGGGTGTGTCTGAATCTTTCTGGATGTAATGGGAGATGGGTCTTACAACAGCAGATCTTTGCTTTGGGCAGCACCAACTATTACCCAGGAACAGAATAACCAGAGCAAATAAAAGAGCCATAAAAGTATGAATAATTTCACTGCTGCTCTCCTGTACCAGTCAGAGCATCAAGACAGACAAATGGCTTTTCACTGATCAGTTTAACAAAAGGCTTAATATAATTTTCACCAAAGGTGAAAACACACTGAACTAGCATTTTTATTTCCTTATTTCTGCCTTTTGGAGTGAAACCGTATCACCCCAGTCCAGAGGAGGATTTGAAACTCAACACAGGACTTGGGGTTGCAACAAGAGGATGTCCAATGTCCCTCCGAAGTGTTCCATAATTTTATGGTTGCCTGGGAGGGCTGGCTGATCTGCAGACTGCTAAAGAAAGTTAAGTGGACAAACCTGTGGGATAAGCAACACCTAAAATACTCTTCAGGCACCCCATGTTACAGAGTGAGCAGTTCTGTGAGCACCAAAAAAGCTGAAGTTATGTACACCAGAGACCAAACCACAGGGAAATTTTATAAGTAGCCAGACCAACACAGGAACAAGCATGTGGCACATGCTGGTTTTGGCTGAGGTAGAGTTAATTTTCTTCACAGTAGCTGGTATGAAACTGTGCTTTGGATTTGTGTTAGACACAGCATTGACGACACAGAGATGTTTACGTTATTGCTGAGCAGCTCTTACACAGAGTCCAGGCCTTTTCTGCCTCTCACACCACCCCACCAGCGACTGGGTGGGGGTGCACAAGGAGTTGGGAGTGGACACAGCTGAGACAGCTGATCACAGGGATATTCCAGACCATAAAGCATCATGCTTAACATGTAAAGCTGGGGGAAGAAGGAGGAAATGGAGCCATTACAAGTGATGGTGTTTGTCTTCCCAAGTCACTGTTACACATTATGGAACCCTGTTCTCCTGGGAATTGCTGAACAACTTCCTGGCCATGTGAAGTGGTGAATTAATTCCTTCTTTTGCGTTGCTTGCATGGGCACTTTTTCTTTACCTATTGAACTGTTTTTACCTCAAACCATGAGTTTTCTTGCTTTTGTTCTGATTCTCGCCCCCATTCCACTGTAGGGAAGTGACTGAATGGCTGTGTGGGTTTAGTTCCTGGCTGGGGTTAAACCACAACATGGCAGTGAAAAAAGACCCTCACACTGTAAGCCAGTGATGACCTCATAAGAGCAGTGCATACAGAGCCCACTCCTGAGAAAGCCTCTCTTTAAGGATATTGTGTCATTAATCTTGCCTCATAAGAAGATGGGTAGTGAAATCAAAAGAGGAAACACTCAGCACTGACAAAGATTGTTTTTTAAACACCATAATTATCCTGCGTGACTCACTGCCACACCATTATCATTGCTACCAAGATGTTAGATATAGATTTAAAAAAAATACACATGGTGTTTTTATGAGTCAGAAGACTGTACACAGCTGTGTTAGACAGGGAAACCAATACAGGATACCTCTATCTTTCCTTGGAGCATCAGTCATGAGCAGAATTATGAAGCTCTTCTGTAATTCTGCATTTTCTTTGAGTCACTCCCTCTGGTTGAGCCCCCAGGGTGCTCCCACCCAAAGGGCTGGGGTTTGGCTTAGTGCTGCTGCCAGGATGCTGCAGTGCCTTTAACAGAGGCTGTTCCTGGGAGTGCAGCCCTCACATAGGTCCGGCTGGATCATGGAGCGTGGGGCTGTGGGTGCTCAGACCCTCCCGGCTCACAGCCTCACTCTGTGGCTTTGCTCACCACCAGTGGGGCTGGGCTCCAAGAGGATGCTGCTCCAGTGCCACTCACTGCTGTGGAACTAGTCCAGCCTTGCCACTGGCAGGAGAGATTAAGGCAGGAGGATATATCAAACTCAACAGAGCACCTACTACATGAAAAATCTCTTTTCAAATACATTTCCAGAGCCATTGTCCATCCATTCTCACTCTGGGCTGCAACACCTTGCCCCCTCACATCTCATAGACCTGTGGGCTGCCATCACTGCTCTGTCATCAACACTCCATGTGTGTTGATACAGAAAAATCAAGAGTGAGCAATTCAGATCTATATAAGATTCTGTGAGACTGAAAGCTGCTAAGAATAAATAAAGCCACAGCTGCTTGGAGGAGCTCACTTCCCAGGAGTTAGCAATTCCCTAGAGGTCTTTCATGAGAACAGCTCAGGTTTCTCACAGCACACCGGAGGTGTTCCTGAAAACAGCAAGGATGAGATAATATAAACATTGGACTTGTGAGATATGGGTTATAACCAATTGGGACTTGCAGCTATAGGGTGTGAGGTTCAATTTAACCAATAGAACATAGTTTTAACTCTATATAAACCGTGTGTAGTGTGTAAGGGGAGGCATTCACTCGATCACAATGGTCTGTCTCTGGTGTCCATTTCCTCTGTGGTTTATTTATTATTTACTTTACATGTGCCCTGGGGGACCCTCCTGTTCCCCCCACCTCCCTCATCAGCCCTTCCTCCAGCAGGAGCCAAGTCTCTGCAACTCCTGCTGCAGTCATCCCATGCTGTACACCTTGCCTGTGTACAGCAGAATAGGTTCCTCTTACTACAGGTGTGCCCCGTGCCCAGTTTAGGATGGTGTTCATCTCAGCTTGGTCTCCTAGATGCTGAAGTAACAAAAATAATCAGTGAAAGTAATTTTAAAAAAAATCAGTACAAGTAATACAAGTAATACAAGTAAGCAGAGCCCATGCACTCTCAGGGCAGATACACTGGTCAGAGCACTCAGCCCCAAACCTGTTCATGAGATATTAACTGTATGTGCAACCTCAGCTCTGATTGGGCACATCAGACCAATCCCTACATAAGTAGAAAAGGGCTCCTCCTGCACCAATTTCCTGTCAAATTTTGAGTCTGTGCTCTAAAACAATTTTAAGAAGGTTTTTTTTTCAACAAATGCAAAGCAGCATTTTATTCTCCTGTGTTCTGGTTCTAATTTAACACTTTTGAAAATGTTCAGCAGGAATCAGGCCACTGGCAAGGAAAGTCACTATGTGTAGCACCATTAAAAGGAGTGAAGAAGAAGGTCATTGACCCACCTTCTGCAGGAGTGTTGAACAAACAATCAGTAACCACTGCTGCAGGAGTAGGACAGTGAAAGTATTACAGGCTTTCAGATGTTAAACAGAACATTTGCTGTTCATCAGATCTAGTAAGCCAAATGCTATGGGGTTTTGGCTTTCAGGCATTTTCCATGGCAAGACATTCCCCCACAAAACCACTTTGGTCCCTGTCACCAGCCACAATGAACCACTCTGTGGCTTCAAGGAGCTGTGCTGGCCCAGCTCCCATGGCACTCACAGCCCTGGGCCCAGAGTACATGCTCTGCAACTGAGTCCTGGGAGAAAATAGCCCCAAAGTTCAAAATAAGTTCGCGAAGGAACTCCTGATTTCTGGCTCTCAGAGGCCTGGCTTAATAGAAATAAATAAATTAGCCTGAAGCTCCATAACACTTATGCAACCGCAAGTGCCCTGCAGATGACTCTGATGAAGCTGTTTTTTGCATCTTCAGGAAAAAGCACTTAGAGCGAGGTTTTGAGAGTTGAGCAGCATGAAAATGGCAGTAAGATTGGAAGATGCTGTTGTGAATGACACCTTAACACCACTATTCTTCTTCTAATGTACTTCAGGGATGCAAAGTAGAAAATCAGTGTAGCAGTTCTCACCATTTTCTGTCCCAGAAGACAGCCCAGAATAGAGGTTTGCATTGAGAAGTTTGCAAAAAACCATAGGTAAAGCAGAGTTCACTAAGGCAAGTAGATGAGTAAGACTCAGGGCAGGTATGTGAGGGGGTGCAGAAGAGAAAGGGGAGGTCCATGAGGCAGCATGACTTCAAGGCAAACAGAAAACAGAGAGAGATTTCAGTTCACAGCCAGGGAAATGCAAAATTGCTGCAACCACCCCAGCAATTTTCACTTGATATCATTTCATGGTGTGTCTGTATTTAGCAGTTGAAGTACCTCTGAAAGCTATAATGAAGTGTACCAGAATGCAGTCTAATTTCTTGGCTCACCGTTCGGGCTGTAATTTTGTTGGCCTTGCCTCAGCTCAGTGTTCCAGTGCTTTTAAGCAAAAATGGTTCAGATGTGTGTAACTTCATTGCTCTTTGAAGAAAACATGATTTGTGCAATCATACCATCTCAATCATATAGTAGCAAAAATTTTGAGCCCAGTGACCCAAGTCTGACAGGGGGAGTAGGAGCAAACTTAAAGGGGATGACGTTCCTCCAAGTCCCATTCGAACTAACAGCATGAGGAGGAAAAAGGCAGCAGCCCAAGCTCCACTGCTGCTTGCTCTCCCCTGTATGCTGCTGTCCTTGATTGGACGACTCTCCCACTCAGCCAGAGAGGAAAAGAGGAGCAAGCAGGATTACAGTGGGGGGAGGAAGGCAGAGGTCTCAAACCCATGGGAGGGCAGACTGTCCTCCTCCCATTGCTACTGGAACAACTTCTTTCTGGGGAACAAAAGAAAAAAAAAAAAAAAAAGGAAAATGTGATCTACTGTTGCCTTTCTTGAAGCAGAAACTAAGTGTCCTGAAACATTCTTGCTCTACTCATAGGTCGTGCCCACAGCCCTTCTTCTGTCAGGCATCCCTGCAGAAGTCACTCTCTTCATTTTTAAAAGCCCCATCTCCTCTCGTCACAAGCAGCACCAAGCGCCCCATACTGGATACAGAAGAAAACTAACTGTGACAGGATTCATCCTTTTGTTGACACACTGCAAAACATGTGTCCTAACATGACCAAATTATAATGAAAGGAAAACAGGATCAAAACAGTAATTTTAGAGAGGAGTTTGGCAGGATGCTGGCTTTATCCGATCAGCCAACTGCCTGAAGTCCCAGTTCTGCCTAATTAGAGAGAGCTCCTCTACACCAGATTATGCCTGAGGTGAAGCAGAAGGACTTGGACCTGAAAGTCCCAGCTTAATACCTAAGCAGCAGACATTTGCTTTGCTACCACCTACCCTTGAAATAATATTGTTTAGCTGTATAAAATCCATTGCAGATGTGATTTGCTGGACAAATATTCCCTGCAGACTAAGCTCACATCTCTGTGCTATGCAGGTTTGTGCCACCTCATTCCAGACTGCTGGAAAAGGGAACAGGAAAGCTAAAGGTTGAGCAGAAGGGAATCAATATCGGCAGGATCTGAATCTCCTGTGAATCTTATCTGACATGAGCTGTGGTAGCTTCTTCAAGGAATCTGTACTGCTTCTGCAAGCTGCTATGCATACATTATCCTGAAGCTGATTGAGTTCCTTTTTGGTCACCCTTGTGCAAACAGGTGAGTTTTGTAAAAAAAAAAGATACCAAGGCCAAATAGGCATACCCTGCTTAGACAGTATGGGTATGAACTTAAGTTTCATCTGAAGTTTGCAGGTTTGACCACCCAAAAAAGTGGTTTACTTTACATCCAGCAGGCAAGGTTATTTTCATGGCAGCACAGGATAACTCAAGTTGGGAAGGATCCCCTGGAGGTGTCTAGTCCAGCATCCTGCTCCAAACGGGGTCTGCCATGAGGTAAAATTTGGGCTTTATGCAGTCAGGTATTCAAACCCCCTCTGGATGCAGAGTATTTTAACAACTGTCAAGAGGGCAAGAGGGCATCCTTACTTGCAAAATGAATGATGGAAGATTTATTCCTCCTGAGTGGCACATTTTAGATACTGTACATCCAATATTGGCTGTGGTGACAGCAACTGTGGTGTGGAAGTACAGCAAATAATCCTCTAAGCTACAGGAATGGAGGGGACTAGCAACCCAGCCAGAGGTGGCAAGGTGAAGAGTGAGGGGCTTGGGAAGCAGCAGTAGTCATGAAGGACAAATAGACTAGATGAAGCTACCAGAGGTTTAGGAACTGGACTGGATGCTGAGACTGTGGAGAGAAACCAAAGGAAGAAATAGGAGCACAGACTGGAGAGAGACATAAGGGAATAGGAGAGCACAAACACTCACTGGACAAACTTAGTACAGGGGAACAATGGGACTGATCAGCAAGGAGGCTTGGGAAAATTAAGAGAGAACACTGACATTTATCCAAGATATTTGAAATCTTTACCAAAGAGCTTGTGGACATATAGGACTGAAAAGAAGAATGTTGGAGGTGAGGGCAAAGAAACAGGCTGAAGGAGACCCAGAGGGAATGGACCCAGTTTGGGAACTACGGCCTCTCTCAATTTTCTGCACATGGGGCAGAAAGCCTGTAATGGAGCTGGAGAACGAGGAGTTTAAACAGTGAAACCTGCTGGTGCATTCTCTCAATTTAAGGTTCCCACAATTCACTACTGACCTCTTTCTCTGCCATACTCCAGTGATACCATATTGTGACAGTCAAGGCTTGCAATTTGTCCAGTGTTTAACTGGGCAAATATATACCACATGCTTGACTTTGGGGTAGGAGGAAGGAGAAGGGTTTATGAGAGAGACATTGCACTGCACACTGTACTGAAGAAGTCATATAGTTTTAAAAAGAATCACTGCAAATATCATAATGAGATTATTTATGCAATTTTAATCCAGCACTACCTCTGTGTGTGGTACAATCTATTCTAAATTAAATGGTCACACGGGTAATTATCTTGCTCCACGAGACCTCTGCTGCAGAGCAAAGTCATTAAGTCCTCACCTCAGAGAGCTTCCAGTCTTAGGAAAACCAGACAAGGGGAAGTGAAGGGAGCCACCCAAGGAAGAAGGTAGGGTGGGAGCACTGATGAGAATGAGCTTCAATAGAGCAGCAGCACTTGCAGCTAGATTATTTTTGGAGAATTTTGTTTGGAGAAGAGAAGGTGCCAGGAACACCTTAGAGAAGCCTTCCTCTGCCTGAAGGGGCCTTCAAGGAAGACAGAGAGAGACTTTTTACAAGGGCACAAAGAACAGCACAAGGGGGAATGGCTTTAAATTGAAAGAGGATAGGTTTAGATTAGATATTAGAAAAAAATTTTTTAGAGTGCGGGTGGTGAAGCACTGGAACAGGTAGTCCAGAAAAGCTGTGGATGTCCCATCCCTGGATGTGTTCAAGGCAGGTTGGAACCAGATGATCTTTAAGGTCCCTTACAACCGAAACCAGTCTATGATCCTACGAGTCTATGATTTTTTTTCTGGAGTCAGAGTAATATTAAGAATAAATGAGATAAAAATAACTAAAGAAAGAAACAAGTTTCACAAGAAAGAGGATCCTCTGATAAACAAGGCAAGACAAAAGGGAAGGTTTCAGCACTGGAAGACAAAGATGTGAATCAGAACAACATCATTTTTGTGGTTAAAACAGTGAATTCCCTCTGCTGCATAGCCCTTATCTTAGAGGAGAGAAAAGCAATGTCTCTCTATCAATCTGTGGTTAGCTGCTACATGGAACAGATGACAGCAGCAAAGCCTGCTGCTGTAGTGCCTTCTGGTCCCATCATCCTTGAGCCACTGTGAGCACCTTGCTGGCCACAATCATTTGGGAACTGCCCACAAACAGACTGCATTTAAAAACTGCTAAAATGAAGTTAAAATGCCTCCATCTCTTTGCTAACCCCAGTGGGAAGTGTTGTGCTCACTGGCCATTCACACCTACCTTGTGACTTGCACAGCCCTCAGGAGCCAGAACAAGCATCACAGTGTGTACTTTCCGCTCTGGTTTTAACCACATAAGTCTGGATGCATCAGACTGTTTTCAAGCTCACAGCTGAAAATCCTCCTCTGGGCATCGGCAGGAGGGCTTCCTGCTTCCTTGAGTGCTCCAGGCACAGTTAGAAATGCATTTCCCCAAAGATGAGCAGTATGGAAAGGATGTCAGCAGTTCAACTGCACTCATATAAGCACAGTAAATGTAGTCCATGTCACACCATTTTGGAGCTCTCAAGGGTACAAAGGGGCTGTAGAACCCTTCATGGGACATTTGGTCCAATAGCCTGGCAGCTATATCCTCCACTGAGGACGTTTGTGAATGTGTTGTCCATAGGGACTAAGGAGGGATTCATCACACTCATCCAGTGCCATCCACGAACCTGTCTTGGGGCAGTCACAGCCTTGGTTAAAGGCATTGCTGCTGACCAGTCCCCATCAAATCCTGTATGGGCACTTCCAACATCTCCAGTCAGGCTAAACATGGCACTCTCACACCCCTCACACCTGATGGGTATGAGTGTTCTCTACCGCACTTCTAAAGAGATTAGCTCAGACAGCTGCAGTCAGGAGAGATAATCCAGGCAGCCAGAGTCCCAGGACATGCTTCTTAATGTACATAAATTCTTAAAAGTAAGGAGATAAACTCTGCTCTCTACAGTACCTTCTCTTTAGCTTGCCCACCTACAAATTAGTCTGTAGCCACCCTAACCAGGAGGTATATAGAGGGGAGGAGCACTTTTCCTCCTCCCTCCTGAGGCCACAACTCCTGCAGGCAGAGCCCTGCAGGTGAGCATCCTGCTCCCTCATGACAACCCACTACATGCCCCACTTCTGTGCCAGAGTGGGTGGTGGGCACAATCCAACTCCAAGAGAGAAAAGGCCCGCCAGGATCACTCATATCCCGCCAGAGCCCCTTCTGTTGACCACAGTCTGAGGAGAACTATGCCTCAGAGACTTGATCTCAGACCTCAGGGGAAGCCACATCTCTGACACGGGGGCTGTAGACATGCTCTGGGCGTGGTATATGTGGTGCGCTGCGCGTACATGCAGTGGTCCCTAAAGAAAGATACTTCCCAGCATCACTGTCCTTTCCAGCTTCCTCCAGGATCACCTGCACTCTTCCATCTCAGGTTTAAGGTAGTTAGAGACTTTTTCCCCTTAATCTCCCCTTTCTTAAAATTATCTGTGCTTTGATAATTTTTTTCAACTGTTTTTTAAGTGTCAACTTTCTATCCGCTGGGCGAGCAGCCCCGCCCGAGGCATCTCCCCTCGCCCCGCCGCGGCGCTTCTCAGCTTCAGGTTTCCCAGCTCCCGGTTTCCCAGCTCCCGGCTCGCCTCCAGCCCCTCAGCAGAGCACGCCGTTGCTGCGGCCCCTGGCTCCCAAATTCGCCTAGACCCCTTCCACCACGTCCCTCTGGGAGAAGGGCAACCTGTCGGGCACCTGAGGACGGGGTGCGCAGCCCTGCCCTGCCGCCCCCTCCCCGGGCACCGTGGGGTCTCGGGGCAGGGGGCGGGCGGGGAGGAGGTGGCCAGCCCGGTCCCGCCCCGAAGCTCCGCGCCGGGAAGGCGGCAGGAGGGAACGGGTCGGGCCGCGAGTCAACGGGACCGGGACCGGGACTGAGACGAGCACCGAGCCCTGCCCGGCGACGGCAGTGCCACGGCCCGACGTGCCGGGGGTAAGCCCTGACTGCTGCCCCCCCGCTCCCTTCCCGCCCGCGCCGGGGGTGAGTCCTGACTGCTGCCCCCCCGCTCCCCTTCCGCCCGTGCCGGCGGTCCCTTTTCCTGCAGCCCCCCCGCTTCCCTCTGCCCCCACCCCCGTGTTTCCCCAGCCGCCCCGGCCACCGCGGCTTCGCCGGCACACGGCAGCCGAGAGCAGCTGCTGCTGCCCCTCGGGTGCTGGAGCGACGGGCGCGGAGCAGCACCCGCAGCTGGAGGCGGACCCACAGACGCGGCCACGTCTGGACCCTCCGCTCGGACACCAGACCCTTCCCTGCACCCTGTATCCCGCACCATCCGGATCGGGACCTGCACCCGGACGCCCCCGAGGCGGAGACCCACGGAAGGAGCACCCCTTTTCCTGCTTTTTCCCTCCCCTCCGTCTGTGCAACCCCACGGCTGCGACCCTTGCCCCCGTCGCAGCTTGTCACCCACATGCCCTGGGCGGTGCGTGTCTTTCGAGCCCTGTATGCAGATATCCAGGTACGCTGGTACTTGCTTGGTTTGGCAGCACCCTGGCCCGGGGCAGAGTGAGCAGAGTTGTAGGGGCGGGGGGGCAGTTCAGAGCTGGGGAGCTTGGTTGGAAAGTATGGCCTCCCAGTGAGAGTCAGAAATTGTGCTCAAGGATGTAAGGGGAAGGAGGCAGGACAGAAAACCCACAGATAAACTCGTTAATGTGATGCCTTAAGACTTCTGGTTATTTTATGCATAATGTTTTGTTTATTCCCTGTTGTAGCTTTGCTTATCAGCTAGTCAGTTGCTTAATGTAGTTTTTTCCAGCATTACAGAACCAGCCTTTCCTGGCCCCTGACAATACAGAATTTCCAGTGGGCACTGTGTCAGTGCAGGGGACACAGCAAAATGAATCCTGTCTTGGGGTGGCTGCAGCTCGACTGTTTTATGAACAAACAGTCCTGGACTCAGCAACAGCACCATGCTATAAGAGATTCTTGTGATCCATTGGAAGGCTTAACTTCTTTGTCAGGGCCATACAGAAGAAAGGCAGAGAAGGAGAAGCGAGCACAAGCACTTTCAAACAAAACACTGTCCTGAGGAATTTGTGCTCACAGGACAGAGGGAAGTTCAGTTTCCATCTCATTCAACCCCTGTCCTCTCAGCTACAGAGCAGAAGGAGAGACTGGCACCAGTTTTAAGGATGCTTATATCCCAAGGGACTGGAGCAATTTATACTTATTGCACAGCTACTCTTCCATGAGTGTAGCTGTGCAGCAGCTGTGCATCACAGATGCTGCTGTCCAAGGGTGAGGTGAAACACAGTACTATTTATACCACTGATATTGCAGTGTTTTGCCCTTGTCTTTCATACCTGTCACACTGGTGATGAGTTCAGCAACGGGAGCAGTAGGAAAGAAAAAAAAACCCTAGATGCAAGCAAATTAAATGTCATGGAACCACCTTGGGACAGCAGCCCTCATATTTCTAGAAAATCTCATTCTCCTAAATCAAGAAAGGTTAGGTTCCTGAGCACAATTCTGAATCTGTTGTAAGAAAAAGAAATGCAGAGGACCCCGCAAGCATCCTTCCATTATTTCGTCCCAAACTTCAAGTTGGCTTTCTTTTCAGCACAGGAAGCACATCTCTGACCAGGCATGGAAAACACAGAGCACAGTATGCATGAAATGGGAGCAGCGCTGACAATCAAGGTTTGACAAGGCAGGCAGAGTCTGGGACAGAAACATGCTGCAGGAAGAGAGACATTCTGGAGATGGTGCTGCTGGACAGCCAGGGATCAAGAGGCTATGTGAGCATCGCAGGTGCAGCATCTCTGCCAAGATGCCAAGCTCAAGTGTATGAAGTTATTGAAAACATTTTTTGATCAGGGAAGACATAAGATACTTCCCAGAAGAAAAGATACAAAGTCCAAGCTTCTGGCTAAGCCCTAGTTTGCGTAACTGCATTGGGTCTTGCTCAGCATTTCAAACTGTTGTCTTTCAGACTGTGCTCTTGCCCAGCTGACTTGTACTGTGGAATGACTTTGGTCCATCTTAAAACCATTGCCACTTTACATACAGCTGGATTGGTTGGTAAGGAGAACCTCTCAGGTGCAGCAAGAAGGTGAAATCTTGCAGTCTTCTCTTGGCTCAGGTTCAGTGAAAAGCAGAACAGGCCAAGCAAGTCTTCAAGCAAAGTTCTGCCTATATATGAGCAGGAAAAAGACCTCTATTACTAGCTTGAAGTAGCATTCATACAGGAAGTATGAAAATCATACACCACCCACAGAGAGTACTGTTCTCCACATTTATTGTAGACCTCTGACTTTCAGTCATCTCTTTCTCTTTGCAGCAGCATCCCCATGGCCCTCCTCACGAGAGCTAGCAGTCATCCTAACACCACTGACACCATTCCCTGTGGGGAAAACACCACGACAGAGCCTGACCTGCCACACTCACACGCCTACTATGCCCTCTGCTACTGCATCTTGATTGTGGCCATCATCTTTGGCAACGTGCTGGTCTGCTTAGCTGTGCTGAGGGAACGCACCTTGCAAACCACAACAAACTACCTTGTGGTGAGCCTGGCTGTGGCAGATTTGCTGGTGGCTACTTTGGTGATGCCATGGATGGTGTACCTAGAGGTGAGTGCATCTTAGGAAAGATTATCAGAATTTAACCACACCACTGCACGCACGCTCATGTTATTAATGCAATCAGTAGCAAAATTGGGACTAACCTGTATGGAGTGGTCCTGCAACTGGCCTGCAGAATGTGTACAGCTCAGGTGTGTTACACTGAATGATTAAAAAGAAAGGAATAAGTGTGTGTGTGGGAAGCCATCCCAGCAGCATAGAATTAGGCTCTGCAATTTGATTGCAACTAACAAATATTATTAAAAGTCCAATTTTTATTAAAATTCAAGTTTTATTTCAAACTGGAATAGTCTATCAGCTCAAGGGCACTCCACTCTAATGAAATTACATTATGCTTCGCATTAGAAAAGACTTGGCACTCACTCTTGCTGTGCATAGGGTGAGACTGAGGCACATCTGCAGAGCAGTCTCTGCCCCCATGCAGTGCTGTGGTCACGATTTGTGAGCACAGGAGTAGGTCTGCTCCCTAGTTGTGTTTGTAGACCCATTCAAGACTAATTTCCATCTGTGGAGCTTGGATAATCGAAGTAGCTGATATAGGAGTCATCCAAACAGGGAAAGAACCCATTCACATCCCAAACTTCCACTCCTGGCACTGCAGTGTTTCCTAGAGAACTGGGCTGTAGGACTCCAGCAAGACTAAGATTTAAAAAACAGTCCAAAAAGCCCCAAAGTTGTTACAATATTTGCTGCTGTTCATGGATGAGTGATGCCACCAATGAAGCAGAAACAGCATCGTGCTTCAATACACTGTGAGCCTAGAAATTGCCAAAAAATCATTGAGTACCCAAACTGTGTACAATACCTATTCATCTACAAAATGTTTGCCAAACCAGGCATTTGAGAACAGTTGTCTCTGGCCATGAAATATGTGATTTTATCAATCATACAGACCAGAACTTAAGTCCACCTAATGAAGTTTCTAGCACAAAAATGCTGTTCAGCAATGTGCATACCAATCTTCTGGGGTCAACAGGTAGGTCTGACATACCAGTACTGCTGCCTCAGTTCTTTGCTGATCTCTGATGCTGTGACTGCCACGACTGCTGAAGCTTACCAAGGTTCCTAAGACAGTGGCATTAGGGTATCCTGACCACTGAAGTTTGATGGCATTAGACACTATCATGCCTTACATTTATTATAAATGGAGGAGGACATGTAGTAGCATGGCTGGGAATATCCTTCTCACTTTTCTCACAATATCCAGTTCTACCTCCAAAGCAGGGGAAAGCTTCAGAAGATGGTTGTCACAAAGGTCCAGTCTGTTTAGAGCTTAAGAGTAACAGTGTCACCCCATCTGTGTCTCTCACACCGGAGCAGTGAGACCTGCAACTGCTCTTTGAGCTCAAGGAGCTCTGCTGGGCTACGGTCAAGGGGACAGATGGGTGAGCTGCTGCAACTCAGC
Source organism: Pithys albifrons albifrons (assembly GCF_047495875.1). Classification (NCBI taxonomy): domain Eukaryota; kingdom Metazoa; phylum Chordata; class Aves; order Passeriformes; family Thamnophilidae; genus Pithys; species Pithys albifrons. The sequence goes on from NC_092458.1 coordinate 92,900,119, forward strand.
TGTTCTCCACTTGTCAGCAGTCCTGATCACATGCATGCTTTTCATTTCTCCCACTGTGCAAATACATGAGCAGCCATTTCACAGCTGCAGAAGCTAACAGCACCCCCAAGAAAAAGCTCTCAAACATAAAACCCTCCTGTAAGCATGCTTAGATGCACCTTAGGTGCTACTTACATGCCTGTCATCACCCAATGCAACTTGGTTTCCTACTTTTCCATCTGTGTGCTCCTCATTGTGGCATCATCATACACATGCAAATTGTAGAGATTCTTTTGTTTATTTTAAGAATTCAGGAGAGTGATGGTTATGAATAAGTTCTTTAAAAAATCATTGTGCATTCATAAACTGGAAAGTTTCCTATAGAGTTGGGAAGTTAAAAATAATAACAGCCACAATTTTGTAGATAAAGCAGACTGGTCATCAAGAAAGAGGAGGTGAGAACCTGACCTGAGTTGTCTATAGGGAGCTTTAGCATTGTCTTTGATAGAGCCAGGATTTCATCCTGGACACTGTTCCCACTTCTGCTGCACAATCACTGAGTGGTAATGAAAGATTGTATCAGCTCATCTCTCTGTGGTTTGCTCTCATCAGCTGTAAGAGAATAATATTTGACCATCCACCTCACCCAGGCAGATGTGAGGATTCATTCAATTAATTCCTGGGATATCCTTTGAGATTTCTGGATAAAAGGCATCAGAGGAATAAAGAACAGGTACCCTGCCAGCACATGAAAACCAGAAATGCACACTAGCAAGTTCTAGCTGCTGTAGCAAAGATGAGCAGAACAGATCAATAAAAGGAAGAGCAGAAATAAATTTGAAAAATTATGAACAAGGCCTATAATAAAAAGGCTCTTCATTGTTAAATTCTAGAATAAATTCTGGGTTCCCATACCCCACAGGTAAATATTAACTACTTCATCAACTTGAGCAGAGCTACTCCCCATTTTAGAAGTTGTGGCTGGTGGAAGTGAGGATGGGTTTGAATCCCAAACGTTTTGATCTGTTGAGCATCCTAACACAAGCTACAGTCTAGTATGCAGGTGGTATGATCTGAATACATCCTCCTGAGAAGGCTCACTTTAGAGCCATTCCCACCAGCACCTTCTTCAGTTTTAATGGTTCACATTCTTGGGTTTAGTGTTTTACTGTACTCAGGACCTTGGAAACTCTCTCAGTTAAGTGCTTGCACATCTGCTGGTCTAGCAGCAGCTGGCTTTCATACAAACACCTGCCACTGACTCTTGGTGAAACACACTTCAGATTCCACAGATTATGCAGAAATTTCATTGCTTTTTTGCCTCAGACAGCAGAAACATCCCTTACTGGGTCCCACTGCAAAGGCTTCCAGCATTTATTTTTTATATGTATTTTTTGAGGTAGTCAAGCAAATCTCAAAATCTGAAACTACAGTAAAACCAGTGTGAGGTTAATTTAGAAGCTGAACCTACCTATTAAGGTCCTTAATTTCAGAGGAGTGGTCTTAAGTTTGCACATCTTATAGCTCATCTAACTATGCAGAAAACTCAGTGGGTTTGGTTTGGCATTTTTTTCCTTTGCTTACTTTTTCTAGAAGGAAAAAAGGAGCCCCATCAGTATCAGAGAACTGGAGAGAAAAGCACAGTTCCCTTCTGCGTTCTGCAAGCCAATTCCCATTTCTCTCCCCTGCATCCATTCAGGGTCAGAGGGTCTAATGGAAGACTGCCACGTTCAATACCTGACTTCTGAAATGTAGCAGCTGGGTCCAGCAGACAACACCCTACAGACACAGCTCACCTTAGCAAGTTTCTGTGCCCATGTGTGGGAATGCTACTACTATCAAAACCATTTTAATTTCTCAGGATTATCTATTAAACAACTTCCACCAAGTGAATTTGGTATTTATGCAGGTGCTTCTCTGTGCAGGGAGCTGCATCCTTCCTAAGCAACAATATTTGCCACAGGGTTGACCCACTGCCTTTGAAGCCAAGCCTACTTGTGGCACCCTCTCCAGCCTGATCTGGGATGGGTATTTTTGAATGGGTCTTGAAAACCTCCAAGGATGGATTCTGCACAGACTTACCAAGGAACTGCCTCCACTGTCTCACTGTCCTTGTGATCAGAAGTTACCTTCATAACCAGTTTGCACCTTTCTTCCAGCTCATTCCTATTGCCTCTTGTCTTCCCACCACACACTGCTGTGAAAAACCTGGCTACATCGTCTTAGTATCCTGCCTTCAATTTTCTCAATAATCTCCTGATAGGCACTAGAGGGCTGTTAGCTTCCCACCCCTCAAAGCCATCTCCTGTCCAGGCTGCACAAGCCCTGTTCCCTTAGCTAGTCCTCACAGGACAGCTGCTGCTCCAACCCCTATATGGACTGTTTTGGTGGACTCCACTGGGCTCACTCCTGTTATCAATGTTTTCCTGTATTGGGACCTCAAAACCAGATGCAGTATTCCAGATGTTGTCTAAATGTAAGCAGAGAGACCAGGAACTAGTGCCAGTTTTTGATTGCTTCACAGGATCCAGTTGAAACACCAGGATTGACGGGTTGAAGGCTAAAATCCAGGCTCTCTCCCAAGCATAGACTTTCCTCCCTATTTCTATCCTACCCTGCTTCCCTACTCAGCACAGAATTGGGCTTTTGCAGTTGGAGGCCAGGCTGCCTCCTTGTTCATGTCCTGCAGGGAGTGGGGGCTGAGGCAGACCACCTCACTCCAAGCCAGGCTGTCATCCCCAAGGAGGGCAGGGCCACATGGTGCTTGGAGGATATCATTGTCAGCTGAAGAGCTTATTGTCATGAATTTGATGGCTGGTCCAAAAAACACTTTTCTCCATCACAAAGATTGGCTGCAGCTGAGCTTTCACAACTGCACTCTTCAGATTAAAAATTTAAAACAACCAGAACAACAGCTCAACATGGTAGCAACCCAAGCCCCTTTATCTGAATAGCCTGCAAGTTCTCACTCAGATCTAATAATCAAAATCTAACAGAGATAAGAATCCAAATGAGGTTTTAGAGAAACCTCACTCTCAGGTCTCTGTTTCATACATAAATGCATAAAATTTACAGAGCTTTCACAGCTCACTGACTGCAAGAGCACTCCATCAGCTAAGCTGAGAAACACTTTCAGCCCTTAGATTTTCTCAGATAATCTTTAATCAAGAGATATATACAGTGATATCAAATTTAAATCAATTTATCACACTAGGCCTTGAGGGAATGGAGAGCTCCTATTTCTTCACCCTGCCTCCCCATGCAAGAGCAAATAAAGGTTGAAATTAAGGTGAGGCTCATTTTCCACTATCTGCTGCTGTGTTATCTTGAACACAGCATGGGTGCCTCAGTTTCCCTTTTCACATCACCGTGGACATGAACTTATCTAGCTGTTCAGATACTTGGAGGAGAGCACCTCCTTACACATAACTTATCAGGAGTTGGTGCAGAACAAGGCTGACAGTTTTGTCATTGCTGGTGCAGGTGACTGGAGGAGTCTGGACATTCAGCCGTATCTGTTGTGATATCTTCGTCACCATGGATGTAATGATGTGCACAGCCAGCATCTTAAACCTCTGTGCTATCAGCATTGACAGGTAAGACACGACATCATCCAGAGGGATAGTCTGGATATGGGGGTTGACCTTGTACCCCAGTGTGATAGGGACAAGGGAGTGGGATGTCCACAGACAGCATTGGTGTCTTCAGGACCACAAGCCTCCCTGCAAGTCTGTCCCTGCTACTGCTGTTAATAATGTGGCTCTGCCCACCATGAGCTGGAACAGGTCTGCACTGGAGGGCAGAGAGACACAAGCAATAAAATATCCCCAGTGGATAGTCAACCCTATCCATGTGCTTTTTGAAGGCAGGAACATCCAAATCCCATTGAGTCTCAAACAGGGTTTCTACTTCCAGAGGTCTCACTCATGAAGTTTTAATAAACAAAATCCTACCATGTACATAGAGAGAGGTGAAGATTGTTGCTGTGTAATCTTCAGCTTTGCTCTGGTTTTCTGCATCTTAAAACTGAGCCTATTTTAAGGCATGCTGAGGGCTGGGAGCCAAGACCTTGGCACATGTGATACTGTTAGGACCAAGGAGTGGGAGAAGAAAAAAGTACTACATGCTGTACCTTTGTAATATGTGATTCAAGGGTAATAACGTGAGGCAGCTCTCAATGCTGTGTTGGTCTGGTGTTCTTCCATGGGCATCCCCATTTCATTTTGGCTGTCTGCAAGGAGCAGCCCCCAGACTATCCTAAAGATGAGACTACTGTGCTGTCGAGATCCTGGCCTTGATGAGCTGCATCCTCTGGGGCATCCCAACAACTACCCAGCTGCCCATGGGCAATCCCCTGTCAGTCAGGCTGACACCAGACCAGGCAGCTGAGACAGAGTTTAGTAGGTTGTGGTTGCTCCAGAGAGTGTTCTTTCTCACCAGTGCACATAAAACTTTAGGGGCTTGAGGTTTGTGGGTTTCTTGGGGTTTCTAGATCCATCTGGTATCCCAAACCTAGTAGCTTTACATGCTGTCAGTTCTGCAGAGCATTTCTCTGCAGTGCTGCCAACTAACTCTGGTTTCCTCTCTTCCTCCCCCAATGCCCCACTTACCATTTCTGCAAATTGCTCATCCCATCACCTGATCTTCACTTCTTTCCTCTTCCATTTCTTCACCACATTCACCATCATGTTCCCTGTGTCGTTTTCATTTTTCTTTCTAAAAACCTGGTCCTTTTCCTCCCTCCATTACCTCTCCTCTTCCTGGAGCTGGTTTGGTCTGCAGATACACTGCAGTGGTGAAACCAGTTCAGTACCAGTACAGCACTGGGCAGAGCTCCTGCAGGAGGGTCTCTCTCATGATCGTGATAGTCTGGATGCTGGCATTTGCAGTGTCATGCCCTCTTCTCTTTGGCTTCAATACTACAGGTAGGTGATATCCTGAACAATAGTACACAGGGAGAGTTTGGAAACAGAGCTGCCCTGTGTATGGCCAGGTCATTTAGTGTGGGTCCTGCAGACTTGCCAAGTTAAAGGAAATTTTAAGGAACTGTGAAGGCTGAGAAAAATCTCCATGTGCTCTTGTCTATAAACTTGCCATTTCCTCAGGCAGACACTGACTATTGCTCTGAGGGCAGCCTGCCTCCGCTAGTGCCAAATCAAGGAGTCCAGGTCTACAGATCCCCACAATCAGTCACTGAGCATGTAAAGCAAATCTCCAGACGTGCAGCACATACAACACACACATCAGATTTAATGGCGTCTTGCTGATATCAGCAGGTCCAGACATAGTGGTTTAAGTCTGATATAGGACATATCTCTAAACAGCAAGGATTGCATACCAGCACTGTTTGTGAGAAACCTCCTTCCCAACTGGCTGTCTGCTTCCTCAACTAATCCCTTGAGGAGAAAAAACAATTTAGCTTCCACCTTGGAAGCAGGCTGGTCTTTTTCCTTTCCTTCAGCTAGGGCAATCCATTGTCCCTGGAGACAGAGGAGCAACAGAGCCTTCATTCCCACTGAGCCACATCCATCCTCTCTGCAATGCTTGAGGCAAGGAGGGGATGGGAGTGGGAAATGCTGCTGGCCCCCTCTACCTGGTCCAAACAGATGGGAGTGAAGGCACATCTCTGCACCTAGACAGCTCAGAGGCTGTCAAAGGAATAGGAGAAAGGATGAAGGGATATAGGATCCTATGAGAAAGTATGGGAATAGACATGAGAGAAGAGAACAGAGTTGTAGGCCAGAAGAGCAGGGAGATGCATGCTGGCTAATACTAGATGGCCCCATGTAGAGTTTTAAGTATCAGTTAGGTGAGTGGGCAAGCCACAACATAATCTGCACTCCTCAGACTGCCTTTGTACCACCTTTGCACTCACTTTGCCAACATCAGAACTTCCTTGTACTAAACTGAAGCATCTCAGCCGCTCCTCTCTCTCTCTCTCTCTCTCTTCTCCTCCCCAGGGGATCCCAGTGTCTGTTCCATATCCAACCCTAGTTTCGTCATCTACTCCTCTTTGGTGTCCTTCTACCTCCCCTTCATGGTGACCCTGCTGCTTTATGTCCGGATTTACCTCGTGCTAAGACAAAGACAAAAGAAGAGAACCCTCACCCAGCAGGGCAGCCACAGCACCAGCACCAAACAGTGCTATGCACACAAAGTAAGAGCCACATGAACACAGTGGGAGCTGTCAAAAAGGACAGGGAATGCATCATCTCTTCTCCTCAAAGGTTCAAAGCACAGAACAAAAAGCATAAAGATATGACATGTTTTTATCCCATCCCTTGCTCATATTTGGATCATATTTGAGATGCAGAAGCTGCAGGTAAATCCTTTTCAGCCCTCTAGAAGGAGGATGCTCCCTGCATATCTCTGCCCTCTAGAACTGGCAACTAGAGAAGAGCACAGCCTACTTCAGTATTTCTTCAGAGCAGGGCTTTCTCAGCCATACATAAATCTAGATAATTTCTTCATTTATTGATTGTTGCTCCATTTTGCTCTTCATTCTCAGGGCTTCACAGCTTTTAAACTACATTATTAAAACAAAACCCCCTCTTCATCTGACAAACTTAAGAGATCAAAACGGTTGTGGTGAATTGAGCATTTCTTCCCTGACCTTTCTAGATGAAATACCTGAAACCATGGGAACCAGCACAGAGGTTTGAAAGGAATTGCCTGGTCACACTTATCTGTTCCTGTTACTCATTTTCACACAGTGAAGCTACATTAAAAGGGTGGGGTTGCTGAGGGGAGCAGGACCAACACAATACAGATGAAAGGTTAGCAGAGCAGGTGTTTCTGCTCTTACTGTTCTTATGCATCTCCTTGGGATGTAGGCAGAGAGTTGTCAAGTGCTGGTTCACCCCTCAGTTCAGTCCAGAGGATACAGTGCAAACCTAAGAGGCAAGTGGGACTAAGGATGACTCCTACAACTTTCTTCATCATTCTTTGACCCAGTGAACAGTTTGGATGGTTTACCAGTTCCTTTGTGGCATCCTTTTTTGCAGGAACACATGGAGAGAAAAGCTTTGCCAAACAGATTCCAAGGCACCTTTTCCCCCTGTCTCCCACTCAAATGCACAGGCCAGGAGATGTCTACCAAAAGGAAGTTGCTGACTGTCTTCAGTCTGCAGCGGTACCGAAGCTTCTGCCATGAGGCATCCCTCACCAAGACACCAGGGACTACACAAAACAGCAGGCTGAAAGAGAGGAGAAAGTGTACAAAGCCAAGAGTGGAGGTACAAAGGCTCAGCAATGGCAAAACCATCAGCTCTTTGAAGCTGACACCCCAGCAGCCCCGAGTGATCCAGCTTCGGGAGAGGAAGGCTACACAGATGCTAGCGATTGTCCTGGGTGAGTGAGAGCCTCTCTGTCTAGTGGGGTGCAAGGGGTGTTGGTTTGAGACTTCCAGGAGCACAGAATCTCCTAATGTAGTACTGAGATTTAACAAAATTAAGCCAGGCCCAGGCTTCAGCTGTCACTGCTCCACACACTCAGGAAAGATAGTAGTGGGATATTTAGAGATATAGAGTAATGCTCCCAAATGCTGAAAGCATGTTAGTGTTTTATTTGCTATGTTTTGTTAGCTTTGTGTTTTAAATCAGTGGCCAACAAGCCCTGCTAGAGGAAGCAACAGCCAACACCTTTGCTTTCCTTTTCCCTTTATTTTACTATTATGAAGCTGGAACAATCCTAAGTCTCCACATATGCAGAGGCTCTTAGGTTCAGTTATAGAAGGGGAAATTGAGGCAAGGAGCTGCAGAGGAACCAGTTCATACAGCTGGATAGGGAAGCCAGGAGACTGCACCCCAGTTACTTGCTGTAGTTACCAGATGCACTATTAGCCCTCATTAACTCAGTAGTAGCAGGGAAATAACTCAGCCCTAATTGTAATGATTAAAGCAGCTGAGGCAGCAGTCTTTCCCTCAAAGTGGTGGCCACTTCCTTTTCTCTGTCACCAGGCCACTTCTGAAGCCCCAACCAGGTATTCACTAAGCTGGTCCCACAGAGCCCAAGGTTTTGCCAAGTCCCTCTGTGTCAGTAATAAAGGTCACCTTCAGTGTTTGTAAAATAGTCACATGCAGGAAATAGTAAGGGGATGGAGGGGGAGGGCACAAGTGTGCAGGCCCCTTTCCAAGAAGTTGTTTCACTAAATTCATGGATTGTTTTCTTCCTCTTTCTAAACACAGGCACATTCATAGTCTGCTGGCTGCCCTTCTTCTTGATTCACATCCTCAATGCCCACTGCCCATCCTGCCATGTGCCCCCAAGGCTTTACAGTGCCAGCACTTGGCTCGGCTATGTCAACAGTGCCCTCAACCCCATCATCTACACAACCTTCAACATGGACTTCCGCAGAGCCTTCCTCAAGATCCTCTGCTGCTGACGGCAGGGCTGGCACTGGGCTGCACGGGTTTGCAGCAGACTCCTGGGCCAGGGACAAGGCACAACACCCTTCCCTCCCTCTGCTTTACACGCAGTGAGGAGGGATGTACTCCCCTCGGCTGTGAGTGATGGTGGTCAGCGTGACGTGGTCATTTTTGACATACAGGCACCTTCTGCACCAGAGTGATGAGCAAGCATACACCCCACCTGCACAGCTGGCTTCCCACACCAAGCCTCAGCACTCCTGCTCTAGAGAGTACAAGTGCTTCCCATTTCTGGGGAGGGAGAGGAAGAAGACAAAGAGGCAAGCAGTGGGTCCCTCAGTGGGGGACTGCTGCAGTGAAAGGCAGACCTGGGCATGCAGCACCACAGTGCACTGTTCCTGGGAGCTGCCAGGCTCGCAGAGCACAAGACCCAAATGCAGATGGCATCTCTCATCTCTGTTGCCTACATGCTGAAAACACATTTGCCTCCAACAGCTGGTTGGGGTCTCAGCCTGCAGAAGGCACCCAGCTAATGCACAGCAGTCTTAGTAAAAGGTCAGAATGTGACCTCTTCAATAAGGGTCCTGATCCCTTTGATCAGGAGCCAAGAGCAAAAATTGGACAAGGAAATTTACAAAAGGAGCACTGAAGGAGAAATGATAACATTTCTCTTGTTTCAATCAAAAGGTTTGCCTGTAAAACTAGGTCACCCTAAGTGCTTGAGAAAATCAACCTAGTTGCAAATGAAATCTTCCCTTGTGCTGCCAGCTTGTATTTTATTGCTCCTTGCAAGGTAGAGAGGTGGCTGCCATCCCACTGGTAGGTCACATCACCTGAGAAGTGCAACATTATCCCAGTGTCCCCTCTCTTCCTGACCCAAGGACCAGGGATAGATTGGCTGCTATTTAACTACCACACAACCCAGTGTTCTACTGGGGCCATTAAGAGAACAAGGCCTATGATAGCTCCTGTCATGCCTGCAGTATATTCAAATCTGTTTTTTCAGCTGCTGTAGGCTGCATGCACCCCATCTTAAAACTTGTTGATGGTCTCTTTGGAACCAATCTTCACTTGTGCTCCTCTCCTGCACAGGAGCACTGCTAGAGTAAGGGTTTGTACCACCTGACTGCTGCAATAACTCCTGTTACAGCCCACACCAGGGGTAGAGCTGTTTCGTAACATCTCTTGCAGTAAGAAAGCACGTGTGCCTCGGGATCAGCCCCTGGACTCTCCCTGACTCCCCTTGTTGATACTCTTTTCATCACATATGGCATCTGTATATCCCAGAACCAGGAGTTGGACAAATACAGCCCTGCCATTGTCTCCTTTGTCCCAACAGTATTTTACAAAGCCATCTCCAGTAGTTCCTGGATGAAAACACCAGGCAAGCCCTGATGTACCATGTAAGGTGGTCTCATATCAGGGCACTCCAATGCTCTTCTCCTTGTATAGACAAACCTGGTGTGGGACAGACAGCCTCAACACACTTCTCTCATTTTCCCCCTTGCTGTACTGGATCAAGGCTTCAGCTCTCACTCTGAGACTAGGCTTAGCTGTGCTGTTAGCCATGCTCATTTGACAGCTTGGGCATAACTCTGTGCTGTCCCCGCCTGTGTCAGTGCCACAGCTTCTCCATCTGGAAAGATCTTCCTCTCTTGCCTCATACGGAGGCAAAGCCATTGTCCTCTGCCCCTGGAGCACATAGCAGAGCTCTAGCTGCTTCTTTGGTTCGGGTTTTGGGAGGAGGAACCTGTGGACAGCATGTGTCATTTGCCTGGAGAGGTACTCTCCATACTGCATTGTAACTGCATTAATACAATAAAAGAGAAGTGTCATTGGAAGAGTTGGTACCTTTGTGGTAAGCATACCCCCTCCCATAAGCCTTTCTCACCTGGAGCCCTTGTAACACTTTCCTTGTAAAACATTATCATCCACCTGAACTCCCACAAGAGATCTTTATTATTACTTGCACTTTACTTGTGACTAGGAAAGAAATCAAAGGCTGCTCTAAGCATTTCCAGCAGATGAATTCTGAAAAGATGGTCCATTAGTTTCCCAGCTATGCCAGGCAGGCGTGCAGTAGTACTACTCCATCTGCTCAAAGACACTGGACAGCACGGGAAGCACTCGGCACACAGGATGTTGGAGGTATCAGTTGAGTGAATCAACCTGTGGACAGATTGCAAGTCCTCATTTAGAAGCTTCATACCAGAGATCACCAGAGACCAGTTTCAGTTGCTTTATATATGCAGTTGTCAGAAAGGAGGAAATGAGAAGCAAGATCTTTTAAAGGATGAGTAGGTCCGATTCAAGCCCTGGCCTAGCATCTCTCAGAGATCATGTTCAGCTTGATTTTACTTGAATTTGAAGCTGTTCTTCAAGCAGTGATCCCCAAGATGATTCCTAATAGAGGTAAGAACAGGAGGTGTGGCAGGAGACTAAGCAGTATTTTTGTACCCACACAGGAGGGATGGGCAAAGTTATATATCTAAACACATAGTCCTTCCTTTAATAATTGAAGATTTGAACTATCAGATCACAAAACTGACTACCACTTCTTAAACTATAACCTGCCATGGGCCAAAAAAAAAAGAAAAAAAAGGCACCACAAACCCCTCAAACCCCTCACACAGTTACAAAAACTCAACTCCAAAACAAAACTATCTTAAGTGCTCCTATAGGTAATCCCACAGAAAAGGCCAAGGAACAGAAGCAATCAAAGGTGCAACCAGTTGACACCACTCTGCTCTCTCCAGCAAGCCAGAGGGACTGCTGAGGACCCGCCCCCCCTCCCAAGACGTGTGTTTCACACATCCCCATTCATTATTTACAGTAGAATAATCTGCATTCTCCTTTTACAGCTCCCCAATGCCTCCTCCTAATCTTAATTTTCTACAGCATTTTCCTCTGCTGTTTTGTTTCCCCTGGCTCCATGCCTGGTAGAAGAGGAGAGGTGAGCTGTGATTCTGTGTTCCACTAGAGAACCACAGGCATTCTGCAGGGCTTCATTTAAATGCTGATACTCCCATTAGAAGGGCCTTTGGGGAATACAGAGACCTCCTCCACTGCAGAGAGGAAGAGGGAGCTCAGAGACAGCCGCAGACTGTAAATAACTCCTAATGTCAGGAGACCTGCTCTGACAGCACAGCTGGGCAGATGTGCAGTGCAGCAAGGGGTCCTGCAGTCTGTGCTCACCTTCGCTCTGCTCCACCAGGCAGCTGGAATAGAATACCTCAGGTCCCCTGTGCTGGATGTCATTTGTAAACAAGCCAGAAGACAGAACAGCTGGGAAGCACCTCTAACTGTAAGGAGAGTTAAGACCCTTTGGAGATGAAGGAGAACTGGAAAAATCCACTGGGAAGAGCAGCCCCCCCTGCAAGGACAAGGCAGCCATCCAAGTACTGCCTGTCTAGACGCATTTACAGCATGGCTGAGAAATGGACTGGAAAACACCATTTATCCCCTGCATCCACCTTGTCCAAGCAGACACAAGTCCCAGTTTACAGCGCTATAGGCTCTGACTGTGCTGCTGGGGCCCAGAAGCCTCTGAGCCCACATATCTGCACAGTTTTCTTCTCCACATGTACCTGGGGCTCCCCAGGGGTACATCTGTGAAAGGTGTGCCACACATCACATGTGTTAAACCTCAGGTCTAGCATCAAAAACACTGGTTACCCAAGTTACTAAAACCTTAAGTGGTACCAGACACCAAACTGAAGCCATCCAGAGCTAAAAACAACATGTCATATATTGAGATTTATACTGTAAAAATGTAAACAGAGAAGAAACCATAAAACACTCTACCTTATCAGAGGCAGCAGCAGGCACCAGATTGTGCAGGAGTCTTTAAGCAGAAGAGCACAAAGGCCGAATGGGCAGAGGGTAGAACAACCTTTCACAACAGAAAGCTGCCTATAGGAAGACAAGGAAACTATGGAGAGCGTGGGTTTCACCTGCTGGCACAACCCAATGCTCTGCAGGTAACACTGCTCAGCTAATATGCTCCAGCATATCTTGCAGCAGCTGTTGGACATATTGTTTTAACAGTGCCAGCTGCAGCCAGACATTAAAATCCACATTTGCCAGACTACAACAAGGGCAAAGCAAAGCCTTGCAGAAAATGTCACTTCCCCAGGTGATCCTTCCTAGACTCCTTAGGTGGTGGGCAGGCCATGTACTCAGCTGGACCCTGCTGTGGGGCTAAACACAAGCAGCATCCCCCTTGGGAAGAGAGAGGTACACCTGGAGTCTGCCTCTCTGAGGGGGACTGGAGTGACCTGGGGTCCCCTGTTCCCAGCTGGGGCCAGAACAGCCAGCAGCTCCTCTGAAGGGGCAGCTTTATGCAGGACAGAGCTTTGGCTGAAGCTTATTGCTGTTACTGATGTGATGTTTACTGAAGAATGTCTACTCAATGTCAGCATTTCAAAGAAGGATCAATAACCTGCAGGCTGCTGATATGGTGACGCTTAGAAAACTACAAACAGGAACTGTGGACAACCCAGAGGATATGGGTAGCAATCTGATTAGTTGCAGCCAAGTGTGTGATGTGATGCACAAAGTGCAGGTGACACACCATGGCAACCTTCAGCCTGCAAACACTCCTGGCTGTGAGGTGTCTCATCTCCCCAAAAGAATGGGTATATCAGTTCTTTGTCTGACCAATACAAGTTTCCCAAGTTCCCTAAATCTGCATTAGCCTCTGAGTGACCCACTGAGGTGAATTTTTCCTTATCTAATGGTAATAATGAATGAACATAGTTGTCATCTCCTGGCAGTACTTACCACCTGACCTGCTGCCTTAGGAGCAAAGGAAGGCTCACAAGGCTGCAGGCAATTCAAGGTGTGAGAGACTGGAGACTGTACTTCAAAGTCAGCACCAGCTGCTACATACCTCTTGTTGAATGACATTGAGCAGTTTGTAGGATATATCCCTCACCAGTGCTGCCTTTCAGTCTCAAAAGCCACTCATCCAGCTGTGCTCTTTACTCTCCAAACAGTCAGTCTCAAGACAGAGCAGTGCCCTTTCTTGTTCTGCTTTCCCAGCATCACTCATGATATTCTTCCTTGGTTTCATACTGCCTCAAGTGTCAGAGCAGGAGCCCATCAGCTCTGATGCTAACCACACCTTTCTCCAACAGGGATATGCTTTCTCCCAGGCCCAGGCAGGGAATTCTCCTGAGCCTCCTTCATGATTCCAGCTACACATCAGTGAACCTCTTCCTGCCAAACACTGGTCTCATCTCATCCCTGAATGCCTCTGGAAATGTGAGGCAAAAGAAAACCCCTAGAGGCAAAAAAAGAAAATGAACATAATTAAAAATTAATTTCAGGATAATAATTTAAGCATCTCAGCGAGACAAGCACCAGGCTGTTGCCTGTATGGTGACGTTTCTGGTTCTCTGCCCCAGGGACTCTTGTCAGTTTTAATAAGTTTTACCTCGTAGCTGTGAGCGTGGCAAATTGAATAGCCCCAATAAGACTACTTTTTACTGGACAGAAGCACATTTACTGTGGGATTTACATTTCTTTCTGCCACCCTATGTCATGGCAGAAGGGCTGTGGTGCAGGTGGACTGCTCACCTTGCTATGCCTCAGCTGACAGGCAGCAGCACTTCTGTCTCTCTGTGAGGGGCAGGCCAATGGAGATGGTTAAAGCAAAAGGACTCTCTTCAATACTTGTGATGGCACTGGCTGTGGGAAGAAGGGAACCAGGTACCAGTCAAGTCCAGTGCTTAGAGTCTCCCTGTCAGCTTCAGATCAGAAGGCCATGAGGATTACTGCATAGCCTTTTGCCATTGTGTGCAGGAGTATAGAAGCCGCTGCTGAACTTCTGTACAACAATGAAATGCTTTTTCCTCCTCAAGCCACACGCAAAACAAGGGATGTAAAAAGGCACATGCCAGTGGCTGCTGCAACTTGATGTTGGCAGTGCTACACATGGACATACTGCATAACTCCCACTCCTTTCCTTGCTGGCCTCGGCAAATCCTAATCATCATGTTTGCCTATGCTCCTTCCTCCCAGACACTCCATCTCCTGTTCCCTTCCTTGGAGATGCTGCATCTCTTTGAAGGCTTCGGCTCCCTACCAGTCTCTGTGTTCTCTCCCATCCCAGTTCACTCAGCTTTGTCTGGGGAAAGCATCTGGCTTTCCTAAGGGCTGGTTTCTTCAGCTCTTTTTAGCACATAGTACCATTAAAGTTGACATTACATAGTAGATGTTTCCATTCTGGTCTGGGTAGGGCAGTACAAAAAAGCACAAGAGAGATTTTAAGCCTCTGCTGATGTCTGCAAGATAATGACTAATTAGTACCTCCCCTAATTACCTCATCAAAAGGCAAATTAGATGTTTTCCTGTGGTAGGAAGAAGCAATGAGCATAAAGCATTGCTACAAATCCACTGTTGTGTTGTATTGCAATGCATGTCCAACAGTCCAGAAAGGCAGTCAGCTCAAGAGCACAAAGTGTCACACACAGGGCAGGGGAACAGGTGCAGGAACTTTGGCCAAGAACCTTGAAACCACTCCTTTCTTTTGTGAAAATCTGTACTGGGCCATTAGGTATAAGGGCTGTAGTTTTTAGAACTTTTTGTGGTCACCAACCTGCAGGTGAATCTGCTCTGCAAATGTGGGCGGGTGAGATACACCTTGTCCTGTGGATCTACAGGTATAAACCACAGCCATTGCCTTCCCAGTGGCAATGGCCATCCCCTTGGACCAGAAAATGCTTTATACTGCAGCAGAGGGATAGGGAAGACAGAACGCTGATTAATCCTGAGCTGCCAAGGAGATTCAAATGCCTTTAATTATAATTTCTTTACTTTTGTCTACACAACTTCCTGAATTTTCAGGCTGAAGTTTGAAGTAATCCTGGTTAATCAGATAACACTTTCTCATCCAAACCTCCTTCCCAAAAAGCTCTGCAGGACGTTCACACACAATGAGAGAGAGCTGCCGAAGAGAGCAGCCGCCGTTCTCCAAAGTTTTTGCAATGAGGGGGAGTAAGCAAGACCAGGAGCTGGAGGAGGTATGTCAGTCAGAGGCATGATGGAGCATCCCACTGTGTCGCATGTTCACCCGAACAGTGTAAGTAAATGACGCAGAGGACAGATGAAGACATAACCAGGCAGTTCATCATCACTGCACTGTGAGGCAGGGAAGGTCCTGCCTTTTAAAGCCAACATGTCACTGGAGAGGAGACTCTGCTTTCTGACAGACACCGTCACACTGGCAACATCAAGAGGGAAGGAACAACATTTCGCTGCACCGCTTTAGTGACGGCATCAACTTTGTCAATCTAGATCCAACTTCTCAAAGGGATTTAAATTGTCTTTTTGTTTGAAAAGTCCTGTCATGCCTACAGAATGTGCATAAGAAAGGATGGTAAGCTTGAACATCTTTCAGTCTGAAGAAGTGAGTGTTGCATTACCAGAGATGAGGGCCCTAGTGAATTATGTAGATCACTCCAGAGTACTACAAATAAAACCATCAAACTGGCCTGCACTATCACCTATTTTGTGTCTGCATTTCACACCACAGAGGAAACATCTCTGAAATTACTGAGAGGAAGGTTTAAACATTTTATTGTGGGCCTTTGTTTGCCAATTCAGGTTATGAATCAAAACCCAACAAGGCTGAGGATGAAAAAAACTACTAAATGTTTAAAAGCATCTCTGAAATACACCAGGAACTGACTTTTCTATGCATAAAAATCCCATGATCTGAAAGCCCTCTAGACCTTAGAGATGTAGAAATAAATTGAACACCCTGCTGGAACTCTTCCAGTCTTGGGCAGCTCCTGCAATCCCACAAAAACACAGAAGAAACTGTCAGACAAGGCTTCATAGAATGTGTCTTGAACACTGTGTCCCAATAATTTAGAGGATGGATAGGGTGGGTGAATGTGTGTGGGGGACAAATCACACACCTAAAGGAAGAAACATTTTTGTGATAAACTAATTTGACTTTTTTCTTAATACATTTTAAACCACACCTTTGAAACTGCTGGAGAGTCTGCAATATTAAAATAGCTCTGAAAGAAGAAAGTTACCAAGCAGAATACTATGAAGTGGTCAGAAAGGCACAGGATTTAGCACATAACACGAGACCCTGCCAGTTATTCTCAACAGTGTGAAAGATTCTTCTTTAACAAGGGGAAAGTTGCACTAGAAGTTGCCAAGGGAGATATTCAAGGGTCTAATATTTTTTAACACACCATCTCTTGTATTCTGCTCTGCTCTTTTATATTCTGCCCTTTTAGGATGGATGGCAGTCAAGGATGTTTTTGCAGTCTTCTGTGCTTAGTCAAGTTAATTTAGCACAGACATTTTTCCACTCCTTATTAATTTCTATTTTCACTTCTCCATGGAAAGTGCAGTTTCTTCATGGAGGAAGACTTCTGCTTTTGAAAGAAATTAGATCTCTGTTTGGAAATAAATAAATACTTTCTAAGTTAGCATAAAAAATGTTGCTGAACTTTTACAATGTGAAGAGGACTGACATACTGAGAAGTTGTGTACATACAAAACATTAAGGTTGTTTCAGAATTAGTGCACTTTATTACTCTCTGTCTTAGGTAATGAGTAGACAGAGCTGATCAATTTTTGCTCAATAGAAAATGTGCAGCCATGGCACACACATAAAAGCAAAGGGGAGAACCATAACAGGAAAGCCTGATCGGTATGACTGGAAAAAGAACAGAACACAGTAGTATAGAAAGAAGACCAGGCCAGAAGGAAGAACAGAAGGGTTATTGGGAATGGTATGTTCCTGGCACTTAGCTTAGCAGGTCACTAAGATCCCAGCACACTATGTGCAGCTTCTCAGGACATGCAGGCTGGGAGACAAGGAAAAATTAATAAATCCTAATGATTCAGAGGTAGGGCAGGATGGAGAGACTGATCAATCACAAGTAGCTCCCAAAAGCTACAAAATGGCTCTTCCAGAACCAGCCGTAAGTATGCAGGAGTTTGTGCAAGGAGGACACAACAGGTAGTGCTCTGTATCTTCCCTGTCATCCCAGAGCATCCCTGACTGACCTCCTGCACACAAGCATCTGTGACGTTCAGATCTGCGTAATTTTGATGCAGATTGAACTACAAGTTCAAATCATTCCCTTGAGCAAAATTAAAACTCAAACAAGTTATCTGTAAATACCAAAAACTGATTTTTATTAATTGATTGCTAGAGAGATGCGAAAGGGAAAGAGGTAAAATAAGAAAAGTTAGGAAAAATGCTTAAAATTATTTATAGAAGCAGAGAAAAGATACCACCATGAAAAAACTACTTGAGTGCCTTATCGATGTAACGGGGGGGGGGAACGCAGTTTCTCATCTGTTGACTGCAGAAAGATGGTGAGTCCTTGAAATGCAAAACGTATTTCCCCTCACGACCAGACCGGCTGGCTTCTGGTTTAGCTGCAAAAGAGGGTGCTTTATTTTAGCCTGTAAGAGAAAAATTCAGAGAAAGGATATACCTCACACACAGTCACAGACTATTCAAGCTGCCAGGCAGTCTCACTACAGGCCGATGCTCTCTCTCCAGGCTGACAAGCAGTCTCTCCTTCGAGGCAGATGATGGCTGATGGTGTTGGAAAAAAGGTAAGACGAACTGAGAGGAGAGATCAGAGAAAACCAAGCAAGGTTTCCTAGTTTCTCATCTCTTATTCCTCTAACTTCTGAATTCATCTTCAGGTTTTTATAATGCTTTTCCAACTTCTACACACGTTTTTTGGCACGTAGTCAAGTCCAGATGTGGGAAACCGATCACAAAGGCAGGATCTTCTGGCAGGAAATATTTCCTTGAGAAAGATTTTCCATGAAAGCTGACATCGCAATGTTAGCAGAATGTATTGAGAGGCAGAAAACAATGGAGAAACATATTTTTGATTTGTTTGCATGCTACAGCATCTTAGTTCCCAAGTGCTGGGTTGACTCAGGCATTTTGGAGATTTAAGTGTGTGGACAGAGCAGTATCAGTGAAGGAGAAAAATCTCTGTCCCCTCCCAAAAGGTTTTGCACTGACACTTGCAACTAGAAGCAGACACTGCAGAAACAACCATTCCAAGGTCCAAACACTACCATTAGACCCTGCATTCCTCTTGAAAGCAGCTTGAACCATTTTTGTTTCATTAGAATTCCCTGCTCTTTAAGTCAGGCAGATCTTCTACCTCACACTGTATAGCCAGGACACCATCTCCAAGTTTCCCAGTGCTGCATTAACAACCGAAAGGTACTACTTGGAGTGAGGAGGATAATCCTGCTTTTTATGTGGTTTCAGTGGATGAATCATTCGCTCTGTAATTTCTGTTTGAAGACAACAGTACACCCATATTTACACCATTCCTTTAGGATCCTCTGGAACAGAAGTGTACTTAGCGCAACATGGTGAATAAGACTGGAATGGCAGAAAGGACTCTGACAACCTTTGAGTAGCTGCCCAAAAAGACAGGGGAGATAAAGCTCCTTTCACTCAATGGTAAAGTCATTCTGAGAAAAGAAATTAAAATCTTAAAACATTAGAGAAATTGTGAAGAGCAAACTACAGATTAATCCTTAATTGCTTTAAGGCCAGCAATTTAACTGTAGTAACTATTTTTTCAAGCTTAATTAAGGTAGTAGCATTCTTATGGGAAGAGGGACAGGCAGGTGTGTTTAATGCTTCCAGATCTATTAGGACATTGTTTTGAGGCAAATTATTTGGAACCTTGCTCCATGGCAGGATCATACTCCTGGATAAGTCTCTCTCCTCCATCAGGCTGCTAGGTCAAGTTTCCAAGAGATAGCTTCTTGAGTTCAAGCTGTCTGGTGTACCAACTCTGTCACACACTGAGGAGCCAGTGTAACAAATAATAAATTTTTACTGTCACTTTATAGCATAAAATGATTAAAGCACATAAGAAAAACTGAGTAAGAGGAATGTGACACAACCATGTCATATTTTAAAACAAAGAGCCACAAGAATGTTTTCAAAATGCCTTTTCCTGTGACACACTCCTTCCACAACTCCATCTCACCCTAACATTTGTGTAGCCTGCTATGTGACCAGTGCTAGGGTAGTTGGAAAGATAATCGTTAACATCCATGTGCTAACACAGGAGTGAAATCTGGCAAAAGGATAGAGTGAAAAAAGTCTTTACAGCAGGACATGGATTAAACACTTTCTCTTCTTTCTAGCTCCAATGTCACTGACTGGGACTCCTGAGGCAGGGGTTTTCAAGGCCAGGTCGAGGTGGAGGGGCTTCCTCCAGGCCCAGAGAACATTCTGCACTGCAGGCAGACTGAGGGAGAAATACACATACAATGCCTTCTGCCACTGAACACAGCAGCACTTCCAGTCAGTTCTTTTCGAGGACAGTGTGTTAAACTGAGGTGGGACTTCTCATCAAGAAGCTACATCACGAGACAACCACACCACGTTTTTCTAGAAAAATAATTACTGTTGGGTATGGAACAAGAGTCCCAAAAAGCAGCTGAGCCTCTAGGCAGCTGGATTAATTTTAAGCTTTATCTGCAACCACAAGCTCAGTAACTCTATCCTTGCACATGGAAAACTAATGGTGAGTATCTGAAAACAAAGCTATCCATACTGGTCTTGTGAGCACCAGGCTTTTTCATACACCAAGAATGTACCAAGCCCATTAACCAGAAGTGACATTTGAACAAAATTGTCCTTCCCTACCAGGAAGTGAGATCTTCTTGAAATGTCTCTTTCAGTTCCCTCCAGGAAGGAAAAAAGGCATTTTACTACTGACAGATTCAAGTGACCCTACTGGAAGTCCATCTTGCACAGTTCCACTGGCTAAGGCTGTGTATCCTGCAACCTCTATCCCCTCTGAACTCACTGGCTCAGCTTCACATTTGCTGGGCCTGCCTGAAGACAAGCTTCTTCAGCTCATCCAGTTTATTGTCTCTTAAGGCATCCCTTATGGCACTGAAGAAACCAAAGTAGTGCTGGAAGTTGTGCATCATGAGCAGGACACCGGCCAGCAGCTCGTTGGTCACAAGGAGGTGATTGACGTAGGCACGAGTGTGCCGCTGACAGCAGTAACAGGAGCATCCCTCCAGCACAGGGCCAAAATCATCCTGGTATCTGAGGAAGAAGCAATGTTGGATAACAAATGTAAGAGCCATTCAAGTTATATGGAGTATTCAGTAACTACCTGGCCTTTTGCAGGGACCTGAGCCCTCAAGTCCTGAATCCAGCTGCTGTACGATCTGTTGACAACTGTGGTAGTTTTGGCTTTAGTTTCAGTATAGGTCCCATTTAGGCCTCAGTATTTAGCAGGCCTCAAAGGATGTGACACAGACTAGAAGGGACAAACATCACCTGACTTAAGCAACCAAAGAGGTATTTCATATCATCTGACATCATCAAGAAGTGTCAAGGAGTATAGTAAGAGAGGTAGGAGGAGGTTCTGTCTCTTTCAGTCCCTGCTCCTGACCTGAGAGGATCCTGCTGCCCTGACTGCTGAGATTAGGCCTTCCAAAGCTGTTATTTATCTAGGGAGGTGACCATTTTCTTGTTAATTTCCTTCTCTCTTGATGGGAGGTTTCTTGGAAAGAGTTTCTGGGAGGTTTTCTGGGGTTTGGGTGGTTGGAATCTGGTTATTAACTGGGCGACTTGGTGGAGGTGTTATTTCTTTTCAATATGTGTTATATCATATTCTGGTTTTAAATTTTCTTCTCTTCTGTGTAAATATAAGAACCTCACCATTTCAAAGCTTCAGTTCTGTTTTCTTTCCCCTCACTCCTTTTTCCTAGGAGGGGACCCTTTGACTCCGTACAAGGCAGATGGCATTTTGACAGCTCAAACCATAACAACAACTAAGACCAGCACCACTGGCACGAAGGACTTCAAATATCATAGATGGTTTGGTTTGGAAGGAACCTCATCCAGCTCCAACACCACACCATGGGCAGGGATATCTTCCACTAGACCAGGTTGCTCAAAGGCCCATCATGCCAGAACTCACTTCAGAGCCAAAAGGCTACACATCTAAGTCAGGATAACTTTGACTACAGCACAGCTAACAGGAGAGAGAGGCCGTATCTGTGCCTTCCTTGACAGAAAAGCTGCAGTGCAAAACACCTCTCACTATCTATCACATAGTTTATTAAGGAGAAAGCTATCAAAACTATGGATTTACTGATTCCTCTATTTACAAAACAATATTCCCCTCTACTGTTAGATGCACTATTTCAAAAACTGGAGAGATCAAAGCAACAAAATTGTTTACTCAGCCTAGAAGTACCTGTGGCAAACATAAGGAAGGACAAGTGATAACAATGGCCAAAGTTCTTGTGAAGTATCTGGAAATGGCAGAATTGCTCAGCAGCTGCAAAAAGTCAGAGAGCAGAGGGTCTCCACAGTTCAAATAAAATTTAGTATCTCAAGATGACACAAGTTATATGTGGAAGACCAAAATGATCCAAGACAAGCTCTGTGAGCCAATGGTCTTTCAGCTGTGGCAGTTATGATCACAGAAATTCACATACTTTTTGTCCTTCAGACATATCTCAAATGGTGTCATTTCTGGGTCAGCTTTCGAGATTTCATTGTGGTCTTCTTCAGCACCATTCTTCTCCAAGTCCTGGGCCCCATTTTCTGTTAAAACTGCTTAAAATAAAAAGACAACACCATTTTACAGAGAGCAAGGGCAAAGGAAGGGTAGCAACTTCAGAGTTGGTATTTCTGCTACCCTCTTGCCAGATGAAAACTCCTGACACAAGTTTCCACCTCTTTCTTATAGTAAGCAGCTACTTATAGTAAATAGCTACTTTCTTTCCTTGCCATAGGTTAGTTAACTCAAATACACTCTTAGATGAGTGAAGCAGCAAGAGAAAAGTGAAAACTAATCTACTAAAACTAAACAAAAGTTAGAGTTGATACAACAGTGTAACCTTTTACTGCTCTACTGAGCTAAATTCTTAATAAAAAATAAAAACTATTTTGTCTGAACTGCATGCTGAATAGAATGCAATCACCTGAACAAATTGATTTTATTGAGATTTTATTACAGTAGACAGGCAACTGATCTGCATTCACTCCTACTTTCCATGTTGTGATCAAGACTCAGGCATTTAGATGCCTCTTTTTTTTTTTAAGCGACTGGAACCAAAGGAGGCTGGTAGGACTAATTCAGAAAATGCAGATTCCTCATCTGCCTTTTCTGCATCTCTCTGAAAAATAAAGCATCATCCCATGATTTTGTAGGTTAGCAATTTTAAGTTTGTTCTGAAGATGTATCTGGAAATATCAATATTACCGTTTGCACAATCCGTGTCTACCAAGTTTAAAACAGACACAGGACAAAACCACTCTCCTTACCCAGAATCTTATGATTTAAGAATATGGTGAAACATGAGACTTTAATAAGACAAGGGTTAAAAAACCCAGCAGCAAGCACAAAGAAACAAGATGTTCTGCTTTATTCCATGAATTATCCAGGCATGAAAAGCCACTAGATTTTACCCAAGAGAAAAAATGTAAATGTTTCCCTGTATTAAAAACATTTAATAGGCCAAAACAAAACACCTGCTTGAAACACATTTGATAGATGCTTTAATGGGTGATACGCATGTTCCCATCTCACAGTGTAATAAAGTAACAAGTTATGAACATCTCATTTTTGGTTTGATATGCCTGGATGAATACAAGGACAGAAAGAAAATCTGCCCAAGGAAATGGGAAACTTCTGACAGCTAGAAAGAAAGGACTCCAAAAATATATTATTGCAACAGACATATATTCAGTTAATTCTAGAGATGAAGTGTACTAGATCTCCACTTAATAGGTCCAGTCTGCACTGCTAATAGTAACAGAAAATTTGACAATGGTATCAAACTAAACCCCTTCTATTCAGTAGGTGTTTCAGAAATATTTAAGCACATTTTGGCTAATCAGACATTCAGAGGCCTCAAGTTTTACTCAACAGGTTTCACACCAAAGTACCCCACCTCCCAAAGCAATACTTGATAGTGCAATTCCAGCTTTCCCAGCAGTTACTGCTTTATTTCAGGAACCAAAGACTCAAACACAGATTCCTTCAAAGTCTGAGTTATGCTTCCCACAATGTAAAATGCAAAAATTATAATGGCCATCAAGATGCCTACCTGCTGCTTCAGGATCTGGATGACAGTAATAACTGAAAACCAAGGCACAGCCTCGCTCAGTCACTTGGAAGGGAAAGAAGCTCTCAAAAATGTCCACTCCCCTTTCAATGCACTCAAGCACCTCATCTGGTTTGCCTATACCATGAATGAGTCTGTAAGAGACACACAGAAGACAAATCTACAGTATTCTGAGTAGAAGCAAGCAGGTACATGAACACTTCCAGGTCATGCAGCTTATCTCTGAAACCGCTAACCAGAAGACAAGTGGGCACAACAGTCATCACTCAGAATCCTGTGTGCTTCCATTTCCCCACCTCCAACATATCCAGTACATAGCAGACTTTTCATTATCTGCCATTTGGAAGATAATCCCTCATTTATTGCGGAACAAACTCATTCTGTTCATTATGTTTGAAGTGATTTGGTTCCTTTCACATACACATAAATACACTTATAGATTCAAAACATCTGTGCCATAGAACGGATATTTTCCTTAGTCATGTTTGTGCCCCAGGGAAGTACCGATTTCCACACACAGAGACCCTTTTACTTGTTAACTGTTTAGAAGACAGTCTAAAAAGACTTGATCAAGAGCAGCACAGACAGCAATATGTGGCTGGTGAAAGATGCAAGACCTTCAGGTGACAGACCCATCATACTGCATTTGGAAAACTGCCTGGAGGAAAATGCACTACTGAGAAATATCATTAGAGAGAAAAACTTCCTTACTTCAGTCTTCCCTCATCTTTACACTCTACCTGCTCAAATGATTTACCCAAAACCTGGGCTGTAACATCTCCTGAGACACAGCATTAAGAGCCAGGAAGAGCCCAGCTTGGTTACAGAGATTCTGCCATTAGCCAAATTTAGTTGGCAGCTTTGCTGAGGGTGGGTGAAGCATAAGAAAGTAGAGCACTGCCTGCTCTCCTGCAGGTGCATGGGCTGGGCTGACAGCAGCAGAAGTTAATGTAGGGCAATGATCTAAACAGATAATTAGGAAAATACACAGAGGCTGATAAATGAAGTCACAAGGTGCCATTTTTAGTCACTTTTCTAAGTACTCCAATTAAATTGATGAGCACAGAATAAGGATGGGAGAAGTTTACAGCATGAGTGTTTTATGTTTCAGGTTCCCATGGTGGGGAGAAAATTAGTGGAAGTCAGAACAGTAGCTCTGCATATGTGATCAAAGCCCTTGCTGAAACTTCTATTTGCACAGGTAAGGACAAACACTTGTCCTTGCAAGGGTTCTGTTGCTATTGGAAAGGAAAACAAATTTTTCGAAGAGACTTCAGCATCTCTAGATACATGAAAGCACTCTTAAAAAATACATTCATAAGGCCATTTCACCATCACACAAAAAGTAGTCGCTTCTTGAGTGAAGTACAGAAAGTGTTTGTCTTCTAGACAACTTCATACTGGGGTAGAACACAGCTGCATAACTACTTCTCCAGTGGTGTAAAGGAGAGCACTCTGGACTCTGAATCCCAAGGTCCTGAGTTCAAGTCTCAGTGGGGACCGTCCCCTGGCAGTTCAATGCCTCCCTGCCATCCAATCCCGTCAGATCTTGGATGCTCAGCAGGGTCAGCCTCGGTCAGTACCGGGTGCTGTGACAGTCCCAAGGACTTCACTGTCACTGTCCAAGCTCGCTCAGCCGTGGCAGATGGACCTCAGGACTTAAACGGTGGGGCCAGTTCTGCGCACGCTGTGCCTCACCTAAAAATCCACTGCGCAGGCTGGAAGGGCACACCCAGTATGTATGTATGTATGTTTGGCCATACATACATAACTACTTCTCCAGGCAGAATGGCAAGGGTGATTCAGTAACAAGAACTGTCTGAAATTCACTTGAGGTACTTACAAGACGCCCTGGGGCTAACCAGCTCTCTTCCTACAAAGAGGTCAAAAACACTTGTCTTAACCAGACAAGCAAACTATTTGATAGATGAAGCAGATGCACTGGTAGCCACTAAGGTTAGCTGAGCAGATTGGACTCTAATGCTCACAGGGGATCTTTTAAGTAGCTCAAGCAGACAGGATGGCAGCAACACAGCAAGACTTCTAATTGTCAGGAAAATTCAAACCCCAGGCACCATTAAGCAAGAACAAGCTGCAACACCAGACACGTGCTTTTGCATTTAATTTCCTTCTGAACACTATTAGGTCAGAGCAATGCTCAGCTAGCAGAGGGAAGCAGGAAGACAATGGGGCCTCAGTCACTCTCTTGAGGAAATCATGAAAAAAGCAATCATAGTATTTCTGTTGCAGCTGCTCTTGTAAGAGCAATCCAGCAAGCTCAACCCAGTGATAAGACACTCTTCCACTTCTGAACCACTAGCAAATATTAGACCACACTTTCAGGAAGTCTTTAGTTACTCATTTTCAAGAATCAAGAAAGCTGCCACCCCTGTCCAGTCTCTGCCATGATTTTGATGGGCAAAACTAACAACTCAGATACACAATAAGCCCCACACTGTCCAAGAAGAGAATATTGTTGTTTTGGCTGTACCACCTCTGGTAGTTCACAGGCTCAGTGCCTCAGGTACCAGGTCAGAACTGGCTGCCGTAAGATCATAGAATCATAGAATTGATTGGGTTGGAAAAGAACTCTGAGACCATCAAGTCCAACCCTTGGTCCAACTCCAGTCCATTTACCAGACCATGGCACTCAGTGCCATGTCCAATCTCAGTTTAAAAACCTCCAGGTATGGTGAATCCACCACCTTTCTGGGCAGGCCATTCCAGTGCCTGATTACTCTCTCTGGAAAGAATTTTTTTCTGATCTCCAACTTAAATTTCCCCTGGCTTGAGCCCGTGCCCCTTTGTCCTATTGCTGAGTGCCTGGGAGAAGAGACCAACCCCACCCTGGTAAGCACTGGCTGGTTTTGCCAGCACCCCTCTCTGCTGTCCTCCAGTTGAGACCAGAGAGAACTGGTAACATGATAGTTTTTATAAGGTCTCCTCATAAGATCAGGTCCCTGCATAATACCTTGATCAATACCTTGATCTTGTTCAAGCTGAACTTCAATAAACCATGGCCTCACAGGCCAAATGCAAGCAGCCTTGACATATCCTACCTGTAACTCTTTCTAAAAATGTAACAATGACAAACGTGGAGAATACTCAAACCCACAGTGTGAGTACAGCTTGGTGCCAATTGCAGCTAAAAACTGAACCAAGGGTGGAAGCCTGCAGCCTGACAGTAGTAAAATTTATGCATCCTGGCACACACAGAGCTGTGCAATACAGAGATTATTTCCTACAGGGATATTGCACAGCAGCCTGTAGATGTTCCTCATAATAGGACAGATGGATTTCTTGGGATGTTGCCCACACAACTTACCTTGGTTTATCCTCTGGCAGCTCTGCTGTGACAGAAGATATCAGTTTCAACTTGGTTTCCTTGGCCATGGCACATCCCTGGAAGCCATCTAGCAGAAAGCCACCCACAGGCCGCTTGGCAGTCTCCCTGGCTGATCTGAGTCTCTCTTCCAAGATATCTCCACCTTCAACTGCCCCAAACATTACACTTTCTCGTAGTTCCTGTCCCAGGAGAAAGCTACAAGTGTTAGAGCGTGCTCTGCCAAAGACATGCAAGACATCTCACAGCCCAGGCTTCAGATGCCTGCTATTCAAAGCCCCACATTCCCAGGAACTTGCCAGAACCACAGTGTATCATCCCATGTAAGACTATTCCCCACACAACACTGTGAAGTCCATGTGTGAGTGTAAGAAATGGGATTAGGAGAGACAAGATTCTGCTCCTTACCTTGCCAGTCACTCACTGAGAATTTTGATGCCAATCTTCCCACCTCCCTACTGCAGGCAACAACCACACACCATCTCTGCCCACGGCATTTTATGGATGGCTCCTCAGCAATACATGTGTCAGTGCAGAATACAAAGCAGGTGCCATTATCCTAGATGTCAGATCTCATCTCACAAGGATGAGACCAGATCTCATAATGAATTCTCTTTCAGGAGATACAGGTATCAGTTCCTGTCACCCACTTTCCCTGGTAGTACACACTCAGTGTATCCCCTTTCATCAAAAGGGAAGGAAGTTTCAAAACTGCTGAAAGAAAGAACAGCACCAACTAATTCTATCAAGTCCTTCCTCACTTGCAACTGAGGGCACTTCAGAGCAAAAAGATGGGTTTCCTCAACCTGAATGAGAAGATCCCACTTTGCCCATGCATACAGCAATAAGGTAAGTAACAGAAATGCAGTACAGTCCAAAAATGGAAAGAAATAATATAAAAAGTAGTTCTCCTCAACTAGTAGGGATGAGTGGTGGTGATCCTGGTGCAGAAGACAATTTATTAAAGGAAAGAAGGAAAACTCACTGTGCAACCAGTTATATCTCATCTAGGACTGTCACGTGGGCATTCTCCAATACACACATGACACGACTTCCTACTAAATCTCATTCTGGGACTGGTCCAGGGTGCAGCAGAGACCAAAAAGCAGCTGCAGTGCTATTGCCTCAGTATTTTGGGGACCTTACCGGTGATTTTTCTTGCAGCTGAAGGCATTCATCCAGGAAGGAAAGTGACCTATCCACAGACTTCTTGGCTCTTTTTCTACCAGCTTCCCCAGCAACAGTGTCTCCATCAGAGATGCACTGGAACCAGTCTGGCTGGATGGCCCGCTGTATATCCATGAACTTGGAAGCTGTCAGTTCCATGCGCCCTGAGCTTCCCCACAGGGAGACTGCCTGTCAAGGAAGAAGAGGGATGAACGTTTGTTGCAAAGGATAGTAGACCTTAAGGGTGAAAAGAGGAAAGGAATTGGTCTGGTGCAATACCAGATACTGGAATGATACCTCATTAGGTCAGTTTCTCCTGGAGCATGGCTCAGATAATCAGCTGCACTTGGCACAAAGAGTGAAAGGACACAAATGATTGAACAGGAATTTCTAGGATACTCTTTGGTGAAACCATCACGCTCAACAGTGACTTCTCTGAGACAGAGCTCAGATATGTAACAGTTTGCCTATCATTACACAACTTCGTGGCAGAATTTGAAGAAAGAAAAAGAAAAGATCAAATTCCCCCCAAACTTATGTTGTCATCTCACAGAAAGCAGCAAGGCTGCAATGCCAAATACAGCTCACTAATTTTCTCTTTACAACGCAACACTAAGAAACTGTTCTCCTAAGCAGTTAATTCATACCCCACATGTGAGTATGTGTGTATATATAAACCAAACAGACACACTGGGAAGAATGCAAAAGGTTGTTAATCAACTTAATCTTAGAACCCCATGTTATTTTAGGTCCCAAATCCAGCCACTAAGAAGGGACTGAAATGCTAAGTGCAAAAACAATACACAGCTTTCAAACAGAGCCAATGTAAGAAATGCCAGGTGCTCATCAGGATTTCAGTCTTCTCAGTCTCTTCACACTCTTTCTATCCTGTGTGTGCACATGGGACCCCATCTTCCATCGTAACTCCATGCTACCACCAAAAGACTTTAAAGCAAGACAAAAGTACCTGCACAGAGAGGTTATGTTACCTGAACACCTCCAGGCTAGCAGAGGTCACCATTCAATCCACTAAACACTCAGACTCATGAAGTGTTATGTAAGAACTGCAGCTACACACACTACCACATTTCAGTCTATTTTGCAGACTCTGAATTAACTTGTAAGGACAACTTAGCCTTCACTTTTGTTATATTATTGTTAGACTTGTGACACTGCCCCTTCAAAATTTTAAAAGGCTACTCAAGCAGTTAAGTATTGGTCTTGAGCCCTTTAGAAGTCAGCTCTCTTCATTTGCAATTCTGTTAGTGCTTTTTAAAATGAGGAAGAGTTTTCAGCTATCAGAAACAGCATATAGCTTGAAGTGTTATGGGGACCTTTTGGGGCCCGAGGGCTTAAACACATTCTGCTAGTCTATGCCAGACAGACAGATTAAGCAGTGCAGTTCTCATGCATACTAATTTGCAAATTGAATTCAATCAACTGATGCAAAAAATATGAACAATTTGTTTTATGTGTCTGGCCTCCACAACAACCTAAAAGGATTGCACTAGCACACCACATGCCTGTTGCCCGTCCATCCATCTCTCCTAATTAATCCTGGCTTCATCAACCAATTTCACTAAATTTGAGTAACAAACACAGAAGTCTCCAAAGTAATAATATTTCTGTAAATTTCCCACTAAATAAGGGCAACTCCAAAGGAAGGAGATTCAAAATTAGTACCTGTAGAATAACAGGAACACAGCAGCTGTATGTTGTTCTGCAGCAGGATGTTGATCAGATAGTACCTGCTGCCTCTTACTGTGAGAGCATCAAGGAACAGCTGGTGAAGGCAGGCAGAGGGAAGTCAGAACTGTCTGAGCCAAAGGGCAGAGTGTAATCACATCTAGTTACCTTCATTCTGCTCTCGAGAGGAAAAAAGCTGCTTTAATAAACAAAATAGCCATGCAGCTTAGAGAACTGAGCATTATCCTGTGATTATTTAAATCCAGCCCATGCTAGGCTTTCTGGTACAGAATCCAGAGCTTTTTGTCCCGCTGCATTTAAAATGCTTTCATAATCATTTGTCAGCACAGATCCAGGTGCAGAAGGCCTTGCAACAAGGTGACAAATATCTTCGCCAGCTTATTAAAAACAAACAACAAAAAAACCTGAATCAAACCTGCCACACCAAGGTTTAGGTTGCTGCTATTACCTCATAGCTGCACAACGGTAGGACAAGCTTCAGATAATTCCTTCCCTGCAGAGGCAGGACTCGGCCTGGTTCCCTGCAGCAAGGAATATACACTGATAGCCAGTTAGGAGTAGTTATTCTCTGTCATTCAGTGACCTTTCACCAAATGTGACCAGACCCAAACAGGCCTTGGGGTTCACTGTATCTGAGCAAGTGCCAGGAGCGGCCCTTCCAGGACAAAGCTGGGACAGGCAGCATGCGGATGGCACAGGGAATGTGTGTGCCTGTGGGATGAACAGGAAAATGTCTGCAACACTGGATTGCTCAGCCACTCTCCTGCAGAAATTCTAAGTTCTTCTCCTTTGTGGTGGTCTTGTAGCAGGCCGTAAAAACACACACAGGTTCAGATTTATTGCTTATCAGTGGCACCACTGCTTGTACAGCAAATACACTAAAACACGGGTATTTTCTGTTACTGCCATATTAACCACAACAGCATGGGAGGGCAGAGCTCTCCCTTCTATCTGAACTGCCACTTAACTACTCAGGAACCGTTCAGGGAACACGCTGCCAAGTAAGAACATGTACAGCTTTACTTACTTGGAGGTATGAGCATGTAAATGACATTCCTCTTTGTACAAAGATTAAAAAAAGAAATCTTGTGGATGTCTGAGCACACCCACAAGATGAAGGGAAGACTGGCACCTTTCTTTTGGGAACTTTAGGTGGACCCTTTCAAGTCTTTACAGCTACTGTACCTTGTTGGTGTTATAGCCAGATGGACAGGGACTGGCTGGGTCATGGAGGGAGCAGTACAGCACAGTATCTGGCATACCTGGGAACAGAGACAGACACAGAGTGGAGTTTCACAAACTAAAGCAAAACTAATGCAAATATGTGGCTTGTATATTTGTAAAAGGGTATTCTCCTCCACACAAATACACCCATTCTGACAAAGAAAATATTGATCATTTGACCTCTCAGCATCAAAGAAGGCAGACTTTCTCCTGCTTTACTAGCTGCAGGAAGAAGAGTGCAGCATCAGGACAAACCATGAAATAATACCCTTTTGTTCTGCAGCCTACACAGCTCCTTTGACATTTATTTATGTTTCTTCTTGATTAATACTAAATTTTCCAGACCCAACAGCTCACTCACTTGACCACTCAACTGATACATTGGAACCATCTGACATTTGACACAATCTAAACCAAGCAACAACCCCAAGCCTAGAACTTTTAAGGAAGGACATACAGAGAATGGTTTGGGTTGGAAGGGACCTTAAAGATCATGTCCCATGGGCAGATACACTTTCCACTAGACCAGGTTGCTCAAAGGCCCCTCCAACCTGGTCTTGAACAATTCTAGGGATGGGGCACCTCCAGCTTCTCTGGACAACCTGTTCCAGTGTCTCACCACCCTCACATTTAAGAACAGAATACTGAGTGAAATGTATCAGCTACACAAATGAGAACAGTATCATCCCTGCCAGACTGGAGATTTCAAATGTCAGAAAACAAGACTATTGCCTCAGTGACATCCAGTCTTCTCCTCACAGATAGTCAATGAAACGAGCAAAGCCTCCAAGAAGTTTCAGATAGACATGCTTCAGTTTTTCTTGAAGGAATAAATTGCCCCAAAACAGTCAAAGTTTATTGAAAGCTGGGTGCAAACTTCCTTAGGAAAGGAAAGGTATTTCCCAAAATTTTATGCCCTTAAAAAAAAAGAGGTGGACCACCAACTCAGATTTTTTTTCCCTGCAAAGTCTGATAGATTCCATGCACAAAGAATTGTCTGTAAGTTATAGAAATTACAGACATGTCATCATTTTGACAGGACTTATCCTTGACAGGCAGATCATCCTCCAGTTCTCTGAGCTGCCTCCCCAGATATAAATACAGACTGTGCTGCAGATATTCACACAAGAGCCCAACCCTGCATTCCCTGTGCATTCAGGCTTCTTTGCCACACAAGCCTGACAGCAGTGATCTGAGCTACACAATGCACGTGGACAGGCCTTTACCCATCTGTGGTGACAACCAGAGGGAAAACCCAGGAGAGTCACAAACACAGAACTGCTGCTTTACTCATTCTTATCACCAAGGCATTAAGATAAAGATGCCATTCAGGAGCTGCTCCAAGAATGGAGTACAAGGATTGACAAACAACACAAAGATTTGATGCAGTAGCCAAAAGATGTGGCAACGTTGACTGTTTTTCATATGACTATTCCAAAGGAAAATTGAGTTAATTCTTAAAACTGACTCTTAAAGATAGAAAAGTGGAATAGGAATACAGAGAGCAAGTACACTCCAAATATAAATGGACAGGAACAAAGAACTAGGAGAAAATGAGCTTCTCCATCTACTTCTTTAGTTCCTCAAAGCTCCCACAAATCCGGTGTTTGTCGTTCTCAACATATTGTCAGAATAGAAACAGCTCAGAGGCAAAAGTGTCCACCAGCTGAGACTGATTTGATGTGGGTGCTTTACCTGTTTGGTCTTCATACTGCATAAAGATTTCCTATTGGAAAACCTTAGATGAAATGAGCTGTTTTAAGGGAATCAAAAAAGCCAGGAAATGTATTTGAGCAGCTGTATGGGGAAGACCCTTTTCATGAAAATTTCTAATTCTCCTCATAAAAAAAGTCAGAAATTGCACCTGGCAAGAGTCATTTGCAGCAGCGACTGGGGGCTACAGTGAAACCTCTCTCAGTCCTAGTCTCAACTTTTGAGCTAAGCCTAACCCAGTGCTGATACCTGCAAGGAGAATGCTGGGTGGAGAAAAAGAGGAGGAAAAGCAAAACTACTGATTTTTGTAGTCTGATTGAAGGATTTTTTGGCCATAGTAGTGACAACATACTATTTCAAGTCTTCCTTAGTGCCACTTTTAGTGAGAAAATGCCAAAATTTGGAAAGTCTGTACCTAGATCTCTCTGCCTACTGCACTGCCTGAACATGCTCTAGTGGGATCCACTTGCATTATCTCTCCAGCCACACAAACACATGCACTTTACCTATAAATTTTGCAGCTCCTTCTTTATACTCTTCCAGGACATCATGAATTTCTGCCCTGCAATCCAGATACAGAAACACATTAACCAGGCAGACAACTGTCAAAAAAGATCAGTGGTTTCATAACTAAGGCTTTTGTTTCCATACTTATGCATTCTAAACTGGACTGGTTAAGCACTGATCTCTGCCCTCCAACTATCAGGCCAGCAGGTACAGACAGACAGAGACACACAACTGAAGAATCACAGCTCACAATCCAGGGCACTGTGGCAAAAAGGCAGAGTTTTTACTTGCACTGACCTGTGACCACTGACTTGCGAGAGCATGAAGCCCCACTGTAACTTTTTGGGTAGCATCATTAATGTGCATCATTCAGAAACTGCACAACAAGGGAGGGAAGGCTTTCTAACAAGCTTTATGATTTTTATAATTTTTCGTTCAGTTGCCACTTATCTAACTAGTTTTGAGAGTCAGCTGCTGGTCCAATTTTACCTTAAATGTTTCCAGGGATGGGGCATCTACCACCTATCTGGGCAACCTGTTCCAGTATTTCATCGTCCTCATTGTGAAAAAATTCTTCCTTCTATCTAGTCTGCCTTCTTACAGTTTAAACCCATTATCTCTTGTCCTACTGCAACAGGTCCTGCTAAGAAGTTGGTTCATATTTTCCTTATAAGCCCCTTTTAGGTACTGGGAGGTTGATGGAAGGTCTCCCCAGAGCCTTCTCTTCTCCAGGCTGAGCAGCCCCACCTCTCTCCGCCTGCTGTCCCAGAAGAGGTGCTCCAGCCTCCGCGAGGACCAACAGGTCCGTGTCCTTCCTGTTTTGAGGACCCCAGAGCTGGATGCAGCACTGTAGGTGGGGAGCAGTGCGGGGCAGAGGGGAGTCGCCTCCCTCGGCTGCTGGCCAAGATGGGGAGATGCGTGTCAAGTCCCTACGCCGGGCTGGGCCTAAACACAAACCACGCGGCCCTCCCGCTCCCTCACCGAGCCCTTTCCTGCTGCGGCCCCGCACCTCCCTTCGCCGGGGAAGCGGCAGGAGGGCCCCCGAGCTCGCAGGTACTCACATGGCGGGCAGGGGCAGCTGCGCCACGCCGGGCACTCCGCGCACGTCCCGCAGCGTGTCGTGGGTGAGGTGCGGCGCGGAGCCGGTGCGAGTGTACAGGAGGCACCCGGGCAGGGCCAGCGCCGCCGCGCCGCTCCTGCCCAGCCCCGCCAGCGAGCCCAGCCGCCCGCGGCCCGCCCCCAGCAGCTTCAGCTCCATCACCATCGCCGCTCCCGCTCCGAGCGAGGGCACGCACCGGGAACTCACTGGGAACACACCGCCCCTTCCCGCAGGGAGGCGTCATCAGCGCGCGCCGCGGGCAGGCCCCGCCCCGCCGGGACAGGGGCTGGGCAGGGACGGGGAGGGAGGCGCTTCCCGGCGGGAGGAGGCAGTGCCCGGCGGGAGGGGAGGGAGGTGCTGCGCGGTGAGAAGGGAGGCAGTGCCCGGTGGGAGGGGAGGGAGGTGCTGCCCGGCGGGAGGGGAGGGAGGTGCCCGGAGGGAGGGAGGGAGGGGAGAGGCTGCCCGGCGAGAAGGGAGGCGCTTCTCGGCGGGAGGGGAGGTGGTGCCCGGAGGGTGGAGGCGCTGCCCGGCGGGATTGGAGAGGCTGCCCGGCGGGGAGGGAGGTGCTGCCGGGCAGGAGGGGAGGCGCTGCCTGGCAAGAGGGGAGGCGCTGGCCGGGGGGAGGGGAGGGAGGTACCCGGCGGGAGGGGAGAGGCGGCTCGGCGGGTTGGGAGGCGCTGCCCGGCGGGAATGGAGAGGCTGCCCGGCACCGCCTCCGCCCTCCCGCAGGTTAGGGGCTCGGGACGGGCCCGAGGTACCCCTGAGGCTCGGCAGCGCCATGGTCGGGGCTCGGCAGCGCCAGGGTCGGGGCTCGGCAGCGCCAGGGTCGGGGCCGGCAGGGCCAGGGTCGGGGCCGGCAGGGCCAGGGTCGGGGCCGGCAGGGCCAAAAGGTCGGGGCCGGCAGGGCCAGGGTCGGGTCGCGGGGCTGGAAGGTCGCACAGGACCTGAGCGAGCGGCGCCGAAGTTGCAGCGTTTACTCTCGGGTTCGGGAAGGAGGGTGGTTGGAGCGCTGCTGTGTTTTGTATTTCCCTGCCGAGGTTTGGATCTGGTGGCTCGGAACTGGATCGAGGTGGGGTGGCTTGGGCGGTGGCAGTCGGTGCCAGGCTGGACGGAGCACTGTGCATCCTGACGTGGCTGGAAATCACAGGATCGTGAATGTTGTAAAAGACCTCTAAGGTCATGGAGTCCAACCATGAATTCACTGCCACCGTGTTCACGGCTAAACCACGTTCCCAGGTGCCACATCCACACGGTTTTTGAACTCCTCCAGGGATGGTGACTCAACCACTTCCCTGGGCAGCCAGTTCCAATGCCTCACCTCCCTTTCAGTGAAGAGATTTTTCCTAATATCCAATCTACATCTCCCATAGCACAGCTTGGGGCTATTCCTTCTTATCCTGTCATTTGTTATGCTCCAGGCACCTCAGTGCCTTTCTTGAATTTAGAGGTCCAGAACTGGACACAGGACTTGAGATGTGGCCTCACCACTGCCCTGGTCCTGCTGCCCACAGTATTTTTAATACAAGCCATTGGCCTTCTTGGCCACCTGGGCACACAACTATCTGTCAAGTAGCATCCCCGCATCCTTTTCTGCTGAGCTGCTTTCAACCACTCTTCCCCAAGCCTGTAGTGATGTCTGGGGTTGTTGTGACCCAAGTGCAAGACTTAGCATTTGGACTTGTTGCACTTCATACAATTGGCCTCAGCCCATCGATCCAGCCTGTCCTGATCCCTCTGCAGAGCCTTCCTATCCGAAAGTAGAGCAACATCCCCGTCCAGCTTGGTGTTATCAAAGATGTCCATGCCCATGGCGAGGAGGTTGGACTAGATGACCTTTAAAGGTCCCTTCCAACCCAAACTCTGTGAAAGTAAGGTATCTTGTTGATATGCAAAAATCTTACAGGTCACACAAAACTTGCTGTTGAGCAGTACTGCACAGTGTATGGGCAAGTAATACAAGAGATTTACCCCAAGGCACCATCTCCTGCATCTACAACCACCTGACATCAAAGAAAGTGATTTCTAAGGTGAACTTCCCTTTGTTTCCCGTTCTTGGGCACATCCATGCTCCCACCCTCAGCCTGGCAGTAGGAATGTGCATCTGCCTCCTCAGGCAGCACCCCAGGCCTCTGGCAGCTGCACAAAGGGAAGGAGTTCTGCAGAAGTATGGACTGTCCAGGGTACAGGTGTTACATGTGAAAACAGTGACATGTCAGGACCATCTACATCTCAGAGAGATGAATACTGAACAGGAAGTCTCTCTGACTATTTACACAGTGACCAGCCTGGCTATGACAAAAAGCTGGTATCAAATTTCATAGTTGCTGTTGCTGGGGACCAGCTCAGCAAGTCTCCATCCAGTCGCCAGGGGCTGGGTGTTTGCATTTTCCCTATGTGTTCTCCAACCTCTATGATTGGCACTAATTGCCAAAGAAGTATTTATTGCCTAATGACTTTTAAGTCAAATTTATCCAGTCATTTGAGCAGTCAGAAAATGTGTTTCCAAAGAAATCTATTTCTTACAACAGCCATGCTGTCTTGTGTTACATTCCCACTGATGTTTGCTGTCTCTGGAGAAGAAATGTGGATATGGGAATTGTCAAAATAACTTCCAGCAATCCTTAGAAATGTTTCCTTTCTTTAATTTAAAGAGAGTGGACCAAGCTGTCTCTGCGCCTTTTTCTTGTTGAAAGTCAAGCTATCCACAAGAGCCCTGGGGTCCTGTAACAAGTTTGGAAGCCATGGAGCAGCTGCAAGATCATGATGAGGCCTGTGAGGAAGGTGAGCTGAAATTCTGCTTGCCACAAGCTGGCTAAAATGAACTCTTCTTGATCCAGCTTTGTGGTTCTGGTCTGAACAGGCTCTTGCAAAGCTTGAGATCATAAGAAACAGTTCATAGTAAGATGTCTTTCATGTAATGGAGAAAGGCATAAGAAAGATCAATTGCTGGAGTTTAGGTAGATCTTAAATAGCATATTTAAGAGAAGGATAAAGTCTGTCTCCTGGAGATACCAGGTCAAAGACAAGGATAAATACTTTCCCTGAAGACGCACTGTATGGTCAAATACAAGTTAGTGGACTATAGGAAATCAGGTGAAATTACCTGACATATTTTTGATAGCAGGCCAAATGTGGAAATGGAGTTGCTCGGTGTAACTTCCACATCTATGAATGATTGTGTGGTTTTGCTTTGATTCCCATGCAACATTTTCCTCACTAATTAGCTAAATATTCCTTTTGTAATGCCTGCAGCCAGAAGTACTTCCTGAATTCTGAAAATAAAGCTGTGGTAGATTTGAAAAACAAAAAGGAGGAAAATTATCTCCCGTCAGTGCTAAAAGTACATGTGCAGTGTAAAATGCTGGTAGGAGACAGGATTTTAAAACTGAGTTAACCACTCTTTTAAGGGTCAAAAGTCAGCCTTACAGAACAAAACACTGACACACCTTAAGAGCATCCACTTCACTACAGGAAGTCAGCTTTTTCACCTGCAATCATCAAGGATTCAACTACATACACCTGTCTTCTTACAGTGCACTGTCTGAATGCATTATACAGCATAGTGGCTCCAAAGGAGCTGCCTTTGCTTTGGTGAAAAGCTCTGTCTTTTCCTTTGGTGGAAAGGTTGCTTGCTTTCCTCATGTTTATTATTTTTGTTTGTCTTTCTCTGCTAGGGTTTTCTTTTTTATAGGTACCAATCACCTGGGATTGTTCCTAGCTCAACTGAAATTCTTTTATCTGAAGTACATTATTAGAGTATGTAAGGGTGTTAACTACATACAGCCCACTTTGCAAAGAAAGAGAACTGCCAGGAGCTGCTTCAGGAACAGCTTGGCTACTCATGCAGAAAGGCCAGGTGGTTTGTTGAGGCAGCAGACATATTAGCTGTCCTTGCTTTTGAGTAGGAACTCTGAAAAAGGAATTTTGTGTTTTTCTGCAGAATAGTGGAGATGCAAATAGTCCATGGGAGGATTTTATACTCAGTTGTTCATTAGGCATTTGAGCTCACTGAGGAGTACCACATCCATCATGGGTATGCACCTGTAGTTGCAGTCTTGATTCTGAGTACAGGTGGTCCCAGGCAAAGTTTGCCACCTGACAGAATTGCAGTCTAGACTCGCCAGTTGTTCCTGGAGCTGTGGTACTTGCAAAGGTTAACTTGTACACATGAAGCCAAACAGTGGTTCTTTCATATTTAACATATTCCAGCCTTGGCTGTACATGTGGAAAATATCTAAGTGTCTGCAAGTGCAGTGATAAAACATGTGAAAGCTATCTGAGTTATGAATTAGCTCATGTGAATTCCATCTTCCTGATAAATGCTGTAATAATCACACAAGTGATCTAAATGTCCGCAGAATCCTGTAGGAAAATGGACAAGAATTCCTATGTGATATATGTGAGAGGGCAAAAGTTTGCTACCTTCTCTTCCTGTTCTTTTATAGATCAAGATGAGAGCAGAACTATTAGCATTGTTCTATTTTGTGTTGCAGATCAGCTTTCAGTCATTCCCAGCATGTGATATGACTGTCCCAGAGACAGAGTCTTGTTAGTTTATGCTTACCCATATATTTTTTAAGCAAGTGAAGTCATCAATCTCTTTCTTCATGATAGCCCAAGAGCTGCTTAGTAACTGGATGAAGTCCAAACTGCAACTGGATCTGAGTGATGGAGAAGGTGAAGTTGACTCTGTCCTCCTGGAAGAGCCTTGTGCAGCCCCTCCAAAGTATGAGCAGTTTGATGGTGAGAGCACTGCAAAGCAGTTCCTGGTTTCCTCTCTAAGAATGTTCTGAGGAAGGGCTCCAGGTCTCATGGCTTGTCAGACTGAGGTAAAAGTTGTTTTGAGGCCAGGGTAGTGGACTTGGTAGAAACAAGATTAAATGGGGGGGGTTTTCTCCCCAAGCCCTTAGAGCAGCTTGCTGTTAGGCTGCACAAATGCACCTCATAAACATTGAATGTCACCCTTTGTAAAAGAAATTATTTTATTTATTTTTTGAATGGGTATTTTTGAGGCTGTTTGAGATGCTCAGAGGCAAGGCAGTGAAAAATGGATGAAACATTGTTCAGTGGGAGACTGATTAAGACTCAGGATAAATGGAGTGCAGTCAGTGTGTCCACATTCATCAGAAATGCATTCACAGTCTGGGGAAGTGATCCCTTTAATTACATTAGGCTTTGTGATCTGAGACAGAGGGGTTTTTTCATTTCAGACTAGCCTGAGATAATCTGAACTCCTCATTTCAGACTTGTGCAGCTATCTGGAACGTGAAATGGAAAGTTCTTCTGTCCAGAAATACCTACAGCATCTTTTGCAGAGTGAAGCTGTGAACTGTGGTATAGTGAAACTCCTTAGACTTGAAGACATCAGGGAAAAACAAAAAGTTGCAGATCCACGAATAATCATGGAGCTCAGACACAAGCAGGTGAGCAGACAAGGCAGCACAGTTAAAAGGAATAGAATGGAGGATTATAGGATTAGAGTAAATGCTCAGTGATACCTGCCCAGTATTCTCTCCCAGCCTGCAATAATCTCTGACTTGGAGGCAAATACCCAAGAATGCTCTTCCACAGTTCAGCTGAAACATTACTGCATTTCCACGTGCACATGAGCCATTCAACAGTAGCTTGCACCCCCTCTCTGAGCATTGACAGGAAAAGCTGTCACAGCAGTCGGTTCTCAGTTTCCTCCCATCAAGTGATACTGGTTTAATTTCACTCTCCTTACTGGAGTGCTTTCTGGTCTGAGAGCAGTATCTCCAGTCAGTGCCAGCCACAGATAGGGTGCTTCCTTCATGTGAAAGGTGGATTATGACCCATCCTGTCAGTGTACTATCAACTTCAAATTCTTCAGCCTTTGGTGTTTGCTTTAACTTTTGTCGGTTTCCTCCTTCCCAGGTGAAAGAAAACCGAATAAGGCATCAGAAGGCATTAGAGCTTCAGAGACAGGAAGAGTCCCTGAAGAAAGCACTTCTGTCTGAGGCCAAGCTCCGAGTACAGGAGGAGGATAGAAAGAAGGCTCTGCAGGCCAAGAAGGAGGAGGAGGAGATCCAGAGGGAAATGGTGAAGCTGCGAAAGAAAATGGCTGAGAAGAGGCACACCATGGGAAAGGCATGGAAAATGTAAGAAGGAGAGGGAGGCATGATAAAATGAAGAACACTTGTCAGCTCCTTTTGTTAAATGTAAGAGGAGTGGTGGTCCCAAAGGAAACAGCTGTTATTCCTCTGTCTCTGATTTCTCCCAAAAGCTTTTAGTCCTTTGTTACCAACATCAGTGGCAGAGTTTATCATGAGTGGGAGGATGGGCTAAAGATCCTGTTTGCCTCCCCTCAGCCATTACCAGTGTATGCACTGAATCACAAAGTAGGAGTGTGTTTGCACCACCATGTATTCTCTCCATCAACTCTGTGACCACATGCAACCTTGTTAGTGTCTAATGCATCATGAACCCAGTACACAGAAAAAAATAAGGGAAAAAAAACCACTCTGTGTTGAAAGTCTGGCACTTGCAATACTTCCTATTGCTATGAGAGAATCAAGAGTATTTTTGGCTGAGAATTCTGCAGAGACATAATTTTTTCCTTTTGCTGAGCTTGGATTGTCATAAAGATGTTAGTTTCAGGGATGCCATTTATTTACTTAGGCAGCCCTGAGATCCTAAATCTTCTCATGTAAGTGCTTTTGTTCGTTACTGAAAGTTCTTTACTCTTTCCTTCTGCCTGCTATATTTTGGAAATGGTCAGACTGTTTAACCTCTGGGACCCCACACGATTACAGAGTTGGTTTTTAAGAAGGCCAAGTTAAATAGTAAGCAACTTTCTAAGCTGTAGAGGTGATTGTCTTAGGATTGACTGAAAAAAGAATGTATTAGATTGTATATAACTGTATTACATCTGTATGTTTGTTCACTTTCCAGGGAGGGAAAGAGGGAAAAGCTGTCAACCCAGGAGGTACCTGTTGCTGTTTCACTACCCCTGGTCCTGAGGAAAGAACAAGAAGAGGAGAAACAGAGAAAGGCTCAGGAGTTGCTGTGCAGGATTCACACCAGTAAGCAGAGAGTAAGCATCACCTCTTTTTCTGAGACTCTGAGTTACCTGCCCTCAGCTACCATTTGAAAAACTGAAGTTAAAGTCCCGGCTGTGCAGAATTCGTTACTTTTTCCAAGACCTCCTGATACAGGAAAATAGGAGAATAGGGCAAAAAGTATCTTGTAAGACTAAGCAAGAAATCCTGAGGTCCAACCCCAGCATGCCTATGC
Organism: Pithys albifrons albifrons; assembly: GCF_047495875.1. Classification (NCBI taxonomy): domain Eukaryota; kingdom Metazoa; phylum Chordata; class Aves; order Passeriformes; family Thamnophilidae; genus Pithys; species Pithys albifrons. Next base: position 92,941,607 of record NC_092458.1, read on the forward strand.
CTCAAGTACATTCAGTGGGATGTTCTCTTAGGGTTGTGAGAAAGATGTGGCTCTCAGGACAGATGCAAACATAAAGGCTTCTGCAGTCAAGGAATCACAGATATACAGACAAGAGAGCAGAGCAAGATTTATTTTCCCTTAAGGAAGGAAGTAGAAGGGGAAAGTGTTAAAAAAAGAGGCCTGGGAAGCACTTATTTTGTGTGTAAAGGGATTTTAAAGATTGCCTTGCAGACCCTGGTGCAGGAGCAGGGAGAGAAAAGAGAAGTGCTGCAGCCTGGGGTGAATGTTGAGCTGTGCCTCCAGGAGTTGAAGCATGTCAGCACATCTACAGTAACAGGTTCCTCAGGAATCCACTCCTGCTGGGGCCAGTAGGGTATTCTGTGTTACTGCAACAGCTCTTTGGAAGCAAACGTACAGACTTTAATAATTCCCAGTAGGAACCTCTTTCTTTTACCTTCAATGTTCTGATACCATGGTCAGCTGTGAGTTAAACATGGTGTATCAAATACTTGCAATTAAAGAGTGATCTCTTTGTACTGAATGTTTTTATATGACCATTTTCAGCAAAGGGAATAACTTCTTGAATGCAGGTATGAATGCCATCCATCATGTAATGTTTTTAATTAATAGAGCAGTCATCATCATTAATGACTATATATCTAGATACTTTTTGACTAGAAGAATGCTATGGATTTTATGGTGATTCCCCTCATGGCTCACTCCATCTGCCCATCTGCTGGATTTGAGCTTGGCTGCTGTTAAGCAGTGTACAGCCTCTCTCCAGCAGAGTCTAAGCTGTGAAATCACAGAACAATTTAGGACTGGCATAATGTGAAAAGCCACAGCTTAGCTGAGCTAAGCAATAGTGACACTTGGATTACTTTCCTAAAGCAGAAAGAAATAGCTAATGCACTGACTTTTTGTAAGTCTCCATTTGAAGATTTCCGTGAGTGAGAGGAATGCAATTAACACACGGCACTATGACAGAAGGGGAACAGCAGAGTCCTGTGAGTTGACCCACTTGGAGGATCAAAATAAACAGTGTCTGCAGTGACAGGGCTAGAATTATGGGGTAGATTAGACAGCAAATTGCTGTTCTGGATAATGTAAATCATTCCCAAAGGCAGCAAGTCCAATTACACACTAGGTGAAAGGTTTTACTTCCTACTGGAACACGGATGAGCTGAGGCCATGCCATAAATTCACTCTAGGAAGTGTCTTCATTTTTCTGTAAGTTAAAAAAACAATTAAAAAAGCAACACTTCTTCACAGAAGAACCTGTAGCGCCTCAGACATTTTCTAGATTTTGAAACCATCTTCCCTGCTTCTAAAAATTCTGTGTTTCTCACCCATTTTGTCACGTGATGAACTAAGTGCATTTCATGGCAAAGCACAGAGCCCCATGATATGATGTCTCTTTCTAGACCCTTTCTGCTTTTTGTAGAAAACCTGCACATGCTCTGCATTACTTCTATTTTTACCCTCAAGTTAATTGTTGAAAGTGAGGATTCCACAAAGAATCTCAAAAAGGAAAGTCAGATAAAGCGAAAGGCAGGGAGGATCAGCATTTGTGTGATGGGCTGTGTCTTGCTTATTGGTTTTCTAAAACTCTCCCATGCAGTGCATGCAACGACATTTCTCTGCTTGGCTGAAAGTTGTTCTGGAGCACAGAATCAAAATGGGAAAAGCCAGAGCCTTTGCTGACTGGAGATGCCAACTGAAGGCCCTGCGAGCCTGGAGAAATTATACTTGGGCCCAGAAAGTAGAGCAGGAGACACAGCAATTGGAAATTCATCTCCAAGATCAAAACAGGTAGTGACCCTGTACTGTGGAATTCCTCCTACTGCAGCAGTATTTGGGCAGAGCAGTGATGAGGGACTGTAAAAGGAGCTTGTCAGTCAGCCAGCAGGAGGGAAACAGCAGCTTTTGGAGAAAATTGCTACATTGCCTGCTGTCTGCCAGAGGCATTGTGGCACAGATGAAAAGGAGGACAGATACAAACAACAGCTTTAGCACTTTCCAACAAGCCTGTGTCTCACTCTCTCCATAGACATCTTTCCTGGAAATCTCACCCTGGCTTGCTCTGGACTCTGAAGAATAGGAGTTGCTAAATTCCATTTCAGTAGTAGTATGGCAGAGATCATTCTTGGTCAGTGCCTTTCATTAAAGAGGCTATTGGATGAATTGCCCATCCTCCTGAGAGAATTTTGCTCTTGCAGTGGTGAGACACTGTCACTTCTCCTAGGCAGCTGGCCATGGAACATGATACCTCTCTTGCCAACTATCCTACAGCCCAGGGTATGACATAGGAAATTGCAAAATGGGAACTAGGGAAGCTGAAATCCAAATAGCAGGCATCCTTTCTGCCCTCCCACTCCTCCTTGGAAGAACTCTATACAGCTTCAGAGAGCCTTCAGAGTTAAGCGGCAAAATTACTCAGGAAATATGGGGCTTTGTGCCTGGGCAGAAGCCTCACTCCTGTCATAACACAAGCACTTTCTCATTCAGGAAAAACCAACTGGCTGCAGAGCATAACCAGCGACGGCTCCTGCGCTGCTGCTTCCTGGCCTGGCAGCGCTGGAGCCAAGCAGAGACGGAAAAGCGAGAGCTGCAGATCAAGAGGGAGGAGACAAAGAGAAAGATGGCACAGCTGCTGGAGGCTGTGTCAGTGGGGAAGGGTGGTCTGGACAGGCCACTGGAGGTTAACACACCTGGAACAGCAGAAGTAAGCCATGGTCAAGTTTCGCAGCAAGACAAGGTAAATCCTTCCCATGTAGTTTTGTCTATTGGCATCTCAGGACTCTTAACAGGACTTTTGTATGGTCTGAAATGTAGAGTACATTGTCCCAGAGTAAGGCCTCTTTGCCAGGGTGACCTCCAAATACCTGCCTGCAACTGCTCAGGAGAGAAGTCTACTAATCAGCAGCAATGGACAATGGAGGAGTATTAAAAATAATCTCTAATGCTGCCAGAGAACAGCCATTCATGTACTGTGAGTGGCAATGAGCATCCCACCCCCAGATCACTTTTACTGAGCGATTAGTTACATCTTTGATGCCAGCTTAGACTTAAAAAGGGTAACTTGACTACATGATGAGCTTTTTTCATGCCAGTGCAGCTCTCCAGCTTTTAAGTGTGGGGAAACAAAAGGTTGTCACTGGCTGTTTTAGGATAATGCACATCACAAGGAGGTAGGAGAGGAGAATCAGAGGTTGCTTGCTTAAATTGTCACTTGTCAGGATGGATCCTGACCTTCCTTTCTGTCTCTAAAACTTGTACTACAGCAGTATCCCAATCTCAGCATGAAAACTCACACACACACGTTACAGGTAAAGCTTTTTGTTCACTTAAGTGTCAGCAAAAGTTCATTTCCTTTGTTGCATATATTATCCTAGCAAGACCACGTTTTTCTTCTGGTAAAATTTGTGCTCGAAGAATAGGACCGAATTTGGGGTTTGACCTTGGAACTGAAAAGCAGACATTGTATCTTATGTCTCTTCAGAGAATGGCCATGTCAGGAAAGGCTCAGCCTCATTCCCCACTGTGCATCTGTTTCATGGTATTTACCAAGGCTGGAGAAGAGGCATGAGGAAGCAGCACCGTGTAGACTTCTCTGGCGTTTGAAAAGGGACCGTTCAGCTACAGAATTCACTTCAATAACTCTTTGTCTCTTTATTCTCCATCTGAGCACCGAGTGGAGACAACATAGTACAAAAAGAAGTGTGCTAATACCCCAGAAATGAGCTGTCCTAAGCTGTGCTCCCTAACAAAATATTCAGGATATATTCCTGCCAAAGCTCTTGCCTGATCAGGATTTTTTCCTCCCGGTGGCATGGCACACAGCTCCTTAACAGTTCTTTCCCACAGCCTCCCATTTGGTGCATAATGGGGCCCCTCTGGCCTGACTAGGAATTGAATAAAGATTGCATAGCTGAGATTACCCTACTTCTCAGGCATCTCACTAGATTTGCATTAAAAAACCCACTGTGTAAGGGCAGAAGAGTGCTTGGTTTTAATCAATGCCAAATTTTTCTCTTTTTTTTCCCCCCTCAGCCAACTGAAACTTGCCCCATACAGAAAGAGCCTGATCAGACCAGAGACCACTCTTGTTGGGATGCTGTTCACATGTCTGATTTCTGCAGAAAACACGGATTTGCCTGGGAGATTACCGTAAAACATGCAGCCCTGAGTGCCCAGGACCAGGCTGTACAGAGGAATCAAGTAGCCACTGTCCTCCAGCGGTTTCAGGCACATGGTCCAAAGACATCTCCTGCTTATGACAGCTGTTTTGAGAACCGTCACTCCTTCCAGCAACGTTTGATTGAGGAGCAGAGGCAACAGCTTCAGAAACAGCAAGAGCTGATCCTTAAGCTGCAGGAAAATCAGAAGCTAAGCAGAGATAAAGAAGAGGCAGCACAAGCTACGGCTGTAACCCAGCTGATTAACAATTCTGTTTCTCAAACCAGAGAGGAAAAACAATCCAGGTGCAAGAATACAAACCCTTTGAGGTATGTGCCCCCAGTGAAGCAGGGTCAGTCAGCATGTCTCATTCCCACTCAAGCTGAGCCAGAATTTGTGAGGCAAGTTTCGGTCATGCTAGTGCTATCTGCTCTTCCTCTCAGCTATGACAGCCTCAAGAGTAGCATCAGGCTGGCCAGAGATCTCTGTCATTCTCCCTGTTTTGCAGTGGCTTGACACCACATGATCCATAGAGGATCCACACAGAAACAGTAACACCAGTGTCACACATAGTAATGGCAGGGGTTTATTTACTTAGGAAAAAAGAGAGCATCATTCTCAGTATTTCAGAACATGCAGCTGCCCTGGAACTCAGTTCCTTTACAAAGATGCGTCATTAATCCCATTTCAAGCAGAAGAAAGGTGTATCAGGGATTCACAATGAAAATGCAGCAAAATGGAGAACAAAAACTACAAGGCCATAGGTGGTAAGTGTGAGACATCATTTGACCACATTCACTGATGAATTTCTTAACTCTCTTTCATAGTTCACCTGATTCTTGGGGGCCAAAAACCATAGGGGCAGTGATGCAAGGCAGGAAGCCCTCCAGCCAGCTGACCTCAACTCATCCCATACTGAAAGGTATTGTTCTGGATAGCAAAAGCCATTCTAGACCACTTTTCTCAGAAGTTTGTCTCAAAATGTCTTTCTTTTTTTTCCTTAGCTTTGCTGGTTAATGATAGTATGCAAGTAAAACTTGGTGCTCTCTTTCCCAACCTGACCAGTACTGTGACGGGGTGAGCTGTATTCGTGCCCAAGTCAAGTACCTGTAAAACTTGGGCCACTGCAAGCCCCTCATGTCCACACTTAATAAACTGTTGTAACAGTTAGTCCTAACACTTGTGATCATTTCTGGTGTGACAAGACCCAGGGATAGAAGCTCTACAAGTTTTTTTGCCATCAGTCTCTTTCCCTTCATTACACATCCAAATAATGCTTAAACTGGCCAGTCATTTTCATGTAACTCTGACAGGGTGTTGAGATTTCAAAGGGAATTAAGTGCCTACCCAAGGTTGTCTGAGACAACAGTAGCCAGGCTGGGGAAGGAGCTCTGGATCCCTTCCTTTTGTGAGGTATCTCCATTTCTCTGGCCACACTGGAACAGCATATACACAGTGAACATACAACACAGCCTTTTCATGCACTATATTAAGGTTGGGTTCTCTAGGTCAAGTTCTTCCATATCAGTGAGAGGTAGTCATGGTCTGCATTAAAGGTTGTCTGGAATATGATTCTTCTAATGTTTCAACAGTTTTGGGATCACCAGAGCTGGTAGTTGGGCATTAATAGTTGTCTTTCATTGCCTGTGTTGAGCTCCAATGCTACCTAGTCCAAGCCATCACTCACTCTGATTTGCCTGAACTCTGTACACCTTAAAGACAGTAAGCATATTTTTCAAAGCACTCAAGTGCTTTAGTTTAAAGATCCAGAAAACTTCAGTGAATAAGTTTTCACTAGACAATTTTCCTTGACAGAGAATCTTGGGACAGCTGAGAGGAGAAAAGTATCTGAGGAAACCTATTGTCAAAACACTTTGATGCCCCTCAGTTATTGATTGCTCCATCCTGTGCTTTGTTTGTGACTGCAGGGGAAGCAAGCACGGGTTTTCTGTGGTCACATCAGCACTGTAACACTTCTGCTGATGGCCAGCAGGATCATTGCATTGCAATTAATCTCCCAAAAGAAGCATTAAGAAGTAGTTAGTAACTAGCAGGACCAAGTACCTGTGTGTCACTGTGACAAGGATGCTTTCTATCACGAAATTGCTCTTTACATAAGCAGTTAGAACTTACTGGAGACCTCAGAGCAATGGCTGCTAAATCATGTGCCCTGAGCCTCAGCCCTCAATCAGGAAAGACAGGGACAAACCCTCTGAACAAAGCTTCTTTCCTGTCTGAGCCTCATGGCTGTGACTGTCAACCAAGGAGGGTGGAGTGAATGTAATTGCGGTAGTCCTGAGTCATCGGACAAGCATTTGTAGGTTCCTTGTTCATGACACTGCCACAAGAGGCAGCAGAAAGCAAGTCCCTTTGTGCTGGCATTGCTAAGGCAATGGGGGCTGGCAGTAGAGTGATGTGGTCATCCTTATTCACCAAACTTCTGCCATTGTCCTACAGCTCATTTCCACCACACCTTATGTCCTCTGTTTCTGCAGGTATGGAGCAGAGAGCAATTCAGCGGGCAGAACAGAGGAGGAAAGTAGAGGAAGCCAAACAACGAAGAGCAGAGGAAAAATTGGTAAGGGAAGTGGAAAAATGAAATAATGTGTCTTTCACACCATTCTAGTTATAAGAAATGCTGATTTGACCCCAGAGTCAGGGACCAAGAAAAGGCCCTTTATCCAAAGCAGGAGTTTTATAGTTTGTTGAGAAAGCACATGTCCATCACACATCAGAAGAAGAAGTTATTGCTGCTTTTGCATATGGCTATGGATATGCCATAACATGGGCAGACACTTCAAGTTGCAATTCTAGAAGCAGCCTCCCTTAAAACTTTGATTTTCAGTGTTTGGGAAATGTTTGGGTACCTGTAAATCCTGCTTTGCATGTAGAAATGAAACTTAAGAACAGAGGCCAGGGATTCCGAACTGACTTCAGTAATCAGGTTATCAAAAATTATTTGGTGTATGGTTTAGATTCTTTAAGGGGAAGAGGGGGCAAATACTATAACTTAGGGCAAAGAATGGTAAAGATTTACAGATATTATAAAGATATGTATATATATAGAGAGAGGTATATATAGGTAGTAAAAAGAACAATCTCTCCTTCCTCTCCCTTCTGCAGGTCATTGTTGAGCACAGATCATGTCTAATATATGACAAAGTCTGCTTCCTTCTGAGGTTTCAGGTGCTGATCAATAGTAGAGGAGTACTAGGAAAGCTTAGAGGTCTGTTCACTGTAAAGATCAAGTCAAATTAAATTTGACCTTTCTCCATTTCAAGGCCCAGATGAAGGCTGAAGAAGAAGCACGACAGAGGAAGGAGGCCGAGGAAAAGGAAGCTCAGCGGGAAAAACGACGGGAGGAGAGAAGGCAGCAGAAGCTGGTGATCAAACACCTTACCTGTTTCTCTTGCTTTAGCAGGGATAGGGGAGAAGAGCCATTACCCACTAGTATTCAGCAGCCAGAGTAACATGAACTGAAGGTCTTCATTGGTAAAGCAGAGTTCCACAGCACAGCACCCACTGTATAGACTCATCACCTTACCCCTTTTTGGCAATGGTAGGGGAAGGGCTGTGTAAAAAACACTCTGTGAAATACATACTGTCTTGTCAGGAGGACCAGAGGTCCCAGCTGGTGGACATACTCTGCTGAGCTACAGCCACATAAGTGCACACAGTAGCAGCATGTTCAGTCTGCTTTCAAACTGCTCCTTTCACTCGTGTCCCGTCTCCAGTGTACACAATGATGCCAGTCACAAACACACGGTTTAAAAGTAAACAAGCCTGACAGTTATATCAAGGGCAACTTTCCACCTGAAGAGTAGAAGCACCCTCTCCTTGGAGCTAGCCTAGGAATAGCCGCACTTCATTATTGTTACTTGGAAATGAGCTGTCCCAATAACTCAAATAGCACATTTTAAATCCTACAGGAATTTGACCTACAACTACTGTTCTACTTAGATTAAATGTTTTAGAATCTTTGACCTAAATCCCTAAGTATCAGTCAAATGTAATATTGTACAGTTAGACAATGCCCACATCTTTCCCCTACTGTTAAGGCTAGATTAAGTGATAGGGTCCATGCATAAACTCAGAATTGTTTTTGGTCATGTTTTCCATCTAGTTTTATAAGCACAGAAAGCTGCACTGCCCAGGCTCACCAGATCACCCTGCCCCACACTGATGGAGGCCCATAAAAGGAGATCCTGCTACATCAGCATTTCTGGTAGCCACGGATGACATGTCAGCTACAGTAACACCAAACTGCAGTGCTGATAGGTGGCCCAGGGAAGTGTCCAGAAACACCATCATCTCCCAGGAGAATTTTCAAGACAGTTTGCTTTCAAACACAGGTTCTAGTACATGAGGTCATGTCTGGTCTGCACTGCTAAAGATGATGCAGATTCACATTTCCTGTCAGGTCAGAACCTCCAGCTCCAATATGATAATATATTGTAATTGTTTAACATCCTGTTCATCCTGAGGGAATTAAAACTACTGCATTTTGTATTCCAGAAAGAACTGGAGAAGCAGAGGAGACTGGAGAAAGAGCAGCAGCTCCAGAAAAAGGCTAAAGATCACTATGAGAAAGTCCTCCTCAGAAAGCTGGGAATAGTGCCATGGAAAAGGCTGAGGGAGCAAACCAAGGAAAACCTCGTGGTAAGGATAAAGGAAATTACTGCTACCATGGAAGGAAGGAGAAAAGGCTGTTTCCTAGATGCAGCACTTAGCAGAAGCCTTAATAGGCTTTTAAGCCAGGTAGAGATGGAAAAAGCAAAAATTATCCCTGCACACCCTGCCCTATATTAGCTTTTTGAATCAGCCCATCAGACAATAATCATGAAAAGTCATTAAAAAACCACAAGGGTGGCATCCTCATTAATAGCTGATTGAACAGGAACCAAAAAGACAGAGAAAGGAAAGCATTTCAATTTATTGAGAAGTCATTTTGTTAGCCTCAACTTGTCTGGAGTACTAACTGCCATATGAGTTGATGCTAATAACAGGGTGAGTTGATGTAATACAGCCAAAATAATATATTGGAGTTATATGACATGAGCCTGTTCCCTTACTCCACAGCCAAGCTAATCAGTGAGACACTACCAAGCCACTGTAGTTACAGTAATTAACCCCAACCTATCATCAGGGCTTTCCCTCTCTCTGGAGTTGCTGCTGGTGCAAAGTTGGCCACTGCTAGTGGCAGGACACTACAGGTGAAAATCCAGCAATCTGTTCTCTTCTGGCCATATCCTTCAGTGCAGAACAGCAAGTGGGAGCTTCTGAGACCTTGGTGCATGAGTATTGGTAATGAAACCTTTCCACACTTGCCTTATCAGGGGTATGCTAATAATGCTCAGCTGTATCCTGAAGATTTAGCCAGAGTCCAAGGCTAAGCTGGCAAGCTTCCATTTAAGTCCCTGGAACCGGAGCTACTCCCAGTACTTCACCACACGCACATAGGCCTCCAGCTAGGAAGAAGTAGAGGGATACAAGCTGCTCCATATGTCCACCCTGCTGGTCAGCATTATGGACTGGGTTGGGCTAAACTGCTAGAGGGGCTGTCTTTGCTGCGTTCACAACAGGTTAAATGAGCATCTCATTCAAAAGGGTATTCTCTAAAAGTGACACAGCAGTGGCCTGATACACTTGGTATGGTCCTTATGCTGACCTGTCTTTGTGTGGCGGGTTATTCCAGCTGTCAGACATCTGCATTTTGGGGGCCCCAAAAAGCTGAGGTGATTTTCTAGTGCACCCAGTTTTCTGTACCTTTATACTTGCGTAGTCAGTAGTCCAAATAACCAGCTGTTGTCTTCACTCAGGTGGCACAAAGGCACCACTGCTTGGGTCTGCAGAGGAAATGCCTGATGACTTGGCTCCAGAACACACAGCAAAGTCTCATGGAGAAGATGTCTTGGGCCGAGGACTTCTATTCCCACATGTTACTGAGAAGGGGCTTCAGGAACTGGCTAAAGGTTGGCCTGCACCACAGTGGAGACATGACACCAAGAGAGCTGGCTGCTGCCATGCTTTCCCCTCACCACACACCCCTCACTTCACACACCTGTAGCACAGCTTTTGCTGAGTTACACTGTCCCCATTCCAGCAATGTTATTCCCTTCTTCAGAAACCTTCTTTCAGCTCTTCTCCACCATTCTCTTCCACATAGAATTTTCTCTTACACACTACTCCACCTTTGCACTCTATCACCCTGCTGATTTTCCTCCACTCCTGTGCCTGCTGCCCTTCACTGCCACAGTCTCAGCACTGCTCTAATTCTGTTTATTGGGCCAGAGGTGGGGAGAGAGAGGAGGAGAAAAACAAAAAAGCCATTCTCACCTGTTTCTCCTTCCCTAGTACAAGGATTATCTCTCCACTCTGGAGGAGAGAGCAAGTACCTTCCATGCAGCCTGCCTCACGAGGAAGTACTTCTGGGCATGGCTTGATCTTATCATGGAGGAAAAAAGGGCATTATGGGAGAAGCTGAAGATTGCTACTGAGCACAGTAACAAGTAAGCATATGCCCTTGGCAGCAGTTCTTTTTACTTAGGTTTAATATGCCCTGTAGATTATTTTAGGGATTGCTTTTGACAGGTCAATCATCTGCTCCACAAGAGCACATGAAACAGGTTCTGTACCACTGGTATTTTGCTTTTGTGATATGGACAGGCAACATCAGCAGAGGTTTATGCTAATTTTCCACATGACCTGGAAAAGAAAATGTAGTGGTACCCTTCACAGGACTTTTAAATCTGCTGAAAGAGAATACAATGAAAGCAGATAAGTAGCTGAAACTTTCTAAGCTGATTAGCAGAGCTAGCCATGCAGCTCCTACTAAAAGCTGCCTTAAGAAAATCTTTAAGTACAATTATAGCAAGCCAAATGATTGCATAGGAATTACACAGTACTGTTTTGTCCACAGCAGATGTTTTAGTTCACAAATCCAAAGTTGATCAACTATAAATCCTACTTAAGGAATCTTTCAATTTATGCTGTCATCAGCCTGACTTGGCCATGAGAACGAGGAAGAGACAGTTCTACCAGTCATGACTGGAGGTGGACACACCCAGTCCACTGCTTGTCCCATAAAGTGTATTTTAACATGAAGAAAATACTACTGTTGAAGTTCAGCAGAAAAACTGAAGCATGTTCACCTCCCACCCCATGAAAGCATGTTAGCTGCGTGCAGTCATGAATAGGCTGTGTCTGTACATAGCCCAAACAGGATCTGCAGCACCTTAGAGGAAAGACTAAATTAAATTCACCTCTTAGTGGTAAAGCAAACCTGTTCCAGCTTGCTGTGTCAGTAAGATTGGAACAGTGCATGATTTAACAGCAACAAGCCAGCAAACTGGGGGAACCAGGAGAAATTCAGACCCAAGAAGAGACTGGATTCATTCTACATATGACCTCCTATTAGGAGCATAATGACTCATTGTTCCTCATTATCTCTTCCCCCACTGACTGGTAAAAGGCAGTTCAGATCTTGTTCTAGCAAACTATTCTTTAGACAGGACTTGTTCCTATCATCTGTATGGGAAGTCAGGGCACGGTACCTTTAGTGGGGTGGTTAAAATCAGGTCAGAATTGGAGCCCAGCTGCCTGTGCTCCCAAAGGGTTGGTTTGGACCAAATGAGCCTCCAGTTTCCCTGAAGAAACTTTTTTCAGAGGCTTTGTTTATTCTTCTAGAAATACCTTTACCTCCTCAGAGCACTAAGCAAACTGCAGCTAATGAATTGTCAGAGGGAGGAGCAAAATTCTTGATGGAGAGGAGTAGAAAAGGGCCATGTGTTATTTTCCCTAGCATGATTGACATATCATGTAGATATGACATGTAGATGCTTAACATGTCCCAGCCCTGACTAACAGCAGAAGGAATATAGCCCACAGCTATTTTAGGGGAGTTTCCCCCTCAAATAGAAGTAATCTTTTTATTATCTGCCTTGTAATCTGCCTTGTAATCTGTACACGTCTATCTGTTGTCACTTTGTTTCTTGTGTCTCTGATTTCTTTAAGGAGACTTATGCTGAATGCATTCAAGACATGGAGGCAGTATCCATTATTGATGAAAAAGGAAAGGGAGAGAGAAGAAAGGAGAAACCAGCTACGCAGGAGAGTAGCTGAAATTCTCCCCAACTTCCAAACGTGACAGAAGAGAGTCAGATGAGAGGGAAAGGAGACAAACGACCAGTTCTGTTCAGTGCTACCTGCCTGCTGACTGAAACAAGTCCAAGGGGAAGGCTTGCCAAGTGACAGCCAAAGGAAGCTCCCTGCAGTCACTGTTGACATAAACTAAGAATAGATGGAAGCTTATCTGACAATTTGTCTTTTCACTTCCCCGAGTCATTCCTCATAAGGTCCTGAAGCCTGTGTAGAAGTGTCTTGACTGGTGGCTGTGAAGCCAAGGTAATCAAAGCCTAGCACAGAGTGTGTTTAAGGCCAAGGCCATTTCCACACACAGACCTGCAGCACTAAAACGAATCCTTCTCCATCAAAGGAAGCACAGAACTGAACTGAACCTCCTTTTCCCTAAGCAGTAACCTGGTGTCTTTCTGTTGCCAGTACTCTGTAAGGTTACAGCTTGGTTAGAGAACAGACAGATCTGACTGTCAGCTGACCGCTGGGTACTGCTGCAAACTTGGCTAACTGTGCCAGGAAAGTTTGGATGGAAGAAATGTTTGTGCAAACCATATTTGCTAATGATCCAGATCATTGCATTGCATAGGGACAATTCAAAACCTGGATTCTTTTTCAAGGGACTGCCTTGTTTGCAGCACTGGTCAGTTCACAAGCACAGTGCTTTGATTTTGGTGGGAAGGGGCAATTCCAAGTTTATGAGCCTCGTTGTCTTGTTATTTGGACATTTCCCAAGCTGTTTCACTGTAGTGTGTCAAGTGTGTATTGTGCAAGTCTGTGAGGGTTGTTTTACTTGATCCAGTGCTTCCAAAAAAAAAAAAAGACGTAAGTCCAAGAAAAAGGCAGGTTGTATTTTTTATATAAGCTGACATTCAAATTAAAGTTTCTTACCACTGTTCAACCTTAACCTGCAGCATAATGCAGACAGGGTAAGACTGTTAAGGTACAGAATGTTTTAGCAACAGCATAAGGCAGGAAGCTGGAATCACTTCCCCCTCACAACAAGATAGGCAAAGCCCTCTCCAAAAGCATTTGGCAGTAGAGGAAGCACTTGAGTAACAGCAGGAAGAGGACAGTTCACTGTTATCTTGTATCAGATCATTTGCAAAGCCCATATATGCACTGAAAATTTCCAGTAAACCCAAATCCAAAATGAGCACAACTGAGCTGGTGGTGCAGATTGTGTCAGAAGTTGGCTGAATGGCACTAGACTGAAGTCAGGGTCAGGACCAGCACTAAGCCCTGCAGATGAAGGCCATAGGACAGGTCAGGTGTCCATGTGCAGCAGCAGGCTCCAAAGCTTTAGCTTTGGGAATTTGTCCACACAGAAAGCTCATAGGGATGTGGCCAGAGACACTCCCTGCCCACATAAGCCAGGCTGTCCAGGCTCTTGGTGCAGGTCTGAAGACAACTGTCACTTGCAGGCTCCCTCCCACATCCATTCTCTACAACACACAAACGTTTACCATCTCCCAAAGGCTCCTCACAGACCTGACTGCCAGCAGGTCAGACGAGCACATTATCCAAGTGCAGGGAGCTGAAGGTGCCTGCGTGGAGTGTGGGCGAGTACAGACCATCTGGCTACATTAAAAGGCAGATTGTGAGAGGAAGCGACAAGCTGAGAGAGGGCTGAATAACTTGCCTTACAGGGAAGAACAGGCACTGCAGAAGGGTAGTTTTTTGCAGAGGACTGAGCTGAACAGGCAGGGAGGAGCAGAGCTGGGGGCTGAGCTACCCAAATAATGCCCTAGTGCGGCCAGCAGCTACACTTTGTGCTAACAGCAGCATGCTGTAACAGCACAGCAACAGCAAGCCATTTTCTCTTAATACAACCCTGCCCTTTGTAAGCCTCTGCCATGTAGTGCCTAACAAGCTCCTGGAATACCTCTGAACCAGCCCTTATGCTCCCATGCTGCTGGTGGCCTTTCCCCAAGCTGACTTCCTCAGTGGGGCTTGATAACAAACACAGTAAGAGAAGTCTCCAGCCCGCCTTCCACCTGGATGCATGGCATAAGCAGGACAGTGACCCAGAAGACAAAAGGCAAGGGCACATCCTTCCTCAGCTGGAGGGAAGGCAGCATTACAGCCAGCTGAGACAGGACACACTGCAGCTGTAAGGGGAGTAGCAGAGGTAGGTGGCAATAGAGTAGATGTACCCACATACAGCCTGGTCTTGACCCCAGCAACAGGCTGGGCAGGGGTTGCATCTATACCTCTCAGCTAAAATGGTGCCCCAAACCACAGACTACTCAGGGGTGCATCCAGTTTTCTAAATTGTAGATTTTTTCCCCAGCAATTCACACTTTGTCCTCGAGACCCGCAGCTCCCACTCATCTCAGTGCCCACTCACCATCCATGAAAATGCTGCTGTTTATGGAGCTTAGTTCCCCGCCAAGAACTTGAAGCACAACCAACACTTTTGAAACTGGCCTTTGTCTCCAATACTCTCATCTTCCAGGGTTTTCTATTGCTCAAAGCTTTGAAAGATTCTCCTAGCAAGATGCTCTTTGGTTGGACAGTTCCAGCAGCAAGAAGCCAGCAGATCCAGGAGGAGCTGTGCTTTGTCAACCCTTTGCCCTTTCCTACTACCAGTGAAAGCACAGAGCTGAAGCCTTGGCTGGATCCATTTAAGGAGGAGAGATGAAGTTCAGGGATCAGGCACATTCATCCTGAACATGGTCTGAATCAAAGGGGAGATGAGAAGTCCCTTTACTTCCCCATTCAATCCATACTTGGCTGAAATAACTAGTACCTCCTTGGCAAAACGCAAGGCTGTGCCAGATGATGCCACTGAAACACTGCACAGGATAGCCCTAAAATCCCTGGCACAATGGTAGTGTTTTGCAAATTGAAGCTCCGGCAGGAGGTTGACATGTGAGAGAGCTTGTCAGACCAAGGAAACAGCTTCAGCCTGCAGCTGTGCCAAAGCATTCCTCCTCCTCCAGCACTTGGATAGATGCAGATGTCAATGCCTTAATGCTGGTCATCAGCCCACACTCTCACAGCTCAGGCACACTCCTGCCTGTCAGCTCTTCGCTTTTCTTTAGCAAGAGAGGGAGGTGGCTGCACAGCCAGACTTTCCTTCTCCTGCACAGGGAGCAGGGGGAAGGATTTTGTGATTGCTGACACCTGCCCTCCAGAGTTCTTACAGTTTCCCAAAAACCTTGGCCACAGAAATTATCTTCTTCTCATTAAATCTGTACAGCAGTCTCTTCAAAGTCTCATAGGCCCAGCTCAAACTGGATTTGAAACAGTATCAGAAGTATTAAACAACTCTCTCTGCTTCCCCCAGGCAGAGGGAGACAATAATTAGCCCAGGGAAAGGTCCATGAACAGCTGCAGCATGATCCACACCTGCCACCTTTGCAGACCTGTTATACATTATGGACCAGCCACAGCAGTGCACCATGGCCTTCCCCAGCACTGGAGCTGCCACTCCAGACACAGATCTGCAAGGGGAAAAAAATAAAAGCTGGGAGAAAACACTAGTTTCACATGTCCCCATCAACAGCACTGGAGTTAATGAAGCTGGGCACTGCTTGGGTGTCAGAAGTCTGACACTGCTGCACACACCACTCTCACCTAACTGAAATCCTGGTTCACTGCTAGTGCAAGGTTCTTGTTGTCAGCAAGCACAAAGTTATCTTCAAAGCTGAACAGCAGAGAGAAGCACCACCCAGGCAAATCAAAGCAGAGCTCTGGAGCAATCAAAGGCACCTGTGATTCTACTTATTAAAAGTCATCTTGCCTTTCAGTAGCTGTCCCAAGATAACAACAGAATCAAAGGCTACATGTCTTCCCACTATCTACATGAAGAATATCCATGTCATTTCCAAATATGGCTTAGAAAAGAGTTTAAAGTAAGAGATTATTCCTTTTCAGGCTTCTAGATGTATTATGTGGGCAGGTGGTGTGGGCAAGTAAGACAGTGGACAAAGAGGCTAGGAAGTGAATCAGATACTGACAATGGATTGCTAACAGGATGAAAGATCCCCATTCACATACCTACTGCAGGGGAATATCCCTACTTGCCAGGATGGTAGAGAACTGCCAGCAGATCTGTTTCATCCCAACACCAACAAACCCAAAGTTCAACTATTGGAGAACGGGAAGAACACTTGTTTCCTAACTTTTCCTTAGCCTGTTACTCCCTTATTCCCAAGTTCACCTCACAACTAAATAGCCATGACATGGCAACATTTGTTCATTTGGCTTGGCTGAGTGTGGGCATAACTCAACAGGCCACTACACAGATAATTTCCAATAATTTATTTAGATTCATAATTGTATCCATTTGGAAACACTGAATGTGATGCAAAATGGACAAACACACACACACACACACACACACCAGGCCTTCCAAAAAGGCTCACAAATGTTTCACAAAGTTTCTTCAAGCTTAGGTTAAAAAAACCCAAAACATCCTGCTCTCCAAGGTAGACAATTGTTCCAGAGCATATCACTCTTCACAGTATCATTGAAGGAGTTCCATAAAGGCAAGATCTTGGGAGGCTGAATTCCCACATTTCAGAATGAACCTCACCTGTCCACAGAAAGATTTCTGCTATACAAACATCCGGGCAGTGGAAAAAAATATCCTAGGTAACTGTAAAATTTTTCACTGAAAGGAAGAAAACACATCCACAATAACACACGCTTCTTGCCCTAATGAGGCAATATACATTCATATAGAAGGAAAAAACCAAGCACATTATTAAGACATTAGGCAGTGAGGCAGTATCCATTTTAACTTCAGAAGAAATTTTACAGCAAATGGTTTCATTAAGACACTTGAAAGCAACCTACTTTAAAAGGAAAAAAAAGCACCATCATAGCATGAAGGCTGAAATGTGATTAGGAGTCACAAGCAGCACCAGCTCAGGCTCACCAGTGACTTCTGTGATTTGAGGACAAGTTAAATGGAGAAACAGTTGATGTGGGGACCTGTGACTTGCCTACAAAAAACCACAATGCAGGAAGACATAGTTAAAGAGTGTCAAGCCACTGTATCTAATGTGCACAGTTCTTACTATGGTCACCAAACAGCAGGGTGCTGGCATTTGGACACGGAGGGTTTAACACTACAAGAGCAGCAACATCAGAACCCTGGCCCTTTAAGAGCTGGCTGGTCTGCAAAGTCCACACGATTTGTGGAGCAACAAATGTCTCTTAAAGGTCATGGTTAAAGCAGGATAAACTAATTTCCAAGTCTGAGTAGAGAAACAAGGCAAGCTATTACCAAAATCCTTCCTTGCTGCTTATCAGCTCTGGGTCCTCTCTTGTTACATGGGGAAAACTTTCCAAGGGCCAGCAGGGCAGTTTTCTGCACTGCCAGGCATACAGTTCTACAGGTGAGAGATTGGTCCTGTCTCAAGGATGCCACACACATGACCCACAAGTCATGTGTCAAATGCAGGCTGTTCCCACTGCTCCAGCCCCCAGGCAGCACAGATCTAGGCAGCTACCAGCAGTGAGCTCAAGGACTGACTATGCCTAGATTTTAACATTTTTTTCTAACAGTGTGGTCGATAACAAGCTCAGCAAGAAATTACTCAGAAAAGAAATTGTCCTTTAGTACACCAGATCACAACAGTTTGCCCTCGCTATAACTGCAAAAGGGAGAGTTACCCTTCAAGTGTTTCCTGCTAATTCTCAGGGCTGTTAAAGAAAGAGCTCTCAAGTGTGTATCTGAAGCTCCAAACTCTTCTGTCCTTTTAAGATGCCTTTTACATATCCTGTTACTTTATGCTTCCCATCTCCCAAGGTATTCACAAGGTAAATCCTCTCAGGAAGAAGAGGTAAACAAAAGCCATGCCATTAAAGTCACCATCACTATACAGATTACAGCCATCTGAACTTCCTGTTTGCTGGGGAATCAGCACGGCATTCTCCTCCTAGAAAACCTGAATGGTTTCAGTTCCCCCTGGAGCAAGTGCAAAAGTGAAATTTACTTTAGCCCTTTGCCCTCACTATACTGAAGTGGGCTTGACCAAGGTATGGGATAGTTCCATTAGTTCCAGGTCCTTTGTAGCTAATCTGCATTCCAAAATTCATGCGGCCTGGGAGAACAGCACTGAGAGAATCTCGGTGCAAGCAGTTCAAATGAAACCTCCCACTCACCAAGAGCTCACTAAGAGAGAAGGGACAAGGCTACACTAATACCCAGGCTGCAAAGTAGCAGGAAATCTCTACCCCGGGGAGAAAGTGAGCACCACAGGGTCAGCACTGCTAGGGAAACGATCTGCTCTGCTTTCTCCCAGCCACGAGTAGCAGGACTCTGAGAAACCATTTATCTCAAACCTGCAAATGCTCCCAGAGCTTGTTGAGCTCATGGGTATGTGACTGATTTTTGTGCACACAGGGACAGAAAATTTGGCTGTCTTCACTGCAGGGGTTTGTTTATCCCAGAAGGTCATCCTGCCTTATCTTCCCCAGTGCCAGCAGGATGAGATCTAAGATCACAGGCCTGCTAGCCCACAGCATGCTTGTCTCCAGGGCTGCCAAGCTTCAGTTCATCTCAGCAGGCATCACAAAATGCACACGTGCCATGAAAATATTTACAGACAGCCCATGTGGAAACAAGGACTTTGTGTCAATTTGTACTCCTAGGATCAGGCTCCAGCCTCCAAACAGAAGGTTGTACAGGAACACATTGCAGGGAGATGAGCCAGTCCTTCAATCCAGCAAAGACCCAGCTTGCAAGAAAGAACAACGCGATGTCTTTTCACTCAGTCGGACAGACAGGAATGGAATAACTTTGTGGGTCAAGAGGTAAAGGGATCTCACAAAGCCCTACAGGAATGTAGCTCACAAAGGCACTTGATAGAAGCATGTACACAGCTGGATGGAATAAGATAGTAAAAATAAATAATTAAATAAATTAATTAATGCACCAGAGAGGAGAGCACTGCTCAGTGATTGCCTACACAGTCTCTTTTAGCCGAAGAGCCTGGCTCCTGCAGGGGTCCATCTGTTATCTGTATCCAAAGTGCACCCTCCTGACATCTCCAAAATGCTGCATGTAGGAAGGTACAAGCCAGGGATTCCTTAACCTGTGCAGGAAATAGTGCACACTCTGAAGCCCAGCAGTGGGTTCTTCTTTATGCCACAGTTCACACCTAACGAAAAATCAAGTTCTCAAAATCCTGTGCTCTTCTTCCCATTTCCCACAGCAGAAAAAGGCAGCAGGCTCCTTCTCTCCAAGTTTGTGCATATGGCTTGCTACTTTCTGCATCCTGTTGCTGGCTGACAGCACACGAAGAACCATCCTGCCTGGGCAAACCTCTGATGTTGTCAGTGAGAGGACAGGCAGCCCATACACCAACCACAAAGGAAGGGTGTGCAAGGAAGGAGTTCTGGAGGAAGGGGCTGCTCCCCTGCTAAAAAGAGTCAGTCAACATCATCTGCAGAAAGAAGGGTATCACACAATGTCTTCTGCAGAGCGCTGTGGAGGAGAAGACCCCAGGCTCAAGAAATGGCCCCAGTTGCACAGGAACCCCCTGTCATACTGGCCAGTGTCTATCACTAACCCACCCAGGAGTCTGCGCCCAGTGTTGTCCCGCAGAGCCAGACGAGCTTCCCTCTCCGTCACGTTGTAGCTGATGTTCAACAGCTGGATAAGGAGGATGTATCCCATGCCAGCTGTTACAATGGCACAATACCATACACAGGTGAACGACAGAGCAGAGCTGGCAGCAGGGAAAAAGATAGGAAGGAAGCCATTTAGTTTTGGAGCAGCTGTTTTACAGTGACTTTCCCTGGTAATCACTATCCTTTAAAATCCCTGTCTACATCTGCCACAGTGATCTCACTTTGCTGTTTTCATCAGATAATCCTTAAAGGCTTTCTCAAAATTAAAGCTTCAGGACTCACTTAATGAAGCCTTTTAGTGCTACCAGAGCTACTCCTGCACACTGTTATCTCGCAACCTGGCTCTTCACTCTTCCTGTGGTAAAGGTGCTTGGTCCTTATTTAAGGACACAAGGATGCTCACACTCGACAGGTCATGAGATGGAGTACAGGGGAAGGCAGAGTCACTTGTGCACCAGCCCTGAGCTCTGCCCATCAGGGGCAGTGCTGGTCTCTAAACTCAAGGACAACAGTTCTCACTACCCTCCCTGACAGACAAAGCATGTCTGTTCTAAACAGGTAACTTGGAGGAGGGACAGTCATTAGATAAACAGGGAGGAACAAGAGGGAGAGACAGCACTTGCATTCCAGACTGTCAAACCATTACCTGCATCTGGGGACAAACATTTAAGGGTGTATCTACAGAAGACACAATAGATAAATACTTCAAATTAACTCTTCCAACAACTTTTTCCAAATAAACAGTGAGCTCTCTCCAAGTCTCAAGCTCCCCATCTTGCTGAAAGCAGTGATGCATCTTTGCTTTCCGAGCTTTTTAGGAAGCACTTTTTGGCCAGGTTTGACAGCCAACAGCACTGGTCTAGAGCACAGAATGAGGAATGGGAGCTAAGCTGCCTGACCAAGCCTATACCCACCCCAGCTCTCTCCCAGACATCTCACCTGTAGTCAGAATAGGCCCCAGGGCAGTAGAACAATGCCACAATCGGAGTTCGCCCCCTACAGACAGTGTGCAGGGTTAAGGTAATCCCATACACTGAGGTGAGCATGAAGAAGGAGAGTGCAAGGATGAACGCTTGATGGTTCTGCTCCCCTACGCAGCTGTTAATCCTCCAAAAGGAAAGAAGAGATCACTTCGCTTATGAAAGAAAAGTAACTAGTTCTCTTTCCTCCTCCCTCCCCCAGCTGTCACAGAACATCATTTCCAAGGTGCTGCCAGACAACACTGGCTAAGAACTTTGAAACATGTTCAAAGAAGCTTTATAGCTTTTTATAGAAAAGTTATAAGCACAAGTCAATAGACTGGCAGCAAAGCGTTTGCCTAAAGTTTTTAGCAAGTGTATCCTTTCCTAAGACATGTCATACCCTACTGCTCCTTGTAGGGTGTGATAATACCATCATATCCTTGGCTCCAGTGCTCCTTCCAGCACTGTATGCACACAGGCAGTTCTGAGTTCCTTTGCCCCAAGAGTGCACTAATACAAGTTAACTGCAGGATTGCTAGAGCTCCACAGACAAGTACAAAGAAAAAAAAGCAAAACCAAGAAAACCCACACCCCAAAAATCCTACAGTGATAAAAAGCGGTGGAGAACTAAAGGCAATTCTGAAGTAAGCTGTAGAAGTTAGCAGCTATCAGGTCAACCCACTTTAGAATAAACATTGGCTCTAACTGTTCTTTAAAAGGCTAATACAAAGCTTTTTGTATTCAAAGAACGTCACCAGGTCTTGCATATAACAAAAGCAACCCCGTTTGACAGGAATGTAAAAACAGAACCTAACTTAAAAAGGGGGGGAACTCAGAACACACACAGCCTCAGCAGTGCAAAACCTACCAGACACAGTGATGGTCCAGCCTCCTTACACACCTGCCGCAAAGCCGGCAGTGCCCTGCTCGGGCTGGCCTGACCAGCTGGCATTTGGTGCACCAGTCCTTTTTCACACCTTCCGGCTCATCAGCTGCCATCCTGGAATAGCCTTTGGCCTCCCCATTCGGAGCACGACTGCTGGCAGCACCCGCGGTGGCGATGCTATGGAGCCCGCTGGCGCTCCCTCTGACACCCTTGTTGGGCGATGGCTTCTCGTTGTCCGCTGGGATGGGCAGATAACCAGGGTCCTTCTTGGCTCGAGACAGGGCTGTAAGCATAAGAATTAACCCGCACGTGAGAGCGACCACTTGGGAATGCTGCACGTGGCCCCGGGGAACCACCTCCTGCAGGAACACATAGTACATGTAGCCCAGGGAGAAGAGACCCAGGCTCAGGAAGAAGAGTGTCCGTTCCTTCCTCTGGTGCGTGAGGTAGTAATACCAGAGCACCACCACGGGCAGGGACGTGAGGATGACGATCCCCAGCAGGAAGTGTAAGGAGGCAACGTGGAGCAGCACGGGCAGCAGGACGAGCGGCGGGACGAGGCTCACGTTGATCCTCACGGCCCCCGAGAACCACGGCACCCGCAGCCGGTCCGCCACGGTGTCGGCGATGCTCTCCAGCGCTCCCGGGGGCAGGGATTTGCACGCCAGCCACCTGCGAGCGGGGAAGCACAGGCGCCGGCTGGCATAGGGGTACTGCGCTCCCCGTGCCGTGCCCTTCCCCTCCCTCCCGACAAGTTTCCCGGGAAGCGCGCGCGGCTCCGCTGCCCTCAGCGCGGCCGCTCGGCGGGGACAGGGTCCCGCAGCCGCGAGGCCCCCGGTACCTGTCGCAGCCCTCGTCCAAGTCGCGGCAGTCGCAGCAGCACTCGGCCAGGTGGCTGCGCCGGCCCCGCCGGTCCATGTACTCGCAGCAGCACAGCGGCTCCTCCATGGCCCCGCCGCGCCCGGCGCCGCTCCCGCCCGGCGCGCCCACACCGGGCCCCGCCCGACACGCCCCGCCCACCTGCGGGCCGAGGGCCAATGGCAGCGCCGCGGGGGCGTGGCCAGCGTCACGCGGCGCTACCTGCCTTAAAGGGGCAGCGCAACAGGTGGGGGCAGCGCGGGGGTCCGGTCTCGTCCGGCCCAAGCCCAAGCCCAAGCCCAAGCCCAAGCCCAAGCCCAAGCCCAAGCCCAAGCCCAAGCCCAAGCCCAAGCCCAAGCCCAAGCCCAAGCCCAAGCCCAAGCCCAAGCCCAAGCCCAAGCCCAAGCCCAAGCCCAGCCACTCCCCAGGGCAGGACACACCTGCCTGGGAAGTTCCCTCCACCCCGGACAAGGCTGTGCCCAGCCGTGGCCAGCACTCCCTCCAGGCCCTGTCCCTGCTTCCCACAGCCGCCCGCGCTCGCTGCAGCTACACACACACATACAAACATGCCAGCGCTGCCCCACAGCCACGGCCCGGCCCCTGGGAGACTGGCTGTGCACTGGCTTTGAGTTTTTTATAGTCATCTTCTTCCCCTCAACCTGCTTAGAAAATGCTTGAGGCGATGAAAAGGTGTTTCATCATCAGTGGGCACACCACGCTGAGGAACTGAAGCGCAACCCTCGATGGAGGGAAAATACCGAGGGCTGCAATTTCTCTAGGAGAGCTGGAAACATATGGCAGGAGGCAGACTGCCAACGCTGGCAGCGTGCAAGAGATATCAAGCCTTTTCCTGTTAATTAATCTTAGGCATGTTCATCCTTAGGATGGTGAGTTGTTTCATAAGGTCCCCATGGCTAAAAATAAAAAGTCTATGAAGACCTGTGGCTTAGAAACCACTACCGTTCTTTTTCTCCAAAACATTCTTCACTGATGGCCATTTTCTAAGTCCACATAAAAAGCTGTGATTTTTTCTAGACAAGCCCAGCTCTCTGCTGAGGGTGTTCTACCCTGCTCTGAAATTTTCAGATCCATTAACCAGCAGTAGAACTGCCCTTGTTCGCTCACCACAGGATCCAAGAGCTCTGCACTGGTTGTAAGTGAGACTCCCCAGGGCAGAGTGGTGGCAAGGCTGCCAAGCTATGGGATAACAGAACCGACTTACTTCTTCCACAAACCTTTATTCTGCACAGCTTTTGAGCCAAACAGTAAAAAGTCCAAAGGCAACAGTTACAATCCCTACCCCACAAGTCCTCACACACACATCTCTTCTTCCCATATCCTGGACAAAAAGCTGATATGGTATTAACTCTCAGTCTTGCTGCTCTGTGTCCTGTTCAAGTGGTCAAAGCTTCTTTGGAGCATGGAAAGGGAAGTCTTCAGCTGTGGAGATACAACCATCACAAACCCCCCCACCCCAATTACTTAAGTTAATCTCCTGCATGGGTGAGTGGTATCAGGAAAATAATGTCTCCCTCCTCCTTTTTTTCAAGATTTCATGTGATTTCCTCCTCCCTGTTTCCATAAACAGTTGGCTTGCTGTGCTCTCCTAACAGCTATACTCTGTACAGTTTATAAATACTAACAGTCCAGGATGATAAAGTCTTAACACCTCACCAGACAACAGTGCAGAAGATAAGCCACCCCACTCAGTTTTAGTCACAGATAATGTTCACAGCAAATACTCTAAGGAACATGGCAGTAAAACATGAATTTTCTTTTAATACTTGGCCCTCCTAGTGCATTCTGGTGCACAAAATGTGTTTAGATTATTGACAACTCCCACAAAAAAACAAGGTAACAGGCACTGTGTCAGGACTTTCAGACAAAAAGTGTCATTTGGGATGAAAAAGATGGTTAAATGCTCACTTTTTATACTGCGTGTTCAAAAAGCACTTAGCACTTCAGAATTGTTTGGATAGTAAGCAGAGAAAAAGAAAAGGGCATGGAAATCCTGCTGTGATCCAAGTTGTTAATTAACAGATTAATAGCAGCTGTGTGTGCAGAGACACCTCTAAACAAGCAGTATAAAAAATGGCTTCTTTTTCTACCCTCTTTTAGTGCATGGAGGATAACAGAGCAAACTGGTGATGGACAGAGGTACATCTGAACGCCCCTCTCTCAGCTTTCCTAATCTAATAATTTATCCCATCACATTTTATGGTTTAATAAAAGAATTTAAAATCAGAACATTTATGCTCTATAAGTAAAAACTAAAACGTGAATTTACTGTCTGTCATTTAGGGAATTGACATTTCAGCCTAGGGATTTACCAGTCATAGACTTCAGGATCAGAGACACACAACAGCACTCAAACTTTTTTTTTATCCCCTACAATTCCTGTAGTACACAAGAGCCTGAAATTTTAAGTTACTATACAGAAGGATTAATTCTATAGCTATGGAGCATCTCAGAAACATACAGTCTGCAGAACTTATTTCTTTTTCACTAGAGATTAGGTGGCCCATTGATACCAAGGCTAAGTGAAGCTCTAGCCAGTATCTAGAACAGTAGTGGGGAGCAAAAGCCAGAACAAACCTGGAAGACACCCCATAAGAAGATGGGAAACACCAAGTCTTAATATGACTCTTAAAAATGCCAAGTGTTTTGAAACATTCCAGTCTTTGCCTTGTCAGATTCAAAACTGCATCAACACCTCTCACCAATAGAGGTACTTGACAAGTTTTAAGGAAATTGACATGAGTACTCACATCTTAGTCAAAACAAACAAACAATCGCCACAAAAAAGCCAAACCCAAACCAACCCAAAACATCAGAAACATAAGCACTGCCTACTCACTAAATTCAAGCCTAGGGCAAGACAGACCAAGGAATCATGATAACTTTAGTTAGCTCCAGAAGACATCACACAAAAGCTATGATAGCATAAGGGAGAAAAAACTTCAGTTGTTGAGAAACAAGAACATCACCAGGAAAGACTGTCAGACCTACCTGCTCAAGCATTTCAATTGAGTCTCTTAAAACTCCCTTCACGTGTTTAACCTGTTCCTTATCATATTGAGGGATCTCTTCTTTTGATACCATTTCTGGGGATATGCTGAAAAAATTAAGGTTACATCAGAAACACGAAACAAGCACCTTGACGCCTTTTTAAAAGCAACTGCTCTCTGACATTTTTAAAACCATCCTTTTAACAAAGGCCACATAAAAAGCTGCCTGCAGTTGAATTGCAATCCTTGCTGCCTTGAAGATACCAACTCATAGATACCTCTGTAGACAACAGCCACCAAGAAAAAAAGTGTGCTCACATTATGTCTACAACACAGGTTCTCACACTTCAGTGAGCATGATCTTTCTTATAAAGTTGCTCTAATCAGTTCTGAGATGGTCACTATGGGAGGTCACCACACTGTTTCCAGACTCAACATCAGGTTATGGTTTTTAACTTATTTGTTGATACTGTATTCAAGAAAGGAAGCAACATCTCGCTGTGTCCAAGTATAAAAGGCACACAACATGGAAGTTCGTGAGGGAGAGGAGATTTTCCAGGAGACTCTCAGAAAGAAGCCAACAAGCTAAATGAATCTTTAACATTACATCTGAGATCATGCTGTTCACACAGGATGAACACTTTGGTTCTGTGATCAGGCACTATGATATTCACAGAAGATGAGTCACAGCAGGGTGATAAATGCAAACTAAGGTTCCCCCCAAAAACCAGCCTTTCAAAGGAGAAACTTATTCCTGCAAGATGCAGTCAGACATGTCACTGGATTTCAATACATACCACATAAGTGCAGCAAGCCCCAGCAGCTTCTGAAAATTTGCTACTGAGTTTATTCATTTAAAATTTATTTCTTTAGATCAGATTCTCACATAAGCTGAGGAGGAAAGCAAGCAAAAATTGTGAATCCAGCTTACTTCAAAGAGCTTTCTTCCTGAAGCTGGACGTGATAGAGGGACTGAGCTGCATGCTCTATCTTTGACAGCTTGAGAAACAGTGTTATATTCAGCAAGACCAAGAGCAGCAAACTGTGGAGAGAAGAAAAAGATCAAGTCCTGTAACAATTGCAGTTGCAATGCTACAAAACCAAGATCTAAGCTAAAAACAGATAAGGAAGCAGAATCCTTCTGGGAGAAAAAGGGTGTGGGACAACAGAACTATACTGAAAATAAAGATCTATCTAAACAATTCTTAGGAGTTAATGTTAAGCTGTGAAATAGGAACAAATAGAAAGAACAACAGTATCTCCTTTTAGAACTTTTAAAACTAGGAATTAGTAAATTTCAGACTTTTTTTAATAGGATCAGATCTAAGAAAATCTGTGAAGTAGACTAGTTTGGCAAATCAGCATCTTCATTCTGAGTGTCATTTCTAGGTCCATCCAATCCCCTCCTACACCTACATGTTCCACTCAGATTAGGTCAAGACCTATCATGCTACATGCAATGTTAACATACAAATGAGGAGCAGACAAATACAGATAAAGACTAAGATGAGTTTGAGTCAAGTCACATTTTAATGCGAGTACTTACAAGACACTCATTACTACAATGATGGTGGTGGTCCTACTTACTGCATCTCTTTTCCTTCCTACAGGGCATGAAAGAGAAGGAGGTTAAAAAGTACTGAAGAACATTCCTAAAGGATGCCTGTAGATATATGTCAGTGCCCAGCACTTCACACAGAATAGCTCAACAGCTTCTGATGGAAAAAAAATAACAGATCATGTGGGTGCACAGGATCACCTCCAACATTCACCATGGCATTTTTGCAGTCATCTCCAACAAGTCAAATGAACAGCCAGGTTCTTCCATCAGAATTACCCCTGGCCCAGTAAGCTGGGGAGAACACAATGCTGTGGTGTGGTACCACTAAAACCAGACAGCCCAAGAAGGCTACACTCCATCCATTCATCACAGGTACTGCTGGTCACATACAAGCAGAGACAGGCTGCAAAGTGGTTCTCTTCTGCTTGTTCTCATGCTCACACTAATCTTTATGACAGCCAGTGTCAATCAAGTTCTCCTGTAACTTGTCCCATCCTTACTGGCTTAGTTTATCTATTGTCCTGACAACAGCCTTTCAAAACACCATCTGCCATTCATCAGGCAACAGAGACCAGACTCTACTGAGGGAGAGAGGAAGTGTGCACCTCCTCTCCAAGTCGAGCAGCAATCACCTACCACTACGGCAGGCTGATCTTTAAATGCACAGTTTCATACATTCACATTTCCTGCCCTGGACAAAAGACATACACAGAAGTTGTAGTGTATAGAGACAGACACTGATCTGAAAAGGTAGAGCAACAGTAGCAAAAATAAGTAATCATGAAGCAATTTCAAATAGGTCAACAGTCCTTTACACATGCTGCTGATCCAAATATTCTCTCAATATTTGGATATTGAGAGAATATTTGGGGGTATTGAGTGTAGCATATCTCTCAGTATGGTACACTCAGTGTTGCCTCCACTTCAGGAAAAAGCACTTGCTCCTACTTCAGTGTTTAAAATTCAACTTCTGCCATGAAATCCACCATTCTCTGGTGTACATTAGTGCAGAGATGTTCCTCATCTCTCTAGGTATAGCTAATACTGTATGTGCTAGTGGCCAAGTCTTGTGCCTAAGGACACTGCAAGAAATGCTTCAGTGACCCAGAAATTACAGAAGCAGATGGGAAACAGACATTTAACATTAAAAAGATAATCAAAAATAAGGTGACAGGGCCAAGAGGCAAGTGACCAAGTTTAATCAACTCATGAATTGGGTATGCAGTTATTTGAAGAAACAAAGCAAGTTTTCAGGAACTTTAGAAGAGTCAGGTTAATTTTTTTTCAGATCCAATCTCATTTTCAGTACTATGCAGATTCAGAGCAGTGCTTTAAGTTTTAGTTGATCTTTGTTTATTTTAAAACTGAAGGTGATATTAGGCTTAATTTCAGGAGATAATGATAAAAGTGACTGTGCATGCTCCAAATTTACTTTACACAATCTTAACCATGTTAAAGCATTTGCTATCACATCAATTAGATAAAGACAAGAGCAATATATACACAAGTACTACTCTTGCACTGTTTTAAAAGTTGTGCTTTCCTGAACACACCTTTTGGAATACACTTCATATAAAAATTCCTACCTATTATGCTGCCCTGGGACTCTACTCCCATGTCACCAGAGGAATGTTGGGAAGAACGTTTGGGAAGTGATTCTGCCAGACCCCGGTGTAAAGTGCGTCGTCTTCGTCTCAGAGCAACTAGTTTTCCAGAGTCTTCTATGGACTGATTAATTGCATATTCCTCCATTAGGAGATCTGATTCTGCAGTGGAAAAAAAGAAAGTTAGCAAACAATCAGATGGAAAGCTGAAAAGCATTGAAGACTTAAATTGTGAGTTATGGAGGGCAGCAGTGAGAGAAACAAGTGCACCTTCTAGTAAATAAAGTTAAAGCAGGTCTAACAAACTACATGTTGACTTGTACCACCTGTCCTGTTTCTCAGAGGGCACTTTGAACACTTTTCAAAAGACAGTGCACATCCATCTTAGGCAGAATTGTTTAATGATATGCAAGACAGCAGCCAGAAGAACACTGCAAGACACTGTTAGACTGAGACAAGGAACTGTGTCAGACTGAGGCTGCAGCCATGGCTGTCCAGGCTGTTAACAGACATATTCATGGGGCCTGCCAAGTGCCACTGCTTCTCTTCTTGCATGTACAATCAAGGAAATACTTAAAGATGAGCACATGCAGATGAGAGCAACAGCTTTCCTGCTGCTCTTCATGTTTCCTTCAGGAAGCAATTATGACAAAATATACAAGAGCCCCTTGTTAGCCACAACGCTTCTTTCATACCCTGGAACTGGCAGATATACTGATGACACAAAGTTCTGTCTTCGAGACTGCTTAGATGTTGTATGTTTTTCAAACCATTCTTTAAGGAACCAAGTTTGACAGATGTGAAAATATACAGAACAAAGGTAGCCTCCTTACTCCAGCACAAAGAAGAAAATGCCTCACCAAGTTGTTTGAAGTTTTCCTGTATTCCTCCCCATGTATTTTTCTCAATTACAGACTTGACAAGGCCCCAAGGCTGTTTTTTGTACTTCACTTCTGCAGAAACCCTAGTAAACAGAATGCAATAATGAAAGAGTGCTCTTCTAGGCAGCACAGTGATAACAGAAATCTCTTAACAGAAGCAGCCCTCTAGCTTATATCTCTAATCTGAAATACCAACTGGAACTGCCTTGGCTTTCCATCCGGGCAGCACTTTCACTGAAGAAAGGCAAGAGATGCACAGTACCAAACACAATCTCTCTAGCTAAAGCCTCAAAATCTGAACGTCCAAATTATGGGAAACAGTTTGAACTGTTTTCCTTCAGACTCAGAGTAGCAGACCATTTTTACCCTATGAAGCATTCTCATTTTAACATACATTTAAAATAGTATTCAGGCTTTCAGTCCTGGTTTTTACTTTGTATGTGTAAACATATATATTAAATGGGCAGATCAGGAGCAGCAAGGAAAATTCATTATTACCACTGATGCATCAAGTGCTCAGATCCAACCCTTAGTAGACAGAAATTAAAATCTGTCTTTCTGTGAGCATAACAGAGGGGAAATGGCATCCCTGCCTTGCATTCCCCAAGTCAAGCTGATCAGTAATGCTTCCAAAATAAAAATGATTTGGAGTAGAATCCTTCAGAGATGCTTCTAAAAACTGAGTGAAACCCCAAAGCTCTTCAAAAAAGGACAGCCTATGACTTCAGTTTTAGTCACGAACACTGGCCATCCTAGAATACATTTTTTTCAACATTTCAAATAATATTCCAAATCAATGTAAGCCCATTGTGTTCCAGCGTTACAAAATAAGATCTTTCATATAGAGTTTGAAACACAGCATAATTAGGCCAGCTGTAACACCACCATGTGCCTTCTATTCTAGACATGCCTGCTCTGTGCACCATGTTAAAATCCAGGTTTTTACTCTTACTCTAGGATTGTCATGTGTCTCAGATAAAACAAATCTAGCTCTAAAAGAGGAAAAGTGATTCACTCAAAAAACAAACAAAAGACCCTCCAAAACAAACAAAGAAAAACAAACTCAAAAAAACTCCAGTAGAGTTGTTCAGAGATCTTTCTTTCCTTCTCCTCCTCCCAGTAGAGAGGGAGTCTTAAGGACCTTTATAGCCTAAAATAAGCCAGAATACAATTTGGGCTTGCTTACCTTTCCTGAGTTCTGACAAAGTTTGAGACAAAAGGTCTTACGGAAGACAGCACAAGAACTACCAAGGATTACATAGTCAGAAAGTCACACAAATGCACTGAACATGGAACTTGATCACTTGAAACGTTTTCAACTAATGGGAGAGGAACTCTCCTATCTAGGTAGAGTCTACTTGAGTACCCTCCCTGCAAAATTGAGTATGTTCCATCTTCCCTGCACCTTTCTGTGAAACCACTCTCCTCTGCAGGCCCTTAGCAAGGATACCGGAGAAACTTTGTAATAAAACATCTCAATTTGTTCCAACATATCCCACTCTCACAGCTGCACTCCAAAACCCAAGCCTGGTCAGAACCCAGTTGGAGACGAGTTCTGTACCTCAGAGTCAACATGAGTTCATTTCTCACTGCATTAACGAGATCCAAATACAGCATACATGTGACATGAAATAAACCAAGCTTATGTTTCAGAAGGTATCCCCAACTTTGAGAGAAACCAACATTCTTTATGCTGCTGGCAGACAGATCTTTTAATAAGCACACATCATCAACCTGTAATGTGCATGCCTTGGCTTCTCTCTCTCACTGTGCCCCCCCAGGCTCACCGTAAGCGACACTTGTGACTGGATGTGCGGCTGATACAGTATCTGTTCACAGTGTAGAAATAATCGTGGTAGGGGACATCATGGGTCAGTACCTCAGCATCCACCTGGTAAGACTGGCCCTTCTGGCTCTGCTTATGCAGGATCTATAGACAAAAGCAAAAATAAGAAGGTATATTCCTGGTACATAGGGGTTTTTTCCATTTCAGCCTGAGTTCCTTAGGCTTTATGAACCAGCTCCAAGTGAAACAGAGGGGAAGCCTAAAGAACCACTATAAAAACCAGTTAAGAATGTTAAATATAGATGATGCCTCCTGCTAAAGCCAACATAAGCAGCAGCAGTACCTCCTCACTGCCACTTCAAGTACCAGATGCAAGGTTGGTCACTGACTTGTGACCACAGCTTTCTTTGAGATCTGCACCTTCCCAAAGCAGAATTTCAGAATGGTTGAGACTGGAAGGCACCTCTGGTGGTCATCTTGTCCAAGAACTGCACTCAAACAGGGCCATCTAGAGAGGTTTGCCCAAGATCATGCCCAGGTGACTTTCCAGTATCTCCACCGCCTCTGCAGACAACCTGTTTGACTGTTCATTTACCCTCTCGTTTCACTGTTGATTTACTGCCTCTTTTGTACTTTCTGATGTTCAGAAGGATTTGCCTGTGTTTCAGTGAAGATCCACCATTGTGATCCTTTCACTGGGCACCACTGAAAGCTGTGGCCTCCCGTGGTGAAAGCCTGGCTCAGACTTCTTTGTACCTCCCTTCAGATACCCACCCTCAGCCTTCTCTTTTCCAGGCTGAACATTCACAGCTCTCAGCTGTTTCTCATATGAGATGTTCCAGTCCCTTCATCATCTTACTGGCCCTTTGTTGGACATTTCACCTCTTATATTGGGGAGCCCAGAATTGGGCATGAAATCATTTCATTCCATCTTTTCACCTTCAAATCCTAAGAGATGTTAATACTTTTCCCCACAAACTCTGCTGAAGTTTACAGCCATCTGCAGAGGTAGAAAGCCTCTCTGATTTCATGAGCATTTGCTCATTTAATGGTGAGAGGGGCTGCAAGCCACCCTTAGAGATGCTATGTTTAAGCTACAGATCCACATTCAGCTCACTAAACTTTAAATCCATGGTCAGAAGTGACACACCACAGACCTGACCTCTCCCTTAACTTCAAGGGCAGCAAACAGATACACACATGAACACAGTACCTGCTTTTCAGTTGCAGTTGTGAACTTCCCACAAAGTGGATTGTTAATTGTTACAGTGTACGTCAAAGTCCTCAACTGGTTGCCATTGGAATCTCTATTCCAAGGGGTTGATACAGCATCTAGGTAAGAAAGTATGCAAAATCTCACATACAAATCACCTAAAAGGCATTATCTCTGCCCTATCACATCTTAACAGCTTGAGAACAGCAGTGGGGAGAAAGACAGAAAACTGATTCCAAATAGTTGTGGTTTTGTTTAGGAAAGGGAAAACTGTAGCTCACTGATGAACAAAGATGAGGCAAGTAAGTAGCTGAACCTGAGTCTACTCAAAGAGACTTGAGGGTGGACAGAGGAATAAGCAATTAAACAAAAATATGTCATTTCCCATCTGCTGAAAGTTGAGTAGATTCAGTTAGCATTATCAAAAGCTTTTGCCACTTTGCCTTCCAAGCTGGCACTGAATAAATATTACCTGTTTGACTTAATTTTCTGTTCTTATGATCTCAGTGAATAAAATTTACTCATCCAGAAAATTAAAGCCTCTGAGTATCATTTAGGAGGATGCAGTGATTTCACCTGCATGCCAGTCATACAAATTTCACTATTTCTTGGACACAATGTAATGAGAAATACCCCACAGAATGCATCAACTTAGTAGCCTACCCAAAATTCAGGCATTAAGGTGCAGTTTTGTGGTACACTGAAATAGGTGTTTTACTCCAAAATGTGATGGATCTACATATCTATGGAAAGAACAGTATAGTTTTTGATAGCCTTTCTGACAGAAATTTTAAAGCTTCAAAATTCTTTTAAAGCAGGGAGAAACTTAAAATTCAACTTAGCCCTATTTAGCAATTCTCAGGGGTAAAGATTTTCAGGGTAGTTTGTAACTACAGAATGGAGGTGAGTTTATTACCTACTATACTCCTGGAATTCAGAAACCTCTGCATGAAGTGAGAATTGGTGAAAAGGATTTCAAACATCTTGTCTGCAGTGATGTGGAAAACTCTGTTTATAAAAAGTCTCCCATAGAGATCATTTTCAGAGGCAGTCTCCTTCACTGCTAAGAAAAGCAGAGAGATCAGGTTAAGAACAGTGTTATGGAGCATCTTTATAGTATTCTAGCCTTTATGACAGCTCAAATCCTTTCCCAGCTTGCATCGGCATTTGTTTGTCACTCAGAAATCCAGTAATAATAGCAGCACATGATTTGGTAGGTTGGTTGCCTTCAGGAACAAAGTCCAGAACTGATTTTCAAACATACACCACTACCACCACCCCCACTATTTTCCTGTGCAAATTGATAAATCAACATCAAAAGGTCCCATCTCCTTAATTTTGCCTTCAGTATTCTACTAATCCTACAAGAAACACTGAGAAAAGACAAGAAGTTAACGTACTCTTCTTTAATATGTGTGCCAATTGTACAAAGGACAAGCAAACAGGACAGTGAAACCATGATAATTTT
Organism: Pithys albifrons albifrons; assembly: GCF_047495875.1. Classification (NCBI taxonomy): domain Eukaryota; kingdom Metazoa; phylum Chordata; class Aves; order Passeriformes; family Thamnophilidae; genus Pithys; species Pithys albifrons. The sequence goes on from NC_092458.1 coordinate 92,975,736, forward strand.
CTTCTTACTTGTGGCTTGTTTCAGAATTCTGTTTTTAACATTTGTAATACTGGTAGTGTCCACAGACCAGGCAGACCCACAAACAGCTCCTCAAATCCTTCCTCCCTCCATACCTGTTTAACAGGAACACAAGAGGTACCCTGGTCCATTTTGCAGTCCCCAAAAATGCACCAAGAGGCTCAACTGCCACTGCCTATTTGAAAACCCCCCAAGCACCCCAGTGGTGTTCTGGGGCTGCAGCACTGATCTTTGCTACTGCTGCTTCTTGGTGGTTGCTGGCATGACTCAGCTTTGTGGTTGTCTCAGCCACTCTTGCAAGAGATAAGGGACAGAATAATAATCCTGGAGGGCAAGCAGTTTCCTGTGCCAGCCCCAACTCAATCTGCTTATGCTTCAGAAACAAGTCCATCCTATGCTGTAATTACCAAAACCAAACAAAAGCCCCCACCCCTCCACACTACTGAAAAAAGAAGCAAAAAGCCCAAAAGCAAACCTTGGGCAGAGAAAGTCAGGATGCCTAACCTTTCAACGGATACAAATGAATGCTCAACGGATACAAATGAAAGCTAGGAAAGGTCAGTGCCAGCTACAAATGCAAAAAGAGCATATCAAGCTGTAGTTCATGCAGTCACTACGAGCTAAAGTTACAGCACTTAAAACACTAGTGCTTGGCTAAAGTCAGTATTGATAAATGCAAATGCAGCAACCAAACACCACAGCAAGTCCCCAAGGAAACTCAATTCTGACTCTGAGCAGACTTCCTCTCTAGTGCTGCTTCTGGCCTGCTAAAAGTCCCTGTTATGCATCTGTCTCCAAAAAAGTTCTTTTTGATCAACTCAGGCTTCAAGGTAGGACCCCAAAAGCGAAGCACAAGTGCCATGTTTTTGTGCTTGCACAAGAGATTGACTTCCTTCCTATGGCATGTTCTGCTTATGCAATTGTAATTCTACACAATTACTAGATGGAACAGAAAGCAAACACCCATTTCAAGAGGCCTATTTAACCAGTCAATATGCAGTCATTATGTGTAGAATACAAATTCTGCTATGCTAAAACATTCTGTGTGAAGCCAAAAATTCAGCCCAAGTTTCCAGCTTATGTTGATTGTATTTCTTCTCACAGCTGAATTTAACTCTAACAAAATGCAGGCCAAGTGAACTGTAAATTTGACCTCAGTCAACAAGACCTCAACATGACAGACCTCTCCTTTCAGAGTACACTCACCACTTCCTCTCTCTTTCGCTAAGAGAAGGGGAGCTTCAGATACTGATGCTGACATCCCCTTTGCCTACTGTGCATCAGCTAACATGAGTGGAGTCAGATACCAGGTAATTCAAACCTAGTCACTCTGGTGAGTGTTACTCAGCCAGACCTTGACATGCCCAAGGAATCTGCTACCACTTAGAAAAGAAAATACAAAGGCCCAGACACACAATCAAGTCACCATGCATCAGATAAGCTTTGTCAGCTATTTGTGTATGCCTTAGCAAATACAAGATAATATAAGTTACCTTTGCCCCAGCGAGCCTCTAGCTAAAGGGTACAACTTCACAAACACCTGAAATGCCTAAGGACAGCCACTATTTTTCTGCTGATGCAAAGCAATTTGGTAAGCCACAGAAACTTATGAGATGCACAAAGCCCATGCATTATTACCTCAAGGTGCAGACTTTGCTACTGAGCTATTTTACCCTTCACGCATGCGGGTGACGTCTTCATGAGCATGACATCTGTCCTCCTTCTCATGAGTCTTAAGCAAGAGCACTTACAGTTCTATATAAAACTTTCTGTTATTTGATTTACCTGCACTCTACTTTTATCTAGCCATATCTCTAACAGGAAATAGTCAATGTACCAAGTGCATGACAGTAGCTATTGATAAATATATTTTTACTCATAATCCCTCTCGGTTCTTGGAACATACAAAGAAAAAATATTTTAAAATGTTGTTAACATATGAAGAGAATTTTCAGAAACTCCAGCCTCAAACTGGGCTTAAATATCAGGCCCATCAGCTACTTTAGATGCCAGGATTCCAATAGCTGTTCTCCAGAAAGCCTGAAAATCTTTTATTAGACAATGGATCTGGGAAGTGCATGTATATATAAATGATGCTCTGCGTTCCACATCTGTGGAAGAAGTTGCTGCATACACTGAGAGCTTGACAAGCTTAAAGTCATTTTCATCCAGGTTTCTCAATCTGTAGAAACCCTGAACAAAGCAGCAAGCACAACCAGTAGCATGGCAAAGAATAAGTGCAGTTTATATGCTTGCAACTTAAATAGACAGTTTTAACCATTTACCTCTGCTACAAATAAAGATGCACATTTGTCTATTGTTTGGTTTGGTTTTACTCATGCAGGTAAACTTGTATCTGCCTTTATTTATACTAGAGCAACATCATGAAGTGGACTTAGGAGTGGCTTAGAAATATTCCTTATGAACAAAATGTTCTGTATAAGTATAGAGATTTCAGTCTACCTCCTTCACTTTTAATTCTGTTCTAACCCCTCAGCAGTATGCAATTATCAACACTCTTTGCCTGAATACATTTATAGCCGAATTGGAGCTGTCTGATAAAAGAATATGAGATTATTCTGACTTTAGGTAAGGATCCCTAGGGACGCAAAAATCCGAAGTAAACATATTACCCAGAGTGTCCTGGTTCAGCCTGAAGACAGCAAGTGTGTTCCCTCCCCCACTACTGCCTTGCGCTTCATAAGGTCATTTTCAGCACTGCAAGGCAAGCTGTGAAACAATGTTTGAATATAATACCATTATGCAGCAGTGATTGCAGAGGTTTAAAAACATCTGCAGTGTAAGAAAAGAAACAGAAAATTGGGGAGCAGGGGAAGGGGGCAGTAAGAAAAAAAAATGGTTCTTAAAATTCTCCCCAACAACCAACAGCTCAAAGCTAAACACACATCACAAACAAGTTTAAAAAGTTGAACTGATAAGAATAGAGGCTATCAAGTAAATTAATAAGAAGGCTGATTTTTCCACTCTGCAGAGTTGGAAGAGGATCAGGATTTTTTAAAAAATTACACACACAAATCATAGTATGTTAAGCATTTCTGTACCACTGGGGATGGGAAAAAATTGCACACTGCATGAAGAATAGGCAGGTAGGAACCGTTAGCCAGATACACCTGAAATCAAGTCAATAAAACCAATTCCCAGAAGTGAAAACGTTCCAGACATCACCTATTTAAAGACTGTATCAGCAGAATTAACTCTCCTATACTTTAAAAAACTGAGTGCAAAATTATCCTGAGAAGGTACTAAGTGTTGTCTCAGTACTTATTTTTCCAGTTCACCAGATTAAGAAAAAACAACCTTATGCCTTTTGCCTTTAGACAACTCAAACATATATCCCTAAGCCCAAAGCAGCTTTGTAGATATATATATATAGAGGGAGAGAGAGATTCAACAAAATACATCCTTTCAGTCTTTTGATTAAAATGCCAACAAGATAACAGGACTATTCTTTCTTACATGGATTGTATACCCAAAATTTCATATTTTGGGGTGGGGGGAAACAACCAACACAGGGCTGAACCAATCTTTCAAACACTGTATGCCCCATATCTGCAAGAAAGGCCAAGCCACTGCTGTACCCACCTCACAGTACCACAGTGCAGGCAGTTACACTCTCCTGCAGATCACACATTTAAGGTAGTTATTAGTACAAATAGAAACAACACATTAAATCTGTCAACTTATGCAAGGATATCAGAAATTTATTATGCCCTCATATAGAGTAAAATTTCTTAACAGAAAAGATTGTTTTCCAACTTCCTGCTTCCTCCTTCTTTCTTTGAAGTACTTCATGCTGCTGACCATTGTCAATGAAAAAAAAAGAAAGAAAAAAACAAACCAACATACAAAAGACTCATTTGAAGAAATTAAAATATCTCTTGGCTCTGTTTTGGAAATAAGTATTCTGTGCTTGAACTAAAATTTGTTAACTGAAATATACAATTAAGACTACAGATACTCATTTTTAGCTCAGCCGAAAGTTTGTCATGGCTCAAGAATTTATACTCCAATTTATGAAACCAAACAAAAGCACCCAGATGCAGGTCAATAGGCCAGTGGTGCACAGTGGGATGAACACTCCCCTTCCCCCAAGTAACCAGTGTGAGAACTGCTTAGGATAAGGGAAGTAGCGTTGGGAAAAACAAGAGTCTTGAGCTTGCCCCTCACCTTATTTGCCAGGACACCTCCATGGGCAGCCTGAGTATGAGCCAGAGGACACAAGAGAAATTAATCGCATGGGTAAACCTTTGCCATGTAGGAAAGCTAGTTTCGTTTGCATGAAGGAATTCACCTTGTAAGGGTATGGGGTAACTGCAACAGAAAACAGACAGAAACAGAAGAAAAAAATACTAAGCATGAAGAATCTGAGAAAAAAGATTAATGTTGTGAGTTTAGAAAATCCTGCTCTGGAAAAGAAAAACAAAAAACTAGTCTCGGGGGAGGGAGGAGGAAAAAGAAAAGCTGCATGAAGTCAGTTGTTTTTTATTAAAGAGACATCTCCAGTTTAATATGTTGTATTTATTCAACATCACCAATGCAGGGATGACAGGGAGTATTTACTGCTATCATTTAGTCAACTAGCAGCATGAAAGACAACAGGGCTATTTTTCAGTCTGTTTCACTGGAGACCTTTCCCATAGAAAATGATATCCAAAGACAGAAGAGAGATGTGGTACTATGTAGTAGGAAAACTGCAAGTTACCTAAAAGATCCAAAGGCTAAAACTTGCTGCTGCTCTAAAAGACACACCTCCGAAGGAGTAAATTAATTTGTGAAGCTTGTTAAGTGTGTAGGAGTATGGCACAAACAGCATCCTGTTCAAGTAGGTATATTCACAAAAATTATAAAGCCTGACATGCATCAAGTTGAATCTGAACTCAAGCAAACAGAAGCGGCATGGATGAGCAAAATGAAAATTAGCTGAATATAAAGTATATCCTGAGGCAAAAATCACAACTTGCAGACAGCCAATTCAATCCATAACTTTAAAAGCTTTTCTGGACTCCTCAATGATCCAAACATAAGGACCCCTGCAAACAACTTCAGTTGTCAACTCTGAGAGGATAAGAAACAAAATTTCTCAGAGAGATTAAGAAACAGCCTCAATTAACTGAACTGTTCTATTCCTGCCAACAAGTGATGAAAGTTCTCTTCACATGAAAAAATACTCAGCTGCCACTGAGCACACTGGTACTGTTAAGCTCTTCTATCTTTTATTTCCACACCACTATATAACCTTGGATCCAATACAGGTTGTGCACACTTTGCTTTAAAGGCATTTACAGAGTCTAAGATTTGGATATTTAACAGAACATCCACCACAAACTCAGTGAGCTGTTTGAACCACCAGAGCCCTGCAGCACAGGAAAGTTCCCCACAGTAAGTGAAAAGCTTTCCTTCAGAAGTGAGAACTTGCAAGGGGCTACTGTGGGACCACAGAATAAGCACCCACAGGCCTCGGCACAAGTCTCACTGTCATCCAGCCTCAAATTGTTTAGAATTAAAACAAACACTCAGCAACTTTTTTTTTCTGCCCAGAAACTAAGACACAAAGATGTTTTTGCTGCAATTCTGTGAAACAAATAAGCAAACAAGTTTCATAAGATCAGAAAGTTCTCTAACTGCTCCACAAGTGAGATGGATCAAAGTCAAGATGTTTTACAGATCCCAGTTGTTAAAGAGATTTACCTTCTTCACTATCTGAGGGACTGCTCTTCTCTGGAAGATTTTCATTCTCGTTAAGGTCCAAGGACTTTTCTAAAGACCTGCTCCTGACTAGCTTAACAGATTTTCTTTCTGAAGATGGAAGAGGGCTCTTTATTTGCTTCTCACTTGGGGACTCTTCCACCTGAAACAAACAAGAGGGAAAAAAAATCAGGAATCATGGACCATTTAAAAAACAAAACAAACCAAAACAAACCAACCATAAACAGAAAGTTACTTTCAAAGAAGACAGCCATACAAAGGAGACCACAAGTTCTATCACAGGCAAGCACTAAGTTCTTCCTTGTTCCTCTACCCCAGAAAACCTCCCTTTCCCTTTATTTAAATCCTGGTAACAAGGAATAGATTTATTTGTATGTACTACTGGTACCAAGAGCTGCCTTAAATGAGACAGTCCCCTTGCACCCACCTGTACAGTTTGGTTCCCTTCCCTGCATCAACACAAGCATTTATAAATTCCTTAACCTAACACAGATTTACTTTGTATTGATCAGGTTATTTTTTTTCCTGCCAGTTTAGTCTTGGGGGGAAGCACAATGAAACAGGCAGGGCCTTCCTCTTTCAGTAAGATTAGCTTATCCCAATTAGGTGTTTGAAAGGTTCTTATTCTGTAGGACTCCATTACTCTTTGACAGAAAAAAAAAAACAACCAAAACACACTAAAAATACTGTCTACAGCCATCCTATCTATAAAATTTTACTGCTCAGAAACACAGCAATAGAGTACCATTTGCCATCTCCAATACATCCCACAGAACATCAGTCACTGAATCACTGAAGCAGCTCTTAACCCTAAGCCATAATAACTGTTGGCTATGAATATGTGCCATTGTGTACTTCAAGAAGCAAACCTCTAGTGAAACCATATGGACAAGGTTTGTATATTTCAAAACGGCCCCTAAAAGCTTGTCTACCAGTTCAAATCACTGTTTCCATTCTAAGCCTCCCTCAAAGCCGCCATGGCCTCCAGTGGAACACCTGGGATCAACAGTAGCACAGCCCACACATGCAGCAGTCCATGGATCATAGTAAACATGATCAGGCTGCCTCAACTGAGTAGTTCTGATTCATCTGCAATACCATCATCCCTAAAAATTATTCAGCACTGACTCAAGAAAGAAAAAGCATCCACTGCTTGAATGGTTATCACATATTTCCTATATTTCTTGGTGTTTTTTCCAAAATAAAAACAATTCACTTTTTTTTTGTGCAACTAAGGGCCATTAGCAAAAGGTGGGTGGCTGGAAAGCAGACAGGCATGAATCTGACTACAGTACTAGCAGACAAAAACACTACTTTCAAGGTCAAAAAGCAAAAAAAAAAAAAAAAAAAAGGAAGACTGAATCAGAAAAGCAGGTCAATTAACAAATGCTGCTTTTGAAAGGAGCTACCATGCCTAAAGTCACACAGTAGGATCTAGGAGAGAACTAATATTTAGATGTCAAAGTATACCAATACAGAGAAACTCAGAAAGGAACCAGCTGTGGTACAACAGTCTAAAAATGGACATGTAGATCCAGCACAAATCCAAGGAACTCTCATAGCATTTTGATGCAAATTAGGGATCTGGCAAACAAGTGGAGCTCCCACCAGGAGCTTAAGAGCAGCCTACTATGCTATGAGCAGAGCACAAAGTCTGGCTTAAGTCAGAAGATGAGAGCAACAGCTGCAACAAAAAAGCCTTTCATGACATTAAAGAAGAGGACATTCATGCTGAGGCTTTTGGAATAAGTTTCAACTTAAACACACTTTTCTTGGGTTTTTGGTGTTGGGGTTTTGGGTTGGTTTGTGGGGTTTTCTTTACACTAAAGGGTAATGATTTTTAAGATCTGTCTCTGGAATTGAAGATGTGTAAGTTCTTCTCCTGAGCTAGACCAGTACTGCTAAGCTCTGTGCCAAGGCTCTTCTGGTTTTTAGCCTGTGAACAGCAGGCTCTGGGACAGGAAGGCCTCCTTACAAGGGGTGGAGAGAAGATGATGGTTGCAAACACAGGCAATAAGGTTGTTCCCACATTAATATATACTAAGAGAAGCAAATGAGCCATGACTGCTGTTTCACACAGACTCTTTCAATCAGCTACAGACAGCCATTAACAACATTTTTTCCAAGATGGGCCAAGTACCAAAGCCAATTCCACCAGTAGTTCAGAGATCCTCCTGAAGAGATCTTTGGGACTTTGTCTACCAGAGCAGTAGAGAGGAGGTTAAGCCTGTTTCCCTTCAGTCTTTGAAAGATGATTAACTGTGCTTTGTGTCACCAGTGCAATGGCTTTGGATAAATGCACTCTAAGCATTACTGCCTCCTCCTATTGCTCTTGTGGTTCTACCAAATATGCTGTAACCTCTGCGCTGTGGAGGGAGCACTGACATTCTTGAGAAATGCCAAGTGACACATATAGCTGAACACCATCATTATGCACTTTAGTTGCCCTGAAACACTAAACTAAACAGTTTAGTTACACATTTATCAAGATTGCACTTTCACACAATAATTAGAAGACTTTAAAGGCAGTTTATTCAAGAGAGAATCCTGGCGCTTTTCCTTTCTTACAGACCAAATCCCCAGGCATTCCTCCCTACCAACAAGCCCAATTAGACTTAGCACTCGGAAGAGACATTTCTGGGTGTGGCTTCTTTCCCAAGCATAGCAATTATTTTTAAATGGCTTGTTCTTGTGCAAGTAAGACTTACAAAGTCCAAACCAAGGCTACCTGTGTAGATTTTTAGTTATCCCAAAGAACCCAAATTCTAGCAGTATCCACAGTCCCCTCAGGCCTTCCCGACCTCCAAGAATGTCCTGTACTTCTAGGATTTCCATGAGGGAGACCCATCACCCAACTAAGTTTTTAACATCTGACAAACACCAGTATTGTTTGCTGGACATGAGTCTCTAGCCATTAACTTGGATTTTGGCAAAACCATTCAAAGCCTACTTAACCTCCAGATCAGTTCTGGCAAGTGACAAAAGCCAGATTTACATGGTAGTAAAAACTGTTAAAATAATTTCCTTTCTTCCTTCCTCAAATTTCCCAAAGCAAAAATTGCACCTTAGTGAAGCTTATAAAAAGTGCTTCCAATGATGCATTTGCTTTTCCAATATCTTTGGGATATCTAATAACAAAGAGAAAATGTCTGTAACCTTTTAAGACTACAACTACATACAGGAGTCCCTGTAACCATGCTAGACAATTTGCTCATCTCAGGTAAAGCACTTGCCATCCCAACCAGCCAAATGCATTCATAAATTCATATGACAGGAATGAACATAAGTAAAACATTCATGTTTTTTCAGTTCTGCTAACCCAAGGCATTAACATAAAATTCATCTTTCTAACAGCAAGTGTGGCATTTTCATCCTTCCTTCTGAAACATTTTCACAAGTTTCAATAAAAGGTTTCATATATTCACAACAGCAGACCAACTGACCTTTGAAGGCAAGAAAACAAAGCATAACTACCCTCTAATAAACCTCATGTATAAGAGAGACAGTAATATAAAAGGAGAGATCTTTTTAAATGACAAATAGTACAAGCAAGAAGCACTAGAAGTGAAAGAGGCACTATTTTCATAAGGCACTAGAATAAAAAGACATGGTCCCTAGGTAGGTGGATTTAAAAAAAAACCAAACAAACCAGGTAATTTTGTTTTTAAAGGAAACAATAAAACCAGACCAGGGCATAAGCCTCAGCATTCCAGCCAGGTTATGCAGAGAATTAGTGACAGGACATTGCTGAAACTCTCACCAACAATGTTCTCATACAGAATTTCATTAATTTTCAAATTTAAGAAACATTCTTGAATTCTCAAAGGCTTCTAAAGAAGTTACAATCCCCATGCCTCCTGTGCTTACAGGTACACCAGTTAAGCCTATATGCTTATCAGGTACAAATAGCTAGAAAGGCTGTGTCAGCACTTACTCCTGGCAACGTGTGTCTGTTGAGTGATTCTCCTTCCGCCTGAATTGAGGGTTCACGAACTAAACCAATCATTTTAGGTAGTTTTTCATCCCTTTCTCCAGAATCATCACAAATACTGGATCTGTCCAAAGCAAAAAGGAAGATAACTTTAGAGATATAAGTACAAAAAAAATCTGAGAAAGACTAATGGTGATTTTTGCATTCAAACTATGGCTGTTCAGCTAACATTAAAAACTACCAACTCATTCTTCCCACATCCAGCTCATTAATCCCTCAAGACCTTTCCCTCAGCCTAGCCACCTCTCAGAAGATCCAGCTTCTGTTCATAAGGTTAATAAAATGAAGCACTGATGAATCACAGAGAAAAGTGAGTGCTGCAGAAAAAGAGAAAACAGAGATAGCTTAGAACAAATTTGGAAAGAAAAATGTTTAAGTATGAGAAAATAATTTTTTTCTTGCATCCCTTACTCAAGAGTTGCAGAGCAATGTCTTTTTCAGAGGAAATAAACAAAAAAACCCCAACCAGAAAATATTTAATAGGACACCTTTTGAAGCTTATGATGAACTTAAGAAGGTTTTTCTAACAAACTTACTCGGGTAACATAGGATTTAAAAGTGACAAGTTACACTGATCAGTTTTGTAGAGTCATACCTATTTGCATAGAGATACATAAAGCACTGTTATTGACACCATCAGTTCATAAATTAGTTCACATTTGTTCAAAAGAAAAAGGCAACTCTTTAAAAACCCACATTGTTATTACAATTATTCCAGTTTATTTATTTATTCTTATTCCGGTTTTCTAATTCAAGGTGAGGACAATACAAAATTGAGCTAAGACCTCAGACATCAGGAGAACAATGCAAAACAAGTGTTTCAGTCTCCACAGAGGAGACTGAAAAAGAAAAAAGTGTCTGGAAGTCATATATAGCTCCATTCCACTCAGCCCTTCCATACTGCAGAAGGGCATAGAGATCCTGCCTAGACACCATCATGAGAAAAGGTTGCTATTTAAGCTGTCCTATGCTGATATCTGCCCAAGCAGATCCAGAGAGAACAAAGTCTTCCTACCTCTCTCCTCTGTGGGGCCTCTGCTGCACTCCCACTATTTTAGAAAATGAACACAGTTAAGTTTTTATGCATGCTCAGTCTATGCAGGTCAGATTTTTACATCCTTTTACTATAGGCTTAAGCTTTCTAGTAAGGCTACAGCAAGCACTCTGGAAACAGACTTTCTCAGAAAGAGGACACTGCTTCTCCCTGAGTGTTTCAATAGCCTTTATAGCCTCTCCTTACCGAGATTGCCCATTGTCCTCAGAAGATGAGTGGAAGCTCTCCATCTCCTCACTGTTCAGACCCAGCTCAGAGCCATAGCTCTGGTGTACCAGCTGCCAGAATTCCTGCTTGGTCAGCCTCTGAAAGAAAGCCAGGCAGTCAAGAACCACAGTATGGGACAGCAAGGCACTGAAGGTAAAACAGTAAGTTTTAATTACGCCACAGCCTTTAACCTCAATTCTGACAAGGACTGAAAGCATTTGGGTATCACATTCCAAGATTGGATTTCAGCATTTTGGGCAACACTACTCCTGTCTACTCCATATTCCCAATCCATCACTGTTCGACCAATAACACCTGACATAAGAAAGCTTGTCATTTCAAGAAAACATGCACCTATAGCCATTATTTGTTTCTTCACGTGTCACTGACAATTTTGCAGATACCTTCAAGCTATCCCCCCTCTTGGATTTCACTTGATACAGCACAAGATCAGTAACTACTAGACAGCCAGGGACTCCCTCTTTGATCCCAGACAAACTGCTTAATAGATACCTGCCTGTTTCCTGAGGATGATCAGAGTGCTTTACAAGCTTGCAGTCACTACAGGGGTGTCTGGGTCAGCCAACTGTCCACTTTGCTAAGGTGGGACAGGAGGTCCTCACTTTGGACCACCAGCAGCCTCTTATGAAAAACAGTTGTTTTTTTTTCAGGATTACCTTTACTCATCAGTAGCTACTCCTCTCTTTACAGTATCTCTGCCCTGCTCAGTGAATACCCACAGCTGCTGCAACTTATTTAAAGTTCTCCTAAACCATGAGAAAAGTTTAGAAGTGAAAGTGGTATGGCAGGTTCATTTCTGCAAAGTAAGCAACGAGTTTCAAAGTCCACCTCACCTGTAAAGGATTACAGGGAGAAGAGGGAAGAGGGAAAAAAGAGAGAGAGAAAGGAAATAAGTTTTTGGTATTTAGCAGAGCTCCGCGAGCAATACTAGCGATCTTAAAAAAACCAAAGACACTACACTGGAAAATGTGCCCCGGCCACAATCCATATTGATCAAGGGAACAGGACTGTGCTAATGAGGCAGTAACACAAGTAGTGCTTACTATTTGCATGAAATGATGACATTAAATACCCATGCATTATTTAAAGGGCTTTTAAATTATCCTCTCCACCTCCCTGCTTCACCTGCAGTGTTACACTACCCGCAATTTTAGACAGAAACGCAGAGCTGACCCACGGGCAGGGATGGAACTGCGCGCCCCCCGGGCCGCCGCACTCACCCTCCCGCTGCCCTCGCCGTGTCCCGCACCGACTCCAGCCTGGCAATTCCCGCCGGGCAGCGCCGCACCCGGGACAGCCCCGGTCCCGCCGGGAGCCGCCGCGCTCCCACTTCCTGCTGGGCGGCGGCGGCGGAGCCCGACTGGGGTCACCGCTCCGCCCGCTGCGGGGCCGGGGCAGCGCCTTCCCTGATACCTTCGCCGGCTGCCTTTCCCGGCTTGCCTCGCCTTGCCTTCCGCGGCTGCCTTCCCCGGCTGCCGGCTCCGAGCGGAGCACCCACGGAGGTCCCCCAAACTGCAGGGAGGCGCCCGAGGACCAGGGTAAACCCAGCCGGGTTCGGGAGATCAATAGGGGTTTTTCCCACTGGTGTTTTCCAGCACAACAGGTTTCAGGCTTTTCAAAAAGTAGCTGGCACAAGCACGCTATTGGCAGAGGTCAGTTTCAAGGTATTTAATCCTACCGAAGACAAAGCAAATATTAAAACACAAAACACACAGCCATAAAGCAAGGGTCATAGCAGCCAGGGGCAGCCTCCTTCTGCCACGGGGGTTTGTTCTACAGAGCAATGCACTGCTGGAAACACGTGCATCAGCATACAGCTGCCTTACCTTCTGCAGACATGCCGTCTTTTGGAACAATAAACTCATAATAACAAGCAACTACTTACAGCTGTTCTCATTAAGAGGTAAAAAACAAGGGCAGGCATTACATGGTTTCAAAATATGACTGAGGTATCTTTAGGCAGCACACCTTTCAACGAGAAGTCAAACAAGAGAAAAGGCTACTTTCACTTCCATTGCCAAGTATTGCCAGTGCCTTTATTTACAGTCATAAGAAAATAACTGGAAAATAGTTAATGCCACTGATTAAATTCACTGGCATATTCTGCAGCAGTCTATGGGCAAATCAGACTGCCCTTGTATACTGAGCTTAATGGTTTGAGGAAAGCAGAAAAGCATTTTAGCTGTGCATTTTAGGAATCTATTAAAGCCACTTCCTGTGGTTTTGTAAAGTCAATGCTACCAACTTTTGCTTCTAAAACAGGATTCTTGCACTCTGCCCAATTATTCCTAGCTCAGCTAGATATAGTAAGTTCTTAATGGTCACAACCCAAGAACAAACCAGACTTGCTTTATTGTATTAGAAAGGATCACTTCTGAAAGCAAAGGAGGGCATAAATTTTCTGGGTCAGACTTCTGCTTCTGAGAGGATGGTTTAGAGAAGCTCTGAAGCTTGAAAGGCTGAATCTTAACATGAATTACTTTGCCCATTCAAGGTGATAGTCCATGCTGGGTTTTTCCTTAGTTCTCTTTGTATACAAACAAAGGCTACAAGAAGCAGCTGGAATACATTTTTGTCTTTTCAGACAGAGTATAAAACATCAATACTTTGCTTCATCCTAGCCAAAGCGGTGTCATGGCACAAGCAACACTACAGGCAGCCACAGAAGAAAAGCTGCTGATTTTCACCCCCTATAGACAAATGTAGAAATGAGAACAAGATATGCTATACAGGCAGACCCAAGAGACAATCAACCACATTCCCACACTGATACAGAACTCTGATTGCTTGTTTGCAGAACAGGAGAAGAAAACAGGAAACTCACTCTAACTGCCCAAACTTGAACGCCAAAATCAAACCAAGCCCTCTCTGATCTCTAAAATGACCCTTATTATTAAGGTGCGAATAAACATCTCTCTTTTCACAACCTTCCTGAAAAGGTGGTGGAGAAAGCAGAACTGCTGTCCTGGTAGACATCCGCCACAAGAAGCCCAATTGATCAGAAATTCTGGTCCCTTCTCACACATCTAGACTTACCTGCTACAATGTCTCTGGAGACAGGTGCAAATCTCTACCCAGCAAAACATATGAAGAACAATAGGAAAGTAAATCCAGCTCTAAGGAAGAGGACTCATGGGAATTGAGACCGATTAAGTTAAGATCTTGTTCCATTAGAAATAAGGAGTGCTGTGTTTGTTTGGGATTTGAATGACCTGTCTAATTACATTTTAATTTGTTCCTTCTCCTTAAACTGGAGAGATATTTGACACCCATGAGCTTTAGGAAAATAAAGCAAAAGTATAAATAGCATTGCTCTTACTGTTGATAGCAGCCAGAGAAAAGTTGTTTTACTCATCTGGAAAGCCTACTACAAAACAGGATTTTCAGCTGATTTTATAAAGCGATGTATTATTGAAAGCTGCAGTGGATATGGAAGCAGCTATCTGTTTTATCAAGACTGGTGTCATGTCTCTTCCAGACGTGCATTAATGACTCCTTATTTTCCATGATGCTGGAGCATTTAAAAAACAATGGCAAGGCACACATTTTGCAATAGGGATGGAGAAAAAAAAAAACAATGTGGAATTTTCCTTGAAAGAAAGAAGTCTTTACATGGACATTTACAGAATAAAAAGCCTAAGAAAGGACCATCTTAAGAGGAAGGTACTCACTGATTACCAGAAGAACCAAAGCTGAAGGGCACCAGACACAGTGCTGTATCTGAGCAAGGTCTGAAGGAGAAGTTACGAGCTAGAGAATAACAACTCAGCTATAAAAGGGACCAAGAGTCCCATCAGAATTGTGATGCAAAGTTGGGGGAGAGCATTTTGAAGGATAAGTTTAGGCACAGAATAGCATGTCACCATTTACTGTTTTTCCTGCACAGTGCAAGTCACTTCCACTAGAAAGGCAGACTTTACAAGGGACTACTTGTTCAACCATCTAGGACATGCAGTACGCAAGAGGTACAAGTCAGAATGGCCACAAGATGGAGATCTGGGAAAGGGCATGTTGACCACACCACGTTGTTCTGCAGGTGGTGAAAGCTTAAGGTGTATCAGGTAAAGCAGACAGGTCACTCTTCAGAGCTGAGAGCTTGTAACACGAAATCTATGCCCAGGAAGTGTTGAAGATCCCAGTCACCAAAAAGCACCTCAATATAGACATATTTTGAAGCAAACACAATTCCAGTCCCCTGGATCTAAAGCCTGAAAATTGGGGATTATTCACCATCAGGTGGCGCAAACCAGCACTGTGACACCGGCAGTCAGAGTTATACTTCAGATTACAACAGAATGACTCTATTTCATAATTTAACATTGCATATCATGCCAGGGCCTCAGACGTATAAGATATTTTTCCAGTGTATGTTGTCGCTGCCATGGGGTGGTGAGGAGAAAGCAGTAAAACTGCAGTAAAACCAAGGACTCTCTTTTAGCATTAGTTCCTTAGACAGCCGTAGTGGAGTCAGCGTATCCAGCCCTAGCAACTTCAGTTTCTACTTTCAGCTCCACAGTGCCCCACTATAGGCCTGATCCAGCAAAGAATCATCACGTAGGCTGACAGGGGACTCACGTTCTAGCAGAGAATCAGAAGTCATGACTACATTGCAGAAGTAGGAGCTCAACCTAACAGAAATCCTATTTCAATAAGTAGTTCCCAACATACTACATTAAAAAGCCCTACATACACCTCATGGCAATGCTCCATGTTACAACAGAGAGCCCCAAGCAGAAATCCTCACAACAGACTTACCATTTAACATATTTCAGTGAGGATGCAAGCAAGCTAACAGCAAGATTTGCTAGAAAGAATACGGATAGTTCCCAAGCTACTCAAATGCACCAGTCCCTAAAACCTCCTGGCTTAATACAGCTCATCTTACACGCAGTCCATGCCTCCCGCTTTCTTATCTAATCCTTCAGTCAGTGCTCCGAAGTGAAAAATCATTCTTTCTGTGACACTCACTTCAGTGTCACAGAGTAGATACACTAACAAGGCAAACCAAGTGCCTTTAGTCTGCCCTAAAATGAATCTAACAAAAAAACCAAAACCAAAACCAAGCAACCAACCAAACAAACATGTAGCTACTACATATAAGTAGTGCAATGGCTTTAAGTCTTTGGGGACCACTGTAGCACAGTTACATATGGATATTTCAGTGTGCAATTGCAACTGTGTTAAAATATTTAAACAATGAGAGTCAAACAGGAAGAAATTGGTTTACAAAAATTGTCTTTCTTAGTGATGCTCTGTTAACAGTGTTGGTCCATTTTTAGAAAGAAGATGATCTTAAGTATCCACAAATTGCAATATAAATCAAAATAACTAGCAGAGGTTGCCAAAATACACTTCCATAGCATACAGCCTGCCTTTGTTGCACTTATTCAAGGTCAGAGGAATTGTAATGAGTTGGCTGGCGAAGGTTCAGCTAACTTTATCCGAGGAGGAGAGTTTTGGTCTTTTTTTTTAAAAGTTTTCACTGAGGAAGTCTCTCGCCTTTTGGACCACAAATTAATCACAGAAATGTAAAGCAAGTCCATGCTGATTTAGTAACACATGCTTGAGCTGGTAGTGACGAGAAATATGCAGACTATACATGAGACAAAATCATCAACAGCAGAGTTTAAGTGGCCATATGAGAAGGAAAACATGAGAATTTTATCTGGGATGTAAAGTACAGGGAACCAAAGGACAACATCAGATTAGAATTTTAAGTCAGAAAGAAAAAGCTAACTTCAAGTCTCTTATCCTCCCAAGACACATCTACCTACATTACAAAAAGGTACTGACACGTACAAGCTTACCTTGTCCAGCAACACATTCTGCCATAAACGGAAGATACTGAGGTAGCTTCTGTCTCTTGCACTGAATGATGTGAAGAAAAACTGGGGAAAATGAGGTAAAAAACAAAACAAAACAAAAATTACTTGCAGCTACTTTCAAGGATCCCAGAATGCTTCCTATGTTTTCTTTTATCTTAAATATACTAAGATTTTCAGTAACAGCGCACCTCCTTTACCCCGAGTTTGTTGAATGTGAATATTCCTCACACTCCACACTTTTTTATCACTTTCAAGAAATAAGAGTCAGTTTCCTAATGTCCATATAGTAAATAAAGATACTCACTCTTCTGGGCATCTGATTATCTTGACACAAAGGAAGAGCTCCTCAACTAACTACACCCTTAAACCTTTCTCCCACTTCCAAACAGGAGGTGAAACAAATCAGAGATGCATATGCCTGTTTCTTATAGGCCACAGCTCCTTCCATCCTTTAGTCACATATTCCTCTTACTAACATTTTCATATGAGATTATGTAAAATTAAAATAATTAAAATATTAGATCAAATGAGATGCATCCTTTACAGTATTAAAGTATTTCCCATTTGAAAGTTATTTTTGTAAAGATGACTTTCTTCCTTGTTGATGAAAGTTAATACTGGATAAATTGAGAGGGAACAGCTAAATATAAGGAATCACAGTTCCCTCACAAAGAATAGCTCCAGATTCACTGTGGAAAGCTATTCTGTGTGTCCAGGCAAGAATTATTATTATTTTCAAGGCATTTACAGACAAGCTATCATGAACTATGTTGCACATAAGAAGACTGCATCATGCTTTTTAGTTTTTCAAATAGACACTCACAAACTTCATTTCCCAGCACATACAACTGCATGTTCTAGGGTAAATTTCTCTGTAACTTGAAACCCATAACACCACAGTCCTTTTGTTTTCAGCAGTTTTCTTGCAGGGGCACTTTAAATCCAGTGACTTTGATATTTTTCTAATATCAAGAATACACATTCTGAATTCATGCCCTAAACTTTTAGTTTTCAAATGGCTTTCCTTTCAAACAGTGAGACAAAGCCTCTTACTTTCTGGTTACTGCATCAACACTACTAAGGGATTCTGCAATCAGACTAGAGCTGAATTATCAAACTAACATGCACAGGGACCAAAACACCAAGTCAGTCCAAATCACATTCAAAATCTGACAGGGAAGTTACTTCTGCAAATATAAAATTGAATAAGTGCTCTGTCCTGAACAATATCATATAACAAGAATATATTTAATATAGCTTTTCACCTTTTCTCCTTTTGTTGCTATTTGTATGGCATTTGGAATGAGCCGAGCAGTCTTCTCCTTTGTCATGAAAGTGATATCCTTCAAGGCAATAGATATCTAAGCAGAAACAGATCTAATAAGACACACTGAAACTAACTATTAAGACTAAAAATTTAAAGTTACAGAACATGCAAGAGGAACTCTAACCCTAAACCCTGGGATGCACTTTAGTTGAGATCATAAAGACAATTACTGTCTTCCCTTGCTAAGCTTAACAGCAAATATTCCAAAGGAGAAGCTACGGCAACTTAAGAGTAATCTCCTCCTCTTTCATACTCAGACTAGGGAAGAAAGTGGTTCTTTCTTCTTCCCCTCCACTCCTCTGGCCATACTCCACAATCCCAATCAAATGAAAACCACAGATCTGAAAGCCAAGCCCAATCAGTATGCTAGACATAAAGGAGGACATAGTCTGTTATCTGATGTCTTTTGTCTCTGTCAATCTCACACAAGTTTGCAGTATATTCCATTTTCAGGGGTTTATTTGCAGTCCAGACACTGCAAGAAAATCTTCCTGCTTAGGTGTGCTTGCCTTGTATATAAGTGCTGGAAATCTAGAGCAGCATGGTCTGACTGGCTGCAACAAGCCATTTCCATCTAGCCTACCCCTTCCCTTGAAGGCAAGGCTGCACTGCCATTCAGCCTGAAAAAAAGGAAGAACATACAACAGCTGGATGTTGCTTTTTTTCCCTTGTGTGCAAAAGGTCCTTCACTTTCTCTCTGCAGCAACACAGCCTGCTAAGGAGGTCCCAAAACTTGGCTCTACCATTGTAGCTGATGAGCTCTGACCAAAGCTATCACTGAAGATATCACTCTCCTAGACAAGTGGAACAGGATACCAGGATATATGCTGTTTTGCCTGAAAAAATCAGTCCTTGAACAGTTTATATATGCAAGGGTGTCATTTCAAAGGGTTTATTTTTAATTTACTTCAAGCCTAAAGTAAGAAATAGTCAATCATCAAATACATCTAATGAAATTAAGCTTTGTTTACACTTAAATATTTCTGAACCTCCTCACTGTCCTAAGTACACCAGCTCTTTATTGTTTGCCCTGGGTACTTCAGAGCACTTAAGAGAATAAGTTAAGGTATGAGCAGTTTCACAGCTCACAGAACATTTTTACACACCCATCACCTACTAGCTAAGTTATCTTCCTTTTCTCATTCATTGCATTATGCAAGCTCTACAGCAGATGCAACAACTGCTTGAGTTAAAAAAATTAACTCATTAACTTAATTTTTAGAGAAATAGAGGGCCAACATATCACAAAGACCTACTTTCACTCACACTGTTCAAAAGCTACAGACCACAATATAAGAACTTGCAGAGGGCATTTATCAATTCCCTCTCACTGTTCTTAGATGCCAATATTTACATGTGAGACTAAATCAAGTGAAGCTCGGTGCTGGAGAGTTCTTGAGTAAGGCAACACCATGTATAGTGTCCTGCTCCTGGTCTTACAGGAGAAGATCAAGTGTTACATTCCTTTATAGGGTAACTCTCCTTGGTAAGGAGAGGCAAATTGTCACCCAGGAATATAAAAGATCAACTTTAGCATGCTTCCTAAACTTCCTATGCTGAATGACTAAGCAGGCTTACTTCAGCATGAGGATGTCTCCAATGGTGTTCTCATTTTACAGAGCAATGCATCTGCATCTCCACTCAGGGATACAGCCCAAAGTTATAGGATGAGATTGACAGGACAAGCTTTTCTTGAGGAACTCTACCCCTATATCATGGACAGCATAGGACAAAGAAAAGGTGGGATTGAAGTGTGCTAAGAGATCTTACTGTGGTCTCCCATCGGAAAATGTTGCTGTGGAAACAGAGCCAGTTTTCAGAGAGATACAAGCGTCCTTGCAGCAGGATATCCTTCTGGAGTGCACAGGCATAATCTATGCAGACAGAGTAAGAGCAAGTTACTCATTTATGGCAGCACAGTTGACTCAAACTTGTTCACTAAAGTGACACAAGGGTATTAAAACCTAATAAAAAGCCATTTCTTTCTCTCTTAAGAAGTTTACAAAGGCAGACTTGTACTAGGTTGCATCCAGACCATTGTCCTGGGAACACTCCAAAGCCAGCACTGATGGAGTACCTGTGTGGTGACAGCACTCCATGTATCAACCCCCTGTACATTATCCTATGCTTTCAGAGAAGAGGTATCAGGCAAGACCAGGAGCACATGGGAGAGTATTCATTAGTCAACCTTCAAAGTGCCTAAACAACAGAATACGCAAACATTTTATAGTATAACAGATTATACTGTCAACTCCTACATAACACTAGTTCATATGTTGTAGTAAGATAATAATTTTCCACTAAACAGTCTATCACTAACTAAAACTATCTGCAGAGTGAGACACTAAAAGGCATCTTGAAACTATCTGGTTCTTCAGGCAGAGGATATTTCCAGAAGCTGACTGCCATTTTTGTGATACTGTCTCTCCATCAAACATCCCAATTAAGAAACATGCTTCATTTGGAATGCAATTACCCATCATCAGATACCTGCTAATTAAGAATAAGAGCACAGGATTTGGTTGCACATTTTAAAAATCTCAGAGACCTCTCACTATTTCAGAGCCTAAAGATTCAAACAAAAGGAATTTTCAGAGGTACTAGTAGACTTCTTTTTGAAGCTCCAACCTAAAGGTTATATACAGAAAATACCCCAAATGTATGTACTCATGCAGGCTATTAATGATTTTAACTTCAGAGGTATCAAATAGCATTGCTATTTTGAAAAGTATGGTATTGTCCAAGTCAGAATTTTGATTCTGTGTACTATGAGAGAATGAATACTTCAAGTTCTTGTTCAAGTACCAAGAGGTTCAGCAGTCCCCTAACTTCAGGCTAAATCTACATCTACAGAAGTTTTTATTATATTTTTTTAATTCTCTTGGGTTCCCCCCCCCCCCCCCCTCAAATTATCAAGTGGAATTAAAGTTTCTTGCAACAAGAATGAGGCATGTACACAAACCTTCAGAGACATAACTGTAAACAGAACTACCTGAACTTAAATCTAAACTAGTGGATGTTCAACAAAAAATCAGATACCAAAATGCTGAGAGAGGAAGGCAGCTGGAGTTTGAGGTTAAGGAGTTGAGGAAAGCATTACTAAGAAGTTTGCATCTGACTTCTATGTTTGCAAGAGGGATTCAGACCTATAAAGGTCATCAGTGGACAAGTGATGAGCAACCCCATCTGATCTACTTACATAAAAGGGAGAGATCAGCATTTCTCCTTCTAAATTTTCAGAATCAATAACTAAATATGCCACTTGTAAACAATATTATCAGGGAAATTATAGTGGCACTCCAAATTCCAATTTAGAAAGTCTAAGTAATTCCTTTCATTTTAAGAAAATAGTATTTCCTACAATCTTTATATACAGTGCTCATTACAGTGGAATAGTTGCTTCTTTTTAAGTGCTAAGTTAAGCACAAGAGCAGTTACGAGTCTTTTAATGAACAGCAGCAAGTAATGGCCTCTCTGAGCACTGTAAAGCCTAATAAGTTTCTCTGCATCAAGCACAGGAGGAGCTCTTTGCCTAGAGGATGCAAAAAGTCCTCCCAAAGAAGCACTGTTTTTTATAGGATGAAAAAAAATTATATAAAAGCAGTGACTTTGCTTCTGATGGAGCAGGTGCTAAATTGTTAAGATCAACCCATTACTTTCTCTAAGTCCTAGGCAGTGTGTTCTTTGAAACTGCTTCAGAGTTTGCTCCATGGCTTTCTGTATCAATCAAGTGTAAGGAGAAACATCAAAACAATGCTTTGAAGTAATAACCTTTTCTTCTGTTTTACTTCAGTACTCAAGTATTTTAAAAATTCAGAAGGCATTTCAGAGGATAACTGCCTCCTTCTGAGGCTGGGAAGAGACACAGGAATTTAACTGTTTCAGAGCTGTCACTTGCACACTTGGAGCATACATTGGCAGCCTCTAAATATTCCGTTCATTATAGGCTGCATAAAATGAAAGATTAATTTAAACCATCACAATGCCACATTTTATAAAAATAATTCTTGAACAGTGCATTTGTTAAACAATACAGTGAAGGCACATGATAAAGGAGGGAATAAAGTTCATCACTGTATCCAAAGGAGGCAGGGTTACATATTTGCCTTCTTTGGCTTCTGCAGTGGAGTGAATCAGGGAACTGGAGCTCAAAAGGAACCTATCAGTGTTGAGATATTATGCACCACAGTTTGATATTCTGACACCTGCTTCTTTCCTCTCCTATTCATCTGAAAAAATAGTCTTTTAAATTACAAACACCCACTGTGTCACTCAGTCACAGAAGTCATATTAATCAAGGTGCCTAGGCAAGGGTATTAGTTCCAGGGAACAAGGGCAAAGCTTTTGCTAAGGATGGTCTACCTACTTAACAGGGTCTCTGAAACAACATCCCTTACCTTTGTATCCAAGCTTCAAACCCTTACAACTGTGGAATCATTCCCTCCTCTGCCAACTTCTACAGCAATTGACTGTCATAAGTAACTGCTTCTTTAAAATAAGAGAGAGGACTCAGACACTCACAGAAGAGAAAATAAAAGGTTATGACAGTGCAAGAGGTACACCAAGTTGGTTGCCCATGCTGGAAAGAGCATAAAACAAATTCAGAGCTCTCAGGATTTAGTTTTACCTCTGTTTTTCATCACACTAGCATCACACAAGCCTGTCAATGCATGTATGTAAAGTTCACGTGCTCAGTTCCCACCCTGACCTTGCACAATGATTTTCCTTTTTAATTTGTCCATTGTCAGACAGTCATATCTCCACTATGGGTTTTGCCTAAAAATACACTAAAAAGTAGAATCAGGAAAAATCTAAAAGGTTTCCATCCTGTAACTAGATGAATTCCATCCTCTCCTTCACTTCTCAATCCCCAAACCAAATCTGTCATTTTCACAAAGCAGGTAGTACAGGAGAGGAGTATGGACCTGACTTTCCCTGGAGGTATCTGGTGCTAGTTTAGAGACAGTTATCAGCTATAGTTAGAATTTGCCATAAAAAAAAAAAAAAACAAAACCAAAATGCTTTGACACTACTGCAATCTGGAGTTATCAGCCAGAAGACAAGGATTTTTGCTGTGATTATGTCTTACCTACTATGAGTCTCTCTGAGTCTGGCAGATGAGAAAACTGTCTCTTGAATTCCTCACTCCTATATTTGTAAGTGGAACTTGAGAGCTGCAATAAAGAACAGTAAAAGGTTATGCAAACAGATTTATTTTCAGCCATCAACTGTCTTCATACTGGAAGCGTAATTTTATCTCGAAGAACAAATGAACATCAAAAGAGCAATAAAGAATAGGTGGTATCTAAATGTGATCATCACTGTAACTTTATGCTTGCTTATATAAGAGTATTTAGGACAGCATGGGCCAAACTAATCCCTGTATCAGGCCAGATGCCAATTACAAGGCATTCCAGTTGTACAATGGCAACGTGTTCCACTCATAAGGAGATGAGAGCCCTTCTGGGGCTAAATATTCTAGCACAGGCTACATGAAGAGGCAGCAAGGCCATAACACAGAGGTGAGAAAGCACATCAAGCCCTCATGTAGGCCACCAGCTAGACACAAGGACACAACCTAGAACACCAATGTCTACTTGGAGCACCATTGCAGGAACACTACAATGCACTGGACTTTCTGCCAGTTGCCGTAACTACAGCAGTAGGAATAAAGGTAATAATTACCTTCAGTAAGCACAAATAGCAGCAACCACCATCACTTCTTGATTGTCTGATCTGTTCTACATTTCACCCCATATTTAGGGATCCCTATTTCTATGATTCATTTGAGATTCAAACTAGACAGCAAACTCACAGCAAACTATCTTGATGGACTTTTAACTCATTCTTATAAACAAATGTTTCCACTCCCATTCAAATGAAGAGCTTCAGTACATTCTCCAGAAAATGGTCTGCTGTGAAAGCCCTATTTTTCATTTTGCAGTTATAACAGGGCCATTTTTCTTTTTTTCTTAGAAGATGTTGGACACTAATTTTAGAGACCGTCCATTTAACACAGGAGAAGGAAGGAGGCAAAGAACCACTTCTGACTGTGTAACCTTGCAGGATGTTTTGTTAAAATAAAAAAAAATCTACTCTTGACACACTCCTGCTGCATGTTAGTTGGTTGCTAAACATTCACTACGTTTGTGCTTTTCATCAAAACAATCCCAGAACAAAGACAGGCTTATCTTCAGGTTGAGGGTCTTTTAATAAACTACAGCCAATAGTGCTCCCAGCTCCTTAAGATTCTCACATTTTTGCTCTTATTTTCCCAGAGGACATTTCTGCTGCTTGCAGTTCAAAAGTTCCTCAAATACCATCTCCCCTACATTCACATCCTATGACGGTCTGTCATCTACTTCCACTTGAGAATTTAGCTTTTAGGCCACAAGAACACATAAATGATCCTTCAAGGTCAAATGTTTATGTGCAAGTAATACAGGAGAGAGCAAAGTTGCCCTGACTTAGTTCAGCTTAAAAAAAATTTTATTCATGGTAATGCAAGGTAAGTCTTTATGTCTGACCACTGTTAAGAGTACATATTTGCTGTCCACTAATATTCTGAGCATTGTAATGCAAAAGGACAGTGAGGAATGCAGACAGAAAAGACATCCACCCCTGTCCTTCTGAGAAAACTGAAGATGAGAGTTTTGGGTGCAGGTAAAGGGCAATATGCTTAACATGTTCTCTAAGCTGTACACTTCTGGTTACATTTCAGTTATTTCTGAGGTTATAAAAATAATGTTCTTGGAGAGTACATCATCTACTGCAGGTGACAGGCTGTGGTTTCTTGGCTTGGCCACATCAAGACCTTTTAACTGCTCATCCAAAACAGGCATTCAACAGCTGCACTGCTTTGAAGAAACTTGAGTTCTTTCTAATTATGCTGGAAAGAGTCATGGAAGAAAATGACAAATTAACTCCCACTTGTAAAGTTTCTACTTGTAGTTCCAGAGATTCTGTAGTTTACACTCATACTTCAGTTGACTGAAGTCTGAGCCTGTAGTGACAATGGCAGCATAGAAGGTGATAAGAGAACTGGTCTGCCATGAGGGCAAAAGAAAACTCACAATCTCCAAGTCTGATTTATGAAACCATGATTTAGGAAGCAATGCTTTAAAGGAGAAAAGTAGTTTCTCTAACAGGCTGTAAGCAAGAGCTACACAGAAGTTAAGCACTTCTGTGGTTATGAGACAAAAGTAATCAGAAGGAGAATAGGAACATTGTTGTATCATAGACACATTTATATTAGTGCCTGAATCAGACAGTTCAACAGCTCCAAGAATCCAAACTCAAGATACTGAGTTTTACTTAGAAAGGTTTTTTTTCTAGAGCACAAAACCTGCTATAGCTTGTCTGAGAAATCCTTGCTGGCATTTAGAAGTGTTGTCATGAGTGACAAACAGGCTATAAGAAATCCTCTTATTAATTGTAGATTTCTACTGAGCTCTTAGGACCTTTATTCGGAGGCTGCTCTGTATCCTTATCTAATCAGTAGGAAAAAAAGTGAGCACACTGAAACTTTTTAACCTTATCTTTTCTGTACTTTCCATGAAAACAGGCTCACCTAGATCTGTAATTCTTACCTACTCAGTATGTGGCTTGATGATTAAGAAATCCCCCAATGGATTTGGGAAACAACAGGGACAACGATAACACTATTAGCAATTTCAATTTCCCTTAAGTGAAGAAAATAAGACATTTCTATGAATACAGCATCTCTCATAATCGCTACTATAAAGTCCAACACGTGGCAGCATTTGAAACAGGTTGCTACCTCTGGGTTACAAACTCTAGCATCAAATATTGAAAGAAAAGAAAAAGGCATAAATGAGGTTGTAGCATGACATTTAAGAGATGAAAATAGCAATTCATTTTTAACACATACACATTTCTAGGTTTAATTATAAGTCATCAGGCAACACTTTGCCTGAGGATAGTCTTAGGCATTTATGGCTATGCTATATTTAATCACCATAAAAAATTAAGTCCAGCCAACAATATATTAGGACTTTCCATCTGAAGCCACAAAATATACCAGAAACCTGTAAAATTGCATAAACAGAAAACCATCTTCAGTGACAAACAAAACCTTTTACTGAAGACAGTTACATAAGAACCAGGTATTACTTAGAGACACATAACCAAGTGATTCTCATGCCTTGTTTAGAAACGGACCAGTCCAACTATAAAAAGTCATGTTCCAGAAAAAAAGTAAACCTAAATGGGACTAAGCTGAGTTATTTATAGGATTTAAAAAAACCTCAAACAAACAAACAGCTTCCCTTCATATTTACATCTTCAAAGTGTGGCCACTACAAACAATCTTAGCAAACTGCAGAGGAAAAGTAAGCTACGTCTTCTCCCAGGAGTACAGCAAAAATCCTAATCGTTAAGAAATTACTTGATTGCACATATCACTAAGCATGCAAATAGTCAATCAACCTCAGCAGAGTGGTTTGCACATTTTTTAACAATCACTAATGACAGTAATAATTTTGCATTTACTTTGTTAGGGTTTTCCCTTTGTTCTGAGAAACCACAAAACTCAAGTTACCCGACAAATTGCGTTCCATGGTTTTGACATGCAGCTATGAATACAACAGCTGAGATCACCAGTAAGTTGACCTCACCAGCACAGTAGCACAACTTTGGCATCACCTGATTTTAAGAGATGCACACAAGTCTCCCACTGAGCTTCAGTCTTGGTATCAGTTACCACCACGTGCTTGGGGCACCAGCATCAAACAAGTGTATAAGCAAGCTGCCTGACCTACTCCTCTTTTATGCTCAGAAGCCTCACTTAAGTAGCAAAATATGGCCCATGAACACATGGCTTTACTTCTCTGTCTACAAGTATGTAAATCCATGCCACTATTCTCTAAACCCCACTTAAAGATCACCTGACATGCTACTGCCCTAAGACAAAGGAGCTTGACCAGTCATTTCCTATGAAGTTTTAGACACATCAAAAACAAACTTGGAGATATTAGTAAGATTAGGATGAAAGTACATGTTAATCCTACACTAGCACATTAAAACAAATATTAAATATTCTGGCAAAAGCTCCTGCATTTCTACTGAAGAACGCATTGTGTTCCCCCCTCTTCAAATTCATCTAAAATCCTTCTTCACATCAGAAGAAAAAGAAAACAGCCTTCAGAAGAACACACAGTCAGAGAGGAGGTTTGATTTTTATATAAGACTACTTTGTACTGCAAATACTCTTTAAACTTACCTGATAAGGGAGGAAGAAGCAAATCAGCCCAAAAACAACCAACCAACCAACCAAAAAAACCCAAACCAAAACATACCAACATCCCACTTTCAGTGAGACTAAAGCCTCAGTAGGACAGGTGGAACCAAGTTAACAGCCTCATTCAGCAGAGTAAAACACGTCACATACCCTAAAATGAGTTCAGCCATACTTACCTATAAACACAAGAAGAACTCCCATGGCACACTGAGATGGTGGTCTCTCTGCTGTAAAAGGTGCCAAGTGCTGACAAGTCTTTCCATCAGAGAGAGATGGATCCCACTGCAGCAATTGCTTCAGTCCAGAAAAGTTCATTGTGACCATCCATCTAATCTATAACAAGGAGGCCACAGCTCTCCTACTTTAAAACCAGAGCTGTAATGATCAAATTTCCCTTTGGCAAAGAATAATATATAATTTTTACCTTTTTTTTAATTAAAAGTCACTCCTGATGGAAATATTCATCCTAGCTATGGATAGTTCATCTAGTTTATCAATCTTATCCTCACTTTGTGCATTAGTTTTGGATTGTGAGCAAGTTACTCCATATCTTCTTTTGAGGTAGTGATTAAGCTTCTCAAATATAATAGCAAAAAGATTTTATTTTTTCAGATTTATTCTTGCAGTTTTTCTGAATCCCCTCCTATTTTCAATGTCCTTCTGGAAAGCTACGTATAGCATTGCAGGAGTCACACAAACACACAAATCTGACTCACATTTGCTTTTAGGCACAAAATCACAGTGAAAGCCTAGATCCATGTGACTATCAGTCTCCCTTATCTTTCTGCAGTTACAGGGCACAGTTTTCCATTTCTTCTGAAAACAAGCACGAGGCTGTACCTTGGAAGTGTCAGAGTCGTTCTGTATACCCTTTCACAAGTAAACAATCTAGATCCACTCTGTTACAGTGATCTATTTTCACTAACCATTTCCTGACAGAACCATAGAAAAAAAATGGGTTAGGAAGAACTTTCAATCACTGAGTACTCAAAAGATTTACCAGCAGGGACTTACTGATCTTTTCTTTCTCCTGAAGGACAAAAACACTAAACTCACAAAGGGCAAGAACCACTCACAGGATGTGAACAGCAGCACCACATTACTTAGGGTGACTTACTGTGCTGTGTACAGTACACTGTACACTTTGGTTCACTTTTGTTGTTTGTTTTGGGGGGGTTAAGGGGGTGGGGGTTGGGGTTTTTTGTTTTGTTTTGTTTCAAAAAAAGAGGTATTTGATCACACATATTGATCAACATATTGTATTTAATTCATAGGGCATTGGAGGCCTGTCAACCAATTAAAAAAATTAAAAAGAAACCAAGCAACTGTTGCCAGGGTTTGTTCAGCCACTGCACTCCTTAGGAGCCTGCTTTCCAAAAGTTCCCATGCTCTCATGGAAATGCAAACAAGGCCAGAGCCACAGTGGGAGGGAGAGGAGTTTAGGGAGCTAGGACTATTTTAATTACATTAATTATAAGCTTTTCTCTTCACCAGTAACTCTGGAGAGGGGAGTCTCATAAGCACAGGGCTGCTAGCATTAGGTTCATTACATCCCCACTTCTGTTGCCCAGCCTCCTCTCTTATTTGCAGAGGCTGAAGGAGAAAGATTTTAACACTTCTTAGTGACTAAGCAGAAAACAAACCAATGGCACTTCTCCTTCAGTGGCATCTGTGCACAGGCAGAGGAGCATCCTGTAGAATTTCGGTGAAACTGTCTTTCCTCTGTTAGAAATACAGTATATAAAGTTTCAGCAAAGGGCTATTAAAATGCAGGTCATTGGCTACTGTGTCTTCCTAGGATTTGTTTTGTCGTTTGTTTTTTTTTGGGGGGGTGGGGGGCTGGGGGCGTGAGAGGTGGGTTTTGTTTTTTAAAGCCTATGAGATCCAATAAACAAGGCTAAAGACAGAGTCCCTAGTGCCCCTAAATATGTGCTACTATTAACTAGTTTTCACAGACGCACAGGCAGGCACACTGAAAATGTTTGACAGACTTGTATTTACCACTAACACCAGTAGCTTCCAAAAATCCATGTAGAAAAACTCCTCTGAACTATTTCATTATGGAGATCTTCTGAAATGCTGGACACCCACTTAAGAAAAATTCTGACACCCAGTGTCACGAAACTGACTGAATTAGGTACTTCTGAAAGGGAGACTATTTTATTTTAAAGACCAGGTATAGTATGTCAAAAGCACAGTGTCCCACAAGAATATCCCAGCTCTCACCTGCTCCTCTGTGGACACCAGACTCATCAGGCCATCGCTGACCTGACACATGGTCAAAGTCTGTTTTTCTGGAAAGAAGTTCTAGTCAACTACTGACCAGGGAGGCCAGATTGCAACTGTTTCTCCAGTGAATTGGCTGAACTGGAATCCTGCTCACAAAAGGCCTGGTTGTTTCCTGAACCTCAGCAGTCACATTGCCCTTCCAAGAGCAGGAAGGAAGGTCTCACACTTGAGCTTCATCTATATAAGTACAAATATCAAATCATGTTGGAGCATAGCTTGGAAAACAGCCTAGAAAATCCACAATCAAAGCTGTCACAATTACAATTTTGACAGACAAGAGAATTTAGCATGATAAGAAATACTGTGCTGCTAACATCAGGTTATGTAATTATAACAAAAGAACTTTGTGAAGAATTTTAAAATTTGGCATCCTGCCCAAGCAGAAAGAAAACTCAAAGACTTAAAGAGTTGAACAATATAAAGGTATTTTTTCTGAGAACTTTTAGTTGCATAACCTGTTAAAAATTACATTTTTAATGTTCTTTGAAAAAAACAAAACAAAAAACAAAACCAAAATTAGAACAGATCTGGAAGAATGTTATAATATAGTATTTTAACTTGGAACTCTCCCAAGTTTCTCCCACCAGAATCAGCTCAACTTCACATTTCATTGGAATAGGGTTCAGCTGAAGCTACTCCATCAAGGGGCCTCAGAAACAAGCCAATAAACTTCTTATCAATGATAAGAAAGCCTCTTGTCATTAGCAGCATTACAGCCTGTTCCCAGAAAAACAAGTTTGGATTGAGAATTTCCCCTGCTTATTCTGGAGCAGTAGTATTCAGTACTTTCTGCAAATAAGTGTTCTAAAGCATTTTTAACAGTGAAGCCAATGCACTTTCGTAACAAGTCTGATTTGGAGATAAGATCTCAAGTTTGACGTGCACAGTGCGGAGCAAACCATATGCGCCATTTCAGACTAAAACTGACTGAGGCATGAAGCTAATGCAAAGTCAGAAGACACACACTCCCCCCCTACACATACCTCCTCCTCTCGCTGCCTGCAGGCTGTTCCAAACCACACAAATCCCTGGCCAAAGCCTCTAGAGCTCCCCGCTCTCTCACCCACTTGCTCAGAGCTGGTGCTGGACACCATCCAGCAGAGCCAGCTAGTGCTCTGCCAGCCTCTGCTCACATGTCAGCTTGGAAAACAGGCTGAAGCACACCAGCCTGGCACACAAATGCTGCAGCAAGTGGTCAAAGAAAAGTTAAGAAGGGGAGGGACACACTTTAGAGCTGCCCAGCTCCCACCTAACACCACCACCATCAAAATGCATTTGGGGAGACAGACTGCAGTAGCATTGAACATTTCAACCTCGCAGAAGTCCCAAGGAGAACAGCAGAGGAAAGCACTATCACCACGGAAACATCACTTGAAAAGGAGCACTTAATGTTCAGTGCTCCTCTTCTCTGCATGGCTACAGTCCATGGACCAGTCCCAGAGTACGTCTACACCTGGTAACTTGGCATGGACACAAGTCTACTCTCTCTCAAGACTCACCACACTTTGTAAGTCAAGCCTGTGCTAGAGACCTTCTCACTGTGAGCTCCAGAGCACGGGAGGGAGGAGATGACTTAGTTTGAGGGGAGACACCAAAATGTTTACCAAAAAGCAGAGGAGAGGATTCCTCCACAATAAAAAATTAAGAAAAATTAAGAAAAGGAACTTTAATTAGAAAATGGATATATATATATGGATATATATATACACATATATATGTAGATATAGATATAACTGTGAACAGATCAGAGCAAACTACTCCCCCAACACCACAAGTAAAAACAAAAGAGAACAAGCCCCAAAACGGTAGGCTCCTCCTGGGGCAGCTATATTTATGGACAGTGTCAGTGTCACACCTTGGCTAGCTGCAGGGTGAGTTCTCAGTGTCCTCCCAGCGAGGCAGAGACTAGCGGTGAGCACTCAGATGAATTCTCTCTCTCTCCTTGTCCTTTGTCCCAAACGAAGAAGGAAAGCTGGGGACGGAGAGCTGCAGCGTGTCCCAAAAGGCAGCAGCGACTCCTCTTTCTCGGGTCGCTGCCGCGGTGGGATGGGCAGCAGTGACACTGCCGGCAATGGTGAGGCCGGAGCGCGACCGAGGCCCCAATGCCGAAACCAGGAGAAACAGCAGTGGCAAGAAAAAAAGTCGTTTACTCCACAGGAGCAGCGAGGAGGAGAAGAAAAGTTTTCTCTTCAACAGCCAGCACACGCAGCTCCAACCTTCCCCCAGAGCTATGTGATGTCCCACCCAAAACGATCAAGAAGGAATTAGTAACAGTTAACTATTTCTTTTGTTAACTAGTTAGTTAACAAAACTAACTGGGGAGTTAGTGGCAGGGAGAGAATTTACATCCAAACTACAACAGGAGAGCAGGGCATGCTTAATGCACACCCATGTTCCCCAAATGAGTACTTACCACTCACTCCTTCACCACCTGCCCATGATGGGGGGAAGCGGAAAGGGGGGGCCTTTGTTTATTTTACTTAGGGCTTACGATGCTTATTTTGTTTATGCTTATTCTACTTATGCTCATTTTGTTTATGCCTATTTTTATGTTTATTTACCTAGGACTAATGATAATACTTATTTTCGTATTTTACTTATGCTTTTATACTTATCATGGAATATGCTTAGTAATATGAAGTTCACTGTGTAACATGTAGCAAAACTCACTCACTCTCCTTGAAGGTGCAATACCAAGAGGCTAAGGCCAATTAAAACAGCCTGGATACCCCATGATAAATCAGAAAACATGTCAAAAGAACAAGATAAGTCCAATTAGACCAGCAAAAGTTGCTAACAAGACCGGTTTGAAGCAGTTTTGAGCAAAAGGTAAAAAGTTCACAGGAGGAAGATGCCTTACTTCATCCCTAAAGACCCCTAAAGACCACTACCCTAAATTACCAGGAGGAACAGTGCAAGTGCAAGAAGGAGTGACATGAGGTGGAGAAAATGGAAATCAGTTCTTGAGACTTATTATAATAACCCTGCCTTCTCTAAGAAACTGTTTATGCATGAAAGAAAAATAAATATGTATAACTTACTTGCATATAAACCCTTTGATAGCTCAAGCAGGTGTGCATGTTTTTGGAGGAGTTATCCCCCATGTGCCCTGGGCTCAGAATAAACGTACCACTCTATAACCTCACGGAATTATAGGGGGTTTATTCTGCAAAACACCCAGAGCTTGGTTCTTTGCAGGCGCTGAACAGACACTTTGAGGCAAGGGACATAGGGCTCTGCATGCCCAGCAGATCTCTGCCTGATCTGAGAGGGGAACAGCACACACACATCTTCAGGCTTTCTTTAGGCTGTCTGTCCCTTTCCATTTGCCTTACCTAGCCTTGCCTGCTACATTTCTGCAACTAACTACATGAAGTCAGGCTCTGGATGCTGTTTGTGTCAGCAGCTTTTCTGGAAGCAAGGAGGACTACAGAAAGGAGGAGGAGGCTGCACAGGAGCTTCATCCTGCACAGACCATGCGCCACTAGAGCCACGAGAGGCTTGTGGAGCCCCTCTTTGGTGCAAGGCGCCATCCGCCCATGCCCAGCTGCAAGGCGGCATCCCTAGAAGCTATCACAACACACAGGCGGTTCCAGAGCTCCAGGAGAAGAGGCAGGTGTCTGTCTCTGTGCTGCATCCACATCACCCACTGAAGGCCCTGCCTCCTACAGGCCAAATCCTCTTGAACACTTGGCAGAGAATATAGAGCTAATGATTCAAGAGCAGCAAAGAAAGATCCCTATCCTAGCACAACCGCACTGAACAAGCTGAGAGAAGAAACAGAAAAAACGCATTTCAGGGCATTTTAATCACCGGGATTTAAATTTGAAAGCCTGAAAGGAGAAGATAATTGAATACAATGAGGCTGCATTTACAGTCATTTCGCCAGCCCAGGCTGCTCGCTAGGATAAGTAGCTGTCTCTGCGCACCTAGCTGGGTGGTGACGCTTTGGATGGATGGCCTCAGTTCTGTTGTCGAGATCAGCTGCATATGCAAATAGCAGGAACTGGTTTCACCAGAAAAACCAGACAACCCTTCTGCCTTCCCAAAGCAGACAGGATACTTCACGGGGAATCTCCACGTGCTGAAAGATCAGTAGGATATTGGGAAACACCTGTACTGAAAAATATTCACTGGCGATTTCTTTCCATCAGGAAGATAGGAGGAAGATTCAAAGTGATCTCAGAAGAGTCCTGCCAGAGCCTGAGTACCAACCTGTGTGACTCAGGTCTCAGGAGCAGCATGAGCATGAAGTGATTTAAGTGCACTTCCTGTTAATAAGATAACACCATCTGCAGCTGATTAAACACCTGAGTCTGGACATTTGCAATTAGCAAGTTTCAAATATAATTATTTCTGTAACTGCTATCAAGTGTGTCTGAGTTTGGATTAAACAAACATTTATATTTTAAATAAGAAAATTATGAGGTTCAAAATGTTTAGACACTTTGTTGACAAACATTTTCCTCAACAATGAACTAGGGTGCTTTCAGCTTCCAAAGGGCAAGATGCCTCAATCTCAGATTTACTCAGCATCCTCATCAACACCATCCATAACTGGCAAAAACTTCTTTAAAACTAGTAATAAAATTATCGTGTAAAGGCCATGCCAGAGACCATGTTTCATGCTGCCCCTGCCCTGGACACAATTGTACAATCCAAGTTCACAAAGCTCTGAAATGCCTAGATCCCTTTCACCTTGGGGAAAACTGTGCATCTTTACCTATTTCCTTGACTTCAAAAATGCACCATTCAAGCATTCCTTTTATTCTATTTTAGTAATATAATCTACCGCATGAGGATTTAACAAAAAAGAAGGAAAAAATAAACAAAAATACAACAACAAAAACCTGTGATACATCATCTTCTAATAAAAGCTTCGTACAAATAGACTAAATGTGTGTGGATGAACTCTGCAGTTACTATTTTTACATTGTATAATTGAAGTGAGTTTGTCACCCTCCCAAGAGAAAGATATCCTTTGGCTCAAGACAATTTGTCCACTCCCCACTTTAATTTTGAGTCCTGAAACCATGTTGTCCATGTTTCAACAGCCCTAAGTGTACTAATATGATGCAATGGCAATTAAAAGCTCAGTCAAGATAATTTCCTTTTGGATAACAAAATACATTCCTTTCTGAACAGCAGTTTCATCTGAGTCATGTTTGTTTCTACAGCATGTATGTGAAACAATTAGCCAAAATTAGTGGTTAAGAACATCTGTTCTTTCACCTGATCTTTCACTGCAGGCTGCCTAAGTAATGAAAAAAAATTCAAACTGCTTTAGACTTATTTGATCCACTTAATACATATGGAAAAAAAACCCAGATTTTTTCAGGGGCAGAAAAAACTCCTGCATATAATAACAGAACTGTAAGACATTCATTCTGAACTCATCATCCTTACCTGCAAAGTACCACAAAGATTACTTAAATAGTCAAATAGAGAAGCAAAAGAATGACACAACTGAGTTGGACTTTTCCCTCCATACTCTGCCACAAGCTGTGTATCACTATATTTGTATCTCTGATCTGTTTTTAAGTTTAGTAACAGTACCAAACATCCATCAAAAAGAATCATGAAGGAAACAGTCATCTTGGTAATAATTCCCCTTGGTGACAGTTTTCAGCAACTCATTAAATACTTTGGATCCATAAATAGTTTGGATAAGGACTAGGGTGAAAACCTGAAGGAGCATATTAAACCACAACAGTAGTTAATGCAGGAGTGACTGTAAACAATTACATAAACTGCTCTGGTGTAAATTACTCTGATCATCTCATTAAGTCTGCCAGTAGCCCTACTGCACTTGATATTACATGGAAAACAGCATTCACCAAGAAATTGCTCCAAAACTGTTTTTCCTATGAAATACCTTATTTGATCTTTCTTTTCGGCCTAAGAAACCAAACACAGATTTTGCTCTTAATAATTTCTGTATCAAAAGCAGCTACCACATTTTTTGGAACCATTCCCAAAGATAGACCATACCTAATTTTTCTTCAACTTTATACAGAGTGAAATGCAAAGGGGCAGCTGTTGGGAGCCCTGCACATCGGTACCAGCTGATCAGAGCTACATACACACAATGGTTCCCCACCACACATTGTACCTGAACAAGGGGTGATATCCTGAATTCTGGTGGGTATTCCCCATGCAGAAAACAGGAGGGGAGACACTGAGAGGTTGTATGAACAGGCCAAAGTCCTGAATTACTTTGTCATTTCCCTAGAGGCCTTAGGAGGTTGCAGTAACAAATACACAAATATCCCAAGTGTAGGCTTTACTGACTCAACAAGCAACTCCAACAAGAAACTCACTACTTAAAAAACCCACTTATTCCACATAATTTCTAAAATGCTGCCAAGTGTCACCAAGGAATCTTGACATAACTCTTAGTTCATAACCAACTCCTACATAGGATAACAAAATACAACTTCTAGATTAATTAGCTGAAAAGCCATATACATTTTTGTCTGGAACACTTACATTTCTGGATAGGTAATTACATGTTCCAAATCATCTAAACATCAACAAAATATTTCATATTTTGATTATTTATTTTATTCCTTAAACATTTCCCAGAGAATTTTCCTAGTTACTGCTAAGGACTTAATGAGATATACCACTAGGCAATCACATCCTATTTTGTTTACCTGTCTTCTTTCCCTCTCCTTAGATACAAGTGGCTCACCTGCAGCAGACCTGAAAAAAAACAGTGCTGCACCACTGCCTGTTTGCAGAAATACAAGCTGTAAACAAACCACAAGGACGAAAAAGAGAATTTACTCCCTTCACCTAGAGTTCTCCTTTAAACCCTTCACTCTGCAACTTAGGAACTGCCCTTTCATTAAAGGGTATCACTATTTAACTGAATCAATGTGAATTCTCTGAACTATGTTGCATTTCTAATGATTTTGTAAACCACACAAATCTGATGTATTTTCCTTCTGACCTACTAAACTTACTCTTCAGGTTCTGGACTAATTCTTTACATCTGTGCAATAATAATTCATATTGTATAGAGCTGCTCACTGCTTCAGCTGGCAAAAGCTTATTTATGGCACCACTGCCAGCCCTTGTTCAGGACAGGCCAAAACTTCATGACAGGCAGATCTACCCCAGTGCTCAGTTTGGAGCTGCAACAACAGCAATAAAGAGATTCCCAGTGTGAACAGAAGTGAGAAA
The DNA here is from genome assembly GCF_047495875.1 of Pithys albifrons albifrons. Lineage (NCBI taxonomy): Eukaryota > Metazoa > Chordata > Aves > Passeriformes > Thamnophilidae > Pithys > Pithys albifrons. The sequence goes on from NC_092458.1 coordinate 93,012,642, forward strand.
AACCCTTTAGCCTAATCAGTCATGTTCAAGGGCTGGTCAGAACTGCACAGCTTGTCTTTTCTTACCATGTTAAAACACTGCTGCTGCATGACCAGTGCTATACAATAGGGCTGAAAAAAGGCACCTATTTATAGGTATTTCAGATAGGTAAACAAACAACACACCAGTGCTACAAATACAACAAAAGCTATGTACAAACAAAACAAAAAACAACAAAAACCCCTCAAACCATGAAAAAGACCCCAAAAAACCTACACGCACACCCCACAGCAAAACCTAGCATTAATGTGCTTAAGGTTTTCATTCTCTTTTAACCAATTCGTATCCTCCTTAGCAGAGTACTTCATACCACCAAATAAAAAGGTTAAAAATCCCCCTCCAATGTCATAAGCATTGATGTGTCTCCTTCACATCCCAAACATCTGATCTGAAAAGTACAGATAAGAAGCAGCAACATACCAAGTACACAACACAAGAGAGGGAGCTACTGTCAGAGGGCCTTAAACAGCAGCCTGACAAAACAGTTACCATGTCAATCAGCCCAGTAAGCCATTCCAAGAGTGATGTGAGTCTTCAGAGAAAGGTGGAAGGAGCATTCAAACAACTATAGATACAACACATGTTGAATTCAACCCTTCCCAGTCTTGAGCCCTGAAAGTACCTAAACTTGTATATGTGCTTCAATAGGTTATCTTCCAAATTGTGATGTGTATCTGCATCCCTCCTGTACAGGTTTGAGTCATATATGCTTATTGTATTCTTGGCATACATACTGTCACACTAGCAGACATATTGTCAGACTAGCTCTTTCTCACAGAAACCAATTCTATGTAAAAATTCAAAATATTTTCCCAATCTTCTGCAAACTCACTTGTTCTTCTATTATCAAAAGGCTTATTTTTACTTTTCACTGTATCACTTGCTTCTATTGTCAGACTGCTTTGCACCAACCAACTCTTTAAACTGCCATAACCTTGCAACCAATTTGCTTTTTTACAGCCTCATTATCTGCTTTCCAACACCTCCTTGACACCTCACATTTCCAAATTATTAAACAAGCCTCCCAGATACAAGTAATTTTCTGAGAGATGCTCATTTGATTTCAGCTCTTTCCATCTACCTTTCCAACGCAACAAGAGGACTTACTTTTTTGTTCTTTCTTTCCACAGGCATTCTTCTTATTGTAGTTTTATATGAACTTTCTTTGATTGTTCATTAATATAACCTAGAGCCCCCAGACAACACCCTCACTTTTGATGCAAGGATCCTTTTCATTAGCTCCTCATTCACCTTTGCCTTCTTCATTACAGTAGAAGAACATTTAAGACTTTTGCAGGTTTCTTCCTCGAAGGATATTAAATTGAAAGACATTTCAGTATGAAGGGAATAAAAGGATAAAATTCAGAAATCTTGAGATAGGGCTTCCAGATGTAACTTTATTTCCAAATCATCTTTGACTGTCATCACTTCTATTTGCAGTTGCCAAAACTAGAGCCATTTAATCAAAGGGCGATACAAACTTTATGGTTTCCAGTAAAGAAGGAAAGTCCCAAGATTAAGTTTGCAAGCAATCTTTTTTCTTCCTCCAGTGAGGTTACAAAAGCCTAGCTTTGTACACTTCCAGGTGAAAAAAAAAACCAAACAAAAAAAACCCTGAAAAATATCACATGACACACCAGCAACCTTAAAAACAGCACCACCAGTAACACTACCAGTTTAAGAATTACTTACAGTAACAGAAAATTAATTTTCCAAATCTTTCAATAAAGATATCCAACATATTATTCTGCATAGGAGGATTCTCTTCTTTTCTTCCCTCCCTTCTAATTTTTCTGCTACCCTTTCTTCTCCCCACTCACCATAGCCATGAAAGAGATTGTATTCCAGAGGCTGCTAACCCTCTTTTGCTGCTAATTACATGTGCTTGCAGCACCTACTGAGCATTCATGATACCTGGCCTGACTTCCAGGGGCATGGCACAACTGCCTACTCCCACTCAATCCATGAAAAATTGAAGTCAAACCAGTCAGGCTCTAACATCCACATTTGGTTTCCATCATCAGAGAAACGAGTACATCATACTCAGAAAAAATGAACCCTTGGAGCAAACCAAAGCTGTCAGAAAGGTGCAGCCTCTCAAAGCAAATAACCCAGGCAACAAAGCTGATCCCTAAATGCTACCAACAGTCTAGTCCTGATGTTGTAGCAAAAGAAGCGTAACAAATCCACACCTGCCACAGGACACTAAGATCATCCCTTGTCAAGTGTTAGTGACACATGCTTTACAGACTGCAACAAGCTGCCTTCCATGCTATCACCTACACATTTACTATGACTCAGAATTTAGGGAGCTGTAACGATTTGTTTTTACAGTCAGCAGCTGATCATCCCCCATGCAAGTTATTGAAATACATTTTTTTGTCAAGAAGAGGAGGAGAGATGCCAATGACATAACATTTTAATGAGAAGATCTTAATTTTGCCTTGAATTTGTGGCTTTCTGGCTGTTGCTATTTTAAGTTCAGTCCCCTTGAGGCTGAGAAAATAAGTACCACAGCTTCCTATAACCAGAGTAGTAGAGGTTTTTAAAACTAACCAGTGACAGACAGTATGGCTAAGGCATTAGAAGCCACAGCATTATCTCACAGGAGACAAGTATTTACACAATTACTTTTGTTTTAACTGCAAGGTCGTATTTGCAGAACCAGATAAACTTCAAACGTCAAACAAATACAGAGGTCTTGAAGTATAGATTATAGACAGAAGGCAATCATTTAATTGTACTGGAAAACACCTCACACAGCAGCTGCCACTGCACTGAAGAATCCCACACCCCTGAAGTTAAAGCACACATTACTACAGGAAGCAGTGTGGCACTGTGAGGATACACAATGTGCTGCACTTTACAGGCTTAAAGCTCTGTTCCAAAGAAACTTCAGACCTCCAGCATGTGTATCAAGCCTAAGAACGTGCCATGATCTAGTAAATGGACTGGAGTTGGACCAAGAGTTGGACTTGATGATCTCGGAGGTCTTTTCCAACCCAATAGATTCTATGATTCTATGAATGCAAAGCCAGTAGCACATTTACATTCTTGGCATAGTATCTTTAGTGACTTTATTGCCAGTTGCTAAGCTTATCAAGGAAACACTGAGTTGTTAACTGCAAGTCCAGCAAACTGATCCCATGACCTGAACAGGTTTATTTCAAACACAAACTACCACCTGTATTAACGGTTGTATACAAATCATCAAGATTTAGTTTACACAACCTGATTTACCATCTAATGAGAGCATGACTGGCAGTTACAATGTCTGCATAGCATAATTTACTATCAGTTCAAATACAGAGATACAGCTGGGCAGAGGCAGGACGGCCCTGTATCACCTTTGTCTCTCTAGGAATAGTGGAGAAAATACACAACCCAAGTAACTCACTCTCCAGCAACACTCCAACCTGCTGAGTTTCATTAGGCTTGTCCCATTTCCATTGGCTCCAGACTACTATTGCTCAGTTTAAGAGCGCACATACGTTTGTAGGGAGTTTATCCTAGGGCCCAAGATGCAAAAACTGATGTTCTGACCATTAGGACATCCACTTAGTTTGAACAGGAGGGATGAAAACACATACAAGCTAGATTTATAAATAAGGAGCTAGCAAATCTGATCCTCTAGTTCTGCTTAAAGCTCCGCCACAGACTCCCTATGGCATTTGCCAGTTACTGAATCTTTCACCTGCTGAGCACAATAAACACTTCGATGACCTCACCAGAAGAGGGACACAGTACTCTAGAGGATGTTCCTCTATGCACAAGATGAAGCACACCAGTTTACTGAGGACACCTGATGCAGAACCTGAGCCAGACTGCCAGAGCTGTGAGGAAGGGACTCTAAGTCTCTCACATCAGCTGTTACCCTGTGTATGCATGCACAAGTGGTCCCCGTCCTTATCAAACAGCAGCAACCCATCTACAAAACTAACAGCAAAACATGCACTCCAAGTCTACACATGTACATTTCCCTTCTCTGAATGAAAAAACAAACAACAACAAAAAACCAAACAAACAAAAAACCAAAACAAAATAAAACCACCAAAAAACCCATAACAAACCATCACCAAAAGCACAAGAAAGTATTAAAACTAGCATTTATTATTAAACCATCTGCTTTCAGTGAGGCGTTTCCCTGGAGAGTAACAAAATTAAACCCCTCCATTCTGCCCTTCTTATTCACAAATCCCATTTTTACACAGAACACAGGAACCTTACTTATTAGTGTAGAAAACAAATGTGTTTACTTGACAAAATACAGACAGTAAGAAAGCACAATAGAAGAACCGCCCAACACTGAGAATCAAAATTCAGCCCTTACAGTGAAAAAGCATCAACAGTGTTTTATGAAAGGCATAAAGAGACACTGGATAGGGTAATGAACCATGCCAGGAACTGGGAGACAGGACTGGGCACAGAAGCCAGAAGTTCTGACACTAACTGGATATGTGACATCAGGTAAACAACTTCACCCCCCCTCAGTCTCAGTTTACACTTTAGTAAGCTGGTAATGATAAAATTACCTCCTTCACTACATGGCTGGAGAACATTTTACTAATTCATGACTACAAAGCAACTTGAGACAAGTAGCTATAAAGCTTCTACATATACACATATATAAAAATTAAAATAGACATGTATTACATTTATAAATTAAAAACAAGTTAGAAGAGAGATAACACACATTACCCAAAAGCTCCAATCAGCACTCCAGCTGTACTGAGCAGGACTCTGCATTTTCTCTGTGCATGAATTAAGAGTCTTCTCTGAATCAGCAAGTAGCTGGTTAATAAGACCATGATCCACTTCATGAACTTCCTGTGAACAAGAAGCAAGGTATGTAACTCAGCAATGGTGGAGAAAGGTGAAATAAGAAGATGTTTAATCCACTTAACTGTATATTAAACAAAACTTGACATGCTAGCCTCATCAAGGTGAGTGGCACAGAAACACTTCTCACTGACAGCCGTTTCACTGGCTTTTTATTTTTACTAGAATACACTATATTTAATTACTATGTACATTTTTATCCAAGTATTTCATTTCCACAGCAGCCTCTCAACTTGCACATTGAAGCTGCACAGATACTTAGAACTGAAATAACATCAGTGTGAGACATCATTCCATACCATGCAGCATGTCTTGGGAACCCGTGAGACCTCTCAAAACTTGAGAACAGTCATACAGGTGTAGCATTTTGAGCAGAGGATTGACATATATTACTATAATGATACACTAAATATTATACTAGTAGTGTTACATTTTGTTGTATATAAATACAAGCACAACACTTCAGAGGCACATAGTTCGACTTGAATCACCTATTATAAAGATAATAAGTATCACGGTATTCTATCTCTGTAGCACTCTCCCTTGGTACAGTATTTATTTTTCACTTTGAAGGTCAGTTTTTCTTCATGATGACAAACTGAGCCACACGAAGTCACTTGTCCCCACTCACCCAGCAAACGGTACACCCCCAGTCCAGGGCCCCACCGACTCCCCGCCTGCACTGCCGGCTCTGCCGGGATGACACAACGCCGAGTTTCCAGCCCAAGTTGGGACACCCCCGCTCGCACCGCCAGCCAGGCCCGCCCGCGCTGCAGCCCAGGCGGAGCACAGGCTGCGGGCGAGCAGCGGCAAAGGAAGGGACACTCCGGGATACGTGGCGAGAGCGCGGGGCTGCCCCGGGGGGGGCTTCCACGCAACACCCGGGACGGCTGCAAACCCCCACCAGTTGCTGCGCCCCCGCTCCGACCCACCCCACTGCCGGCGGCTCCGCAGCCCCCGCGCTGGGGCTCCCCGGGAGCCCAAACCCTCCCCGTGGCGATCCCGGGGGCGCTCCCCGCTCCCCCCCACGGGGGCCCCGAGCGCCACCCCCCAAAAACTTTCGGGGAGATGGGTGGGGGCGACAGCGGAGCCTCCCAGTGCTGCCGCCCGGGGTCGGCCCGTGCGGCTCCCCGGGGGCAGAGCGGGGCTGCTGCCGCCCCCCGCACCCACCTACGCGGCCCGGAGGGCGGTAGGGGCCGTGGCGCTTACCATGGAGGGGGGCGAAGGCGGCACGGAGCCCGCCGTCTGCCTCCTCGGGGCCGCGGCCGCCATTTAAAGGGGCCGCGCTGGGAGGAGGCTGCCGGCGCCGAGCGGAGCCTGCCGGGCCCGAGCGGTGCCGCTGCCGCTGCTGCTCGGCCGGGGGGGAGCCGTCCTGGGGGCCAGAGAGGGCGGCGGCGCCTCCCATCGCCCCTCGGCCGGCTCCGGAGACACCCCTGCGGCGTCCGCAAGGGTTAAGTGGGAGCCGGCGGAAAGTTTGGGGCTGCAGTAGGAAGAGCTCCCGTCGGGGTGGGGGCGGCGCTCGCTGCCTCCTTGCCGAGGGATTGCCCCGTGCGCGCAGCCCCGGCGGGCGCTTCAACAGCAGGGGAGTTCCCAGATCCTAAAGTCTTGGGATTCGACGGAAAACACCGCCGGGAGGCAGCTCCATGGGAGCGCCTAGGGGGAGAGGGGGAAAGCTGGCTGCACGCTCAGCGGGGGATGAGGTGACATAAAGGGAGTCAGTTCGGGGGTGTTCACCTCGGGAAAACCAGGGTTTTGTTTTTGGAGCTGCTGAGCAGCGCCAAGTGGTTTCTGCCCCGAGCTGTGAGCACCCGGAGTCAGGAAAGCTGGCGTCCATCTCAGACAGCGCCATTCGGTGTCCCTCAAGTCGGGGCACCCAGCCAGAGCGATGATGGCTCGCAGATTGGTGCCCTCAGGTCACCTTACAGCAAAAAGAAGAGCCCTGTGAGGTGCAGAGAAATCTCCACCTTGCTGTGTTGCTGCCTGGGAGATGATGAAAAGGGATGGAAGGATGGATGGGTGGCCAAGGGAAGGAGAGGTGTAGTGACCAGCTGTGACGGTACTGGTTCTTCCTGCTGTCCCTTCTCACCACCGATTTCCCTGAAAATGTGTAAAGCCTCTCACTGAAAGGACATCTCAGGGCCCCTGTGATATCTGCCCACTGATACATTAGCAAAAGTGCCAGTGATGTCCCATTGGCCGATGTCCCCTCCCAGCTGTTGGCCCAGACAGGACACCTTTAATGCAAGAGACTGTGAGTCTCCAAAATTTACAAGAAAGCCTGAAAAAGAAGGTGTGTTTTGTTTCCTTTTTCTTTCTTGCTTTGGACTTTTGAAACTCAGGTTTTTTCCCCATGGTTTTCTCAACAACACTCTGTCTACCAAGTTTACTTTTCCTTTCATCCAAAAATTGAGATTCTCTTAGATTTGTGTTGGGTTATCCAAGTGGGAGAAGCTTCATTTTCAACTACTGACTGCCAGCAACACTAAACCTTCCTTGTTTTCCCTTGGTTAAAAGCTGCCTGACCTTGCAGTTTTGCTCAGGCATTGACCTATTCAACTGAAGATTCACAAGAGAATTGCCATTACAGGATAAAATGAACATAAACAGCATTTGCAGGAACAATGGTAGCATGTCCACCACAACACACTTGAAGGGTTTTTTTGAAGCACACCAGATACTTTGGCTTAAATCAGACACTGTTTGGTTTGCCTTTAGTTCACTTCCATCTTCCCATGCTTGACTTCTCTGACACACAGTCACAACCAGTACTCTAAGCCCAGTAACTCAGTTCCAATTCCTCTTGAGTTACCAGGTGCCTTTGACTCTGCTGGTTATTCTCTCCTCAAACTCTTGATTGTTTCAAAGGTATACAAGATCATTAGACAAAGTGTGCAGTAATCCCTAATCCTGTAGTTGAGGGAAGAGGTGTCAGGAACTAGTGAGAGTGGCACATGCTTGGTGTGGGGTAGCACTGCTGGCAGGGCAGGATGGTACAGGTAGGGTTTGGGGCCACTGGAGCTCTTCCCACAGTCGTTCTCCATGTGTGTCTTGTGGAAACCCTCGTGGACTGCCTCAGAGCACACCTGCTGGTTTTGCAGATAGACCACCAGCTTCAGCAATTCCACCCTCCACCCAGGGGGAGTAGAAATGAGCTCTCCTTAAACAGAGTTTAAGTAATCAACTATTGATGAAAAAGGATTTGTTCTGGGCTGAAAAGAATACTTTGGGGAATACATTTTACCTATAAACCCCATGTGCATATAGCCACGAAGATCCTGAATTCCTGAAGCTTCCTTTTGTGGTGACAGGAATTCAGCTGCTCAGAAAATAAAGTCAATGCTCTTTCTCTTCTCATTGCCACTTGGGAGGGGTTCAGCAGAAGAAGAATCTCTTTTTGAGTATCTGGATATTCTGTACTCGACCTAAAGTTGTGGTTTGTACAAGACTAAAGTAAAAACCAATGAATTATCTTTTCCCTCTGCTCTCAGTGCATTTTTGACATCTCAGGGAGAGCTCAGAACAGCCCCCCCGGGGAAGTCATTGTTGTCACTTCAAACGTGGCTGTCATCCAGGCTGCAGGCAGAGCACTGTGAACTCAAAGCTGTGGTAACTTTAGTAAGTGTGACATTCACTGGGCAGAATGTGAGGTCCTGTTGCTATAATACACACATATTTTTTGCCTGTACGACCCACAGAGAGAAACGGTGAGGCCAGATACTTCAGCAACTATGGTCCAGCACATTGGGAAGCTCTATAGATCTGCAGCATCTTCATTCCTCTTCTTCTTGGTGGTGGGTGAGTACTAAACCACCCTTCCTTAAATAGAAGAAACATAGCTTATTGCTAGAGTTTGGCTTGAGAGATTCTCCTCTGTTTTTCAAAAAGCAACTTTCTGCTGAAAGTTTCCTCAGGTTGCAGGGAAACAGTAGTGTTTCACATTGTATTAAAACATACTTTTCTTTTTAGATACATTCCTGTTTAGCTAATATAAATGTTTAGAAAGAGTGTATTTCCCTGTCTTTTTCAAGATGTGTATGATCATTGCTAGAAGTTTAATTTCTGGTTTAGTTCTCTGATGTTATTAGCAACTAGTTATTGTCACAAGGTAGTTAGTTATTCATATGCATTTGTGAAAGCCAGTCTCAGCCCAGGGCAAAAGTCTTATAAATTAAGAGTAGCAATGTGCAGACATTGAACATTTAATCATAGATGTCTGGGAGCTGGATACAGCTTGTAAAGCATCTTCATGGCACAAGCATGGCATGAGTGTGAAGTTGAGCTCTAAAGCCAACAAAACCATCTGAAAGGCAGTCAATTCAGCAGAAGAGGATTTGTATGTGTGTTAGAAATCAAATCCTGTTTGCCCTCAGCCTCTCCTTCAGCAACTAAGTGTGAACAAAGGAGAGGGGACTAACTCAGAAAGGTGAAATTCTGAACTGACCTCCACCCACGATTTTGGTTCCCCCATGTTGTTAGCAGCTGGCAAAAAAGGCTGGCAGGGCTGCTCGGATTTACTCCAGGCACCAAAGAGTCAGTTAGATGCTCTAGGACAGGAAGAGGGTGCAGGTATATTTTATTCTTTCCTTTTGTCACCCCACCTCCTCTAGCCTGCCTTGTGTATTTCTCACTCACAGACCTGATAGGCCCTTATGTGGGAAAAATATCAACCTGCAGATTGTGTAAAGGGGAGGCTGAGGGCTTGGTAGGTGCCCTGTCAGTCCTGCCAAATGTGGAGCACGTTGCCACATTACAGGGAGTCCCAGAGAGCTTTCTCCCCTCATGGCTGAAAACTGGACATGAACTAATGACTTCATATGACAATGACCTATTAGATCATCTAATCGTTTTTCCAGGTCAAGACAAGATTATCCATGCCATATTTCTCTGTCTAGTTCAAGTGCTTTCAGCGAAAAGCCTTGCATTGCTCTCTACCCAGGCTGAAGCCCTACAACCCACATGACAAGAGACCTACACATCAGTCTGCTAATGAAGCAATTGACTCTAAAAGAGCTTTGAAGCAGAGTCAACAAAGCATTTGGCATGGTATGCTCCCAGATGCCATTATGATAAGGCCATTGTGTATTTGAATACCAGTGAACTAATATGTCCCAGTTTTGTAGCCTTAAAGAAGAAAAAGAAATAAAGAAAGAAAAATAGAGGCAGTGCCATGGCCTTCTCAGTGAAACCCTCAAAACAGAGCTGGGACGAAACAACAGGGCCTACTCCTCTTGTGTTTTGATTTTCCTGAGTATCTTCAAGTTACATGATTTGTATTGAATCAAAGATGTGAAATACAACAGATGGTAAGGCCAGTTATTTCATGGCAGAAGACACAAATAAAATTCATGATGAGCAGAGCCAACATCAAAACATATTGTTCCTGCTCAGTTATGTTCTCTGTCCACTAAGTGGTTTTGTAAAAATGATACCTTTGACATCACTAAAAGGAATTAAAATTATGATTCTGTTACAGAGGTGCATGTGGCAGGGCTGGAATGTTTGTAGGGGAGAAGAAATTTTGTGGCCATTCCTTTAAAACAAGGTAGCCATGGCACATACTGCTTTAGCTAAAGCAGCAGGTAGAGATAATGGTTAATAAACTCACATTTTAAAAGAGTACTCATTCTGAAACTGCTCAAATCCACTCTAATAAATAACCAAATATATCACATCAGAATATTTGATGCACAAATATATATATATATATATATATATATATATATATATATAGTATGTCAAGCTACTATCAGCTTTGTCAAATATTTGGATTATACTTTGTATTTCATCAAAGTATCTTGTCAAGGTACTTCAGCTTTTATGACTGTTGCATTGATACACATATCTGACTGGAAAGAGAAAATCTCAACCTCAGATTTCCCCAAGAAACTCCAGTAGGCTCACATACCAACAGGAGGATAATATCTCATCCAGTATCTTTAATAAGGACTACCAATTTTAGGGGAGCAGATTCAAAACTATATTTGAGTACCTAATTATCAGGCATCCAATTCTCATGGATTGGTGTTCCAGTTAAAAGGCCAAAATTTTCATTCTGAGGTAAAAGCTTGGAGCACCAAAGAGCTTGTAAGGCTTTTTACTTGCTTTGTTGTTGCTTGGTTTCATAGCCAGTTTATTTTTCCTGTGGTTTTGCATCCATGAGTTATCTCTTGTCTGATATTTAAAGTGTAAGCTCTATACCCCATAAGGCACCCAGAACAACAGGGCCCTGCTGTCTGAAAGAAATCCTCTACTCCCATAAGAGTCATAAATAATAATAACTATGAATACAACTGTGATTTTGTGTACAAGCATGCCTGGAGGAGTCATTCAAGTAACTCTCAAACCAGCCACCAAGGGTGTTGGTTTTCCATTGCCTTGAGACATTTGTCCCTGAGCAGAGAGCATCTATTGTCATTGTGAAATTTTACCAGACCCAGACAAGAGTGTTTCACACTCTATGGATGGCAATGAAAGACTCAAGACAATGGAAAATCAAGACCTTCGCTCTGCGATGGTTTGCAATCATTTAGAGGACACTAACTAGTTCAAAGGCAGACTATTTCACTTGAAAAAAAAAAAAAGAAGAACCTTTAGCAAAAATTGGTCTGAACCCTTTCTTGGTAAAAGCTCTTTGCTTATTTTTAGATTTGTTTCCCCCTCTTTTTGAGACTGCAGCTATTCCCCTCATCTTCTGCACCTAGGTTTTTCTCCAGAAATGAGATCCAGTCTCACTACTCTTTGCTAAAGGTTGATACTATGATTAGCACCTGAGTGTGAGAAGGCGGGTTTAAATATCTACTATAGTCATGCTCATATTTTTCTAGTGAAAGTTTACAGGACAATGGTTTCTTCAGAGAGAATTGCTGTCACCCTCAGTATCAGTACCTGCACAAGGCTGAGGTCCTGTCTCCCATACTGCTGATTGCATCTGCTGGGGATTTGGTCTCTGGCAATGGAGATTCGTTCCACAGTTTCAATTTCTACAATTGGAAGTGTATGCCAAAACTTCTAGGAAGCTCACTTTGTGTTTTGGGATGCAGGCAGTTGCATCAAGATGCACATTTATTCACTGTACTAGCCAGAATAGAATTGCCAGTATGTAAGTGTACATGCATTTTTTGCTTTGCCTCCAAAGTGGCTGAGGCAGGAACATCAGGACCTGACACTTTTTGGGGTGGGAAGAAAGAGTTTCATGTTCCAGGTGGAAATGAGGCTGACAGGACTCTAAATTTCACCCAAAGCCATTGGACAATGGCAGCAATGCCATTGATGGCATCAGTGCCATCTAGTATGCCAGTAGGAAGGAACTGAGGTTCAGGAAAAGACCCATCTGTACACAAGAATATAATTCTAAGCAGGAATTAGGAAGCAAATCCCTATCATGATAATAGTGACTGCCCTCAAGTGCTAATTCCGGAGCTATTCTTCGTACTGGTTAGAGGCCAGGAGCAGCTGGATGGTTTATCACCCTTAACCATTCTCTTCTTTCTCTTTTCTGGTACAGATATTGGTGTTACTGGTGGAAGTGCGAGCAAGGAGAATGCAGCAGCTATAACTCATGTAACAGAACAGCCTTTGTTGTTGACAACACCTGAGCCATGGAACCTTTTGGTTACTCAAACACCAGCCAAGGAGAAAGCCAAAGAGGGTGAAACTGTGGTCTTAAGTTGCCATTTTAACAGTCCACAACATCCTGCCCTGAATGACCTGATGGTGAAGTGGTACAAACAAGATGAAAAGGGGCGGGTGGACCTGCTAGAAAACAATGTGACCGTCTTGCCAAATAATTCCAGGTTCTTCATAAGTGGAGACTTGTCCCGAGGAGATGCCTCCCTTATTATCCTCAATGTGACAACCAGTGACTATGGTATTTATTTCTGTGAGGTTTCACTTCTGGATAGGAAGGTGGTGACAGGAGATGGAACAAAGCTCAGGATCAGAAGAGCTCTGGGTAATGTTTGATGTTACTGACTTCTTTTCACCTTGATTTTCCTCCAAAGCTTGTCTACGTTTGACCTCCAACTGTGAGGCCTTGGTGTCATGGAGTATAACTGCCCTATAGCATTTCCCATTATTTTTGTAAGGCCAGCTAATTTTGATTGGTTTGTCTCTATTAGCAGCCACATAGGTATTATTATAAGGAGGAGCATATACAACCAAAAAAAGAAGGAATAGTTTTATCCATAAAAACAAAATCAGTGCCAAGAATCCAAGAATCAAACAATCAGACAAGTTCCCTTGTACTCACAGCAGTGCAGAACCCCCATGAGTGACAGGTATTGAGATACCATATTGGGAACAGTTCCAGACCTCTTTGTTTTGACGTTATTTTTCTCCAACCCACTAACTTGCATAGTCATTCCTTAACTCTGAATGACATAAGTAATCCCACAATAAACATGAGGATCATATTATATAATTTGTGATTAACTGCATAAACATTAAAATAAAGTAGCATTAAAAGTGCCATGCTATGTTTTCTTAGTCTTTTAGATAGACACTAGGCATTTTAAGAGATAACTCGCTTTGCCTTTATCAGATGGAAGTGTCAAAGCAACTTTCCTTTTCTGTAGGCTAAAGACAATCCTGTCTCAAAGAGTCAACACATCAGAAGGGTTATTACCTTACTATCTAATTTACAAAAACCAGCACCTTCTGTCTCAAGAGTAAATTATGCAAGTGCCGTTTCCCCCTATTCATTCCCAAAGGTTCTAGCTCACCAAGATTGATTGAGCCTTTGGCCTTTTGGGCCTGAGTTACTAATTTTATAAAACTATTCAGTTTAAACTGTAACACTAACAAGGCAAGAAAACTGTGCCCCTCTGCAAGGACTTGGTCATGTGTCTAATGAGGTCTTCTCTTGTCTTGATCTCAGTTTCAGTAGCACAGGTTACTTTTGCAATGTCTACACCCTGGCCAGTGTAATTGCTGTTGTGTGTTCCTGAGATGGTGAAATACCTAATTTCTGCGCTATGCCATCTCTGCCATGCAACAGTCCCAAAGAGTAACCAAATGATGAAAGGATTTCAGTGAAGTTCTATCCACTCCCCTGTGCTGTTTCCTTTGGAGGCAGACATGGAGACAGATGACTTTGTCAAAATTGTCAGAGTAATATTTTTCCATTTGAAAATAAGGCATACAGACATGAGTCCTGTTAATTCAGGGAGCAGCATCTTCTGCCATCCCGTAGCTCCTAACTGTTGAGAGAGATTGCTAGGGCAGTGGGGCTGACCTGTCTCTGCTGCCCCAGAAAGGGCAGCAGCTTCCTACATAGGAGTGAAAAATACCAATAGCTCTGTAGTGCAATTCACTCTCTCCCATGTAGAAGCCCACAATTTCATGTCAGACAAGATATCACCATAATCAATACCAAAGTAAGCAGCTTCCTTTGCAGCCACTGCAGAAAACATGCTGGCTGCATTGCATATACTTGTCTGGACAACATCTCATGTTACTCTCTACCTTCCCTTCTCCCTCAGGCTTGTTTGGTATAGAAGAATCCATTGGAACAATCATTGGGGTTGTGGCAGCTGGTATTGGAGGCATAGTGGTTCTGATCATTGTTTTAACCCCACAGCTGAGGAAGTGCATTCTCTGCATGAGACAAGATTCTCGCCAAAGGTACCTTTATTTTATCTTAAAGAGAAATTAGCCATTTACTTACCTCTGGTCAGACATGGGATCTGGTTCAGGAAATAAGCAGTGTGAATAAAATGCTCACAGAACTGGTTCTGTATTCCATCTCTTTTTCAAATAGTTCTTTGTTTGTGCTGTGTAGACCTTGATGCATGGGCCTAATGGGTTACCCATAAACAAAACAACAGGATCGTCTTTAATTGCCACTTTCAACGTAAGAGTTGCTCAATGAGATGATGCTGCTTCTTTTAACAAAGTCCTAGGACTCATTCAGTTCTTTCAGGTTTATGCTGAAGGATGGTTCTTCCTCCTACCAACTTCAGGCTTATACCTGTGTTCTTGTAATACTTGTGTACAGAAAGCTCTGTGATGGTTTAAGTGAGTGAGGTGTGGTTTGTAAAGCCCAATAATCTCTTTTATTACGTCAGCTGATCAGGTTGGGAACGCTCGAAGTTTTCATCACACATGAGCCAAATTAATGACCCAGTAAGAAGCTGAGGTACCTGAAAGCTTGCTGTTTTTCTTCAGTTCTGCCAACTAGTCTAATTTGAGGAGACTGACACTAATGGCTGTATTTTGAAACAAGCTTAATTCCCATTTTGTGCATCCCAAGATGTGGTATGTGTTTCAGACCAAACTCAGCTGACTTTTTTGCATTCAGTGAGAGCACATTTGATTTGCACCTCTTCTCCTGGCACAAAGATCTTATTCGGCCTGCTGAAAAAATCCCCTCGCTGAAGGTCTGAAGGAAGAGCTGCTCTTGCCATTCACTGGAGCGCTGCCGCCACCTGATGGACAGTGTGGCGGGGACAGGGACGTGCCAGGAGCTCTCCCTCGGTCACTGGGGAGGGTCTTCCAGCCCTTGTTGGGAAGCCCTTTTGGCTGATGCTGCCCACACAACATCAGCCCTCTGCAAACCTTCTGCATGAAGAGTTCAGCTTCTTTACTTGCCAGGAAGCCTTGGAAGAGTTTATTGTATTGGTCTGGCTCTGTATTGTTCGCTCACTCTCTCCTTTTCTTCTTGCTCAGCATCGCTTGAGGTGCAACATTACAAGAGTTGCTGGAAGATGCAAAGCCAGCAGGTGGAACAACTTCTGATGCACTGTAAGCCAAAAAACGGAGCTCTAGACAGAATAAAAGCCTTTGCCTCTACATGTTGTCTTTGGCATTTTAATTTTTGTTAGCCTGTTTCTTTTTCCTGCAGCTTTGACAGTCAGTGGCATAGTCAACATTCTCCTCCAGCACAGAGCAAAACAGCCTATTGTGAAGAAATTTGTGTTCTCCCTTGCCAAATACTACTTAGTTTGGCCACATATCTGAGTTTAGACTATGATGAAGTACATTGGATCTTTCCAAGCCATTATTTCTAAGTTAAAAGGTGATATTTGAAGTTTGTCTGCTGTGCTTCAGCAGAGACAGAAGGAGCCTGACCTATCCAGCTGCTTCCACCTACCCAAAGAAATCAAAAGTATTGCTTCTGGGGTGCACCTGTGGCTCTCACCTGTCTTTGTCTGCCAGGATAGACGCTCTTGTCCTGTTGCCTTGTTCCAGCCTGTAGGCTGTAACAAAGATGGAAGTAGGCCCACTTGTACATGACTACCCCCTGGTTGAAAGAATGGGCTTTCGTTTTACTCTTGCCAGAAGAAAACATAGTGTTTCAATATGAGTCTCTAATACCCTTAAAAAAGAAAAAAAAAAGTAGAGATGAAAGATTTGCTTGACATGACTGATATTCGCCACAGTCTCCATTTCCTGACATGACAATAATTTTTTCCCGGACAGTCAGTGACTGGGGGATATACCAATACAGGAGACCATCTTCTCTGTGTATCAGAGAGCAGCATATCAGCTCATGAAATGTGTAACAGGTGAGGAATATATTCTTTTGCAAAGTATGGCTGCACTTACTAGTGAGTAGAAATCAGAAACACTGGCCCTGCAACAGAAATGGCCTGGTATAACTCTGCTTATGCTTGAATTCAGTTCAGAAATGTCCCCAGTGCTGTGAGGCAGGAACATGAGGGATAAGACTGCTGGGCTTTGAGCAACCTGATCTGACTAAAGGTGTTCCTGCTCATTGCAGGGGGATTGAAACTACATGATCTTTAATGGCCCCTTTCAACTCAAACTATCCTGTGATTCTGTGACCCCCAAAAAAATAGCCATTTGGCGACAGGTAAGATGTTCCCACTGCACTGCAGACCAAGCCCTCTGTTTCTGCAAAGGCCATGATCAGACCAGGATCTTGTGATTACTTCAGCATATATTTTACCCTGTCATTGAATCACAGAATGGATCAGGTTGGAAGGGACCCAGTGGGTCATCTGGTCCAACCTCCCTGCTCAGGCAGGGTCATCCTAGAGCACATTGCACAGGATTGTGTCCAGATGGTTCCTGAATATCTCCAGTGAGGGAGACTCCACAGCCTCTTTGGGCAATCCATCCTAATGTGGGGTCACCTGCACAGTAAAGAAGCTCTTCCTCATATTTGGGTAGAAATTTATGTGCATCAGTTTCTGCCCATTGCCTCTTGTCCTATTGTTTGGCACCACTGAGCAGAGCCTGGCTGCACCTTCCACACACTCTCCCTCCAAATAGTTATAGGCATTGATGAGGCCCCCTCTCAGTTGTCTCTTCTTGAGGCTGAACAGGCCCAACTCTCTCAGCCTGCCCTCATAAGAGAGACGGTCCAGTCTCTTAATGGTTTTTGTCACCTGTTGCTTCTCCAGCAGATGTCAGGGTAGTTAAAGTCCCCCACCAGAACCAGAGCCTGTGACTGTGAGGCTGCTTCAGGCTTCCTGACCAGGAGGCCTGTAGCAAACACCCACAACAACATCACCCTTACTAGTCTGTCCTTTTGTCCTTACCCATAAACTCTCTGCCTGCTCATCATCCACCAAAAGCCAGAGCTCAATACATTCCAAGTGTTGCCTCACAGAGCACAACTTCACCTCAGCACCTGCCTGGTCTGTCTCTCCTCATAAAACCTGACCTAATAGAAATTCTCACACACCAATATTAGTTACGGTAAAGAAGGAAAAATTTTATTCCAGCACGTTTGTATCCAAAGGGTTAGAAGAAAGGTCCTAAAAAGACTATTCTGGCCCCCCATATCTGACATGGCAGGTGGGATGAGTCTGTCCACAGAAGACATCTGGCCAGAGGATGAAGTGTGGGTTGTATGGGGCTGCTCCCCAACACTTGGCTGCTTCTTGGTCACACAGGCACACCATTTTTTCACATCGGTCTGTCAGGTTATCTGCAAAAGAAAATGTGAGCAGAGGATGAGAGATTCTGTATCAGAGGAAGGCACGAAACAGTTTTAGGAGAAACAATTCTCTAAAAAAGCAACTCTTAGGGATCAGAGCCTGTGACAACAGGCGCAACATGTCATGTTGTGAGTGGATCTGGCCATCCCCTGTCCTCTCTCTGTCAACAGGTCTGACCTTAACTATGACCAAGAGCATCAGAAACGAGCAGCCAAATGTAAATTGGTAATGGTTAAAAATCTGTCCAGCACAGAGCACTCCCTGCTTCTAGAGCTGTGATCAATGGGGGCTTAATTCAGCAGTCAAAGCTAAAAAAAAAAATTATTTTATCATAGCCTGAGCCAAAAATATTCCACATTTCCTCAGTCACTGACTCCTCCCTCTGCAAACCAGACTGATTTTGAAAGAAAAAAAATGCTGCTTTGAAAAGAGAAGCCTCCCAGAGGCAGAAACCTGAGGGCATAGAAGCACCCACTGGGCATCCTTCACTCATGTTCCATCAGCTGCTGTTTCATCTCTCTCTGATCATGGCAGAGGAGTCAAAGAACTCTGCAGCAGGGACAGGTACCTGAATTTTATGAGCTAGCAGCTAACAAAGCTGATCAAAGTCGTACATGGAATCATATAGAATGCAACTATATGATTACATAACTAAGCAAGGACCATAAAGAAACATCAAAGCCACTGGCTTAGGTGGCTACATTGCAAATGACTGATTTTGGGTTAATGAACCCCATCCCACCTGTGTGTGGCTTAAATGCAGCCATTGGGCTTGTATTATTTCAAAGCACAGTGCCTGTTTATTTGAGGCTGCTACCATGGATTATCTAGATTATCTAACACCCACAAAACCCTGCAGTAGGCAAAGTTAATGTACAACTTCATGCAAAGTTTCACTCCAAACCCAACTGCAATGAGTATAGGAATGCTTTCAGACTTCACTGGACTTTGCTGGATCAACCCTGTCTCTGATAAATAAGTAAAGCCTATGATTCCTAAACTGAATAATCACGTTTATTGGAAAAAGCGTTTCAAGAGTCCCACCAATGAGGACTTTAGCACTAAGGCCACTTTTTTCTTGGCTACCAATCCTGCCTGATATTCTCTTTGCCCCTCTGCTCCTTGAGTTTTTCCTATGCTGTGCCAGCCACTGTCTGTCTAACGTGAGTTCAAAAGTCTGGCTTCACAGCGTTTCCATTAGAGCAGCATGATGTTTTGGACCAGCCTCCACAACTTACAGCCTTTTCAATATTCCAGATATTTATTGAATGGGAATTGCCTACAGGTGATGGTATATCTGGGCTGAAGGATGTGGTTTTGCCAATTTTTTTCATGCCACAAACAAAACTACCAAATGCTAGCAAAAGGAGGAAAAAATCCCAAGTAAAATGAGTTTCTGTTTAATTTAAATGAAAATATCTGTGTTTATGTTATGGTGTCAGACAACAGGCATTTAATTCCTGTTGCATTGAGATGATAGTGCAAACATTTCTGCTTCTAAAGCTTCTGGACATCATTACCCTGGGCCCAGCAAGCATGCCTGGGAATTTAATTCTTCATACCTTTGTTTGAATGAGATCACATATTATACCTTCACAACATAGTAAAACCTGCTGTGCTGTAGCTTGGGGTAGGAAATTTGTCTTCAGAACACATTTTTATTGTTCCTCCCCACGGAGGATATCAGGGAAAGTGAAGCCTGCTGAGGGTTTGTGGAGAACAGTTGATGGATGCATCTCAGGTCTTGCCTGGACATCGGTTAGGGAGTTAATGCCATTTGTTGAACTAATGCTTGTTAGCAAAGTCAGAGCAACTGCAGCCCACTGCACTCCTATGGGACAGACTCTGCACGTCTCATGGATGCAATGCTACGTCTCATATCCACAACTTGGTTTCTTCAAAGCAAAAAGAAACAGGATTTTTTTTAATATAAAGATGACTAGCAGAGAATATCCATCAGTTATTGAAATATGGGTAAGCGGGAGGGAGAGCAGTTGTACATTAAAGTGATACATTCCTTAGCCAGCACCTTGTATTTAACAGGTTGTTCTGGCACTTGGAAAAGAGCAACTGCAGATGTGCCGTGCCCCATCCTGTATCTGCTGGCGTATTTTCACCTGCTGGTGAGGCTGAGGATTGCACTGGTAGAATATGGACTTCTGATAAGGTAGAAATAACTTTTAATGTTTGAGCAAGTAGCTTTGATGATTATGGGGACAAGTTTTACTCTCACATGTTTCTTTTCAAACTTTCAAAGTATTCTACAATGTATTTTACCACCAGGGATTTCTTGAAGACTTAGAAATACAAGTGACAAATACTAAGACTCAAGTCATCTGGTGTATGTCAAAACAAACTGTGCAAGACACTGATGGGCTGTGGACTGTGTAATTCAAACCTTCTTGACTGGGTACCAGCTGTAGAGCTGAGCACAGCCTACACTTGCTGTACGCCTGCAGTGCTCTAGAGCATTGGATTCTGCAAGCTGGAATACTAGGATTTTAGGGTGGAGCCCACA
This sequence comes from Pithys albifrons albifrons, assembly GCF_047495875.1. Taxonomy (NCBI): domain Eukaryota; kingdom Metazoa; phylum Chordata; class Aves; order Passeriformes; family Thamnophilidae; genus Pithys; species Pithys albifrons. The sequence goes on from NC_092458.1 coordinate 93,032,943, forward strand.
CGAGGCAGAGATGCAGGCTGGCACCCTATTTAACCTATCTTGCAGCCATGCAAATTAGCATAGCTCTTCTCTGGCAGTACGTAGGGGTAAGGTAAAAAGTGAACAGTCCTGCTGGACAGAGGGCCAAAACTGCAGTGGGAAGAGCACCCCTGTAGACCATTGCACAGCTCGGAAAGAGGTTGGTGAGGAGCTGGCAATGCTTAATGACAGCAAGTAGAAAGTCCCCAGAGAGGCATCTGCAGCCCTGCCAAACTGAGGTGGCTTGTGGACTCCATGGCCCCCAGTCCTGCTCTTCAGTCTGGGGAGCACCTGGTTACCTGGAGTGGGTGGTGCTGGAGCTCCAGCTTTCCTCCCAGCTGTAGTGGGGGCTCTTAGCAAGCCTATCAGCCCAGGCAAGGGATGTCCAGAGAGCTTGGCAGAGAACTGACGTTGCCTAAAGCAGCTTAGAGAGCAGCTCAGCATACACAGACCGCCCTCTGGTGCCCTCTTTGGTCCAGCGTAGTGGCTGCAGGGGAGGGAGAGAAACAATCCCGACAGGAACAAACATTTCCTTACCGCACCGCACGGTGTTCTGCTCACATGTCCACCGGTAGCGCTGCAGCTTGGGGCTGCAGCCTGCCTTCTCTGCCTTGTCGTAGCAGCAGTCGTGCGTGTGGCAGCACCTGGGAGAGAATAAAAGGTAGAGTTCGGGTGTCTTCCTGCATCCCCCATGTTTGCGCAAACTCCAGGGCTGCTTAGCTCACACACAGCTCACGACAGCAATGTTTGCCCCAGCCTGTCAGTAAATCATCTGTTGATGACCCAAGTATCCTGGCATCTCTGTGAGAGTTCTCAGGTCTCAGGAGGTCATTCATGCCATATTCACTCCCACGACCACTCTGCTTCTTCCTCTGAACTTCTGCCCTCACAGGCTCCTATGGTCCAGACATGGTAATGTCACCAAAAGCAGCTGAAGTGTTCCTATAGCGTGAGTAATTGTGGCTTTCTGGCTTAGGCTTAGACCCATCCCAGAATGTGGAATCAGGATGTTTCTTGCCTTCCTCAGTATCACCAAGAAGCTTCATCTCTTCAGTTCACCTGCACCTGCCACATGGTCTTCGGCCCATCCAGTTTCTGAGAGCTGGCTACAAGTTCATTGGTCTCAATGGTGAAATTCCTATCAGTGAACTTGAGATCCTTAAATGCTTCCTCTGTGCATATCTGCAGCACAGTTCACATTTTCATGCTGCAAAGATCTAACATAGGTGAAAAGCATTGCATTCAAAAGTACACTTGCATTTCACTGACCATAGAAAGGGCTGAGGGCGAGTAGCTCAGCTGATGACATCTGTCCTACTGACTATTCAGTGAGATAATTCTCACTGTCAATTACTTCAGAATTTATATAAAATTTGACCACAACTGAATTTTATTCTGGTAGTTTAGGGACTCAAAATATATTGAGAAAAGATTCAGCACTTAGAGAGGTTCTCTGCTGAATAACAAAGTTTGTTTCAACAAGGATGCAAGGTCAGAGACTGAAGGTGGAGGGGAGTGATCTGTATTTCTAGAAGCCATCCCTGCAAGATCCCTGTGACTCCGCAGAGAAACCCCTCTGCTAAGTGGGAGGAATTCAGACAGACTGGTTTTAGGGGTAAATGATGAGCAGACAGCTTTTGGAGAAGATCTTGAGTCACAGATGTGAATCAGTTCAAGAGGTTGGTGAGCTGGCCAAAAGGGAGCATGGCTGTGCTGGCTGGTCATAGATTACCAAACACAGCTGAAAACCTTGATAATATTCAAGACCTGAAGCCAGTGTACCTGCAAAGTCAATAAAAGTCTGGGATCCATCATTATGTCCCTCTGAAAAAGTGGAACAACACCACAAGAAGGATAAGGATTTCTTGTTCAGGAAATGTGGCTTCTCTGGGGACATACTGGGAGCTGCCAGTACCTTACCTGAGAGCTTAGGAACATCAGGAACTTCATTACCCTCTACTGCAGGAGGATTTTGTCCTTTTGGAAACTGGTTTATGGACATGAGGGATGGTGGGCTCTGTGAGGTGATAAAGCCCAGGAAAAAAAAAAAAACAACAATTTTTGCAGTGCAAAGAAATTCATCACTGATGCAAATTCTAATAAAATCCTTGGAACCAGATCAGGTGAATCATGTGAAAGAGTCAGTAGAATCAGACCAGTCAGGTCAAATTCAGCCTTTGTGTAACCCTGTGATTACATGCAGGCTGTATTTAGTCCAGTCTGCCTTCCTTACTGACTGAAGTCTCCATCTAGTAGTTAAAAGGAGCAATTTCATCCCACAGGTGAGTCTGCAAACTAAATGCTTTTTTTTCTCAAGCTGCAAAGATGAAACCTGTGTGAAGATTACAACCAGACTACTCACTGCATTGTGAAACCTAGAAATGTAAGTTAGCAGTAGCAGACTAGTATTTCCTTCCATGCCAGCTCCTCAAATGACTTTGGAATGGGACTAAGCCCTATGCGACATTATGTATCTAGAAGTTTTCCCATGAGGAGTTGCAGGAACTGCTACAATTGAGAAGACCTTGCCCAGCCTGTGGAACCAGTTCTGTTGGACATGCCAACAGCAGCAGACTGTGGGTCAGCTTTGTTGGTCTGGTAAGACTTGCCTCCTGGGCTTGTCCTGAAGAGGTCAGACATGAAAGGCTAAAGGAGAGAAGAATTTGCAGCCATGTGGAAAGTGTGAAAGTCTCCACTTTCTCCAAAGTTTATATATAACCTGTCATAAAATATGACAGGGATGGACTAAGACACTGAGTTACAGCTGGGATATACGTCACCTGGAGGATTCACTGTAGCCCAGGGCAAACTGGCCAGCACCTGAAGCTTCAGCAAAACCTAATCCCTACTCAGGGGATGACAGAGAGCAGAGCAGGCCCATCGTTGGTGTCTCATATCTGGGACACAGCACACAGGAGGCCATAGTGGACAGCCACAATCAGACTTAGCTGACGTGTAGTGCCAGCTGTAGAAATCACAGGGTTTGTGAGGTCTGGGGAGTGAACCAGTAGCCAAATCGGTAAAACTGGTGTCAGCAAAGGAGTGTGTGTGTGTGTGGGGGAGAACAACATGAAGGTAGAGGGCAAAGGGAGGAGTTAGAAGACTCTGTGTCAAGGGAAAGAAACTGCCCTTCATGGAGAAGCAGAAGGAACAAACAGAAAGAGGTAGGAGAAGTGAGAACAGATATTGGCAGGGGCAAAAGATGGTCTGTGAATTGCGCAGAATAAGCAAATGAGCACTAGAGTGGCACACTAGGTAGCTGTTAGAACTCACTGCTCCTTACCTGGCTTGGCACAATCAGGGGGAGGTGCATAAATTCTGCAGGACCGCAGGATTTGGGGCACAATTCTGCATCCCCTTACAGCAGGTCCTGCTCATGATACCCATAGCTGCAGTGGGGTGACGTGTAGCTTACACCAACTCAAAGTGAGAAGACTTCAGCTCATATTTTACAAACATCTCTTTCAGATGTGCTGAAAGTACAGCCAGGGAAGGAAGACTGAGGAAACCTTTTGTTGTCCTTTGCCACCTTCAGAGAGTCCCCTCCTGACTGGAAATGCCCTTTGCCGCACCTGGGTCAGTGGTGTTAAGCTTTTAATAGTCTGCTAACGCTCAGTTACACCAACACAAACAGAGTCAGCCACGGCAGAGTACTGGTCAACAGATATGGAAAACAAATACAACTGTGTCATCTAGATAGAAAACAACCTGTTCATCACGATGGGGCTGTGAGACAGCCCTAATGGCTACAGACAGCTCTGGCTGGTCCGCAGGGATCAGCTGGCCAGACCCCTGCTGTTGAGCAAATGCCAGTAAGGTAAGAATTTGTCACATGGTATTTGTCCCGTTAACAGCACCGTCGTTGCTGTGTGTCTTTTTCTTTAACTTTGCAACAGAGGGGAAATCTTGCTCCTTCCTATGAGTTTGCCAGGACTGAACGGTTAGACTCTAAGATCTTAGAAATCTTTTTCAGTCTTAACGATTCTATGACTTAGATGAGTCATATATGCCATTCTGTCTTTCATGGCATTGGTGTTTTCAGGGAAATGACGAGCACCCTCAGGTCCTGCTTTACAAAATAGGTGCTGCACCAACCCAGGGGAAGAAAAAGGAGGAGGAAAAAAAATCTATTGTCTCTGTGTGGAAGAGATGCCATTATGTCTTGAAGCAGCGAGTGGAACAAAAGGAAAAAGGTAATTACTGACAACACCACATCAAAGTCAGTGTGTGGAATAAACCTTATAAAAGGATTACCCACTCAGTGGGTTTTTTCTTTTCAAATAAAAGAGAGGTGCTTAGAAGCACTCTAGCCCTGTCTAGACAGATTGACTGAATTACTCACAAGAAAATTACTCCTTTTGTAAGGGTCTCAGTAACAAACCCAGAATGTCAAGGGGGTGAGTAATTTCAGACAGTGTTTGTCACTCACGGCCAGTAGTTCTTTTTTAGAATGGCAAATATGGAAAGTAATGTGGTCACTTTGACAGGCATGGAATACTCAACGACACTGATCTTTGCAGTAGTTCTCAGTAACAGATATCAATATTTCTCTAGCAAAGAGAAAATTTTAGGACTAAATCTGGTGGGGCATTGCTGATTCTTCTAGCTAAGAAACTAAATAAAACCTCCCAGTTTTTAGCATTGCAGCTAAGGAATAATAATGACAGTACTTAAAGGATCAAGCTTCCTTTTACAAACTACCTGGTATTTTGAGGCATTTCCCATTGCTAAGTCTTATTTTATGCCTTTAGGAAAAAAATCCATATACCATGGAATTCAAAAACCAGCAGAAACACTGGCTGCTGAACATGTGGTAATATTTCACTGTTTTTTAGGAGTGCTAACTACTTGCATCTCCCAGAGTCACCTAAACTTGGAGATCACTCAGCCTCTGTGGAAAACAGCTTTTAGGTGACTCTGCTCAGCCCTTCAATAAAAGCAGTACTCCGAATTAGTGAAGCCATGTTTTATTTTAAACCCTTTATTATGAGAGTTGGTTAAGGGTAACAGAAATAATTTAACACTTTACATACACTGCTCTAGATGGTGATAAGCAGGTCAAGAGATATTACTGAAAATGGAAAGAAATCTATACACCTGAAAGCTATGACCCTTTAGTTACTCATCATTTGTGAGCCCCATAATGGCAGCTTCATGGGTGAAATATTTCACAGATAGAAAAAAAGGACATGATGAGATGGCTTTGGGAGTGAAACATCTCTCTGTTAATGAAGACAGCTCCATTAGTTTTAAGGAACAACTTCTTTTTCATGCTTAGAGAAGAGCTGGTCATAAATCTTGACATCTTTTCTTCCTTTTTTCCCCCTCCCTTTTTCTGGCCTGACAATTCACAAAATTTTATAGCAATGTGAAATGTCTCCAGCAGCAGAGTATTCTGAAAACTCTGTTTCCTTCCCAGTGAGCTGCAGACTGTCTTCACCCCTGCTAAAAGCAGGGCTTGCTTATCAGTAATGCTTCGCCTCTAGACTAGGTAAACTTGTATGCTCTGTCTTTGCTATTTCAGCCTGGATGAGATTGTAAATAACAGGTTCTGAGCATACAAGAGTCCACTGTGCTCAAGTTTTACATATATGCTAATTGCAAAGTACAAGAAAGAAACCTTTGATTGCAACACCTCCTAGACAAGGCTTGTAGCCTTGGGAATAAAAAGCACAACATTTCTCCCACTAACAGAAAAGATGAAGTAACACCATGCTCTCCCACCTTGTTCTTCCTTGATTCTGTGTGAACTAACATGTAATGAAAGCAACGAGTTTCACTGATTATTTCTTGCAATGATCTGGATTTCTTCAAGAGCATAAACAGTGATATTCCCATCACTGCCATTTTAAGGACCTGGGTGAAATAATCCTCCAAATACCTTCAGTGACCCTCCTTTTGTTAGGCAGTTTGCTCTTTATGAATATACATTCAGCTATTTCAGAAAATTATATCCTGGTTTCTCCTTTGCCCTCTACCCCACATAGCACAAGGTCCCAAGAGCTTTGGTCTCATCCTGAAGGAGGTTAAACCCTCATTCAAATACCAAGTGATATGTGGGTCCTTGCTCACAAATCCCCAGTCCTCTTCATACATACTAACTTCCCTCTCTACAAGGCAGCAAATGAATCCTTGGAGTCACAGTAGTACAAACAGGGAAAGGTTGGGGAGATCTTCACTGCTTCAGGACACATAGATGAGGTTTTTCTTACCAGTCAGTCTTATCCTTAGGCCAGCCTCGTCCTCCCAGTCCACAGTAGCATCCATAGCCAATATATGCCAAGGGAGACCGTCCTGTGCCACACGATATAGCTCCAGCCAATTCGATGATTCCACGAGTGTGCAGTGAGTGGGATTTTCCCAGACCACCTTTCCAAACTGCAAAGACAGGACATGGCTACACACAATGATTAAACACACCTGTCACTGATTTTCCTGTGGTCCTTCATGGGAGATAGTTTTGGTTTTGGCTGGTTAGCTGGGTGCAGCCCTGACAATCTAACATTCAGCTGGCAAAAGTGACTCTGCAGGTGGCTTTGCCTGAGGCCTGGAATAACCAAGAGATGGATGGAGAAATACCCAAGCAGGCTATGTCTTCTAAGGGAGCTCAGTTCAAGCAAGACTTAGTAGTTCTGGTGCGCTAGTGTGTGATTGCAGCTATATTGCATGCGGGAGCAGCATGCCTGGTTTTGCACATCATGAAGCCCAAGCTGCTAAGCTTTGCAGGGCCTGTGCCAGCACCATGCAGAGCCACCTGGGCTTCATTGCACCCTAGAGCTCCCAAACCTGGGAAAGTTTTCCAGCTATGCTGTGGTCCCAAGTGGGACATGAAGCAGCAGATAACAACCATGCAACCAGACCTAACCTGAGCTGTGTGGGGAAAAATAAAGGTTTCTATGTTGCCAAGGTTTCTTACATTATCCAAGTTTCCCTTTCTATTTAGGATCTTTTAACCCATTCTCCAGGTGACAAAAAGCTAACAGTACTATTAGTTTGCATAGAGGGACAGCTACAAGTCCCTGGGCCTGTACAGCACATACTTAGTCAAAGACAGAGTGTCTACATTAGCCAAGAGTTATGTAGATAGACTTTCTTTTGAGACTTTGGAAGTGCTGCAGCACTTGGATCCACTTCTGTAATTATGTTCCACTCAAGTCGTAACAGGTTGGCTCCATTAATTTAGGGGGGAAACAAAAAAGGAGCTCAATGTCAGCTGAAGTGTCTGAATGGCCACACAAACCACTCTGGAGATTTTTGAGTCTTTGAGACAGTATTGTGATTTCACATGTTAATTGGCAACTTTTTTTGGAAACCATAGACTCTATTATGAAAACCAAGAGGACCCTGCCCCTAATACTAAAGTCACTGGGATGCTCTGCAGTAAACATTGATGCTTACCCTGCTAACAATAAGGACACATACGAGTGTTTCATGCCTGGGTTTACTGTGAAGGACCAAGTGCACTTTGCACTGTGCTATCCTGCATGGCAGAGCTACTTCCCCGTAGCACCAAACCCCTCAGACTGACAGCCTGCTTATCACACCTATGCACAGCCACTCCAAAAAGAAACGGGGACTTTGTGGCATGCTTGGATACAGAGGGAAGTGACGCGTGGGAGCTGGAAACTTGCCATTGAAGTTGCTTTGCCACCTGCCCCTGGTTATTGCAGCACGCTTGACCTCTTCAAAGTGTTGTGCAAACAGGGACCAATTAATCCCCTAAACCACCCAAGGACTCAATACTATTATTAAAACAGTTGCTTTCCTTTTAAAACCTAGCCTCTAATCCCCTTGCTTGGGCCTCTCCCTGCATCCCCTGGGCTAGCTCTTCCTCCGAGTCCAATTCAAATACCAGCGAGGACAAGGAGGGTCTCTCCCATGAAGGACAAAGCAAGGCTTTGCTCCGTCTCTGCAGTCTGAGCCCCCAGTGGGAATGGGCACTGTCCTCCACTGTCTCCACCCTGCCAATCCCACCTCGGGCTGTTCCCGCACTGGGTTTTGCACAGTCACTTTCTGCTTCCTGGGGCATTCCTCAGGGATTAAATGCACATTCCTGAAAAAGTAACTGCACTGCTCACCTGAACACTACTTGAGTGTTCAGGTTTCGTGCTAAAAACACGTTAGATGGATTTTATTCAAAACTAAAGAGACCACTTATTTTCCTTGTCTAAACAGGGCTCTGGAGTTGGAAGGGGTCTCAGCTCTCAGGCACCCCAGGGGAAATCACAAGCAGTGAGCTGCTTTGGACTCAGGGAAATAAACCACGCTTTTTCAACCTGTTGCAGTTTGCAGACCCTGAAAATGTTCCAATGGAGACAAAAACTTCTTTGTAGGCATTCCAGCCTCCTGACAAGCAGATTGAATTTTTTATAGTTATTTTTCACTGGCCTCTTAAGGCAGGACTGGTGGACTTGCTCTGTTGGCTACTGGCTGAAAATGTCTGAGGCTGGTGGAGGGTAACTGTACCTCATTCAGAAGAAGAAAGGCCGTTCTTCTTTTGGGGATACCTCTGAGGATCAAAGAACTGTAATTACAGTGCCAACCTGCTCATGAAAGTGGAGAGAAAGTCCCAAAGGAAATTGAGGCCAAAAGACTCAATTAGTGTGCTTAGGTCTGCATATTCTGCAAGAGGCATCCAGGCAGCCTCTGATGTTCCTGTTCTTTGAAAGCTGGCTGGGTTTTGAGCCAGCAATGGGTTGCTGTAGCTGAGGGGTCAGCTCCAGCAAGTACATTGTAATATTCTGGTGCACAGCTAATAACTTGACCAAGAACTGAAATTGCTTTTTCTATGCTGGGCAGGCAAGCCAACACAGCTGGGAAAGCCTTGAAAAAGTCAGTCTCCACAGCAGCCTGCATCTAGCCACATCTCCCACAAGGAGCATGTCCAATCATTAGTTATACTACTAGTGGAGCACCTTAGCAAAGAACATACCTGCAGAGAGGTGAGCAGAGGTGGATCTGACTACTTACACTTTCTATCCCCTGCTTAAACTGGCAGCCTTTAGATTCGAGCAGGGTTTGAGGGTCTGTTTTAAAACTCTGCTGCAAGTATAACTTCAGACCTGCCAGTTTAATGTCATGTTGCCTCTGCATGTAGGGGCTTTGTGTCACTTATGGCTTTTATAAATAGACTTTTAAAAAATTGCTTTACATTCAGATGAATTGAAAACTGCTTACTCCATGATCACTGGTATAAAAAGACGGTAGTTCTATGAAACACAGACACTAGCAACTTTGTAGCAGACACCTATTAAAAAAGGAAAATGGCCTATGTTTATACAGCCCCAGCTATGCAAACCATAGCCAGGGCTGGGAAGTGAGGTGGGCAGGCAGCTCACTTGCACTGTCCCATGCTGTAAAGTTGAAAATTGTTTAGTGACCCATTTGTTTTTTTTCTCACTTGGCCAAATCACACTGTGAAGCAGGCAAAGCTGATGGCAAGGGGAGAGGCTGTCCTCAGACAGGGGGAGACATGGCACGGCAGAGGGACAGAGAGGTGGTACTCACCTGCCTGAAGCAGCATCAGTATCAGCAGCTGGCGGGAGCCCATGGGCAGATCAGTTCCACACTCGTGTGCTTTGGAGTTCAGCCACTGGGACTCCGGGCAGTGCCTCGTCGTGTTGCCAAGTGAGCCGAGGTGTGGCCGTGCTAAACGATCCTCCCGGGCTTCTGCTCCGGGGTTTATATATACGTGGCTCTGCGCCCGTCTGAAGTGAACCACCCTCTTCAGCGATGTCCCTGAGCCCCAGATCGGGTCCAGTCCGTCCCCGCAGAAGGCTCCTTGCTGCGTGGGGAGAGGGCGAGGGCTGGCTCTGTTTGCCTAGCATCACCTTTGGGAGGGAGGGGCTGCTGGAAGGGCATTAGGCTGGTAGTCTCTGGGACAGCCCAAGACACCCAGGCATTAAGCCGGGCTCCTTCTTTAAGCTGTTTGCTTACAGACCCTGGTTAACCTCTGAGTAGCTGCGGAAAAGGGAAGCCTTCAACAGGGCTTTCTGTGGCTTGGGCTCACTGCCGTGGCATCCCCCTGGCAAGGAATTTTCTCTTTTTATAGATGACTTTCCAGGGTGTTTTTTTTAAAATTACTTTATTTTAAGACTGATTATTTTTCATGTTTAAAAAAGAAGAGACAAAACTAGAAAAATCCAACAGAAAGAATACTGTTAAGTGTAAGTACCTAATTATAAATTGACCAACAGAGCTAATTCTGCACCACTCTGAGGGAAAAATAACCTCTTTGCCCATTGCTGCACCTGACCAACAGCAACTAATTTCTTGAAGACTCAAGAGTGTGTGGGTGCCAGCCAGGTATAAGACCAGCAGCTGGGGCCAGCACCCCAGGGCCAGCCATGCTGTGGTCACAGGAGGCAGCTGGACTGGAAGGTGTCCTCCCTGTTGCACAGCCTCCATGTGTGAAGGGTCAAAGGCAACGTGGGCAGGAGGGATGGCTACAGTTATTTTGCCTTTGGGCTTGAAACAGCTTTAAAAGCCCCACCTTGGTGGAGCAGCCACTTGCCTTGTTGGTGCCTAAGCATCTGCTCCTTCCCTGTTGTGGGCACAATAGGCAGGGTGGGCTGCTCTGCTGGAAGAGGAAGAGAAAGGGAAGAAGGCTGCTTGCCCCTTCCCCTGCACAGCCCAGGACTATCTCAGCAGCACCCACTGCCCGAGTTGCCCATGGCAAAGCTGTGCTTCTATTCTTAATGGCATGGATTTGAACATTTGCTTTCTAAATATTGGTACTCTAATCAAAGGTCATCAGCAAGTTCTTTATGGGCTCCTTTTGCTGAGACCTGCCCCAGTGCAGCTGCTGGCACTCGTTGCCAAGCAAGTTTTCAAGATATAGTATATAGTGGGTGCCTTTGATACAGGGCAAACGAAGCAGCAGAAGTGAGTAAATCTCATGACAGAAATTTCCTGCCTGCCCCCACCCTAGTGATGGGCCATGTGCTGGGAGCAGGGGATGGGGGAAGCCAAGTCAAGCATACCACTCACCCATCTCCTCCCTGCCCTGGCTCTTTGCTGCCTCAAAGGGGCTTGGGAGGAGCTGCACAGCTTTCTCTTCCACCATCAGAAACCCACTTCAATAATAATTCATTTACTGAAGTAATAATGCCAAATCATACAGAATCATTGAATGGTTTGGGTTGGAAGGGACCTTAAAGATCATGTAGTTCCAACCCCTCTGCCATGGTCAGGGACATCACCCCTTAGACCAGGTTGCTCCAAACCCCATTCAACCTGGCCTTGAGCACTTCCAGGGATGGGGCATCCACAGCTTCTCTGGGCAACCTGTTCCAGTGCCTCACTACTCTCACAATAAAGAATTTCTTCCTAATATCCAGTTTAAATCTATCTTCTTTCAGTTTAAAGCCATTCCCCCTCATCCTGTCATTAACACCCTGGCAAAAAGTCTCTCTCTAACTCTCTTGTCGGCCCCTTTTAGGTACTGAAAGGTGCTATACAGTTTCCCTGAAGCCCTCTCTCCTCTAGACTGAGCAGCCCCAAGCATCTCAGCCTGTCTTCATAGGATAGCTGCTCCAGATCTCTGATCATCTTCAATGCCCTCCCCTGGATTTGCTCTAACAGGTCCACATCTTTCTTATATCGGAGGCCCCAGAGCTGGAGGCAGTATCTGTGTGGGGTCTCACCAGAGCAGAGCAAAGGGCGAGAATCACCTGCTGGTCATGCTGCTTTTGATACAACCCAGGACACATTTGGCTTTCTGGGCTGCAAGTGCACATTGATAGGTCATGTCAACCTTCTTGCCCACCAGCATCCCCAAGTCCTTCTCCCTGGGGCTTCTGTACATCCATTCTCCACCAAGCCTGTATTTGTGCTTGGGGTTGCTGTGTATGTGAGCTGTTGCTGGCAAATGTTTAACTTTCAGAATATAAGTTTGCAGAAGGAGGATGCTGGAGGGTGGGTGCACTGTGATCAATGGCTCTGTGGGTACAGGTCCTGTGGGAAGTGCAAAGAAGAAGGCAGGCTTTGAAACACTGTGGTGTTCCTGGCTGAACAACACGCCATGTTAGAGTAAGCTCCACTCCTAGCAGGTATGTGGCAGGCCCTGTTCTTAAGCAGGGACCACGAGGGAGTTGTGAGGAACCTTTACAGATGCTTTACAGATTTTTAAACGCAGATTGGACATGGCACTGAGTGCCATGATCTAGTAAATGGACTGGAGTTGGACCAAGGGTTGGACTTGATGATCTCGGAAGTCTTTTCGAACCCAATCGATTCTATGATTCTATGATTCTTTACAGGATTCCTTGGGTCCCCAAGCCTGAGAACTGTCTCCAAGGGCTGAAAGTGTCTACTCTATGACTTGGATTTATCAGTTATTTGAATTTGAAAAATGGCATTTAACTTTGTTCTTTCAAAACCTTGCTGAATTACAAACCTGATTAAAAGCACATTATAAATTTCAGATCATAAATTAATTCTATTTTTCCCATTTCACAGCCTTGCAAACAACATGTGAGTATTTTGCCATCCATTCAGCTACAAATACAAAATAAAGAAATACAGAGTTCTTTCATGACCAAATGTATCTATAGTGTTTGAAGAAGACTTCTGCAGGGTAATAGGGAAGGATGCCCAAACTGAACCTTAAAGTGCAAAGCAGAATTAATGTATTTCTTCCTTATGATTGTTTCACACCACTGACTGGTCAAGTTTGTTATTTATCTGCAAGTACTGATTACTGTTGCCTAAGTTAATTGGCATATTTATTAAATAGTATTAAGTGCTAATCATGTTAGTACTATGTTATGGCCAGTGCACTGGGATCACAAGGGCATTTTTATTACTGTTTAAGGAAACAAAATTAATTCCCTGATCCCACCCCTTCATGTGCATTTTGCATGTTACCTGCTTGAGCTCCACTTCTCACTAGTCACATGAGGCAGTACATGAGGTTGTTGGATGTCATCTCATCCAGCTCAGCTGTACAGATTACTCTGTCCAAAACTGCAGGAGCAATAAACTTACTTTGAGGCCTGTTTCTTCAGATGAACTAGCTCTGTGAAAATAAAGTTCCCTTGGCGTGTACCACCAAACCAGGTGGCCCTCAGGGATGATACTACTTCATGCTCTTGGACTTGTTGTGGAAAGACAATATTAGGGAAGAGTCTTCAGCTGAAGGGAAGTAGAAATTTCTAAGGACTCCACTTAACAATGTTTACCCAACCACAGTTCAAGATATCAGATCTTCTTTTAGAAGTTGGGCTGTCCTTCATCTCATAGACACTGTTCTTCCTCAAATTAAATACTCAGACACCTCTGTGTGTATCACCACCAACCACAAGAAGAGGTCTCTGCTCAGCACCAGCAGAAGCAATGATGCTTTTGCTGCCCAGGCCAAGGGTTTTTCCTATGTGAGGGGCAGAAGAATCTTTCTGGCAATACCGGATCTGCCCCTCCAAAGACTAGGTTGTAGGACTAAAGGGACTGAAAGATACACAATGACTGTTTGCGGAGTCAAATTTAGAAAAGAAAATCAGTTCAAAGGGAAAAACCCTCCACATTACCTGTCCAGAGAAAGAAAAATAATTCTAAGACTGCCACATGATTTGTGGTGACATAACCAGTCAGAGTTAACACAGCAATATAATAAGTAAATAGTCTTGTTTAATATTGACTTACATGGAAGATCTGCACATATTTGAGTGCTGATACAGCCCAGTCAGACTTTGATGAGGAAAGACATTATAATTACTTACTGTTTCCAAGTCAATCCCAAAAGGAGTTTTAATCCAGTATGTATCTCCTTGACCTTCACTGCTGCTGTGCACAGGTCTCACCTTGATGGTGGCATTTCTGAATAGTGAAGCTGGATGGTTTCTGCCTGCAGCACCCTCTCAAACTGCTTTTGTTGATTGTCAGTCACACCCTGCCCCTTGCAAGTGACAAAGGAGAAAGGCCACCTCTCTCAGGCTTTTGCTGTCACAGGTTTCTCCCAACAGTCTCAGAAGGCACTGTCTCCTGAGCTGACTGTGGGGGATGGTCCCCTCTGAAGTTGTTTCTACATGTGATGTTCCCCTTCAGCCCACTTTATTGCACTTCTCCCACGAAGGAGTCGACCTCATGGTCTGTATGTATAATGCTGCTGAGGGAAGGCAGGCAGAGTGAGTCAGAAGCGATGGATAGTTGAAGGGTAAACACTGTGGGCCCTTTGCTAGAGAAGAGCTATATCACCCCAGCAGGCTGCCTTTCCATTCTCATGGCTGCCTCCATCCAGCCCTCATGAAGATCTGCTACCACTCAAGCTGTTCATTACACACAGAACCCGGAGTTGTATCCCTTCACACATCCCTTCCACAGGCCATGGAGAGAGGAGATGCAACTCACAGAAGGGAGATGGGGTGCAGGTGCCCCCTTGTGCAGTCACTGCAGGTGGGGACAGGCCCCGGCTGCCTCCTTGTCTTGTCATTGGAAATGGTGAGGTTTTCTGACTTTACCACCCTTCTCTCAAGTGTTAATGACACTATCTCTTATGCTGAGGCCTTCAGAAATGTCCATTTCCTAGTTTGTTCTGCCCATTTTGCTGTAGAGCAAGCAGCTGTCCTACCACCTGGGGGACAAGCTTGGTCAGGAACAGAGGTTCTTGTGTCCTCTAGAAACTGTTAGGCTTTGGTGAACCTCACATAATCTACTGCATCTCTCAGGGCAATGGGGCTGTGACTCCAAAAAGGTTATCAAGACTGCAATCAATGTCCCTTGGCCACAGACAGCCAGAAATGAGAAATGCAGCATGTCCTGGCACTGCAGAACCTGCTGACATCACCACCTGGGGACATTGCTGTCGATACAAATCAAGGAAAAGTGCATCTCCTTGAAATCCCACTGAGCACTGCCTGAAGTGAAAAACAGGCATACATGATCAGCTGAGCACCCTGAGAGAGCTGGCTTTTGTTTTAGATCCCTGGCGACATTTCCCACTTAAAAGAGAGGATATATATCTATATTACTAGGATTAAAGTACACTTAAAATGGGAACACATGGAATAAAGGTGTCTTATTTAAATACTGACACCCCCTCAAGCTGCTTAGTCTATGAGATCCAGCAAGAAGTTTGGTTCCTTCATCCAATAAGAGACCCAGAGAACAAACACACACACATGGAGATGAGTGTACGCTCTGATATCCCAGACAAGTTCCTGAAATGCCCCTGGGTTCCCTAAAAAGAACATCCAACATAAATATCTATGTGCATTTAACAAGAACCCCTTTAGGGGGTTTGTTAGGGACAAACATGAAAGACCTATGACACCATGATTCGTGGCAGTCATCCAGAGTCTGGCCCACTAAAATACTTGTTTTGTCATGTCAGTGTTTTGAAATCTGTTGTTTAAAGTCATGTGCAGTCCTCGACAGAGCAAAATTGCGTTTTTCTTTTCTGGTTGTAAAGATAATGTAAACAGAGGTGTGTTCATAGATCCTTCTGGGAGACAAAGGAAGGGATGGCCTGGATGGAGAAGGTGTAATACAGATCAGGAGCACATAAAATTCTTATTTCACCTTTGCAAGTACATTTCAACCCTGACAACTCTAGACCCCAGTATATTCCAGTGTTACCTAACTATGTAGTTTGCTGTGCACTGTCTGCTTTAGCTTCTCATTTCCACATTGTTCAGGTTTCATATTCCCTTTTCTTTCAAGTGCTAAAAGTTTTCCTTGCTTCCGCATTTGACATCTCATACCTCTCTCCTTCCACCCTTTGTCCCAAAGTACCACTTTCACCTACAATATCAAAACCAGCTTGAAGACTCATACTGGTACTGTCTCAAGCCTCAGGCACCAACAGAGACAGAAAAGTGGGATTTTTTTATTGGAAGGCTTCTGTTCATGGTAGCAGTTGGTCCTGTTTAGATCATGGAGTACATGGGAGCTCTGAATCTTCTACTATTAAGAAGATTGGCAATTAGAGACTCCCTGAAGAAAAGAGGATATACATTACAATACCTCCACTCCATTATTCAGAATGCTATATTAGGATGCATCAAGTGTACAGACTAATGTCTTTTATATTTCATATCTGAGGATATAAAGAAAAAGCCAATAATGGGCTAAACTTTAGGTGGTGTTGCTGCTCCTACATGAAATGTGAAATCATTCCCTGAATATACTGCTATGATGATTAACCACCTGTTTTCCTGTAGCCTTTCTGTGAAGGCTGGCCATGAGCTCAAGGTTACTGTTACAGACATTCTAGAAGACACACTGGAGAACAAGGGTTTAGCTGCTTTCTTGACACGAGCCAATGCTGCATATGGCAAGTGAAACCATGAGAGCAAGTTTTTAAGTGTTCCTGGAATCCCCCTGTTGTTCATCAGACAGATATATGATTAAGCTTATATTGATTAAAATACCCTAGAAACTCCTCTTTACTATTTCCACAAATCACAGTCTGAATTATCAAGCCCAAGTTCAAATGATGTAACTTATGCAGTTAATATCCTTCCACAGGCCCTTCAAAACCTTTCTTTCTAAACATACCTGAACCGACACTTGTATTTGCTAGTGCTACCCTATTTTGTTACATGACTCACCACCTCTGCTGCTGTGGAAATTGTAGTCTTCTGAGTTCCACATCCGGTGTATTAAAAGATTTGGAAAAAAAGAAGAAAAGGTAAAAACATCAGGACAGTGAAAAGAGCTCCACCTTTCAGGAGGAAGAGAGGAGATGGCTCTGCAAATTGTTTTGCTGAGATGGCAATGCTCTCAGCTGGTTACCGTGGTCACCCAGTTGGTTTGTGTTCCTTTCCTGTCTGACCAGGCCCTAGCTGAGGGCACTCTGCCTGTTTGACATCTACTCTTCAGGCTTTGTGCTTGTAGCAGGTAAATTACCATATTTGTGGTTCCAGTGCCAGTCCTTTCCTCCTTTACCTGACAAGGGTTTATCTGAGCAAAGCCATTTGTACCAAGGGACAGCTTAGGAAAGGGTTGGATGCTGCTGTGCTCTGAATGCTGAAGAGCTTAGTGCCTCATGCAACCAACATTCTTTGAAACTTCAGCAAGGAACTGCCAACACAGGAAACTCCCAGCCCCACAGAGATCTCCTTAATTCTCAGTAAAGCTGCCTCTTTAATATTCAGCAAATAATCCTAATGAGGCATTTTGATAATGACTTCATGTAGTCTTTTTGCTTAAAAGAATAGGAAATTTTCAACCTTTACCTGGCTCTCTTGCCTGTTTCTCATACCAGTCATAGTACTTACAGTAAACTTAAGACCACAGTGAAGGACACAGATAGTGTATTTATAATTTTAAGTACTAATATATGATTAGAATGCTGTTGGTTGTGAGGTGGTGGAATGAGATAGCAGGCTGTGCCTGATGAAATGCCTTATCACTTCATGGATATCAGTCATCACTCAGGAGTTCAGTAGTTCACCCAGTTCCCAGCACACCAA
This sequence comes from Pithys albifrons albifrons, assembly GCF_047495875.1. Taxonomy (NCBI): domain Eukaryota; kingdom Metazoa; phylum Chordata; class Aves; order Passeriformes; family Thamnophilidae; genus Pithys; species Pithys albifrons. The sequence goes on from NC_092458.1 coordinate 93,050,372, forward strand.
GAAACTGCCTGCAAAAAGAATGTTTGTATAGTTAGTAAGAAAAAAATCTACAATGATAAAGAAGTGGATAAATTATTGTAGGGTGTCTGGCACCCTATGCTGGGCAGCAAAGAATAGGTCAGCTCTGTACAGTCTTAGTTAAAATGGCTATGTTCTACTTCAGCATATTCTCAGTCAAGCCACTCACCCCTGCCACTTTGCTCCACCGTGTGATTCGAAGTTGTGTATTTTTGTTGTCTCTTTTTGCGTCTTGTTCCCATCCATTTATCCCGCTGGACATCATGTCCCTGATCTCTATCACAGTCATATTTTCACAGTAAGAAGCATCTGTCTCTGCCTGAGGGCATTCTTCTCATTCTGTACAGCTCTGATATGTGTTGCAGTCAGCTCTTGAACTTTCTGACATAAGACTTATTGAAGGTTTCAGTATCTTCATAAGTGATGCTGTATTGAACCCTCAATCGATATTTGCTCCTACTTCTATGGGATTGGGTACATAGATGCCTTTGCTTCTCAAATTCTTCTATTGGGCAGGCAGCATATTACAATATTACAAGAGCTACAGACATGAGGGGTTTTGTGGGCACTTTTCCATCCTCGTGTCAGAGACCCTTGTGATGAGCAGGTCTCCAGTGCATGTTGTTACACTTCCTTCTCAAACATTTTAGTTTCACTTTGTTGGCTGCTTTTGGGAGACACAAGAATAATTCAACCGGTTGTCCTCACGGTCATACAAAATTTCCTGGTAGAGGACATTCTAATATAACAGCTACTGTGCTGTGAGGATCTGCAAGAGCATTCTCAGCTGCTCTGTTCTGTTACTAATGTCCTAGGGAGCACTCTATCCAAATTGATGATATTAATTTTTTACACCAAACTTCAAGAATACCATGGCTTTTCCCCAAATCAGATGATATGTCTTTCATTGCATGAATCTGGCAGTCAGTTGTTTAGGGTGTTATGTTTAAATTGTCTGAACGTAGGCAAACATGCATCTTGGCTGAGTTGTCACAATCAGAGACTGGGTAAGGTTGGAAGGGACCACAGTGGGTCATTTGGTCCAACCTCCCTGCTCAAGCAGAGTCATTCCAGAGCACATTGCACAGAATTGCATCCAAACAGTTCTTGAATATCTCCAGCGAGGGAGACTCCACAGCCTCTCTAACCAATCTGTTGCACTGTATGGTCACCCACATAAGAAGCTCTTCCTCATGTTTAGATGGAACTTAATGTGCCCAGAACTGGACAGAGCACCCCAAATGTGTCCTCACCAGGGCTGAGCAAGGGGCCAGCATCACCTCCCTCAACCTGCAGGCAATGCTCTTTCTAATGCACCCCAGGATCCCCTTGGCCTCCTTGGCCACAGGGGCACTGCTGGATTATGGACAGCTTGTTGTCCATCAGGACCCCCAGGTCTTTCTCCACAGAGCTGCGTTCCAGCAGGTCAGCCCCCAGTCTGTAGTGGTACATGGGATTATTGTTCCCAGGTGCAGGACCTTGCATGTGCCTTTGTTGAATTTCACTTGGTTCCTCTCAGCCCATCTCTCCTCTTGGTTCATGTCAAGGTCCTTCTGAAGGGCTCCACAAACCCTCAGGGTATTGGCCACTCCTCTCAGCTTTGTGTTGTCAGTGAACTGGCTGAGGAGGCATCTGCCCTTTCATCCAAATCATTGATGAATAACTGAAATAATATTGGGCCCAGTGTTGAACCTTGGAAGACACCACTAGTGACCTCCAACTAGACTCTGTGTCACTGGGCACTGTCATTCAGCCAGGTCTCAATCCACCTCACTGTCCACTCATCCACTCCACACTTCCCAAGTTTCCCTATGCTGTGAGTGTCAAAGTCTTGCTGAAGTCAAGGTAGACAATATCCACTGCTCTCCCCTCATCTATCCAGGCAGTTGCTTCATTGCAGAAGCCAATCAAGTAGTTCAAGCATGATTTACCATTGGTGAATCCACATTGACTACTCCTGATCTCCTTCTTCTCATCTATGTGAATAGAGACAGCCTCCAGAATGAGGCATTCCCATTATGATGCCAGGGACTGAGGTAAGGCTCGCTGGCCAGTTGGTTACTTGGCTTTATGGACTTCAGGACAAGGATTCTGTCTAATTGCATGATTTCTTCTATTACTTTAGAAATACAGGTTATTGTAGTTTGGTTTTTTCCTTCAAAAAGAACTCCATGAAGCTCTGTTGGACTGAGTGACACATGCAGTCTAATTCTTGGAGTAACTTAGCAGAAAGATATTACTTGTTTTCTTTCAAAAACACTAAATTCTTCTGTAGCTTTGCTAGAGAAAAGCCAAAATTGCATGCATGCTCTTTCACTAGCAATTGTTTTGTGTGTAGATCCACTGGGGGCATCACTTGCCACTTGCTTAGCAAGTTTAATCGTAAATAAATATATCCATCAATCAAAACATATTTCTCAGTAATCGCTATATTCCCTGATATTTTAACCTTTATATTTTCCTTGGCATTGCAGTTTGACTTTCTCTGGCAGAGTGATAGTTAGTCCACTGTTTAGTTTAAATTTGGCTTGGCACGTTTGCTATCCTTTCCTGCACAGCACTGAGTATGTCTTCACACATTGCAACCACTGCCAAACTATGTGTTTGGTGCTTTGTTTCCTTCTTTGTACAGTGAGTATTTTTTCTGAGACTACTGATGAATTAATTTTTACTTATTGGCATTATGTTAATGCCAGATACAATGAAAATCTTGTTTTCTGAGTCACAGCTTACTTTCTTTGAAAGAAAGTTTTTCTTTTGTGTTCTTCTCTGCATACTTTTTCTGGCTACAATTGCTGTACATGGCTAGTAAAGGAACATGTCTGAATTTGCATTGCTAATACCTACACATGGTGTGAGGTGTCAGACCTGGTATCTTGCCTATGTCTGTAGTAGTCTATTTGTGCATTTACTTTAACTTGTATACTTGGGGCTCTGTTATTTGCTCACCTATCTCTGTGCCACCATACAGACCTTTGACTGGAAGCCTGATACTAGTAGCCTAATGGCAGGACACTTTGTGAAGAAGTAGAAATTGAAGTGTTCACCTGGCTGCCACTTTCTCTTCACTAATATTTTTGTAAGTCTTCATAGGATAATGCCTCAGACAAGGTAAATTTGTCAACCTCAAAAGCACTCTGACAATCTACAAAGAAATGTAATCCTAGAAATTAAATGTCTTGGTGCAGTGATCTCTGGGGAGACAGTTCTCTTACTAAGATTTTCTTTGCCTCAAAACAAAAATAAAACCTCAAAGTAAATTAAACCCCACAAGCTGAAAACCACATTGTGGTTTCAAAACAAATTCCCTATACCACTGACTCTAGCCAGGAAACAAAGTCTTGAAGTTTCTCCTTATTTTTCTACAAGATTTAGGGCAAGATTTTGAAATGAAATTAACACCTAACACTAAAATCTTAGATTTTTATTTAAAGCCCTTAAATGTGTGAACTGGTCATACCAGAGTTGAACTCACAATGTTTCCTTCTGAATGAGACCTACTGCATCAGCTTCATATACCCACAGACCACAAAGCGTCCAAAAGTGCCACATTGAGATGCTAGAAACTCTTCAAATTTGATTATTTCCATTTGGACTGGCTCTTCTGTCCATGGGCTTACCTGCTCATGATTTGAATGTTTTCTTCTTGCTTATTAAATTTTGTTACTGAGAGAAGATTTGTGCAGCATTCAATAACATGAGCTGGGAACAGTTCAAAGAACACATCTGGGAGAAGTCAGCCACACATTAGAAAGAACTTCCAATAAAATAAAAGATACAGAGAACAAAGTGGAGCTCAAAAATGAAGCATCTCTGATATCATGACTTTAGATAGGGCAGAATTTATTGTTAGAAAACACAGTATGATGAGAAACAAGTGAACAGCGTGATAAGAAACAAGTATTTCCAATATTTAGGAAATTCCTACTTTCTCAATGAAGAGAAATCTGTAAGGAGGAAGAAATATTGCTTGGCAGACCTAATTTTCAGAGGTAAATTGCAAAGAATTTTCTAGGGAAACAGCTGATGAATACTTCTGTGTGAACAAGCTCAAGAGGAATACTATCTCAGAACAGATATGAATGCATCACTAATATGTAGCTGTCTGCTTTCCTGCAAGGCCAGAAAGAACATCAGCTTTATTAATTGCAGTTCGGAGGTATTTTCCAAACTTTGCTTTTGTCAGTGTCCTAGTTAGAACAGCTGGGACCAGCTTATTACTGTCTGGCTGTAATCAAAACTCTGTATTCTACAACTTCTATGTAATTTCCAATGAACTGTTAACAACGGATCATTTGCAGAAGCCACCCAGGGCACACCTGACCACTCAGGCTACAAGCTGGGTGTTACAGAACCCTGTGAAATAGGGTCTTCACACCAATGATTCATGTGTGATGCCTTCTCTCCTGGAAGGCATTAGCACCTTCACATCTAGCCTGAGGGGCCATGTCTGCTAATGGGCCATCAAGGAGTCCAAAAATACCCCATGACTCACTTCCACTGTGAAACTCCTGGCACTGAGGGAGGTACTGGGCATTCCCATCTGACCTGAGCATATATAATCTTGCTGTTTGGGGACTTATGGTACCACTTGTCGGATCCAGAGGAGTACCAGAAACCTCAAGCGGACAGTGTCCACCACTCTCAACAAGACTGTGACACTCATCTGCCCCAACAGGTTTTTCCCTTCCTTTTACTTTGGATTCAGAGGAACCGTGTGGGGCTCAGCATAGGGGCTAATGAACACCATTCTGTTTGTGCCCCAGGGTGCTGGGTTATACATCTGGGTTTTGTGGGTTAAAACCAATTTCTCTTTGTATCATTGCATTTATTGTAGTATTTTTATTAAATTGTAACTCTGACTTATAATTTCTTTTGAGTTCATTTCTCCTGCTTGTTTACCTTTAAACCAGCACAGTCAAGGTCTCTGCCACCTCTAATTTCTGATCTTTTCCTTTGATCACTTTCAGCCTGACTCAGCATAACAACCATTGAAAATAAGACTCACTGCATATCAAACATCTGCCCTTATTCTGTTATTTATGACAAAAATTTTAATGCAACTCCATATGAACTACTTAATCAACATCTAAGAGACAGCAGTTCTGGGCTACAAATAGTAAGTGTGGTCTCATTTCACCCCTACAGGAAATGCTGTAAAGGGGACAGGAATATGGTGAGGGTGAATCAGTGCTTCTTCATTACACCAAGCAACAGACTGTCTTAAAATGCTGCACCAAGGTTCAAAGCAATATGAGTGTGAATGTTACAGACCAGATCTGATGGCACCACTCAAGTTTGTGCAGGATTTCAAGGCTACTGTTTTGTTAGTTCTAATTCCAGGAGCAAACCCCAGTACATTTCATTTGGGCCTTGAAAAATCACCTATAAAATTCCAGACACTTAATACCTCCCATTCATTGTATAACAGTAACATTAGTGATTAAAAAAGAAGGTAAGATGACCATGAACTGCAACCTAGACAAAGGACTGTTCTTGCTTAGTAAGTACTCAGACGGCGATACTGCCTTCAGTGGAGGCACTAACAGAGGCCCTGTCCTCTATGAGGCTCCTTTATAGGAAACAGAATCAGTATTTCAGCAACTCTGCCTCGAACTGGCCAACAAATTCTAATGTGATAAAGGGGAAGCAAGGACAATAATCATAAATACATAGACATCTTAAGTTTCCTCAGATTTGTCCTACTGAGAAACTACAATAAATGAGCCCTAAACTAAATACATTTCAAACAAATATGATAAAAATTTTAGGAAAAAATATATTTAAGTGACTTTTTGGAATACATCTTGAGCCAGTGTCTCAGCTAAAAAAAGTAACTGGATCTTTCACAGTAGTCATTTGAGGGTCCATGTTCAATTATCATTTTTGGTTATTTGTATTTCATAAATAATTCTGCGACAGATTAAGCCAAGACAGTCCCTCAGAAATGGCGTCTTTCGGTAACACTCAGTAGGTTATCTCTTGAGTAGGTGAAATGTTTTCCTGCAGATGGCTTGGATGAAGAACAGTGTAGGGCTGAAGGGACAAGCAATTCTCTAGCCAGGATCAAGCACAACTAGATCTAGATTTTTTTTCTGTCCATCGGTTTAGTTCTCCTTTACTACAGACTAAGCTGGCTACCTCTTGTCCTATCACTAGTGGATGTGAAGGACTACCAGCCATTTTCTATATCAATTCCCCTTGTAAAAATAAGTTACTTGCCCCACCCAAAATGTCCTTCCTTCTACATAACTGCTCTGTTGCTCTCTATCTTGTAGGCTATAGCTTCTAAAAATTCTAGAGGTGCTACTCACTCCTCTCAGGATATCCCCAGCTAACTACAGTTTCAACACACATCAGCCAAAGCTGAACATGGTTAAGTGAAGAACAATTATTTCCTGCATCTTTAATTCATATCCGAAGTTACTATGTCCCAGAACAGAAAACCTACAGAAAACATTACCTTTATCTGAAATTCAACTTCCTGAATCTTCATTATCAGTGACTTACTTCGTTCACTTATTTCTCACTGCTTCAACTAACTCTCCCAATTTTCTGTTGGGTCTGGGAGCTTGAAATCTGTGACATCTTTCCAGCTTGCTGAACACAAACAATGCCCACATATCAAGAAGGTATCGGCTCTCTACTGGCATCTCCTGGGGTGAAGATGACCCAGAGTAGGGAGCATAACAGCAGCAGACAGCCCAGACTGTACTATGTAAATCTTTTACTGCAAATTACTGCACATTTCTCATTGTGTAAACACTGGATGTAGAGAGTTTAAACCGTAAGTTGAGCACCCAGCAGAGCAGAGCCAAAAGCATCCAGGCTATGTTAAATAGGGTGCCAGTGCTTTAAAGGCATTCCTGGCTGGAGCTGCCTGCCCCAACATGTTCCTCTGCCTAAACTTCCAGGCACACCCAACTGGGCGTGTAATTGGGATGTGGACAGATTTAAGGTCCTCCAAGTATGACCTAAAGTGCCCTAAAGTTAGTAGCTAGTTCATTTATTGTGGTAAAAGAGGTTATGAAAGAGGGAGCATGGTGTGGGGAGAATCAGTGCAGGAGCTGGGAGAAGGAAGCAAGGAGACTCAGAAGGGGAACAACAAGTCTACTGCCAGGATGATGACACTTGTCAGCTCACAAAGGTGGCTGAAGGTAAAGCACACTTATCTGCTGCCAAACAGGTTTGACTTCCTCTCCCCATAATGCTACACACTTCCTTGTGCTCGCTGCAGGGACAGCCCTGGCTGCCACAGCCTCCACTTCAACCCCAGGCCCGCAGGCACAGAGCATGGTCCATTCTGTCCCTCACATGATTGACAGAGTTGTCCAAGTGCTGTTCCCAGGCAGGTCTGCAGTGGCTCAAGCAGAATAGTGAAGCTGCTCCAGAACCTGGAACCCACTCTCAGGGACTGCTCAATTCCCACTGCAACCTGTGCCCTGCTCACCAGCTTCTCCTGTCTCACTTCCCAGTTCAGCACTGGGAAGCTGGAGCGACTCTGCCAGCAGCATCCTGCTGCTGACACCACTCGTGACATCCTCATCATTTGCAGATGGGTAACCACTTTCCAGAATTCCAAGACCTTTGGTGAACCCAAGCAGTTCCAGCATTGGGCAGACACTGAGGCTTTACACCACCACTGCTGTTGTTTTGTGTGGAAGTAAACATCAAAATGCAAATCAAAGCTAGATGGTTCAATGGGTCACTTCAGCACAGGACAAAAGGGATTTGTTTGCAAAAGAAACTACTGCAACAGCCCCAGAAAGCACTCAGAAAGTAGTGCTGATTTGTAGTGAAGACGAACCGCACCCCTTTCTCAATCAAAGCAATTTAATGAGGGCTGGAGAAATGAGTAAAGTCACTGGGATCACAAAATCACCCACACAAGCAGCTTGTTTAAATTAGGGAATTAGCCGTGGGTAAGTGAGCACAGTCCAGTCTTGGGCTGAGACCTAGGAAGGATCTGAAGAGGCTGTGGAACCAGTTCTCCAGGATCTGCTATCAAAATCAACAGCAGGCACGAAGGCTCTGACAGAGCTGAGACATCACAGAAAATTAGCACCGGCTCTGCACTGCCACTCCAGCCTCGCCCAGCCAGTGCTCCAAAACACACCTGGTGGAGTCAATCAACAATGAAATCAACATCACTGTAAACACTTCAGGTGGTCAGCTTTGGTGCTCTTAGATGTGTTTGTCACAGGTAAATCCTCTGAAAATGAGGGAGATTCTCAGTGAATTTACATAGAAACCATTTAAAGTAAAAAGCTATTGCCACGGTCGCTTAGTCAACAGTGTCAGCTACCTGGATCTGTAGAGAGATCTCCCAAAAAAATCAAATTAGCTAACGTACAAGCTGTGCTTGGCCTCAGAGGAAGGGAAAAAATGCTGATTCTATAGCTCAGTCTAAGAGAATGTACGCTGATGACACATCACAGTTGGACACTGCTGGGAAAGGCTCTAATCACACTCACCTGACATGGAGTGAAGGGCATACAATAGCAACAGAGCTAATGCAACTCCCCATGGCTGAGCTTCCACAGCCAGATATCTTATTTGCAAACATCAATCTAAAAAATTTAATAGTCTAAAACCTTTTAATGTAAGACACACTTTAAGGGAGGCACATGAAAGATATGAGAAAGCTGGAAAAAAAAGACTGTTTAAAAAACCCTATCATTTTTAAAGAGAATTCTGATTAAGTAATAATTAATTTTCATTAAACGAAAGGTTCTGTTTTCTTGAAGATTTCCAATCTTCACCTTAGAAAACCCCAGGCTAGATAATGATTGGATGCTTCTCAAAAATCAGCCCTCATCTTCACCCTTGTCTGTACACACCCAAGACCCATGGCTCTAACCTGATCGATAAATAAAACATTGTTCCCATGGTTATTTTTAGAAGGGGTGATTTTAGAAGGGAGGAGGAGACAAAGAGTGTAATACATTAGTACTTGCAGATTTTTTTCAGTGCTCATCAGTTTGTATAAGGTTTGGCATGTATCAGTAGGCAAGACAGGTGCTTGTTAAGTGTTGATTTGCATATCCATATCCAGATACCTATGCAGTCTTCCAGTTATGGAACATCCATCCTTCCACTGTTCTATATCTGAACTGCAACTTTAACAAAGGCTTCATTTTGGACTCTGCAATAAGTGCAGATATGATTCGTGCCAGCACAGAAACAAATGGGTCATTGCAGTCATGTGCAAACAAAAACAAACGAATTGTATTAAGTCATTAGTTCACCATACCCCCACAAAGAAATAAACAGATTGCTGTTAAATCACCAGTGTTGCAACCTTGTCAGGAAGTATGTGAACTATAGCAAGACAGTTGTTAAGTTTCCCAAAACGTTTTGTCAGGAAACACATGAATTATAGTGAGGCCATTGCCAAAGTTAAAGATAACAACAGAACTGAGACAGTAACTTAGCTATAGCCACATAAGGAAACATACTTTGCATGATACCCAGAAATGTTTATGTGTATGACATAATGAATATGTATGAAGTAACTGGATAAATGCCAGGCATGTGCTGTACCTGGTGTGTGGGGTTGGTGGGGTGGAGACTACCCCCTGCACCCAGCACTGCTTGTGTTTACCATATAAGAAACTCTAATTTGAGAACCTGTATCGGCCTGAGACTGTTTCTCACATCCTGAAAGCTGTAGTTAAAAATACAGGGCAATATTCTACAGGAATAGAAGAGTTAGCAGTAAAGATGCAAACTTTTGATTCTTTCCTGTTAGAAAGAACTAAGCCCTGAAGGAGGAGACAGGCAACCTCGAGACAAGTCAGAGCCTTCTTAGCAGATCAGGAAAGCCCTAATGAGGAGGATGAAAGTTTAGCAACAACACAGAAATTATATCCACTTAGAGAAGTACCCTTGGGAGGAGCCCAAGATGGAATCGGTTTTGTAAACACCCCTCTAAGCGCAGGTGAAGTAAGGGCATTTAAGAAATAGGGAGATGCTAGAAGATCCCTTGGGGGTAGCAGAACAGTTAGAACAATTTTTAAGACCCAATATCTATATCTGGGTGGAAATACAATCTATTATGGGTATTTTGTTTACCTCTGAAGAGAGACAGATGATTTGAACAGCAGCGATAACGATATGGGAGAGGGAGAACCAACAAGGACCTCTAGGGGATAAGAAAATGCTTATGACCCCACCCAATTGGGATCTTAACCTAACCATGGATTGACAGGACGTGGCTGATTACCATACTTTATTGATCTGAGAAATTAAGGAAGCTGTCCCCCATGGACAAAATGTCATAAAAGTGTTTGAGAATCAGCAGGAGAAGGATTAAACCCCTAGTGCATAGTTAGAAAGGCTGAGGAAAAATCTACAACAACATTCAGGCATTGATCCTGATACCCCAGCTGGTTAAGTAGTGTTCAAAGTCCACTTTGTAAGCCATGCCTGGAGTGATACTGGAAAAAAATTAGAAAAATTAGGCGACTGGCAGAACAGGGGGCTTGAAGTTCTTCTGAGAGAAGCCCAAAAGGTGTATGTGAAGCGAGATGAAAAACCAAAACCAAAGGCAAAAGTCCTAGTGGCTGCTATCCGAGAGTCATAGGAAAGTGTTAAGTTCAGATAAGGAAAAAAGCCTTCAAAGAGAACCGAGGGTGAGTGGCCAGACCGTAAATAACCAACCCCAGCAAATAGTTCCAAGGGTCCAGGCAGGAGAATGTTTTTATTGGGGGGAAAAAAGGCCACCTGAAAAGGAATTGTTTCAAAAGACAAAAAGATTTAAAACTGTCTTGGAAGCTAAATGAGATTAGGGGTGTCAGGGGCTCTATTTCCTGGGGAAAAAACATTGTAATGACCACTTGATAAAACTAAAATTGGGACCCCAGGACAAAGAGTATGAATTCTTAGTAGATACTGGGGCTGATTGGACGTGTATAACCAGAGTTCCCCAGGGCTGTAAAACTAGCAAAGATACAGTCGAAGTAGTTGGGGCATAGAGGGAGGGATTTCAAGTGCCTTTCTTTAAACAAGTCCAAATTGTGGGAGAAACTAAAATAACAGTAGATTTACTGCTATTACCTGAAGCAAGTTATAACCTTATGGAGAGGGACCTCCAAGTTTCCCTTGGAATAAGAGTAGTTCATGAGCAAGGGGAAATGAAAGTCAAAATAATGACTCTAAAGGAGGAGGCTGAAAGCAGAATTAATCCTAACATATGGGCCTCGGAAGACCAAGTAGGGAAATTAAAAATCGACCCAATAAAAGTAAAAATTATTGACATTGACCACCCAATTCAGGTAAGGCAATATCCTATTTCTCAAAAAGGAAGATTGGGCCTTAAGCCCATAATAGATAAGCTACTGATAAACGGCACCCTAGAGCTTTGTATATCGTCTCATAATACCCCCATCCTCAAAGAATGATGGTACCTTTTGGCTAATCCAGGACTTTAGAGAAGTAAACAGAAGGACCATTGCCTGGTTCCCAGTAGTTTCTAATCCATACACACTTTTGAGTCATATACCCCCTAACTATACTTGGTATAGTGTCATAGATTTGCAAGATGCCTTTTGGGCTTGGCTATTAGAGGAAGAGAGTAAAAATATATTCGCTTTTGAACTGAATGATCTGTAGACATGGAGGAGACAATAATTAAGATGGACAGTGTTACCTCAGGGACTTACAGAATCCCTGAATTTGTTTGGGCAGGCCCTAGAAGGACTATTCTTGGAGTTCTCTAAACCTTCCAGAGTAGAAATAATACAATCTGTGGATGATTTATTGATTGCTGGTGAGAGCGAAGGAGATGTCAAAGAAACTATGTTAAAATCAAACTTCTGGGGGAAGAAGGGCTAAAAGTTTCTAAAAGGAAATTACAGTTTGCAGAACAAAAAGTATTTAGGCCACTGGCTAGACAGGGGGACTAAGCGATTAGACGCTGAAAGAGTGAGAGGAATACTATCCATATCCACTCCAAAACCCAAGCAAGATGTAAGAAAATTGTTGGGATTATTTGGGTACTATAGGTTGTGGATTGATGGATATAGTGGGCTGGTAAAGTTTTTATATGAAAAACTTACCCGGGAGGTAGTAAAATGGGATGAGAGATGAAGAAAAACTGGGGGAAGTTAAGAGAGCTCTAACGAGAGCACCAGTTTTGACTCTCCCCGAATTAAAGCGACCATTTCAGTTGTTTGTGAATGTAGAACAAGGGATCGCATATGGAGTGCTCACACAAGAAAAAGGAGGGCACCGAAAACCAGTGGCATGTTTGTCAAAATTGCTAGATCCAGTCAGCAAAAAGCTGGCCTGTGTGTTTACAAGCAGTAGCAACTACTGCTGTATTAGTAGAAGAAAGTCGGAAAATTACTTTTGGAGGAAAGATTGTAGTATACACTCCCCATACTGTATGGGTGATTTTGAATCAGAAAGTAGAAAAATGGTTAACTGATGTCCAGATCTTAAAGTATGAAGCTATATTAATTCATAGGCCGGAGCTGGAACTCACAGTAACCAATACTCAAAATCCTGCACCATTTTTGTATGGAGAACTGTGTGAACTGACTAAAAGTTAAGAACATGATTATCTGGAGCTGATCCAGCTGCAAACTAAAGTCCGAGAGGACCTGGAAGAAGTAGAATGAGAGGAAGGTGAGAAATATTTTATCGATAGCTCCTCCAGATGTAAGGATGGGAAGAGAATTTCTGGATATGCTATAATTGATGGAGGCGACATGACAAGCATAGAATCTGGGAGACTTAGTCTGACCTGATCAGCACAAGCCTGTGAGTTATATGCACTTTACCGACCCCTCGAGTTATTAAAAGTTAAAAAGGGAAATGTCTTCACAGACTCAAAGTGTGTGTGTGTGTGGCTCGGCTTCGCGAACGAAGATTTGGGCAGGGGCTCTCCCCACGTGAGTGTGCCCTTCCAGCCTGCCCAGTGGATTTTTTAGGTGAGGCTCAGCGTGCGCAGAACTGGCCCCACCGTTTAAGTCCTGAGGTTCATCTGCCACGGCCGAGCAAGCTTGGACAGTGCCAGTGAAGTTCCTCAGGACTAGAACCTACAGCACCCGGCAATTCCCAGGAAGTCTCCCATCCAAGTACTAATCCGGGGCTGACCCTGCTTAGCTTCCAAGATCTGACGGGATCGGATGTCAGGGAGGCATTGAACTGCCTACAGACTCAAAGTATGCTTATGGAATAGTACATATGTTTGGGAAAATCTGGAAGAAAAGGGGATAATTGAGATAATAACCATAGCCATATAAGGAAATATATGCTTTGCATGATACCCTGAAATGTATATGTGTATGACATAATGAATATGTATGAAGTAACTGGGTAAGTGCCAGGCATGTGCTGTACCTGGTGTGTGGGGTTGGTGGGGCTGAGATTCCCCCCCGCACCCAGCGCTGCTTGCTTTTACCAAATAATAAACTCTAATTTGAGAACCTGTATCGGCCTGAGACTGTTTCTCACAGCCTGAAAGCTGTAGTTTAAAAATACAGGGCAATATTCTACAGCAAGAGAAGAGTTAGCAGTAAAGATGCAAACTTTTGATCCTTTCCTATTAGAAACCAGGTTATAAAGAAGTTCTGTAGCACAAACTCTAGCTATTCCTGAGGAAATGGAAAAATAAAAAGCAGCTTCAAGATGTTATCCTCTCTGTTGAGACACACAATCCACTTAGGCAGGAAATACACACAGATGGGGTGGACAGTCAGACACAGATGTACCGATGACAAGCTGCTGACATTTCAGAATTTCCCTTTGAATAGAAGGTACTGGCTGAATATACTCAAGGCTTAGAGAGTGGGAAAGAGGTTTTCAGAAGTCATTGCCTTGAATCACTGAACAATGACAGCACTCCAGGAGACTGACCATGAGCTGGTACATAACTTGGTGCCATAAGTAAGTGATAAAGAACAGGAAAAAACAAACAAAAAATCCCCAACAATACAAACACTTGTCTTAAAAAACACTTCAGATAATTTTAGATGAGGAGAGATTCCTTATTACCAAAGCAAAAAGACTGCAACAGACGCAGTAGGAAAGGCCAACCTGGCCAGTACATAATCCAGAAGGAAAACTAGATCAACACACATAGTGTTTGCCACTACAAGATTTAGAAGGGCTTCTTGGATCATCCAGCACTGTCCTATCACTTGCACCTACAACATATTATTCCTTTTTTTAAATGGCAAACTGTCCACTTTGCACAACAAAGGCACTTTTGGTGTCTGCTCTATCCTGCTTCTTTATAGAAGTAAGGAAATGGGATAGATCATTCTCCTGTTTTCAGTGATCTCCCCTCTAATACCAGCAGGAGCTGTCCTTACAGCCAAAATAGTAATCCCCTTCTTCACAGCTTCATTGACCAGTCCCTTCTAAGAATGGTCTGGAGCAGCGGGAGAGAACAGAGAGCCGATCTAAGGAAAAAATGAGGCTGCTACCTAAACTGAAAACCTTATTGCTCTGTGCAGCTTTCTGCTACTGCTTTCCCAGATGTTTCAGTGTCATCAGGAAAACAAACCCAAGCCTGTGAAAGACAGTGTTATTTAAAGGTATATTTGAAAGGTAAATGCAACTTGCTCACCTCAGATTCAAGGGACAGAACCTTTAAGAGTTTCTCATAAGCACAAGAGAATTCACCCACTTGCTTATGCTGCCACTGTGATGTGCTGTGAGTGGAAGGAAAGTACCAGTGGTGAAGGAGCAGCAGCTGCCCTTGGCTATGCTGCCTGTAACACACAGGGAATTCTCACTGGAGTCCTGGGAGCTTGCTCCCATTTCAGTGCCAGGAGTCTTCAGTTCTCACACTCAGTCTGGCTGGATTCCTCCTCCTCTGCTTCTTCTCCTTTTCCTTTGATAGGCCTTCTCTTCACTTTCACTGGCCCATACAAGAGTGTTAGAGATGTGTGCCTTTCCCCTGTGTGCATAGACACACAAGAACATCCCTTTTTTTCACCTATTTTCATATGACTGTCTCCAGCACTGAACCAGCATCAATAGACATCACACAAGGTCAGACCACAAAATACTGAGGAACACAAATCAGCCTTTGATCTCACCATGGTCTTCCAGAGTTGGAGCACTTGTGTCTGCATTTGCACATATGTATGTGACCACAAACATATATACACCCTCCTCAAGATCCTCTTGAATGCAGCCTCTGAACATGGCATGAGGCTCTGACAGTGTGAGGGGCCTGTGCCACTGGGTCAAGAGCTCTCCCATTTTCTGACAGCCCATTTAATCATCCCTCTTCTACAGAATTAGTACACCTTCAGTATCTCCTCTGTTGTTCTGCCCTCCAATGCCACTCAGTGGATCCCGAGCCAGCAGTCCAAGAACTCTTCTTGCTCCCTTTACAGCTTGAGCAAAGCACAGCTACAAAGCAAGACAGTGATACACAGACCCACCAGCCCAGACAATGGACCAGCCCCCTTTCTGAGTAAAATCTGCCTCTCACTGAGATCCACTGATGAAGAATCTTTACACAAGAGTGTAAGAGGAAAAAAAAACACCAAACCTGAAAAGGTGACCCTCATTTTAGTTAGAATGGTCCAAATCAAGGCTCAATTAAAGCTTCTTTTACTAAATTCTCTGGCAGAGAAACCCAGAAACATTTATCTCAAGCACAGAGACAAGTAGCTAATCTTAGTTTTGCTGATACTTAAAATGATCAAGAAGGGACTGACAGCACCTCTAATATTCCCTTTTCTCCCATAACAATCCTTCTTTTGGAAGCAAGAAAGTTAACATTTGAAAACTGACGTTTATACTTCAGAAAAATAAGCATCTGATACAAGAAGGCGGCACAGGATTCCCATTGCTCAGATTAAAACCACACAATATGATTATTCTGCCAGCTCCTGAAGAAAAGACAAGACCTCACAAACTGTACTGGATAAAAACACCTGCAGCGTTTTGTCTCAAACTGCACAGTAACAACTCAGTCCTTTTGACCCGAGTTGAGGCTTGTGTGCCCTAGTAATTCTTGAAATGATGAACACGCACGACAAGCTGAGCAGTTAGGCCTTATCTAAGTCAGAGATAATTACTCTGAAAAAGCATATCAGTACAGATCAGCAGCAGAGATTTTAATTTACTCTCAGTTACAGCACAAAAGTACCACATCCCCTCTCATGATGTTAACAACTGGCCCAAGACATTGCAGAGAAGAAAAGAAGCTGTTTAAGGAGGAAAAGTGAAAAGTTGCTCAAAACCAGGAGAAAGAGGACTATCTCGAATGGCCTGCCAATGTTTTTTCCAGTTATCTTGGTTTTCATCATCGTCCTTGTTTTACTTTGTAAAGATTCCAACAACGACAGTAAAAGAAGTAGGTTGATCCCTATCACGCATGTGAGGAAAAAAAAATAGAAATGATACAAGCAGATATACCTGATCTTCAGGGAAATCATGACAAGGGCTGTTTGCTGACCCAGAAAACACAGCCTGGGTAGAAACACCGAGAAAAAAAGAAAAAAAAGGCACAAAACAAAATAGAAAAACAGCCATGAGATAAAAATGCTTTTGTCTGCGTCATTGCCATCACAGTGTCTCATAGACTTACTAATTTTGTCAGGATCTATTTCTCCTAGCACATACTTCTGACACTAAGCATAGAGGAAGGAAACAAGGTGAGTTAAGGTCTCAGAATTAAACAGTTTAGTCTTGGAACATTGTTTTCTGGATATGACATGTCACCCAGTCTGGCTAGAATTGCAGTAGTAACTGAACTAATTAGAATTTATGGGGTGTTGTGCCCTCCAGTGATGAGCAGAGAAAATTTAAAACTAACAGGAGCCCAAGAATTTAATTTAAAAAAATCTCTGTTTCTGGTGACATTTTCCTTAAAACAGAGAATTATCTTGACATTGGCTTTACTTTTCCCAGGCAAAATTCACTTTAGATCATTCCCTCACCCTCCCATTAGATTCATGCAACACTGAAAATTTCTGATTTTTTATTTTTTATTGTTATTATTTCATTTAAACATTAGGTCTTAGGCAAGGTGGGAAAAAAGCAGCACCTTTTAAAAAAACCTGTTGTGTGGTATATAGGACAAACAGGTGAGATTTAAAAAAAGTTAAGTTTATATATGTACATATACACACATACACTAAACCAAATTAAAACCAAAAAACTTGTGAGGGGGTCATTTTCAACAGGAGAGAAGAAAGCCTTATTTCACAGCAAGCAAAAGCACCACAAATTAAGATTAGAGTGCACAATCACATGTAGTGCAGATACCAAACTAGCCTGGGTCCTGGAAGCAGTGTAGCTGGAGCAGCAGAGCTCCATGAGGGCCATCTTATCCCACTCATTCCTTGACAGAATCAAGTGCAGAGCCTGCACTCAGGAGGGTGTGCCGTGCATACACTCCCACAGCTGGCTGCTCTGCCTCCACCAGTTCTGGCAGGTGCCACAAGACGTAGCAAACTAGTGAGAACAGGAGACCCAGAGCTAAGCTACAGACTGATTTAGCTACAGTAGTTCTGTAACAGAGGTTTCTAAGTTCCCTCATGCCTCTTGCATGCTCCCTGTAGGTACTACCTGCTTCAGTCACACAGCAGACAGCTCCCGATTATTTATTATTTGTGCACTGAGGTGCCCATTCTTGCCTACCCGCACCTTTTCCTATCTATTCCTCCTCACAACACCACTTCTACTTCCTCCAGGCTGACAGGGTAATAAAATTAGGAAGGGGCATGTACACCTAAGTAAGGGGAATTGTCAACAACCAAATGAAGCTTAAAAAATAATTCTTAAAAAAACCCAATTAAAAACCCTGTTAAAGTTCTGCAGACTTCTGGCAGAGTTTGGTCATTTAGCCCAGAGGTCTTTGTCTTCAGGGCCTGCAGGCTAAATTGTCTCCACTGGCAAGAAGCATGCAGTACATGATAAAATTCTGACTAAAAGAAAAGTAGTAAGGGTTGGGGGAGGAGGGTTTACCATGAAAACCCCAAAGTGTGTAGCAGCCCTTAGGCTACCCGGTATGCTTTCAAGAGGGTGAACTCCTTCCTGTTGGTGCGAGCAGCCCAGATGAAAAGAGCAGCTGCCATAAACTGCAAAGGTGCCGACACACAGGCGAGGCAGAAGGACCAGCCAAATTCACCCCTCACGTCATCAGGCAGAGGCAGTTTCTTGTGGAGCAGCTCAATCCCAGCTACGTAGCAGCCAACGAGGCCCAGCGTACAAAGCCCTGGGGAAGGAAGCAGCAAAGGGCAGTGAGCTCACCCTTGGAGTGCTCTGGTGAGCACAATCAGGCTCTGGAGGAGGGTGGCAGGACACCCACCTGCTAGGAAATGCAGAACTCCAGTGGCAATGGCTGGGTAAAGGCTGCGGCAGGCACAAGCACAGAGCCCAATCAGAGCCCCAAAGCACATGAGGCCGATGCTGACAAAGGGCAGGAGAAACTGCAGTCGCCAGAGATCTGAAAGAAACACACAAGACAGGTTTGCCAAAGATGTGCTAGAAACTGACCTTCACCCACCATCTTACATTCCCTTCTACCCATACTGCTTTTGCTTCGTGTCATATTCTACATTCATAGCTAAAAAGGACCAAAGGCTCCACTGAAGTAGAAAGAACTTAATTTGTTAACTACCAAATTCCTGTATTGCATTCATGGGCAAAGCCTCTGCTAACACATCTACATCTTCCTTTTGCACTTTGACCTACTGCCAGTGCTACTGTAAAAAAACAATAAATGCAGAGCAAGACACAGAAGCTTTCCTCGCTAGTGACTGTGTTTCTGAAATATCTTTTTTTATTTTTATTCTACTTGTTTATCTGCCCAAAGTGAAAGACACTTACAAGTCCGATTCAAATCTGTGCCACTATTGTGATTTCCAGGCTCTATGTACTTTTCCATAAACTGATCAGAGAGGGAAAAACTGATGCAGTTTGTAGTCATATCATTTTCTGGGAGAAAAAAACAGAAGAAGTTGCCATTAGGTGTCTTCCCCTCCACTCCTCCCCCTCCTTTCAAATCCCTCTTTCCCAACCATTTGAGCTGGGAGGCTCTTCACGAGTTCCATTTGAAAGAAAAAATTGTCTCACAACAGATCTGTAGATGCCTTACTGTGATGTATTTGGCATTCAAACACACAGGATCTTCAGGCTTACCTGGGTTATCCACAGAACTCTTCCGTGCTTGACAGATTGGGAAAGAAATGTGGCATATGATGCTCAACTATGTTGCCACATATTCTTGTGCTCAGAGCCCCTTAAGTAAGCTGTGCTTATCTCCATATGCAGAATGTAGTCTCATACTAAATATTTAATTCAAGAATGGGATAGAAAGAATGGGAAATATTTACTTCTTTACACTAAGTTTCTCCTGTTTTATGCCTCAGTTAGATTTTGCTTTGAGAATACTATTGAGCAGAGCTGGTTTAAACATCTTCCAAAATATGTATTTTCATGAGAGGCAAAAAAAAAAGAATTTAATGGTTTTTCTCCAGAAAATGTAGCTGAAGATATATTTTTAAGAGGGTTCAAAATGAAGGGCGTCACACACACAGTAAGTACCCAAAATCTATCTTGAAGCAATTAAAATAATTGTTTACTACACCTTTTTTCCCCCCCAAATTGAAAATAGCACAAATATTTCAGCCTATATCCATTCTATCCAAAATGTGCTGATGCAATGGTGGGATATTTGTGACATGCGAACAAAATAGATGACTAGCTAAAAGGAGTGAGTGCCTCCTTGACAAACTAGTATCTTTATTCTTTTGCTGGATCTCAGGATCTGTCCTAAAAAGACACCGACTGGTAGAGGAACTTATAACTGTATCCCCAGTTGGGCAGCTGATGCAAAATAAAAATAAAGCTGTGTAAGACTAAATTTAGATCACGTATCAAGTGTCAAATCCACAATCTGCAGTACCGAGAGCCATGGACTATTCTGGCCATTGCTTCTTTGAAAATCTGGACTGTCCTTATTAAAAAAACAAACAAACAAAAGGTAACCTAGAAATGAGACTTCTAGAGGAACAAAGTGGCACAAATATGTTCTGTAGAAGTTAGCACATACCACCCCGGGCAAGGTAGGGAAGTGTCAGTTGCTGAGGAGATACCTGGTGGGCTATACCAGTGAGAGTTTTTGGGTACAGTGATACACCTCCGCCACAATCCAACTGTGCCGTTGCACCGGAACAGCGCATCTGTGTAGGTCTTCTCATCCGCCTCTTTGCTGAAAAATTCCTCCCAGATGCTCCTACCGGCTTCAGTAACATTCTCAGCTGGGGACAGGGTGTGGTATTCGTACCAGAAGTCGGTGCCAATGGAAGCTGCCATGTAGATGGTGGAGATGAGGCTGAGCACACAGGCGATCACTAGTGCTGTGGCAAACCGGTTATCCATCATGGCGCCCTTCCTGCTGAATGGGAAGAGAGGGACAAGTGAGCAACTTCTGACAGCACACTTATTCCAGTAGGGTCAACTCACAGCACCATCCTTCTTATGCAATATCCCATCAGGATGATAGCCATGTCTTCCTCTTCCAGCATGCTGGAATCAAAGGAACACTGAGCAAATCTGCAGTACTGGCCAGCACATACTGGATCTGTGAGTTCCAAGCATGGATAATATCCCAGAGGGTGTGCTCTGTCAGCCACACTGCACTAGCTGCTCTCTCTGAAAAAGCAACTGAGAGAGCAACACCAACTCTGTCCCCAAAGCAGATGGCACAGCGTGCTGCCATTTGTGATCCTGACTGTAGGAACGTCAGCGAATCCATCCACAGCGTCCAGGCAGAAGACTTATCTTTCCTTAGGAGATTACCAAGGGTGGAAGTTATTTTTAGCCTGCTATCCCATACGGCTTTCACAGCTTGTGTTTACAGCAAGGATAAGAACAACAACCATGCCAAAAAAGCTCTTCCAGACTGGTCACTGAGG
Source organism: Pithys albifrons albifrons (assembly GCF_047495875.1). Lineage (NCBI taxonomy): Eukaryota > Metazoa > Chordata > Aves > Passeriformes > Thamnophilidae > Pithys > Pithys albifrons. The sequence continues at coordinate 93,071,284 of NC_092458.1, forward strand.
CCAGCCATGCCAAGGTGCTGGAATGCCTCTAGGGAAGCAGAGAAATGCACCAGAGACAGAACAGGAAGGAAGCATCAAAAGACAATTCGGAAATGATGGTAAATGCTGCAATAATGCCACAATACATATTGTGACAGTTCTGAAGACCTAAAGCAAAGCAGGGGGGTGTCCTGCTCCGTGGAAATAAGGTGATGAAACTGCTCCCACAAGAACTTTGCTCTGCCTCCCTCTCTTAGGGCTTATTTATGCCTTCCTTTGCAGGACAGTGCTCACAAATGGCACAGATATGGGGTCAAAGGAGGCATGGGAAAATACAAATACCACACATGCTTGTGATTATGACAATACTGTGCCTTTAACGAGCAAGAGATTGGTAATACATGAAATGTTTTGTGGACAGTGTGATGCGCCAGAGGACTCCTCTCAGATGCCTGCTGTTCTCCTGCATTTTCTGTGCTTGATTAAATTTATGGATTACTTATGAATCAAGCTTGACACACTAACCAGAAGAAAAAAAGTATTAAAAAAAAAGCAATGGAAGCTAACTCAGCAGCGAGAGCGAGGCTAGTGGCAGGAGCTACTATCTAATCAGCTCTTGTCCATTGCTTGCTCTACCTCCCTTCTCCCACATACTTTGATCAAAATATTTTGGTCTAGTTTCTTCACAACTGAATGAACCACATCTGGAAACAGCAAGTGCCTTAAACCTCAACATTCACAAGGAAAACACCAGTATCCAAGTCAAACCTGTCAGTGAGAAATTCTGAACTAAGAAACAAGGTGCAAATTAAAGCAGGGAGTTTCAAAGACACCAGTGTTTGATGTTAGAAATACCATTCTTATTTCATTTCCCTTCCATCTGCTCCTCTATTTGTCTGAAACTGGCAAACAAGGAAGAGAAATTATGTGTATCCATATCAGTCCCTATGCTTTATTTCCATATTAAATGAGGCACACTCTTTGTAATATCCATTCTTGAACTGCAACAAACACAAATAGAACTGATTTTTGGTGAACTGAAAAGAAGCACCCATTTAAAATACTGCAAAGTTTGCAACCACAACTGCACTTAAATCCACAAGCTGTGAACTTTTATAAACAAATATAAATACTGAGAGGGAGAACATGTCGTATCCAGGCTTATGTATCTAGAAAACATAAAATCAAGCTCAGACTTGGAAGCAAATTCTTTGTGCAGTGTTTAATTCTTGTCTAGGTACTTCTGTCCTCTTTCAATATCCCAGCATCCAGCTCAAGGTACACAGGATGTGGGATGAGCAGGACAGGGAGAGAGAAAGTTGCTGTACAGATGTGACCTCACCATTCACCCACCCTGAGTTTCCTGAAGGATCCTCTTCACAAACATCTCAAACAGGGCCTGTGGCACCTCCTGGGCCACAGGTCCTGCCCAGCTGAGCTCAGAGCTGAGCAGATTCTCTGGGAACCCACTCTCAGGGCAGGCAGAACAGGCTTGGCAAGCAGGCTGGTCTGGATTTTCCACTATATTGCAGTCCCATTCACTGCAAGAGGAACCCTCTGCAACAGACTCCTCTCTTTAGGAAGGGCTCTCTCTGGGTGGAAGGATTACAAGACCCTACAAGCTCCATACTCGGAGTGGCAAAAAAGAATGTAAGCAGAACACTGGGGCACTGATCTGCTGTCACTGCCTCTCAGTATAAACCCTTATAACCACAAAGTCCTACCAGCTTTGTGGCAAACATACAGAAAGAAAAGAACTGGCTCAACAATCTTACTTTCAGATACAAATCCCTGCTGCCAGGTGCAGAACACTGGTGCTGGAAATGCCCCTGTCAGACCACTATTAAAACACAACCACACCCATCTGACCAGCCTCCTGTGTGCTGGCTCACTGTGGACTTGGCAGAGTCGATGTCAGCTGGCAACCAAGAACAGTTCATAAGCAAAATGAAGGGTTAATCACCAAACAGCACTGCCCAGTGTTCATTATCCACTCAGTAAAAGGGACATGGCAATTTACTGACATTCAATCCCTGTAATGTAACTGCAGGCATAGGTAGAGAGCAGCTGAGAGGGCTACAGACCCCAAAAAATACACATGGATTTTCAGTATGGACAAGACAGTGCAAAGGCACAAGCACACTCCCAATTCTTTAGAACAAAGGTCCCCTCGATGCTTCTGCCTGACACTTCAACTGCTTACAGAAAAGATTAAGAACTCTACCACACTTTAGGCAAATTCTGAACTAGTTTTTCCTGCCACAGTGTATTAGACTTGACTACCCTGCCCATTCACTGTGTATGTCCAATGCATCTTCATGCACAGTAAACACATCCCCATTTAAACGATGTGTCCTTTTAAAAGACAGAAGGATCCTCCCAGCTGCAGGCAGAGCTTGATGGGAGTAGTAAGTCAGAAAGGAACAGTTACCAGAGAAGACCATGAAAAAAAGACACTGCATGCTTACAGGATTATGCTACACTTTACAAAAGGTTCTATGCACAACAATGTATAGGAGGTGCTTCAGAATAAACTTAACTTATGAAAAAATAATAGTATAATTAATGTCATCTTTGGCAGTAGTAAAGACATAAAGACTGATTACAAATAAAAACATTTTGTTTTTACAGGCTGTCAGCAAGAGCCTTCGTTGTTTTTACAAGAGGTTTCTTCACACAGCACAGCCAGCACATTTTACTCTTAACAGCAGAAGCTCTTTCAAACAAGTCATGGCTGCAACTAAACCAGGCAACGAATCTAAGACAACACAAGGCAGTTGTAAACAGACAGAAGTGCTTCGTATGATATTGTAACTGTTAAAGAAGCAAGATGTAAAAATTTTAAAGCACCAGCTCAAAAAAAGAAAAAGCAAAGGCCAAATTGGCAGCAACATCCAAAGGAATGTCTGGATGAATGCACTTTGTGGAGTTTGGGAAGAAAAGGGGGATAAGTCAGTAGAGCTGAAAAAGAAAAAAACATGGAGCAGAACAAAAGCAAGTATTCTGGCAAAAAATCAACTTAAGACTGAGGAATGGACAGTTTTTGTAAGAAGTTACTGTACCATGGCAGAAGAGAATACAAAACCATGAAGATTTCTATCTTGTTACCGCGGTCACTGCTTTCAGCCAACAGTGGGACACCACACTAAAAAACTCCTGTCACAAAAGGAGGAGGCTGCATTCACTGGCATTCTCTCAGGAAAAACGCTCGCGATCCGACTGCTCTTTGGGAAAAGGGATTAGGGAGAAGGCCTACGAGAACGTGTAAATGTGCCGAGAAGACTGACAACAGCACCAAACAGGATCCTCCTTTTAACATTTTGGGCAAGGGAAGGTTAGGAAAGATTGCTACCAAACACTGCTTTACCTTCGGAGGCCCCCAGGAATCCCTCAGGACACTCAGCTCCAATGATTCCAAGTCACTTCAGAGGGCACAGCGTTGTTTGTCTCCTGTGGCCAGCGGAGAGCACGAAACGCAAACTTCCCTTCTGCCCCGACTGTTCCATTCATTCAGCTTCTTCCACGCCACCAGCTCACAAGTGATCTAGAAGCAGAGAGCAAACGGAATGGTTGGAGATCATCATTTCACTCCGCAATTACTTTACGGACATCTCCCGGTGCTACTCATTAAAGGAAAAAATATGAAGGGAGGGAAAAATGCCTGGGAAAGCTTTCGGGCCAACACCACCTGCCCGTGCACAGGGCAGGGCCGGGCAGGAATTTCCCCTGGGCGCAACCGCCCCCGGGGGCTCGGGCCTCACCCCGCACTGGGTGGCAGCCGAGGCGAGGGCAGCGCCCCGATCCCTCTGCCCCGTCCCACCCTCAGGAGCAGCCCCTCTCCAGCCCCGGCGCAGCACCCACCGCCCATCACCATCATCATCATCCTCATCTCCGCCGCCGCCGCCGCCTCGCACCCCCGGCCCGGCCCGGCCCCGCTTCCGCCCGCCGCGCGCGCCCGCGCGGGGCACGCTGGGCCGTGTAGTTCTGCCGCCCCCTTCCGGGCGCGCCTCCTGCGCGGCGAGAGCCGCATCCACTGCCTGTCGGTGGAGAAATCCCTCATCCAGCCCCTGTGCCTGCGGAGACACCCCTCGTCCAGCCCCTGTGCCTGCGGAGACACCCCTCGTCCAGCCCCCCTGTGCCTGCGGAGACACCCCTCGTCCAGCCCCCCTGTGCCTGCGGAGACACCCCTCGTCCAGCCCCCCTGTGCCTGCGGAGACACCCCTCGTCCAGCCCCCCTGTGCCTGCGGAGACACCCCTCGTCCAGCCCCTGTGCCCATGGAGAAATTCCTCCTCATGGCCCACCAGAACGTCCCCTGGAGCAGCGTGAGGCTGTGCCCTCCTTCTGTCACCTGCGAAAAGGGGTCGACCCGCACCTGGCTACAACCTCCTTTCCATTTATTTCCATTTTGCTTCATTGCTTAAAAAAAAAAAAAAAGACTTGAGAAAGTACCAAGTGGGTGGGGAGGAGGAGGGGATGATTACTAAAAATTGTAGAATTGGCACCAGTGGCTCCACACCCAAAAGTGACATTTCCCCGGTGCAGGTACCCATAGAAATTACATTTTACTTTTAACTCTCCTGTAACTCCCCTGGCTGAGAGATCTCCCCACACAGTTCTGATTTTACAAACTACCAAAGGAGCAAGGAAAGACTCAGAAAAAAGTCGGAACACTCTTTGTAATATCCATCCTTGAACCGCAACAAACACAAATAGAACTGATTTTTGGTGAACTAAGAAGCACCCATTCAAAATACTACAAAGTTTGCATACCTAAGTTTGCACAAAACCCAAGGGCTTTGTGTCACTGAGGACCTTGTGGGGAATTATCCCAACCTGCTGCTCCACCAGAACTGATGGAAAGTTCTGCAGCTGGGATGGCACAGGGGGGACCAGCGATGGCTTGGTGCAAAAAAAGGGTTTGGTATAATTAAAAGTATTAACAATTTTATTTAATTAAGGAAATCTCTGTGTATACGCCCCACCTTTCCAGCCCAAGGATCTGCCTCACCAACACCTCACAGTGTAGCTGTTTCACAGGGACATATTCCAAGGCCTAACAGGGGTTTGTACTCGACTCCAGAACACTCCACATCCTCATGGAGGGCCTGGGGAAAGGCAGAATATTCCTGACAAACCTCCCAGGTGACACGAGGCCTGAGAGAAGGGTAAATAATGACCTGGGGAGGGCACTGGTACAGGGTGACCTGCTCAGTCCCCAGCCAGGGCAAGCAAACATGCATTTCAATAAGGTCATCGATGAGCTCATTAATTTAAAAGCAAAGCTGGAGGCTCTGCTTACCTGACATGAGAGTTTATCCCAGAAAGCACAAAATCAAAAGGAAAAATCTCAGTGAATTACCCACTGCCAAGATGGCACTGTGGCCAAAAAAACCCCAACTTTCCTGCAACCTCAGGTGTATAAACTGAGGAATAACAAGGAGGAAAGAAGCTGTATCAGCTGTATCTGTATATCCAGAGTTGCTGCTGGAATAGCATGTCTAGTTTGACATGTAGACAAGCAGACATGTTGACAAGTAGAGATGAACCTGAAAAGGTATGTAAAAATCACTGAGCAATTAGAAAACCTCGCTCAATTAAATACATCTCAGAAGGTCAGTCAATTTAATTTATAGAAGAGGAATTTATTTAAATTGTTAGTTTATTGGGCTAGGCAGTTGCAAGACCATAAAACACAACGAATCATAGAATCAATTGGGTTGGAAAAGACCTCCGAGATCATCAAGTCCAACCCTTGGTCCAACTCCAGTCCATTTACCAGATCATGGCACTCAGTGCCATGTCCAATCTCAGTTTAAAAACCTCCAGGGATGGGGAATCCACCACCTCTCTGGGCAGCCCATTCCAATGCCTGATTACTCTCTCTGGAAAGAATTTTTTTTCTGATATCCAGCTTAAATTTCCCCTGGCAGAGCTTGAGCCCGTGCCCCCTTGTCCTATTGCATGTAATATGTAATGTGAATAGGGAACAAAAAAAATCAGTAACAGTTCTTTCTATATATCTGGCAAAATTATCAGAGGTTGAAGCTAGAAAATGTTAAAAGGTTAAAACAAAATCGGTCTGTATTCTGAGCCATAGGATAATCACAATTGGAACCATTTAATGTAAATTCTAGTGAATTATCTAACACTGGCAAGTCCATACATTTTTCTCTTAGAAGACTGGATTCTGTAAAAATGAGAATTAATTTTGGAACATTTTGCAGACATTGCTACTTCCATTATTAAATTACAGTCGCCTCTTCTTTTTCATAATCTGCCCTGATCAATATGAAGTGTGCAGCTGCTCAAAAGCATCCAGAGGGAAGAGATGTGTTTTCATTTTATTTATCTAAATTCAAATGCTCTACAGATTTCACCTGGATGTTTTTTTCTGGAAAAATACCTTCCCAATAAAACCATTACAAATCAATGCATAGGATCATTTGTTGCCAACAACTATCTTTTTGCTTTTTCTCTTGCTTCACACAGCCTCGATGTGCCTCAGAACTGGCTGATCAGTTTAGCTACTGAACAGGATCACTTGAGAAAGTTTCAAAAGTAAAACTTTGCTTTACTGTGCAGAAACAGGGGCAGTTTGCACAGGAAAGCACAAAAGGAGTAATGCTGAGTGTTGTAGCTTAAATGCTGTTCCTGCTTTTTGCAAAAGTGAAGTTTCTTTTAGAGCAGACCTGGTTCGTGTGCATTGGTAAGTTCTCAGGCAGTGACAGAGAGTTGAACATCAGAGTACTACAAACTAAACAAACAACAAACAAACAAGCAAAGCCCCAGTATGTTGCAAAAAATGAAAATTTGTTTAGTACAAAATTTCTGTCACTTTAATTCTCACAGTCTAAGGAAATAAGTAAACATTTGCAGGAGGTGGCATCATCTGTATTAAATGAAAGTGATATAGCATGAAAATAGGAAAAAACCTTCATATATCACATTCACTTCAGGAGTTGTTGGTTCAGACCTGAAAAAGGTGTTTGAAAGTCTGTCTGTTTTTTCCACTATTACTGGTTATTTTACAAGTTACTACCTCTCCCAACAAATATTCTCTTTGTAATAATAAAAAGGGCACTTTTAGGTTTTGTGTTCTAGGCACCATCTATGAGCACTCCACATAGCCAGAGGGAGCAGAAAATCCCATGAATTTGTCTCAGACCTCTTTACACAGCTTGCTTGTTTTATTTCTGCCTTCTTCATTTTTCTTACGGTAGCACAGAACAGAGTAGGATAAGAAAATCCTACTGTAAATGTAATTTTCACAGAGAGAAGACCTTCTAGATGTGATTCTTCCAAATACCACGAATAGCACCGGTGCATTTTAATGATGCTCATTCGTCCTTCATGTCACTGGTCTCCAAACCCTTTTATCATGCACCCCATCAGTAAAAACTTTTTGAGCAGGCAACCCTCGAATATGTATATATTTTTTCAGAATTGTATACCAAATTATATATGTGTACTACTGTACAAATAGATTATGTACATTATAAAACATACACAAAAATATAAATTAAAAAGGTTTGAGATAAATAGGCCATAAACAGTAACTATGTAAAAATTAGGTGTACAAAAATGTATTCTTCCTGCACAGCATTTTGTAGACCACTGGTCTCAGCATGGAACTATTTCAACCTGTCCCAATGCATTGTCTCAGTGCCCATGATTTTACCCAAATTGGTTCCATCCACTCGTCTTTGTTGAGGGGTGAAACCTCTTTTGGTTGGCATTCACATGGTCCCCTCTGAGCCTGCCTTCAAAGAGTTACAGCACAGGAGGGCAGTTGCAGCCAATTTAGTGTGTTTTTTTAATTGTTTTTTAATTAGGTCTGCATATCTCTATTTCTTACATGTTTTTGAACCACAATCATTTAGAAACTACTACACTTTCTTTTAGCCAGATGAACCTCTGTCCTTCTCAGCATTCATCATCATTAATAATTTACAGTGCACAGCTGCTTTTATCTAGATGGCTGTGCTTATGTAAAAGAGCATTTAGAAGCTGAATAAAACCACATTTAAACTATTAGTAAAACAGAGAATGTAAAAGAAAAAAAACACACAAAAAAAATTCCACAACTCGCTACCTGAAATGCTTAAATTGCAGAAATTTGTAAGGGGGAGGTGGTGCATGTAACAAACTAAATCAACAACCCTGCATACTTCCTGTGCAGATAGTTCTGCTGTGCACTTCTTTTACTGATTTTGCCACAAAAATAGGTGGCTACCTCCCTATAATACATGTATGACAAGCGTTAGAGAACTGTGAACAACGACATGAAATCTTTTCCCTTGCTGCTGTTGGAAACACCTCAGCATATCCCGTGAGGAAGATTTAAGGAATGGTACAAATATTGACATGACAGATTTCACAGGTGCATTTGAGAAAGGCAGGACCACAGCAAACCAACGCTCTTTAAAGCAGAAGTGGCCACATGCAGCGCCACCATCACAGGAGCTGCTCTGAGGGTCTGGTTACAGAATCTTTGGGTTCACTCTCGGGTTCAAAACTACTCAGCGCCACATGGCTGCATTTTTTCAGAGCTGCATCATGGGCTGGATGGGTATCCCAAACAGAAGAACATACAACCAAGCTCGTTGCTTCAGCAGAGAATTGTATTCAGGAAAAGGGTTTACATGTATCTGGGAAAGTTTGTGAGGAAAAAAAAATTGGTGGAAATCTAGGAGCAGGATGAGGAGAGGGTGGAGGCTTTCTGCTGATGATAAAACATATCACCGTATCTCTTGGATCTTCGCACGTTATTTTCTGAGCTTTCTGGAGAGTGTTATAAGGGGAATTTCCATGTACTCAGTACTTTTGAGAGCTTGCCTCTTCCTCAGGGTACTTCTGAGAGCTTGCCTCTTCCTCAGGGAAGTGAGCTCTGGGAAGAGTAAGACCCTACATGATGCCCTCAGTGAATCAATATCACATAAAACCCCCACAAGTCCAGACTAGTGACAAATACTCCTGCTGCTGCTGCTTCACTTGGGTAATTACAGATTGCTTCATATTCTGATGATGCTTTAGGTTATCTTTGCAAATCTGCCCAGATAAGGAAGTGTCACGCATGGGATAAAGCAACACATAACGACATCCACAAGTCTATTTAGAGCATTCAAGAAACACAGCAAATTCAAGAGAGCAGGGTTGGTCCCTGTTGGAAAATTTTTACTACTTAGTTTTTTATTTTAGTGAGTAAAGCTTTTAAACTACAGGGAAACAACATAGCAAGGAACAACAAAGACAAGAATACACAGACATAAGCTTATCTTTATGAGTCCATTAAGCTTTTTAAAGTTACTCACTTTTTTTGTCTGCTCTGGGATGGAGAGAGTGAATTTCAAGGAGTATGAAGTAGTGTGAGTTGGAGGGAAAAGATGTTTGTGCCTAATTTCTAAAGCTTGTAACTGCATGTGAACTGTTAGAATCCAGCTGCAGAGTAAAATAACATGCAGGTCCATCTTTGCAAGAGAGGCAGAACTATTATACAGCTGTTGTAGTTTGGGATTATTATGTAAATTCTCTCCCCTGCCACTAACTGCCCATGCCAGCAGTTAACAAAAGAAGTAGTTAACTACTGATCACTTGGATGGGGACAGGTTTGTCTCTTGTTTTTTGGGGACTTTTTTTCTTAGCTCGGTGGAAGACAGGAGCGGTGGCTGCCGAGGAGAGAAGTGGCTCTGCTGGCACTGCTGGGGCTTCTGGCTGAGCTGCTGCTTTTTTCTCCTCGCCGTGGCTGTTTCTCCCAGTTCCTGCATCTGGGATCCCGGCCTCTGTTGCAGTCGGACCACCACCTGCACCGTCACAGCCTGCCCGCCCCGGCTGGGGCAGTGACCCAGGAGAGAGAGAGGTTTGCAGCTGCTTTTGCAGGACACGTGGTGGTTCCCCACTTTCAGCTTGCTTTTTCCTTCATCTGGGACAAGAGACACAGAGTTCATCTGAGAGCTTACCACTCGTCTGTATCGCTGGAGAGGGACTGGGAACTACTGGGAACTCACTCCGCAGCCAGCCGGACTGTGACATTTGACACTGCTTAAGTATAACTTTCCTCCTGGAGGAAAACCTGCTGGGTTTTGTTGTTGTTTGTTGTTTTTTCTTTCTCTTGTGTTGGGGAAGCGGTTTGCACTAGTCTGTTTATATATAGCAGTAAAGAACAGTTATCCTTCTTCTATTAAAATTCCTTTTTTCTTAAATTTGATAAAGAGTGGCGTGATTATTGTGGAGAAGGCCCCCTCCCCAGCTTGTGGGTAAACATTTTGGGTTTTTTCCCCTCAAACCAAGACAACAGAAGACTGTAGGGTTTCACTGATCCTCCTCTCTAGTACTGATGGAAAGAGATGCCTCTATTTCCCATTGCTCCTTGGAAGAAAATACCTGAAACACTCCTTGAAGCAGAAAAAAGCAAAGAGGCACAAAACTCACTTCTTCACTGAACCAATCAAACATCATTTCTGTAAACTGTGAGCTACTTGGGCACTTTTATACAAGTCTTGGCTGAAAACTTGGCATACCTTTTGTAATCTTCAGATAGTGAGAAGATAATTTTTAGCCTGTGCTTTCTTGTAGGTTTACACTTATGTCTGTCACAAACAAATCACAATGTACTCAACCTAACCTGATTTTAAGAGTTTTATGAATTTAGTTCTGTGTTCCTCTCCCTCAGGGTGGTCCCGTGGTGTAATGGTGAGCACTCCGGACTCTGATCACGAAGTCGTGAGTTCGAGTCTCAGTGGAGACCATACCGGGCAGTTCAATGCCTCCCTGACATCCCATCCCGTCAGATCTCGGATGCTCAGCAGGGTCAGCCCCGGTTAGTACCAGGTGCTGTAGACAGTCCCGAGGACTTCACTGTCACTGTCCAAGCTCGCTCGGCCATGGCAGATGGACCTTGGGACTTAAACGGTGGGGCCAGTTCTGCGCATGCTGTGCCTCACCTAAAAAATCCACTGTGCAGGCTCGAAGGGCACACCCCCACCTGGGGAGAGCCCTTCCCAAATCTTTGTTGGCGAAGTTTGGCCATACCAGTATCTTTCTCTCAGCTTTGCCAATGAAGGATTAAGCTAGCACACAAATCTGTCCTGTAACTTACCAGGGACAAGTCTCTCATAAACAAAAAAACTTGCAGCAATAGTACCTGCTCACTTTCAGCACCATGGAAGAGACTTACATTTCATTGAAAATAAGAATTGTTTTTTAGGCAATCAGGTGCAGCATATTACTCCGAGAATAACAATAAGGCATTTTAAAAATCTATGCAAAGTTATTTTTACTCTGATTCATGAGTGGAGTAACAAAAAAGAGTCACTGCCTCCTACTTAAGAAGGACACAGTGATTTCTAAGGCGAACTGTTACACCCAGCCTGAGACGACAAGATGATTTTTAGCCTGTTTTTCCTTAAAAGTTCACATTTACATCTTTGGCATACAAAGAAATAATCTAAGCCAGGGTGTTCTTATACACCTTGATAATTTTTCAGAGTATTTGGTGGCTGAATTACACTCACTAAGTAAATCTTTACACATTCCATTAAAAACACTCAGCTAGATTCCACTAGTGACCTACTGATAGAAGACAGTTGTATATAACTAGCTCCTTATTAGGCATCAGCACATCTACACAAGAGACCGTGCCCTCCTAAATACCCTTCCATTCAGCAGCCAGTCATTTAATAGCAGCTGGCTGCTTTTCCGGGTGCCTGGCTGTCTACCAAGTACCTGCTGCACAGGAGCACATAACCTGAGCACTCAGGGAGAGAATTTGAGTGCATCCAGAGTGCACTGGATGGACTAATTTGCTGCCCATACCATCTGGAGTTGCTGTTTGCCTGTGGAGACACACACAGATGCAATCTATGTGCCCAGGAATGGAGCAGAGCATGCACCAGTAGGCAATTTCCTCAAAGATCTGAGAATTGTGAAGATACGCCTCGTCTGTGAACATGCAGGTGGGAGGGAGAGGAAGGAGAAAATGAATTTATCTGTAGAAGAGAGGAAGGATGATGAAGAGCAATAGTAGAAGTTTCAAATTAGTATGCACTGACAAAGCTATAATGAATTCAGAAATTTAAAAAGTAAGAATTTCCATTTGATTTATGCAACACTGAAAGGTCTGTCTGTAAGGAAAGTCACAGCTGGAGTGATACTTACAATGTGAATAACGATGAAGGAAATTAGAGCTTTGTAAGGGAAGTGAGCACTGTATATAAGAACAGTTCAAGAGCCATGCAGGCTGTGCAATCGGAAGCAGAAGGAACAAAGCACTGCTCTGGAGTCCAGGACTGTGGCTGATAAGGAAACCTGTGGTGGGGATGGGAGCAGCAAGTCAAGTTTCAAATTGCAGAAGAATATATGACACACTGGAAAACTGTTCTCCAAGTTTCTAACACATTCATAAAGTTGGGTGTGGAGAGTCCAGATCTAGGGGAACTGGAGGGGCTGCAGGGCAGGAGGGGGGCACTGGCAGAGCAGAAAAGAGCCTGGGATCAATACAGAACAACCAACTACTGGGCAGAATTGATAGAGTGATTTTAAATGTTTCTATGTATTTTCATATGAGAGAACTACTCTCAACAGAAAACAAAAATCATAAATGGACAAGTAAAGTAATAACCTCCAAGCCTCAGAAGAGTTGAACTTGCCCTGACAAGCAATTTATACAAAATGTTTTGGGTATAGATAAAGAATGTGGTGCCTGAATTCCCTGTTCTCTGACTTCTTCTGAGCTGGTACAATCTCAAATCTCTGCAAACTACCAATATCCTGTCTTAAAAAATAAAAAGTTTAGAATCTTGAAAACGACCTTCCCTCCCCACCAAAAGAAAAAAAAAGTAAAACCTGAACCTGGTTTGCTCTTACAGGCAAATGCAAGAGAATAGAGATAGAATCAGTAAAAATAAACCTGATTTTTAAAAAAGCCACAATTGTTTATTCTGAAGACAAGGTTTTGACTACTCAAAGATTTTTGTCACTTGTTTGTTGCCTATGCAGTTGGTTAAAAGTGTATAAACTGCCGCCCCGTGAAACCACTTTTCTCCTCCTCCCTCCCCCCATTCCTCCCCCCTGAGTCAATAAAATGTTTTTAAAGAAGACCTTGAAGGGAAGGGTAGGGTTTCTCAGAGCCTCCCTCAGAGCAGGGAGGAGGACAGCTTGGCCAGAAATGGAACCCACCCAGCTATCCTCCGTGTCTACAGTCACCTTCAACTATGAATACTACTACAATGACAACTGCCAGGATCAGCACCTGCAACATATGTCTACTCTTCTCCCTATCCTGTACACTGCTGTGTTCCTGGTGGGCATTGTTGGCAACTTGATCCTGATAGTAGCCTTGGTCTTCAAGCGACGGGTCCAGAGGCTTATTGACATCTTTATCATCAACCTTGCTGCATCTGACTTCATCTTCCTCATCACACTGCCATTCTGGGTGGACAAGGAGGCATCGGATGGGAGCTGGAGAGTAGGATCTTTTCTCTGTAAAGCTAGTTCCTATGTCATCTCAGTCAACATGTACTGCAGCATCCTTCTCCTCACTTGTATGAGTGCTGACCGATACCTTGCTATCATGCATCCCTCTGTTGCTAGACGGATCAGAACAAGATGCTATTCCAGAGCACTCTGCATCTGTGTCTGGTTGTTATCCTGCTGCTTGGGGATGCCAACCCTTTTGTCCAGAGAACTGAGGAAGCAATGTGGAAAGACTTACTGCACAGACAAAGCCGTGACAGAAGCCAAACAGATTGTATCACTGGTGCTTTTAATCCTGGCCTTCTTCTTCCCACTGTTGAGTATCTTAACCTTTTACTGCTCCATCACCAAGAGACTCTGTGTGCATTATCAGAAGGCTGGGAAACATGATAAGAAACTGAGAAAATCCATCAAGATTGTCTTCGTTGTAGTGGCAGCTTTTGTTGTCTCCTGGGTTCCCTTTAATCTGTTCAAGCTTATGGCCATCCTTTTGGGACTCCTGAAGCAGCCCATCTCTTTTTCCAACACAGTTGCCCAGCTGGGCATGACGGTGAGCAGTCCTTTTGCTTTCGCCAATAGCTGTGCCAACCCTTTCATTTACTATTGCTTTGACAGCTACATCCGCAGAGCCATGCTCCGGTGCCTGTGCCCATGGGTGAAAGGCAGCAGCAGCAGCAGCAGCAACTCTGATACTCAGGACTCTCGCCTGAGCCATTCCTTATCCAATTTTATAGCCGGAGAGTATGCTGCTAGGAAGAGGAAGCGCTCTGTGTCCCTCTGACTGAGAGCTGGGATTGCAGAGGAAGGAACTTCTCTCTCCAAAGATGGCAGGAAAAGAAAAAGAGAAATGAGCAACACAGACAGGGGTGCAAGTGTAGTGCAACCAGCGCTTCTGGTGGGAGGAATGCTGCTTCCCTTTAAATGCAGATAGATGGAATAGGAAACCTTAACCATAGAATTACTTCACAGTGATTGCTGTGACACTGCGCAGTGTAAATGTGAAACCATCATACCGAGAAATACCTACAAATGCTTACCCTGGAACCCTGGCTACAAACTACTGAAAAAGAATCTTGTGATTCAGTCAAAGTTGCTCTGACAAAAGCTCTGAACTTAAATATATACAGGTTTTTGTTCTGTGCAAGAAAAACAAACAAGTATTTCTTTTTGGTTCCTGGCATACCCACAAACATGTCACAATGTCTTCAAACCAACCTGATCAATTCTGGTTTTTTGGAGGTTTTCTAAACTTAGAAATCCAATGTTTTATTGAATTTGTATGTTATCAGTTCTTGTAACTTAAGTCTTGTGCATTCTAGGTCTCAGCTTCTTAAATCTTTAGTTTTAATCACAGTAATTTAAGTGTCTATCACCTGTGGTGTCAGAAAAGAAGCATAACTTGAAGGCAGAGAAACCAGAAGACAAGCAGAAGAGGTCCGCCATTTAACCCTTCTCTTAAAGCAAAAAGACCATCAAAGGTACACTTGTGCTTTTTAAGACTTTTTTGAGTACCTGACACAATTTCTGACTGCTTGGGTCAGAATTAAATAACCACTCACTCCTAGTAAGGAAAAGAACACAGTGAGTTCCAGGGGGAACTGTCACACTCATACAAACATGCTAAAAGGCTTCAAAGGGAAGACAGCTATACCAGCTAATGTAGTTCATGAAAAACAGAGAGGAATGGGCAAAGCCTGGAGTCCTGACTACTGTCTGGACAGCAGAAAAAAACCCTGGAGTATGAATGACAGAAGTGGTATCCCTCTGATGTAATTGCAGCATGAGTGAATTCACCATAGCTTTTCTTTTCACACCTCTGTATTTTCTAAGCATCTGTAAATGAGAATGACTATTTTGAGTGTTACAATAAATCCTGGTATTTGCATTCTTTGTTGATCCTTGCAGTTGAGCTGTTTAATGCACACAGAGAAGTGAAAGCAGTGCAAGGGCAGTGCAAACCTAGAAACCAAGGCATGGGCGTCTTGCCCAACTCCCCAGCCATTTCTGTACTGGATCCACTGTCTAACCGAGCAAACCCTCACTGGAGCAGGTGGAGAGCTGGCACTACAGGGCCTGTGGAGGCAAAAGTGTCTTTCAGCGATTGCTGGTGGCACTGTGCTCTCTGGCACACAGTAAGGTACTGGGGTATGTGCCTGGGTTATACAGGGGGTATCACAGAAACACACACTAGCTTTTTGCTCTCCCCTCCCTTCACTGTATATGGCTTTTTCTCCCCCAATATCTCTTAAAAGGTTGGGTTTTCTTCCTCCATGACAGACTCTCCCCCCTCAAGTAACTGACAAACTCCTTTTTCAGGCTTACAATTGCATGAAAGGCATCAACTGTATTTTCAGACCTTCCAGTGTTTGAAAATCAGACCAGTGTCAGTTCAAATTTTAAAGTTATTTGCAGTGATCCTCAAAAACTACTGTCTCTTCTCAATCTCTCATCTTCTCTCTGCCTTGACTAGTGTATAACAAGGGACTTGTATAATTTTTTTTACAAAAATAAGCCTAAGATTTCCATTTCAACTAAGCTATGATTTTTATTAAAAAAAATTCAGTAAGTAGGATTCATTCATTAATTCTTCAATTCCCCAGGCAAAGCAGTACAGTATCTGTGGAAGACAGCCTATCTGCAAGACTTCAAATAATTCTATTAGGGCTGTTGGTTTTTTTCTTTCATTCGTTGTTAGATACTTCAATACACCAGATAAAAATTGGAAAAATTACCAAGGAAATCCATGAAGATCTCCTACCTAAGCTATAGTACAGACATCTGGAAAATAACAGATGAACTTGATAAATATTGCCAGGCTTGAAGAGAAGCACATATAAATGCCACAGCAAATGTTCCACATGAGTGAAAAAAATAAAAAAGAGGCAACTAATTCGGCAAAAGAAAATTCACTAGATTGTTTTAGACTTTCATCCAAAAGAGTGTACCTTACTTTTCTTGTGAACTATAGCTCTATTTGACATTTTCATAACAGTGTTAGCATTATGTTCTAAATTTTTTTCCAAAGAAAAGACAAACTGTGCTAGAACAAACTTACTTCTTGAATTTTTACTATTCTGTATTTTCTGATTATTTGTTTTTTAGCACTAATATAGCATAGGATGATACCAAAATTATTGTGATTGAAAGTATTAACCAGGCAGGCTTGAGTAATCTAACAGGATGCCTATTTTATCCATAATAAAAGAATATAATGACTGTAAATTGGTTGCTTTTTTGAAATGGAAATGGTGCAATTCTGCTATGACACCTGCCAAAGATCTTGGTAAGTAATTTGGATTGGGTTTTTTCCCCCCACTTTTATTATTTTAAAATACATTAAATATGATTGCAGCTAAGAAATAGGGTTTGGCTTTATGTAATCCAACTTCTGCTTTCATTGTCACAAAAAAAGTACCGAAGCATTTATAGAAAATCTGTCAGCCAGTCTGGATGGGAACATTCACCACAAACATTTTCATGATTCAGAGATGCTTTGGTACTGCCTTGGAATGAAATCAAGACCTTTTGAGGTTTTTAATGAAAACACTAAACTACCACCCTCAACAATACAGAGATTGGTGCACTTTCCTGAGAAGTGCACAATCAAAGTTGAAGTGCCTCTGCTTCTTGATATAAATGAGGACCCTGTTAGATGCTTCTCTTGGTCTCCCTTTTGGCTTGAGTGAATCAGCATTTTTTTAAAAATAGAGTATTTCATCTCAAAGAAAAATTGTATCCGGACCTGATGCTTGCTTAAATAGGCAAAGAATTTTTGCAACCTTAATATCAGCACCAGATGTGCTAACACTGACAACTGCAGCTAAGTGGTACTTGAGTTGCAGAGAACTGAGGACAAAATCATACAGGGAATAGCTTCGGATCTAACATGAGCAGTGCCTCGGGTTTCAAATAGGGTGAATTACAAAAGGAACATTTCCGGACTTCACAAAGCTGTTGCAATGATACATTTGTTGACTGCTGCACAGTAACAGTAAGGTCATAGATGAAAGAAGGGGCTTTTTCAGATGCTTGCAAGGCATACAGCACAAAGAGATGTCAGCCCAGGGGTAGGGACACTTACATGTACTTTTAGCAGTTACACACTATTCATTCATGAGGTCAGCAGGAACTTCTGAGTAGATTTGCAAGCTGTGAGCACAAATCATTACATGTCCCAAAATTTCTTACTGAAATAGTTGGACTCAGTGATCTCTAGGTCTTTTCCAACCTAAACAATTCTATGATTCTTCACTTGTTTAAAAAGCTTCACCCAGTTAAGGAGCACATTTCACGGCAAGTAAAGAACTGAAAGCAGTGACCACAATCCTGCAATGGAAAATACATTCTCTCAGGCTATTTACCAATATTTACTAGTTCTGCACATTGTCAGAGAAAGGGAGATCAGTTTATGAATATGAACAAAGATCTACCTATATTCATAACTGATGGCAACATGCACTGATGATGCACTAAATGGCTTCAGAAGTAATTACGATGCTACTGAACGTCACGCACAGAGGTGGCTGGATAGCCCTAGAAAATCAGAAAGAGCCCATGTTACCTTATATAACATTTGAATATTATACCACAAAGCCTGCAACTAGTGCACTCCAGGTTTCAGTAACAACCCAATCGCTGCTCACTTTGCAGGTGTGGGTGTTCAGTATCCTGCTGGAGTCTTGTTGCAAGTGATAGGAGGCTTTGGAGTACTCCAGTCTTAGTAAAAGTCAGAGAGAGTTTGGCCCCAAACATCTGGGCAGCTAAGATCTGAATCCATAAAGAATGCAAAATATAGGACATGAGAAAGAATGTGGATTGGATACCAACAGCATTCAAGAGGAAAGGCAGCCTTCCCCCTGTGAGCTGGTAAAAAAGTCCTGCCCAAGACCAGGCTGCTTGGGTTGATACCTATTTTTAAGTATGAATTGAACTGTAGATTTTATTTTCCCAATTCACCTCACCTATGTTTCTGTATCAGATTGCAGCAGCTTTGGAAATTGAGGCCACGTGTTATGGTTTGAGAGCACACAACATTATCTGTATCAGTCACCTAAGTAATGAATCAT
Source organism: Pithys albifrons albifrons (assembly GCF_047495875.1). Lineage (NCBI taxonomy): Eukaryota > Metazoa > Chordata > Aves > Passeriformes > Thamnophilidae > Pithys > Pithys albifrons. The sequence continues at coordinate 93,089,800 of NC_092458.1, forward strand.
GACCAAAATACCTATTTTCAAACTTCAAAACAGTTTCCTTATTAGTAAGAGACCACAGTCTTAGTCAGAAGCTCCCACTAAGTCTAGTAAGTGAACTTCCTCTACTGTTTACTTTTCACGTTTTCTAGACCACATGAGATTTTAAAAGAGGCATCTCAACAACAGATCTCCAAAAAAGACTAGATAAATGTTTCTCTTGAAATTTGGACTATATTTTGCTGCTCTGGGGACTACAGTAGGGCAAAGAGGACGTAAGGTAAGAATCTGTGCTAAAAGAAAATGCTTCCCACAAAGTGATTAGTAAAGTCACAGGCTTTCATTTGTAAATGTCTAGCTTCAGATCCTTTGCAAAGCACTGATATCCAAAAAGGGCTGAATACTCACTTTCTAAACAGCAGGTCCTTCAAATATAAATGGATTCAATAATACCAGGAAATAAGTGGATGCATGCAAAAGTCACTGGAAAAAAACCCTCTGTCTCTTACTGTGCCACAGAGATCCCAAAATCTGATGCTCTCTTCTATCTACACCAACAAAACTAGTTAATATGAACATAAAAGAATAGCTGTTCTCCAAAGGATGCCCTTTCTTTTACCCTCAATCTGAGGCAAAGAAAACCAGATTGTGAAACTGTGTGGCACTTTGCTCAGAGAATGAAACTTGGTCAGTGGTTTTTAAATCAATCCAAGATTTCGGTCTAGTTTTAAAACTGGTACACAAAACATCCAGAAAGTCACACTTTAAATGCAAAGAGCAGTTTTTCTACTGAGAAATAGCATGTATAATTAAATACATGACAAATGTTTGCTATCTATAGTACCGTGCACCTGACTTGACCACTCACTTGACTTCTCTGTGTGCACTGCCTAAACAACTGCATGACCACAACCACCATTTCCCCTGTCACCCACTCCTCACCCTCCCTTGTCCAGGAATCACAGAAACATCTACCCATACCTCACACAGAGCAAAACATTCAAACCATTAAAAAAGAAGAGAAAAAATATTTAAAAGAAAAAAAAAGGGATAGAGAGGTGCATTTTTTGGTTTTACCTATCTTTGAACCTGTGGGAGTTACCTGCCATGCATGCAATGACACCAACTAAAGAAATGTTGCAGGTAGGAGGAAAAGTCTGACAGCTTTCAAGAAACATATTTATGTATACAACCTTCTGGTCTCCTCATAACCAACCAGGACATTATGGATAGAGGGGTGCTAAGAAGCAAAGAAAGGGCACCCAAATGCAAGGAGAAGTGCTAGATCACACTATAGCTCACCTCTAGATAAGGCGGCAGACATTATGACTTCTAGTCAAAGAACATGGTACATCTGACCACTTAGGAACACTCAAGTAATTGAAAAATTCTTGCAGATACCTCATGAGGAGAGTTCAAATGGTTCAGAGGAAAATCGAGAGAATACAGAAAAGGAGAGACCTGGAAAGCACTTTTTTTTCCTTTTGGCAAGAGTAGAACAAAGAGTATGTGGTGAATAAAAAAATGCATTCAGACAAGGTGCTCAAGAAAAACTAAGCTAGCACTTGATGAGAGGAAATTTCAGAGCAGAGCTGCTGCATGGAAAAAGGACTAAATCCAACTAGAGAAGAGAATAAGCCTTGAACAATGCTTATAATCCCATAGCTTCCAGGGCTAAAACTTTTGCAACATGCTTCTGTAGTGCTGTTGCACGCACATTTCTGTAGCCACTTTAGAGGCTACAACCATCGTGAGGCTATTAAAAATGTCTGGAACCCCTGCTAAGTTGTGCATGCTTAGTAAGAAGGTGATAAACTGTAGTGTAAAAACACAAAGGTGAAGTGCCTGCTAACAGCCCTAGAATGCTACTGAGTTTTAACATAGAGTGTCTCATGTTCACAGAAAAGACAAATATGACATGCAACCTTCTTCCTTTTTATTTCAAAAAAGCAAGCATATTATGACTCCTGCTTTAACACAAGTGGCATTACCATCACAGCTGAAGACTGCAGGCAATCATCTACTTCAATAAGAGTAAATACATATAGATTATCCTTGACATATATCTGTCAAAAACCATAAGGTTAGGTAGTCATCCTTTATCCAGAAATTCACTGAAAATCATGAGATGCCATGCAAATGTATTTAGAGACTCCTTTTAATTGTTTTTGAACCCCTAAGTTTACCCTTTAATCACATACTCTCTTTGCAACAAACCTTCATTTAAAAGGAAAACTCAAAGTTCGAGGATATTAACCACTTATTAACATCATCACATATTCAGTTCACTCAAGGAATGGACATGCTCCCACATACAAATTTAGATGCTTCAAAACCAGGTTTTTTATTTGCTCAGTCATTGAACTCAGGTCTGTGATTTACTTCATCAAGGGAATCAATGATAAACCCTGATACCCTGTGGGAGCAAGTGCTTATTGAATACTCAAGTACTTTTGTGCATTCGTGTTCTGTATTTTGATTTTAGGTGTTTGACATGAGATTAGTTAGCAATGTCTGCATTACCTGTCAGCCTCCTATGGTTCCTAGCTGCCAATGAGGTGCCTGAAAAACTTGTAACAGAGCCTGCTCTTCTTGTCTTTTGTCTTTTGCTACAAGCATTTTTCTCTGGGTTAACAGATGACAATTCCCTGCAGTGTATTTCTAACACTGCACATGAGCTGGCAAAGATCACTGACCTGCAGTGAGTCAGTTCAGCAAAGAAATATTTCTTTTCCTCTCCCATTCAGCCATGCAGTGCACCCTCCACAATAATATATGACAGAACAAAAGGCGCTTACCATTGAAGGGGAAACTTTTTAAACCTAACCACTAATAAGAAATCCTCAGAAGGACAGAGTTTCTATGGACAAAGGACATTTTTACGAATACAGTTGATCAGATGTATGACTACTTTGGATAAAACATTGTTCCTCAATAAATCATAAAATATTACATATCATGCATATATGTGTTGATTTATTCCTCAATAAATCATAAAATATTACATATCATGCGTATATGTGTTGATTTTATACAACAGATCTTTATTTTTCTGAGGTATCAAAGTACTCTTTGGAAAAATGGGTAACTCTAAGTAAAAGAAGCATTTTCTCCCTCCAGCAATATCTACCAGTTATTTTTACAAAATAGGACTTCTGTTGAGTCAACCTTATTATCAGAATACTACAAGCTCCATTAAAATCTGAAAATCACCACAAGCTTTTACCTGCCAAAACCCCAGACTTAATCAGTTACTTAAACTGATAAAATAACTGTATGGAGTTCCAACTATTTTTGACACCCGAAAAAGAGAAACAAGAGACTTCCCATTTTCATGCCAAGCAAGGTGGCTCAGAAGCATGGGAGATCTGAAATGCTGAATTAGCTACAGCAGCAGTTTAACCGACAAAACAGCATTAAACAAAGGATACAACAGCCTGTGCTGTTAACAAGGCTTGACTTATGTGGGTGTCTTTCTTTTAAAAGAAAAAAAAATAAAAGAAAGAACTTTGCATTTTGGTGACCACAGCTGAAAACAGATGTCGGCTGTTTGACAATTCTGTGCTCTCCAGGCATCAAAGCCGAGCTCAGCACGGCCATTTCAAAGCCGTTGCTGCAGGGAAGGTTACCTAGGAGGGTCCGAGGGAGCAATCCTTCACTGGCAGGAATTTTAACCTTATCACCCCAGAGTAAGCCAAGAGACAATAGGGCCTTTGGAGAGAAGAGAAAATGCTACAGTTAGGAAAAAAAAATAACAATCCTGAAGTGGTTTTTCTAAACAGTGAACTCGATCCAAACACTAGGCCAGTTACACATTTTCTCACAGCTGCAGCTTTTGCCTCTCACGTGGACTCTGAGGATTAAGTAGCCTCAAACCCAAAATCTGAACCCGTTTAACAAGGATGTTACTGTAATCCTGGAGATAGGAAGCTGTGAAAATAAATGATCTGTGCTCTTCACTGACATCTATCACAGCTATGTTTGTAAATATTTATTCTGTTAAGATCTTCAGTAGTCAGTGCAGCTCGGGGTTGAAAGCAATTGCTCTTACAAACCATTTCCAGATACACTGCCGTGATGGTAGTGAGCAGGTTAGTGCATCTCCCACGAGACATGGACGGTACCTGATGCTGTGGCGCACATCTGAACACTGTCATTTTATGGCCCTGAGAAACTTCAAGAAGTTTGATCACAGGTAGTGTCAAAACAGTTATCTTGTGCTTGTTCTGCTATTTTCTAGGGGTTTGAATAGTTAAACCCAGAAATGTTTTGATAAACATTTTACAAATAAACACTTCTGAGAAGTGACCTAGTCCCGTATCATCCCCAAATCTAAACGTAAAGAAGTCTGCAACACGGGATCATCTAATTTGGCCCATCCTCACTCCCCCCGAAAAAACTAGGTCTGCAAAGTACAGCGTGGTCACTACACACCCAAGCGAAAGGAACTCCCACCCCTCTGGTAAGCAGAGAGGTAAGAGGGCAAACACATCCGAAAAACTGTCTTTCTGTATATTACGGAAACAACATTCAAACCCTCCCCACCCAAAGCCGTCCCAGCTGCAGCCTCGGAACCCCAGCTCGGCCCACGCCGAAACACCCTTCCCCTTCCACAGGGTCGACCGCCCAGCAGGGAGCAATTTACCTGTCCTAGCCTCACCAAATGGTTTATGGCTGTAAAGCTGCTCCTCCCTTCCTCCAGCTACTTCTGCCCGACGCCTTCCTCCCCGAGCATCCCCTGCTAGGCTGGGGACCTCCTTGGCCGTCCCAGGCACCTCTCTTTGCCCGAGCCCACTTGCACTGCCGAGCTGTGCCAGCAGCGGGGCAGGGATGCGGGACCCGGGCGGGGGATGCAGGACCCGAGGCCGCGGCATCGCGTGCGAAGTGGCGGTGCCGCTCTGAGTCAGCGCTCGCCCTGCGGCGAGAGACCGCGGGCGGTGAGAGAAAGGGAGACGGCGCTGACTGATCTCTGCCGCCCGCCGGGGGCTGCCTGGCACGCAAGGCTTCCAGTTCCCCGCCGGGTCCCTTCGCCCCCCAGGCGATGCTCCTGCCCAGCTGCCGGTGGCTGTAGCCCCCTCCCCGTGGAGGGAGCGCTGACCCTCTACCACCGCTGCATGTGCGTGCTGCCTTTTTTCGTTATTTACTCCACGTACCGTGCACACGCAGGCACCCGATTGGTGATTTTGGTGTTTACTTTTACGATATGGAACAGCTTCTTTGCCAAGAGTCCATGTAAAGGGCAGAAACATTGAAAGATGGTCATGTCGGCTCTACGCTTCGGTGAGCATCCACCATCCCAGTGTGCTCCCTGACCTCGCAGTGCCTGCGTGCACAGCCCTCACCAGAGGGCAAAATTACAGTCCCTAGAGATGGAAATGTTTGTGTGTGCACGTGTGACTACCAGCCATAAGTTTCAGATATTTCACTGAACTTTTTTCCAGTCCTCGTCTTCTTTCCTTGGAAGTTAAAAACACCCCGCGCTGGGCTTTCTGCGGCTCAAGGACTCCGGCTGTTTGTCGGCAAGAGCAGCCGCCACAGCTCACAGCTTAGCATCAATTAGTGATTTTTCCGAGTGTTGAAGCAAGAGGTGAGGGGACCTAAGAAGTGTAAAAGCCATCAATACTGAGCCACTGAAAATGGTGCCAAGTATTCACCATAATAAGTGCTTTTCAAGAGATGGTGTATTTGCAGAAATAATGAACACCCGAGGGGTTATTCACCCATCTCGGAAACAACGGAAACTTGACATTTCTTAAGATTTCGTTTCAATGGACTCAGTTGAACCAGTTAGACCACAAGTTTTCCCAAAGCTGCAAAGTGAATGATGATTACTCACAAAGAAAGTTTCTGTGACATGAATCTCACTGAAATGAATGCTTCACTTAAGGAGCCTCTCCAAGAATCTTGAAGCACTCAGTGAACTCTAACAGTCATCACCTGGGAAGTGATTTCTTTGCATATTTTAGAAACAAATTACAGACTAACCTGTTTATTCCAACTGAAAAGTAAGAATAGATATGAAATACTTTAACTTTGAGAGTGAAATATATATGCCCCCCTCATGTATGTGTCCCATGAATTTGCCCCAGGATCCTTTTGGGAATAAAAAGTTTTGGGTTTTTTTATAGCGATCCCAGCCTGATTGCTGTCTCAGCTGCTGGTTTCTGCCTTGAAGGAACTCATCAAAGGGTGATGCCAATAATGTCAAAAGTGGCAGTGGGAGGTTTTCTATTTTGCTCTTTGTAGATTACCTTACATTGTAGATTGTATAGTAGATTAACCACCTGCAAGGTTTTCTTTTTACTTCTCTTAAAGCATAAAAATGCATAGATAACTAACTACATGATCAGGAGGTTGAGTACAAACGAATACAGAGATCTAAAGGCTGATTCAGTTTTGTCCATATGCTAAAATCAGACATGAAAGAGCTAATCAGCAAGTCTCTGGTTTGGATTTTCTGGAGGTTGCATTGCAGAAAAGCAAGAAGATACAATTAAGTGCATTTAACAAAATATCAAACCTTTGTAAAGCTTTAGCATGGAATTCATACCAGGTACTGCTTTGCTCCAGCTGTGCAATTAAGCAATACAGGAATGCCTCTGGTTTGCATTGGTGAAGTCACACAAGCTCAAAATGCAACATGAGAGTCCTATACTGTCCAGGCTTTTTCATACTCTTTTTGGCAGTGCATACAAATAGTTTGAAAAGGCTGAAGCAACGATTTCCAAGACACCAAACTATGCAGGTTCAGGCTCTTTCATATGACTCATGACTTTCAGAAAGGAATACTTTTGAAATCCCAGAAGAACGAGCTCTATTCTGAGAAAACTCAGAAAACTGAATTCTTCCCTGCGGCAAGAGGGGATTTAAGCTGCAGGGCTTCTCCTACAAGACTTGTGTTTGGGAAAAAAAGTCTGAGCAGACATATGCAAAACAAGCAGGTAGAAAACCATCCCTCTAGCAAAAGAACTAACTGTCCTGGGTTTTTCATGTGATGAATGTTCTTATCAGCCCAAACTTCTGCTTTTCTAAATCTCCTCCTAAATACTGGTGCATTTACATAATATATATGCATGTGCACATTCATTCCCGGTGAGGGAAGCATAGACTAAGCAAAAAAGGCAGCAATAAAGAAACCTGCAAAAGAGCTCTGCAGAAGTGGTAAAGCAAGTGGAGATGGAAGATCTTGCTGCTGCACGGGGACACTGATTTCATTCTGATTGCATGTGGTACCAATGAATGGGTGTGGGACAAAGAAAAGGCAAAATGAGGGGGGGTTATTCCAGACCAGTGGTTAAAGTGCAAGATTTTAGCTGATCTGACTTATAATTAAAGAAACAAAATAAATCAACAAAATCATGCACCCCAAAACATAGGGGACTCATTTCTCCTGTATTACTAATAGTCTACTGAATTGCTCCAACAGGACAACAGCATGCTCAGGTTTATACTGAAGCAAACTCTGCTCAGTAACAAAGATCTTGGGAGATGAAATGCAGACTAGGGTGATAGGAAGCTTTGGATAATCAAGTACTGCTGGTGGTAAGTCTTTCTGATAATTGAGAAAGAAAGTAAAAAGACAGATTTTCAGCATCCAGCACTTCAGGCTGGAGAAAGAGCCTTGCTATTAGCTTAGGGCATTCATCCCCTACCCCTATTGCTACCCAAGCAATAGGAGTATTGAAGCTCAACAATGGCAAAGCCCACTGTTCTGAGATGGTCAAATACTTCTGTAAAATGTAGAGAACAGGTTAAAATAAAGGTCTGGAATTATGTATATGAGGTCAGGGCAGTGTCGTCCCCCCCACCACCCCCCTCACCCTCCACCCCCCCTTGCTAATGTAAAAAAGATACTGGATTAAATATAGCCTTCATCTATTAATTAGCCTTCCCATTAATTAGCCTTTTGTCATCTCTTGGAGTTAATTTCTGTAGTCAAACCCATCAGAGGGATAAAGAAGAGCCTTAAGGAAATACAATCAGCTTTTAGCACAATTGCTGCTGATTCTTATACTTTCTTCCATCTCCTCTATTGCTTCTCCCTTCTCCTTGTTACCCCCTTCTCTTCCTTTGCCTTCTTGAATGATTCCATGGGGAGGGCTAAACATTGACATCTCCCAGTTCCTCCTTAGGCTTCTCTGCTATACCTGCTTTCCCTACTCAATGATTGATTACCTGATCAAGAAGAAGTGCCAGAGAGCATCACAAGCTAGGATTTTCCAAAAGGTAAGACAGTTCAGGAGCCAGCAGAGACCCCAGCACAGGTACGGATGTTCCCAGCCAGGGCATATTCCCACTGTACCCAAGAAGAGGTGAGGAAGAAGAGGAGGTCCTTCTGTTGTACCAGGGAGTTTTCTCAGGACAGTGGGAGGCAGAGCTGGAGGCAAGCCTACAGCATAGGTCCAAGGTCCAGCCAAGAAGCACAGTCAAGGATGGAATGAGGCTGCTATTTACAATGTAGGTACAACATCAGTGCCAGAAAACCCACCAGTAAGCCAGGAGCAGCCACAGGTCTGGGTGCCCAGAGCCTGAGATTAGATGGGATTCCTGGGTGCACAGCCAGCGTGCATGGATGAGAGTCATTACTGGTGCCCTCAAGTCCTGACAAATAGTTAAGGGTAATGCTGAAGTAGAATATAGTTTTGGGTTTCAGACCCCTATGGGGGAAAAGTAAATGGAGATGCACCTTAGAAGACATTGCTTTACAGTTATTAGGCAAATCTCATTTTTCCAGTTGTAGCAATGCTCTCCCTCCCAAGCAGTAATTTTACCCATGTGCACATGACTCCTAGCTCTCAGGGTAGCAGGGTTTTGTTTTAGCCTCTGCCACAGTCTCACTGTGATTTCAAACAAATTGCCCACTTGCTTCTGCTTGCTTAATGAGAAAGTAGATGAATTTCTTTGTCCTTTGTGGGCAACTGAGATGATGCAGTTACACAGGGCTGAGGAGTACCTGCCAAGTCTTCATAGACAGTGCTGGGCATAGGTGCCCTTCTCATAAACTTGTCAAGATAGTGAGACATTTGCCCTTTTTTCTCCTTTGGAAAAGCATATTCAGTAGTCTTATTGGTTAGCTAGTGAAATACACTTCCAAAGTCCTGCTCAGGTCAATGGACAGTTCAGTTAACTAGCACTTGTTTTCCAAAATTATGTGAAATCTTCAGACACTTGATATAGCTGCATTTACTTGCTTCTTACCTAATCAAGGAGCACAATCAGTAGTACTTAAATTTCACGGTCTTTCCTGATGTGAGGTTATGGTTATCATATTGTGCATACCCTGAAAGATCCTCAGGTAGTGCCCCTCCACCCAAGAATCTGAGCTTAGTTAAAAGTGACTGAATGGTCAGGGTTTGTTAACATTGCCTGAAGCAACTTCTTGGGAATCAGCTACATTCTCAGCAGAATGGGATGCCAAGGTAAGTGTGATTTTGTAACAGTCAATACAAATAAGAAACTTAAGGAAATGTAACAACCAACATTATTTTATTAGAGGGGCAATGGCCAAGCCATTCAGGAGGAATTAATTTTCAAGATTTGGCTACAGAAGAGCTCTACAATCTGCCTTCCCCATGCCCAGCCGCGTGTTCTTTTTTTTTTTCCGGGGGAGGCTTCAGCAGATACCTTCCATCTTTTGGTCTTTGAAGGTGGGTTCCCTCTAGTGGCATTAAGAGGAGCATTGATTCTGTCTTATTGACTGATCTTCGTCCGTAGTAGGGGCAGGAGGAAAGAGGACACTGCAGGGTGTTACCAACTCACATCAGGAGACACTGACTTGTCTTCATCTGGCTAATAGCCTAGGACTCTTGTGTACCACAGGTTCTTTATTTTTTCAAACATCTGTTCCACCATTATAGTGATTTTAGTTGTTTCTCTGATGAGGAAGTTCCTGCAGGAGACGACAGTGTATGTGATAAGATACTTATATACATGAGGGTAATCTCCATCTGCTGTGGTTATCACACTGCCTGTCACTGAGAGTGCAGAGCTCATCAGAAGTCTCAGAGGGCCTTTCCTCAGAAGACAGCAATAGGCAGCATGTGTGTGCTATGAGTCACATGAAACTGTCTCTAAGGTGATCATGCTTTTCCTTTTGTCAGGGAACTCATTCCCCTTTCTTGAGGAATATGTATGCGCAGCTAGAACCAATTTGGTGATTTGCATTGAGTGACAGAAGTGCTTCATGGCATGGTCAGGACTCAGCCCCTCACAGGCAGCAGCCTCACAGAACCCTACCAGCAAACTGATCCCCCACCAGCCAGTGGCCTCCTCCCTCACTACCAAAGTACAAAGAGCAGACCCTGCTGTCCCCACAACCATTGTCAGGTACAGTGTGCATCCCTAGGAAGAGCTTGTGCTTTCACATGAGACCACATTATCTCACCCCGTCTCCTGGGACCTCACTCCCATGGTGTCCCATGGTGTCACATCAGGCTTTGCTGATTCATTTCCCACTGGGTCTTCCCATATAGATACTGGATATATATATATATCTATATATATATATCTATCTCAATCATTTAGGTCCTCTGTTCTTTCACCCGCTCCTCTCTCTCCAAGTTTACACATGGCTATTGCAGTGTTAGCACAGAGGAGCTTTCCATACCTGGTTGCAACAACTGCTGGAATCTGGGCAGCATCGGCCAGGGACTGAGCAGCTCTAGGGGACACCTTGCTTACAGCTTCATAGACATAAGATGCAACTGCATCAGGGATGACCAGCCAATCACGACGGTCTTTCTCAAAGATGGACTTTGAGTGCACTTCTGAGAAAAAGAAGGCAAAACCTCATGAGGCCTCTCCAGTCACTTGTGTCTCTCATACTTGTGTCTCTCATGTTTTTCCCCAGGTGCAGTGGGAAGAGATTTGAAATTCTGAGATTTAGAACGTCTCTCAGAAATCACTCTAGCAGCATCCAGCAGCACCTCTTCACCCATTCATGGATATCTGTCTCATGCCTTACATGGCAGAGTATTTGCCCTATATGTGGACAATTTTTATGCCAGATCTCTATTGACTTGTTTCATGCTGCTGAGCACTACATATTCGTGGTCTTCAACTGTATTATTGGGCTTCAGTCCTCCTTTACAGATTTGTGAGAATCTCTGAGCTGAGCCTTGTCTCAGGCAGACAGAAAACTTTTCAGACTTACCCGGGAGAGTGGTGCTAAGGAGCAGAATCAGAGCTATCACCAATACCCTGGATTGCAACATGGTTTGCAGTACCAGTTCTGCTCTCTACACAGAGGGACCTGCGGGAATCAGCATACAATGTTTTCTTTGTTTTCAGAGTAATAAAACATGTTGGCTAAACACCAGATTTTTGCAACAAAGCTAACTAATAAATGAAGACAAGTACAGGAAAGATGGTACCTCTCCTCTGAAGAACTGAGGAAAAGATAGTATAAAAATGAAGGGGTCCTTTTATTTGTATAATTGCAAATATGCACAATAATAACTTTCGGAGCTCAACAAAATATGTGACAGTTAAAGCTAGTTCTATCTGAGAGCTAAAACCCTTGTTTCAGCACATGAGCAAATCACTAAAACTGGCAGAGGTCAGAATAGGTTTCCTCTATGCGTAAATACAACTAAAGAATCCACAATATGGGATTTCTTTGTTTTGTTTTGTTAAATTGCTCTAAAGTACCTTGTGCTAATAAATACATCACATACAATGATCAGCTTAGTGACCCAGTGATCTGAGGATTTTTTGTCTTGCTTTAGCTGAAGAAAGTCCCAACTAGCCAACTAGGTTCACTTGTCTTTTTCACTCTGGGATTAATGCAGGAGATAGCAGCCCATGCAGAACAGGTTCTCAAAAGGGACTGAGTGCACAATTTAGCTTCATCTCATTTCCTTCATTTTTGTCTATTAAAAAAGTCAGATTTGGAGAATTGAAAATTTGGTACTTGGTGCATCAAAAATACATTACACCTAAACAAGCTTTTCAAACACACTGCACTTAAAAAGGTGTTTAGGAATTAATACTGATTTATGCACTCAATTAGCTGCATCACTCAGAGCAATGTGAAGAAAACAATGAAGTTTTAGGAATTGCAATTGCAAAAAAGGCTGCAAGTCTATTACATGTGAATGCTTTGCTAAATCCCATGCAAGCTGGATACAAGTCAATGCTCCTTCTTATCCCACAGTAAGGAAGTTTCCCTCGATTTTTATTTCCTCCTGTGCACAAATTGCCTCCAAAAGCTACCATTTCATTTAGTAGATATTTGCTGCCCAGCAGCAGTTGCTGCCTTATCACCCTACCTTGGTTTTTAATCCTAGGGCCAGTTTTTCTCCATGTACACAAAAGGCATACCATTGCTTCCCAAGAGCATAAAGAGGTGCTCTTATCTGCTTTAGAGCCTGTAGTCCCTGTGGTGAAGGCAGCTGGGAAAAGGTTATGTATCTTCCAGCACTGATATTCTGCAATTCCTACCACAGGCTTGACCCTCCCATGAGTGTCTCATGGAGCATCCATCACTCAGCTTCAATCCAGGTCACCTCAAGCACCCCCACCCTCCTCCATTTCAGCACTATTCCTGGCTATGGAGTGTGAGAAAGGCTCATACTTTGGCTTGCATTAAGAAATGGGGAAAACCAGAAGACCACCTGCACTCACTTCTCTTTGATCTAGACACAGCAGTCACGAAGTCCTTTTCACCCAGAACAGAATTCAGCACTTACCTGTCCTGCCTCCTCTTTCTCAGGCCGAAGCTGAGGTAGATGCTTATCTGAGACACCAGCATTTATGGAGCTAATATAATGACAGTGAGGGGTCAAAGGTCCTGCTGTTTCCCCATTTGGTCTTTTGCAAGCACATTCAGCTTAGTGGGACAGGCAAGAAGCTGTGGAGGACTCTGGACCTGTTATTGAGATTTGGTAATGGGGGGTCAGTCTGACCTGAGCCTAAGAGATGTGGAAGGCAGCTCCTGGGTCACTGAGTCCCCTACTTTCACAGGCAACTGTGTCATAGAGACCCCTTTCATAAGTTGGCCAAATTCCACATTAACAGTAACTAGACTGTAGGGCTGAATTTTGCTGCCACTGTTCCTTTGGGAAGGTCTCTGGCATAACCTCACTGCTCTGACAGCTGGAACTTACTTGGCTGCTCTTATGCCCATTGGAATTTTCCCCTTCATTTACAGCAAATGCATTAAACAAATGGTGCCCAGAGGGGTGAACCCCTTCACATTTCCTTTCCCCAAGTCTTTTTACACAGACTGAAAAGATGGGCATACATGTGAGCCAGCTGTCAAAACTTACCTGGGAGAAACATCCAGCTGCAAGGCCTCCAGCCCAAGAAAGACATGGACCTGTTAGAGCATGCTCAGGTAGGCACAAAAAAATTATCAGAGGGCTGAAACACCTCTCCCATTCAGAAAGGCTGAAAGAATTGGAGTTGTTCAGCCTCGAGAAAAGGCTCCAGGGAGATCTTTAATATTACAGCTTTTCAATACTTAAAGGGGGCTTAGTAGAAAGACTTTACCAAGGCTTGTAGTGACAGGAGACAGGAAAACAGGTTTAAACTGAAATAGGGTAGATTTAGATTGGATGGAAGGAAGAATTCTTTACTGTGAGGGTGGTGAGACTCTGGAACAGTGTCCAGAGAAGTTGTGGTCACCCTATCTATCACTGGAAGTGTTCAAGGCCAGGTTGGATAGGGCTTTGAACAACCTAGTCTAGGGTAGATGAGATGATCCTGTAAAGCCCCTTCCAAAGCCCCCTGGTTTCAATAAGAAAGTGATTGCACTGCTGCTGTGGGGTATGTTTTCCCATAGGTCAGGTTCCAAGTGCTTGTTGTGTCTTCAGTTGGGCCAACCATCTGTGTTGGGCACACGGAACCCCTGAGCATAAGGGGGAAGAGACAGAAAGGCTGCAACACTGAGCTACAGAGGGCATCAACTAAAGGGAATGGGAGAATATAAATTAAACGTACTGTGTGAGCCCCAAGAGACCTCCAGTGTTATGTCAATCACTTATTTATTAGGTGACTGTCACATGTGGAATTGTGAAAAGTTCAACCAGTATCTTCATTTTTATCAACCAAACAAAATATTTAGAAGACTTTTTTTCTCATGGTGTTTCAAGTGCTTTAGAACCAAACAGTAACTGTTCTCATTCTATAGACAAGGCAGCCAAGTCAATGATGGCTACAGTGGGTCGGTCATTAAAGAGGGCTGCCAATGGTTTCCCAGATATTTTTCACCTCTCATGGTATTTATTCAAATGATCTTCTTCCTTGGAAAAACAAAGAAAAAAAAGTGTCCCAAAATAAGAAAAAAAAATCCCCTACACAAGCAAAGCATTTTGCTTTTTTGTCCAAAAAATAACAACAGCAGATTCTTACTAATGGGTAACAAGGTTAATTCCAGAAATAAGAAGAGAATTTTCAGTTCCACTGCTGGTGCAAACACTGAAAAGCAATTTATAGTCTAGGAACAACAGACAAGAGCAACTGGTTGAAAGTTCTCTTATATTTCAATTAGACATTTGACAGTCATTGAAGAGAATCTACACATATACAATCTGCTTTCACAGTTAGGGTAACATTCAGGTCAGAAAACAGCACATTATAGGCATTAAACATAGCAGAAATAGGAATGAGCAGTCCTAACTTGTGGGGGTTAATTTAATATAACTTCAAGTGTCATCTCTCTCCTATGTCAGGTTGACAAATGGAAGGCTCTAACCCCATGATGTGGGTTTTTTAACTGATGTGCTGTTGGAGGTAGGGGCACAGCGGGGACTTAGCTGCACTCTGTGATAACATGAACTGCTCAAGAGCTTTGCACTGGGGTTGTATCACACAAGGTAACTTCCCTAGCTTAGTTAGCCTAACTGTAGCTAGTGCTATCATGAATACAATCCCAGAGATAGCAACCAGGCATTTCAGCACTTTCTACTGCCAAACAGGCACTTGCCAAGACCAGATCAATGACTGCACAGAAGCAGCCCTTGCCCTCCATTCCTGGAATGGCATTCCGGAATGGCAGGGCGCTCTGCAAATAAGCAAGAAAACCAGATATTGCAGGTCCTTTCTTAATCAAAGAAAAATTACGTGATTTTTTTCTCTCTCTAATGAATCTCTTGTCTGAGGTGGAAAGCAGCTGACAGGAGCATGGTTGTCCTTACACGGCTCTATGTGGCACAGCCACTTACTCATTACGTTATCTTAAATTAGGGCAACTCCAGTGGCTATGAAGGCACTTTATTGGAGACAGAAGATTCATTCCTGGGGAGTAAGATATATTCTTTTAACTTCATGACAAGAAGAACAAAAGCCTCAAGTAGCAATAACTCCCAAATGTGAAATATTCAACTTTTTCCATCACAAATGCACTGACATATGAACATCAGCTCTTTGGAATGGCTGAAAAATTAAGCATGAATAAACTGTAATACAGAAAGAATGAGGCTAGGCTGTTTGCTACTGTTATTTTTTCAGTGTGCTGTACTAGAGCAGCTCAGTTCTCTCTCTCTTTTCAAAAGTCAAAGACCCTGTAATCTTACTGGGGAAAAAGAGTTCATGTCGTATTGTGCTGTGCAATGGGTTTCATTTATAACCAATTAAAATTAGAAATAAGCATCTAAAGCAGAGCCTATTTCCTTCCCACTTTTCTGTCTACTTGCAGTTGAAGAGTGTGCATATATAGATTTCCTTTGTCGTTATTTCACAGGCCACCACCAACTGGTGTTTTATGAACCGCAGTGGTCTGTGGACCAGTAAACCCGGTATCATTTCTGCTTCCCTGCTGGATAACCTAATCTACTTCTGTCACAATTTAAGTTACAGAATTAACACTGAGATACAATCAATTTTCTATGAAGAGCTTTGTTTAATGTTTCTATAAATATGAAAAAAGCGACTCAAGAGGGTATCAACTATGATAAAGATAAATCTCTTCAGACTTCACACAGCACAAATTGTATTCACACAATCTACAATTAGTCACCTTAGATCAATTATGGGGGCTACAGGAACAAATAAAGATGCAGGGCTCCTTCATAAGATGTAGATAAAAAAGCACAACCTTTTGTGCTCATACTACAGCAGCAAACTTCAACAGCTGCTCCTGTTATAGTCATCTGTGTTTTCTTGCAGTGTGAGGGAGTTCTTGCTCTTGCGAAAACTTGCTGGACACATGTTGGATTATGCACACTTAAACATAAAGGAGAATGAACTCTTTCCATGATACCATATTGGGATCTCCCCTGATGTCTCAAATAGCCTCTACTCTTTGATGGAGAAAGGGGCAGCCCTTTCCTGAAACCTAGACATTTGGGCTGGATTGAGATAGCAGGAAGAAGTTATCCTGCAAGATGTATGAATCTACTGGAAGCACAAGGAGAGAGTCAAATTCCAAGTTACCAATTCAGCTTCCAATGGTAGAATCTGCACGGCCCTGACCACCTGTTAAAAGTCATCAGATGGCAAAGCTAAAGTCAGAACTCAATGCTAGTTTTGGAAGAAGATGCCCCATACTATTTTCTGTCATTGCAGTTATCATAAATTCCTCTTAACTAATAAAAATACTAGTCCATCATAGAAAAGGGGGTTCTTAAAATCCTCAGCAGGTCATAAAATAAGAAAAAAAATTATTCACAGCCAGTGGCTGAGAAACAGATTCAGTAGTGATACTGGCTTTGCAAGTTCAGCAAACACACTTAATTCCCTATATTTCAAATGTAATTTATGGATTAATTTCCATTGTTCAGTTTGGGTTTAATGCAGACAAGTACTACGCTTAATACAGCCCTCCTTTCTTGAATTCAAACTTTGGAGTTAGTCTTTTAGCTCTTTTTTTGTGATAGCCTGCACCTGCTGGCATAGAGACACCCTGTCTTCAAAAAGTAGGCCTCTGGTTCTTAAACTAAGTCAACTAGAGAAGCTGGTTGGTCCTCCTGCTTTATTTTCAGAGGCAGAAATTAGGAATAAGCACTTTCAGCCAAGAAACTGTAGGAAGATGAGCACTCTCTTTAGTAGCCTTAGGTTGACCAGCAATTGCATTGGGTATCCAGCCAGGCCTGTTTGAAGTGTGATGTTTCCCATCATTGTCCAAAGGAAAAAAGGAGGTGGGCAAAATGAAAGTCTCTCCAAGCCACTCATCCAAGGGAAAGCATAAGCCCATCAGTAACTAGGACATTGAAGAACAAACAGTAGCAAGTGTCCCATGCAGCACTGGCTGGGAAATAAACTAGGCAAGACAGTCACTGCTACTGGCCAATCTCCAGTGTCTCTGAGTTACAAAATAATTCACAAGACTCTCCAAAAGCTCCTTGGCAACCACTGAGTCTCTTAAATCCAAAAAGTGCCTCTGGCATGCCAGTTTCCTGTGGGAGCAGCCAGCATCCAGAGAGCTCCTCTTTCTCCAGCACATTTTAAATTAAAACAGTGGATTAATCGCATCAAGGAGAAACAGCAAGTTCTTCTCCTTCACACTGGTCTCAGAGCATAGAGAAATTCTGTGTTCTAGTTGCAAGGTGAGAGATGAGGTGACCCTACAAATCAGAATCACCATATATGCAGCATTGTGTAAGTGCCAGGGTAAAGATGAAGGACAACAGTAAAAATTCTTCAGTGCCCTTTATCCCACCCCATATACATCATACATGGTACAGAGAGCAAAGGGAAAATATAAAATGTATGGAAAAGAGTACATGCTTAAGAAATATATATTCATCAAAACCAGGTTTCCTAGAATTGAGGGAAATTCTGTCCAAGGTGTAAGGGACAGCAGTCATACTTTGCTCAGTCCTTGTAGGGAAGGCCAAACCTTGGTAAATTTAGCCCTTTAAAAGTTTACAAATAACTTCAAGTCTCAATGAAAGGCTAGAACAAGTCTCTTTTAAGGCACTAAGGTCTAGGCTTAAAGTAGGGCAGGTTGTTTCAGTTAGTAAAGGGTAGATAACCTGGTAGTTTGCAGATGTGCAGTGAGACCTTATTAAGGCAGTCAACATCCTTCCAACACTGTGATCCTCCTGTTTGTCAGAGAGGCTTAGTGGGAACAAAAGGAAGCAACTGCCCCAACTATGCTGAGCAGCCAGGCAGAAGCAACAAACATTACACATTCTAAAGCACAACAAAGGGCCTTAGAAAGAAGATGCTGTGCCTCCCCACACCAGACTTCCAGGGGACTGGATCAGATGACCTCCAGAGGCTCCTTCCAATCTAAATTATTCTACTGTCTTGTCACTTTACAACTCTGTGAACATTGGAGCCTTTCTCTGGTAACTGGTGTGCAAAGGACCAGCGTTCTACAGACTGGGCTCCTTGCAGTGCCAGGGAAGTTAACAAAGAGAACTAGTATCTCTCTTTACTGACTGGGAATATACTATTTACTGAAAAAAATCTGCTGTTTCCAAGAGAAATGAACCACAGCCTATTGCAAACCTGTGTTTCCAGTCACAGTGAGAATAAAAATGGGTTATGTATGGCTTTCATGGGCATGAGTCATAGACACTTCAGAGTGGCAAATCTAAGGAGAAGCTGCTTTGTCCATTTTATTGCTGGTTTATTGCTGGTTGTCTGTTCGCTCAAAAGCAGTCATCCCAACCCACATAGTAGAAAAAAGGAGTCCAGTGGGAATCGTAGTTCTTTCAGTACTGACATTAAATGATTATGCTTTTTCCACTGTGGGAACTTGCTTTGTCCTGCAAGAGAAAATGAAAGATTCAAGAACAAGGAATGATGAATAGAAATCATATGTCTTTCTACCTGCTCTGAGCACCGTAACAAAAACCATTCAGACATACACACATCCCAGCTGGAATTTGAATTACACTTCCTTCCAAAACACAGAAGGGAAAACGTGCAAAATACAGAAGACTCACACCTGATAAAACTCTGCATATATGTAATAAGGAGCACTTAACAATTTTTTATTTCACAGAATCACAGACTATTCTGAGTTGGAAGGGACCCACAAGGATCATCGAATCCAACTCTTAAGTCAATGGACCATACAGGGGATTGAACCCATGACCTTGGCATTATTACAACCAAGTTTTAACTGACTGAAAGAATTGTCATTTTTTAAGGGGGAATACAGTGTCTAACTTGGAGACTAGCAATTGGATATGAAGTTTTTCACAATTGTGTTACCTCCTGAAATCTAGTCCCAGTGTAAACTGACAAGATGAGCTGTGAACTATAGCTTGTTCACTGCCCATATAATGCATGTTCTATTCTCAGGAGTCCCAGTGAGTCATCCCCATCCACCTGGCCTGGAGAATGACACACTTCTCATTCATGCCACCCATGACCATAAAGCCTTTTTCATGTAGCTTTAGGTATCTTACCTGGATGTTTTTCCATATGAACCATCTTAAAAATATCACCAAGAGCAATAAAAATTAAATGTTGAAGACTAATAATAGTAGAATCATGCACATCATAAAAGAAATCAGAAGTAAACCAACTCTAGACAATTGCAGAGGGGTACTCAGTTCTGCTGCCTAGTTTGGAAGTGCTTTCTCCCCAGTCAGTGCCAGGTGAACAGCTATTTTAACACCAACATGTGGACAGAACTCCGGAAGTGAGAGGGTATAACATGTTACCCTGTAGGGGACCTACTACTACAGCCATGAAACACATGGCAGGGAACTGAGCAAGCTCTTCACAACCAAGCTTCACCCAGCACCCCCTGCTCCTTGTTCTCTGAAAGACAACAAGCTATATGTAAAGTAAGGAACATTTACTCTCACTCCCCAAAACTCATTTTTTCCCTTAGATGGGAAAGCAAAAAGGCATCTGACTCACCGAGCGGGTCCCTGCGCTGCCTTTGTGCTTCTTCTCCTGACCTGGTATGATTTCCAAGGAGCGGTAACTGGGGGGTTTATCTTCTGGCCATTCCCGAGACCGGTTCCTCCGCCTGCGGTTTGTCACTGGGACATGGACTTTCTCTTCTGAGGAGCTCCAGGACCCCCTGCGAGAAGGGGGGGAGTAGCTGTGCCTCCGCTGGCCTGAGTTATTGCTCCTCCCAGCATGGTGCTCGTATTCTCTCCTCCCTGTGGGCTCCTTTCTCCCACCACGATGGTGGCTGGAGTGCTCCTTGGCCTCCTCCGGATAGAAAGTGCTGCTGCTGTTCCTGCCCCTCTCATATTGGCGTGGGGGCGACACATCCCGTCTGGAGTACTGGGGCCTGCCATTGTAGCCACCTGTCCTCTGCCTCTGAGGATGATCCTCTCGCTGCCTGTCCCAGTGGTCCTGACTGTAGCTGGAATGAGAATCTCCACTGGAAGGCAAGGGCCACCTCCGGTTTTCCCTTCTGTCCTCTGCTGCAGAGTCCCAGGGTCTGGGGGTGTGGCTGGCTCTTTGTGGCCGTGAGGAGTTGCTGCTCCCATGGATGGAGGAGATGTGATCAGTGAGAGGAGGTGGCATGATGTCAGAGCCCAGAGAGGACAGCAAGCTGGGCTGAACTGCCTGCTGCTGGTGGGAGGGTGGCCGGAGCTGTGCCATGTTGAGGTTTTGGATTTCAGACTCCAGATAGTCCAAAACACCGTTGTTATGGGAAAGCTGAGCTTGTGGCTGCCGCAGTGCAAGACTGTTCTGCAGAGACACATCTAAGGATAAAAGCACAGGAGAACACAGCAAGTCAAGAGGAAACAATGAAGAGAGGGCCCTTCTGCACTCATGATCCTGGCTGAGTCCCTTCTCGCCTCCTGCTCCTCCTCACTGCAAGAGCTGCATGGTTCTGAAGTATCACAACCAGCACATCCAGACCAAACAGGATAAGGTGCAAGGACTAGTAACTAGTAAGCTGCATTTCCTTAAGAAGACTCAGTGTATTCTCTCTTAAATCACAATGGCTCAGTTGCTGGATCTTTCTAAGGAAAACTGGTACCCTAGCTAGGAAAAATAGTAACTGTAGATTCAACTAGTGGGCTAAAGAAGTATACACTCAAACATCTTGAATCTAGCATTTAAGATGTTTGCAAACTGTTTCTTTGAACAACAGGTAAAACTCATCAGACACAGAGTAAATCTGTGACTACAGTACAGTGAGAAGTTAATTCCGGATGAAAAATACATTATATATATTTGAGAAGTCATTTTGTTGAATTCCTCTGTTTTCCTTGGGTGATTAAATAGTATTACTGGTTATTTTATTTAATTATTTCTCTCAGACTTCAAAGACTTCCCGCTTCCAGCAAAGTTACAACTAAATTCCACAATACAAGTGATTTTGTGCAAGAATAACTGGAAAATTCTCCCTGGTTCGTTATAGAGTCTTTCATTTTTTGCTGCCTGCAGAGTAGGTCTATTGCACACAAGGCAGTTTGCCCTTAATCATTTAAGACTAGAGATTTGATAAGAACTCAAACAAATTGTACCTCACTTGTCATGTCAGTTTTGGCTATAAGGAGTTGACCGTGACCAGCACAGCAGAACAAAGAGACAGTACCCTCCTGTGCCACACAAAGCAAGATAAGCTGGGTATATTTACCCTGCAGTCACTGGAGAGTAGCACAGATACACCTTAGTTAGCACTAAACTACTTCATCCAGCACTGAGCCCAGCAAGACACTTAAGATGAACAGGCTGTATTTATCCACCCAGGCAAGTCTACAGAATGCTGTAGATGTAGCAGAGCTGTTATGCTAGGACATGTAACCATGCTAGAAACATCTCTCCTGTAGTAGAGAGGCTAAAGCCTCAATGCTGAACTTCCCTAAGAAGTTAGCTGTTTCTCATCCTGACTTTCTTCCCTCTGAAATGATGCCTGTGGTCTCACCTTGCTGCAGTAGAGGGTTCAGCTGGTAAGAAGAGAGTTTTGAGTTCCTGTCACCACCTCCATAGAACATGTTGGGTGATAGCCAAGGTGCAAGTGCCTGAGCCCGCTTCATGAACCGATGCCGTTCCAGCACTGTAAAAGAAAGGTTACAGCAGCTATCCAGAGAGCACAGCTTGAACATCATGTACCCTTTGGCTTGTTATCCTTTGGATACAGGAAATTCACAAAATGAAAATCGCTCTCCACCCTATTACAAAGGTAAAAAAGAGCATGGGAAACTCCAATATGAAGTTGTACACCTTCAAAAAGATACCTAAAACAGAAAAAAAGGGTTACTGCCTAACATTCAGAGTCCAGTCCCAGACAGTGGGAACAAATAACACTGTGATTAAGTATGCAGCACACAACCAGGTGTTAAGACTTCTACCTGCCCTGTCATTATGAGTATAGTTGTGGAAAGGCGTGAAATAATGTTTCATGCAGCAAGACATACCACAGTTTTCTCTCTCTCTAAAATTAAATCACTTAGGACAGTGTGGTCAAACCGGTGAACAAACTAAATTTTCTGTTTTCAACAGCAATGTCCAGTGTGCCAAAAGAGCACATTTGGTGGAAATTTCTCTCCCTCACTGGTTTGCCACCACCATCTCCAGACCCCTATTTGTGGGGTCAGGTTTCATTCACTTTTTCAGCATTTCCATCTCATCTCTTCTACATAAACAATCTCACCATCCCTGCCTTCAAAACCATAGCTCATTGCTGCTCCCTGTGGGGGAATACCTAAGAATATCTTACAGAAACTTACTATTTCTACCACAATCAAAACTTAAGGTTACAAGCAAGTAAATTCCACAACTCCCAGACCTTACAAAGCTAGTTTGTCTGTCATTACTGGGTAAAGCTTTTCTGCAACAGGGCCTTTGCAAAATTTCTCTTCCATGGGTTCCATGGAGTTTCAGAAGTGACAGGCTTTTATTGCAGCCTCATCTCTGGTCAGGCATGAACAGAACATTCCTGGCTATACAGTTCAGGAAACAGATAGAACATAATTGCCTTTGAGACTTTTACTCCTCTGATGAATCTGTCTCAAGTTGGCTGATGAAATTAAAAGCTATTGAAGGGAAAGAGATGGGATAGATAGGCAGGTTGACTGCAAAAGATTTGCTTCTTTAAGGAACTAGGCTACAGCTAAGCTCCAATTAATTCTGTCCCCTGGGTTCATCGTAGCAGCCAGCATTTAGACTGCATGTTCTCTGGGACTGAGCTTTCCATTTCAGATAGCACTCCAGTTATTAAACATGTCCTCCTTCAGCTGTTTCACTGAATTTATAAAGAGCACCACTTGCAGCAAAACAAGGATTGACCATGCCTCTCAACACATCCTTCCCTTTCCCCACAGGTCATGCAGCTCCACTTCATTCTCCACTTCAGACTCCCTCCTCAGTCTGGCTCCAACCAGAGAGAACTACAAAGCTGGAAACTTTAGGATTTTTAATCCTAACACTCTGATATTTCTTCAAAGCTCTGTATCCCAAGGTAGCAGCTTTCAAGAACTTAATTTCAAACTTGCTTCACTTTTTTTTTTGTCCCAAGAGACTTCCCTCCAGTTTAGGTTTCAAACTTAGAGGAAGAAAAAAAAGAAGAAAAAGGATAAAAAGAAGGAAAAAGCCTTATCCCTCCCTTTCTCATTCCTCCAGTTTCACCTTGAGAATGTCGTAGAACCTGCTGAGCACATGTCCCTGGGTTTTGACCACGGTCTTTGCCCAAGGAGTAGAGTTCCAGCACCTATGGGCATACCTACTTAGCGTTCTCCTGCTTAAGGCATGAAGGCAGTCACTAGGACCAAAGTCATCATGTACCTGTAATTCTCTGATCTCCCTCTACAGCTGAACAACTGCAGAATAACCCTGGGACTTCCTTCACTACCTTCAGCCTTTCTTCCTTTCCCAGATACTTTGCCTTCCAGTTTGAATCCGATATATACTCTGGTTACTCATCTGTAAAATGCAGGTAAAATTATAGATCTTTTTATTTGAGAAACTTCAGATTCACTCTGATTCCAAAACTCATACCTGCTGTAAAACTGTGGCAGAATGTTATGTTGTTCCCTCCACTTACTCCCTGTTGAAAAAGGTTGTTCTTCACCTTTGAGACACCTTAGAGCTGCTTGGCCAATTATAAAAAAAGTATTTTCCAACCTGGTCAGACCCAGGTGCAAGTTTATCCTATTTTACACCAATTCATTATTAGAAAAAGTCCACAGTAGAAAAGGAACTGATAGGAACTGAAGGAGGTCGTATGTATTTACCCTGATGAGCTTTTCTCAGAGTTTTCCATGGGGAACGTTAACTGACTTTCTCCTGAGGCATGTTTAATATTTCTGTACACCAATCCTGAATTACTCAAACAATGCACTTCTTTTACTACTAAGTTGAAAACCACGGTAGTTAGCGCCGTGATTCACAGCCTCAGGATTACCTTGCCTCAAAGGCACGTTCAGCAGACATAGGCTGTCCTCTAGTGGCCAACAACTGGGAAGAAACCACCCGTACTCAACTCGCACAGTAATCGTTAAGCAGGTGAGAATTACTGCCTTCTCTTCAGCTCTGTGGAACTGTTATTCCTCATGGATGTTTTTAAGATGTCCCCTGAATCTATCTTCCTGTGTTTATTAAGGTCTCCTCCAGTTAATTTCTTGGAGTGAAAAAAACGTAATTCAGAGGCAGGATGAAGAGAAGATGTTATAGAGGAGGGGAGCAGGCATAAGGATCCTTTGCAAAGTGGATAAAGAGGGCAGGCAGCTGGGATGGAAACTACAGCCACAGAACCCAGCAGCCAGTCAAGGAGGCTGGTCTTGTCTGTACCTTCTCTCATGAACAGCGAGAGGTTTTGGGAACCCCACAAGAACCCCTCCTCCTCAATAGGAGGCAGGAAATAACAGCAGTGGTCTGGAGTGAGCTATAAGCTACAGCGCAGAAAACCAGAAAGGAGCTCACACAAGTTCTGAATCCCTTTTTTGTTGAGAACTCGGAATTCTGGAGGTGTGAGTCTTTCATCTCCATCACCTCTCTCTCCCTTCAGGGAAACTAATTTTTCTGCCAAATTTCCATAGCCTCCTCAACACTATGCATTTCACTTGACAACCTCTAAAGCCCCCGTAAGTGTTTTGTTTTCTTTTTAGCAGTAAAAGGGATGTTCTGTTCTCTCTTTGCAAGCGCTAACCAAATTAGGCTTAAGCCTAAAACTCTCACTGCTTACTACCACCCAAGGTATACCAAATGGCTCTTTTGAAGGTAACAGAAAACCAGAAACACAGCCTCTTGATCATAAATCCTCTTCCTGTAGCATCTGGGGAAGAATTTGGTGATTTCAATGATAAATAAACTTATTTGTTGTATTTTTTTCCTGTTAGACTGTGTAAGCTGCAGAGGGGCTAGTATACCATGTTGCTAAGTCAGTTTCATTTACGGGACTGCAGAGGTTATGTCACCTTAGCAGCCAAAATTCAAATGGTAGCCTTATTAAAAAACCCTGGTCTGGCTGCAAAAACTTCATTACTGCTAAAAATACACACAACAAAGTTTCTTAGGACCCTCAAAAACGCACTTGTATGGCTGACCCCCAAGACAGGCCACCTTTTCCCTTCTTCTTCTCACTTCCTTCCTCAAAGAAAAACAAACAAACAAAATCTGTTTTTTTTGTGGAAGGAGCAGCTCTGAAAGGAAACAAAAAGATAGAAAATTCCAATTTTTACATAATTCCTCTCAGAGCAAGATACTTGAAGGTTAGGATAGTGTGAAGAGTAGCACAAAGGCACTTGCTTGACTTCTTCACATGTACAGGCAAATGACCCACAAGATGGGCAAGAAAAGTCCTGAGCTACTCATACAAGGGAGCTGAGAGTGCCCTCGATGCCAGGAGAGAAGCTGGTAACAAGGTGTGAGTGAGGAGAACTTCCAAAAGCTGGACATAGAGGAGCAAGGTGGGTTCTATGTATCTCAGCTCCCCTCCTATAAACTCAGATAAGCTGGTCACAGAGGTCACATTGGACAAAGAAATGTCTCAGTTTATATGGATGCTGAGCAGAAGGGAGAAAGTGGAGCTCAGCAAGCTCTGAGACAAGCTTTTGTATTGACAGAAGCCAAACATGGATGGACATTTGCTTGAACCTCACCTTCCTGATTACAGCAGCACCGGGTTGGACAGCAACCACACTGGATGTGGCAGCAGCAATACTGGGGGCAGCACTGGCACCAGCATATTCCAAACAGCAAAAGGAGGAGGAGGCCACCAAGGATGATGAGGAGTACCGTGAGCCAGTCTGTGGCGAAAAAAGGAGAGAGAAAAGGTATTGATCCCGATATATGTGGCCATGGTAAGTTATTGAGCACCTCTCCACTGCTGGAGATGGCTTGGGGTGGGGAAGAAGAGAACAGGATGAGATACCTTGCCACCTAGGCAACAAACCACAAGCACTTACGGAGAACAATCAGCTTCACTTCTTTGTCTGCATCACCTGAGGTATCTCCTGGTGCTTCTATAGTGCAGTAGTACATGCCGTGGTCCCACCACATGACTTCACTGATGACAAGGTCTGCTCCTGTGGGAGAGGGACCGCAAGGTCAATGGGCTAATTGGGACTGACAGATGTTACTTTCAGGCCCCACTCAAAACATCTGTCTGCAGGTGCACCTCCCCTCTTCCCAAGCATAGCCATTACCTTCAAACAATCACATTTGAGTCTGCTAATAATTCCTATAAACAACATTCACTGGTAGTCCCTTTTTTCTGTGTTACTGGAAGGCAACACTACTTAGAAGCAGAAGCTGGACTATTTCTGTGTGGAGTGAAATGACCAGCATGCTGCTGGGTAATGAATGTTAACAGACACCAGCTGCTGCCAAATGCCAGGTCTACTGGTTTTGGAACACAGTTCACTGTCCTTCCTTAGGCCAGCCTTCCCAACAGGTCTTCTGGCAGGAGCAACAGCTATTGCTCCAGGAACAGCAGGGGGCATATAACACACCTGGACAATTATACAGCACTTCTCAGAAGAGTGAACTCTTTTCTAGCCTCTGGGCTCCTCAGCTTTTGTGCTCTTCAGCAAAATGCTTAGGTATCCCCAGCTCACCCTTAGCTTGTAGTGCTTCCAATACCCTCAGGCCAGCTGGTGACAGGGCCCTTCACAGCTCTTACTCCATTGCCACTTCGTGAAGTATGTTAGCTACAGACTACATTAGCAATGTTTATGCTTCTCTTCACTTAGCAGACCCAGATAGTAGTTACTGAGTTCACTGCCTGCCTGGGAGGCTGAGTCACGTACTGTTCTGGATGGTGATCTTCCGCTGCTGGTAGTCGATGCCCAGCACAGGGTCCTTCTGCCCAAATTTCTGGATCACAATGCGCACCTTTCGCTGGCTGTCATTGCAGTCGTCAGACGGGTCCTGGCCAAGAGCTAAACCAGCCTGGTATGCTACAAACACACAGCAGCAAGTAACATGCCAAAAGTTATTTCAAAGGACCAATTTCTACCCTGTTGTGAGCAGTGGAGAAACCATGGAGTGCATGTGTGCATTTGCTTTGGTTTTAATAATATAAAGCATGGCTTCAAGCCAGCAAGGACAAGTCCTTTGGAGTACTCAAAAACAAACAGAGGTAGAGCCACAGGAATGGCAGAGATTTTGAGAATGCAGGAGCTGCAGAGGAGATCCCTCCTGCATTCACAACGGAAAGAATAACAGTAGAAAGAAGCTAATGATGGTAGGCTGGAGGGCAGCTCCCAGTATGAAGATAAACTGCAAGAAAAAAAGTCATAAAACAGCAACGAGTACTGGAACTAAAAAAAAAGTGTATTCATTTACCAAAAAAAAAAAATCTCCAGACATACATGAACTGCTGAAGGGATTATCTCTCTTTTCCTTCTCTATCCTTTTAGATGTTGTGAAGCTTATAAAGACAGAAAACAACCCATCATCTGATTCTAGCTAAGGATTAAGTGCAGAGACACCTGACAGAATTAACGGAGGACAAGAGGAAATTTCTGTGCAATACCCTTGTGACAGACCCACAATATAAATTAATGTTGAACTGCCAGGTGTTTGGGAGCTGAGGTTCGGGAAGACCACTGATTCAGTCAGCATTGTCTGCAAGGGGCTTGCAATGAAGAGAGAACAAAGCTTGTCAAAGTCTCTTCCACTGTTGTACCTACAACGGAGCATGAAGAGCAGACCCAGTTAATCAGACACCATAGAATCATAGAATCGATTGCGTTGGAAAAGACCTCCAAGATCATCGAGTCCAACCCTTGGTCCAACTCTAGTCCATTTACTAGATCACGGCACCCAGCGCCACGTCCAATCTGTGTTTAAAAATCTCTAGGGATGGTGAATCCACCACCTCTCTGGGCAGCCCATTCCAATGCCTGATTACTCTCTCTGTAAAGAATTTTTTTCTGATATCCAACTTAAATTTCCCCTGGCAGAGCTTAAGCCCGTGCCCCCTTGTCCTATTGCTGAGTGCCTGGGAGAAGAGACCAGCCCCCACCTGGCTATAACTTCCCTTCAGGTAGTTCTAGACAGTGATGAGGTCACCTCTGAGCCTCCTCTTCTCCAAGCTAAACAACCCCAGCTCCCTCAGCCTCTCCCCATAGGACTTGTGCTTCAGTCCCTTCACCAGCCTTGTTGCTCTTCTCTGGACCCGCTCCAGCACCTCAATATCCTTTCTGAACTGAGGGGCCCAGAACTGAACACAGTACTCAAGGTGTGGCCTCACCAATGCAGAGTACAGGGGAAGGATCACTTCCCTGGTCCTGCTGGTCATGCTATTTTTGATACAGGACAGGATCCCATTGGCCTTCTTGGCCACCTGGGCACACGGTTGACTCACGTTGAGCTTCCTGTCAATTAGTACTCCAAGGTCCCTTTCTGCCTGGCTGCTCTCCAGCCACTCTGTGCCCAGCCTGTAGCGCTGCAGGGGGTTGTTGTGGCCAAAGTGCAGGACCCGGCACTTGGCCTTGTTGAACTTCATCCCATTGGAATCAGCCCATCTCTCAAGTCTATCCAGATCCCTCTGCAGAGCCCTCCTGCCTTCCAGCAGATCGACACTCCCTCCCAGCTTGGTGTCATCAGCAAATTTGCTGATGATGGACTCAATCCCCTCACCTAAATCATCAATAAAGATGTTAAACAGGACTGGACCCAATACAGACCCCTGGGGAACACCACTGGTGACTGGCCGCCAGCTGGATGCAGCTCCGTTCACCAGCACTCTCTGGGCCCGACCCTCCAGCCAGCTCTTAATCCAGGAGAGGGTACACTTGTCCAGGCCATGGGCTACCAGCTTTTTCAGGAGTATATTATGGGAGACAGTATCAAAGGCCTTGCTGAAGTCCAGATAGACCACATCCACAGCCTTCCCCTCATCCACCAGGTGGGTCACCTGATCGTAGAAAGAGATCAAGTTGGTCAGACAGGACTTGCCCCTCCTAAACCCATGCTGGCTGGGTCTAATCCCTTGTCCACCCTGAAGGTGCTGTGTGATTGCACTCAGGATGAACTGATCCATAACCCTGCCAGGCACGGAGGTCAGGCTGACAGGCCTGTAGTTGCCAGGGTCTTGCTTGCAGCCCTTTTTGTGGATTGGGGTGACATTCGCCAACCTCCAATCATCTGGGACCTCCCCAGAGAGCCAGGACTGTTGGAAGCTGATAGAGAGCGGTTTGGCAAGCTCTTCTGCCAGCTCCTTCATCACCCTGGGATGGATCCCATCTGGTCCCATAGACTTGTTAGGATCCAGCTGGCTCAGTAAGTCGGTCACTATTTCCTCCTGGAATACAGGAGGGGTATTCAGCTCCCTCTCCCTGTCCACCAGCTCCAGAGGCCAGTTGTCTTGAGGGCCACCTGTCTTACTGGTGAAAACTGAGGCAAAGTAGGTGTTAAGTACCTCAGCCTTCTCCTCATCTTCCTTAACTATATTTCCCTCCAAGTCCAACAGAGAATGGAGGTTTTCCTTGCCCCTCCTTTTGTTATTAATGTATTTATAAAAGGACTTTTTGTTATCCCTAACTGTAATAGCCAAATTTACTTCAAATTCCACTTTTCTTTCCCTAATTTTTTTCCTGCATGACCTAGCTCTATCTGTAAATTCTTCGTAAGTAGCCAGCCCTTTTTTCCATAGTCTGTAAACTTTCTTTTTATCCCTGATTTCTTGCAGAATCTCCCTATTTAACCAAGCTGGCCGTCTTCCCCTCTGGCTGGCCTTTCGGCACACTGGGACAGCCTGTTGCTGTGCATTCAAAATCTCCCTCTTAAAACATGTCCATCCCTCCTGGATCCCCTTGCCTTTAAGGGTTGTTTCCCAGGGTATGCTCCAAATCAGTTCTTTGAATAGGCCTTCTTTCTTCTTGTTTTCTGTCCCTGTTGAGGCCTATTAGCTTGAGCCTAGGCTAAACACACTCCCATTATGCTGGGATCAGCTGAGCCAGGGACCTGCCTGCTTGTGGACTAGGCTGTAGAGCACTTGGTAATATGCCTACCCAACCCATCCAGACTGCATAAAGAAGAGTTTGGGCACCAAGACACCCACTCTGAGCTCAGTCCTAAGTGTACAGTTAAGCTAAGGTTGGCCACTTAATAACACCGCAGGGTTTATAAAGAATAGACTAGAACAGAACAGAATAGGAATAGTTCAGTTGGAACGGATCCACAAAAATCACCTAGAACAACTGTCTGATCACTTCAGGGTTGACCAAAAAAAAAGTGTATTATTATGGGCACTGTCCAAATGCCTTTTAAACACTGACAGGCTTGGGGCATCGACCATCCCTCTACAAAGCCTGTTTCAGTGCTTGAACACCCTCTCATTAAATAAATGCTCTATAGTGTCCAGTCTGAACTTCCTCTGATGTAGCTTTGGACCATTCCCACACATCCTATCACTGTTACCAGGGAGAAGAGATCAGCACTTCATTCTCCACTTTCCCTCCTCAAGAAGCTGTAGAAAGCAATGAGGTCACCCCTCAGCCTCCTTTGTTCTGAACTAGATAAGCCCAAAGTTCTCAGTTGCTCCTTGCAGGACATGTGTTCCAGCCCTTTCACCAGCTTTGTTGCCCTCCTCTAGGTGCATTCAAGTACCTTAATATCCTTTTTAAGTTCTGGGACCCAGAACTGCACACAATACTCAACATGAGGCAACACCAACTCTAAATATAGTGGGATCATCACCTCTTTTGGCCAGCGGGTTATACTGTGTTTGGTGCACCCTGGAATGCAGTTTGTGTACCACATTAAACACTCCTGAATTAAGGCTGACACACCATAACGTCTGCGTGTGAAAATGCTCCCATCAGTACTAAATGTTATTACTTACAAGTCTTTCTGCCCTCCAAAATGCATGCAATTCTTTTATTTCTTAACAGCAGTAACATCTGGTCACAGGTATCTAGCTCCAATCACAAGGTCCCCCATGGAATCATAAAAGTCCACTTGTTGCAGGGCCCTTGCTTTCAAATGTGCTGAAGAATAAGATGGGGCTGCCAAGACTGACTTGTGTCAGACATGGCTGAGCTGCTCTGCCTTCTGACTTGATGACAAGGAGGACAAATGAACTGCTTTAGCTGGGTCCACAGTCCCATATCATAAGGCCATGACATTTCAAAGGAAATCACAGACATGACCCAATTTTCCTTGACGTGCACCTGGTCTGTGAGTAGGAAGGGGTCAAAAGCCTGTGCTACCCACTAAATCTACCTTCCCTGTCCTTTGCCTTTGAAGAGGGATTCCTTGGAGGACAAGCCTGACACTTACAGACTGAGTAGTAGTCAAAGATGGGGTCCTTGCAGAAGGATTTGAAGCGCCAGGTCACCACCACATCCTGGAGCTGAGCTGAGGTGCTGTAGTCACACCTGAGGATGACAGTGGCAAATAAGGTGGTGTAACGCTCGACGTCCTGCACTGTCACCAGGAGGGAGAGGCAACCTGCAAACAAGAACACAGAAGGCTGTCAGCCCACAGACTCAGACCTCATATCACACCATCCATTCCACAGCAGAACAGATCTTCCAACGATCAAAGCACATCTCCTTTGGCCTCATCCAGGACCTGCACCCGCAGACCTCCCAGCCCCTCTGGAGAAGCCATCCAGGGTTACAAACTCACATTGAAATGTGAGTCCCATCTTTCTCTGAAGGCAGCTTCTTTGGTCCACCCTGTGGACTGAATTATTTTCTCCCAAGCAACTATCAGTAGCCATTATGCAGCAAATCACTGTGTTCTTCTTCGACATGGAGAAAACTGTCCCTCCAAGATGAGGCAGGTAATTTGTTGGGCCCAGAAAGACATATGATGGGACTGCCTTGGCTTTTAATCCTAACCAGAAAAGTTTTGCAGCACCATCTGTTCAAATAAATACCAAGTTAATTTTGTCAAGGTCTTGCTAAGACAGCCATCAGAATGTTACCTAGAGGTGACCAGGATTAAGACAATACAGCTTTCAGCCTGTAGCACTGTATTTATTCTGTTTATCACCACTTCAGAACAGCAAAAATTACCCTATTTTTCCTTTTTAATGAAACTATTGTTATGTATTTTAGAACTCAGGACAACAACTTCCACACCATTTTCTATCTAAGCAGCTGCACACACTGAGAAAGGTTTTACAAAGTTTCTCGTAAGCTAGGCTTTATTTTAGCCATACTTGAGACATCTCTATCTTATTTAAACTTTGATAATACAGTGAAGTTGTGCTTGTCATTAACAATAGTGAAGTTATCACCAGTTGCCTTTGATAAGGGAACACAAACAGTGCAGAGCAAGTGTGGGATGCCCTCTCTGGAATACATGCCAAAGAACAGGGCAGTGGTTGCAGTGTTGTGCTAGTCACTTCTTAACTGGGAAGCATGACAGCAGGAAAGGTGGGAAGGAAAGGGGGAGATTTATAAGGTACCAACCAAACAGGTCTCCATGAGCTAACACTTGATTTTTATTGCGTATTCAAAGATTTTCCCTCTACTCCATGTTTTCAGGACGAGAGCAGGGGAACAAGCTGCTAATACTACACAGTAACATCTGGATCACAGCTGCAGGCATCATTCTTTGTCAAGCATCATTCAGTGCCCTCTTAGGCTGCACATCCCCACTAGTTCCAGGCAAATATGAGTTCCCTCAGTTTCTACATGGTGGAAAAACATGCTGCAGAGCTGCAATGCTGCTTCCCCAAGTAATTCTGCTGCAGGATAATGCCAATGTAGTAGTTGCTCAGTTTATGGTTTGAAATTGACTCCTGGTCGGCCAAGTGAAAGCAGAGGCAGAGAATTCATTTGCCTTTAAAAATGCTACATAAACATAAGAGAAGACCAGGGCAAACCCTGAATCCACAGCTTTTCCGAAAAATAAAATATACACACACGCACTTAAACACAGAAATACCAGCAGCTGTGCACACCTCTAGGAAAAACAAGTTTCTACAATGCTGTAGCAAAGCAAGGTCCAGACTGCTGACAGGTAGTTATGGTTGCTCTTATTCAAAAGCATTGAACACACCCTGTTTTGAGTTTTCATTGTGAAACCGTTGACACATGGGATTGTAATTCAGAAAAACACAAGAAACCAACCCAAAATTCACTCTCAAGATTGGCAAAACCTTGATCTCAGGGTTATTATCAAATGAAACCCCATATGAATTCTGGTTGTCAAGGCTCAAGGGAACAGAACATTTTCCATGAGTTTCCTACAATACTATCTCTATGGCAAGAGTAAAACACTCAGCATCACTATGTGCTTCTTACTTAGAGAAACCAAATCTTTTTATGGAAGGGATCCTTTCTCAATACCTCTGTTCTGCAAACGAGTCAGAATTGAAAGGTAAGTTCTGTATTTTCTAAGGAGTTTGAAAACCTACTGTTCCCACCAGAGGATGGTTGGATGTCTCTGCATAGCTGATGTTTCTTGTTAACCTTCTCCAAGAAAACTGAAACGTTTTGAAAATAAGGCTGATTCCTAAACTTGGACTGCATTACTCCACTGCAGGCACTCTGATTGGGAAGAACAAATCTGGGCAGTACCAGCCTAGTAAATTCTGGCTACCTCAGGCCTATGGCTTCAAAGTGAAGACATGAACCTTCAGAGCCACTGAAGCCAAGTTTTGGTCAGAGCATCCCCAGGAATATGGCTGTCAAGCAAGACAACAGACAAGCATCCCTCCGTATTTTTTTGCTTCTTTCACTCATTCTCTGTGAAACTGAACTTCAGTACTTAAAGCCAGATCACCAGCCAAGCCCAAGGCATACAAGAAGCAAAGTGATCATTTTATTTCAAACAGGAGGTCAGAAGCGGTCAGGCAACCTGCAAGGCTCGGCAGAAAGAACTCTGCTTGCCGAAGTCCGCCCCTGGACAGGCAGGTGAGCTCCTGCTCCCCACACCAGCAGGTACCCCGAGGTGAGGAGGCACCGCGGCCACCCCTGACCCCGAGGGGCTGATCCAGCAGCACGGGCGGGCGTGTGAGTGCCACAGGCCAAAGGGGACCCCTGGGCGCCCCCACCCAGGTCCCGGCCACGCTGCCGGACGCCCCCGATCCCGGAGAATGCCAGGAAGCAGCGGCCACTTCCTCCTGGGAGGGCGTCCGGCCGCACCTTGGGACAGCGAGACTCACCCGCATGGCTGCGAACCGCCCCGGGGCAGCCCCGCCCGCCCCTTCCCTCCGCCGCCACCCGCACCGCCCTGACCCCGGCCGAGCCCCGAGGACGCCCCCGGGGCCCGGCCCTGTGCCGGGGGGTGTCCCGGGACGGGCTGGGGGCCGGGGGGTGTGCCGGGGGCCGGGGCCTCACGGGCGGACTCACCGGCCGGCAGCCAGGCCAGCAGCCAGCCCAGCGGCAGCGCCCGCCGGCAGCGCCCGCTCGGAGCCATGGCGCGCCTCCCTCTCCTCCTCTTCTTCTTCTTCCTCCTCCTCCTCCTCCTCTTTCTTCTCCTGCTCCTGCTCCTGCTGCTTCGCCGTCGCCCGGGGCCGTCGCGCCGTGTCCCTCCCCTTCCGCGGCACCTGTCCCTGGGCCGGGCAATGCCGTCCGTCCCTCCCTAGCTGCGCCCTCCCCCGCACGGCCGGGCAAAGTACCACACGCCAGCTTTAGAAACTGCTTTAAATACATATAAAAAGTACAAAAAATATAACTGTCTCTTCCATAATATATATTTATTAGATAAATATGAAATAAATAAAAAGAAACAGGTGCACGGGAAGTTTTGGGCGCGGAGCCGCGCGCGAAAACGTGTGGGAACTCGTCCCATCCTGAGCTTCGGAAACACCGAAACGGCAGCCACAACAGAGGTTACTTTAAAATAAAAACACAATCAAAGCAACGCCAGGTTGAACACGCAGCATCCCCCCTCCCTCACCCGCCCGCCGGGCCCGCCCCGCCGCCCATCGCTCCCGGCGCCCCGCGGCTCCCGTTGCCTGGACACGGCAGCGCCGCGGCGGAGGCGGCCCCAGGTACGGGCTGGGCGGGAGGGCCGGGGCCGATCCCGTCCCACGCCGCCCCCCGGGGCGCCCGGAAGGGTCCATGGGGCTGTCCCCGGCAGCCCTGCTCCTCATGCCCCTGCCCTGCGCCCCGGAGCCCCTCGGGGCCACACACCGTCCCCACGGCCCTTCGAGCCCGGCCCTGCGCCCCCCAGGGCCAAACACCCTTCCCATGGCCGTTCCGAGCCCTGCCCTGCGCCCCCCGAAGCCCCTCGGGGCCTCACACCCTCCCCACGGCCCCTCCGAGCCCTGCCCCGCGTCCCCGGGTCCCATCGGGGCCACACACCGTCCCCACGGCCCCTCCGAGCCCTGCCCCGCGTCCCCGGGTCCCATCGGGGCCACACACCGTCCCCACGGCCCCTCCGAGCCCTGCCCCGCGTCCCCGGGTCCCATCGGGGCCACACACCGTCCCCACGGCCCCTCCGAGTCCTGCCCCGCGTCCCCCGGGCAGCGCCAGCGCTCCCCGCCCGCCGCTTGGCTGCCCGCCCAAAGGCAGGAATTGATGTCCTGCAGCAGAGAGTGACCATCTCACACTCCATCTGAAATGTGGGGCTTGTTGTTTTTCCTTTATCGTGTGTGAAGAAGTTTGTTTTATTACCTGTTGCATTTGTGGCACTGTTCTCGTACTCGTTTTTATGATTTTCCTCTATGCTCTAAGTTAATAAGTAACTGGTGATGTCATATGCTCTGGTTTCAGCTCAATAAAAACCTGGTAATCTTTATTCTGGAGGAAGGCTTTAAAAGACTTGAAACTGTTGCTTGAATGAGACAGAGCTAGGATATCTCAATCCTAGAGAGGGCTACTTTGGGTGTCAATTGGGAATTAGAGTTAGGTTTTATTTCCTCCTAATTTTGTAAGAAAATATTTTGCATATGTGCAACATAGCAATGGTGAGGCTCTAAGCAGGGCTCTGCATTCCACTTTCCCCTCTCTGATGAGGGAAAAGAGAGACAATGGGCCATGGTAAAGATGATGTGTCTAGCTCCAGCTTTGTAGCTTTATCTTTGCTGTCTCAATCTCTGACTAGTAAATAATTTATAGACTTCAGTGCTGTGAGAATTAATATCTTCTCTTGTTCTCCTTGCTCTCAAGTCTTCTACCTGGTGTAAAAGAGACAGCAGTGTTCTCTTGTACGATTTTTTTTCTTGGGATCTTTCTTTGCTTGCCTGCAACTGACTTTCATTACTAATTCTGTAGTAATGCTGATGGATAATGATTAACAGACAGCACTGGTTAGCTAGGGCTGATCGACTCTAGGATATTTTTCTTTCTGTATATAGGGACTAAAAGACTTTAATGTTTTTTTGAGTGAAAGTAAGTTTTGCAAAACTGCTTGCACATTTTGTGCTCCTCAGCAGCCCAGCAAATTGCTGATGTACTCTGATGTGGTCTGCAGGCTTAAAGGAATGCTGAGAGTGTTTTTCAATGGCCTGCTGGTTTTCATAAAGAAATGGAAGATTCAGAAAAGAGTGCTGAGGTGACAGGAGACTGTATTTGAAAGTGAGCTACAAAAGCAGGACTTGGCAAATGGGAAGATATCTTACACGTCCAAAGCAGAGTTAGACTTGAGGAAGATGCCTCATCTGAAGAGATGATTAGTATGCAGTTCCTCTTGGCAGGCAACCCTCCTGACAGCCGAATGTTGCAGCCGTATTTTATGCCAGTGTTACCCCCGGGTCAGAAAGAGCAGACTGTGGTAGCCTTTAAGGAGCACAGTGCAGTGCTAAGAGCAGTCAGGATTGGAAGTCCTGGGACAGACTGACTTCTTTCATGTGGAATAAAGACAAAGGAATGACACACAAGACAATGTCTTCTGAAAGAAAGACCAAGTGTCTTTTTTTTTTTCCAAGCCCACCAGCAGCCAAAACTTTTCTACAAAAACCAGCATAGAATTATAGAATCATAGAGTCGACTGGGTTGGAAAAGACCTCCGAGATCATCAAGTCCAACCCTTGGTCCAACTCCAGTCCATTTACCAGATCATGGCACTCAGTGCCATGTCCAATCTCAGTTTAAAAACCTCCAGGGATGGGGAATCCACCACCTCTCTGGGCAGGCCATTCCAATGCCTGATTACTCTCTCTGGAAAGAATTTTTTCTGATATCCAACTTAAATTTCCCCTGGCAGAGCTTGAGCCCATGCCCCCTTGTCCTGTTGCTGAGTGCCTGGGAGAGGAGACCAACCCCCACCTGGCTAGAACTTCCCTTCATATTTTAGGGTGAACCAAAAAATAAAATCCTGAAGAAGTAGCAAAATATAGAGATGAATTTTTAATCTCTTGCTTGTTGCTGGTAGTAATAGTGCTGCAGTTACATTCAGCAGCCCCAGTTAGTACCGGGTGCTGTGACAGTCCTGAGGACTTCACTGTCACTGTCCAAGCTCGCTTGGCCGTGGCATATGGACCTTGAGACTTAAGTGGTGGGGCCAGTTCTGTACATGCTGTGCCTCACCTAAAAATAAATAAATAAATAAAAATCCACTGTGCTGGCTCAAAGGGCACACCCATGTGGGGAGAGCCCTTCCCAGATCTTCGTTCACAAAGTTTGGCCATACACACATACGTAATAGTTCCCTATTTCTACATATCCTGGATTAGTGGACAGAATTGATCATCGCTCTTCTGTACATGTAAAAGCTGGAAGGTGATGCCTTTTAGGGACAATTGTGCAGTTATGGTGGGGCAGAGACAGCTTAAAAGAACTGTAACTAAAATAGTCAGATATGTTCTGTTTCTACAGTAAAACTATAGGCTGCATTTTGATCATTATTTAATTTCTTGTATTTTATGCAGTTGAAGTGTCAGTCACAGGGTTCAGGAAGGCAAAAACTGCATTTATGAGGCTTGCACATTTAAACATTTTTTTATCTGGAAAGAGGAAAAGTATAGGATGACAAAATAGAAAGAAAGTGGTGTCATCTCACTGAATTTTTTTACATGTTACAAAATAAACACCCATTTAATTTAATTATGCCATATTTTGAATAAATGAGGCAATTGTCAGAGACTAGAAATCTCTTAATGTCCAAATTTACCAAGAATTTTTGAGAAGTTCCCATAATAAGGATTCTGTGTGGCAGCAAAGTTGCCACAAACATTTTAATTTTGAAATAACTGAAAGCCTATGCTGGAATGAACAGATTTCTCCATTCTGTGGCTTTTGAGAACACAGCTAAGAGAAAGGCAATTTGCAAGGAAATGTGGCTTTGCTGAAATTCACAGCTTAGAGCATTGGCCACTGAAACAAGGAAAACCTGAATTCGCAGTTCTTGTAGATGGTGGAACTGATGTGGATCTGGTACACTGTTTCAAGTACCTATCTTGATTTACTGAGTCTGAGGGAAAATTATACTGCCCTGATGTTGGCAGAAAAAATCTGATTGCTAACTTGTTTTTCCCCACTAGATTTGTCACACCAGTTCTACTTGCCACTCTCACTTTTCAGTATCAAAAGCCTTAATTCTTTGTGAAATCCATCTCAACCCCCCCACATATATATGCAGGAAAGAAAAAATCAACACTCAGAGAAATGCATGTTTTCGTCATGGTGAACCTTCACATAAATTTTCTGAATTGGGCAACTCATGAAACCCACAGCCTGCAGCCAAAGGAGGTATGTTACCCCCTTGACTCTCCTTTGAGTCTTTAAATTCAAAGTTTGTTTTGGCACAGTGCTTGGACACCATTACAATAATATTCACAGTGGACATTGCAATAGATTTCTCTAACTAGAACCCAGATATCAGTGTAGGCAGAAATGTTCATACCCTCTTTCAGCCTAAAGCATTTTCCAGATAGGAATTAATTTATAATGAAAACTATGATAGTCTTAATTTTTAGAAGATAAATGATTGCTAATTAGCTACAATAATTTGAAATTTTATAGCTCTTTTCTCTGTGGATATCAAAACATTTTGCTAAAATGGGTAAGTATTATTATCTCATTTTTCACAGGAGATAACTAAGACAGCCAGAGGTGAAATGGTTGATACAAATTGTACACATTTTACTGCGTCTGGAATTAGAATTCAGGTCTCTGAACGCTCTGCTGTATTTTTATGCAAATAGTCTATAACTATTTCTTCAACTTCGGTGATATCAGTTATGTTACCCTGTTAAAAACTCATGAATTTCATTTAAATATGTTGAGATATATTGCAATAGTTTTCTTTCTGTTTGTTTTCTAAATGTAAAACTTTCTGAATGTCTATTTTCAAGTTTTTCGCAGCACTGCTGAGGGATACAAGCTCACTTGTAATTTTTAAGTGAAATTGTGCAGGCAAGCCAGGCTCTGGCAGAGACTCAGCACCTTTGGATGAAGAATGGATATCTAATGACAAGAATGACATTCCTACAATATTTCTTTGTCCTCATTGACCTTCTATAGGATGTCATTATGTTTGGCCACTTTGCCTTTCCTGAAATATCTGAAAAGTCTGAAATTCCTCCAGATATCTTTTCCCAAATAGATTCTGGCCCAAAGGCAGAAACAGTAAATTTTTAGGAATTTTCCTTGTTATCAAAATCATGCTTACAAATATAGAGAGATTTTCTTATATCCTGCCTATATTTCTTATTCTGAATGTTTAGGTTTCTTTACATTCTTTACATTCTGACTTTTATGATTTCTGGTAGGTTTTTTTATAACTGTAATACCTGCACAAAAGTGCTCCAATGTTCATTTTAAGGTGTTTTATTTGGAAATGGAGAACATCTTTGCAATCAGGAGACAGAACAAAGTTAGAGCAAGAGCAGTGCTTATGCTTTTTTTACTTCTTTCTAAGACTTTTATAAAAGTGGTCAATGTTTTGGGTTTTCATATGAAAAACTTGGACATTTTCCACTCCAGAGGACAATAGTAACTAGTGAAATTGTACCACACTGAAAATTATATTCTAAGAGATGAAAAATTGCGGAGGGGTTGGGGGGTGTTATTGAGTTGTTAATTTTTTAAAAAATTGTGTTAACTTTTAAAATTCATTTTCCATTATTATAGAATGTTTTCAAGAAAAGTCCTTTCTCCACCCCCCCCCCCCCCCTTAAAATTTCTCTCTCTTGCTTTTTCATTCAAGATATTAGATGGTCTCAGAATGTCTATCCACTGATAGTTTAGGGAGGTCCACCAGAAGGTTGAAGGAACCTGGTTGTCTCAAAAACAATGTCCCCCCATCCGGTATGTTAAAGAAAAGCCCAAAGCATTTCAATCAGTTGTCAGTCTCCCTCGTTACACAATATTTAGATGGAAGCCTTTCTATAGCACAGAATGCAAAACCTGCAGTCCTAAAACCTGAACCAATTAATTCACTCTACAAAGTAGGACTTGTCTTTGGTTACCCATGGTTTTTGTCCAGGCAGAATGCAAATATTATCTTTGGGAGTGAAAAAGCATTTGACAGGAAATGAAAATGGTCTAAATGGCAGATGAATGCAAAAATACTAAAGGTTGCTCCTCACTCCCACCAGGTAGAGAAGACATGTCATCTTTTCCAGGGGAAGAGGAGGGAGATAATGAGGAACCAACAGAAGATGAACAGAAAGATCCTAGTGGTGTTTGTGAGTATTTCTGCCCATTTTAGAGTGAGTTCAATACCAAACCTACAGTAGCTTCTGTCTTCTCCCACCACTAACACCTTCCTTATAACTAAGTGTTCACCTCCAGTTGCTGCTCTTGTTATTGCCAGATTTTATTTTGACTTTGATCAAAGTGAAGTTCTGGGCTAATCACAGCAGTTCCTGCTGTCCCTCAGCTCACAAAGTCCCTCCCCTGCACATTTTTCTGCTTAGACCTGTCTCTTTAGTTAATACCGCAATCAGTTTGTTAACTCCACCCAACTGTTTCAGAGGCCTGTGTTTCTCTTTTTAACATCTTTTTCATCTTGAAATGCCTGCCCAGTGTCTATTTCAGGTGTCCTTCCTGTCATCTAATACACTAGATCTAGGTAGCATGGATAACAAAATCCACTTTGGAAGAATCGTTTGGTGTATTGCTAGATCACTTTTGGCATTTTTTTAATCTTCCTATATAATACCTTCCCTACAGTTAATGTTAAACAGCAAGAAGTCCATTTTTGCACAGAAGGGATCTTAATACTACTACAGAACTATATGTTTATTTAACATGGCATGTATAAGCAAATTAGTCAAAGGAATTCATACCTGAGAGAGCAGTCCCAATTATACTTTGCAGAAGAAAACAAAAAAAACGTTCCAAAGGTATCACCAGCGGCAGAAACACAGGAAGAAGTGGAGCAAGTGGAATCAGATGCTGAGAACATTTCTGAGAATTGCTGTCCACTGAGGAAGTGTTGGTACAAACTTAAACCCCCCAGTACTTTCTAGTTTTCTTTTTTTCACTGTTATTATTATGAACAGCATCTCAGCCAGTGCCATCAAGTTACAGTGACTGAGCTTCTCTGCTCCCTTTCATTTGACTAAAATTTGCTCTTTTCCATGACTGGTTCCTGATTCCTTTGGTTATTTTTCATGCAACACCAAGGAAAGAAAAAGGTCAAGACAGCATAAAAACCTTACAAAATAGATAATGGGGAGTTGTCTTGAGATGTCCAGCTGGAAACTGCTCTCAACAAGTGCTTATGACCAGTTGGAAGTCAAGTTGACAGCATCGTGCACTGCAATCCAGCAAAGAACTCCTCTGGCTCAAACATTATCAGTGTGCTTTTTTGAGGACAGTGGTGTCTTCTGCTGGTCTGTTGTATGTAGCTTTAGTAATTGTTTTGTATAACAACTTGCATTCAATAGCTACAGAAAAGACATGTTTTACAATTTATTTGGTTTCTAAAGCTGAGACCTAAACATTAAGCAAACCTCAACTGAACTGCTTTGGTAAGTCCTTAAGTTTTAAAATCAACGTTTTTAAAACAGTCTTAGAATTTTTCTTCTTTAAATACTTCAGTTCTTAATATTTACAGTAAAGTTTTTAAAAGCCTAAGGGAGCACTTGTTAGAGACTGTTCCAGCACAAGTAGTTACTAAGACATGGCACCTCTGTTCTGAGCTATGAAGTATTTATTACTCTGTCAAAGGATGCAAAGAATGTGTAGCTCCTCCTCTTTTGAGGTGAGTTGCAAATATCAGCAAGGAACCCAAAATTTATGGTGAATATAAATTTCCATTATGTTCTCACTTCTGAGGTGCTGAAGGTGATTCAGAAGAGCGAGAGAAGAGTGAAACACCCTCGGAAAACCAAAAAAAGCCTGCGGAGGTAAAAAGGAAAATCTCAGAAACCTTCTTCTATAATTATGAAGATATATGTTCACAACCATTTGTCACTGAAGACTCTGAGATACCCATTGACATCCTTACTCTTAAGTATCCTTTCTGATAAGCTTGTGCAAATTCAAAGCTAATGATATTTAATATGTGTTCTTAAAACTGTGTTTGTCAAATTTGTGTGGCCTTAGTGGGATACCTTTGTTTGAGACACAGGTAAGAATCCTGACCAGTTATGATTCTGGGTGAATTTAATCTTAAATGTTGTCATGACCTCATAAACCTTTTTTACTGGGCATAGTGCTTCCTATCATAGGTACTCCTGTAGAACTGATCATGGACAAGCCTAATGGGACCAGGCAGAAGAAGAAACTAGCATAAAAATATCCCCTGCAAACCTCTGCCTTTCTCTGTAGCCACACAAGAAGCTGAGGATGGAGCGGAGGAGCTGTTGAGTAGCTCATAGTTCCTCATAGAACTACTAAGGGAGAAGTGAGGAAGAAACCAGGTAGATTT
Organism: Pithys albifrons albifrons; assembly: GCF_047495875.1. Taxonomy (NCBI): domain Eukaryota; kingdom Metazoa; phylum Chordata; class Aves; order Passeriformes; family Thamnophilidae; genus Pithys; species Pithys albifrons. The sequence continues at coordinate 93,132,763 of NC_092458.1, forward strand.
GTAGTCTGGTGCTCAGAAGATCTAAACTGGTAGAATGAATCAAGTGACACCCATCAATTAAAAGCTACAATAAATCCTTTGCTAGGTATATTTAAGTAGGGTATTATATGTCTTTCATGTATGCTGGTGGTTTTCTCTGAAGACACAGTTCAGTTGTTGTTGAAGATTGGATTTTTCCTTCATCTGCCTGTAAACATTCAAGAAGTGAGCTTGAAAACTTCCTTGGTTTGATCTCTTGTTTGTAGAACAGTTTCTAGTAATCTGATGCACATCTCTTACATTTGTTTGCAAAGAGAATGTGGATAGAATGTGAATTCCTTGCAGTGCCAAAGGATCTAGCAGAAGCAAGAGGTGGCCTATGGTGGAGATGAAAGGATCGAATGTGAACTTTAGAAGGCCTTCACATGTGCCTTCCTCTCACTTATAGAAGCTTGATATATTTTATTTTCACTCTCTACTAAAGAACTCCTGCCATAGGGCTTTTAGACACTAGTTTCAGTATTCCCATTTCACTTTTGGTTTAAGCATTTTTATCCACTTAGTAAACTTTTCTAGAAAGCCAGTGTCTAATCTTTTCCTTATTGAACTGTTCCCAGATATTCTTTTGGATACGACTGTGCCAGACCCATAAACCTGTTGATGATGGATAACAAAAAGCTGCTGTATATAGCAGGCAACCAGGTGGTGATCCAGGAGCTGAAAACTAAATGCCAGAGATATATCCGGAGCACCAGTGGTGGTGGAATTGGATTTATCACAGTATGGCTCTTGTTTCTTGATTTAGAATGCTAGTCACTTTCTAGGCAAAAAGTGTTCACTTAGTTGCCAGATACAGGAGATTTCTACAGCTGCACATGCATAAACATAAGAAAATATGGTATTGATTACAGGAATGTGTGTACCATGCAGTGTGGGCCATCATCCCATCAATATAATTGTCAGAGGATAAGTATTAGCACACCTCAGTCCCAGGTTCAGGGACCTGAAAGGACTGACAGGTGCCAGCTGGGGTTAATTTTAATTAATAAAATTAAATTAGTTTAATTTTAATTAGTATAAATTCTTATTTAAATATTTTGGCTCATAGAAACTCTGAGGGTTTTTTTAACACTTCATCTGTTCTAGTCACAGCTGATACTAGTATAGAGTTTTACTTGCAATTGGAGTTTGGAAAATGAAGTTCCTACAAAAATGAAGACAAAAAGTATCTGCTTTCACTCCAGTAAACTTATCAAGAGCTTGGACTCTTAAGGCCTATCTCTGAATTTGATGCACCTTACACTGTCAGCTCTGCCATTTCTCAGTTTTATTTCACACGAGCAAGGCTCTCAGACTACCAGCCTCAGACTGTTCTGTGTCATTGTAAGCAGCCTGTTCTGGGGAGTAGGTGTACATTTTTACATCTTCAGAATAGGGTCATTCAGGATGGTCTTTCTGCAGCTGTCTGCTGAAGTAGATGGCTGCAGAAATAGATGGCTGCTGTCAGAAATGCTGCTATGAAAAGATTATCTGGTGGGTTGAATGAGGTAGGAATAGCAAAAGAATGCATCATAAACCAAGTTATTTTACAGTTTGTCATGGTTCCAAAGTATGTGCAGTGTACCATTTTGTGTGCATTGTGTCTTCACTCTGGTACTGAGCAAGAGATTGGCAGTTCAGAATCAATGCACAGAAAAATGCAACCTAGTATTTATGGCAATATGTTTTGACTAATGAATGAGTAAATACACTAACTCAATAACTAGCAGGATGGAGACAGAGGTGTCATTACAACATGCAACAGGAATTTTGGTTTTTCAAGGCACACCCTTCTAAGCAGTACTTTGCGGTAGGAGAAAAAGGAAAGAAGCCAAACCTTATCATCTACAAATATCCTTCACTGAGGCCCTACAGAATACTGCAAGGTAGTGTAAAAAGTTCTGTTTTCATTTTACACAGATGGGCTAGTGTTTATAGATCCCAGCAGATGGAGTAGTGGGTAACCTTAAGTTTAGGAGGCAATACAACCAAAAGGTCCTTCACAGTAAAACTAGGAAACACTGGTTTCAAGCTTTTTCATTATTGCATAGGAGGAAACTTTTATTTGGTAGAGACAGCCAACCAAGAGCTGTTACCTATTAAAAAAAATGCACTGAAAGTTGAGCTCCTTCTGAGTAGATTTTCATATTGTTTCTACCTCCTTCCTGTGCATGCGTATTGGGGTTGTATGTTTCTTCAGGTGGAACAGAGAAAGCCTATGTTTTCGGTGATTTCAACCGGGCTGGCACTTTGTTGGCCACTGTTGGGAGCAGCCCTGACTTCATGCTGACTATCTGGGACTGGAAACAAGAAGAGATTGTGTTGAGGTCAAAAGCTTTTGCACAGGATGTTTACAAGGTCATGTTTTCTGCTGAGAATGAAGAGCATCTAATTACATCTGGATCAGGGCACATCAGGTAGGTTCGCTGATTAGGATTAATATGTATCACCTCTGAAGTCACAATAGATAGCAGGTGACTAACAGGAATGTATCATTGGCAAACAAGAGTAATGAGTAATGCTATTTTGTCTGACCATTACAATTACAAAAATGGGGAAGTTCAAGTCCTTCAGGCAGTCAAACAAGACTTTTAACACTTTCACTGTCCAAAAAGGATGATGCTTGATTTTAAGTATCAGTACCATTGGCTCCATTCTTGTAATTTCAACAAGCACTGGGGTGAAGTAATAAAAGATATTTATATACACATATCACCTAGCCGGTAACATAGCATATGTGCCTTCTCTGCCTCCTGGGCTTTCTACCTTTGATTTCTGGAACTCTTCTGCTGTTTGGGCAGCCATTAGAGCTGGTTGCAAAGTCATGGATCAGAAACCCTCTGATCCCACCAAAAGCCTAAAAGGAAGCCTAACAAAAGATATGTTTCCCTTGTCTGGTAAGTTCATGGATCCTTTTGTAATAAAAAAATAAACAAGAACTTTAAGCTCTAATTTTGTGTTCTGTATTTATGCAGTACTTTATGTTAACACAGCAGAGAATTGACAGGCCTAGGATTCTATTGTAGTAAAAATTTTACCTTTAAAATTATAGTGCATCTGCAGTTTCTTTGAATTTTAACAGAGAAATCAGATCAAAATCTGCGATTTACTTTATAGTTTGGTTGCAAGGTGGGTCTGAAAAAGCAAATGACTTATTTAAACCCAGAATAAATTTGGCTTAGAATGAATTATTTATGGAAATCTGATATAACAAACTCTTGTAAACTTTCTTTTGAGCTAAAATACTATGAATAAACTCTGACATAGCTTTTATAACATGATAAATGTGATCTTTCACCCAAATGTGGTCTCAGATTTCAATTTGCAACAGCTGTCTTAAATGTAATGTCTTCTGCACACAGAGTGAACCATCCGCAATTACAGCAGATGTTAATTTTCCTATAATGCAGTAATTTGAAAAAGAACTATTAAGATCTAGGATAAAACCTTTGACTCAGTGAGATTTTATAGTACAGTTCAAGTCCATGAGAGCACTTGGATGACATTCAGTAAAGACCTGTAAATCCAAGTCTTTAGATTTACAAAGCTGAGCATCATACAGTGGAGACAATAAGAATAAAATAGGTATTCCTAACTACATATATGGGTTGTAGCTGAAAAGATGTAGCAATTCATTTTACCCTTCTTAATTTTAAATAGTAATTTAATCTTCATTCTGCCTTTCCAAATTCTTTTCCTAGCTTTTTCACAGAGAAATTTTTTCTATGGTTCCAAAGCTTTATTTCATTTTCAATAGAAAAAACCCCCCAAATTCTCCTGTGAAAAATAGTAATAAATGAACAGCCCTGCTAAGAGTATTGCAATGTCTAAGAGGGACTGAAGAGTGTGTAAGAAGTCTTGTATTGGAGAAGGATGTTTTTTCTGTACTCAGGTTCTGGAAGATGGCTCTCACATTAACTGGTCTCAAGCTGCAAGGAGCCTTGGGCAGGTTTGGAAGAACAGCAGTGTCTGACATTTTAGGTTTTGTGGAGCTCCCTGATGGGAAGGTAAGTAAGAAAAAATTACAAAAAGAATTTATGTTCCCTCTTAGGTTTTGATATAAAGTTTACAGTGTAATTTGAAGAGTTACTATTTGCTTCAAAGTGATTTGAGTTAGACCCTCGATGATAATATAGTATTAGGCCCTTGTTCTGATCATGTAATACTGACATTAATTTACCAAAAATCTGGCTTGCTCTGTAATAATTGAAAAGTATGGTTAGTGTTGTAATTCAAAGACAAAAGATCTCTGTTGGCTTAGAGCTGAGGGTCTTCTAATTGGGTAGTGAAAATATTAGTTTACAGAAATACAAAGACTGTTAGTCCTAGTCTTTAATCATTTCAGTGCATGCAAACTATGTCACATTGCTAAGAAGTTGAACCTTCTCACCCCTTACATCTTCTCTTGTGAATATCTGTACTTGCTATTGATTTAATGCTTTCATGGAAAGAAGACACAAGTGTTAACCAGGTTCTTGCCAGTATTTCTGCACAATTAAGTGCAGGTGCCTATGTGCTTATCTTCCTTTGCATTGCAGGTTGTCTCAGGAACCGAGTGGGGCAACTTGCTGCTTTGGGAGGGGGGTCTCATTAAGGTAGAGCTCTGTCGACCTGAACACCAGCCCTGTCATGATGGCCCTGTCAGCCAGCTACTCCTTGAGGAAGGAGAACTTATCACTGTTGGAAAAGATGGCTTCATTCGGGTGAGTTTTCCTTCTGCTCTGTCTTCAGGTGTGCAAATACATGGACAGCGGGGAAATGTTACATACTTCCTTTGCCAGGGTTTTGGAGGAAATTTTGAAGTGCATTTTCTGAAAATGAAGTTTTAGAACAAAACAAAATAGGAGCACATCTCCATAGTGTCTGTGTTTCAACTAGGTGGCATTCACGCAGTGCTCCCTGCTAATAGCAATAAATAAATCACCTTTTACTTTAGTAAATCAGAATAATTTTCAGTGGTTCCCTAACAGCTTTGTTCTTGCCTGCATTCTAACATTTTTTTAATGTGTAGTTTTTGTTAACTTTTATAATTTTTAGGCTTCTTAATATATGTGTTATTTTAAAAATAAATAAATAATAAACTACAAGAATATTTGAAATTAATAATCTGCATTTGAAAGCTCAGATTATTAATGTTAAAATTACACAGAAATTAACTAGAATCTCAGAGATGTATATAATGAAATAGGGGAATGATGAAAAGAAAAAACATCCTGAAGTTAACATGTAATTCTGTAAATCAAGGTAAAAATGTTTTCCTTATGCATAACACCCATTTCTGATTTTATCTGTCAGTTACGAAAAATTTTCCAGTCTTGTTTGCCTGCTATTTAAGGGAAGATATGATGTGTCTTCTGCTGGTGTGTGAAATGACCCAGATAATCAGTGGGACACTGACTGTAATAGGCAGTGGAGGCTTTCAAACTGCCTGGAGTTTTTGTGATTGTTGCTGTTGTGTTTTATAAATTGGTATTATCCCATTAGGAAAATTCACTTGATTATGAATGTGCTAACTGATGTCTTGTCCTTATCCCACAGAGCACAACATGGATATTTCCCATTTTGTGCTGCCTCAGCAATGCCAAGACCCCAGAGATATCTTTCTGTCTCTGTAGTCCCGAAGCTGCCATGTATAGCTCTGCTAGTGCCAGGTTCTAGGTTACATTCAAAGCAGCAATTTTACTTTCTTATAATTTTGAATTTCCATTTTAATTTTGGCCTTATAAAGTAACCTCTTTTTAAAAATTTTAAATGCTTCCAATTCTATGAAGGTGTGGAACTTTGAGATAATAGATGGTGCTGATTCTGTGGATGAGACGGGATTACTGGAAGTGGAGCCTATGAATGAACTCTGTGTTGGCAAGAATGTCAGCCTGAATTTCATGTCAAAAGTTCATGACCGGGAACAGACCATTTGGTATGCTCAGGTAACACACATTCAAGTACAAACATCTCTGTAGAGAAACACAGAATGAGGGAGATGATCATAGAATCATAGAATCGTTTGAGTTGGAAAAGGCCTTCAAGGTCATCAAGTCCAACCCTTGGTCCAGCTCCAGTCCATTTACCAGATCATGACACTCAGTGCCATGTCCAATCTCAGTTTAAAAACCTCCAGAGATGGGGAATCCACCACCTCTCTGGGCAGGCCATTTCAATGCCCGATTACTCTCTCTGGAAAGAATTTTTTTCTGATATCCAACTTAAATTTCCCCTGGCAGAGCTTAAGCCCATGCCCCCTTGTCCTATTCCTGAGTGCCTGGGAGAGGAGACCAATCCCCACCTGGCTAGAACTTCCCTTCAGGTAGTTCTAGACAGTGATGAGGTCACCTCTAAGCCTCCTCTTCTCCAGGCTAAACAACCCCAGCTCCTTCAGCCTCTCCCCATAGGACTTGTGCTCCAGTCCCTTCACCAGCCTTGTTGCTCTTCTCTAGACCCGCTCCATCACCTCAGTATCTTTCCTGAACTGAAGGGCCCAGAACTGATGTTAAGTAACAGCAGGAGTCATTATAAATCAGGGAATTTCTTTTTGGTAGAGTACAATCTTCTGATAGATAGAAAATCTGTCTATCTACAGCTTTATGATCTTCTTATTTCAAACACTGAAACAGGCATCCTAGGGAGGTGGTTTATGTTCCAAACCTGTCAGTGTTTAAGAGGCATTTAAGAGGACAATACTCTTAATGATATGCTTTAACTTTTGGTCAGCCCTGGAGTGGTTAGGCAGTTGGACTAGATGATCCTAGTATGTCCCTTGCAACTGAATTATGCTGCTATGTTATATAGTATTTTTAGATTATAGTAACATGTGAGACTCTGGCTCTCAGAGCCAGAATTGTGTAAGAATAGGAGAATGCCAAAAGGTATTGTCCAGGTTCTGTTATCCTGAACTGATGGATGGGATACATAGGACCAGCATCATCACATTTAGTCATTTCTGCTTCACAATGATAATCATTAAGGAATTTTTAAGCAGTCACTGTGTGCAGTTTTTTTTTCTAAATTGAGTTTGAAAATATTCAACTTACATGTTTCGTTTTTCCTTCTTAAGGATACAAATGGGGCAATCTGGAAGCTGGATTTGACTTTTTCAAATATGGTAAGCTTGTTTTTTATTCTGATTTTTTCCGTTCCTTTGTAATAGGAACCATATCCTATTGCATCCTTTAATTATACTGGTTGCATCTGCAATAAAACTTGTGTTTTATGAAGTTGCACAGTTTAAAATTTTAGTGTTGAAATGTATATTTTTTTTGGCCTGGTGGTAAGTAGTGTTACTGCTGGGGATGTTTTTAATGGAGAAATAGATGCCACAGGTAAAAAAAGGGATATTTATTTTTGCTCCCAAACATTGAAGTAAATGGGAACAATCCATGAAGGGAATAAAATTCTCTTGTGAAAAGTAAAATGTGTTCTAAGAATTTTATGGTAAATAAAACATGTACAAAGTATGCTATAAAAACGGATGTAAAAAATGTACAGTAGAATCTAGAATTCCTTGGATGATAAATGATTTCCCAGGCAGCATAAGCCCAAACTTGAGAGTATTTTCTTTGCCTTCAGAGCAACAGCTCATTGTTTAAAACATTAGTTCCAGGCCTTAATGAAAGGCATTACACTTTGTATTCACAGAGAAAATGATGGACTTTTAAAAGAACAAAACGTTTCTACTCTAATTTTGCTCATGATCTTCTTAGGAACATTTAAATAAAATAAAGAGAATTGCATGTAGATATCTCGTGCTTCCCAGATTTTGTTCACGGAAACAGAATCTGTCTAGATTTTTCAGTTTTTCTGAAAATAACTGGTAATACCTTTTAAGTGCAGCTGTAGAAGGCAGCAGAATTTCTGCTCTGTTTTGCACTGCAGACCCACGATCCAGAGTGCCTGTGTACCTTTCACTCGGGGAGGATTGAGGCCGTCAGTGTCTCTCCCATTACGTACCTTATGGCCACCACAGCTCTTGACCGTAAGTGCACTATTTCTTTCCTCTTGTACCACTGTTGTTACTGGTTTTGAAGAGCAATGATGCTTGGTTTGGAACTATTCTCTTTTATACTGAAGTTGTGTATTTGTCCTTGCAAAGTCACTTTACTCTGGACTCTGAATCCCAAGGACCTGAGTTGGAGTCTCAGTAGGGACCGTCCCCTGGCAGTTCAATGCCTCCCTTCCACCCCATCCCGCCAGATCTCAGATGCTCAGCAGACTCAGCCTAGTTAGTACCGGGTGCTGTGACAGTCCTGAGGACTTCACTGTCACTGTCCAAGCTCACTTGGCCGTGGCAAATGGACCTCAGGACTGAAACGGTGGGGCCAGTTCTGCGCACGCTGTGCCTCACCTAAAACATCCACTGCGCAGGCTGGAAGGGCACACCCATGTGGGGAGAGCCCTGCCCAAACCTGCGTTCCCGAAGTTTGGTCATACATACATATTCCTGGGCTCAGTTCTTTGATAGTTAAAGCAAATAAATCATTAATGTTTTTAAACAATTAATTAAGACTGCTTCATCTTAAAAACCTGGAATTTTAACAACAGAAGTTCTTAACAGGAAACACTGTAAATTCTGTTTGTTCTGAAGGAACAGCTGAAAAGATAACAAATCTGGTTTGAATAACAGCACTTGTATTTAAGGCTCTGGATTGAGAATTGTTGGGATTTTTGTTTTGTAAAGAATTACATACACCTGTAATATTGTGTAAGACATTTTGAATATTAACATTTGTGTCTTTCTTTGAAAATTCAATAGCTATTATGCTCTCAACAACAGATAACATGTATTCATAGACATATTTATTTAACGTGTATAAATATTGCCATTTAGGTCTCTCACTATTAGCTTTATCATGCTTTGAAAGAAGAACAAGTGGCCAGAACATTAACAATTACACTGCTTAGAAAATGCTGCAAGGTCTTTTAACTCAATTTTTGCCAGTAGTATCTTGTAATTTGTCTGTGTTATACAGTGCCCATATTCTTCCAGCCTGAAGACAAACCAGTTGAGCAAATGACACTTTGGATATATGCCAGCTGGAATGGAATTTTATGCAAACCAATATGTGTGCCTATGAATCTGTTAATTTTACCTCTGGTGAAATTAGATTTTCTGTGGACAATCTCCCATTTTTCATTCATTTAAATATTTTCCTCCCTTTAAATGTTTTCCTCCCTAGGCAATCCCAAGTAGTAGTGTTTCTGATTTTCCCACGTTGTCAGTACAGATTTTCCTTACAGTATGGCACAGTCCTGTGCTTACTGGAAAATTACATGTGGATGGTCAGCATGGAACTTCTTATTACAACCCTCAGCCTTGATGACTCTTGGTTCTGTGTAAGTTAAAGAATGAAGAAAGTCTATATTTCTTCATGAACACCAGTCATGTCTTTCCAGGCAAGCATTTTGTTACTTAGAACAGAAAAAATACATTCTATCCAAATTTTAATTCAAATACATAGACAGTTCTCCATAAATCCTAACATGTAAGTGATATTGAAAGAAATAAATTCTTCCTATCTTATTTCCACACAGGGTCAGTGCGTATCTTTGATTTCAGCAGCAACATTGAACTGAGTGAAATTAAGTTTAAACAAGGAGGAACAGCACTGGTTTGGGCACCATATGTTGTGAGTTTTGCTAGCATGTTCACAGAAATTGATAAAGTGGCCTATGAGCCTGCCTGCTCCAAGAAAGTTGCTCACCAAACAAGATATTAAAGAGGTCAATGTTAGGGCATGGTGGAATTTACTGTAGCACTATGTATATATAATTTTGTGGAATAGTGTGTATGTATATAGTATGTGTACAGTTTGACTTTGCTATGGATTATCAGATATCCTAATTTGTGCCTTTCTGAGATTTTAAAATCAGATCTCAATATGCAGTCTGGAAAGTAGTCTTAGTTTGTAGACTAACAGCTTCTATTTAACCCACGCAGAGTAATTGTCAATTAACACGAGTTAGTCAACACATTTTGAAATGACAGCCCAGACAATCCACAAACATTTGGAGATAAATCATAAAAAACTGTTGCCAGAACTGATCATTTGTGGAGTGTGGAGTCTATCACTTTTAGACATATTTGCTAATTTTACTTAAAATAGTGTCTAGTTATGTTCTTGAGGAAATGTAGCAAGTCTGGTGGATTAATTAGAAGCAAATTTAGGAGGAAAGTACTTACTTGAATTTTTGAGGTGAGGGTTACACTGAGAGAGTGCTTTTATAAGTACAGTTTTGGCCATGCAGCCCTTTAGGGATGCTGTTAAGTGATGACCTCTACATTCCAGAGGTTAAATGTCTGCCACAGTAAATTGAACAGCATCACAAAACTGACTCAGTTCAGTTTTACACAAGTTGTTACTAAACACAATCTGAACAGAGGGTATGTAGTCTACCAAGCTGCATTTACAATGCCATTAGAAACTCCAGATTGAGGTGCTCAAATATATTTGAAAATCTGTGCTATTAAGCAAATTTAATCCACCGTACTTTGGACCATCTGTACACCATAATATCCTCATAGGCAAGCCAGCAACATACATATTAGATGAACAGTGGCATGGATTTAAAACTGCCTAAATGGCCAAGCCTCAGGGGATGCTGATCAGTAGCACAAAATGCAGTTAGAGGCAAGTCTTTAGTGGTGTTCCCAGGGGCCATTATGGGTGCCAGTGTTCTTCATTATTTGTCTGGACTCTGGAACAGAATGCGCCCTCAGCAAGTTTGCAGATGATACAAGACCAAGAGGAGTGGCTGATACTCCACAGGGTTGTGCTGCCATTTAGTGGGATCTGAGCAGGTTGGAGAACTGGACTGAGGAGAATCTCTGGAAATTCAACAAGGGAAAATACAAAGTCCTGCGTCTGAGTAGGAATAACCCCTGGCACCCATATTGTGTGGGGACCCACCAGTTGGAAGGCAGTTCTGTAGAGAAGGATCTTGGGATCCTGGGGAACACCAAGCTGACCATGAGCCAGCAGTGCACTCAGAGAAGGCCAACAGCATCCTGAGTTGCTTTAGAGGGGGCATTACCATCTGGTTGAGGAAGGTGATCCTTCCCCTTCACTCAGCACTGGGGAGGCCTCATCTGGAGTGCTGTCTCCATAGTAGAGGAAAGGTATGGAATTAATAAAGGGGGTCAAATGCAGAGCCATAAATTTGAGGTCTGTGAGTGACTCCTCTCCATGCTATCATACACCTGCTTACTGCAGAGGGGCTTTATAAGATAAGACATCATGGACTGATCTCCCCAGGTAATGGGAAGACAGTTACCTCCAGCTTCCTTCTGAACAATAACCTCTTCCATACATGATACTTTTACCAGTTGCCCATAAAGCTTATCCATTTACCTCTTCACACAGCAATTATTCTGATCTCATTTCTGGTGTACATTAATACTGATCTGTGCCAAGTCTGGAGCTGGCACAGGCTCAGCTTGTAAATGACTTCAAGACACTATCATGTATGGCTAATATAAGCTAAATCTGCAAGTCCAGCTACATCCAGCTAAAACACCGGCCTATTTCTGCTAACCTTTCTCTCTCAGTTCAAGCATGTCTTCATTGTTAGCAATTGGCTTACCTACAGGACTTATGGTAAAGATCCTCCTGCTTCGCGTCTGGAGTAACTGTCCCTGTTGACACTTGGACTTTACATGGAGTCAGCCAGACTTCAAAAATCATCCCTACATTTGATGCTCAATATTATATTCAGGGTATTATAATAATTTCCTTTTTGAGTTTCAACTCTTCTCCATAAGAAAGTACTGATACATCTTTATGTCAGTATGAATGACGGTTTCCTCAGATGTTACAACCACATTCTTATTAATATTTCCAGTCTCAAAGACATGTTACCAGTGGAAAAAAACAAAAACACAATCCAAACCCAGAAATAACCCCCAATCCTTCCCTTATGGTAGCATATTAGAGAGAATAAACAACATTTCCAATGAATGAAATGTTCTCTGTGCTTCAGCAGCACTTCCATGTAAGATGAGTTACAGGTAAACATTCTTCTAAGCTCTTGGATATACACTGATGCTTTTCTTCATTTCACTCAAAGGTAAATCCTGAAGGTGGTCTAATTGCTGTGGGGTTTGAAGATGGTGTTGTCCGCATAATTGAAGTTTATGATCCCAAACAACTACCAGGTCGTGAAGGACAGGCCAGTACAGGGAATGCAGAGATAAATCTGAAACAGGCTTTCAAACCTCATGCTGCTGCAGTTACAGCCTTGGCATATGAACGAAATGGAGATGTGTTTGCAACAGGGGTATGTATTGTTTCTTTTGATTATTTTCATTAAGCCACAAATGTAGAGATTATTTAAAGAGATAATGTAAAGTTTGTTCACTTATAATGCAGTTCTGCTTCTGTTACTGCTGTTGGTTGCATGTTGCAGTTCTGTGCACTGCTGGGAGAAGGATCTGTTTGCACTCACCTCTGTTTTTCTGAAGGAAAGCAACCGTGCAATTCACACAATTAATTTTGTGAATTACTGGACTGTTTAGTGTGAATTCTGTAATCCCCTTTAAAGATGGATTTGGTTCATTTTGGAATTAGTTTAGTAGGATCTTGGAATTAGTAAATGCAAGTCTGTTAATACTCCAGCTGCCACCCAGCACTGCTTGGCCTTACCACAGGGTCAACCAGTAGGTTTGTCAGTGTGCCTGGTAGTCTTTGGAATGATTTCCAGTTCATGTGGTTGCTCTTTTTAAAAGTTGGTCCTTAGCCCTGATCAGTGCATTTGCAGTTACATGCTCCGTGAGCTGAATTGCCAGGCATTTCACTTAACGTAGGATTTAAGGTGCCATGAATCATGTTCTGCACCAGTTCTGTATTTTCTTGTTATCTGGGGAAATCAGCTTGTGCGGCCTTATCTGAAAAATCAGGCCTGAGCCTGAGCTTTAAAGGAGCTCCTGGGGCAATGGTCAGAAAGCACATGGCTGGGGATGCCAGAGGAGGACCATGAGAGAAATTAAGGGCTATGGGTGCATTTATTTCCTCCCAGTAATCACCATGGAAATCCAATTCTAAGTACCAAGTTACTTGTAACAAAAAAATTGGAAGTATATGTTTATATCATAAAGTGCTTACAGTCCTTTGAAATTTTGATTAGCTTTGATGCAGTTGTCATCTCTGTGTTTTGTTTTTTTTTCCCTCTCAGAGTAAAGACAAAAGAGTTTTCTTTTTTGCTACTAAAGATGAATACAAGCCAATTGGATTTATCCGTGTCCCTGGGCCTGTGCAGGCACTACAGTGGTCTCCATCTTCTCATGTGAGTAATTTTCTTTCCTTTCCTACAGTGTTAATATATAATTTTGAAAAGAACTTGCAATGAAAATAGATGAAGTTCCATGACTCTACAAAAAGTACAGAAGATATTTTGCTACTTTGTTTTTCATGCTGCTTCAGTGTGACAGACAGTTCTGTGTAGCTGTATCACATGTTCAGTCATTTTGGAAATGTTTTGGGCTTTGGATAATGCAAACCACAAAATTTTGCTATGTTTTTTGAGCTCCTGCCTTGAAGAAATAATCTTGTTCCTTAGCTTTTGGAAGGTCTTAGTCTTCTTCGATAAAAAAGGTATTTGAGTGTTATTGCCTGTGACTTCTGCCCATTTTAGAGCAGGCTTTTGCAAAGCTTTTGGACCACATTAAGATTTTGGGTGCTTCTTGGAATTCACGTTCTGTGTTTGAAATGTGTAAGGACATATCCAAATAGATTTTTGCTAATGTTTAAAAAGTATTACAGGGTTAGGGTAACATCTGAACTTTTGATTGGTCCAGTATCCTTATTTAAAGGAGAGGCTGTTCATTATATTTAGATGCTGACAAGATACATTATAGAGGTGCTCAGTGGCAAAGTATTGATGTTATTGCTTGTTCATTGAACTTCTAAAGACCATGCTGGCAAAAGAACTCTTGCTGGTATGAATTCTATCTTACTGCCTAAATGACAGATCTTGATATGACAGTTGCATTTTGAGTCTTTATCTTGAAGACAAGGTACTCCTATTTACTAGAAAAGCACCGATTGTATCTTGGATGTGTTAGATTCTGCCTCAGTAGTTTTGTCTACCAGTTCCAGGTCTCCACTGCTAGATTTGAATACTTGCTAAACATAGTACAAGCATCTGAGTGTTAGACTACTTTCTTTCACATTTTAAAAAAGCACCTTGGTGATTAAATACTTTACGTTTAATGAATGCATTTTTAAACTGAGAACTTACAGATACAAGAACCATATAAGTCCTAGTTAAGCTTTCCATAGCAACTCTAATATGCCCTTTTTGCACATTTTTAGTAATGGGTCAGATAAAATAAACCTCTCTCTCTGTGCTCCACATTGAAACTAAATACAGACTTGTCTTTTAAAATCTCCAAACACTAAATAATTATTACTCTCACCTATTCTTCCTAACACTACATCTTAAAGAACTTGGCTGGTACCAGCAAAGAGCAAAGAAACTCAAAGCTAAATAGCATTGGCAAGACTCTGAGTCAAGTCTTGAAGATATAAAGGATTTATTGGTCTAGAAATATATGAAATTTCATACAATTATCAACCTAAAACCTCAACTCTTAGTTCTTGGGTCAGATCTATCTTTTAATTTAAGGAAACTCCCAAAATATCATCATGCTGCTTGCAAGCTAAGCAACATCAGAATTAAAGCTGGTCTGTCTGTGGCAAGGACTTCTTCAATTCCTCAGCTTTGCCTAGCACATGTAGCATAAAAGAGGCTCACTGATTTCTGATGTCCATTTAAAAGTGCCCATTTAAATAAGAGCACAGGTAAGAGTGGATGGAGTTTGGCTTTGTACCTGTGCATCTGCTGACTAACTTTTTTTCCCAGTTGTCTTGATTTAATTTATACATCTGCTCTATATTTGTATTTTTTGTGTTTTTATACAGGAGAAGAGCATGCTGCTCGTCCTTTGTGAGAATGGCTTTGCTGTCCAGGTTCCTGCCCCTCTCCCAGGGGAACAGGATACAGTGTCCACCTATGAAATAAAAACCCTGCCAACACAGTACTTCCATTTTTACAGTATTAAATCCCGAATCAAGGTAAAAAACTCTCCTGTGGCAGACTTTCATGTTCTTCGTTGTGCCAGAGGGAAAACGTACCCAAAAAGTCTAGTCACTGTATTGCATCATAGGACTTCTACTAAGCTTCTTGAAAGGGAAGGCCAGGTAGAATCCATTCATGGCTGCGCTCCAGCATTTGAAATGATGAGCTGTTGTTTGTTTATTCAAATAGAACATACTTCACACTGAAAGCATGATGTGCATTTTGATTATAATTAGATGATAGCGTTAATGAAAGGGAAAGGTAGTATAGTGCCTTAGTTCTCAAAATATTTTAATTTTGGTAATTTTCACCAAAAGAATGTTTCTTGTGTGGTTGATGTTAGCCCTACAGGAAATTCCTTTGAACAGTCACAAAACACCCATATAGTCATCTTGAGGCAAACATGAAACATTTCATTTTTTTTCCAGCAGTTAGATACTTCTGATTTTTTAAAATGTCATAATAACTTTAAAGGTGTGTGTTTTATTTCTGAATGACAACTATAATTTTAAAAGAATGTGTGGGGCCAAAGAAAAAAGGATTATGCCAGCTCTCAGCTATAGTTAATTTTTTGAAACTAAAAAGCAAGCTCAGGAGAAGAACTCCAGTGAGAAGGCTCTCAGTCCTATCTGTTTTCCACCACAATCCAAGACCCTCTCTGCTTCTGTTGTTAACCTGTGATTTTTCTGCCTTCTCTGTTAACTGCTCCTGTCTTCTGAGTGGTGTATTATTGAATGTCAGGCAAAGCTTCATGTCCAGTTATAACTTGGAGGAAGTCAGCATTCAGGAGAAAGATTTCTTGGTGTTTTTTCACAGCAAGATCCACGGGAATGATCACAAAGCATATATATGAGATGAAAGATTAAAAGAATGTGTGTGTTTTAGTGGGGTTTTTTGTTTGTTTGGCTTTTTTGAGTTGATTTTTTTTTTTAGTCTAAAGAGAAGAATATTTTTGGGAGACACTATACATCTTTAAAAATGGAAAAGGTTTCTACAGAGAGAAAGAATTTTAATAGTTCTATTTTTCCTGAAGAAATATATCAATAATTAATAAGTTACAACAAGGATGTTTTAGATAAGATGAAGGAAAGATTTCTTGCAGTAAGGGTGGTGAAGCACTGAAATAGTTTTCATGGTCTGTAGAGTCCCCAGAGCAGGAGATTTTAAAAAGGTAAATCAGACAAACATCAGCTGATAATATTTAAGGTTTTGCTGACTTGGCTTTTGGGAAAAATAATGTTCTTTTGAGATTCTTTCCAGACCTTTCATTAGGATTTGCTATCTAGTATCTTCTTAGGAAGATCCTGTTTTAGTGAATGATACTTGTTTATGCTACGGTAGCTTTGAATGGAAAAGGAGTTTAAAAGGTTCAATAACTCCACACATCTTCCCTTTATTGTTCAGACGAAGTAAAGTCCATTACAGCCTCTCTCTTTCTGTACATCAATGATGCACTAGAGTCTGGGAGTTTGAGTTTAGCTTTCCAGTGCTTTTCTGTCTCCTGGACAGGCAGAGGACTGGACTTAGTAGTTTTGCAGGAGGAGTATGCAGAACTTAGGAGTGGTGAATATTTGGAATAATATCTCTGAAGAATTGTTGAAGTCTGCTTCTCATACAAAATTATTTCTGCTTCAAAGGACCATGAGTTGACATACTTTAGAGAAGGGAAATGGGGCATTCCACTGGAGAGTCCCAGGAAGTCTGGTTGATCTCTGCTTAGTTGACAGAAAAGTGATTTCTCTAGATATTCCGTATGTATAATGCCAGAACTACCTTGGATTTCATTTATGAGACTCCTTCAGTCAGTGATGTGTGGAGGACCTTGGTGTTATGTCTCTGTGTTTCTCTGCTTGTTGTAATAGCTGGAAGAGGAGATTGCACTGAGAGAGAAAAAAAGGAAGGAGAAGGAGAGGGCAAAGCTTCAATGGATAAAGGAGCAAAAGGAGATGGGACTTGAGATAGAACAACAACCTGAAGAGGAACCTGAAGAAGAGCCATTACCACCTCTCTACATACCAGAGGAGTCCAGTCCCATCCTCTGTGGCTTTTATTCAGCACCAGGAAAATTTTGGCTTTCCTTGGTAAATCAGTTTTAACTTCATGTTGATGGTATTGCATGATGTGACAACCTTGCCTTCACAGATGAGTGCCTTAGAAAAATATTGGTTTTTTGAAACCTGCCATCTCTAGGACATTGAATTCCCTTCATACGTAATAGTTTCAGTGGTCTTTGTGAAGTAAAACAGCAGTGTCAGTCAAATTCAGGGTTTTTTTATAAATTTACAGTAGGTATCCCTATTAGTGATACCTGAATGGGCACAAAGCTGTTCCCTCACAAGCAGAAGGTAGAATTGTAACATATTGGTAGAATGGCTTATAATGGCAGTATTCATGACAGATTTTTGTCTTTGGATTAATAGGATCTTCAGGTGTTTGTAAGTAACTTTTTCTGACTTGTCATAGAGCCTTAGGAAAGGAAGAACTATTCTTAAAATTTCATTTACCTGATGAGCTGCTTCAATTTTCTTTTGTCACCTTTTCTTTATGGTCCTCTTCTTCAGGGTGGGTATGATTCAGGGTTTCTCTATCACTGTGAATTCTCACATGATCAAGAAGAAGACCCTGAAAACAGGAAAGATGAACCCTTTGAAGTGATTCCAATTGAGGACACCGATGACAATCCCATTCACCGGATCTGCTTTTGGTAAAACACTGTAATGTAACAGATAGCTCTGCGATAAAGCTTGATGAAATTGAACTTGGAAGGGAGGAGTGTACACTCCTCAGTCCCTTTTTAATTGTGGCTCAACTCTAGTATGCAGGAACTCTGGTTTTCCTGGCACTGAGTTTCACTTAAAATTCCCAATAGACATAGCTGGGCCCTGTGTCTAAAAGAATAATTTAAAAACCCCTCCAAAGATGAAAAAGTCTGATTCATAATTAAGTACTGATTAGGACTCAAACACACTAGATTGTAGAACTCCAGGAGAGCCATCAGAAGTCCCTGCATATAGTGATCCCCAGAACAGCAGTTCTTTTTCATAGTTAGCGAAGAGCTCTCGAGGAGAACGTGAAGGGATCAGTCCATCCCTCTTGTGTGAAGAATATGGGCTTCTCAGGACATTCTGTGAACTACATGAATGAAAAGGGTGGATTCTTTTCGGACTCCCAGTATTAGGTCCCTGTAAGACTGGGCATGTTCTGCATCAAAGGAGGCAGGTTTAGGTCAGGCTTTAGTCTACCACTGACTACATTCACCACCATCGGTCCTAAATGGGGAGCAGGGACGAAAAACTGCTTTTCTAGCTTTTAACTTGTTTGCTATGCCACCCAACTCAGGGCTGAGACTAGTTCCATTATACGTACAAAGTGTTGGAACATTCCTGAGCAGCCAGTTAGCTGAAAAAAATTTTGTAGTAGAATCACACATATTTTAAATAATCCAAATACTTTGCTCTCAGCTTCCAAACTTGGGAAAGTGACTTTTGTTAAACTAGATTAGCTCTTTCCAAGTATCATGTTTTGAGCTTGCTTGTTACCAGTTGCTTGCTATTACTGTTTCTTGTTGCTTATTTGACAGTGCCAGCAGACCACTGATGTTTTTGGGGATGCAGGATGGCTCACTGCGTGTTTATCCTCTCCCTGAAAAAGAGCTTTCAGTGAACGCCCTGAAGGAATACTGGTGCCTCAATGTACATGACAATGATTATGGCCACATCCAGGGTATCTGTTCTAGCTATGATGATACGTTTCTGATTACCTGTGGGGCAGATGGAAACATTTTTACGTTTGACATTGAATCTCCAGAGGACATTCCTGAAAGGCGAAAAGCCAAAATCCCCTCTCCAAGGGTAAGTTGCTACTCCCTTTCATTTAATTAGGCCTGTTTTGTATGAAACTACTTTAGATGGGCAAAACAAAGTTCAATTATTTGGCATCATAGGTCTTTCATACCAAAATCTGAGGTTTCCCAAAGAATTCAGAATAGCTCTTGCAGAACTTTCCCTAATAAACAGACACTATGACTGCATTGTTCCTTCTCAATGTTTTGTGTTTTTTTTCCAAATAAGCATGGTATGTGTGGTTCATATGTGATATTCTACCAGTGTGTTGCCACTCAAAGGTGTAATCATGCATATTCCTAGAATGCAAGAACCACAAGGATTTGTCATACTTCATAACTTTCTTAGGTTTAATTCCAGAAAAGTATGATTCTGATCTGTATGGGAATTCTAGAAATAATGTGGTAGAATGCCAAATGTGTAGTTTCTGCATGCATTTAGTACTGTTCATCAAGAATTCACAAGTTGGATTTTTACAGTTGCAAAATAGCACAGCATGGTGCTGGTCCTGTTGCTCTTCCACTCTTGAACACCATTAGCAGTAATGATTTACAGGTGTCCTGTAATCACTGCAGAGTTAATCATCTTCAGCACATTTGAACAGATGACACTGGAACTCAGTTCACAGTTCTACTGATAATACACAAGAAAAGAGATGTCAACTCCCCTATTGAATATGTTCAGACTTTATTGAATTTTAAAAAAATCTCCAGTGTGTCTGAATTAAATAAATAAGACTTAAAAGAAGCAGTGAGAGCTATTGAGTAAAGAAGTGCCATCCTGCACAATTAATCTTCCAGCAGGTATACATTCAGTACAGTTTAAAAATCTTGAAAGTATCAACATAAAAGAAATTCAACTTTTAAGTATTTTTAATAATAATAATTGGTAATTACATGCTTGACAATGGAGACAGAAGAAGTTGTCATTTGGGTCATTCAGCCAAATTATTCATGACTAGTTGGAATTCTTTACCAGTATCACAAGAATATATAGCACTGAGAATAGATTCAAACTTATTTTCTCTAAGTGAATGGTTGGAACTTTTGATGCAGAGTCTTGCCCGCTCCAGTACTACAAGAAGTGATCAATATACAATTATAAAGCATATATACAGTTTTATAATTTTGAATATGTAAGTAGCTCTATATAAAGATCCTTATGGTCAATTTCTATTGTTTGGGCTAGAAACAGTACTTAATGACCATCTTAATAGAGTTTTTCCCTTTTCAAACTGTATCTTCATTAAGTATCTATTCTACTTTTAAGTTATGTGGAAGATTTTAAAAATTCTATCTTCATTAAACTTAATGAGATTCTTAGGGAATCAAATACAAATCATCTGAAACTAACTGAGTTAAATTACAGATCAATTTAGTACAACTAAATTGTTGGGTAATAGGCACCTCTTTTTTAGAGCCTGATTGCTTAGGGAAATGAGGCTTGTGCGACTGCAATGTCCATCCATCTGTCATTCTTCACAGCTAATAATTGTGAACCCATTAAGCAGTCAGCAGAAGCAAACCAGATTAATTACAAATGTAACTTGGAAGTAGCCCAGGATATGTTGACTCTTGTCAAGTGGCAGTGAGGGGCAACGAGATAACTCGGTCTGGGAGAACCAAAGATGTTACGGGACAGAGTGAAGTTAGGACAAACAATGATGTGATAGTTATGGTGATGCGGAGGATATAGGATTTGTGTTCTCTGTCCCTAAGAATTATGCTTCATTAGTTCTTTTACATGTAAGCCAGCTTCATTGCTTTTTCTGCTTGAAACATTATAACCTGATATTTAGGGCCCATATAGTAATATTGAACATTAAGATTTCTTTTGGTTTTGTGAGATGCAATAGGAGCTCTGTCTTAGTGTTTATAAAAGCCTTGCTGACTGGTATTATTGCTTGTTTAAAGACAAGACCTGTTTATTCCAGAGTGGTCTTGAGAAGGAGAAGGCTGTTGAAGACATTGTGGATCCTGACACCTGCAAGTAAGGGATGCTTAGATAATGATGAAAGAGATATTCAAGCATTGGTAGCTCATTCCTCACACTATATATTTCTTTTATCCTACTAAGAGGAGAGAGAATTTGAGCTGAATTTGGGTAATAACTTTGTTATACACAAATATTTTCATCCTTTCCCTCCATACTTTTCTGTGGCAGTAATTCAGATGTGGTACTGTGAGACTTGGTGAACTTGAGACTACAGTGATAACATACGGTCAAAGCCCCTTGATGTTTGCCTCAAGTCAAAAATGTACAGGAAGATGATTTTAAGTTACTTTAAGAGTCACTGAGTTCACTGTGAATTTAAGGCTATCAAGGAAATCTAAATGGTCACATGAACTGTAATCTTTCATCTCTTTCATTGAGATAACACTATTCCCTTTTTCATTCATTTTCAGTATTGAGGAAGTCAAACAGAAAAAGGAGTCTGAACGGATAAAGAAGGAAGCTGAAGAAAAGAAAAATAAGAAAAGAGAGGAGATAATTGCACTGAGACATGACTTTGTTTTTCTCCTTCAAAAGAATCAGGAGTTGCCCAAGCACATGCAGCTGCGCAGAGAGGTACATCTGGGTTTTATGAAAGTCATTTACCTTTAGAGACCCCTTCTAAAATGTTGCTGCCCACCATGTTGTGGCCAAAGATATCCAACCCTTTGGAAGATAGTTTTATAAATATATAAATTGCTGGAACTTCTGAATCACAGCTGATGATTTGTGCCAATTAAAAAGCACACAAGAGAAATGTGGTTCTCTGTAGAGATCCAAATTCCTTCTGAAATAAAGGATTGTGTTGATGTGCATGGAACTATGGCACCTGGGCAAAACTATTTATTATCAAGACTTAGTAGCCAAGATAATGTGATGCTGGGCTTTCCATCTTTCTGCAGGAGTATGAGATGGACCATAGAATCTTTGAGGAGCTGGATAGGCAGAAAGCACAGAGAATCCAGTTAGTGCAAAAGGAGCTGGCTTGGGAGCAAGAGAAGCAGTTGATTGGACTGCAGAAACTGCGAAAACAGTAAGTACCAGTTTTCTTCTACTTCTCTCTCTGACCTTGCATGGGGCTTATTGTTTATGAAATTATACCTCCAACAAGGAAAAATAATGTGATTTTATTTTCTTCACTCATATAATCGATATTTCATCTGTTCTGTTTGATTCTGTTCTTACTTTACTTGGAACATACATGAGAGTACATATTGATATTTGTGTGTAATTACTTCTTTTGAATCTTTGGCAAAAATTTGGACAGTCAAATGAAGGAAAGAGCTTCATTCTGATTCACGTGTATATCAAGAAAGCTGGTTGAGACTGTTTGCCTGGAGTTTTTCCTGTAAGTTCAGTAGGAACCAAGAATTGTTATTGAAATGTTGAAGAACAACCTGTGAAATGAACACCTGTTTTTCAAACATGTTGCATATCTGTCAGTTATTTTAGTGTTATGGGTAGCATAGTGTTCTCTATGCAATTTAAAGTTATGAAACAAACTTTCTCAAGAACACGAGTTTAAGCATGAGGTGCATTTTGGGTTGGTTTTTGTAGATCTAAGTATAGAGCAAAAGAAGAATTACTGAAAATAAAAACACAATATAAATAGTACATGTGGGCACATGAAGTGTGTGACTGGTAAAAAGGCTTGAACGAGCATGTTTTTAATCATTCTTCAATGGAAGATAAAAATTATTCTTATGTAGAACCTAGTGTAAATTTCAATGTTGGGAGAGGAAGAACAGATACTTAATATGTTTATTCTTGAGCATCTCCATTCCTAGATGGGATAAATGTCAATAGATAGTGTCAGATGTTATGCTGTGATAGCGTATGCTATTACTTACCGACTTGTGAATTTACATGTAATGATTGCATATGCCATAAGTGAACTACACTATTCATGTCCTTTTGGTCATGGGAAAATGGTATGTTGTGCCTACTGACTAAATTTTTTACTGACAGTTTTTTCTAATTTGGCTTTTCAGATTTCGGGACTCACAGGAATTTACTGTTGTTGTTCATGCTATTCAAAGCAATCATCAGGTTTCCACCTACAGACTTCTAACAGATACTGAGAAATATAGCCAAGATAAGGAACAAGCGGGCAGCAAGTGGAAACTGCTTAAAGAAATGTGGAGAGTACTTGAACAGGCAGAAGAGGCAAAAGAAACTGAGATCACCAGAGAAACAATGCCTATGGATAGTGGTAATGATAACTATTTAAATCTTGCAGTGATATGGTTTCTGTCTTTCATTTCAGTTTGTTTGCCTGAGTCCAAGCTAAAGAAATAATATGTGTAAGTGCAGGTAAAGAAATAGAGTGTGGTATGTTTTTCCAGCACCTACATACATAGTAACACTCATACATAGTTTTCCATGTTTAGGTCATTGTCAGAAATTGTCTGTCAACCCCATGGGTAGAATGTGACTAAAAGTCAAGTCAAAGAACCTGAATACTTTCAGAACATCCACTACACTGTAACTATACTGATTGACATCAGCTCTACAGAAGTTGTCTCAGGGGGCTTCCAGTAGTTGGGACTGCACTATGGTGTATTGTGTTTACATCTTCACGTGGTTATTTTTTGGTCCAGATACTACAGTTTCTGAGGTCAAGGCTGAAAAGCTGCAGACACCAGAGATCCAAAAGCCAGCGGCGCGTTATATAGAAATCAAACGTGAGAAAATCAGAAGAATTGTTGAGAAATCTGACAAAATGAAAGCCAAGATCATGAAGAGGAAGGCACAGTGGGATGAATTGTGAGTCTTGAACTGGACTTTGTGCCCTTTGAGTTCTGCTTCTTGCCTCAAGTCAAGTAATACTATTTAGCTGTCATATGGCACTATAATCTCTCTGAGTAGTTTTTTATTTTTCTAAGGGTTGTAATTAAACTAGAATTATTTTCATGTATCTCTGAGTCTCAAGAGAGCATTAAAATATTTGATTTAGTTTCTGTGGTTCTTCTAAGATATTAACAAATCTGAATTCAACTAGAAAGCTGCATTTTCAGATAGACAGTAAAATGTAAGTTAATCATGACTGAGAGACACCTATGCCGTTACAGTCCACTCTGAGTTAATCCTGCCAGCACCACATGAAGCAGATACTGTAACAGCTGGGTTAGGTCAACGGTGTGAACATCACAGCCATTATGTGAGTGTTTGTGATAGGCCTTCATGCTCCATGATGGTCTTTACCTTGAGAGGCAAGAAAGTGGGGGCAGGACGTCTTTCACAGAATCATAGAATATCCTGAGTTAAGAGGGACCCACAAGGATCATCGACATCCAACTCCTGGCCCTGCAAAGGACAGCCCCAAGAATCACACCATGTGCCTGAGAGCATTGTCCAGATGCTTACTGAACTCTGTCAGACAGTGTTGTGACTCTTTCCCTGAGCCTGTTCCAGTGTCCAACCTCCCTCTGGGGGAAAAACCTTTTCCTAATATCTAACATAAGAGATCTCTTGGAATGACTTTTTTTTTCAAGGACAGATTGGATGGGGCTTTAAGCGACCTGGTCTAGTGGAAGGTGCCCCTGCCCATGGAGGGGGATTGGAGCTAGATGGTCTTTAAGGTTCCTTCTAACCCAAACCGTTCTATGATTCTATTATCATGGAAGTACAGAAGTTCTTCATTAGGAGGTGAATAACAGGGAATGGGAGCAATGTGAGTAAGAATACATGGCTTTTAAGGTTATTGAGTGTTTAACAAAATAGAGTAGAATCAGGTATTCTGTGCTACAGGCTGGCAGATTGTTTATACACAACTGCCTGAAATTGAGAGCAGCATGTACTCACTTAACCCAGAACTCAGTCCAAGAGTGAAGTTTTAAACTGTCTGGTAGCAGAGCTATGTTTTAAGAGGTCTTATAGGAAAAAAAAAAGTAATCTGAGGTTTTCATTCAAATGTGCAGGGATATTCTTCCCAAAGTAGCCATTCTTTTCTAAAAGAGTTGTATGTAATCACCCCGTTTGTTTGTCTGTATGCTCTCTGTCTTAAAGTTCAGCTTTATTTTGTACCTACCAGATACAAGAGTAAACCTAAGGATGACAGTGAGGATCCCAAAGACGCTGAGGAGATCAAAGAAGCACAGGAGAATATGGGATGTTACAAACTGAAGACTGCCTCTGACTACAGCCTCCCCGAACACAAGCATGTGAACACTGAGAAGATGATGATGGAGCTTGCATCCCTGAAAGAGCTGGTATGTAAACTGATTCGTTGTTCTGAATATTTCCCCCTTTTTGGTGGGGGAAAGGGAGGATGCTGTACTGGTCACAGAAGAAATTTTTTGAAAGCAAATCGGAAGTGGATGTGGGAATGGGCCTTGAAGGACAGACTGCTACATTGAGTCAGCTTTAGTTACAAATCAGCCTTTCTTCTTGTGACCTGTTAGAGCTTCACCAAACCCAAACTCAAATCAATCCACAATAACCCTCAGCTGCTCTTTATAAATAAGAAAGAGAATTTACCTTTACTAGTGCTTCAGCAGGAACACACATCTTTTTGAATTCTTCAGAAAGTCTTATCATGTAGTAAAATACTGAGCTAAATATC
Source organism: Pithys albifrons albifrons (assembly GCF_047495875.1). NCBI lineage: Eukaryota > Metazoa > Chordata > Aves > Passeriformes > Thamnophilidae > Pithys > Pithys albifrons. The sequence goes on from NC_092458.1 coordinate 93,158,245, forward strand.
TGCCACCCCCTCCCATCATGAAGTACCTTTACAAAAACAGGGATATGAATAAGGACAAGTGTTTCTTGTGTGGCCTCTCCATATTAATACTTTGGCAATCACTTCTTCTGGGTGCTAAGCATTGGAATCTTCCTGAGAAATCAAGTGTTTTAGAGCCACCTTGCTGTGATTGTACTCTGACTGCTAGCACACATCTTTTAGCCTCAAATACACAATAAGCTCAAATGTTGTGCATTATCTTTGCTGCTTTCCTTGTGGCTTCTTTCCCTCTGTCTTTCTCATAGGATTTGGTTTTTATTTTATTTTGCTGACTGCAAAAGAGTGACACATTTCTTTATCTAAAAGAACAATGAAGAAATACATCTATTGCATTTGGAACTGCCTGCTTGCTTTTTGGTAAGAAGGCTTATTTCTTGTCCTGGTTACTGACAGAGGAGCCTCTTTGCCGCATGGTGTATCTTTGCCTGGTGAAGTGCCCTGAGTATTCTCCAGTCTCACCCTCATCAACTGGTTGCCTAATCTCAAGCACTCTATATGCTGGATGGCTTTGACAGTGAGGTCCAAGCATTACAGAAGCAATGCTACAGTCTTAGGGGGCTTGTTGGATCATTTTATTCTCATGCTTGGGCTTCAGCACTTCGTTGTAGTGCTGATGCTGCTAGATATCCAGTGATTAACCTAACTCATTAGGAAAGCAATGCAAACAAAGGGAATAGTCCTTGTGATAAATTCCAGGTTTGTACAGATGAAGAATTCCAGTTACTTCAGGTGGGTGGCGTATAGGACTATCTTCTTTTATAAAGATCAGAGAAGTTTCTGCCAAATCTATTAATGATAGATCACATTTGATTATTATTATATATGAAAACAGTCAACTAATACAGCATCTCCTTATCACAGACTTACTGAAGTAGGAAGATACTTCTGATGGTGATCTAGTCCAAACCCTCTGCTCAAGCAAGTCTATTTAGAGGAGGTTGCCCAGGATCACATCTGGGTGGCTTTCCAATGGCTTTCCAATGGCTTTGCAGGGAATGAGACCCTGCAACATCACTGGGCAATTTGTGGCAGTGTTCTGTCACCCTTTACAGTACAAAAAGTGTTTTCTTGATGTTCAGAGGGAACCACCTGTGTTTCAGTTTGTGCCCATCTCCTCTTGCCAGTCACTGGGCACCACTTAAAAGATCTTGACTCCATGCTTTTTGCACATTCCCTTCAGCCATTTGTATACATTGATGGGATCCACTCAAGGCTTCTCTTCTCCAGGCTGAACAATCCCTGCTCTCTCAGCTTTCCTCAGAGGAGAGATGCTCCAGTTCCCTGATTGCCTTAGTGGCCCTTCACTGGACTGTCTTCAGTGGCACTGTTTCTCTCTTGTGCTGGGGAGCTCAGAACTGGACACAGAACTCCAGCTCTGACCTTGCCACTGCTGAGGATGGATCATGTCTCAACCTGCAGCAATACTCCCTAACCCACTCCAGGATAATGTTGCCTTCTTGTGTTGGGGAACACTTCCTACTGTGTAAATATTCCTGGGGAGTCCTACTAAAATTGTTTTTCCTTTGCAGATCCATAGGAAGAAAGTGAATATGAACAAAGAGATCATGTCTTTGCGGGACCTCAAGGTTTCTATTATTGATGAAATCAAGTGTTTAGTGCAGGAATTGAAATCCATACAGGCAACCTTGGATGTGTCAGAACATCTCTCCCTTCCCCTGATCCCTCAGCTACACCCAGAGGAGGTTCCTGAAAAAAAATTTGAGTGCAACAGTGACGTCCTCCTGAGGTTCAAAGAGGAACAGGCCAAGGGACAATTGGAAGGGTCTCCCTCCTTTCGCGCATTTAGGCGTGGGTTTATTCCAGCTCCTTCAGTGGAGGAGACTGACCCCATGGCACAGGATGCAGATGCACACCCAATGAGCACAGCATCGTCTCTGGGCACAGAGCAGCAGAACAGTTTTGAGATGGAGAAAGCAGAGCCAACAGAAATGGAACTGGAAATTTTAAAGAGGGAGAAGATAAAAAGTCTGTACTTACAGAAGACCTTGATTAAAAAGGTAGGAAATCAAAAGCTATTTTTGTCAGATTAAACAGGCTCACTGGATCAGAAATGAAACCAAAACCCTTTCTATGCTTGCCATTCTGAAAAATGCCATCTGTTGCAAATTTGCAGTGTAAATAAGTATAAATCTGTAACTATGACCTGTGTGCTATTATAATTTGAAAAACACTTTTTAGATTTCTTATTGGTTGTTCTATGAACTACAGGCAAAAAAAGAACCACAAGAAAAATGTTAGACAGGACTTGAAAAATTATAAAGAGTTAAAACAGAAGCATCACTACAATTTTGTAGGATCATGATGTTCTCAGCTCTTACATAATTGTAGTCCCAAATTTTTGATCTCATAAAATTATTTTGTAGGATTAGAAAAGGTGCAATACAGAGTAGCCAAAATGCTTAGTCATGGAAAGGCTTTTTTAAAAAGCACAAAGGGCAACTGAAACAATGGTAGAGATGTAATAAAATTATGAATAACATAAAAAAGGAGAGTGGGCATTTTCTCTTAAAAGAAGTCGAGATATCAAATGAAATGGTCACATAGAACACTTGAAGCATGCAAATGGAAATAGTTTTTCCTATCCAACAATAGCTAAGTTTTGCAACTCAGTGTTAGGATGTGGGGGAAGCTACAATTTGAAAGACCGTGGAAGAAAAATCCATTCAAAGCTGCTGAACACAGGCATGCTGCTTCAATCGCAGAATGTCCCTAGGTCAGAGTTTAGGAGGGTATGGAGAGGAGTGTACCAGAGCAACACTGTTCACCTGTTTGCTCCATTTCTTGCTATCTTTTAACTTCTGCTGGTCATTGATTCTTTGGTCTGGCCCAACACAGACACCCTTGCATTTATGCATATGAATTGTTTGAGGGAATATCCAAATTCTGCTGTGACCATCACATATATGTAAGTTAATGTTGGCAGCTGCCAGTGGTGATTTAACTAAATGTTTAAGGGAAAGCTGGCAGGTATTCCAGAAGAAGCCCATCAAGTCAGAAGACTTATTTATTGTTACACCTGGGATTGTTATATAAACTACTGGAAATTACAGACTACTGTAAAACATTCCCTGAAGAGTAAAATACTTCTGGGGTGGAGTGGAATGCGGTGAAAGATTCCTGTGAATCCCCGATGATTCTTTTACTGTTGTGCTAAGAATGAAGACACATTTGGGGTTAAGTTTGTCTTTCTACATCCTTCAGTAATCCACAGGAAATAGCACGTCTGAGATGTTGATTTGGCAGAGAGAATTTTCCCCTTCTGCTCCTTTCTCTAGCTTTACATGTTTAGCTCCACTTGTGATACTTTTCCTGTCGCTGATTTGAGTCTCACGTGCTCCAGATCAACATGCTGGTGATCAACTTTGATGCTGAACTTCACCTTTTGCGGCACAAGAAGCTGAAGATGGATGTGCAGATGAAAAATGCTGATCTGCGCTGCATCACATGCTCTGAAGAGCTGCTTATCCTCAAGAAACTTGAGAAACATGAGACCTTTCTCCGGGAGCAAATTTACACCCTCATCAGTGAACAGGAGGCCCTACAAGTAAGTAGGCCATGTCTCTCTAGTTTTAACAGTACCATTAATGCAACTTTTTGCTTTGTTGTAGCAATGATCCAGTGTATAGTGCTAAATTTTGAAAAAGAAGAAACTCTTGATTAACATAGGATGGTCACTTTTAACTTCAAATACTTAATCTTTTCATAATCTTAACATGTGCATTTTAATAGGTACTTCATGATGTGGCATAAGTGACAAATCGTGTGCTTTAAGAACATAGTCCTAGGTGTTGCTTGATTGAACCATGGGTTTAAAGAGAGAAAGACAAGTTCTGCATATCCAGATCTTCACAGATGCATCCTATATACATATCCATGGGTATACGTTTTAACTGAAGTAGTTTTTTTGTTTGTTTAGTCAGAATTGAAGAGCTATCTTGCACAAATGAAGGAGAGAAAATATGAGATTTTAAAGCTTCAGGAATGTAAGAAAGCTCTTTATGCCAACTTCCAAGCATCCCTTGGAGAAGACAATGAATTTGCCCATTTTCTGACCAAGGTTCTGAAGAAGAAAATTGAGTGCGTGGAAAAAAAGGACGTAGAAACAGAAGCAGGTTGGAGAGTCTGTTCTCTTCATTTTATGGATTTGTTATACATATATCTCTGTGGTCAAGTAAATATATCTTGGTCTAGCTGGAGCCCTGGGTACATACAGTACTCAAGTCAGTTCCAAAACTCATGGATGAGACATACCCAGATTTGTTTATATATGGACAACATGTTCTGTGGCAGCCATCCTGAACAATAACAGTGATGTAATCCAGTTTCTAACATGACCACAGTTGGTTCGATGATAAGTCCTGCAATTTACTTCCTTTAAGTCAGTATTGAGGACTGATAATTGGTGAGAAGAGGCAAAGCTTTAAATAGATACTTCCTATGCTGTACCAGTGGGAGCTGTGGATAAATGATTAGTCTGTCACATTCATGACATTCTGCTATAATGTGTCCACTGACTAGTGAGAGATCATAAACCTAATCTGCAGTCATCTATTAGTCATAGGACTAAACAAATTATAAAAGGATTTAATTTGTCTTAGTGACTCAGTTTTACACTGTTAAACCTAGGCAGTCTTACTGAGCTAAAATACTTGTGCTCTCCCTGACTTGGCTTTTGACTTCAAGTGGGACATGATTAGCAAAAAGTGCAAACAGTGGTGATGCTTTTGTAATAGATTTGTGCCTCCATATTTTACTGGGTTGATTGATCTCTGTAGTAGAATGGTAAGCCCACAGGGTTTAAATTCCTAGCATGTATAGAGAGGAAGTAAGTCCCCAAAACACACCTGCAACTGTGCCTTTGCCTCTAGTAGGTGGTCTCTCTCCCTCTTTCTTTTCCCCTCTTTTTTCCTTTCTGTGTAATCATCAGATCAATGCAATAGGCACAAGGCACCTGGATTCACATATTAGCAGGAAGAGTTTTCATGGATTTTTGGGATTGTGTTCACCAGCACACTGGCATAATGCACATCTGGCGTGTCTGGAGGTGATTTGCAAGCCAGCAGTACTGTCTGTGTCTTTCAGATGAAGAAGAGGAGGATGATGAAGAGTCTGATTTGAGGACTAATGAAGAAAATTCTGGATCTGAGGATGAAGTCTTTGATGACTCTGTTTGCCCAGACGGTACCTATGCCCCATGCATTGACTAATTGTTTTGCTTTAGGGACAGTACTGTGTATCTAAAAAGAAAACACAGAATTTTTCATTATTCACTCCATATTAAAGCCATGAAGGGCTGGGATGTGTGTACCCCTCCTGAGTTCAGCATTTCCCCCCAGGATATCTCAGTAAAGGTAATGAAACAGCTGGTAGTGTAAGGTACCCTAATTAAAAAGTTTGGAAAAATAAAACTTAGCTAAGCACTAAGAATTAATTATTTTGTGTAAAGAACCATTCACCATTTCACAGCTTTTTTTCTGGAGATAAAAGGCTCCTATTAGGAGTGGAGCTGTAGCAAGGCTGTAGCTGCTCTCTGAAACCCGCTGCCTGACCTAGCTGGATCCCTCCATGTGCAGGGAGGTTCTGAGGGGATTCTCCCATGCTGTTAATTGAAGCTCTTTGTTACCACCTCGTGGATTTATGCAGCATTGCCCATTGCTAGCCTGCTCTCTCAAGGGTATCTGCAAAGTTAGGAGTTTTACTTTGCAAAATCCTCTTCATTCGTGCATTCAGAAAAGGCGAGCAACTTCTCCTTGGCTTTTTCTTTTGTACAAGTTTAGCTAATTTAGGATGTTGTTTTTTAAAAAAGTATTTGATTGATAGGTCAGTGACCACATAGCAACACTGCTTCATTTTTAAGTTAGAACTTACCAACAATTCACCTTACTTTTTTTTTAATTGGATTTTAATATCATTTCCACAAATTGAATGTTTTATTAACTCCTCATTCACCTCATTTTTCAATGAAATGTTGGGAAGAAATTAAGATTTTTTTACTTTTTATTTTAAAAGCTCAACTAATTTAATAGGGAAATTACATATTGCATTCACCTCTTTACACTTGTCTCTTTATGTGTCAAAGTTGCCTTTATTGAACTGTCTTTTTTATTATTTTACCTGCTGTTTCAGGCAGAATTATGCACTTGATTAGTATGACTGAAATCACAGTGTTAGATGGAAATTCACAGGTCTTCCTTACCATGCAACAAATGAAATGGGTTCTGTTGAACCACTACTTTGTTTTCAAATTGAGCTGTAACTAAATCCTACAGCAAGTTCATAATTTATACAGAAGGGTACTATGGATAAACAACTACATGTTCATATAATTGAAGATTCTATTGTAACATGTATTAATTACTGGCACTGCATTGCTTAAAAAGCTAATTTTTGAGCACTTGGCTTTAATGCTGGCTTTGATGCATTTGATATGACTTCTGGAAATAAACCATCCTGACTGAATGTAAAGAAAAAAAAAGATCCATCCAAGACATTCACCCTCTCAGGAGGAATGTGTCCTGCTGGGTTCATGTGTGAGAAAGCTCTAGGAAACCATGGTCTGTTGTGGGGAACACTGGGCAGTGTGCACAGTGGGAGAGGCTGCCAGCTCCAGCCAGTAACTGTAGGGCAGTCATAATGAAATGTCTTTCCTTCTTTGACTTTTTCCTTCTCAGACTGTGATGAGGAACTCTTCCTAAACACCATCCAGCTCCGGCAGCAGTGGTTACACATTGAGAAAACTTTAGCAGAGGAGAAGAAAGTTGCTGCTGACCTCAGAAGGAAATACAATGCCTTGACCAAAGAGGTATTGTAGTGTTTTCTTAGCAAGCATCAGCATGCTCCACTGAAAATGTTGTGCTAGTGATGTTGGCTAAGATTTATAAACAAAATCCTAACCCTCTGAGAGGCCTCAGTTTGGGTAGAGACATCTGTGGTAGCATAGGGGCAGGAGGCAGCTCTGCATGGGTCACCTCGTCTGAAAAGCGTGAATCAAGGTGGTCCAAGCTTAGCTTCCATGAGGCTGGATGCAGGTTTTAGGTTCAGTCCCTTCCCAGATGTTTAGCCATCATGCAGCAGCAGAAATGGGATTCTCTGGTTCAGATGAAGCACCTGGTGCAGCCTGGCCTGTCCTCTGTGCATGTGTGTGGGGATGGAGAGATTGTACAATACTTACCCTAACACAAATGCAGGTTAAAATAAATGCATAAAACTCCTTTTCTTCCATCTATTTCTCTTGCTTTTAGCTATTCTCTTTTGATCTTTGTCACAGGTAATTACTGAATAAACTCTTTTGATGAAAATTTTCCTTTTAGCTTTTTTAAATTCCTGCATTCATTAAGACATTTGATTTATATTAATTCAAAAATACCTTAATGTGAAGGGTTATCTGGGATAGAGAGTTCTACCAAAATACATTATGCAAGTCTTGCTTTTATTGTCTCAAAAATGTTCCATCAAATATGCTGAACTTACAGCATTTTTTTGTTTAATTTTTAAAGGCTTTCCCAAGTGCCAGCTGCCACATGTTCACCCTAGGGTCTGATATTTGAGTCTGAATTGTTTTTTTCTCATGCAGAATCAATAAGCATTTCCAGGCATAAAACAATAAAATTATCTTGCAGGCTCTGTATATCTACAAGTGTTTTAGATGCTAAACAAAGCAGCTGTCTCTTGATACATACAGGGCTTCTCTAAGGACACATTTATAAGTGTACATGTGTACAGAGGTATTCAGGTTAGAATATTGCTTGAAAATATAGATGAGCCTTGTGTTTTTCCTGGGAAATACACCTGTAATATGTCATTTTAAAAAAAGAAAAAAAAGCATTTTTTCTATACTTCTTCCCCTTCAGATCAGGAACTCTAACAGAACCTTGCTGCCATATGTATTTTGAGTACTACAGGATTTTGTTTGTCCACAATTTGTCTTCCTGCAGGCAAAAGAAGTGGAAACCAGTCTGGAAAAGACAGAGAGGGATCTGGAGATCTTTCAGTGGGAAAAGCTGCAGAAATTGAATGAACTATATGTAGTTGTGCCTTTGAAACTCCATCAGGTAATTCAAGATGTTGTGCACCTGCAGGTGCAGAATGGCCTATGTACATCTAAACAATGGTGTTACTGTTCTTTGGGGCCCTTAGTTCCTCATTCATCAGTCTCCTGGGAGTGAAGTGCCATTAACTGAACTTCATGCTGCTATTTACTCTAGAATTTTTTTCCTTCTCAGAAATGAGGTAACGACAGGCAGGTTGGTCCAGTGGTGAAATGTGCATAGTCTTCAAGTGCTTGGTAGGTTTGGTGTGGTATTTTCCTTCAGGTCCATACCAGCTGCTATTCTCTTGGGGAAAAAATATAAAATTACCCACCCCATGCCATCCCTCTTCCCCCCCCAAAAAAAGAAAAAAAATGAAAAAAGCGCCCCAAAACTATTGAAACTACTGTGAGTTCTGCCCAATTCAATAATATCATATTGGATACAATGCATCCATTTACAGCGCTGTGAGCACAGGGAAGGGAAGTAGAAAATGAAAACTCATGGCAATGCTGTTATTTCCTCTCAGCTAAACCTTGTCCTCGGAGAGAGAAGACCTGAAATTGGCCTGTTAGTGCTGATTTACCTCAGAGGCAAGCTCAGCTCTCTCCATTTGTTCTATCTCCCTTTGTTAAAAGTTTATAATAAAGACAGAAGAGTCTAAGACCTGACTGCAATCCTGCAGCTCCCAGATAATTCAAAAGTACAGCTGACAGGGAGTGCCTTACTCCGCGTTTGTTCCAGGTGCCATAGAAGGGTAGACAGCTTTATGTGTAGGCAGTCGTGGTAGATCTAAGTGGACTTTCAGCTTTGCTGAGTGGTAACAATTCCTTGGCCCAAAACATGAGTTGTGTCCATGCTTACTATGACCTCACTCTTTTGCTCACACATTTGTTATCTAGAGAGATCACCAGTACCCTTAATAAGTCACTTTAAAGTAAAGTCAGCCTTGCTTATTTATGGCTCCTTCTTTCAGGTGCAGTGCTTGGTTGATGGGGAGATGCCCAGCGACTTCTCCCAGGCTTTGGTATTTACCAACAAGTCCTTGGAATACCTGCAGAAGAGAATTGTGGACTTACGTAATGAAAAGATAATGCACAGGGAGATGTATAAGAAGGCTAAGGAGAAACATAAGCAGCTTGTCAAGGACAAAAAGGAGATGGAGCTAGAGATGCGACGTGAGTAACAGAGACTCTGAACTACACAGCATGCTGATGCTCATTCTGTCCCACTCACTGGGTGTGGGTAACTCACCACATGTATGTCTTTGTACTTGCACAGATATCACCGTTGGTTACTGCAGGAAATAAACCAGAAAGGGCAGATTGAGCAGACTGTTTTGATGAACTACTGGTAGTTCTCCAGCACTGCAGAGTCATTAGGCTGTGTGAAATAATTGGGGACCTTAGTATAAGTAGAGTTGACTGAGATGAGACACTGAAGTCTGGACATGTGATTGCTGTTTCTGGTTGTAAACCAGAACTTCTAAGAAAAAAGTAGCTTCCTCAAAGCTACATAAGGGTTTATTTTTGCCAATTTCCTTCTCTGTGTAACATCAGAAGAATGAAACAAGCCCTATTCAAAACACTTCTGAAGAACCAAACCCAAAGATGTGTCTAGCACCACCAGACCTGCAGAGGTCCTGTACATAGCCTGTAGTGTGAGAGTGACTTACTAGGACTGGCTTAGTGTGGGGCTTTATGACCACAGAGGCGTGATCATGGGCAAGGACAAATTGTGAGCTTTGTGTGGTTTTGTGCAAATTATTTATTGGAGAACAAATACCAAAGAGCTCAGACAAAAAGCTGGGATAAGGCAGAAATTCTTAACCAACAGTGCTGCCATTTGTGCCCCTCTGTTAGAACTGGAAGAGAAGTGCAGTCATCTGATGATGGAGAAGTTTGGTCGGCTGGTTGATTTTGAAGCAGTTCAAGCACACTCTGTTAACATACCCATGGAGGACATGAAAGTGAAAATAATGGAGAAAGAATATGAGCATTACCTAGAGCTTAGAAAATGGGAGGTAAGGAGCAGGAAAATGAGGAAACACCTGTGTTGTGATGATCAGTTAAGGTTTCATTTCCCTGGGACTGAATACTTACACTAAAATGTTTTGTGGACATGCTCATGTTTCATTTTTTTTCCACTTGTTATTAATAGACTATAATAGACTATAATGTCCAATTTCCCATCATCATTGCTACCTTAGCACCAGTTGCTGATGCACCATCCTATTTTCTCATGGAAGTAGTTGATGATCTATTTGTTTTACTTTTCTCAAATGCATTTTTCTGCTTCAGTCCCAATGTGAGGTTCTTCCCGAGTGCTTTTCTTTGGTTCTCAGGTGGCATTCAGCACCTACTGCCTTCTCCCACTACCTTTGGTGACAAACTGAGTACAGGGCAAGTCCTGGCTCATGCATACGATGCCAGTCTGTGCAGTCTGGAAAGTTCATGTCTCTACCTGGGGGAGCCTAAGGCTCAGCTACTGTGGTGCAATCAGGCAACATGTTCATGCTGCCCTTACAAAAGGGCACAAAAGGGTACAAGAGTACTGTGTCCTTAATGGCTTTCTCTTTCCCGTGTTTTTGCCTGACTGCTTTACTTACTTAGGCCTTTGCTATATATATATATATATCTATATATATTGCACTGAAGGTACTGCGGGATCGGGCGGTGTGTGCAGGATCAGTCTGTTTAACATGTCTTCTGTGACACTTCGTGCCTAGCACTTCTTCCCCACTTCACACTTTTTGTCCTCCTCATCCCAGCTCCAGTTTTTACATCTTTACAGGAAAGAATTGTAGAACTGCAGCAGCAGCTAGTGAAGCTGACAGAGGAAAACACCAGCAAGCTGCTGCAGCTGAACAAGTTTTGCCGTGAAAAGCACCAACTCGAAACTAAGCTGGATTCACTGCCAAATGATGTGGTAAACCTCTTACCCACTGTACTACATGTAGGTTTGGGAGTGTTCAGAAATAGGTAAGGGATCACCTAGCCCTCACCAGCTGTCTGGTCTCACATCCTGCTCTGCAGTTTGGGCTAATAGTGTGTGTGTGGCTCAGCTTCACGAACGAAGATTTGGGAAGGGCTGTCACCACGTGGGTGTGCCCTTCCAGCCTGTGCAGTGGATTTTTTAGGTGAGGCTCAGCGTGCGCAGAACTGGCCCCACCGTTTCAGTCCTGAGGTTCATCTGCCACGGCCGAGCGAGCTTGGACAGTGACAGTGAAGTTCTCAGGACTAGAACCTACAGCACCCGGCATGCATTTCCCAGGAAGTCTCCCATCCAAGTACTAATCTGGGGCTGACCCTGCTTAGCTTCCGAGATCTGACGGGATCGGATGTCAGGGAGGCATTTAACTGCCTCTAATAGTAGGACAGGATGAATGGCTGCTCCAGGTCTTGTAGAAAGGGAGATGAATGAGCTGATCCTGAAAAAGCCATGCCTTGGCTTTTCTGGAATTTCCTACCTAGATGCTAAGACTGAAACAAACTCATCTTATTTCTAGTTAAAATATGCCTTGAAGGAGTTAAAAAATATTCCTTTGTTACATAGAAACAAGTCAAGTGACAAAGTATTACAATGAAAATGGTTTTACTGCTCTGTGCTAGGGAATAAGGCAGCCACCTGTGACAGCCTGAATCTAAGTTAGTGGTCCGTCACTCTTAACTTTCAAGTAGTTCTCACCAAGGAATGGAGAAGGCATGGAGAGGTCCTGCTTCTTGGAAAGCTTCACTTTCCCCACATGATATAAATATCCATGTTTTAAAGGAGCCATATTTTTATCTCTCCATACAGGGAGAAGAATTTCAGGGCACCCAAACTAGGGACATCAAAGAGAGGGCCAGGCTGGAGGCGCGGCTCGTGCGCACGGCTCGTGACACAGCTCTCCTGAGAGAGCAGATCAATATGGGCAGAACAGGTGGGTGCTGAAAAGAACTTGCTTTCCTAGGCAGAAAATGTGGGTGCCTCTTTCTATGATCTTCACTGCAGGACTATGAGACTACAACTGAATCATTCTCTGTTCTTACACCAGCAATGGTAACTAACAATCCAAGTCACACTTAAAATTTACTGTGGCAGCTCTCATGGCTGGAGTGAGAAATTAATTGTTCTGGCTATATAGGGGTTTAAGTTGTAAAGGGATACATTTGTTTCCTCTGTCAAAATATGACTGCATCAACAGATATTTAATAAAAAAATGCAAATAAAACTACTTGATACTGTTATCAGTCCATTGTCTGTGTGCATTATGTCTGTGTCTGCTCTTCAAACAAGTGGCTGTGCAAAACTGGATCAGTTTCACATGGGCAGAGCCTTGTTCTCAAAAGTGGTAAAAGAGGTTTGCCCTAAGGGTACATTTGTTATTGCTGAGCATTCCAGGAGGAATGGCACTGCTCTGCTGAACTAATTAGTTAAGGGAAGTGTTATTTGCTTGGAGAAAGCAAAAGGGCCTTTCTCCTCAGGGCCTGTGGTGCTCAGAAGGGTATGGAGTAGTGGAAAACTGCCCTGATGTGCAAGATGTGGCATTCACCTGGCAGGAGAAGAGTAGAGCAAATGTAAAGCGAGCCTGAAATTCCACTGTCTTACACCTGCCTGACTGGAGCGACAGGGTGACAGGCTCTGTGTGGTTTTGGGTCTTAGACTTTTTTGCATTTGGTATAGTGGCAGCATGTGATCATTTACAGCACTTACCCTGTCCTACTGTAAAAACTTCCTTCATCCCCAGGGTGCAGGGGTTATATTGAACAGTTCTTCCAGTGCAAGGCTTCTGAGGGTGCACAGAAACACTTGGGGATTTTTGTTCATTTCTAATTGATTAGACAATCTGTAGCTGTTCTTGCTGTTCCTCCCCACTCTGCCTTTTGCCACTGGTCTTTGTGTCTCTGCCTCATGTAGGCTCAGCCAGGATCCAGCCACATCCCAGCCAGGCATGAGAACTGTCCCCGTTGGCCCCAGCACAAGGATATTTATGCAGCCTGCCTTACAGTGGGTCCCTATGGAAGAACACACCTAGTGCAGGTAGCTCAGTGTGCAGCTGCAGGTTGTGCCCTGGATGGTGGGAAATGGTGAAAGCCCCAGATAAGGGGCTGTGAAATGGCACCAACCCTTTGCTAACAAAGGGCATGGAGACCTGCAGCACTGGCCAGGGGACCACACCCCCAGAGACTCAGCTGAAGCCAAGAAGACCCAGACTAAGTATCACCATGGGATTGGGTGCACAGACCATAAGGGTACAAAAGTCCATGTGCTCCTTCGTTCAGGGTCCCTTCCAGGAGGCAACACCACCAGCTTGAGCTGTTAGGGTGTTGGTGCACCATGAATTCATTACTTTAAAGAACCAGACATCTGAGACTCTGCTATGGGGAATCCATAGTTGAGCCAGTAAGAGAAACTAGTCTGACAGTCTGACAGTGGAGTGTGCAGAGTCAAGCAGAGTCAAACAACAGGGCTCACTGCAGCTGCCTATTGTTAAGGGGCTTCAGTCAGATCAGTTAAAGTCTTGGGTGGTGGGACTGTGACTGCCAGAGTGCCTCCTGGATGGTCAGAGGGGAAAGTTTCCTTAACAGTCGCTTTGGAGCTGAGCAGCTCATGTTTCCTTAAGAAAAAAATCACCCTTACCCACAGGCCTGCATGCTCAAAGTTCGTGACTCTGGAAAACCATGGGATGGAGGGTGGGGGTAAAGGAAACAAGACTGGCAGAGATTTGCATGTCTGGTGGGTTCACTGCATCACTAAACTCAAGCAATTATCCTTGCAGATAAATGAAAATTTCCCCTAGCTGTGCTCCTCACTACATGTTTTATGTCATGTAACTGGCACAGGTAGCAGCTGTCACTCCTATAAGCACAGCATTAAGGAGATTTTTTTCCCTGGTGGCTGTTTGAAAAACTCTTAACTGCAGGAAAATGTCACCTTTACCCAGGTGTCCTGTTTGCTGTATGTCTGAAAGTGAAAAAGGGAAGGCTCATTCTGTGTGAGGAATTAGCATAAAGCCAGGCACAGCACAGACTAAAGCCTTTATTTTAGATGTTAAAGCGTGGGTTTGTCTTTACAGATAGGTGGCTGCAGATGGCGTGTATGTGAAGAGTTGTTGAAGTTGATTAGGCAGAGTAACTCCAGTCCATTCACAGGAGCATATTCCTGAACAAACCTTCGGGGGGGGGGGAGGAACACGAAAAGACCTTTTTGACAGCGTTATCTTTTGTGAAGCCCTCACTGCAAGAGGGTGCTTGATCTTGGTGGTGGCAGCTCTGTCTGGACCCATGTCCCACAATGTCTCTTGTCCAGCTGTTTCAATCGTGTGCTCTGACAAACAGCTGGTGCCACGGAGAGCTGCTGCCTTGTTTCCTGGGTCCTCCTGTGACCTTGCTGAGGATGCCTTCTGTCTCCATAGCATTATAAAAGGCACATATACATCTATATACAAGTGCATAAATATATAAATAGGGGTGTTATACAAAAATAAATACCCTTTCTCTTCTCTTTAGAATCAGTCTTTTGCTAAAGGCAGCTTGGTCCCTAGCTGGTGGGAGGGTGAGTCTCTAAGGGTCTCAGTGGTGGCGGGCTGCTGGTCAGATGTCTTGGTAGGTCCTGACCCAAAGATGTGATCACTGGATTCTGGGGATGGAGATCTCCTCTGGACTGGCAGCAATCTAGTCTTTCTACCTCTTCCACTGGCACGAGGCCTAGGCAGCAAGGGCTTCCTGAAAGGGAAAGAAGCAAGAAACAATTACAAGGCACACTGAAATGAGAGATGGTGTGGGAGTTAACAGTTCACTTTATGCGGAAAAGTACTCCGATCAAAGAGGAATATGTATATTCTGAAAGTCAGTGTGGGAATTCAATCCTATGACTGCCCAAAACAAGTCTGATCCACACTACAGGGGTGGGGAGATGGATTCATGTCATCTGAACATGAGTCATCAGAAAGGTTCTACAGTGAGATTTCCCTTCAAGATCAACCTAAAATGATGAGATGAAGGAAGCATGGAGTTCTCCAACGTGTTCAACCACTGACCTTGGTGGAACAAGGTATCCCGTCGAGCATCCAGGCTAGGGCATCCCACTTTGCTTCCCATCACTGGATGATGGAGGCCAACAAAGTGCTCTTGAAGGTGAGGACAGTCATCTTGTGGTTCAAGAAGCTGGTGAGTGGAGTCATCTGGAAGACTGTAGAGGAAAGAGCTGTCTTCTGTTCTTGAGCTGGGCAGCCTGGGGAGGCAGGCAAAGAGGTTTAGTGCTGTTAACAGATCTTCTCTCCTTGAAAGAGAAAACCTGTGTAAAAGCGAGCTGCATCAATGTAGTGACACGGAGTGTTTCTAAATGAGGGGAAGAAATTGGAATGTACTTGTAGGATGGGAATGAAGTGATGGGACCTGGTATCCATGATGCAACAGCTAGTGAGTGCCACAAGAGCTGGGAGGATTAGTGCCTCACAGGGAGCATGGTAATAAAGAACATCTGAACAGCGAGACATAAAGCACGAGCAAAGTGAACCTGGACAGACTCCAGGGCAGCTGTTTATCAGCATCCAGTCACGGCTTTTCTTGTCCTGCTTTTCAGTCTCCCACATTGGAGCAGCAGGAGGAAAAGGGGGTGGGAGAAGTAGGTCATGGCCACCTCTACAATTAAATTATTCCTCCCTGATATTGTAAGAGGAATGAGCTTTACAAGAGAATTTGGACCATGAAGGCCTACTACTGGGCATGGATTTGTTTCCCAAGTGAGTTGGGACAGATGGGAGTGTTCAAGAGCAAGCTTTTGTGAGCATGTAGTCTTGTGAGTCCTAGTGGATTGTTCCATCCCCCCCCCCCGCCACAACCCAGGACTAACCTGGAGGTCTGGTAGTCTTGCTGTGCATTCCCATTTTGCAGCCCTCTTGCCTGCAGCAAGGCATTGGTCTCCTCGTGTGACTGGAAGGACAGAGAAGGATTCTTGGAGCAATAGCACAAAGCAGCATTAAGAAGCAGGTGCTGATCAGGCAGTCAGAGCACTGGGGCAGACTGGTGAGGCTCTTTGGCAGAAGGCAGAGAAAGCTGAAACTGTTTCTTTTGCTACAGAGGCCAGTGTAACTGAGCACTGAAAAACTCACTTCATTCTCACTGCTGAATCAGTAGGGGACAATGACCCATTTACAGTTTCTGCTGTGGCAGTGCCTTGGCCTGTGTTACTCTTTACACACAGAGTCCTCAGCACTGTCAGTCCCTGTGAGCTTTGCTCAGGAGAAACAAGGAAGTGTTCCCATAAGAGCCTTTTCTCATGGCCTCCTCTATACTTAAGAGCCACTGCCCCAAGAAAACACCCATTCACCAGTGCTTTGGAGACCTTCCTTTCCCCCCATGTCTCAGACTCCACTGCAAGGGGAAATCTCTTTTAAAAAGCCAGTCTTGCCACTTCTACATGCTGCAAAGCGTGCCAGCCACGCCTGGAGAAGCCCTCTCACTGCCACCGTGGCCTCCAGCTCACATCAAACCAGTTCTTAACTACAGATGGACATACCGGTGGCACTTCATCTGGGCTGTAATCTCGGGGCTTGGTGCTTGCATACCCCACTCCTGAGGAGGGGCAGATGCCATTCAGATGTGCCCTGTTGGTGTAGGGCTGCCCATTAACATAGGGGTGTCCATTGGCACGAGGAGTGGAGATGCCCCTCAGTGGCACCATGGTGTACTGGCAGGATGAGACCAGAAGCCCAGCTCCTGGAAAGCCCATGTCAATGGTTTGCTCTGCAGAGGGAAGAAAAAAGAAGTCTGAGGCAAAAATCAGAGGTAACATTGAGCTTCTTGAAGCTCAGCAGGGATAGAGTTAGGCTGTCCTCTCAAGGAAGCTGTTTTGGCACCCAAAGCAGCCTTGGAGCCAAATGGTGGACAGGGGTCCTACATGATTGCCAGTGGAGTGCCCTTTTGGCGCTAGTCTCAGAGGTTCCTTTTCAACAAGATAAGCAGGACAAGGGACAAACACTGGCCTTTATCTTTATGAAGTTCCACAGGGCACCCAAGACTTGCCCTCTGCCCACCCTTTCCTTGCTTCCCAGAATGTGCAGCTCTCACATTTTGGGTGTTTGACTCAACTACACCCAGGGTCAAATGTAACCCCCAGGCAAAGTGTATCTTGAAAATTAGCCCTTAAGAAAGAACCCTTACTCTGCTTGGACCAGGCTCTCCAAAGACAAAAAGGGATGAAAGCCACAATGAGGAGTACAATAGAGCCCAGTACAACGCCTACAATCAAGTACGGCAAGTCACTGGAACGGGCCACCATGGCTCCTGCCCCCAGGCCACTGTGTCCACCACTTAGTGGGGGATGCTGCTGTGGGGGCACTGTGGAGGGTGGAAGACGACCTGGCAGGCCAAGAGACTTCCGAGCTGCAAAGGAAAGAGAGACAGAGCATTAGACACAGAAATGGCAGATGCACTAACAGCCCATTCCAGTGATGTCTATACTGCTGTGGAGTGGGCAGACTTCTACGGTGGCTTTAAAGAAGCACTCCTGGATGACAAGATTTCCTAGGTTGATGCATACTGCAGTACAAAGTCCTCTGTGCTTGGTTTACAGCTTTGCCAGATCTGCTCTGGGGCTACTAAAGCAAAAGCAAAAATGAAAATAGCTTCTGCAAAATATACACTTGGACTTAATGCTGTTCCTGTCATGACAGTGCAGCTGCTTGGAAGACAACATGGGACCTGCTTCAAACCCCATACAGGAGTTTGGCACAGCAAGGGAAAGTTAGTCCTGGTTCCAGTCACCATCTGTGTGATACTTAGGGAAACAAAAGGTAACTACTACTCTGAGGGACAGTGATGGACTCTGCACAAGGGGTCTCTGAGCACTGCTATGGGTACACACACACTGATCAACAGCATGAATGACCCTACATCTCTCTTCTCTCCAGTGCTGCCTTCCAACATCTTCCCTGAGCTCAGATGGTGCACTGTCAGGCAAGGATGGCATGCTCTGACAGCTGCAGGCAGGGAAGGCAGCAGGCTGCACTCCCAGAGCTACCCTTTGGTTACCTTTAGTTTCACAGATCATCACATTGC
Organism: Pithys albifrons albifrons; assembly: GCF_047495875.1. Lineage (NCBI taxonomy): Eukaryota > Metazoa > Chordata > Aves > Passeriformes > Thamnophilidae > Pithys > Pithys albifrons. The sequence goes on from NC_092458.1 coordinate 93,176,375, forward strand.
TGAACTCGCTTTCACCACCCTCGTTGAAGCATTGCATCTTAATGTCATACGAGGTCTCTGGCTGCAGGTGGCTGATGGAGTGCCAGTACCGATCTCCTGTGGAGGGAATGAACACATGTGCTGTTAACTTCCTCAGGGAACACACAGCTGGCCCAGCCCTGCAGCAGTGATAGGTAGAGTAGGCCTGGACAGGCACTGCCTTTTATGCCTGTTGTACACAGGGCTCCTTCCTTCTGGCTGTGTCATCTTCCAGAAGGAACCAGCAGCTGGGACCAGTCTCTCAAGTTCTCCTACCTTCCACCACATCCTTCTTGTAGTCACTGTCATTGTCACTGTCAGTAGGGCGGTAGTAGATGTAAAATCCATGAATGGGAGTGTTGTTGTTGCTGGCTGGGATATACTGCAGAAAATGGGAGGGAGAGCAGAAATTAGCAGAGATGTCTATGCTCCATATTTTTCTAGGTGAGGAGCAGTTTGGGATAGGGACAGGAAAAAAACCTAGCAGAGGGATCTTCCTTGTGTTGCCAGTGGTCTGCACAGTAAGGGCTTCCTTACCAGAGCTCAGTGCTATTTTATACTCTCACACTTTGCTACTCTCAAGTAACAGACAAGCTGTGAGTCTGGGCCTGTCACCTCAAGCATCCAATGCTCTGCTCCCTCTCAGCTGCCATGATGCACAGAAAAAATTCCTGAGCGGCAGTGACTTGGCTAGGCATGGGTAAGCACATCTTGACTCCAGTAGGCTCATGGGTTTCACACAAACTATGTCTTGTCACAAACTGGTGACTGCACTGCAGGAGTCTTGTGTTTCTGAAGATAGCTCTCCTCCTTCCCCACACCCAGGGTACTACTGTCCCAACTTCACATGTTCTTGCTGTCTTTCACCCAGTATTTTATCAGCTACTGTTTGTGTTTAAATGAACAGCAGTGCCCATCCTGCTCTGTAGCAGTTTCTGGCTAGAAGCAGCTAGGAAAGAGGAGGGCAATGCAACCCTCTGAGTAAGCTCTAAGCTGTTGAAAACACCTGGATCTGGGCTTGTGATCCAAAAGGTCCTGTCCACTCCTAAAAGTCCTCTGGAGTGGACTGCTGTAAACGATTATGAGCATTCAGAACTTTTACTCAGGGAGAGTGAAGGACCTATCTGCTGGAAACTGCTTGGACAGAGATGATAATGGGTTCCAGGAGGGCAAGCAGCCACCACATGCATTGTTGAACTGTGCTTGTTGATCAAAATGGTCAAGACCCTGGGGTTACCCACTGAAATCTTCCTGTGCACAATGTTAGATTCAAGGGTTTCCTAGACTCTCTGACTTCCTGCCCTTCTATGTGGCCCAAGCCCAGTCCTCCTTTGACAGAGGCAGCTGTTGGATCCCAGATCCATTTTTGCTGGCGACAGGCTCCACTGTGGTGACCTGGAAGAGGCATAAGCAGGGCAAGTAGCTCCCACACACCTTCTTCCTGCACATCAGCCCCTACAAACCTTACCATCCACTTCAGCATGATGGTGGTCTCATTGATGGCATCTGTGAAGGTGATGTATGGCCCAGCCACAGGGCGCTCGTAGACCCGGTTGCTGTACCCAGACACCACATATGGCCGAGATGCTGCACTGGGCTCACTCTCTCCCAGGATGTTCAGTGCCCGGACACGGAATTTATAGGATGTGCCTAGGGAGAAAATGGGAAATAAAAGAGCTGCAGTGATTGGAGTCTTCCAAGACTTCGACTGTCAGCACAGGCTTGACTGTGAAGAGGGGCTACATCTCCAGCAGGCAGAGAGCCTACAGGGAGTTTGTGATCGAGATACAAATACAGAATAGCCACATTTCAACCATGTGCTTGATGGAGCCTGCTTTTATTTTCCTTCCTCAATTCCTGTCTGAATGGTCTAAAGTAGCAGTTTTGGATTTGTTTTGCGGTTAAGAGATGTCTGAAAGAATATCCTGATCTGAAAGCAGGTATGGAAAGGCATCCTTTCTCTACTACATGGGAATTAAGTACATAAACATCAGTTAGAAGTTCAAAGCCTAAGTAGTTATTACCCAAATATCATTCTACTGGTCTTTAAGTTGAGGTAGTTAATGTCCCTGCTTAAGCTGTCCAGCTTAGTGATGAAATCTTTTTTTCATGCGAAATGCAATGGGAACTGTGTGCCCATCTGTCTTGCCTGTGGCTAAGGAAAGTTCTGTCCTGTCTAGTAAATGGCAAAACCAAATGCCTTTAGTAACTATATCCTGTAGTACAGAAAAGCATGTGTAAGCCTCCCTGAGGGAGTTCAAAGCTATGCTGGTCTTTGCAGCTGGAGAAATTGGAGAAGCATCTGCAGCTTTTTCCCCATGCACCTAGGGCGGGAGCCAGGGAGGCTTTGTTTTGCTCACCATACCAGGGCTGAGCATGATGTGACAGATGGATAACCATCCTACAGGGACTGTGCAGTTTTCCTACAGACCTCCAGGAAGAAGGGAGGAGAACACCTGCCTACCTTTCTCCAGGCCTGGGATTTCTACGGAGAGGCGAGAGGGAGGAATGTCACTGGTGGCCAGGGCCCAGTCTCCCAACTTCTTCAATTTCTTATATTCCACACGGAAAGATTGAATGGGGAACCCGCCATTCCCACGGGGGATCCAGGTCACGTACACAGACGTCTCTGATGCCATAGAGATGGTTGGACGGTCTGGTGCCTCTGGAGCTGCAAGAGGCATAGAAAGCCATGAAACATATTCTTATTGCCCTGTCTGGAGGATTCTGCAGCCCAGAGGTATGCGGGTAGACTACGTGCATTGCACGCCTCGATATGCTCTTTAAATCCTGAATACTCTCATCTGTCCGTCTCTTCATTAGAGCCGGCACCCCCAAATCCTCACTCCTTTCAGTTTGTGCCTGCAAACACTTTTTACTCCTGCTTGCATCTTGCTCCTTTCCCACTCCCACCTCAAGCAGGATTAGACAAGGTTTGAGATGTGTACACTCTTCATGGGAGGGTAAGCAGAGAGAGGTGTGGATGTAGAGCTGGAGATGGTGCAAAAATCCTGGCTGATGTGGAAGCAGTGAGCAGGGGGAGACTGACATTGGGAACAAAGTAGTGTAGGAGATGAAAACCGGACAGATTGAGAAGAAACAGCTGAGGCGGAAATATGGAAAATTTCTGAATAGTGGAAATACAATTTGATAGGAAAACAATCAAAAGATGAATGGATCTGTGAACATGAAATAAAAGGCAACACATGAATGAGTGTGGGGGAGATTGAAGAATGGGACTTCACAGAAAGGATTGAAGCAAAGAATTTCACAGAAATTATAACGCCAATAGTAATGGCAAACACAAGATGGGAAACAATTGGATTTACCAGTAGGGATCTGATGCTTCTCCAGTGCAGCGAAATTGTATTGTATTGTATGGCCAAACTTCGCGAACAAAGATTTGGGAAGGGCTTTCCCCACATGGGGGTGTGCCCTTCGAGCCTGTGCAGCGTGTGCAGAACTGGCCCCACCGTTTAAGTCCCAAGGTCCATCTGCCACGGCTAAGCGAGCTTGGACAGTGACAGTGAAGTCCTCGGGACTGTCACAGCACCCGGTACTAACCGGGGCTGACCCTGCTGAGCATCCGAGATCTGACGGGATTGGATGGCAGGGAGGCATTTAACTGCCCGGTACGGTCTCCACTGAGACTCGAACTCACAACCTTGTGATCAGAGTCCGGAGTGCTCACCATTACAGCATGGGACAGCGAAATACTCAAAGGTAGCACCCTCACCCCTAAATGGACACTAACTGCCCCTTGTCAGACCTTGACTGAAGAGGTGAGGATGCCAGGACATGCATGGACTTGGTCCCCTTTCCTCCCTCACACTCCCCCAGCACCCAATGGTGCACTGCAGTTTGTTGTGCATTTGCAGACTTCATGGCAGGGCTTTCTGAATCCTTCACATGAAACTCAGCAAGAATCAGAGTTTCTGACAAGTCCTTGCATTAAAGGTGGGGCCAGGCAGAGGGATCTGTCTGCACTCCTAAGACAGTCTGCCAAGGGCAGTAGCAGGGGCATCCAAGAAGCATCTCTCCTTGTCAGTAGGTATGAACTGCCCATCCAGCATTGCACAGCCTTGATTTACCCAGCAGAAACTTCAACCCCAGCATGTCCTGGCCACTGCCAGTACCCCTCCCCCTCCCCCTCCCTCCCTGCCCAGTTCAGGGAGGGCCTTACGGGACAGACGGCTGTTGTCAGACTGGTTACTGCTCTGAGTGCTCGTGCCTGGGTCATCCCTCTGGATTTGCTGCTCTTTGCTGGCAACAATCTCTGGTTTGGGGCGCCGACCTGTGCAGAAGGGAGAGGTGGCATCACTGACATGGAGTTAATTTTTGCTGTGATGAGGAAAGAAAGTATTCACAGCCAGGATGCCAAGTTAAGTACTCCCCGGACTCTAGTGGCCCAAGGGGTTCAAAGCATTCAACCTGCAGGCAGGAAATAAAGCTAAAGGGGAAAGTTTTTTAAACTGATAACAGGTCTCCGTAATATTTAATTTTCTACAACTTTTAATTCGTTTTCTTGAAATGTTGCTAGATTTCTGCCTGAGATGGTAGCAATTAGGATAAGATGGGAGCCTGAGCAGAGATGTGAGCAAGCCCACCACCATCAGGAAGGTTGCTACGAAGGGAACACCATTCCCCACACTTGCCAGGGACATGAAAAACAGCCAGAGGACAGGGGGACTTGGTGTAGACATTTGCAATATCCTTTTAGTGGCAAGGACAGCTAAGCACTCAACATATTGCATGGGAAAACTTGAAGTTTCCTTTAGCACAGGAGAAGCTTTTAAAGACAGATTAGATAAACACCTGTTGGGAACAACCCCCACAGGCTGATTGCGTCTCCAGGCAAGAAGATGGATTACACCTCTTGACATCCCTGCTAGACACATTTTCTATGGTTCTGTAGGTGTTCAACTGAGACAGAGGGAGGAAGTGACTTGTTAAAACCCACAAAGGGGGGAAGACCTGATTATCACCCTCCCACCTTCCACTCTTCCTCTGACAGTCACTCTTAGCTGGGGGCAGCTGTGTTTCCAGAGCAAAAGCAGCTCTTTTGTCCTAAGCCTGGTGCCTGTGCCTCAGGGCTGGGACAGGATGTCTCAGAGCAGCCCTCCCTGACTCAGAGCAGCACACCCAGAGAAAGGTTTGACCTTTACCAGTCCGGAAGGTCACCATGGCCGTCTGTCCCTCGCCGGCACAGTTATGAGCAGCCATCTCTACCTCGTAGAGGCTCCCGGGGTCCAGCCTGGAGAGGGTCAGGCGGTGTTGCGAGCCTGGGACATCCCTCACTGCCCAGCTGTCTGAGGCATTGGTGACCTGCTGAGAGACCAACAGAAGCATTTCAAAGCTGGGGACAGGCTGGGCTTCTTGAAGGCACTGAGCTCAGAAACTTCCATAGCAGGCTGTGTACCAACCAGGTCTGCCTCCCTTGCCTGGAGGTCAGTTCCCTGTCTGCAAAGGAGGGAGATGTTTCCAGCCTGATTTTGCAAAGCTGAAAGATTCAGTTATAAGCTGGACAAGTTGCCCAGGCACCAGGGTGTTTTCTTGACCCCAGAGGTTCACTCAGCCTTGTTCTATCTGCTGGTTCCCTCTGGTGCCACTGCCCTTCTATGTGTGTCAAGCTCTGAAGCAGGTCTGCCCACAAACAGCAACATTAGCCAGAGCATTGAGCTGCTTTAGGAGCCACATCTCTCTGCAGATCAGCTGCTGAGCTGCTCATTTAGATGCTGGCCATTTCTTGAGGATGAGGTACCCAGACACAACTTTGGTCATCTGGCCCTAAAACATTTGACTAACAGCTTTTTATCTAGTTCTCTCCAGTCTCACTGGTGGCACTTTCAGGCTGAAATAAAGAACCATAATGCTGGAGCACAAGTTTCTGCAGGGAGGAGATGGTGTATGGCTGTGGCCCCCAGAAAGGCTGGAAACTGTTTTTTTTGTGATGGCCTGATGCCCCATGTGGAAGGGGAGGGAAGCTGGGACCTTCCTCCTCCGTGGCTGCAAGGATAATATTTTTGCAGGCAAATAGGCAGGACACTGAAGTGACCCAGTGCCGCAAGGAGCATTAGTAACGCAGGCAATGCAACAAAACGGAAATGCCAAGACTCTGCTGTATCATTCATCTTCTCCAAGTGTTTGACACTGACTGATTAATGCCTGCCTCGTCTTATTTTTACTCCCGAGCCTGCAAAGTTGTGAGGCCAGGGAGGGGAGCCCTAAAGACTCCTAATATCCTGGAAAGAAAAGGAGAAATTCTTAAGAAACAAAAATAAGGGCTGCATGTCATCTGATTGTTTGCAGGCAGCTGAGAGTTCAGGGGCAGTGCAAGAACAGGGAAAAAGGAGACATCCACAGGTATTTTCCAGAGAAGAAGCAGACCCTTGCCCAGTACAAATGGTCTCCTGTCTGGAGGTTTGACTTTCCTTACAGCCATTTTTTACACAAAGAGTCTTTTCTTTTGTTGCTGAATTGATTCCTTCCCTCTCTGCACACATGTTTTTCAAGTCAGAAATGTCAAAACCAGATCATTATAAAACTTGTTCCTAAGGATCTCAGATGGAAAGAGACTCTTTCTAAACAAGTTTAAGGGTTATTGGGACTAATTCCTTTCCACACAATCCTTAAGCATGCCAAGAAAGAGTCTCCAGCTGAGAATTTGGACTACACTGAAAATGTATTACTGCAAACTGCAGTGACCCACGGTGACCTCCACTGCCCTGCGGCCCCTTCCAGGTGAAGAGCTGAAAAACAAATCCAGTATGGACAAACTCCAAGCCTGCAAGTTAAGATCACATGCAGAATTCGTAGTTATGTGATACACCGTTGGGGAACAAATCTCTTCTTGGCAGCCAACCAGAGCCAATAGTCTGGTGAGGCTTTTGGCATCTTTGTGTTTTATTTAAGCTTGCCCTATTGTATTCTTGTTTTGGCATCTTCTGCCTTTGTTTTAAAGGGCTCTTTAAAGAGATGGTTGGTTAGCTGAAATCCTCAGCTGAAGTTTTGTTTAGAAAGAAATCAAGGATTATAACAGCCTTCTATTACAGTATATTTTCGCAGAACTCAAAACAGTTCCAGGAAAAGAGATACATATATTCATATGTACTTGAAAACAGGGCCTTGCAGTGGCTGGAAATCCAAAACATGCAATCTGGCATGTTTTTGGAATATACTCAAACTTTTTGGGGTTTGAGGCAAAACCTGCCTCTCTACTGCAACTCCTTGCCTACCCAAGGGAAAGACAAGAAGCAAATAGATAAATTTAAGCCCCTTTTTTCCACTTAGCCCCAGTAAAATGGAAAGCGATACTTTACAACTCGAAAGCAGAATATTTACCTCAAGAATGCTTCACTACTTAAAGAAACTGCTGGGCTACAGCTCTGCCTGCAGTGTGCTTGTGCTGCTGAGATGCACTGCAGAGAGCAGAAACCCTTGATACTGTACCATGTGCCATCAGCAAGAGACATACTCAACAGTGCGCTGCCTTTCAGTTTCCAGAATAAAGAGTGATTAAGGACCTTCACAGAGAATTTAGCGTGGCTGTGAGGGCTCTCTGCTGGCTGCACACACTCAGTGAGCACAGGCACTTCGGTGCTGCTGAGCAGGGCAGGTAGATGCAGCAAGGAGAGGCTGTTGCTCTGTGTCTTGAAGCCCAAGCCTTTCAAGGCAGAGGTGTCCCCATGGCTTGTGCCAAGACAAAAGCATTCCAGAGCAAGTCACTGTGCAATCTGCTCTCATGACTTTCTACTCTTGTGCAAGCACACAACTGGGAATTGGAAGTGGAAGCTACTGGAAACACATGTATGTGCATATGCCTTCTGATTACTTAGGCAGACAGGCACTCCTATGAGCTCCTCTTGGACAGCTCAGCAATTCTCCTCTCGTAGTCTGTACTCATCACACCTTAATAGGCTGAGGCTGCAGCTCAGGAGGTCCCACCAACCAGTGCCACCAGTGAGTGATGGGCACCCCTGCCCAACACACCTGCTCATAAGGTGTGCAAACACGTGGTGAGGTCACTGGCCTGCCCATGGAATGGCGCCGAGGAGACATGGGAGCAGGGCAAATCAGCGATACCTTGCGATGCTTCACCACATAATAGAGGATGGGGGCTCTGCTGTCCGGCCGGGGTCTCCACACCAGATCGTAGCTGTCTGTCTTGGATGTTCGGGGAGAACTGAGGATGATGGGGGCCTCGGCTGGAGCCACCAGCTCCCTGTTGGCTGCACACTGGGGAGACACTGCCAGAGGGGTTGTCTCAAGCTTTGGCAGTCCAGTTTTATCCAGGGGCAGCTTTAAGGCACTTTCCCTGGAAGGTGGTGTTGGAGGCTGAGCTGAGCCCAGCTGGGAATCTTGTCCAGGGTTGAGTGGAGTTCCTGAAAGACAAGGTGTCAAGGCAGGGTAAACACCCATCCCAGTCTGTGTGATGGCAGAGCTATGAGACCCTTGTGTGGTGCTGCCTGCTGTGCCACTCAGAAAGGTGTTGGCAACAATCTCTCCTTCCCCCACTATAAACCTAACACATCTCTCTGGGGCCTCTCTGAGAACAGGCCTTGGCCACATGGGGCTTCCTCTCTCTCTGAAGCCCCTCTTATCCTGTCTAAGTTCAACAGGGTCCAAGGAACCGCCTCTTACCCCAGGTGAATTCACCCACATCAGAAGTTTTGCTCTTGCCCAGCACAAGTTCAGAGGCAGAGCTAAGCCATGGGGCAAAGCATGTCATGTACACATTGCTCAAATATGCACACATGGTCCTGCCGTTAGAGGTAAAACTGCTGTCACCTGTTCCCATAGGGAGATACGGAGATGCCAGTCAAATTAGTACTCCAAGTGTAGGTTAAAAAGGAGGGAAGAGCAAGGCAGCTCAAACACAAGTGGGAGGGTTACACAGCAACTTCCTTTCTCCTGCTTCCCCTGCTCTTCCCCTGTGAGTTAGGTTCTGTGATTGGATGGTCACAAGCTTGGGGAGATGGACTTACCCGGCCGGGCTGTCCGGAGCTGCACCATGGCTTGTGCACTGCCCACCTCATTCTCGGCCATGCACTGGTATATCCCCTCATCCTCGGGCCCCACGCTGACCAGGCGCAGTGCCCGGCGGGACAGGCGGAGTCGGTGGCTGGCAGACAGGGGGACGGCGTTGCGCAGCCACATGACGGAGGGCTGGGGGTTCCCTCGCACCTCGCAGGTGAACTTGGCGCTCTGTCCCCAGGGAATGATCTGCTGGGACAGCTCCATGGTGACCTCCGGGGGCTCTGTGTGGGGAAAAACCACAGCTGCTGAGTGCCACTCGGCCAGGAGCATGGCACAGTCATGGCTTTGCACTTTTCTGTCTGGCAGGGGTGAGAGGAGAGTGATGGATCCTTTCCTACCCTCGAGACCCACCCCTTTTGTGGGGGCCCACACTGGTCTGCTTCAATGCACCTCCCCTTCCACATCCATATAAACCGCAAAGAGAGCTGGCTCAAGGCCATTTGCCCCTCTCAGATGACAGCACCCACCTACAAGTCCCATTTTCTGAGATGAAATGCTATTCTGGAAAGATTGTGCTTGTGCCACAACACACTGGCACCTGGATGAAATGTAATCCATAAAATGGGCCTAGCCTCCCTAACAATTCTGGAAGGATGCATGGTAGAAATATATAAGGTGTGGGTAATATCCCTTACATTTCCCACCCCATAGAGAGCTTCCCTATAGAACAGAACAAAAAGCAAGACACTGATGCCTTCACTAGGCTAACGTCAAATATATACATATATATATATATATGTATAAAGAGCAGCCAGTCTTCCACTAGAAAATGTTAGAACAAAAACAGTGCCACAAGTGACAAGAGAAGAGCTTCTGCAGAGGAAGGGAGGATCCTCCATCTCCAGCCCATGGTGGAATCCAGTAAGGAGGCATTACCACCCTCAAGGAAGAATTTGCCTGGTCTCCTAGAAACTGGAACCACAAGCAGGCATTTGCATTACACTGTGGTTTGTCCAGGGAGAGGAAAAGCACATCAGTCCTAGCATTTTCCCCTAAAAGCAAAGGATAAAGTCCAAGCCCTTACTGAAACAATGGCTCCGGCAGCACTCACCAAACACCTGCACATTGTAGAAGATGAATGCAGCTCCGGCCTCCCCAACCCCGTTGTCAGCTGTGCAGCTGTAGGTGCCCGAGTCCTCTTCACTCGTGGGGTCAATCAGGAGGTTGCTGAGCAGGAAGCGTGTCTTGTTGTATGCGGAGACGCCGGAGCCATCCTTGGCCCAAGTGACCCGCGGTGGGGGGATCCCGCTGGCCACGCACTCCAGGATGAGGCTTTGGCCCTTGGTGACAATGATGGTCTGAGCTTCAGGAGGGTAGATTATCCTGGCTGCCTCTGCTGTGGAGCCTGGGGCAGAGAGAGGGAGGAAAGAAGTGAGTGGGAAGGAAGGTGGCTGGTGAGAAAGCACCCTGTGCAGTGGGTAGGTGGGATTTATGGCAGGGCTAGGACACTGCTTCCCTGTGCTGGGGCAGATGAATGGCAACAAGGCCAAGAGGGACATTCCTTAAGGTTGTGTGCACACAGCAAGCCTTGCCAAAGGGCTGAGAGCCTTTGCTTGCCCATGACCAAGAACAAATCGTAAGGTAGTATGGCAATCCAAGGGCTGCACGCAGTACTCCAGAGGCAGACCTTGTGGCCTTCTGCTGCCAGAAAGGAGTTTTCCCAGCAACTGGTAACATTGGTTGACACAAAAAACCTGCTGTGTTAGCACTAGCACATGCTGCCAGAGATGGAAGTGCTATGGAGCTGTGCAGTGAAGGGAGAGTGGCTTACGTCTCACACGAAGCCTCTCACTGGAGACTGAAGTTTTCACCTCCTGTGTCACAGGATTGTAGGCAGCACATTTGTAAGTCCCTTCATCCTCTTGGCTGGCATTGACGATCTGAAGGTTCCCAGATGGCATAATAAGGTAATTGTCTGTAGAAAGAGAAGAGAAGGCAGCACATGGTCACAAAATATGCTCCTGTCCAGCCTCCTGGAAGACATGCAGTGTCCTGAAGAACAGGTGGACAAGTGGGAAAGGAAAAACAACATGGTACCACCAACTGCAGTGAAATGACCCCGTCTGGTTAAAATATCAGGTGAAGCAATGATGCAACGATGGAAGGACCAGAGCCTCATGTGAAGCTGGCTTGTCACAGGTACATGCAGCTAATGGAATGAAGTTACTAAATTCAGATCTAAATCCTAAAATTTTGAACAAATTCAAAGTCACCTTTATCCAAGCTGAGCTAAAAGAATTCTTCATGGACCCACAGGGATGCTCAACAGAATGATGTGCCTCACCTAATACTGCTTCCTTGTGCCTTACTCGAAAACACAGCTCCCCAGTCCCAGGAAGCAGGGACATAAGGGAGACCTGCCAGGGACCCTACACTGTGTGCTCAGACAGGTGGCCAAGGGACAATGAGGAGGCAGCAAGCAGAGAAAGCTACTGCTGGTGAGGAAGGGTAAAACTGAGGGCCCTGGGAGGGGACCCAGCAGGACAGACCCCTGTGCACTCACCTCGGGAGGCCTCCAGCCACTCCTGCTTCACACTGTAGCGGACCTGAGCCTTGGGTTGACTTTCAGGCAGGTCGCAGGCGATCACAGCTGTGTTCCCTTCATCCACCTCGATCACATGCTGGCCGTCAAACTTGAAATCTTTGAGATCTGCAAATCGAGCAAACGATGAGGCATCTCAGTGGCTGGCTAAGCACCTCAGTCTCAGCTCATTCTCTCCCCTGTGGCCTCAGGGCTGTTTCACTGTGGTGCCAGGAGAGGATCACTCTGGCCCCAGCAGCTAGGGAAACTGGCCTGGTTTCACAGCTTTATTTTTTTTCTCCTTCTCCTTCCTACAAAATGAATAACTTAAAACACAGCTTCTGCAGAAACTGGCTGCTCCAGGGTTGGGAAACTGGGTGCGAAAAATCCTGGCCTGAGTGTAAAAAAAAGCTAACTTACTGCAGCACTGAAGGGTGGCCAAAAAAAGTCCTTCTGCTGCCTGCTACTTCAAACACAGCTGCTGTCCTGCTACCAAGAAGCCAACTTTGTAATCACAACTCAGGGAGCCCAGCCTGCTGCAAGGGTGTACAGATGCCAGGTGACACAGTGGGAAAAAGTGTGTGAATGCTGGATGGTCCCAAAACTTCCCTAAGACCCTCCAATGCCTGAGCAAACAGTGTCTGTGCTCCGAGCACTCTCGCTCCCATCAAGCATCTCACAGTCAAAGGCTGGTTAACCATGACACTTTACTTGTGTCCAAGCAGTGCCTACACTCCAGATAAAAGAATGTGGACTTGCAAGGAAAAACAGTTCCTCCTCTACACGGCACACCTGCTCTCCTCTAAAGCAGCCGTGAAAACCCCATCCCACCATGTGTCCCTCTACCAGGCTGTGATGGGGGATCCCACCCTGCCCAGGCTGATGGGGGTGGCAGGATTGGAAGCACAGGGGTGAGAAGGAAGTGGTGCTGACTTTTTGTTTTCCTTTCTCTGCTTTTTCAAAGCATGAGCAAACGACTGCAGCAAAAGCCCACAGATCTGGCAGGACAGCCAGCACGCCAGCTTGGCCCCACTAAGCCTTCCAGAGGGAAAACTGGTTTCCACTCTCCCTGGCATGATGGCAAATCTTGCTGGGGCACTGCAAGCTCAAAGTCTGTCTCAAACAGCCTATAGTGGGAGGGAGAAGGTTTTGTGCCAGAAGAAAAGTCCCTCACATGCATTTTTACAATGCCACGCACCAGCCTAGGCGACCACTAGGGACAACTGCACATCCTACAGTTGGTCACAGGTCACATTGTCACATCAAGACTCAGGTCGGTGCATCTTCCCAGGATCCAGTGCTGACACGCCTCCCGACTGGTATGCTACTAAATCTGGATGAGACTGCACTTCCCTTTCAAAGCCCCACACTAAGGCAGCACGCCCCATCTGTCGCCTCGGCACGGCCACGTGCTGTCGACAGCTCCCTCGTCCGTAAAAACCCATCCCAGGACGTGGCACCCACAACCTGAGGCAGTTTGGGGAGCCAGGGGAAGCAGGAGGGCTGGCGGCGGGTGGACGGCAGGCAGCCTCCCCTGGCAGCCCCAGCCAGCAGAAAAATGTGTTTTTGGTCTCTGGGAAATGCAGCAGCGCTCCAAGAGCAAAAGACAACTCTGGCTCCAAGCTTCTCCCACCCACAGTCATAGAAAAGTGACATGAAATTTCTCAAGCAGACTTTCTGATTAAAGCAAGATCCTTTATGGAGTTTAAATAAAAACCAGCTCTCTTGGCAAGGCGTCGAGAAAGCCTCTCCAAGCGCGGCGCAGAGGGGCTGCCGGGCGGCTGCTGGGGGAGCCAGCGTTCCCGGGCCCAGATCTGAGGGAAGGGCAGGAGGTTGAAAAGAAAAGGGGAGGTTTTGCAATGTCATAAAAATGATTTGCAGTGAACATGCTTAATACTTCTGGAATTTCTTGGCATTGTTCAATTAGGAAAAAAAAAGAAGGAATACGGGTGAACTTCAGAAATGTGATTAATCCTTTAAGACAGGCTGAGGAGGGGAGCCATATTTCCACTAGATATTAAAGCCAGATGAAAGTTAACTCTTAACTTGTGAAAAGCTGGCAGTGCCTCATGCTCCTCCTCCAACGAAAGTTGCTGCTGGGGAGGGGATATTTTCTCCTCTTTGCTTTTTATATTTGATCAAAGAATAAAATAGTAAAAGCCACAGAAATGGAAAGAGGTGGAGAAGTGGTGAAAGCCCAGTGTCTGCTTGCCCACATCATGCATATTTCTTCGATCAACAAAATATAAACGAGCATCAGGAAAATTAATGTGCGCCTTGGTGGTCTGGATTCATCACAGCCAAATTAAGATTTCAGAGCCAAGGCATACGCTCCAGCTATGCACACATACACATATGCACGTGTACATGCACACACAGACCCTGAAGAGAAGAAGGGGCCCAGGAGCCTAGAGAAAGAGCAGACCCATGCTCCTAGAACAGCAGAGCCATCTTGGTGATAGAAAATGATGACCCTGTGCTGGGGCACCCCTGAAATGACACTGGGCTGAGCAGACATGGAGATCCCTCATGTGCAGCTCCCCAGATGGCAGCTCAGCCCACCTTCTCACAGCTGTGAATGCTGCAGCCTCACAGTGGGGAGCAGGACCCTCAGCTCTTCCTCCTGGCTTTCCCTCCACCCAGCCCTGGGGGATGAGGGGTGAAACTCGGGACAGAGGGGGAAAGAACAGAAGGATTCTGGGGTGACTGGCAGAGTAGTGTGAAACTGGCAGGGGAGAGGGGAATAACATCAGGTGGTCACCAGGACAATCTACTTTTCAATATGCAGTCTATCAACTTCCTGTGAAACTACTCCCCTAAATTCCTGTTCCCCCGCAGAGAACAAAACTAGTTTATTTGCCAGTGGATTTTGGCCATGGGCAGTCTCAACCGCCCTGCTCCCTGCTGGTATGAGCACGTTCAAGCATCTATTAATGCCAGTGGGCCAGTCAGAGGTGGTCGGGGTGGTCAGGGGCACCCTATCCCCCTCTCTACATGGGATGAGCTCTCCTTCACACATCCTGTTACATGTGGCACAGCAAAACAGAGTGTGCTGGGCTGGGATAACCAGCTTTGTTCTGGGGGCTTCAAACAAGCTACTCCTGAGTTGTCGGGGGACCATGCATGCCTCTCCCCACCAGGCAGTGCAGGGCAGGGAGGGGTGGAGGACAGGGTCAGCACCAGAGGGAAAGCAGCACTCATCCCTTTGGCTGCCCAGGCAGCAGCAGCCATGCCCCATGTCTAACATGCAATTTGCACCCCAAGCCTAACATCCACTGCAGCTGGGAGAAACCACATCCCCTCTCGCTGGCTGGGTTTTCCTTCTCATATGGCAGCACCCAGCGTGCCAGCCCATGTCCTTGTCCTTAAAAGACACGCCTGACCACAGTGAAGCAGCAAGTCCTCATCCAACAGCCACCATTCGAGATGTGCTGTGGACAGACAGACAGACGGCCAATCTCAGCCATACTAGGGTAATGGGGCTTATTTTTTCCCTTTTTTTGTTTATGAGGGGTGCAACCAAAGGCCATTGCTCATGTCCATCTGCACCCAGCTCTGAGGTGCGATGGGGCAAGCCGGGGCACAAGGAGGGTTAGCCCTGCAGCTGGCTGTGCTGCTGTCATCCGAGAGGGAAACCAGCTGAATCCCAGGGCTGGGGGCCAAGCAACAAGGCAGGCCAGACAGACTGGATTAAATGAATGGGAGACCATAAATAACTTTAGAGAAGAAGCAGTAGTAAATAAAATGATCACCCTCAAGCTAGAAGTCCTCCCTGCTGTAGGACAGAGAGAAAGAGGGAAAGAAGGAAGCCCAAGAAGGCAAATGGTCAGGGATGGGGTCCCCCAGCCTGGGGGCAGGCACCTTCCACTAATCCCCTTGCCTGTTAGAGCAGCCTGGCCCTCGCTCCCCATCCAGCCAGCACTGCAGGAGCCTGGGCATTGGTGCTGTCACCACCAGATTCCTTCCACCCTGCTGGCACAGGCACAGGCCTCCAGACTCCTGCCTGCTCACACCCCCACAAGCATGTCCCCCCACTATGCCTCAGCCCCACTCTCCAACCCTGGGCCCATCTCATAGTCCTCCTGCCACATCTCTACTGGCTCATGAAACACCACCTGTGTTTTCCTTCTCTCCCCTCCTCACACCACCTCTGCCCCCGGGGCCAGAGCTCCCTTGCCTGCTCAGCAAATGCTTTTCCAACAGGCAGCCACCCCCTTTCCTCCCTCCCTCTTGCCATTGCCTCTGGGGAGTATCAGAGAGAGGCCCAGGCAGAGCAAAATGAATGGGGTTGTCTTCAGAAAGCAGCTGCAAATTCCTGGGGGATGCCCAGCCCGACCTGGTGCAGGGTCACTGCCCATGAACTCCATGCACTGAGGCCCAGCTTCCCACATGTGCTGCCACAAAACAGAGGATGGACCATGTCAGTGGCGTTGATGGAGGGCCACAGGGCAGAGAGCCTCCCCTGTCCCACAGCATTCCAGAGACACAGGTGCCTGGCATTCCCATGTCCCTGGCCACAGTGGATACACCAGATTAGGTGGAATTTCTTCACTGCACTCCTCATCTATTTTCCTGGTTTGCTTTTAAATGTCATGTCTATCCAGGTCAGACTTGTTGTTTGTTTGCTCACTGATTTTCCATGCATGCAGCTGAATGCTGGGAGATACACAGCTCTTGCCATCTCTGCTCACCAGTTTTGCTCCAGCCCTGCACTTCTGTTGCCCTGTGAGCTCCACCAACAGCTCTTGACCTTTCAAGCCGTTTACTGTTGCAGAACCAGCCCACACCACCATGTTTGTGTCCCTGGTGGATTTACCCAGCCCCACCAGAGCTCACTGCAGCCATACGTTTTACATACAGCACCTCTAGCCAGGAGAGGGGCTGGGGCAGGCTTCTGATGTGATGGCTGCCTTGCTACATAGAATCAGGCACAGAAAGTATCTTTCTCTTCCTTGGAGCTCTCAGCCATATCAAGGGTTAAAGCCTGGCTTGGAAAACCAAGAATAATCCCTGCCTCATCCATTCAAGATGTCTCAGACTGTAGCCCAGCACTGTCAGGCCAGCCAGTGATCAGCAGGTGTGTATCTGCACTGATGTGCCACGGGCTGCCAAGGTCGAGTGTGGAGCACCAGGCCAACTTTAACTGGATTGAAAAGTGCCCAAGTAATGCCCAAAATGCTGCTCCTTTCTGCAAATCTCTTCTGCCCCCACCCCTCAGCTATACAATAGCTATTTTATCTCTGCTGGAGGAATCAAATGTTAGTTTCAACCAGCTCTCTGAGCCAGGGAGAACAGAGATGGATGTGGCTTTGCTGTGCCGCAGGGGAGGAGGGATTGGTCCCTAGGCCAGGCTGTGGCTGACAGCACTGCAGAGATGGCTATCTGCTTGCTGACTGTCAGCAACACACAGTGAGGGACCGGACATACACAGCCTGGGACACTTAGGAGCGTTCCCTCCAAAGGAGGAGAAGTGAAAGAAGTGGAAATAGCCTAAAAGTTGGCCAGATGATGTTATCTATGCCCCTTCAAACCTAGCAAGTCACTTTTCTCAACAACTCTAGGTCATCTTCCAAAATAAACATAAACCTTGAAAATATTTCCATCTTCATTCTCCCATCCCCCTACTCCCCCCATCAGTGCTTTCACTGACATTCCAGTTTCACTCTCCTCCTGCCACCCCACAATAATTTTTGGATGGAGTTAAGACTTTGAGAGGGTTTTCTTCCAGCCCAGAAGGTGATCTAGAAGAGAACTATCAGCTGCAATGCCAACCTGCCAGGGGCTTCCCTCTTGCTCCCAAGACCATGGTTGTCACTGAATCAGCTCTGAACAAGATCCTGTAGAGGAGTTCTGGAGCAGGAGTGAGAGCCCACAACATATCTGCTATCATAGCTTTCCAACCCAGTCCCATCACCAATTCATGCTCCCTGTTGTTTCAGACCACTGCAAAGCTACTGTCGCAAGCAGCCTCCAGCTCATGAACATGAAACTGGGTATTTGAACCCCTCCAGAACGTTTCTGTCCTACACCCTCAGTTCCATGTCTTTCCTGGGATGCGCACTCTCTCTCTTCCCTTGTTGACTGCCAAGTCTACCTCATCCGGGGGCTCTCTATTGCCCAAGGCTGTCCAGATCCATGGGATATGGCCTCTGTCATCCCCAGCTTTCCTTGAGGACAAGGGACCCATGCAGCGCAGCACAGCACAGGGGTGCTCCATGATCATACAAACTCTGACTCCAGTTTTATTTTGTAAACTTCACTGAATGGTGCTCCTGACCACCCCTCAGCAGCAGTGCCTTTACCATGGCAGGAACCACAGCAATGGCCAAGTTCTCCTCTTTTGCATCCACATCCCCAGTTGCAATCCAGTAGGTGAAGGTGATTAGGCTCCTAGAGAGGGCTGATGGACTACTCAGTTGTGGCTTTGATTTCTCCTGAAGGACACTGTAGGACCTTCTGGTCTCCCATCCACCACTGATGCTAGACCAAAGCAGACCTATCAGACATTCTTCATCCCAGGAGACAGAGCTAATGGTGGTGGGTTGGGGTGAGGGTAAATGAAGAAAAGGGGATCAGCCTAAGAAGGAACTGATCAGGCTGATGAGCTGTGCACACCCTGCTCTCCTAAATGCAAACTATGCCCTTGGTAATCCCATCCACCTCTCCCCTCCTCTCCTTCCCTCTATCAGGCCACCAGCACACACAGCCCCCTTTCTGCTCTGGAATGTGTTCTACGAAACTTAATCTCTGCATGGGGCTCAGGCCAAATCCCCCAACAGATTCGGCCCCGTGACAACACCCTCCCACTCTGCTTTAGAGTTCAGCAACTCTCCCCTTGCCTTCCCTGGCTTCCTCCTCCTCCCACCCTGCCTGGCCTAAACATTTCACTCCTGATTAATGTATCAGTGACAAGCCAATAGCTCTTGGCTTTAAAGTAAAGCCAGCTCCCACTTTGCACAAACATCTTCACTTCTTCATTTTCTTAAGACAGCCCAAAACTCCCCCTTGCCTGGAACATGAAGCCCTTTCCACACTCAGGGGTTGTCACTGCCAGGGGACGGCAGTCTCCTCTGCACACACCTGCTCCACCAAAAACTGCATGGGTTTCTGAGAAGGTGGGGCTCTCCACTGCTCCTTCTTACATACCTCCAAATATAGCACTTTCTCATATTTGGGCATAACACCTGGCCAAAATCAGGCGCTTGTCAGAAAAGTTGCCCACTCTAAGACATCCTCTCACACGCACAGGTCTCCTTCTCTGTCGCCAATGCCAGAGGGCAGCAGTGAGGAGCACTTAAAATCAGGGAT
Source organism: Pithys albifrons albifrons (assembly GCF_047495875.1). Classification (NCBI taxonomy): domain Eukaryota; kingdom Metazoa; phylum Chordata; class Aves; order Passeriformes; family Thamnophilidae; genus Pithys; species Pithys albifrons. Next base: position 93,195,258 of record NC_092458.1, read on the forward strand.
AGGAGAGAAGTCCCTCAGTCAGAGCTGTGTCTCAGGAAGGCAGTAAAACTTAGCAGACACTGGCCCTGTGCTGCCAGCAGCCCCACAGCAGCCCAGGCCGCACTTTGGCCATCAGCACCATCAGGTACTATTTGTCAACTCGATCAAGAATTCAGCAACCAGAATGGGCAGCATGACACACACAAACCTCATAGCTCAGATATTTCCTGGTCTTGCAAAAACTTGCAACTGCAGGACAGTTCTGCAGTCTACCCCAAAGGAGGAGAATTTCTTGGGTCAAGGCTAGGTCATAATATGACAGCCAGTCCATGATCAAAAACGCTACAAAATGGCCTAAGTCAAAAGAGTTCTCCCTTGATGCCAGAGTGACCAAGCAGTTATGGATGAGCCTCTCAAGAAGTGTGGGTGATGGCCAAAGCAAAGCAGGAGATAGCAGAGGACTAAGGCTACTCACTAGCTAATGTGACCACTGCAGGGACACTGGCAATGACTCCTTCAGGCACACGGGCAATGCACTGGTACCGCCCCACAGTGTGGTTGTTGAGAGCCGTGATGACGAGTTTTCCTCGTTCCACATAGATACCCAGCACCTCATCTGATCCAGCCAGCTCCTTCCCGTTCAGTCTCCAGGTGAGGTTCACTCTGGGGGGATCCACCACACAGCCCAGGCTGACTGGGCCCCCAGGTTTTTGGACAATGGAAGCAGGTTGCACTGTGACCTGCAGAGACTCACCTGCACAGAGGGAAAAAATGGGAATAAGAAAGCTCTGTGAGACTCAGCATAAGAAAGGACAGAGACAAAAGCTGCAGTGCTGTATATTTTGCATTCCCCCCTGCTTTTGCTTGTTCTGCACCTTCCCCTTAGCTCCCTACACACCCACCCTTAGTGCCTGAAGATGCACATCAGTCCTGTTTCTTCTTGGAACTGTCAGATTGAAATGTCCCATTCCAAATGTACCTCCTTGTCCTCTGGAGAAGTGTTTGAACCTAGATTTTTGGTCAAGGCTACTGAGGAAGCAGAGGAGACAGGAAGCCACTTTGTACCTGAGGCATGGCTACACTGAAGAGCAACAAGGCAAAACAAAATGGAACTAATGGGTAAGAACAGGAACTCACTCAGTTTGGCAAAACAGGTAGCGGCTGCAAGTACGAGGCAAGGGATGTGGGACATGGGCCTCTTCTTTCCACGTGTCATTGCCATCCCATGCAGTGTGACCTGAGGTGCCCAAGGAAGGGTCCCATAAGCTGCCTCAGGGGGTGCAGTGGATGTGCGGCAGTGGATTCCTGTGGATGACAAGAGACAGGATGGATGAAACCCTCAGATTTTTGGCTGCTTTCCAACCCTGGCCAGCTTCTTCTACCAACATCCCTAAACTGCTGAGCCAGTGGCCTGAGAAAGCTACAGACACTAATGCAAGCATTTCTCCATCCTCTCCCCCAGTTGTGGCTATGAGTCTTCCAAGACATCCCACCCTCAGCCCTTGGTGCATGTGTGCACACAGACACACACTGTCCTTCCCCATTTCAGACTTGGCACAGTGAATGACAGCAATGGACACCACGCAACTCTCAGGAACAAAATACAAACATTTCCAACAAAGTGTCACTGAAGACATTCACTAAGTGTTGCTGCCACTTCTTGGCTGTGTATGGAATATATTCTATTTTGATCACAAAAGTAAATGAGTAGTACAAGTCCTAACCCACATGAAAACAGAGGTGATTCTGCAGTTTCAGTCTCTTCCCCAGACACTGGCCATGTTACTACTGGGTATGCCTATGTCTCAATCCAGATGTAACTCCTTAGGAGATAAAGTTTTTCGGGAGATCTTTGAAAGGAATTATTCTGAAGTGAAGGGGACATTTTTTTCAGGAGAAAAGAAATGCCCAGTTTTAAATTTGTTTAAATTCAGTGCAGTAAGATGAAGGCAGATTACACTAATTTGGCATACTCCTTTATTCTAAACTAAGAGACTCAAACTATGAAAATATTTCAGATTAACGGTTCTGTTTGAAACACACTGCCTATTTTGAGTAGAACTAGCCTGACTGGACAAACCACCAGGTTCATATCTGAAAGCATCAACTATCTCCAAAAAATCAGAAGTGCAAGGCCGCCTGTCACAACCCAGGTTGCTATGAGGTGCTTTAGGCAGACTCATGAATTCACCCTAAAGCAGACAAGCAAGATCAGGGAGATTAAAGATCTCAGTGGCTGCCCCAAGAGACACCTTTGATGTCAGACTGGATTTAGCGTTAACCAAGGCAATGAGCTGAACTCAAAGACTTCCCTCTATGGACATTGTAACCCAGCTACAGGACTTTGAGCTCCCTCCATCTGCAGCACTAAGAAGATGACCTGCAAGTCTCAAAGGCATTGCAGAACTGCTCTTGTGGCATGTCTGCAAGGGAGAAGCCCAAGGCCAACCAAGCCATGGCAGTCTGCTCAAGTACCAGTTATATTGTTTGCTCCCCCTGCAGATACACAAGAACTTCATTAGCTGCAATCACCATCCTCAAGAGCACCCGGACTCTGCAGAGCAGTACTTCCTACTGCCACCACGGTGACTGATTGAGCCATCACTTGTTTGAACACGTCCTTTCCATAACCACCTCATCAAAGAACAGAGAAGTCCCTTCAAGCATAACCCCCAAAATGAAACCTCCTAACTCCTGAAGTAAGGACTGACATAGACTCCCCCTGAGATGCTTGACGAGTTGTTCATGGCAAGGCTGATTATTGCTAGCTAGGAACTACAGCATTTGGTGAAATTTGAACTACTCTCAAATGACTTTGCTTGACTTCTGGTGACAGTAAAGGTGCAGAAGCGCAGTATAGGGCAATGTCATGCTGAGGTCCATGTCGTGATAGCAAGAATCCAGCTAGCTCACTTGCAGGCATCTCTGGAAATTGGACTGTCCTTCTGGCATCCTCATATGCTGTCCTCTTTCTCCCCACCATGCCCTAGAGCAATGCCTGGGGGAGAAGTCATGGAGAAGACACTCATATAAAGTTGAGAAGACAGAAGAAAAGCATCTCCTGAGCTGGCAATTTCAAAAGGAAGCAAGGCCAAGCAAAGTGTCCTGCCCCTAGAGCTTTGCAAGCGCCACAAAGAGCACTTTGAGACTTTGCAGGCCATTGTGAGCTCAGCTGGCTGGCTGGCCCGGTGGGCTCAACACAAGGCAGCTCTTTCCTGGAAGTCATAGTCACAGTTAGTGTGGCTGTGAGGCCAAGATGATAAGATCTGATAAGAGTCAAGAGTAAATTAGGTCAAGCTTGGCGCGCTCTGATGTGGCTTCCAGGCATTCAGGGGCATGGACAGAGCTCAGACATTACACATATCCTGAAGGCATCCAAAGAGATCAGCTCTGGTCATGCTCTAGCTACTGCAGCCCACAACCCCGTTACATGTGAAAAGCCTCTGTGGGTAACCTCCAGAGCCAAAGCGACAGGACAGCAACTTCCTCCCCCAACCTGATCCTTCTCAGTATTCACTCTCCTTGTCCAAGAAGAGTCTCAACAATTTCCCTCATAAACCAGCACATCTCTTGTAGAAGATACTTTAGTGACTGACTTGTAAACCACCTGAGTTACTTAAGTTCATTTCTTCATGTAAGACAACCACTAAAGCACCCTTCATTTACGCTACAGCCACCTCAGCAAGTCACCGACAATGGCTGTAAAAGTGCTCTAGGTCTGTCTGTACCAGAACATGTACTGTCAACACCACCACTGATGCACAAGTTAATGTCCCACTAATTACACTCATCTGGAAGAGACTTTGAGCTGATTCAGGCATAAAAATACCTCACACCCTAACATTTACTGGAGATAGAAAGCCTTACACATTTTGGGGTAGGACTTAACATCCTGCTCCTCAGTGCTGGAAGCCTACAGAGCAAAGCTGACTCATTACCCCTATCTGGATGGGTTTGGCAGCAGGATGGAAAAATGTTGGACAGAACAGAGTTGCTCCTTGGAGCCCATGCTGAGGGAGGGGGTAGGCAAAGATGTTCCCAACCAGACCTCCCTGCAGCTCTGCGTCGCGCAGAGCCTCTGGCCAGAAGGGCAAAGCCAAAGAAGCAGAAATGTGTGCTAGACCCTTCGTGAGCTGGGACCACCCAGGCACATCGATGAAATTACTAAACTGGCTGCTTCCAGGTCTGTAAAAGAGATGAGGAGTAATAGGTGGGGAGAAAAAAGGGGAGCTCAAAAAATTTGGCCACGGCACCAGGCAGATTGAACAGTATTGAGTAGAGTGAGAAGGTGTGTTGCAACAAGTGTATGGTACCTCCCCAAACCTCCAGGCAAGAGAACAAGTTCTAAATAGGGACATGTGGCCATTTCTTTTACAGCTGAGTGAAGTACAAAAAGTAACTAGCCAGCATAAAAATAATGGGGAAAATGAATGAAAACATCAATTCCAAAAGAACTATTAGGATCCAGGGCCAGATTTTGAAATTCTCAGCTTCCACAATTGAAGCCAGATTTTCAAAAGCATTCAGTTCTTGACATGCTGAGCTCTCCTGAATAGGCAACCAACTTATTTCGATGCCTAAATGGGAGTTGACCTCTTTTGAAAATGCTGCCCTTAAGCAGCCTGCAATGGTGCAAAGCGTGGAACTTTATAAATCAGGCAGTTTTCAATCTGCCTGGTGTCCCTGCAAGTGGTGCCAGAGTGGGAGAGGCAGCAGTGGTAGGGAGTGGAGTAGGCCCCAGGCATTCCAGCTGACTTTCCAGACGTGGTAGTCACAGGCAGGGGCTGAACCAGGAGCTGCAGGGCTGCTGCATGAGAGTGTCCTGCTCTGCTGCCTCCTTTCCCAAGGTAGGTACCCTGTGAGGTGCCCTTCATTCTTGACACTTCTGCAGCCACCAATACCATCAGCCTCAAGAGCTCCTGCTTAATTGCTATCTAAGAAAAGAAAGAGTTAAAGTAATTTAAGTGATTCAAGGGGGAGGGAAAACACAAATTGTTTGTTTATTTATTTTAAACCCTTTCCTGTCAGGTTAAAATAACAATTTCCTGTCAGTGGAGCTCTAGGTCCCTTTCAGACAGACCAGTAAATCAAGGGAGGGGCCATTAGGAGAACAAACTTAATGAGAGCTCCATCAGCTATGGAGGGGTGCTGGGGGTGTAAAATCTGTCGGCTCGGCTTCCCGCCACACACCTAAACCCACCGAGACCCCTTCGTGAAGCCCCAGCTGCGCCATGGCCATGGAGGGCACTGCAAAGGAAAACCAGAGGGGAAGATATAAAGGGAAGAAAGGCGTGCCCGTGTACAGCGGGGGGGTGACAAACCTTGAAAGGAAAAAGGGTTCTGAATTAAGCACAGGCAGCAGGAGAGGTGTTTGCTGATTAGAAACTGAAGGTTTTACTGGGGAAATGCTGCTCACAGCCCCAAGCCCCCTCCTGCTTAACAAGGGCCAGCCAAGCAGCCCTTGTTACTGCCACACTGTCTGTAATTTACAAGGCTCCCAAATAGGAACCAGCCTCTGTCCGGCTCCGGGACAGCATCCCCACACCAGCTCAACCGGCAGGCTGTGGGAATGCAGCGGCACTGGGAGCTGTGGAAAACTACTCACCGATGCACACGAGGGTAGATTGGGGTCGTGTCAAGTAGCTGGACACTCAGCACCTCTTTGTGCAAAGGATGAACAGCAGGAAGGGGAAGGGGCTGCTGTGCACTAAGGGAAAGACTGCAGCAACTTCGGTCCAGCTACCAGCTGCGGACACCCTGGGTGACTCTGGAGAATTCACTGCAGCTGGACTCCGTTTCCAACAGGTCAAGTAGGGACAATGATACTCCCAGTTCTCTGTTTTTATACATTGAGACTTGAGCTCTTCAGAAAAAGCAATGTCTTACACAGTACTGTGTGCCAATTTTAATTGTAATCATCAGTTTTTAATACAAGACAGCATTTTTTTTCCCACAGAACACAAACCACTGAAAAAGAAAATGTAGAGGAGAAAAGAGCCACTGTACCCTTTTGTCTTACAAATTAGGGAATCTGTGGGCTAGAATAGGAAGCCAACCTGGCCCAAGATTATATAGTAAAACAGTGGAAGGGCTAAAATCAGATTCACAGAACACGGGTTTCACTGATTCACAGAATATTCTGAGTTGAAAGGGACTCACAAAGATCATCAAAAGTCCAACTCTTAAGTGAATGGCCCATATGGCGATCAAAACCTCAGCCTTGGTGTTACTAGCAGCATGCTCTAAATCAAACACTCTCTGACTAGTTTCTCTATCCCATCAGGCAAGTTACTCTTGGATCCCAAATCTTTTGCATCCCATCTGAAAAATGACACTATACAACTATATAAGCCTCTAGGTGAAAAAATACTGTCCAGGTGACACACCTGAACAGGTCAGCTGCAAAGTCCCTACGTGATTTCCGGCCATGGACAGAAACCCCGGCACCCCTGAATGGTTGTTCCCAAACCACCAAACAGTAGCATCCTGCAGGGCAAAATTAATCTTTACCCACTCCCTATTCCCATTTCTAAGTATTGATTTCACACTGTTAAGATATACTCATTCTCTCTGAAAGAGTTTAGAAAAGGACAGGTTGGCAGCAGGACATACACTTCCTCTCCCACATAAGATCATCGGCACCCGGTGGGGATGGGGGTGCCATGAGAGACGCAGGATCCCAAATAGGAAGAGGCTGATACCAGGAGAGGGCAGAGAGGCAAAATCCAATGTTGCACCACAATGTTTGAAGTCAAGGAGGAAGCACAGTGTATGTGGAAACAGAGATAAAAGCTTGCCTATTTTTCCCTCTGTAGCACTGAGAGCTGCTGACTTCAATGTGTATTAGCTCTTTTAACACAGCCCTTGACTAACTGTATGAGGAGTTCCCCTTCTCCCTTTTTCAAAGTGATTAGGCAAAAAAGACTTTTATTGGCTGCTTGTGAGCTCAGAGAATCCATCAAGAAGCCACAACAGAGAAAACCTGGGATAAATTCATGCTTGTAGTCAGGACAAGGAAAATAACCAGAGGAAAACCTGGCATAGCACAATCACCATGCAAATCAGTGAGTTTGCCTGTGAACTGCAAATCTAACTTGAGCACTGGGTGACTCTAAAGAAAAGCCACTCTAAAAGAGTTTTAATTCAAGCAAGTCCTGAGCAATTCAGCAGCAATAGACACCTCTCTAAAAAATAAACAAAACTTCCGGTGGAACAGCTCTTTTTCCTTGAACAGAACTGCTCATGCCAACCAAACCAGCAACCCAAACCGAACCAAACATGCAAGAATCTTTGTGACTTCTTTTCATCTTCCTCAAGATAAAGCTGCTTCCCTGAACAGCTCCTTTTCACAACAGCCTGCAGCATCACCAGGGAGAGGACTGGGCATGCTGGCTTCGAATCAGCAATAGGATGCAAAGCCTTCTCATTGCCTCTGACTTCTACTCGTATCCCTGAAGACCCAATGCCTGCAGTTTCTGGCACCTCTCCATCTGACGGTTTCTCTGAACTGAGTGCCACTTTCCAGCTGGCATTGATCAGGCCGACTTCACTGAGCCCCAGCAAACTCCTCCACGTTGGCATTTCGTCAGTCAGCAAGCATGAGGCTGCTTGAAGAACAAAATGCCACTCTCATACAGGCTATGGGCTCCCTATTGTCACCATGGTGGTGGCACCGCAACAAACATGGCTTGCCCTGGGTGCTGCCTGCAGCATGGTGGTCCCAGGGTGGCTGGACCCGCCAGCCTGGGGCAGCCCTAACGCAGGCAAGCCGGAGATGCAAGGATGGCCTTGCCCACAGGATACGCCTCCCTTTTTCCACAGCTACCAGGAGAGGAGCCCTGTGCTAAAACAGAGTATGCACACCGGCTTTTGCTGCCCCTTGGCGCACCCTGAAAACAGCTCCAGTCCTTGAAAAGACAAGGCTAAAGCATAAGAAAGAAAGAAACCCCACGTTCTTTCTTCAATATCATGCTCCCCCCATGCCCTAGACACTTAATTTCCCTCCTTCCCCCCCTCCAGCTTCCCCCTCCATTCTGAGTAAATTCAATTTGACAACCCTGCTAATTGGATAAACGCTGCTCCCTACGCTCCTTTAAGGCTGCCCGCTTTTCTCTCCTTGTTTTTGGAGGGCGATTGTGGCTGTTCTTTAACATGAATTCCATCTGCTTTATTTCTCCTCTGCCCATTCAAGACCCCTCCTGAATATGTATGAGGGCCTGCACCCCCCACCTCCTTTCTCCTCCATCCCACCTCCCTCCCTCCTCACCCCCCCATCTCTCTCCCTGCCCTCTCCCATTGCCCGGGACAATAACCCCCCAAATGCCCCCTTCTCCCACCCCAGCCCTTTTTGCTTTAGATAAACACAGGCAGTGTCAAGTGTGAGGAGGGGGGAAAAGGATGGGGTTCAACTGCCAGTCAAGCCTCAGGCCCTCAATGAAGCCTGGAGGCCTACCCTAATCTGCTGCATGCTTGCCATATGGGAGCTGTGTTGCCCTGGGAAACACTAACAGGCAGAACGGAGCTTAATAGAGTCCATATTCATTGTAATGCAGTGAAATGGCTCGAGGGACTATTGCCCCTTGGGTCTGTTTTCATTCTTCTGTTCCCCCTCTTTCTTTTCTCTCTCTCTCTCTCTTTTTTTTTTTAATAAATTTTTTTCCTCCCCTCCTTCTCCCCCTCCCTTTTTTTCTTTTCCTTTTTTTTTTCTTTCTTCCTTTCAAAACGACCAAGTCCCTGGAGAGCTCTAATCTGGAGAGGCTGGGGGCTCCCTGAAGGGCTGGCCAGCCGATGGGGCAGGAGCGGGAAGGGGGAAGGGAAAGGGTGGAGGTGGTCAGGGAGGTGGAGGGCAAGAGGAAAGTAGTAACTAATAAGCATGCAGCCGGCCAGCTGTCAAGATGCTGACAATACTGCTTGGGGTGCAAAGAGCCCAACAGCCAGTGCTGGCACGGAGGCTGGTGCAGGGTCCTCCTGGTAAGTGCCTGCCTCCCCCAAGAGCCTCCATCCTTGTGTGCTGAACGTGGCACCAGTGACAGAAAAAAAAAAGGAAAAAAAAGAGAAGGGCGCAGATGGAGTGTGCTGCACAGCCTCTTCAGACACAAAGTGCACCTAGGAAACAGATGTTGTTGCTGCAACAAGCTCGGAACTGCTGGCTGCTATCGGTCTCCTTCTCCCAAGTACATGAGGGAAGAAAGTGGCCCAGCAACAGTTGCTGGGACTGGGACAGGATGCCTCTCCGTAAAACCTTTTTGGTCCAAATCTGCTCCCAACCTGGGAGAGCTCCCATAGTTTTATACCAACTTTTCCTCTGCACTCCCCTTCCTTCTGATCCTTGATCCACCTGTAGGCTCTCCAGCTTTCCAGCTGAGGTTGTGATTTACAGAGCTGAGGAATCCTGAAGAGGGTGTACATCTGCAGCATTTATCAAGGGATGTAGGTTGTGTATTCAGGAGCTTTATCATCAAATGTCATAGAATTGGCAGAATTGCTGGTATGAAGGTCCTGCATGACCCTGACCCCACAGGGTGCAGCTCAACTTATTCTCTTGCCAAGACTGATGTCAGGAAAAAATGGTCAGGATCCCTTCAAAAACCACATTAACATAGTCATACACTTGTGATGAATTATCTACTTGTTTTCAGTTTGCCTACACCTGCAACAAACTCATCTCGGTGCAGCAACAAAGTCCCACTTATCTGAGGATTCACACTGGGACAATGTGGGATCTTCATGGTGAGAAACATTTCAGAGGAGGCACCAGGAAAGGGGCTCCCCACTGACACAAGTGTGATGTGGAAACATGCCTTCAGTCTTAGAAGCAAGGGATTGACTGTACTGTATTACTTGCCTGAAGCATCCTATCTCTTGCCATATGAAAACAAGACCCATTTTATCATCCCCATCACAAGTAAGGCCATAGATCGGTGTCAATGCAGTCAGAGCTGGAACAAGATGCTGTACTAAACACAGAGTAAAAACCATCCCATGTCCTGCAGAATTCACACCACTGGGTAAGAAGTGTTACTCACTTTAGGATGCTTTATATAAGCAGTAAGAAAATTTACCTATCTACACCTTTTCCTGTTTGGGCAGAGAGTCAAAGAGCTAAGAATCAGGAAAACTGTGAACCTGGACAAGCAAAGCCCAGGGGATGGCCCTCCTGGGCACTAATGCTGTGGGACCTGCAGAATGGTGGTGAGCCCCGGGCCATGCAGCTGGTTCTGGACTGGGCTCCACCATGCTGAACCCCACATCAACAGGAGCTGAGTGTCAGGTTGTTCCCCTCCCTGTCAGCAACCGCAGTGGAGGAGAGTGCAAGGAGCAATGGGCAGTTCCCACCAGGAGCTGTCACCACACAGGCACAGATGTGCCTGTGGCTAGTTCATGTTACTCAGGGCACTTCTTTTGTTTTTCCCTTCTCATCCGTTTCAAACAAAAAAAAACCCCAAACCCTGAAGTCCAATGTTGAGGCTCTAATTGCCTCCTGGGTTAGGGAGAGGTCAGAGAAAAGGCAGCCCCAGCAGACACAGGGAAAGTGATGCTGGGCAAAACCCCTATGAGATACTAAAGAGAAGTGGGGAATAAAGGTGGCAGAAATAAAAAGGAAGGAAAATTAAATTGAGATGAGAGGGTCAAGAAAGAAGAAATGGGGGAGTTGGGATTTTTGCTCCATTTGTGCCCATTGCTTCAGGGGTTTGACAGGCAAGGAGCCAGCAATGCTACAGCTCAACTGCCATGTGTGCATCCAGGCTCAAGTCCTTTCCCTGCCTTTCTCCAAGCATGGGCGGTCACCTGGGACCATCACCTCTCAAGTAAATATCTCTCCTCAGCTGCTACTCTTCCACTTTGCTTAAATGTGGCTTACTCATAACAGCAGGAAAACCACTCCTGCTCTCACCAAACACTCCATGCTGCTCTAAGACAAAAGCTTAATCAACAGTAAACCAGCATTTTTCCATGGGCAGAGCAGGAAGCTCTCCTCCAAAGCTGTTTTTTGCTCATCTCTGCTCTGCATCACTTCCCCCAGCAGCTTTTGGGGAACACACACACCCAGTCAACTCTCACTCCTCAACCACAGGACACCAATATATTGACCAGAACAACCATTTCTCCACTGATGTGGCAGCATTGCTATAAACCCCAAATCCTAGGCTGCCTAAAATCACCCCGCATGTAGCTGGACCAGTGGCCAGGAATGGGAAGGATGAGCACAAATCATGGCAAAGGTGTGACAGGAAGCTGCCCTGAAAAGACCTATCTCTGTTTTATTCTTTCTGTCACATGATGGGGTCAAGGTTGCAACAGGACAGACAATAAATATCACAGCACCCATTCATGCTGGTAACCACCAAAAGAAACACTCCTCTCTCTGTATTACACAAACCAAAGCACAGAGGAATGGTATGCCAGGCAGCACCTGCATGAAGTACAGCAGGAGTGCTTATGGAGCAAGGAGCATTTCAGTGTGTCTGTCAGCTGTGACCATCTCTGAACTGAGACTCAGAGGCTCTTGTTCACAGAGTAGATCACAACCAGAGACAGCAGCTATGGATGCTTTTTGAGAGCAGCCCATGTCTTCATAGGCTTAAACATAAGCAAAAAAAAAAAAAAGCAAAATCATCTTTGTCTAGGAACAATAGAAAAATCTTGTCCATGTCCAATTAGAAACAAAATAGAATGAAACAAATACACCAACAAAAAAAAAAATCAAAAAACCACAAATGAGAAAAGTCCACAGAAACTGCCAGTCACACTGTTAAGCCTTCCTTGGGGGAAGCAGGTATGGGGAAATTTTCCTGTTGGAGCAGAGCAAAGACTTGGATAGCTTTCCTAGCTTTTAATCTTCCAGTGTGTATTTGAAGAGCAGGGGTGCTTACAACAGTTGCAGCAAAAAACTGACCAAGCTTATCTTAAATACAAGCCAGTGGCACAGCAGAAATACCTGCTAAAACCATGCATCCTCTGCATTGTTACAGAGGACTTGATTCTCCTGCCACCAAAATCAGCCTGATCTTTGCCATGACTTCAATGGGAGCAGGCCCAGAAACTGCATTAACAAGCACAAGGCTAGTTTAACACCGCTGACATCAAAATCCAGAAGAGCACACAAAAGAGACAGGACAAAGTACTTGCCAGTAACGTCAATACAAAGTTTAATCCCCAGATGGCTGGCTTTAGAGACATTCCCATCACCACCATAAAGAGAAACTGCCTTCTAGTTTGCACTACTTTCAGCAATGACTTGTTGCTGTGATGCAAAAGAGCACAAGCCCATTTTTCTTGTCCTTTGAAGATGGTGTTTAAAAATTGGAGTTTTTTTCTTTTATAAATTTGGAAGTAAATGAGAATTTTTATTCTCCATAGCTGTCACTTAACTGCTTTTCACTAGCAATAATAATTTTGTTTATGGGAGCAGGTCAAAAGCCTCTAGAACTCTCTGCTGGGATGTATTTCCCTGGAAGACATGTCACTACTCCAGAAAACACAAGAGGAAGCTCAAGGCTAGCAAAACAAAAGGAGAGAAATGACCGCCCATGGAAAATACTCTGGCTGGTGCCAAATGTCCAGGTGGGGTGTGAGGGCTCAGCACCGAGTGCCAGAACTCAGATGGGCTGAGCCACAACTCTCATTTGTGCCATGAGCAGCAGCTGCCACACTGCTCCAAAACCACACAAGGGTGAAAAATGATGGGGGACACACTCACAGTAGGTTCTGGGGATGGGTGACAGATTTCCCCTGTCCCAGAGATGAAGAGGGGAGGGTAGCATCATTTGAGCCCCAACAATATATCACTCCAACAAATACACCTCCCCAGAAGTGATGGTCCTGTTGAGGACTGTGAGCCAATCATGACAGGAGATGGATCAAGACCTCATGCTGCCCTGCAGATTCAGATGGAGAGGGCCAGCATATGGCTTCTCCCTGTCAACAAGGTGATGCTCCATAACAAAAGGATGGCAAAGTGTTGATACCTCACGGCTGGGGGGACTCACCTGCCCATGGAGCCAGCCATTAGGACACACTGGCAAGTGCCACAGCCAGTGCTTGCCAAGCAGCAGTGCCTTTGACAACTGCGTACAGCACAGCCCTGCTGCTGGCTCCCCACTTTTCACTCCTGTCCAATCACACTTGCAGCCACGTTAAAAGCACAAGCACAAAGCCGAAGGCACATCCCTGGGCCTGTCACACAACAAGCATCAGCAGCAATTCCAGCTGTAAAGTTTGCTTTCCTTGACACACAGTTTACTTTCTCCATTCCCCCGCATCCCACTCCTGCCACTTACCCCTCACTCCAAAAAGGCTCTCGCAAACAGGCTTAAGCTTTAAATAAATAAGGGCTTGGCAAGTAGCAACCAGCTCCTGTTTCCCTCCCTACCACCCCTGCTCTCCCCCCCGCCACCTCCAACTCTGAGCCGTGGCGCAAGCAGAGCTGGCGAGCGCCGCGCAGGCATAGAAAACAAACACGTGGAGCAGAGCCAGCTGTGAAGTTGGATTTGGCATACACTGTTTGCAAAAAGAATGAAAGCACATGGGAGAAGGGGAAAGGGAAGAAAGGGGGGGTAGAGTGGGGAGCTGGGGTGCCCTGGCCTCAAGGGGAGAGTGTGACTCTCTTACAAAGCCCTGGCACATGCCTGCAGGAGGGTCTGAATGCATGGGTGCTGATCTTATGCCCTGTGAGGATACGGAGGGGAGAGACAGCCCTACAGCCACATTTCCTGAGCTATTTGGCATCACACTTCCCCACCCCCACTCCTAGGGAGATGGACTGTTTTCGCATGCGCTTGTCCTCCCTCCCAGGCAAAATTAGTGTGTTCTGATGCAATACGTGAAAAATAAATACACTTTACCCCCGGGGGCATGCAATTCTCCCCCTTTCTTTCTCAGGGTTTCTTATTTCCCATGCACACTATGCTCCAGGGCCCCACAGCACAGGAAACGCTGATCCAACTGCCCCATCACCTTGGCTGAAATTACAGATGTTGACAGCACATATTTACGCTAATTCCCCTCCTAACTACCCCTTTCTGGAAGCGTTTCAGGTAAAATATCCCTCCTCCCAAACTCAGGCTCCCAGGAGATGTCAGCTCAGGTATTGTTTATTATTCTCCCCTCACCAGTCTGGTCTAGCCAAGGGAATGGCACTTACAGGCTTTAGGAATGGATCACCTATGGCCTTACATCAATATGAAGGTTTCCCTCGCTCTCTCACCTCTCCCAGTCATCTCCTAGCAAAAAGAAACAGAAGTCTATGCACTCTGCCTGGTTTGGGGTAGAATCCAGCGATTTGACGTGGTTTGCTTGTGGTTTCCACCCAAAACCATAAACCAGCCCAGGTTTGCCTGGAAGGTCCTCAGCTGTGTTTGGAGGCTGTAAGAAAAGCAGCAGTGTCCTACCTGGTCTTGGATCTCATCCAAAACAGGCCAGCAGCTGCACAGATTAACAGCCCAGCCTGACCACCCAGCCACCTGCAGACATGTTTTCACCAGTCTCATTACCTCCTCTGAAACACAGTAAGATCTTTACCCTCTCTGGGCCAGCCACCAACATTTGTCCCTCAGCATCGCTCAAACCGACAAACTGACAAGAGGCAATATTTGGACAGGGCTCTTCCTGAGTACTACATTATGCATCCTGATCACAGCCAAGGAAGGCAACTTACCTTGGAGAAATCTTGCAATTGCCTTTTTGTTCTTGGGTGGAATTTACTGAGGGGCCAAAAAAAGCCATGGATTGCTGCAAACAAAGCATTGCTAAAATCCAATCATCCTACTCTGTCTCTCTTGGAGGCAAATTAGGTACTTGCAAGACAGAGAGGGATAGAAACTCATAGTCTTGGAGGTTATGATGCCACACTTCTGGATTCACTTCCTGTATTGGACAAAACATACCCCTGTCTTGTGTCTCAGCTTGCCAGGTTGCAAAAACAGGAATAACAAAGCCCAGCTGGTACAAGCAATAACCAGATGAACATGAGTCAGACAATTTCAGATTCTCAGATGAAAGGTGCTAGACAGGTATGGAGTGTTATTATCTCTACTGCTTCCTGGTAGCCCCAGGATTTTTGAATTAGTAAAGCAGAGATGTTAGCATCCTTGGGATACTGCCTCAGTAACTGAACCAAGAAGGGAAGGGCAGGCTGATTGCAGCAAGGGGAAAAAAACATGAATTTGCACCACACACAAAATATTTTGGTTAAGAGACACAGCAACCAGGATATTGACAACAGAGAACAGGGTAATTCAGTGGGGTCTGTCAGACTAAACTTTCTGTAATCATAGACTGCAAGGAAAGTGTTTGTCAAGCAAACATTCAAACATCCAGCTGCCAAGAACTAGGTAAACAGAGAAGGAGAAGCAGCAGAGGCAATGTGGCACATTTGCAAATACCCCATAACCAGCAGTCACAGGCCAAACAAGTCCATCAGCAAGCACTAGTGAAGCCAAGGGGCTGAGCTCCAGCAGGAGGACCCACCACCAGGATGGACAAACAAGGAGCAATTCATGTCTTCAAAATGTTTTCATCTAGAACAGAAATTGCAGACCTGGGCAGGTATGGGTACAGCAGTCTGTGTGGGTTCAATGGACACTTTCCTGCCCCACACACAAGCAACCACCTGGGCGAGTTTTGAAATGAAGCCAAACTTCAGGTGAAAGAGAGTCCTCCAAGACAACGAGCGGTACCCAACAGCTATCATGCTGTTTTAGTCCCACTTTACCTAGAAACCTGTGGCAGTAGTTACTGTGCTTACGAGGAGCCAGAGAGCAGGGCCAAACACACCACAGATCCAAGGGCAAGCCAGCTGATCCCAGATCAGTGGTGCTGAGCAAGTGAAGGGAAACGTGGGTCTCCTGCTTCCCACCCAAGTGCCTGTCCATCTGTCAGCACTTCCCACCCATGGTACACAAGACTGCTGAGAAGGGTGCCTGGATGACTTAAGAGGGTCCAAGAAAAAGGATTGAAAATACCCAAGTTCAGACATACTGTGCAGTAAGCTGTGCACATGAAATTTCCAACCAGGTCTGCTGACTTCTATGGGAAAGCATTCAAGACTGCATGTCAAAAACAAACCTGAAACCCATCACAGGAAATTCTGCACATGCATCTTTTAGCCACTTGCCCTTATTCTATGCCACCTCAACCCAACAGGTGACACCAGAGTGCACTTACATTCATTTCCTACAGATCAGACCTCTCTTGGCTGTCTAGAAAGAAGTGTGCAAAACACAAGGCATGTTTAAAGGCCAGCAATGGATGCACCATTTCTCTGTTAGTTACTGGCCATTGTGAGATGCACCCACAATGGTGCTGCTATAACCACCCCTCAGCATGTCTGTAGCCCCTTGCAATCTGTGCAAGTGATCAAAAACTCACATGCTGCAGCCAAAGATGCTGGGAAGAGGAAGTTCCCAGTCTTCAGCCCAAAGTTACCTGACCCATTCTTTGTAGCTGAAGACCGTGTTTATGTTTAGGAGGTTCATGGGAGGATTAGGGAAGCTGTTATCCCCCTAGCTAGAGAAAAAGGATTGTGAGAGATCAAAGAGCCAGAGACTGCTGGTCCTCAGGAAGAAGAGGTTTGCAGGTTTAGTTGCGGTGAATAGTGATTCTGAGTTTACACACGGGGACTTTGTGCATTTTATGCATACAGCATTGTTCCGCTCCAGCTCTGAGGGAAGACAGTGGTTTTTCACAGGAGAATCCCTCCCAGATGGAAAAGGATGGACATCTATACAAAGAAACAGTCCAGTACCACAGACACTGAGGTTTTAATCAGAAGATAAATGAACTCCTCTGGAGTCCTGACACAAGTGCTCCAGGTATTTATAACCTGGAAGATATCTTAATGAAGAGACAGTTACTTTAACTTTCCCTTCTCTGCTCCCCTTCTGCATCCTTACCCTCAGTTTGCTACTGTGCAACAGCCCTGAGGCAAACTAAATGAGCAGCCTACACATCATGCAACATTTATGGCCCAAGGCAGTCACAAACAGAGCAGCAGTACATGCCTATGGAGGTTTTCCACTCCCTATACCCTCCAAATCCACAATTTTCTCACATGGGAGACTGGCTCAAAACAGAGAGGAGGAACCAGTGCTGTGACCTCCTAGTGGTCCCCAGCACAACCATGACCTATCCAGGGCTGGGGCTTGCTGCTGTCCCAGTCCCAGAAGTGCAGGGCTCCTTTGGTCAAAGGACAAGGTGTTTCCCAAACACCACAAAGTAAAAGTTCCCTACAACAGGAGCAGCTGAAGCACAGTTCAGCAGCATCCCAACTCCCACCAGGTGCTTTTGGCAAGACACGAGATAGCACAGCACTCCTGACCCTCTGTAAGGAACATACTGATCTTGCTTTTCCAGCAAGTGTTGGACCCTCACTCATAAATAGGTGCAGATTGCTCATCCACTCATTAGAGTTTCCAGTAAAAACTTTGGACTGTTGCTAGCATTTAGTCACAACAGCAGACTTTGGCTTGAGAGCATTCAGATCATCTGAACCACAAAACAGAGCCCTGGACTCCCAGGTCCAGGAGTTTGGTGTTTCCCAGCATGGCAGAAGTGGGTTGACAAAGGGTTAAACCTGTTATAACTTCAAAAATCGTTCTTTGGTTTCTGAAGCAAGAACATCTTTGGCTGGGTCCCCATCTGGGAAATGACATCCCGTCCCCCCTCTCTTCCCCCTCTTCTCCCCCTGAACTCAGAACAAAGCACTGCACTGCCCAACAAGCTCCTCCACTGTTTTCATCTTGGTCCAAACACTTCTTGCGTTTCAACTTCTGCCAAAAAAAAATGCATAAAAAAATATAAAAAAGGCATGTGTGGGGCAGGGGGAGAGGAAGCAGAGAGAGTAGAGGGAAGTCATTAAAACTGAATCTTGATTAGTTACCACTGGTGGAAAAAGGACAGAGAGGAGAGGAGATTTTTTCTGTTGTGATATGCATCTTGGAGCTGAAACCAGTAGACCTAGAGGAGACAAGACTTTTACACACAATCCTCCACCTATGACCAAAACTAACTTGGTTTACCTTTTCAGTCCACCATGTGCCACTCCACCATCATGAGAAGAGACATCTTCCTCAAAACAATTTCTGCTAATCACCACACACATTTTCAGCACTCACATAGCTGTAGCTCTCAAGTGTTCCCCTACCCAGCACTGAGCCCTGTTGGCACAAGGCTGGAGGACACAGCACAGCTGGCCAGCCCTTGCTGGCTTTTCTGCCTTCAATATCAAACACAAAGGCTTGGCCATTGCAAAGCCATAGGGAATCCTGGAGGAAATGAGCCTGGAGAAGATGGCTTGTGCATGCTTTGTGGATAAGCTGGATGGGCCAAATGAAGAGTCCAAGACTGGCTTTGTCTCCAAAAACACACACCCTCCAGACAAAAAAAATTAAACAAATCACACTGGCCAAAGAAGCATTTAAAAGCAAAATAAAAAATCCAGTCTGTAATAGCTGAACCCAGGGACACACAGAACATGTTTTTTGTTCCCTCAGTACCAAAGCCCTTGGTTTCCCCTCCTCTTCATTCCAGCATTTCCCCATCAGGGGTGTCAGAGACAGTTCAAGTTCTCCCAGCAGTTTAGACAAAACTGGGTATTGCTGCCCTGAGGATAAGTGGCTGGGGTCTATGGCAACTGAGGAGATTTGGAGAGCTGAAGAGCTGGGCAGGCTAAACCTACTGCCTTTGGAGAATGACCAAAGAGTCACCCCTCCACCATCCCTACGGCCTGCCATAGGCTGGTGCTTAACTCCAGTATTTGGCTTCCCAAGGTGTGACTTTGGCTGACAAGGCTGTAGGGTTAGACCACTTTGATTCCTCAGAGATTGCTTGTGCTACAGCAGGTGCTCAGCAGCACGTCAAAGAGAGGGAGAGATTAACTCCTTTTTAAAGTATCTCATTACTGTTATATTTTAAAACACAGCTGGCTGAAAATTTTTCAGCAAAGCTACAAATAAATAGATACTTTGAGGAAATTTCCTGCAATTTGAAAACTTTACCAACTGGTCTAGCCTTTATCAGATTATATTCTCTCTCCAAAATGCACAAGCTCCACTTGCTTCTGCTTTCTCTCCTATTAGGACCAAACCCACTGAACCATCAATAAAATTTTAAGATTTCACTGCCTGTACTGTTTAATATGTCAACGAACACCCTCCTGATCAGCACAGCAATCACATAACTCCTTTTTGTTCCACCTTGTGACCTTTCACTTTATTTGTAATTGGAGGTATCACCTCCCCAAACCCAAAGATCCAGACACTAAAATCATTATCTTCTAGCTCTCTCTGCAAAGTACTTCTTTTCCATGATCTGAGATAGATGACAGAACACAGACAACCGGGACTAATAGGTTTTCCTCCTCCTTAGATCGTCCCACATCTCTTCAGCAGCAATGCCTCCATTCTAGTCAACTTGGTTTAGGAAGCAATCAGTTTCTACAGCTGTGGACAACAGTCAAAATCACCATCTGTCATGACATCCTACATAAAATAAATAAGAAAGACAACACCACCCACTACCACCTATTAGCAGACTGTTAAGGAAAGCAAACAATCACCCACTTCTGAAGAAGCCTAATACAGTAGGAGCATTTCACTTCTAGTCCATCCCTGCCTGCCTGTAGCAGACAAAGCCTGTTTAGTACCCTCTGTACAAGACTCTGCTGTAACATAAACAGCAAATAAAGTCCTGGGTTCAGTGGAGAAAAGGTGCCCTGTGAGTGAGGCTCTGTACATGAAACAATGGAAATGCTTGCCCCAGAAATGCTGCCTTTCTACAGTACTCCTCATTTTACCATGATGGTTCCCATTTAAAGCCCCTTCAACCTTGAAAGAGACAGCTTGGAGCTCCCAGTCCTCCTTACCCCAGTGCTAACCCACTCCCTGTAGCCCAAAAAAGGAAACGAATCATGAACAAAACACTTCCAGTACTTTTTTTTCCAGCCTATTGTTATATGACTGCATTTGGAAGCAAGGGAGAAAAAACAAATACATGACTGTGGTCAGAGTCTGGCCTAGAATTTGGGAAGGGAAAAAAAAGAAACCTCAAAACCCAAACCCAATCCTTGTTTTATATGTTTAGTCATTTTTGGAGAAAACTGTAAGCAGTAAAGAGACCAAGAATAAACACTGACACCAGCTCCTAGGCTTTGGAGGGGGACAATAGCAGATTCTAATCAGTTCTCCATGTCTCAGTGTATTCTGTTCCACCCAAGACATTCTTAAAAGCCTAAACCTAATAGGGTAATAGTCTAATCGAAGAAGTCTACCTCTCCTTCTGTTGCAAAGGACTACGACATTTTTGAGTTGTGAATTGCTTCCTTCTTAATGTAAAAATCACCTTCGCTTGAGAGGTGATAGTCCATATTTCACAGAAAAGATCAGATTATGCTCTCCAAAGACTCACCCACCAGTGGTCTGGGAGAACATGGCAAATCCCTAACATTTGCTTGTCTACCAGGGAAAAAAAATCTAAAACTCATGAAGATCCTTATATTACTGTCCAGTAAAGGAATTACCTCATTTTAGAGAGATGCTTTAAGAACTCCGTATTAGGTGCTTTAGGAAAGCCATCCTCTGCCTCAAGGACATTTATCTCCAATTGCTTACAGGGACTGTCAATGCTGTCTCTGAGAAGGGAACTCTTTGACTCTCCCATAGCACAAAATAACCCCAGAAAAAACTTTCACTTGTCAATGCAAAGTTATCTGAAGACCAGTTCAGCAGGTCTCTCCACAGATAAACAGCACAACAAATATTGTCACTTGCTACAGACGACAAATGCAGTATTAGAAGTAGAAAGAAATAAGTTTTTCCCCCCTCCCCCCAGCAACTGGGAAAACTCAGCTATCTAAGAGAAACATAAAATCAGAATTACCATTAGGGAAATTATTAGCCATTTCTTAATCTGGAAAGTACCATAAACTCTTTTAGGAAGAAAAGCACTCAGTTTTCAGAAAATGCTGCTCCGTGATTTTAGATCCAGTTGCACAGTTGGCACACTCTGATCTGGGATGGGTAGAACAAGCTGTTTTCATATAGTCACATTCACACACGCTGTGGGATTTAATAGTTCCCCAGGAAATAGATAAGCTATACAAACATAAAATGTTACAATGGGACAAAAAGCAGCTTAAAGAATTCCCTCTGCAAGCCCAACAGGGAAACAATGACAATTTCCCTCTGCATTTCTCACCAACTGAAATTTTTCTGTTTCTCTGTTTTGCTCTTCTGATAACAAGCATCTGTTGGGATCGTCCTTTGCCATGCAAGAGTGGACTGCAACCATCACAGCCTTCAGGGTTTTATACCCCAGCAAACCCTCTGCAGACCCTCCTCTGTAGAAACCACAGTTAAACCTCTGCTGGTCTTACCCATCAACTACAAAGTTCTTACATGGAAAATTACTCTTTTTTTGCAGCCCCCAAGTAGCTGAAGCAGACCTTCATAAAAAACACAATGACCCTTTAGCAAAGGTGATCTCTTGACGTTCCCCAGATATGCCTTTTGAAGGATCTTTATTTTAGGGTCTTCCTTCCCAGCCCTTACCTACCACCGTTTTTTCTCGTGTATTTCTTCAGCAGAAAGCTCTAGAAGCCCAAGTCGGAAGGCTCCCAGATAGAGCTGACCATCTGCAGCTCATTAAAGGCTCACTGAGCCTTTCTGGCCTGGTGCCTGCATGCCCCTTGCAGAGGCTGGCACTTCAGCACATGTCATGTCCACTGGCTCCTGAGCTGCTTCTCTGGCTGCCTGTATGGAGACAGGTCAGCATAAAACCCTCCCAGTTTGCAACATGCTGTGAAATCAAACACTGGCAGAGACTCGAAAATGTTGCCTTTGAACGCTCAAGCCCCAGTCCACCAGCTGGGGGAGAGAAGGGCAGGAGAGACATGGCTCTAATTTCTCCAGAATAACCTCTGGGGAGGCAGCAGCCCCGCCTGCATCTGCAGGCAGCCACTCTGCCCGGGCAAGGGCTCCCCAGACCCGCTCTGACATGCCAGTGCTCTGCACTCCCCTCAGGTTGGTGAGGGCTGGGAGCACCTCTCCAGCAGTGGGCTGGTGCCTGAGGAGGCACCCCTAGTTGTTCCTTATCAGCCTTCCCCAAAACAAGTAAGGGCAGGGGCATCCAGGATATGGCCCAACAAGCCTTTCTCAGCCCCAGCAACTGTTGCTGGCAGCAGAGGGACCTCAGGCAAGGAGGGGAAATTAAAGACAGAAAAGGGGAAGAAAGGAGAGTGTAAGGACCTGGCGGGGGTACCCACATCCTTAGGGAGGCAGCACTCATGCAGGGAACAGGGGCACACTAGAAGCCTCAGCTGCAATCCTGTTCTCTCTGGGGTCTGAGGCAAAACTGAAAGGCATGTGTGCGCCAGGAGAGGGGAAGAGATTATTTTCCCTAAGCATGAGAAGGGATGGGTGGCACAAACCCACCCTGTTCCTAGGTTCAGCAGGACAGAAGTCAAGGCAACAGCTATGTTGGTGCCACTTTGCAGTCTCATTCACATGGAGTGACCTGGGACCAACAGAGAAAGAAAAAGCCATAACCATGCAGCTGTCTGACATCTTCCACCACTCTTCCATTTCCAAGGCACTGACTGAGCTTTCGAAGGGTGCAAACACCTCATCTAAGATCTCTCTGTAATTCAGTTATTTGGCTTGCAGTGATCAAATCCACCTGCAAAATGGAGGGGTCCTACTTCAGACAGGCTCCTCTTCCTGCAGAGTAGAGCAAGGAGTCATCTCTTCACTGAGACATAAAGAGCCCTTGGCAGCACAGTGCCATTAAAACCAGTATGTTTCAAAGCACTCCTCTAAGCAAAAAGCCTCCAGCTGCAGTTCAAGCTGTTACTCAGTCAGCAGCAGGACATGGCCATGAGCAGCCCTTCAGGACAGCTTGTCCACAGCTTTTAGCAAACAAGTACATACCAGAAGAGGATGCATGTGCATCCCCACCTGCTTCCCCAAACAGTGCTCTGAGTCAGACAAGAAAGGAACCTGCTCAGGTTTCACTGAAACAATCCTATTGTTCTTGAGTAATAGATCCCAGTTAACCCATCAAACCAGGTTTCGCTCATGTCCTGCCATTGGTGTCCACACAGCTGTTCCATCCTGGGCTAGCACTGTGTGCTGAGGGCAGATTAGCATTCAAGTACACCTGTGTGACCCCAGACACATGCTCAGTATGGCCTGCAGCTCTCAGAAAGAGCAGGTCTTTGTAATCCTGCTGTCCTCTCATCCCTGTTTCTTCCAGCATAAGGTACCTCTGTGCTGACCACAAAGGTGTGAACATCTCCTCTTGCACCTGGGCACATTGCAAGTCATGGACGTGGCCTCAGCAGCATCTGTTGAAAGTTTACCCTTGGCTCGTGCACTGAAAAGCAATGCCTCCAGAGCAGGAGGAGCACAGTCCCAGATTCCCTGTGGCAAGAAGGCACACAATATTTATGTAATGATATTGTTTTACTTGAGATTGCATGCTGCAAGCAAAACACTTCTATTACACTGGCTCTCTGCTCCTCCAGCTATCATTCAAAGCACAGTGCTGCAACTGAAAACTAGGTGACAGGAGAGAATTAAAGACATAACCGGCTCCTTTCCTTTCCCTCCAGCCACGCACTCTTGCTTTCCACCTGTCGCTCCCCAGCTCCACAAGACCAGCGGCCCACCCCAATGTAAGGCATGTCACAGAGGCAAGATGCCACCAGCAACACCTGCAGTGCCATGTGCCCCATGTGGGAAAACCACTCACCGGAGCACATGTAGCCACATCACTCCTACTGAGATGTGAGCTGAGGGCTAATGAAGATGAGACTCTGAAATGGGCAACTCTCAGCTTTGGCAGACACCCTTCAGTTAAGCCCTAGCGACCCTTAACTTTGACCTCCCCTTCTGATGAGCAGGGCAAGGTGGAGGATGGAGCACAAGACTGTATCAGGCAACATGGGGTCTGTACTAAGCTCCAGTCCTGGCCTATTGAGCTACTCCAAGGCATGTGTCCTTTCCATGCTCTGTTTTAAACTTCTTTTCTGCATTAGCTGTGCTGTTTTGAAGGGGGATGTAGAAACCATCTCCCACTACAGGTTAACGTGGTCTCTATCATAGCTGGGTCCCAGCCTCAGTTAAAACCTGTAGACACAACTGTAATACAAATAATAATTTAGGTTTTGGAATTCGGTGATGGCGGAAGATGGCACCGCAGGCTTTTCTCAGGCCTTAATCCAGAGAGTCAAGAAACCTCTACTTATCTTCAATGCTGAAGCAATGCAAAAACTAGGGTTTGCCCACATTTTTGTGGCTAAAGAAATTTGCGCTTGTTTGCTTGGTCACTACTTTGGGAAATTTTTTTAAAGGTGGTTCTTTCAAGTGGCACAGAGGCTGGGGATGTCCAAAGCTATCGCCAGGGAGACAGATTACAGAGTCAGGCATCAACGATAAACACAGCTTGCCACTTGCTCTTGATGCCATTTCGTTCTCTTTGTGCTTCTATTCTCTCCACAAATCTGCAGACCAGGCAACCGTGAGGAAAACTGGACAACTGTATATTTAGCAAATATGTTCCTGTCTAAATTGCTACATGATGTAAGTAGCTGACACTTGCTTCACCAAAAGACCACGGGCTTCCTGATGCCATCAGTAGGATCCCACAACTCATACTGCACATTTACATATCAGGCAAGTACAGCTGGCTCTGGTGAGAGTACAGGTAGACTTGTGCCTGTTGTGTGAGACACAGGGCTGGCTTGTCTTGCTGTAGCAATGTAAACCCTATCTCTTCCCTAATGCTTCCTGCAACTGACTTCTCACCTGTCTGCCAAGAGGGAAGTAGGGTCAGCAAACATACACCTAGGCTCCAGCAGCACCAAGATATGGTACTGACCTCTCTTTTACAGAATCCATCACTGAGCTAATGTGCTGCATGTTCACTGAGCGTAGTTGACCGTGATCCTGAGACCTTCTCCCTTTTTGTTGTCTGGGTCTGGAGCTGGAGTGACAATATGCTAAACTACCCTTGCAACCTTCAAAGCAGCTCAGGTACCCAGAGCAGCAAGTTCCTCAAAGGTGTCCAGCCCTTGTGCTGCCCTGGACTCTTTCTCTATAGCATTACACAGGTGTTCAGGCACAAGCTGGCATGCAAACAGGAGCTCTGCTCCTCACCTGCTGGAAAGCAAAGACCTTTGCCCTTTAGGCCAGTCCCAGACACTCTCAAAGCAGCACCTGAGTGATGAAACACTGATGATGGGCACAACCAGAGCAGCTTGTATGACTCTCTGAGGAGGTCTTCATGTGCCCCCTTCTCACAGCCCTGTCTCACCCCACAAGCCTCCAGCTCCAGAAGATGGAAACCAGATACACCACTTGGACTGCTGAGGGGTAGGGAAATCCCCACCGGACTCACGACCTGGTAGATATCAAGCCCTCCTCCTGCAAGTGTCCCACAGCTCTGCTGTGGTCTGGCTGACCATGCCACAAGGCCCTAGAAACAGTTAGTAATGGGATGCTCCTCATCTGATTCAAATCCCATTACAGTTGGATAATTAGGGCATCTCCTTCTGCCCAGATGACTTTGGCTTAGAAACTGCACTTCAGCTGCCTGCAGGCCAAGATGTGCCTGATAGCCCCTTCTGAAATAGAGTCCAATTCCATGCAGGAGTAGGTGGTCAGGACTAACCCGGACAGCTGTTACACTGGTGACGGTGGGATTGTACCACTAACCCAATAAATGTGACCCTGCACTTAAAAGTGAGAAGGAGAGTTGTCTCGTCCCTCAATGCACAAATCTCATTGACTCTCCACCACAACATTAAAGCCAGCCCAGGTATTTTGAAATAATCCACACACTATGTTTTTGAAAACATCTCTTAACACTGGGACTCAAACCCACCTCTTCAATCTGACAGGGCTTGGGTTTGTTAAACAAGCAACTTTCCTCTGGGGACATAAAAAATAAAAATCACATTCCCATCACCATTCAGGAAGGAACCTGTCACCGACAGCAGCAGGCTCTAAAGAAACAGGACCAGCTAGTCCTTTTTACTACCCATGGTCAGGAACTTTCCTGCTCCCAAGGGGACTGCCATCCAGCAGAGTGCTGAAGCAATAAGAATGCTCTCCACGTCAGCTACAGCTCAGGGAGTAACTTGGGACAGAAGGCACTAGATTAGGTTTCTGCAACATCTAGAATACTATTGGCTTCCAAATAATTGTCTATTTGTGTGCGTGCATGCACAAGAATCTTCATTCCATGGCCTGTCTTTGTGCCAACATATTCCCAGCGCTGTGACTCTCTTGGGACAAGGCCCATACTTGTATTCAATCTCGGCTTTGGCTTCCAAACACTAAGGTTTCAGATTATGTTTTAAAAAACATTTTCTCTGGCAACTGGGCTGCTAATGGATTTGATGTTTTTGCTCTCACCTCCTCCCTACCTTTAAAAGCTTGGCACTAAAGGGCTTCTTTGAAGATAAGGCCAAATTTGCAATTTAAGGGGAGGAATTTCATAAAGTAGATTTGAAGGGATGAAGGAAAAAAACAATGAACCCAGGAGCCACTTTGCCTGTTGAGATGTACACTGTACAGTACATAGGATTACAATGGCCTCTCTGTACCACCACTGGCTGTAACCAGAAATTCGCTGCTGCTGCAGTGCTACTACCTACGCTGGACTCCCCCAGCGTCACACTCAGAGAGGGGCTTCTCTACAGCCACACACCCACCTACCCTCCAAATCAAAAGCAAGTTGCAGCCTTTACAGAGCCCACATCCACCCAGCAAGCAGGGAGAGACACCCCCAGAGGCAGCCACAGGAGCCTCCCAGTGGGCTGTCAGTGGCACAGGAGGCTCTCTGCTAAAACTGTTGTGGTCCTTATCCAAGAGGTTTTTCGAGCATCAGCAAATCTGTGGTTTCTCTTGACCTCCAGCAGACCTGTTCTCCACACCACAAGGAGGCAGGGAAGTGCCACTTACACATTTTTCAGGTGGAGAACCGAGGCAAAGAGCAACCTGTCCCAATCTGGGAGGAAATCTGTGGTGTAGCAGAGACCGAAATGCAGTTCTCTTCACATCCCAGGCTTGCACCCTAAGACAGTGGCATCATTAAGCAAAGAGGCTGCTCTCCCTAAAAGTACCAGGATAAATTACAGTGGCACTATCAGAGGAAGCTGCACTTTGCATATAAACCCTTTATCCACATTCGATGTTTATTTCTCAAAGACTACCTCAGTAGGTTTATAATACCACAGGCTTTTTAAACCACTCTAAACTCAGCACATGAATTCACAGGGCTCAGCCTAACCTGTCCTTTTGTCAGATAGAAGAAAAATAAAAAGTAACCTCATTTTGGTATTTGAAAGTTGATGGCACAGCTCTGACAGGGATATTGACACCCTTTTCCTCTCCACTCATGATCTAAAGATCAGCAGAAGGGCCTGATGTACAGTCTTTAGACACACAAGCTTGTTCAGACTCGCTGAGATAGCAACCAATGAACACATCCCTTGCATTTGGCATGGCCCCAGGTCTATAATTGTGCATAGGTGTACAACCTGCTGCCTAATCTTCTTGCCACAGTGGACCTGAGAGAGCCAAAATGGCATTGCTGCTGCAGGGCTCAGGGTGAAAGACTTACTGCTTATGCCAAGCACAGAAGTTAATGAAAAATGACTGGTTTCCAAAACACCATCTGGCTTTCACACACATATATAGAGACACCACAGTCCAAAACCTCTGTGAACTTGACAACAGTGGGTTTTCATAGGGGCAACACATTGTGGTGTGGTTTGGACTTTACCCAGCAAGCCTCCAACATGCTGCATGGGCACAAGGTGCAGTCACCATCCTCACATCTAAGGGGAGCTCCGGGAAGGGTTTTGGACACAGGGCAGCAGCCTCTTAAGATCAGCCAAGCAGAAAGCAAGGATAAAGTTTGGCTCTCACCTCTGTACTGGCACAGTGCCCATAAGGAGAGAGAAGAAGCTTGAGCACGTCCCACACGCTCCCTGAAGCACATTTCCCTCCATCGATGCCACCAGAGCCAAAATAAATTGGCACTGCCTCTTACTCAAGAGCTCCTACAATACTCAATGCCAGCCCTGAGAGCCCCTCTCAGGCACCCTGTCTGCGCTGTGCCAGGTGCTCTGCTAGCAAGCCCATCAGGCCTCCCATCCCATTTGCCCTTTTGCAGGGAAGAGAGGCTATTTTAATAAAAGGAGCATGCAACATCCTCAGGGCAGGGATCTGTTGTTCCCTGTTTAAGTAGAAAGCCCTGCATTGCCTGCAGCAGCTTTGGGACTGTGTCAGCATCGAGCAGGTTTTTTTCCCCTGCAACAAATATCTTTCTGAGCTTTTCAGCCAACTTGCTTCCACTGCATCCATACTCCTTTTGTCTTAGCTTTTCACAGACACTCCTACAGCTGTGTTGCTGGAGCACACGCTCCTGTGGAGAGATTTTAAAAGATTCTTATATGCAAACATGCATACAAAGCAAATTTTGAAACCTTCCCATCCTGCAAGGATTCTCTCCAGAAAACTGCTGCAAGCACTGTGTTCAGCCAATGGAGCAGAAGATACAATGTCGTATGATTCGGGGCCAAAAGGAACTAAACCAAATACAGGCAATAGAAAAAGATGTTTGTGATACCTTTTGTTGAACAGTTACCCAAAGTACATTTAGAAAACTGGAAGATGGTATTCACCTCCATTCCACCTAAGGAGCTGCAATTCATTTGGTCATTATTTGCCTTAAATTGTTCTTGTGGCCAAGGAACTGGAATACATAACAACCTCAAACTGAGACTGACCACAGGAGCACCAAAATACATGGCAGCAGGTTTTTCCCTCAGGATGTTTTCAGTCTAACCAGAAACAAGAAGTCTCCAAAGATTTTGCAAGAGAGCTTTTTTCTCATGGGATATCCCACCCTAACTGTAGACTTCTCACTGCAAAGTTTTTAGCCCAGGAGGTAACGGTTCAGACCAAGAGATTTGCAAGCCTTGGCCCATAACATGTCAGCAGTGACATATCAAGTCATCTGTGCACACTAGAGAAGTCCACGGGCATTGAGCCTCATCCCTTTGAGGCACTCAGCACTTGATATTACAAGGAACAACCCAACACCATTTACTGCCAAAGAAACTTTTGTTAACCTGGAGTTACATTGGCCTCCTGCAGTTGTAACTAAAGTGAATGACTAAACTGAGCCCAGCTGAGCCTGATGTCTCCAAAAACCCACCTGCAAGCCAATCTGGGCTAAAACAACCAGTGTGGTCCCCAACATACTCTTCCCTGTCATTGCTCCCTCACTTCATGAGGCACAAAAGGTTGGGTTTTGGAAAACAGCCTGTCTTTTCCTGAGAAGCAAGTAATTTTGGAGGCATAGAGGTGCCTCTCCAGCCCTGTGGTAGTCCTGAGGAGGCTCAGCATGACACAGAGGATCCTCCCTGGTACACCTGAGCTCTGCTCTGTGAGACGTGAGGGTGGGTACTGGTTGGCTGGTGAGAGTCAAAGTGGAAAGCAGTATCTGCCCTGCCACAGTGCTCAACACACCAGCACAGGGTCTAGTCCCATCTTCTGCATGGGAACTATAAGGCACAGGGCAGCAAAGGAAATTGTTTAAGCTCACACAGGGCATGTGCACTGGCTGACAGCCCAAACACCTCCACATCCAAACACATGTTTCCAGTTGAAGTGTCTTTCCTGTCCTATCACTCATCTTCCCTCCCACAGCCCAGGTAGGAGAAGTAATAGTTCTTTTTTTCACATTGTGCTTGTTATCAGACTGCAATGTTTCTGTGCTCTTAAGGGCATGTGGCTCAGGAAAAGGCCAGGAAACACTGCCAGGGAGATTTGGTGGTGTTTCAGTCAAGTGTGGTCATTCAGTACTAATGACAAGAAAGCACACAAGGCCTGTCCTACATGGATTAATTTTCTTAACTCAGGAAAGGAAGTTTCTCTTCTGCATCTCTGGGGAGAATGGGGACAAAGCAGGCTGCTTGCTTCATAGACCCTCCTGTTATGCTCCTTGCTTCACAGGCGGCT
This sequence comes from Pithys albifrons albifrons, assembly GCF_047495875.1. Lineage (NCBI taxonomy): Eukaryota > Metazoa > Chordata > Aves > Passeriformes > Thamnophilidae > Pithys > Pithys albifrons. Next base: position 93,225,266 of record NC_092458.1, read on the forward strand.
CCAGCTGGCTCCTGAAGGGACAACTCTGCTGGCCCCAGTCAGATGAAGAAGTTGTAACAGCATCCTGAAAGCATTGTGGGCTTGTCAGTTTGGTAGTGAAGGCTTGGAGGGATCTGCCTGCTACTAGTTTTGAGGGCAGAGCAGAATTTCAAGGACCTGGGTGAACTGGGTAATGATTCACCTGTCTCTCAGCAGAGCAAAACTCCGAGCCAAAAGTCTCACACTCAAAGGGCTGGAAAGTTGTGTCTGACTTCAACTCTCACAGCAAACACCTACTGGGATCTCTTTGGCGTGGTATATGCAAGATGAGTCCCTGTAACTTTATCTGGAGAGGAGAATTAAGAAAAGGACATGGAACAAAACTCCATTTACTTCTTGTGAGAGAGTATCCCACATCCTGCAGGGAGCTCACAGCTCTCCCTGATAGTCCTATTTACTTCAGAAGATCCCCACATGACTCCTATTAGCATGGGAAGTTATTTCACCTTAGTTTCTTTAGGTCACTTAAATAAACAGAACAAACCTTCACTGTAAACAAATGATATGTTTCTGCTGAAATCCTTCCCTGAGCCACGAACCTCAATATCCAACCCATTAAGTCAAAGTATCTGCCATGTATGTATATAGGCATAAATATGGAAGAACCTTCCTCTAATCGTAGGCACACTGAGTCATTTAGTTTCAAAAGAAAAGAAAGCTAAGACAAAATTCTACTTACAAAACGCCCACATTCTTCTAATATTTTCCATGGTAGTTTTTTAGCCCATGGGAAAAGAAACTTAAATGGCAGATTGCAAATGAACGTATCAAAAAGACACTATGGTAGCAATGCAGAAATTAAGAGAATTGGGCACCAAGAAAAACATTTAAGACATGCTGGGAATTACATGCAGTTGCTGAGTGCATGTATGGATTCCTGTTATCCCACTCACATAATGCCACAGAGAGGTCAAGAGAGTTTCTTAAAAACAAACACAGACTAAAAAAAAACAACTTTAATAGACCTGAACTGCCTTTAGCACAATGCCAGTGAAATAACACTTGGGGTACCAGAATTAGTTGGGGAAGTGCCCAAAGATACAGGATTTGTATTAACTACCTTTTGCCAGCCAGGGGTATTAGTAGAAGTCTATTATTTTTTTCAAAGTAAGTATTAGTATTTTCAGAGCACTTTAAAAAATCTCATTTGGACACGGCTACGAATTCAGCATCCCACTTTCTCTCCAACACATTTTCTATTTACAGTCATCATCCAGAGGACCTGCCAAAGTTGCAGTTTGGGCAGGGAGGCACACATGCAGAAATCCTACAACATCCCGCTGCCGGACAGAAAAGTACTTTCCCTGACCCAAATGGCTCCTCATCCTTGCACCAGGGTGAAAAACTCTACAGTTGCACAAGGACAAAAATGTTACTAATAGACTACCCACCCCCACTTTTCTTTGAAGCAGCAGCAGCCCCTTCACAGAGCACAAACCAAAATGCCTTCGCATCTGCTCTCTCATCAGCTTTTGACAAGAGCTGGGGCAACGGAGGATGAATCTGGGGTTTACAGTGCACAGCTTCTCCCTCTCCCTCCCTGCACTGCTCATCGTCCTTCCTGGGCTACCGGCAAGGAGGACGGGGCAAGGTCGTGGACCAAGCTTTTGGCGGAGTTTGCGGCAAGCGCTGGAGCAGGCGGTGTGTGCGTGCTCTGGGCCCTCCATTAGCGCTGGCCGAGCCGCCGAGGAGGGAGACCTGGGGGGCGATGTCCGAGCCTCCCACACCTCACCTGCCCGAGCCAAAACAGCCCCGCACTGGTGGGGACCAGCAGGTCTCCACGACTCTCTTGTCACGTCTCCCGCATCCCTACGCAGACCCCTCGCTCACATCCCCACACCAACTTCCCAAACTCTGTCGCTGCCTGAAGATGGATGGGCGGAAAGCCCAGCGCCCCATCGCCCCATCGCCCGCCACCCCCGTCCGTCCTCCCCCCAGGCCGGGCCCTTGGTCTGCACTCACCGCGGTCTCCAGTGGAACGGGAGGGGGGAACACAAAGATGCCCCAAACGAAAGGAAGCAACAAAGAGGCTTAACTCCAGGAGCTGGGAACTTCCAGGCCGGATCTGCGGGGAATTCACTACACACACACACACACACACACACACACACACACACACACACGCCAAAAAGAAAAAAAAAGAAGAGAGAGAGAGGAAAAAGATTGCGGGAAAGCCTGGTTTTGGGGGTAAGGGGAAAGTGCGGGGCCCTCGGTTTGGGGGTGTTGGTTGTGCTTATCCTGCGGGTTGGCGCTGGGGATGGGGCGCCGCGCTGAGCTCAGGCGCGGCGGGAGGAGGAGGAGGAGGAGAAGGAGGAGGAGGGAAGAGACGCCGGGATGCGGGAAGCCAGACCCTCCATACGGGAGACGGCTTTTGGATGACTGAACTCTCAAACAATTCCCTGCTCTGGCTACTCCTGCCCCAGAGCCTCCCTCCTCCCCTCCCCCTGAGGAGGAGGGAAGAAGAGGAGGAGCCAGAGGAGGAGAAGACGCGAACAAAATAACCTTTCCCCAAAGCCAGGCAGCGGCCGAGCTGTGTCCCGTGCTCGCAGCATCCCCTGCTCGCAGCATCCCCTGCTCGCAGCATCCCCGTCCCCGCAGTGCCACTCACCGGGAGCCGCCAGCCCCCCGCGCCGCGCTCTGCCCGGCAGGCGGAAGCGGGAAAGTTGGGATGAAGTTTGGGCTGGGCGGAGAGAGGCAGGGAGGGAAGCAGGGAGGCAGGGAAGGAGGGAGGCAGCCAGCCCCGCGGTGCGCAGGGGTGTCCCGGGGGGCGCAGGGGTGTCCTGGAGGCCCCGCTGCTTGCGGCGGCTCACGGAGCCCCCGGGTACCCCCCGGGCGAGCATCCTGCCTCATCCCGGCCATGGCGGAGCCCTTGGCAGCCACCAGTTGTAATAAATACCACAGTAAAAAAAATAATTTCTTTCAACCATCCCCTCCCGGGAGGTGCTTGCTCTCACAGAAAGTGCCACAGGCACCAATTTTCGGAAAAAGCAATGACACCGCTCCCTGAGATTAAACCAAACCAGCTCCTGCTCACTGGGTCTCCCCACGCCCAAGGACCAATACATGCCCCAAAACTTCCATCTTTCAAGGCCCTTCAATAAAGACTATCTTGAAACATCTGCTGTCACTGAAGGTCAGGATGGGTTTCTCACATCTTTGCCATGTGCAGAGCATAGATGACAAACATAACCTGTAGTTTCTGAATGTGAAGCTCTTCAGCCTTCAAAGAAGGTGTAAGAGTTGAAGTTTTTCATCATGTCATCATAAGTTTCAGAGTTATTCCTGTTTAGTGGCACTGTGGGATGGGGTTGGTCTGGTTTACCAATTTCTCACACATGAGGATGATGCAAAGGATTTCGGGGGGGGGAGTTCTATCTGGATTTGGGTTTCTTACTTGGTTTATGACATCGGTACTGAAAATATCAAAACTGATTTTTCTGCAGGATTTCCTGAGTTCCAAGGGAATGTGTTTTCATGGCTTCTTCAACCTGCATTTGAATAGATAGGCTTATCAAATTGAACACAAAGGCTTATCAGGTTGAGCACAAACTTCCTTCCTCTGAAATGATAACTTCGCTAATTATCTTTTAAAGTATTGTTTCCAGGATTTGGAGTTTTTCAGTGTTTTTTTCAGTAACACACTCCTCAGGTGCTAAATCCATATGTAGACACCTCACTAAATTGGGCAATTTTTACAAGTGCTAAGACCTCTAGCACCTGCTTTGTCTGAAAAACAGGGGTTTCCTAATTTAGAGCAGTCGTAAACTGTCCTAAATTAGAGCAGAAATTGAATTAGCCCTGACTAGTTTTAGGCTTACAGAGGTCAGAAGAAAGAGGCAAGGAAACAGAATTAGAGCTACTTTGTGCAAAGAAGTGCCCCAGGGCTTATTTGATGTTAGGAAAATTAAAGATTGCAGCCCTGCAGGATTACATTCCCTGTTTATCCCCAGGGCTAAGGGAAACGGTGGGTGCAACAGTGCCCTTCATACACTGCCCTTCCCATCTGCCTCTTGAAAGAAATGCCTTGGGACGAAGCAGGATTCTGGTTTGTGCAGCCATCTCCTGTTGGCATCCCTAGACAAACCAGTGGCAGTCCTGCTTTCAGGAAGTTCTCTTGCCGCTGTGCTGGGGATGCATGTTCTCGACTGGCACCCATTTATTTCAAATTCCCCACCAGAACTGACTTTTGCATGCCACTGGCCTGTCTGAAGCTCTAAGTAGTGTGAAAATTGAAACTCTTTCCTTTATCCCTAGTTCCTCATAAGGAAGGTTTTACTGTGGGCATTGACCAGGAATAGCCCATGTCTGGGGGGAGACCTGTATCCTTGGAGGTGCCAGAGCCCCCTGATCCTCAGCTACAAGCTTGCGCAGATCAGCCTCGTCCCTCTCTGATCCCAGACAAAATTCCCACTGCTGCTGCCATCGGATGCAAAGGCTCCTCCTTGGGGCCGCTGAATCTCCAGCTGCTTGATATTGTGAGGAGCAAGGCAGGGGGCACAGAGGGACTCCGCTTGAAAGGGCGACCTCAAAGGAAACCGGACCCTGGCATGTCGGCACGATACTCAGTGGGTAACAGGCTCAGTTAAATTTGCTCATTCAGCCAGCTAAGAGGGAAAGTTTTCTCATCTGTCCTGCTATGTTTAATTCATCCTCACATGCCTCCCAATTATGGCAGGAGTAATAAACAGAAGGGGATGTTGGGGGCAGGGGGAGCCAGCCAGGCCCGAGCCACCAAACCTAAATGCCCCCAAAAATCATGAGCTGCTCACTGCTGGGGTCTGTCATCCTGGGAGAAGCTGATCAGCATCCATGGCTTCAAGTCCTTATAAATTTTAGTCCAGATTCAGGCCTGAATTCTGTTGTTATGCCTATTTTTCTCCAGAAATGTACATTGCAGGAGATATGTTGCAGTGATGCTCTCAGGTATCCATGTCTGCCGACTGAGTTAGGCAAAATTCCCAACAAAAGTAAAGGCAGCATCTCTACCTTGGTGAAGGCTCTCAAGTTCATGCCCAAGTTCTTATAGCTCTGCATCTTTGCAAAAATGAAAAAATGGTGGGGGGAATTGGGATATGAAGGAAAAGACAAGGTGGATAAAATGCTCCTTCTCAGAGTGATTTCTAAGCTCTCTGGCCATATTGTGGGAAATTCCTGGTGAGTTTCGTGAAAGAAAGGATAAGGAGGTGATGACTAGCTCAGTCCCAGCAGTGGCCTGGTCTGAGGGTAGTGGTCATGGTCCAAAGTGACCAGAAATTCATCTTGTGTACTCTGCGGAGGAGAGGGGAAAGACTCACATGAGGAAGGGATGTGAATGGGAAGCCCCTGGTTTCAGGATGAGTTTTACTTTGTTTACCCTCTTGTATAGCTATTTGTTACTTCGATAATCCATAGGAAATGGGATAATTTATCTCTCAGCATGTCAAATTAAATAAACAAATAAAACCTTGTTTGGCTGGTGAGAAGCTTAAAAAGGAAAGTGTATTTGTTTAGGGATTCAAGAACTAAGCATCTTTCAGGAGCAGAAGATTAGGAAAGAAATCAGGGAAACAAAGGGGGAAGTGATTCAGTCATCAAAACTCAGCCAAATTAAAGAGGAGGGGTGGGATGGGAGGACAAGACCTGTCTATATTAGGAAATCTCTACTGGTGTAAACTAAACCAACTTGATGTCAGTTTAGTTTTACCAGTAGGGTCCAAGTCAGGGACACAGACTTGGTTGTGAGAAGCTCGCCTTAATGTCAGACAGAAATATCATATGTTCACTGACATTTATTTTGGAATATATACATTACCCCTTGTGCAACACACGCATGCAAGGGGGATAACATTTGTATTCTGAAAAGAAATAAATCTCAATGAATCAGTACTAGCAATGCCCTCTGTCAGAGAGGGGTTGACAACAGGGTATGTTTATTAGTAGAATTCCTATTTCATACATGATAAAAACAATATCAAAGAAACATAGCCCCAAAAAGTTGTCATTCTCCTTTTGTGCAGTGAAAGGTGTATGGTTATAAAATGTTTTATATATGAGTACAGCAGTGTCTGTGCTCTGTGCCGCTCACCTACAGGGGATCTTGTAAAGAACAACCATTCTGTTTGTAGTCATGTCTTTGATAGGAAATATTTGGAGAGTCAGTGGCCTCCCAAGTCTATGAGAAGACTCAGTGCAGGTCCATTTGTTTCCTTGTCTTAAAATGTTGAGGAATCAGCAGCCAGAGAGATCCTCTTGTGTTTGGCAAGTGTTTTATAACATCATTGAACATTTTGGGTGGAGGACATGATCTTTAAGTAAAGGTTTTGTTAATAGGAAATTATGAAATGCAATAGGTAAAACCTTTTGCTTGAGTAAGGAGATCAGAAAAATGCTCTAAATTAATAGCATTCCCCCTGCCCTTCCCCACCCTAGAATCCTGCTTTCCTTCCTCAGAACTTAGCAACAACTCTTACAGTTTAAAACTTTTCTGTGAAAACCAATGCAATTGTAATACTTGTGATCATGACCACACACCTCACTGCCAGTGCTGGGTAGGAAATCCTGAGACTGGATACAAGAGCATCATGAACCTGCTGTGTGCAGAAAGAGGTACTGCATGCCCTCCTGCCTGTGGGTTCATTGCCAAAATCCATCTCAGAGTAATGATAAGAAATGCTCCCCTGATGGACAGGATGTAAAAACATGCTTGTCATCTTTTGCAGTCACAATGTTGTTGTGTGCTATTAAATAGGTGCTGTGTTTTACTCCAGTGAAGGTAACATTTCAGCAGCTGGCATACTTATTCAGATCCTTGATGGAAAATTATTTGGAAACTTTAAGGATGCATGTACAGTGGATAGACAGGACAGGATATCATAAAGTAGTTCACCCTGCCAAGTGCAGATGGGAACTTGGGCAGTAGGTGCTGAAAACAGGACTTTCAAGTGTAAAATGCACATACAATTTCAACATCCTCAGCTCTTTGAAAATCAGGGGGTTTTTTTGGTGTGTGCACACCTTCAGCTGGAAAACATGGCAGAGTGTGAGAAGTTTCAGTGGTTGGGTGGCTTTAACTGATCCTTTTCCCCAGCTATCCATTTTTAGCTTTGCAGAGGTGTCTTAGAAAAAGCAGTTTGTGTCTTCTCATATGAGGTTTCTTTTCTTTCTGTGGAGATTCTGCATGGAAACCTGGTGCTACAGGAGTCAATGGCAGTCTTATTCCCATCAGTACAGACTTGACTTAGTTTAGGATTTCACACTTTTTATGATTCCCTTAATCCGAAGCAGGTTGTTGTGGGTTTACAGGCAACAGTGAAGGTGGGGAGGCATCTTAAAGGCATTCCAGGTTAATGCTGAAGACTGAAAAGATCCCTTTAGCTGGAGCACAGTCCTTAGGTAATTACACCTATGGGAAATAGCTACCTGTCATGTCTATCAACAAGGGAGATTACATTTTAAGGCACACAGATCTCCCTTTACAGCACATTCTGTCTTTGTTGTACTCCTTTTATTCACCTATTATTTACTTGTAATCTCTCCTCCTTTGCCAGTTTCCCACACACCTGTTGCCTTTCCATCTCTATTTCATGGCTTACGGCTTATTCTTCCCCTGTGCTCTGCAACAGCCCTCAAGCAAGTCCTTAACTTCAGCAAGTAAAAAGGCTGAGGATCCCCAGCCTCCTGAGCCCCCACTTGCCTTGCATCTGTCCCCATGCCCCCAACACCCCCCGTCCTGTCCATCACCCACATCCTGAGCATGAAAGCCGGCCGGATTAATCCAGCACAGAGCACATTGTGTGTGAGTCATGACAGGCTCACTAAGGCGTGCAGTGCTGATAAAAGGCAGCTCTGATGGACTCTGTCAGGGATCCCAGAGAAACAGCGTGGAAAAAATCTGCTAACCCACATCCCAGCCTGGCAGCCGGGGCCTGGAGACAGCCAGGCACCAAAGGGACTGCAGGGAAGCCCCTTGGCACTGTCAGGTCTCACTCTGGACTCAGTGTGTGGGGAAACCCCCGGTCCCAGGCATGGGCTGGTGCTTCATGGGACCTTGGAGTCATCCGAGAGCACATGCAGCCAAAAGAGGGCTAGTGAAAGCCCCCAAGTCCTGAGGATGCACCCTGGGGTAACCTCCTTCTCCCCAGAGAGACCAGATAGCCAAAGGTCATTCCTTCCCTCCTAAGTGATGCCAGAGGTGTCACTGTGCCTAAGCCTATCTTCTCCTGCTATGCCCTGGCAGCCAGCCCAGCTGGGGGAGCCTTCAGGAGACTGCTCTTGTCTAACTTGGAGGACATCTCTCAAAACAGGATTATTTTACCAGCCTGCACTTTCCCATTGTTTGTTCGTTATTCTTCATATGACCCTTTTATATCATCTTCATCAATATCTCCAACTCTCTGGTGTTAAGCCTTGAAGACACTGATGCTTGAACCTTTCTAAGTTCTTCTCCTTTTGGTCAGCCAGGTTATGCATTGCCTATCTGCAGTACCCTTTTAATAGTCACCTCTCTTTTTTTCCTATGGTGTGCACATAATATTGTCACCCTTCTGCAATCTGGAGACGCACAGTAAAAGGCAAAAAGAGAAAGAGCTGCTCTTACAGCTCCATGCCTCTGGGCACATAGGGCCTGTTTTGTCTTTTCATTAAGCTGTGCACACATACACTTCCATTGCATTCTAAAGAGCAGGATAGCAAACACCTACCAGTTGTTTCTTTGAAACGTTAGGTACCACATTTTCTTTTAGAAAAAAGAACCATGGCTGATACCAAGGCCAGGGTGCTCAGGAATTTACAGTCTCTGAGAAGGGTTAGGTGAACTTTGAGAGGTTATATAACTTAGTGTTTCCAATCCTTTTTCAATCCAAAGAGCAAAGTAACCTTTCAGGGAAGAAAAAAGAAAACCACGCATTCTTTCATGGTGTGATACGATGCAGCAGCCAGTGGTTATAGGCAAATAAAAATCAGGCGGAGCTTTGAAATTCTGCATTTTCATTTCTGCCAGCTGCTCTTATTTGTCGCCATTTCATGTGACTGCATGTGTTAGATATTGCATAAGCCATGAGTGTATGGATGGGAATTTGGAGAAGGATGCTCTAATCCACTTGCAGACTGCTTTCTGAAGTTTTGCAAGCCATCAGTGCTCAAAATACTCACGATCTAGTCTGCCTGCTGTGTGCCAGACTGTGTTAAACCCCAAACCCATTTAATCCCCTTTTCTGGCTGATGTAAGCCATACCTAGAAGCTTCTTGTGGAAGGCAGTACACTGACTTAGGGAATAGATGTCAGCTGTAATCTTTTCCCTACAATTTAAATTTTACTCTGATATAGTTCATCCCATTACTTCTCATTCTAATATTTTTGGACCACCCCTGCTTAGCATTTACAGGTCTTTGATCTTCTCAGTTGGTCAGACAGATATACTGGGTCTGGGCCCAATTCTCCCTCAGTTAGCCGGGCGTAAACGCCTCTGAATTCACACCAGCTAGATGCAATGTAACATGAGAAGTGTGTGAGGCCCTTTATTCTTTCAGCCTCCCCTCGTAAATCAGCTCCTGCAGCAGCACCTGAAGTCATTTTCTCAAGACCAAAGCATGCATGGAGAAGGTTTTCTCAAGAGTGTAGGGAGATCAAATGGTCTCAGATGGTTTGCTGTTCCCTGCAGCGCTGCAGGCAGCTCAGCCAGGGTTGCTGAGTGTGAGGACCATGCAAAGTACTGTGCGGCACCAGGAGAACTCGTGGAAGGACGATGTTAAGCCACCAGTGAAATTGTAGTTGCATCTGCTTTTTGTGCAGACAGAGCAGTATGATCCCAGCCAAAGGATCAAGCATAATCATGTTTCTGTTTCATCTCAACTGAATACAGAGTCAGTTTTTCTGTCCAATAAGTTTCAATTCATAGTAGCTTCTGGTAGTGAAACTTTCCTGAGACTGAACTGCTAAGTAGCTTGTTTTCGTGGCCTTTTCTGCAGTGTCTCTCATGTGTGAGCTGGAACAAGAGTGAAGCTTTTGCAGTGTCTGTTTGAGGGATGAGTCAAATATTAGTCCCAGCACAGTACTGCCACTAAACACACAAATGCTAGGCAGTACCAAAATTGCTGAGTGCAGTTGTACTATGGTGCATACTACCACCACAGTCCCCTCACTTGCCTCTGCCACTGCTTCCATCTCAGCATGTCCTTGTCCACTCTCCTTTCCCATGTAGTGACAGTGCTCTCCCTGCTGCAGGAGCAAGAGGAAAGACTGGAGGCAGATGTCCTCATGTAGTTTCAGAGGTATGATGTTTGCAGGGTCATACTACATCCCCCAAAAATGTGAGAAATGAAGGGGATAGAGCCAGTTTAGAGGTACCTATATGCCAGGAAGATAGAGCAAATGGCAGCCTTGAGGCTCCCAGCATTACCTTATGCTGCTGTTCCTTGAGGGTGGGCTTTTTGTTGGGTACCTCACATTTTCTAATCTAATTCTTCCACCTAGGAGTGCCTGCAAAGATTTTGACCAACTAAAAGCCAGGCTGCAGCCCCTGCCTCCTGCTGAAGGCCTGCTAACTGCTGCTCAGAGGACAGCATTCCCATGGTCAAGTGGCTGGACTCCCCATCAGGAAAGCACAGTGTTGGTGTAAAGCACAGCACAGCTTGGCAGTTTAGTTCCTGATACCACCACTACAATCACTGCAAAAATAAGTACATTTCTACTTAAGAGATATTCATGTCAAATAGTAGTTTTTAAATAATATATTTGGGAAAAAACAGAAGCTACCTTTCTTTCTGAAAGACAAGTCTGGCTGGTGTCCTGTGACCTTCCAGAGCTGTGATTTTCTAAGGACCCTGAAGGAGATGAATTTCCTTTTTGAACCTCAGTGGGGTTTGGGAGTGGGGTCTTGTGTTTCTTCTCTCCCTTGAATATTCAAACAAGTACTCCTCAGACATCTCTCTTCTGCTTGTCACTCTTTGCCCTGTTTGTTTATTTTTTACACTTCTCACAACCCGGACAAGGCAAACAGGCTAGTCTATTGTTGGTGTGCATCTCTTTCACTGCAAGATTTGTTTATGTCTTAGCACAGTGATGCAATATTTGGGTTGAACGCTTCAAGGGGAAATGTTTATAGAACTAAAAAAATATTTCCATTTGATTTGTTTATAGGAAGTTTTTTCTTGTGGTCTTGGGTTTTGAAAAGGCCTTTGCATGTTTTCTTTTCCGCCTCCCCCACTCCCCCTCTGCGGATTTGGAGTTTGGTGCCAGATTCAGACAGGATAATGCCATGACTGACTCTTTAGGTATTTCTACCCTGCTCAGCACTACATCACTGGTGTATCTTCATCCTGGCCTCCTAGACCTTCCCAATGATCATCCTTCCTATATATTGAGGTTCCCAAACCTCTGCAGGGCTGAGGGTTTTCCAGCCCTGCTGTCCAACAACTCACCTTTGTACGTGAATTACCTCTGACCTGGGCTAGCCCTCAGGCAGAGAAGGCTACACTAACAGGGTAGAGTTGGAAGAGTTAAATGGAAACATTGCTTAGAAGGAAAAACAAAAGACTAATAGGAAAGGCATCTTTGTGTGACCGAGGCTTAACTGAAACCAGGCCTTCTCTCTCTGCCTCAGCCAGGAGAACATGAGAGTACGTGCAGGCAGCCACCGGCAGAGCGTGCACGGGTGTTCTTCTCTGCCTCCAAGCATGTGGGCAAGACACAGCCACTCACAACCAGAGGGAAGGCAGACACTCACTCATGGGGCACTCCCAGGGCATGTGGCCTCCCCTGCCCCCTGCTCCTGCGCAGCAGCACCTGTCATGACAAGCACTTCCCACCACTATGACACTCACACTCTTCATTGCACATCCGCTCATGCCTTTCTGCCCCTCTCCCACCTACTTGGTGTTTCTCACCCAGAGAATGCTCCCAGAAGCTGTTTTACACTATCCTTCTCAGGGCATTGTGTGTCTGCCCTTTTGGAAACACTGAGTACCATGGGACTGCATTCTTGTCACATTAGGCTGATGAACAAGGATGTTGAAAGGATGAAAGTCACAGTTTCTGCCATCCCTGTGGCTTTGGACACAGCTTGCTAGCAAGAGGCATGGATCGGACAAGAGGAGGTGCAGGCTTGCAATTGCCTTGCAATTTTGTCTCCTTGTACCAAAACCAGAAAGAACAGTCACAGGGTCCCTCCAGCCACTGTCCTGCAAAGCTCACCCAACATCATCCATTGCCAGTCTTGTTTCTCTTGACAGGATAAACTGTCAGCGCCTTTCCCTTGTACCTACTAGGGGGTCACCAACAGAGTACAGAGAATATAACATGTCCCAAACTCTTTGAACCCACAAATATCATCAGCCTTCAACATTTCTCCAGGGCACTCCCACACCTATGCCATCATAATTTCAGTACTGGAAATCTTTAGAATATGGCTGGCCCCTGAGCCCAGGTGCAGGTCACTTTCCATGAGCTCATTAACCAGCAGGACTTCACAGACCATCATCTGGCAACAGCCGGTGTAGGAAAAATTACTGTTAAAGAAGTTTCCAGCAACTTTCCAGCTGCTACCTGCACAGAAAACACATGAGATCACTGGCTAAGAGGAAGCCTTAGCTTTCCCCAGCCCCTGGCCATCAGCAGGTGGCCCCGGGGAGGTGGAATGGCCTGTGTGTGCTGTGGGGCAAGGGAGCTGGCGTGTGGGTATGGGGATCATACCCAGATGAACAAATAAAAGCCAGCCCCCCTCGCTTTGCTGGCTAGTGGGCTCTCCTGCAAGGGAGGACTGCGATCGGTGTTTGATTTTCCCCCTGAAAGTTCCTGGCTCGACACGCACCATTTCAGAGGCATGCCAGCCACCTGCTGCTGGCAGTGCCCATAGCCCTCGGGGTCCCACTTCCCAGCACATGCTCCGTCACTGCAGAGGAGCCCAGAACAGCCCTCAGTTCCCCACTCCCACCCTGCCTTCTTCCCAAACCTGAGACTCAGGAAGGAGGAAAAGCAAAGTAATGAACAGGCTTGCTCCAATCCTTTCTATAAGGTAGGGAATGGAGGACAAATGAAAGGAAAATGCACAGCCTGTTTTTCTGCAGAGATGACAGGGAACAAGTGCATGGGTTGTCAGTTTTGTTCTGGAGCATAAGAATGCTTTCAAACTCACCCTGACTGTCACCTTTTCCAAGGGTCAGCAATATCGTAGTCCCTCAGAGACATGTTCAGTGACAGCACTGTTGTGCCTATGAAAGAGCAGGACCCTTCTGGGAGCACAGAAGCCATTCTTTGAGTACATTTGCTCTGTCCTGTTAGTTTGGGACTGAGATTGCCCAAGAGTCACAGCCTCATGTGCATCCCTGCAACCTGTCTGTAGCCTGGAGCAAGCTGGCAAGAGAGGGTGCTTTGTGTCTCTGCTGAGAGAAATACCAAGGTTTTCCTCAGAGGTATCTACAAGGCTGGGTGAAGAAAAGTGAGGCAAATATATTTTGTACAGAATCCCGGCTTGATCAGAACTATTTTATCTGGGTCTTGTGTCTGCAACACATACAGACCATGATAACTAATATGTGCTAGTATATCTTGGCTCTTCACATGTAAGACAGACACCACATCAGCATGTTATTAGGGATTTTAGTGCACTGGGAGCCAGATGGGCAAGGTAGACCAAGTCCACTTACAAACACCATAAGCATAATCCTTGGTTTGTGAGGGAAAACCAGGAGGGATATCACTAACAAACTGTGGCTAACTGCACACCTTCATGCCATCTTGGTACCTTCAGAGAGGTGGTGGATTCACCATCCCTGGAGGTTTTTAAACGCAGATTGGGCGTGGCACTGAGTGCCATGATCAAGTAAAGGGACTGGAGTTGGACCAAGGGTTGGACTTGATGATCTCGAAGGTCTTTTCCAACCCAATCGATTCTATGATTCTTGGACAGGATAACCACACCCTTCCAGGAGGGCAGGTCTGTGGGTTACACTGAGCTGATACAGTAACTATGTCCCTCGGAGATGGTTTTGCACATGTGTTTATATGTTGCTGTTGGATGCTTGGTGATGTTCCTAGGAGTGGTAGAAATAGCTTATTTATTCTGTTTGGCATCCATATCCATTCCCTCTTCTCCTCCCAACCCATAGCCCCCTCCCCCAAAAGCCCAGCTAATGCCTTCCAGATGAGGTGCTAGAAGCTGCTAATTGCACCCGGATCCGTCCTGATTTGTGCTTCAGTCAGCAAGGCACCTCGCTAATGGATCTGAGACTTGGCAGTGCGCCTGGGACCAGTGTCAAAGGAAATGGATGAGAGAGAAGGAGAGAGCGGAGGGGTTAGAGGGAGAGCAGAGAGACTTAGAAAGGAAAACGATCCCTCCTCCTCACAGCGAGGGGCCGAATGTTGATAAGGGCATGTGGTTGTCCCCGAAGGCGAGGTGGTCCTGTGTGGACTGGCAGACAGCAGAGGCACATTGCCTTCTCCTGTTTGAGAACCTACGCCTGTGCTCGGGGCCTGTGCCTGCTCCTGGATGGAGGCTTATGCTTGCACTGGGGCAGCAAGGCAGAGCTGTGGCACACCTGGGCTTCACCAGTTCCCAGACTGCTCAGGTCTTGAGCTTTTCTTATGTGAAGCTAGCAGCCAGCTGGGGGCTGAGATTGAGCTGATGCTCCCTGTTGATCTGGGGCATCTGTCACACATCCCTGGTGGCTTCCAGGGGAAGAGAGGCCAGCTGGGGTATTTGGACATGGATCAGAGGTGGAGAGGAGAGAAAACAAGAGGGAAGGGGGTTGGGGAGGTGAGAGTAGGCGGGATAAGAAAAGAAAGAGGCTTGGAGAGGAAACAGAGAGAATAGGAGATACAGCAAAAAGCAAGGAGCAAAAGGCGAAAGGCAAGGAGAAGTGAAAGCTGGAGAATAAGCCTGCAACAGCCACACTGTGGTCTGAGGAGGCTGTGCTAACAGCCAGAAAGGGCTGCAGCCTCTCCAAGAGCCTCAAGGAAACGATGCATGTTGTCCTGCCTTTGAGACCTGGGACCTCACTGCAGAGCCTCAGGGATGAAGAGCTGCCTATCAACATGTAAATATCTAGGGCTGAGCTTCAATGCCTCACCAGGCTTAACTGCCCGACAAGCAGGTCTGTTTCTGGACACATGGACAACATTAACACAAGGAAACTTGAGCAAAGTGCACAAGCAACCAGGGGTCCAATTGGGCCTCTCCTGCAAGGCCATGCTGACACTATAGCACAGTCCTTAGTGGCCATGGAGAGGAAATGTTAAGGCTGATAGCACTGGGAGTTTTTTCTCTCAGTAACTATTCCAAATTATCTGATCACAGAATCACAGACTATTCTGAGTTGGAAGGGACCCACAAGGATCTTCGAGTCCAACTCTTAAATCAATGGCCCACATAGGGAATTGAACCCATGACCTTGGCATTATTGCCACCAAGTTTTAACCAACAGAGCTAATCCCAGGGTCCTCCAGCTCGATCTGGACTGAGAACCTGAAGACCTCCAGTGCTAGAATCCCATGACCTCTGTTTCAGCATCTCAGCCTGGGGCTGAGTCCTTGGGGATTAGCTTGAGTGTGGCATGAAGCAAACTCCTTTATGTGTGCTGGAGAGCCCCAGGAAACTGCACAATGGTTCCTCTCCATCTTGAGATACCCCTCCGGGTCTAAATCCAGTGGAGAAAGCGAGGATCAGAGAACCAAAGTAACATTGCATAGAATTCCACAAAGAATCCAGGTGCCATCTGGGAGAGACAGGAAGTAAGGTTCAAGGGCAGAACTGCACCAGGTAACTGGGAACAGAGGTGTTTAAACCCACACCAGTGATGTGGATAGATGGGCACTTGGTCTCAACAAGTCCTCTTCATTTCCACAAAATTAAAAAAAGGGCAAACCCGGAACACTTTGGTGGAAGAAAGTGATCAAACAACCTGCCAGGAGGGCCCTGAAGGTGTGTTGCAGCATCCAGTAATCAGCATGATAATCCTGGGAAAGATGCTTCAGGTGAAGCAGAGGTGCCAGACTGAAAGCGGAAAAAGGACAACCAGAAGCAACGAACTGCAATGGGAATCCAGTTGGTTGAAACTAGTAAGGCACCGTGCTAAACACCCTTTGGCTTTGAGTCCCGTTTTCATCAAATTTGCAATTCTTGGCAAAGATCGAAGGGAGTTTCCACTAGACTGTGATTCATTTAGTGAAATCTGATCATGGCCAGCAGGGGAGGGAAGTAGACAGACAGACTGACAGAGAGACAGTGCAATTTGAGCAGAGGCAAGACTGTCAGGCCTGTGCAGAAGGGGCAGAAAGAGGCCTGTTCTGTCTGATAGGAATCTTGGTGGGCAATCTGCTCGGGAAAGACGTAAGGAAGTAGAAGGGCAAACTAATTACAGACACAGTGTGTGCTTGTATGTGCCTACAGACTGATTAGCTCATGTCTCCGAAGGATGTGGAGATGGAAGCCAGTTAATTATCCTTATTAATTTTTCCCCTTTTGTGGTCCTAGCTATTTTTGGAGACCATTTTAAACACAATGCACCACCCAGGTGGTGGCTGCCCCAAAACCCATTGGAATTCCCTATTTGTCTTTCCCTTTCCTTACACAAAGGACAAAACAGTCCCAATGAGAGTGATTCCTTCTTCCCGAAACAAGGACAAATAAAGAAAAGAAAAAGAAAAATAACATATCACGTGCTGGCATGCCCAAATTGCTTCACACTTGCCTGCTTCTGTGCCTGTTGGGGGCCAAAGGCAAGGTGGGTGCCTGTTTCTGCTCTCACCAGGGCCCTGAGACACTGACAGGTCAGTACCCAGGTGCACAGGAAACAAAAGTATAATTGCTATGCAGCTTCTTGCAGTATAGGTACAACCTAGATTTAGCTTCTTTCCAGTCTTGTTGCTGTGGGTATCCACCAGAGGACAGTGAGGGAAACCCTAGCAAGCATCCTGAGGCTATTTCTGACAACACCAGCATTTCAGGCCTCTGCAGTGCCTTAGGAGAAGTCAATTTCTGAGGCAAACCACAGAAAAATCTGCCCTTAAATTTCATCTGCCACCTACTTCCCAGATAGAGGACATGGCCCTGTGTGACACATGAGCTGTTATCTTCTATCACCTGTGACCTTTTGGTTGCTTGGAGAGCTAGGTAAGGAGCTGAGAAACCCTTGGATGTGAATGAGGATGCTTAGGGATTGAGAATTTGGGAACAGACCATGCTTTTGCCTCTGGGTCAGTGTGCAGGCAAAGTGGCAGCAGCACACAGCAGCCTCTGCCAGGAGATGGGGGCACAGCCTGATGTGCCTCTGGACCCACATGGCACTGGCTATGCCCAGCCCACAGCCCCACAGTCCCCAGCCCTTCCTCGCTGGCTCTGCCTTGTGCACTCCAATGTTTGTCTCAGCCCTTGGCGCTTCCTTTGGGGCATGGGGGTCATGTGGTGGTTTCCTGGACTTCAGGTGCTGCGGTCCTGGGGCTTCCTGGGCAACTCTGCAAGAAGTCACCTAAGAAAAATCTTGGAAAGGCCTGGCCCTTTCCTTCCTTTCCTTCCAGTTTCTTGCTTCCTGGGGCAAGGGCACACCCTCAACAACCAGGTGGGATACTACAGTCCAAGAACTGAAGAACTAACAGGTTTTTAGCACTATGCCAAAGCATTAAGTGCTAGGAAACCAGACCATGCACGCCATGTTAAAATAAAGGGATAGCTGAAGACTTCCAGACCATGACATGTTTGATCTGGCTTGTTTATTTTTTGGCAGGAGGGATGGAGTGAGGCCGGGGTAGGGACTGAGCATGTATTATATGTGCCAGAGAGAGCACGTCTCCTCCAAGTTCTGTCTCCTTTCACACGTGGCCTGTCAGTCCCATTATGGTGCTGTGCTTTGCCTGGTGGGCTGAATGCAAGAACATCTGTACCAGGTCCATTGCAATGTGATTTATGAATCCTCTCTGAGGTCCCATCTTTTACCTCCTCCTCTTCCTTTCAGGGACTTGGGGATTTAGTTGGTTTGGGGGTTGTTTTTTTAAAAATAAAGAGCACTTTAAGTTCCTTTAAGGCAGAACCCCTTGATTTACTGTGCTTTGGTTTCAGAAACAAAAGACTTTAGGGGGGAAAAAAGAAGTCAGTTTTTGAGTATTTTTTCCTGTTATACCTCAGCCTCCCTGTGTGGACAGAACACATACCATGGTACAACACCAGCACTTGCCTGGCACTGAAGAGGACCCAAATCAGTCTGGGTCACAGATGTTCTGACAGAGCCCCATTTTCTCAAGCAGGAGTCAATCTATCAAGAAGCAGATCACTCTGCTGTGATACTTCTATAGAGCCTGGTGCCTGCTGAGATCTTGGGACACAGCAAAGGAAGAACAGGATTTGGACCAAGATACAAGAATTGGTGTTAGAGATCTACAGAACAGAAGTGAATGAAACTGAAGGACAGCTGTCAGTAAGGGAAAATTTCTCTAGCTCATAACATTTCAGGTGGCAGAAAAGGTGCAGAAAGAAGGATGTCTTTCAACATCCCTTTCCAAGTATCATACACCATTGTTTCTGAAACTCAAATAGTGTGGCAATATATCTGCAGAAATTTGCAGACCTGTGAGGTCTATCACAGGCCAAAATAAGGTATGCTGGGAAAAAAAAATTCATTATATCTACCTTGTAAAACTGAGGAGAATAATGCAAGACTGCAAGTAAGAGCTGGTCTGAGGCATCCAGGGGAAGACTCTGCCCCCAAGGACTGCAGCCTGTGCATCCCTTTCTTTCCACAAGTCAGTCCTTCTAATGCCATTTCCTAAAGTGGCACTGTACTTCCACAGCTACTTGCCTTTCCTAAATCTACAGGACCATGGTACTAATAGAGTATCCTGTATAGAAGGGGTGACACAAAATTAAAAATTAGGAACATAGCTAAGTTCCTACACTTTGAGGAGCTGAAACTGTTTTGTTTTTTTTTCCAGTCCAGGTATGGCTTAACTAAAATGTAGATCTATTTATTTCTTTTTGCTGCAGCATATCCTAGCCTAAAAAATCTGTTTGCACACCTTTCGTAAGTGAAAAATGAAGTGGTCAGATACATGTTAAATTATGTAAAAAGCACACCCACACTTAGATAGTTTTATTTGGGCCTCTCAATATTGTGCTGACAGGAATTCAAAGTGTTCAGGAAAGCATCACAGGAAAAACCTACGTGGACCTCTTGCTCTGTAAGAAAACCACCAGATACACAAAAGCTTCTGCTAAACCCATGCAGTGATACAGCTCAGGGTGCCTTGCTGCGCTGGGGTATCAGAGAGCAAACTTCAAGAGCTAGTGCCACCAAATGAGTCAGAACCTCAAGAGTAAATTCATACCTCCAGTTCTGCAAGCAAGTCTTGCAAGCTTTACAAACAACCAAGTAGTGATAGCTTCAGAGTGGAGTGGGGCTGCTGGCTCCTTAGAAACTGCCCTGAGATGAGGCACACACTCAACACTCAATGGTCAAAATCAGAATCCATTGTGAAACTCAGTTTGTGCCTATAAAATTCCCCACATTCCAACCTTCATTGGCCACTAGGGCACCAGCAAAACCCAGAATGCTGCTCAGGACCCGACTCAGAGTATGGGCGATGGAGAACCATTTCCACTTGTCACCTTTCGCACTGGAAGGAGAAAAACATTAGAAGAGAGGGGATGCAAACAAAGGCTAGCAGTAAGGTCAGGGGAAGAGAGTGCCTATCATGAGGCAGGAGACTGTTGATTTATTTTGCCCAGTGAAATGCAGGCTGAGAATGGATATGATTGTTCTTGGTAAACACATCAGAGGGATAAGCACCAGGGAGGGAGCAGAGCTATTTAAGCCTTGGAACAATGTTGGCGCAAGAACAAGTGGGCATGCTCCAGCCAGGAATAAATTGAGACTGGAAATAAGAAGAATGGTTTAAGCCTCAGAGCTGTCAAGTTCTGGAAGACCCTACTAATTGGGGTAGTGGGAGAATCTTAAAACTTGTTAGGATTGTTTGGATCTTCCCATTTGTGTGAAAGATTGCACGATGTGATTGCTGACAATAGCAAGGGACAAGACACGGTAAAATATGAGATCCCTTCCAGCACTAAATCCCTGCTGTGAAGCACTTGGATTTGATTTGTTTCTCATGTGTCCATGTTAAGGCAGGAGAGTTGCAGAATCCTTTGCCATCCAGCCCTGTGGGTAAACTGCGAGCCAGTTGCAAGCAAGGAGACAAGGATACTTTCTCAGATGGCTGAAGATATGATGGTTGCTACTAATGAGCTGTGAGGAGAAACGTGTCTCTTGTCCCAGGAGGAATATTGCAGGCATTGCACCAGGCCACAGCCAGGCAGCAGGGCAGAAATAAACAGCAGAAGCAAAGAGTTGAAATTCCAGAGGAGAAAACCAAGTGCAGGCATTTTCTTGTTAGAGAGCAGGGGGCTTCATGTCTTCTTTGTCTTTTCAAAAGCAATAGAGGTTAAACAATTACCAGGGAAAATTTACATAATGCTTTCTATCATCTGGGGCCATGGCAGCTCTGCAACAAGCCCTAGGATCAGCTAAGGCACTCAGGCGATGAGTCAGTCTCAGCAAAATGATGGGTTTATTCCCTGTTAGAGCCCACTGCTCATTTCAGCATCTCCCAATGGAAACAGTGCTGGAAGCCCATGGCAAGCTTTGATGATCTCACGTGGTCCACCCTGGCCCATGGGCTGAGGTATGAAGTGAAAAGGCTCTTTCCTGACCTGTTGGAGGTCCTACGGTGAGGTAGCTACACATCAAGAAGTGACAGCCATGCGAGCTACAGGCAAGGAGGAGTCACCTGGCAAGCAGATGCCTCGGGCTTGAAATCATTTCTCTGCGCTGAATGTGAAGGAGAAAACTTGCTGGCCAAAAGGATCCCCACACAAGGCAAAGGGAGTAAGACTGGGGTGCTGCAGGCAAAGAGCAAGGCACATGTTTTCCCTTGCACCTGGGATGTTTCATCTCTCAGCCCTGCTGTACTTCCCCAGTACTGTGTCTCCAAGACATCCACAGACTTACATGTATTAAACTCAGTGTTAGAAGCAGCCATACAACAAGGGAAGCCTCTGACAGGGCTTGTAAGCCAGGAGGCAGATTAGCACAGCTCAGGGGGGCTACACACTGTGTCCAACCCCTGTGTTCAGCTTCCCCAGGTGCCTTTCGTTGGAGGAGCACACACTGGGACAAGTCCCCACTCAGCTGGGCTGACCTGTCCTCTCCAGACTGAGGCATAACCCAGACACTGGTCCTTATGTGTGTCACCAGACAGTGGTCTTACATGTGTCAGTTTAGGAGAGAGGATACTGTCAAACTGTCCGGCCAAGTAATTCCTCTAGTCCTCCAAAATCCGTAGCACCTGAGAAAAAGCAGAATGCCACAGCTCTCAGCCACTCCTGAGTCCTCTCAGCCTCTTGCTGTGGGTAACCCAGCCCAGTTTAAATCTTGGCGTCACTTAGTTGCAGACCAGCAGATGGAGGGATTCATGCTCAAAAAACAGTGGCCTTTCTCATCCTTTGCAACTCTACCTGAGGCAACAGGGGCAATAATCCAGTGGAGTATAGGAAAAAATAAATATTACAATATCTGGTTATTGCAGAGGCACACATGGGTATGATAAGATTGAGAACTAAATTTCCTTTCTTTAGTTCACTGTACACACACACACACACGCAAACTCCCTCCCTTATCCTTAGGAAACTGAAAAAAAGGAAAAGCAATAATAAAATATTTCAGATGAGAGAGAAAGAATTCTCCATGATTGAGAACACTTAATGGGAACCAGCTGCCTGAGCAAGACGAAAGGCTGATCTTGCTGGGATTTTGTTGACAGTGTCACTTTCCATAGGTATCCGCTGAGGAAAATGAAGGAATGCTCAGGAGACAGTGCAGAGGAGGAGGAAGGTGAAGCTCTTGGAGAAGAGCCATGACAGGACAAAACAAGAAAGCATGAGCAAGTGTTGTGTGAGCATATAGGTGGCTCTATCTGAGCAAAAGGGGATGGGTGGAAGAAAGGAAAGAGGAGCCCAAGAGTTCAGCACAAAACAAAGGCCAAGGCTGGCTCTCTTCTCCCTTTCCTGATCTTCCCTGCAACCAGACAGCTGCAATTAAGATATAACTGATACACTAAGAGCTGGTCCCTTATGCTGGTGCTCCCTCACCTCCTCGTTACCTGTTTGCCTGCAGTGACAACTTCTCAGGCACGAACCCACCAGAGCTACTGTATGGCTACCAAACCCAGCCAGAGCAGCCAAACCCTGCCAGAGCAACCCCCAGGACAGGGAATGCTGGCTGCTTTCAAGTTGCCCTTTCTCCTGTGGGTAATAACTGGCTGCATGAACCTGCAACTTGCACATGCTGCCACCTACATGTTCGTGAGATGACAGGACCTAACTCATGTCCTGCTCCCTCTGTGGCCCCAGCCCCTCTGGAAAGAGCCCTTACTCCTGCAGGATCTGATCCACTACTTGGTTCTGTGCTCGACTGGCCCAGGGCCATGACCTTGATCTGAGCCCATCATTCAGGGTCCCATGTTTTGAGGGATGCACTTAGCCATATCCCTATGCCCAGCGATATTCACTCCCAGTTCAAAGCTTTGGAGATCAGCATCAGGAAAGTTGGCCAGCTGCCTGCCCCTGAACAGAAAGGCTTGTGTAGATCAGGACTTCAAGTGTACAGAAGGATGGAGTTCATATTTACACATTAAAAAACAGAAGTTTTTCAAAAATTACTCTGAATGGGGTGATGCACTCTGAGGTAAATTCTGGTAGGGAAACATAACACTTCATGGGGCCAGCTAGCAATTCTTCTGTCTAGAGACAGAGATGTCATCTTTCAACTACAAGAGGTAGGTCTTGTTGGCAATGTTTTTGCCCAGGTTTTCCTAGTCTTTGTACTCTGTTTTACATGATTTCTATTCACAGCCTTTAATGGAATTGTATCTCTAAACTGTTTCCTCAAAAAGCAGGAGCCAGAATCCCCCATTCCCCCAAATCAGGAGTTAAGCCTAACCATCATGATGCACCATGCACTCCCCCTCTATATATTTTAATTGAGTGGGAGTATGGAGCCAACTTTTGAGCTCCAAGGATTTATACTTTCCTGGCACAGGAGAAAGTCCCAGTCCTGGAGATTTTACTGGTTCAAACAGGCAAGCATAATCAGGGAAAACACTGATGAAGTCACAGGGAAGAGAGGTGGCATCTCTGCATGTCCCATATCTTCTGCTCACTGAGCACCTGAGGTGGCAAGGTTTAACTAGGCAGTGCCCACAGACCCCACTTCCCTCCAAGAGGGCTCCAGCACCTCTGTGGTATCTCATCAGCGCTAATGCAATGGTAGGGGAGGTTATGCAAACCTCACCATAGATGATGCTTTGACAGAGGCTGCAAGATCTCAGCACAGCAGTGACTGCATCTGCAGGCTGGTGACCTGTCACAGAGCTCTGGGGAGGAGACATCTTAACAGTCTGGGGCCAAGAAGACGGAATACACCAGCAAGCTGTGACACAGATCTAATTTTCCATTCAATAACCCCACGGTAACTCAAGAAGATGGTAAAGTGCAACTGCAACAGCTCACTAGCAGCCTAACATTTCCTCATGGTGCTCCTGAGGTGTGGAAAGATCTCTGCAGAGTGAGGCCCATGAAGGGGGAATTCTGCAGCAAAAGTTTTGGAAAATTGCCCTGCAGCCTCCTTTGCTATTACCCTTCCCCTTAGCAGTGTGTAACTCCCTTCTTTTTGGTTCAGCACACTCATACATGTGGGGGCCCACAGGCACAAGGGCTGGAGTTGTTCCTTTTTCACCTATAAATTCTGCTACTTTTATTTTTGAAGGAAGATGCAAACAAACCCCAAGTTCCAGTGCAAGGACAGTTTCCAGGCCTGCCTGTCCTCTCCACGGGCAATCCAGCCTGAGCCCCAGGGTCTTGCCATGGAGCTCCTGCTGCTCCCAAGAACTGAGTGGGACAGCTGCCAGTTTGCATTAGCAGCCAAGTGACCATCTGTTACAAAGGCAAAATATGATTATTATGTTTAGGTGCACATAGCTTTGATGTAGTGCCCAAAGGTAACAATAAAGTATTATTAAGTTTTTTCAATTATGTGGATCGTGACAATACTATGACAAGACTGTTAGAAACAACCTTCAAAATGAGGTGTGGGGCCCTAGCAACACCCAGCCACATGTTGCTTCTTAATCCTAGTCCCACTGAGATTCACAAAACCTCAGCTGGTGTAAGGGATACGTGCCACATCTACTGACAGTGCAGAATCCAACTCCAGGGCAGCCTCAGTAAGAGGGTTTGAGCAGAAGTCAGGAGATAGGACCCTCTCCTCAGCCGGCCCATTTTGCTGCCCAACACACTGGCCTCGAGCAAGTCTTGCCTCCTCCTTGCACTTCAGTTTCCAGCTCCCAAAGGCAGACTCAGATCAGTTCCTCTTGCACACTGCTGAGTATCTTCCCTCTCCCCATCTCCTCCCTAACCTCCCTCCTTTTTTAATCGGGATTTGTATGTGGGTTTCCAAGCTTCCTGGCTATCCCGTCTCCTCTTTCTCCTGCATTGCTTTGATGTTAATTGTCTCCAGGGCTGGAGCGCTCCTTGGCTGATTAAGTCCAAGAGTCCTCCCTGGTTTTGTTGACCCATGAATGGGGGCCTCTTCAGTGCTCAGTGGAGTGCGGGCTCATTGCCCCTCCTCCTCCCCCCCATTCGGTTTGATGGATTAATCGTGCTGTGTAAAGGAAAGTGGGGTGGGAGGGGAAACTGAAGCAGCGGGAAAGGGGGGAAGGAGGACGGGAGAAAAGGAGCAAGAAAGAGAAGGACCTTCGGCAAATGCTCGACTGCCCTTGCTTAAAATAACAGCGTTTATTTAAGCAGGTCAGGCACACAATGGCTTGAGAGGGGCTGCTACTCAGATCATGGGACCCCGTGTATGCTGAGTAAGAGGCTGGAGAGGGTGTTAGCCAAACTCTGAAAGCTGGTCTGTTCTTACCCGATGTCTCCATCTCCCCCCAACACACACACGCGCGCACTTGCACCTCCTCATTTCCTTCTCCCTCCCCTTCATACACTGGAGTCCTTTGCCTTTTTGGCAGCGGCACGGCTCAGAGCCAGGAATGGTGAGGCTCTGAGAGAAAAAGGGGGCTCCAGCCACTGCCCTGGACCTGCTATCCTGGCATGCAGCTGGGAGAGGAGAGCCTGCTGGGCTGATGGCGTGAGCTTCCCACAAGATTCTGTGTGGTGAAACAGATGCCAACATTACAGAAAGATTTGTCCTTTATTCCCAGCTGCTACTGCTGCCTTGCTGGTGCCCTAACTTCTCCCTGCTGTGGCACAGGGTATCTGCAAAGCTCTTGATAGGAAATATCCCTCCTACTCCTTTTTTAGAAAAAAAAATTGTTTTCATTCAGATGTGAGATTCGAGTACCTGGGGCAAAACTAGCAGTATCAGTGTCAGCTGTTTGAGTGGGCTGCTGATTATGTTAGACTTGCTTTTTGCTCCACCAGGGATAGAATCCACTCCTCCATTACCCAGGTGCTGGGATGCACTTGATCCAGCCTTGTTTGTGGTCTATGGCATCCCATGGTGTTGCAGTTCTTTGCTTCTTCACTCTGATCCATTGAGGGGTGTCTTGGTTCCTTCTCACCAGGGATGGCCAAAGCAGGAGTCAGGAGGCATTGAGCCCCCTAGCTGTCCTGGCCCAGGCCAACTGCATTGCCACTTGCAAGTTGCTCTCATCTCCAAGCCTGACCAATGCCAGCAGTGTCCTTGCCCTCAGCAAGATTGACCCAGTCTCAAACACATATATGAAAATTCCCACAGGGGCTTCAGTGCCTGCCTGTCCCTTCCCTGCCTCCCCCAGCTCCAACCTCTGTGCTCTTGGGGCTGTGAGGCACTGCCCCACTCCACAGTTGCATCCATAAGAAATGCAGAGTTAGGCTCAGGAAATGAAAGGGCTGTCCCTGAGGAGGACCTGTGCAATTTTCCAGCCTCTCCCTCCACTGCCACTTCCCCTTCTCCATCCCCCCGTCCAACTTTCCCTGGCTGATGGCAGCAAGGAGCCGTTGGTGTTGGCAGGGTGCTGCTGGCTGCCTGGCAGGCTCTTGCAGTCAGCCTGCCAGGCTTTTCAAGGCTCACTCTCGCTTTCCAGAGGCTGGAAGTGCAGAGCAGGAGACAGGCTGCCTTGGCAGCCTCACTGTTTCCAAACATTAAAAGGCAGAGAGAGAAAAGTCTGCTTCTCCCAGCTCACCAAAGCCACCACCACCATGGATTCTGGCCAAGTCTCCCTAAAAATAACCACAGTGCTACTGGACACATGTGCTTTCCGGGGACAAAGCGGGACAATACACCCCAGGGCAGCAGGGAGGGGGCAGAACAGGGCGGAAGGAGAACTTGGGGCTTATCCTCCCTCTCACCAAATAAAGCTGCCTGTGTTGTCCCAGCAGTGCTAGTCAATAGCGATCAGGGATGTCTCTCTCTGTTTTCACAAGAGGATTCTAACCAGTCCAGCTCGGAATAGCTGCAAATTTCCTTTTCCCAGATGAGAATGCCTCCCTTCCTGTTGTGCTCACATGTTAGAGAGAGTGTGGTGGATATTGTGGGGCTGGTGACCCTGGCCCAGTGCTGCAGTTGCCTGAAGGTAAAATCTCCCCCACCTCCACCTTCACAAGACATGAGGTCTTCTGGCTGGGACTGCCTATTGCTCTGGCAGTTGTGAGCCCAACTGGGCAACTCAGATGCACCTGTAGCGTATAATTAACGAGTGGACTAAGGAGAAAATGAAAAGTGTGTGACTGGCACAAGAGTGATTCTGGCCTCGAGGAAATATGCCTCACTACCTTTGCTGCCCAGCTTCAACACAGGTGTCCCAGGGTAGATGCAAATGCTTTTAATCCACCAGCCCCTGGGCAACCAACACTGATGCCCCCAGATCAGCATGGGACACACCAGGTCCTTTCCACAGTCGCATATCCACTGTTTTCAGTATAGAGAACTAGTCTGTCTTTGGAAGCAACTTCTGGGCTCCCCTCCAAGTGCAATGCAGATGCACTTGGTATAATGCAGATACCCTCAGCTTGTAAAGATACCTGTCATGTGTTTCTGCTTGAAACAGGAGACGTGAGAGGAGGTGTAAAACCATATGTGTGATCTGGGGCACTCTCTTCCTTCCTGCCATGGCCAAGACATCTCCTGATCCCAGCTGGAGAATCAGCACAGACAAAACATCCAAGTTCCCCTCCTGGGAGGAGGGCAAGGGTAGCTGGAAAAGCAAAAGTCATATTTTACCAGTGGGAAAAGGCAAAGTCTTGAACATGTTAAATGTTTCCATCGGTTGGAAGAGAATCCATCAGCCTAGGCTGTCCATGGAGCTGTAACACAACTTCTCTCCAGTCTGTGCCTTTGCTAAGTGTTTCTTGGTGGGAGAAAGCCAATCACAATCAAAGGTTGAAAACAATCTTTCCTAAGTCTGATGGATATGCTGGGACACCTTACTTCCAGAAAAATAGTGAAGATCTTCCTGAAGAAGCAGGAGGTTTGGTGTTTCTTATTGCAGCAAACAAGGCTTCTTTTCTTTAAGTCAAAATAATTCAGCAAAATTAAGGTGAATTTGGTCAATGTTTCATGTCACCTAAAGCTTTGAGTCTTTGGCACAAATAAACCTATCACAGGAAAACTAGTTACAGCTAAAGCAATTGGCCTTACTCCAAAGCTAAGGAGTTTTGGGTGTTTGGGGGGGAGGGGGTTGAGGGTTTTTTCTTTGTGGGAGGAAGAGAAGAGGGTTTAAAGAGGGTTTGGCACAGTGAATCTCAGTCCCAGCAGATACACACTTGTTTGTCTATTTACAATCAGGACAATTCAAACCCGTTAGCAGATGTAACTGAGTTAAGGCATGAACATGAATTTAGAAAACAATATGAATGGTCATTTGTAAGAAAGGCTCAGAGGCGAAATCCAAGTAATTGATATCATAAATCCCTCAGGATATTGTTGTGGTGTTTTTGTCATCTCAGAAAAATTCAGGATCCCTTGCCTGTACCTACTTTTTAGGCATAACTTGGACATTCATGCTTTCAGATGTCAGTGTTTAAGTTAAGACAGACACTATTTGGCATTTGTTCTGCTCCCGAGGTATTTCAAAGAGTATTTGCCAGATCTGTGAGAAACTGTTAAGTGCTGAAGCTCCAGTGAATGATGTTTTAATTTGGTCTGAGGGCTTGAAAGAACATCTTGAAAGACTTATAAAAGTCTTAAAGGGAGTATGAGAAAGAGATTTAAAACTGAACTATAAAAAAGCCCTATATCTGATGTAATAAGTTATTTAAATGAGACATAAATTGAGCAAAGATGGTTCAGTTGGTAATGTGCATAAAATGTTGAAATGTTTAGCTCTGCAAAACAGAGTGGATTTCTGACAATTTATGGAAATGATAAGCTGCTTTTGACAAAATTATTGCCAAATGCCCAGGGAGGGTCTGATTTTGCAAGGTGGTAAGCATTTATTTATTTTCCCCTCATCCAGAACAACACTTAAACACATGCTTGATCCTGCTGACTTGACTTGCTCACTTCTGGGGTGGGATGAAACAAAATGTAACTCTTAGGGGAAAGAATGGTCCTGTACTGAGGACCCAGAAAAGTGTGTCAGGGAGCCCTCATTTCACTAGCCCTCTGCCTTTGCTCTATGGGTATAAAATAGCCATAGGTTTCTTTGTCTGTTTGTTTTTTTTTTTTTCCCTGCAGCTTTGTGACTCAGCTATTAGCGAGGAGGTTTGCTGGGATGCTGTGAGGGAGGGGATAATCAGCCAGGGCCACGCAGGATGCAGATTGGAGATGGCAGAGTTATACAGGTGCTGTGGTCATCACAGCAGGGAGGGTGTCGTGGCTGGGAGGGGGCACCTTGCTTGCTTGTAGCACTGCCAGGCTTGCTGGGTGGGTGAGTGTGCACAGCATCTGCGTTTGAGAGGACAAGTGAACTCAGAAACCCAGGCTGAGACCAGTATTGCTGCTGTTGCCCTCCCCGAGGCAAGCCATCACAGCCTCCCTCTCCCTGATGAATGCCTAATACAGACTACATCAACACACTAAGCATCTCACTGCCACTACTGCCACCTCATCCTCCCCAGTTCAGTGCTGGGATGGCTCCTGTCTCATCAGAGTCCCTAAAAGTTACTTGTCACTTAAAATCAAGCAAACAGACATATGATTGCTAGAAAGTAAAACAACTTTCAAGAATGAGCCTGCAAAAAAGAGGGGGGAAACCCCAAATCTCCATTCATTATAGTGTTACTTCTAGTGCAAGCACGTAGTAGGGCAAGAAGGTGTTTAAAGCAGACAAGGTCTCCCTAGCAGGAGGGACTCCTCCCTCAACCCAGGTTTTTCTAAACTTGTTTTCCTCCAAGCAGCACATCACAAAGCCATCTTCTCCCTCTCCCCCTCCTCTCCAGCCCAGGTTGTAAAATAACGAGTTTCTTGTTATTCTTCTAATTGCTGAATGGCAGAGGTCTGGAGCCCTGTGAAGGGAAAGGGGGCAGCCTAATTAGGGAAACGAGAGCCATCCTTAATGAGCACTCCTGACTAGGTGGGGATTTAAAGAAAAAGGAGGGGACAAGGGGGGAGAGAGGTCAATTCGTACAGCTTTCTCTTCCCTACCCCCACGTCTCACCCCTCTGCTCCTCCCTGTAAACCTACCGCAGTTTGGTGTCTGAGGGTGGGGGCTTCTCTATATCACTATCAGTTATTAAACGGTATTTTCCTGTTTTGCCTGACTTCATAAGGGATTAATTTCATTTCACCTCCTTTGGTAATTTCAATCTGTGGGAATATGTCAAGTGTTTATGCCCCTGAACCGTATGGTGTCCTTGCTCTGGAGTCTTTTCTGGTTGATATCAATAGGGTGGTGCCTAAGCAGTTGTACCAAAATGTTTCAGCAATCCCCAGAATGGTCTATTGGATGTGCAAAACATGCTACATCTGTGAGATGAATTGTTCATGATCCTCAGATCACCAGTGTGGTTCCATTTGTGACTCCTCTGGACAGTGTAGACAATTGATGCCTGCCCCTATATAAGCAAAAACTGGGCTCTGCTTGCATGGGCAGGTGGATTTATGGGCACAGCAGATGCATCTTTGCAGCTAGATCTGTCAGGTCCTAAACATACCACAGCTGGAGATCTTTGTCACTAGGAACCACACTGCCAGGGCAGAGAGCACAGCCCGACCATCAACATTTAAGATGCCTCAGCTGTAGTTCTGGTACCCTGTAAGTCAAGATTCGTCACTTGCTACATTCTCCCTTAGTAGAAATAAGCCTCTTGAGTTCCCCTGAGTTCATCCCTGCCTGTATGTACATTGGCAGGAGCTGAAAGATCCATGTGTGGAAATTCAATTGCAGAAACTTTCTCATTCCCCACCCAGCCTCTTGAATTTCTCTCCTGTTCTGCTTTCCCTCGTTCCACCTGAGCTGTAACCAAATGCCCCCACTCTTCATGGGGCTCCAGCTCTCAAGCCCTTTCTGCCATAGACTGGCCATGCCTCCATCTCCTCTGTGGAGAAAAGCAGAAGTAGCACGTTGTGAGGTGCACCCCATCTCAGAAGATGGCAAAGGGTGTCTCCTGGGGGCCTGATGCTCAGAGGTGCCCTGGGAGACGGTGTGAGCACACAGGGATGGCTGGGTTTCTGTTTGCCAGCCTTGTCCTCCTGAACGTGTCCTGGGTCGGCATTAGACAGTCACCTCCAGCAACTCCTGTGATGTTATTTGCAAAGATCTGTCAGAATCCATGCCCAGTTAAATCATCACATGCTGAAATGCTTAAACAGGCTTCCAAGAAGTGAGCTCGCAGCCAGAAGCGTGGGAGGAATGTAGTCTGACAGAAAGGAAATAAGCAAGGAACATTTTACCCATAAAAGAGCTTTGCTTTCTCTTTGCTTCATAAATCAGCTTTCTCTGATCTCATCCAAAAGCGGCAGTTAATTCCCCACTTCTCCCTGCCTGGGAGATGTATTCTTTTCTGTATTTGGATCTTGCCTCAGAGAAATTAAGAGACCTAATTGTTTCCACTGCTCCTTCCAAAATCAGGGAACAAAATAACATCAGAACTAAGGCCCTGAGCCACACCTCCCAAGGTGCCAAGCTCTTTCCTTTGGGAGGCAGCAGGAGCCCAGCACTCTCCCTGCCTGCAAGAGCCAGGTCCCTAGACCTGGAGACTTCCCTGCCGGCACTTGGCAATGAAACCTTTGGCTTGACCATCATTGTCAAAGGCCAGGTAGCGACAGATCAGGAATGAGCACCTCACTCTTTTTGGGAAGAATTCACTAATGGATATTCCTCCTACCTGTGGTGGAACAAGTCAGGCAGATAATTATTCACCAGCAGGAGTGAAATATTTAATCAGCCAGTAGTATATGGCCCCAGAGTACAGACCTGTGCCCAGCCATGCAGATTCCTGCTCCCATGTACAAAACATGCAGCATTCCTCCAAGAAATGTGCCTTTTATCAGATCCATTTCCCTTCTCTGTTTATGGCTTGAGGACACCAGGCCCCCTCTGGACTATAATTTGAAATAATTTAGTCGGGTTTTTTGGGTGTATTTTTTGGATTACCAAGAAAGCCTTGGCACAAGAGCCAGTACCTTTCTATTCCTGCCCTGACATGTAGGCTTGTTGGTACTCGCTCCTAGTAGAAATGACCACACATCTCCAAAGAAGATGGCTTTGACCTTACAGCTGCCTCTGACGACTAAACAAGAGCAGGGCCTGAATAGTACAAATAATTTGACTTCCATTGCTGGGTCCAGAGGGTGGGATCAGCTTGTACTCCACTTGTTCCCCTGTTTCATGCTTTTTCCACCTTGACACCTAGGCACTCTACCCCATGCATTTCTTGGTTATTCTATAGGAAAGCAGAAAAATTCAAAGAAAATGTGGGGAGAAAGGGGACAGGGTCATTTCTGAAGCAGTGGTGTTTCACCAGAAGGCTGTAAAAGCCCATGGCAATAGATGAGCACCCCCAAACAGGTGAAAGTCTGTACTACAAGCTGAAGGAAATGTGCATCTGGAGGTCCCTTCCTCAAGCTGTTCCCCCAAAGCCATCTAACTGGAGGTCTGCCTCTCTACATCTCATCCATCTTAAGTCAAAGGGACTCAACTGGTGCAAGATTATGGCAGTGGACAGCCTGCCCCTAGGCGTCCAAAGACATGCAGCTGTGCCACAGGAGGTCTGACATTAACACTGACTTGGAGAGGATGTTCTCTGGCATCCTCACGATTCTGCTATGGTAATCTGA
Organism: Pithys albifrons albifrons; assembly: GCF_047495875.1. Classification (NCBI taxonomy): domain Eukaryota; kingdom Metazoa; phylum Chordata; class Aves; order Passeriformes; family Thamnophilidae; genus Pithys; species Pithys albifrons. Next base: position 93,257,534 of record NC_092458.1, read on the forward strand.
TGTCAGGACACACTCCTGCAGTGGTGGCATGCACAAATCTACCTCCTGTGGTGGTTTGCCGAGTCTTCTAGCACAGAGCTGTGGTTAACATCGGTATGAGAAAGACCCATTAACAATATATTACCCAGGGCCTTTGCAATGTTTTTGTAATAGGAGAAAGTTTGCACAGCTTGCGGGGAGGGATTTTAATAGAATATTAAACCACTGTTGCTTCTTCATCCCAATATATGGTTGACAGGTCTCTCGCCTTTTGGTTCCCTACCCTTTCAGAGCTCTGGAAACACCTATAAAAGTCTAGAAAATCTCTGCTACAAATAACTTTGTGTTCATAATAATGAGAGAGAACATGTTGAGTGCAGTGTTCACTTTAAGGGAATTTTATGATTGTCACTGATCCTCTGTGAGAATAAGTTGGCATATTGTCCTTTAGAAATGCAGTGATGGGCACTGGATGTTGGCAGTAACTCTACATCTGCTCTGGCCTGAGAGCCCCAGGTTTGCTGTGGCCCTGGTCACAGGAGGCACACACTGTGTGGGAACCCCAGGCAAACACTTCCCCCACCTGCAAACCAAGCAGATGCAGTGTTCAGAAGTCACATAGTTGCATCCAAAGATATGTCACCACATTGACGTTGCCAGACTTAGGATGAAGAAGGTGTAACTCACCTTCTTACATCCCAATAGTGCTGTAACTCCTAGGCTAGGGACCTCATGTAGAGCCTCATACTGTTATAAATGACCAAGCTGTAATTGACCACTACAATTGTCATTAAATCTGCATTTAGAGACCACCAGGTCATAGAAACCATTTCTTAAATGCATGTCTGTGTTTCATGTTCTGGGGTGGAGCACTTCATGGCTTCAGTTTTAGTAGAATTTTTTCCCCTCATGAAAAAAAAAGAAAAAAGAACAACTAACATCTTAAAGGCTCATTTTCTCCCCAGAGTGGAATGAACTCAAACAGCCAAACCTCAGCATTTTTCACAAAGTTTTGCAGCCAGCTGAAGAAGGAGTGGAGCTTGAGCTGGGTATGTGGGTGGCTGTGGAGGCAGGTGAAGGTACGTGGAGAGCCTGCACATGCATAGCAGGTGCACAGAAGTGTTAAGACAGGGAAAGCATGGATGTGATATTATTGGGTGTATGACATGCTTGCACAAACATGTAGGGGTGCACACACACACACACACACACACACACATGCACACACATGCATATTCATTTTTGTGTGTATCTGCCTGAGAAGAGCCAGGTGTGCAGATCTGTGCAGAACTGGGAATGCAGAAAAGCTCCCTAGCTCCTCTCTCCATTTAAAAACTTGGCAGGAGAATGGGGACAGTTGCTGAAAAGCCTCATTTTCTGTGCTGAGTGTGTCTGAGGCACTGGGCTGTAGACGGTTTCTGAGCCTCCCTCTTGTACCTGCTCACAGATCCTGTTTTGCTTTCTAATTTTCTGCACATTTGCTATTTCTTCCTTTCCCTATTGCTGGCTCCTTTTCTGTTTTCCTTCTCATATTTTCTCCCTCTGCCACTTCTAAAATGTTTTTCTCCCTCTCTTTCATTTCTTCCTTCTGTTCCTCCTCTTGGTCTCTCCTCTCATTCCTCCCACGCTGGCATCCTCTCCTTTCTCTGCCTCCCTCTGCTCCCCCAGCCTGGCTCTCCATCCTGCCTCTTTTCCTTGCTCTCCCATCTCACATGCTTTTGTTTTCCCTTCCCTCTCCCCCTCCGCTCAGCCTCTCTCCCCTCTTCTCTCCCTCCCGCTTCCTCACTCCTTTCTCTCTCTGAAATAAACTTCCCCGTGTGAAGCCCCTGGCCACCTTCCAGCCTCTGGTGAGATGAAGGGGTCCCTGGCATATGCTCAGCTCTGCACTCCATAGGGCATTGTAACCACTGGTACTAAGGCTATAAAATCTTTAGTGTCTCTAGGAAAGATGACTGTAAATTCTTCAGAAGTCCCATCATGGGTGTAAAGATTCCCCACACCTCCCCTCCTTCCCTGGGCCTCTGTGAAAGGAGCTATGTAGTAAAGCAAGGGGATCACTCCTCCCCTTTGCTAAAGCCCCAGCTCTGATCAGGATTTCAGCAGAGCATGGCTCTCTCCATTGACTTCAAGAGGAGATCTCAGTACCCTGCAGAGCAGAGAAGCAGTTCTCGCCACTCTTTTGGTCACTTAGGTATTTGACTTTATAAACATGATTAAAAATGCTAAGAAAGCACTGAAGAGAGGGAGGTCTCCCTTCTAAACGTTGAGCAAACAGAAACACACAAAGCATTGTTTGGCTCTGAAAGATGAACCAGCCTCAGGCCAGCAAGGGAGTGTGGGGAAAGCAGGCAGTGCATTAAAAGTAGGTTAATTCTCACATATTAGAGATTTGCTCAAAGATCTCAAAGGCTGTTTGTTTTTTTAAAAACTGCTTTCCAACCTGATGAACACCAAGCAGACCTTCCCAGGGCTATTCAGCAGGGAATTTAGCCAAAGCTTAGCAAACCCTGCACAGATTTCAGCTTATGGCCCTGAGGACATGTGTTTAGCAAGAGTCAGACATGGTTACTGTCAGGCTGGTGGGTAGATGGGACTCAGACATGCACAAAGAGCAGAACAGGCCATCATGACACTTTTTTATCTAATGCATAGCTTTTCTGGCACTTGGCACAAGAATGTGAAGACCCATATGGCAAAAGCTTTTTGATACCGCCACAACCCTGACAGGCCTCCCACGCCATGCATGAAGCATACAAGGTGCTCACATCCCATGCTCTCAGTCACCGCCGGACCCAGCGCAAGACATCCTGCTGAGGCTGCCATAAGGATCAGGAGCAGCAGAGACAACATGCCAGCCATGGAGAGCCCACTGGGCAACAGCCCCAGCAGAAGTGAGCCTGAAGTGTCTGTGTAATTCTCATTTTGAATTTGGAAGAAATGACAGGCTTGCAAACACTGGGCTCATCCTTCATAATGAGTTATTCTTTGGCATGTGGCAGGGCTGGTAAATTCCCTGAGGTTTCTGAGTTGGTGCTGGAGCTAATGAACCCATCTTTGCCTTCTCTAGACTATGGCACAAGTTAATTTTGAAAAATGCAGGATGAGGAATCTGGGGCATTCGTGTTCTCATCAATTATGGTCCATAGTGTTTCTCACAAAGGGGAAGCACTGAGGGGAAATGGAGCGTGGTGGAAATGGTGAGTGTAGGAGTGCCCATGACTGCAGTGGAGGCAAAGGGAACATGGGCTGTGGGAAGGGCCTTGGACAAAATTGCATTTGTGAAAATGAGCAGAGAATTCTGCCGATAAGGGGTGCTGTGAAGTTGGCAGAGCCTTGTGGAAGGCCATCCAAAGCACCTGGCTTTTGGTTGTTATTCAAATAGCGTATTTGCCCAAAGTGGAAGAAAGCATTGAGTGGAAGTTGCATGGTTCTTTTGTTCTGCTTCTCCCTTTCGCTTCCCTTTGCCAAGACCTGCTCCCCATGCTTCCTGCTAAAGAACTGCAAAGCCATTTCCCACCTCCCCACTTAACTGCAGACAGTTACAGACTGCTCCTTTCATCTTCCTTTGCAGCCTCCTCCTCCCGGGCTGCTTTAAGTGTAGCCAAGCTTCCTCTCCAGTTATTGCTACCTCCACAGCCTCTTCAGAGCTTTTGGTGTTTCTGACCTATTGTTTCCATGGCATTGTGGGGATCAGCTCCACTGGGTCATCTCCGGCACTCCACTAATATGCCAATTCCTCTAGCCCTGCTGAAACCTCATGTGCTTAACCCATTGTACAGCAGCAGGCACAGATGTGCCCCATGTAGTCTGGTGGTCTGCTGTGTGGGTCCTGTTGGTACAATAGCAGGAGTGGAGACACTAGGACCTAGGCTTTACTCCAGATTATGCCACTTTTTTATGGTGGATGATTTGGATTGAGCCACATCTTCATCTGTGCCTCAGTTTCTCCAGAAACAGGCAGAAAACAGAGTTGCATACTCTGACTGCTTTTGGCAATTGATCTCGTAGTTAGGTATCTTCTGATGTGTAACTGATGGCCTGCTGCTCTCGATGATCTCCTGCAGTTTGAAGCTGAGATGTGCTGGGGAAAGCCATGTACCTGGGTGTTAATATCAGTTGTCTTTCCCATGGAGTTGTATGGAGTGATGTTCCCAACCCATTCCATACTGTCTTTCATAGAGTGTCAGTGTGATGTCTGGGAAGGGGCAACACCAGACAAAAATTTCCAGTGCAGGGTAGTTGATTTGGTGAACATGCCAGCCACTCAAGCCTTGACTGGTTGGTGAGACCATGCAAAAAGCTGGGACAACTGTCCCTCAGGTGAGGGAACTCACGGTTGGGACCACAGCATCATCAAACCAGTGAGACAAAGGGAAAGGGACGTGGAGGGAAGGGGTCAAAGGGCCGGGAGAGGAGTGGGGTGACAGCCCTGGGATACCATGTGGGGTGACTGGGTGCAGTCCCACAAGGGGATTGGTGTGTGGGGGGTAGAAATTGAGAGAGCCCTCTCTGTGTACCACTGCCATTGCTGTCTTTCTGTTTAGCCCAGGACATGTGGTGAACTGGGTAGTGCTAATGGGGGAGGAAAAGAGGGGCTGCAGGTTACACCCTTCACCCTCCAGCAAATCCATCTCTTGGGTTTTCTCTATGTAGACACCCCCTTGCCAGATATTTCAGCCATGCAGGCCATGGAGGGAAGGTGTAGGAGGAGGAAGGGGGGATTTCAGGTGGCAGCATTTGTTCTGTGTTCTCCTGGTGGCCCTGAAACCCTCCAAATCTCATTTTTCAATAGGCCACCAAAACAACCACTAGATGTTTAATGACTTTCGATCTCTCCTGCCCCAGACTGGCTTTGAAACAGTGATTCAGATGCCAAAGTCCCAGTAGCAAAGTGGCTTTTTAATGACACAACTCGAGCTCGAATTCCAGGCACAGGGGGAGGCTTTGACACTGCTGTTTGTTTTCTTATTGGAGAAGTTCAAGAGAAGCTCAAGGCTTAAAAGCAAACCCTTGAAAGCAAAGCATTCCTAATCACATAAAAGTGTCTGCGCAGGCCAGGGCTGAAGAGGGGGCTTGTGACTTTAATCTTTGCATATCCCTTTCTTTCTTCAAGCATCTCTCCCTCTCACAGATGCGGACACACACACGCACACACAAAACTCTCCTCAACGCCAATAGTATAATGCTCCAGGAGAGGAAAGCGGAGGAAGAGGAGGAGGAGGAAGCCGGCCCGCCTGCCTGCCCCCATGCTGAGCCTGAGCAGACTTTGTGAGAAAGCTTCTCTCCATCTGCAGCCCAGCCCGGTGGGAGTCAATTAATTCTGAATAACCTAAACCGACAGAGGTATTTGCATTCACAACCTGACTGATGACCGTATAAAATTGATTTATGAATTGAAGTACTTTCCCTCCCCTTATCCTCGATTCAAGCCATAATTGATTATACGTGCTGCAGCGAAATTAAAGAAAGGAAAATTAAAAAAGAGAAAAGAAAAAAGGGAGGCTCCACAGACGCTGCTCTATATTCTCAAGGTTTCCCGGGATTAGCTGATCTATTCATCACTTTTTTTTTTTTTAATTTAAAAAGTTGCTTCCTTTACCCTCTTCACCAGCTTCTCCCCCCACCCCCTCCCCTTCATCCCTACCCCTCACCAGAACCTCTTAGCCCAGGGAGCAATACAGTGGGTTGTACCTCGGGACAGACGATGGGAGGCACAGCACCCCCTCAGCAACATTCCCACAGTGTGATGGCAAGAGGACTTCAAGCCTGACATCCTTCCAGGGCAGGACAGACCCCTCCTAATGGAGACGGAAGCTAAACTGGAAGTCCTCAAATCAACACTGTCCAAAGCCCAAGCATAACTCGCTGCCTTGTAACTGCTGGATTGTAGACCTTTATGGGGTGGGGATTTCACTTGGCCCTTCCACCCAGTCATGTCTAATAAGAGATGCTTTCTCATACACATACGATGTTCATACAATGTCCTCTGTTACCTATGAAAGTAGGTGCTATTGTGCAAAATCCACTTGCCCAATGTCAATAGGAAGTGCAAGAAATCTTGCTGGAAGCAGCTGAATGATGTAACTACCCAGATTTCCTCATAGCACTTAATATATTGAGCTGAATTCTAAAGCATGAGAGCTGATGACCCTTTTAATCTTCTTTCCCTCATTATCCATCTACTCATCTCTATCTGTGATCCCATTTTCCTTATCTACTCATTGTTTTTCTTCCCATTTAACATATGGGAACACAGACGAGCAGACCAGTGGTGGAAACATAGGCCACCTATTAGTCCTACTCTTTTTTTTCTCTGCTTCTTTCTATATCCTTAAATTTTTATTTATTTTTAAATTATTTTTAAGATATGGGCATGTCCTCTTTTATCCTTTCTGTTGAGTGGAAAGAGGCAAACAAAAATCTGCATGTAGCTCAACCCACATGTATTTCACTAAATCCCATTTGCTCGGAGTGCCCTGTAAAGTTCTCATACCTCTTGAGCATGTAAGTCTAACTTCATATCACTTCCTGCAGTTGCAGTGTTCATGGTTCCTTTTCCTTTAGGAAGGTATTTAAACCAAGTCTTTCAAGCATCTGGACACAGGTTGGCAATGCCATGGGCATGCCACCTCCAAAGAAGGAAGGAAGAAAAACTGTGTCCTAAGTGAGACAAGGTGAGGATTTCTAGTTCACCTACTCCTAGTGTCTACAGCTCTGATGGGGAGAGCTCATTTATTTCAACCTCCACAAAATTGTCTTTTTCTATTTGGATAATGCTGAGCAGAGGGAAAGGGCTCAGTGAAAAAACATCAAACAAGACCACTTCCCTTAACTGTTTGAAGACTCTTTCAGCAAGGAGATTGTCCAGGGACTTTTGCCTGGCAGCAGCCATACTACCATGGCATTCAAGGAGAAACTACTTTGCTCGCTGCTAACAGGCTCTAAGTGGATGAGGAAGGGGTAGGCAGGGAGGCAGCGCTATGCAGGGATCCAGCTGTGCCTCCTTTGCTGCAGCTGCTTGACTACCCCTCATGTCCCCCCCGCCTAATGCCTTTGTCCTGCACTGGGATGACTTCTCTAGAAGTTCAGTTTCGCAGGTGTCTGAACTCATTGTGCTGGGGATAAGGGGAAGGCTGGGGGAAGGGGAGTCTGTCTGTGTAATTAAAGCCAAAAGCCCTACATGATGCTGGAAAGCTGAACCTTAACTGGCATCTCCCATTGTTGATGGAGGCTCTGGGCAGAGCCTAGAGGTATGCAGAAAGCTTCAGAGCAGGATTCAGGAGATAATAACAAAAATCCTGTGGAGCCAGGAGGCAGAGCTCCACATTCCAACAGTCAGGCTCTGTGCAGCATAAAAAACCACTTCAGAGCAAATAATGCCCTTCATGCTGTAGCCTGGGACATCATTTGGAAAAGAGCTGTATATCTGTTTCAAAAGTCTACAGGGCCCTGTTTCTGGATAATGGTCCTGTGGCCACCCCACCTGTCAGCTCTGGTCTGAGATGCACAGTTGGGCTCTGTGATGGTCTCTGGCCCCCTCACAGCTGCAAGGCTTGTCAGAGACTTGCTGCGCAGTGAGCACCTGTTGCACTCTGAGGCAACATTAGGAGCAAATGCATGGTGCTGGCTCTGGAGGTGTCCTCCAAACAAGTCACCCATTTCAAACAGTAGCACCTCCAGCGCTAAACAAAGGGCACTATATGTGGGCTGGGACCATATGCAAGTTTCTGCTTTCTTAGCAATAATGCTGGTCCAAATTAAACTAATAATAAAGATTGTCTGTGTCTTGAGGAGTCAGCAGTTACCAGTCCCATTGGCAGCTCAGGTACTCCAGATCCAACAGACAGCAGAGGAAAGGCCACACCTTCACTCATGTGTCTCACCTGGTAGCTGCAGACCAAAATCTGTGATTTTTTCATCCCAGGCTAAGGCACTGAGCTTTGGGACAGAGAGCCAGTGACATGAAGTTGAGGCAGGCAGCAGTCCTGGCAGAGGAGGGCACTGCCCAGAACCCACATTCACCCGGCTCCCTCCCACCTCCAACCACAAGAAGTCTTGCAGATGTCAGCCCCCAACAAAAGCACACAAGTGGGAGGGACGTCAGTGCAGATTTACATCCAAAGGTCGCCATGTCCTGAGTGGTAAAGGGGTAGACAAAGAAGTTAATCGAGGAGTCAAAAAGGGCAACCTGAAGAGGAGCGGCAGCTGGGAGTGTGGAAGCAGAAATCAAGGCATTTAGCAGGAAAAAAAGAGGGAGAGTTTTGCATGCCTTTCCGATTTTTTCCATATGGAAAGAACAACGTAGTATTATCTGAAATTGAATTATTTTTTATGTCAGTTGAGAGAGAGCAAACAGGAGGCTTGAGCTGATGCCTCCACCAGCAGTCACAGCCTTTCTTTCTTCCCACACAAACCAGCAACCCCTCTGCAGACAAATTGGTCGCCTGAAATTCCAGAGCTTGAAGGGGGAAAGCAGTGCCATCCCTGCTCACACCTGTACAAAGAGGCTCTGCTATCACATGTCTGCTGTGACAATGTGTAAAAGCATTCATCAGAAAACTGATATTGATTCCACACTGTGTACTCTGCAAACATGAAGCTTAAGGATGATCGGTGATGCCCAGAGCTAGTAGTGCAACTCTTGCAAAGTGGCAACAGGTCACTGCAGCTTGCAGTCAGGCAGACATTTCTGAACTATTGTTCAGGCTACAGACTAAGGTCATGTTCCCTTTTAAGCTGAGTCAATCTTTTTACTGAGTTCATTGGGAACTCGGGCTGAAGCCAGTGTCTGCTGGGTGGACCAAGCATCATCTTTCACAGCTTGGACAGAGCTATATTGGCCAGGAGTGTTTGGGGCATGGAGAAAACAACACCATCATCCATGTAACTAAAAAACAAAAAAACAAACTGAAAAGAAAAAGTTTCAAAAAAATTGGTAAATGAGTATACTTTTTCATGCCTTTTTACCTACTTCTTTAAAAAAAATACAAACACCAAAAAAACTCACATGAGGTTCTGCTTTTCAGTTAGATAAGGCATTCTCCTCTTTTAACAGCACAAATTGATCAGCCACCTTTAACACCAGCAGAGGCACTAGTCAGCTACTGGATGGGCACTGGAAGGGCTGGATGCTTTGAGCAAAGTCCCCTACCTGCTCAGGGCTTGCCCTGCTCCCAGCATTTAACATGCCCACTCTGGCTTGCTTCATGGAGAAACTTTACCAGATGCTCACCTGGATTTCCACATTGACCTGTTGCCAAGCAAAAACTGTTTATCTTCTCCGGGAAAACCAGTTCCCCTTTAGCCATAATGTATAGTTTGTAAGCAACAGAAAGAATGAGGACTCCCTACTTTGCCTGCAGCATGAGCAGCGCTGGGGATAGAGGCACTTCCAAGACCCTCTGGACTTGACCTGGGACATAGCTTGGCACCTCTCTTTTAGCCTAGAAGGGCAATTAGCCTTGCTTGGCAGGCAAACCTGTGAGGATCTGGACTTCCATGCTTTAGCTCCACACAGGACGTAGAAAAAATACAACATCTGTTTAGGTGAGGCAAATGCAGAATAACAATGCATTTTGCCAAATGCCCAAGAGCTCTTGCTTGGCTAAGTCCATGCTGTTTTTTGCATAAGGTCTACTTGAATTACAGAGACAAAAGATTGTGACAAAAAAAAAATTAGCAACTGGTCAGATACAAGTAATTTAGCTCAATATAAGGGTAATTGGTTGTCATCCTGGGGTCTTTATAACACAAAAGGTCAGACTAGCTGGTCTAATGATATCTTTTGGCCTTCAAACCTATGAACAGATAACCCATTTTTCAAACACTCGTTTTCTCTCTCAAGAGGTGGATGCGGATTAGTCTAAAATATAAGTGTCCCGTGTTGCCACTACAATTGTGCTTGGATTGTTTGGTGTTCTCACCCTTGCCCTGATGCCTTGGGAGCTGTTTATTCTACACTTGTCCCCGTTTAGTTGCTTCTGTTATTAAATTCCACAGTGACAGACTCTGGAAAAATGCAAGTGGTTTATTTCTTTCTTTCCCGCTGTAAATGTGTGAATACTTTTATCACAGATTGTCTCTGTAAATGTCACAGACAATGGGGCATTTTTGCTCGAGCATAAAAATGTCTCCCGGATAGTATTTTGTCTGCAATGATGGTACATGTTTGTGCAACTGGCTTCAGGACAATGACAAAAATCCAGCCCCTCCTCTGGTGGGTATCTAAGCATCCTCAGGAAGCAGTAAGATGACCACAGGGACCAAGCTGCCAGGTTACACCTGGGAGGGGAGTTTTCTTTGCCCGTTTCCCAAGCCCAGAAAAAAACACAGTGGGAGTTTTGTTTCCCGAAGCTGCAGCTTGACGGCCGTGCCAGCAGGTCATATTTTACAGTCTAGGCCAGGGCAGGATGAAAAACAGAGATCTAGTTTCTCGATGGCCCTTGCTTTACACCGAAATCCCAGCCTGCTCCCTCCTCGCAGCGCTGGCGGCCGCTGAGAGCGCAGGGACCTCGCTCCTCAGGCCCTTTATGGCTTTTCCTTCCCCCCCGCCCCTTTTCTCTGGGAGACACTTGCTTCTCCAGGGCGGCTTCTCGTCGTGTCTCTCCCCCCACCGCCCTGCTCAGCATCCCCTCACCTCAGCCACAAAACCGCCACACACACGCACGCACGCACTTGCGGGCAGGCACAAAGGCTTGAAAAGCCGCCCTTTATATCCCCCCACAGCTGCCCGCGCAGCCCCTGCTCCAGCGCTCGCCCAGCAAGGATGCGTATTCTTCGGCTCCCAAAGGCCTCCATTGCTGTCAATTAGTTACGGGACGCCACCGGGATTCAAGGCTGACAGCTCCGGCAAAGCAGGAGAAATGGACTCAGTGGGGAGCGAGGGGGCCTGCCCTCTTTCTTTCCCCCTCACCCCTGCGTCTTTCTGCCCACAAGAAATACCTTTCTCAGCGAGGCTCTTTAAGCCGCCCCCCCAATCCCACCGCCCGCGCTGGCATGCAGGGCCATGAACGTCCAGGGATGCGGCGCCGAGAGATGCGAAACGTGCTGCGAGCAGGGCGCCGGGCACCGCCGACCGCCGAGATAGGGGGTCATCAATATCTCTGTGTGCTTCTTTCTCCCCCGCCTCCATCCCGGTCTCCAGTTACAAATCCCCTGTCTCTCAACTCCCCAGGACGAACGTAACATCTTACTTCTCGACTTTCCCACCCAGGCTGGCTTTTTGGAAGGGGAGGGGTGGGACAAGGTTAAAACACGACTCTGCAACAAGTGTGGGTTTCGCACGGCGGCATTTTATCTGCCGTTGCCGGGCATTCTCAGCTCATCTCTCTGCGTGTAACCTGGAGTGTAACGCAGCAAGCTTACAGAGAATGGGAGAGTAAAGCCATGAGGGGGATGCTGACCCAGTGATTTCACGGCAAACGTCGGTGCTATGAGATTTAGGAAAGAAACAAAGGCTGTAATGGTTTGGGAGTGAGGGACCTCTTTAGCCAGACCGTGGAAATAAGATATATTTCAAGAGAAAGCATTCCCACGCTTTCAGCCTTGATATTTAGTATAGAAGAAAATCCAACCCAGGCATTGGCTTTGGTGATGTGAAACGGGATGCGTTTCATGCAAACCCCAGCTTTGGCTCCTGTTATAAATGCCATTTAGAAACAAGGCTCACTCACTCCTAACTCGATCTCTATGTTTGTATCTTTCCTAGACATTTGGATAATATGAAGGCTCTTACGCCAGCTGTGGATTTGGCCCAGCCAAAGCAGTCTCTGTGGATCAAAGAGGGATAACAAAACAGTACTTAGATAATTTTTTCCTTGTCTCTGCTATAGGCTGTTTGAGTGTCCCTTGTCAAGTCACTTCATCAAGCACCCACCCCAGCCATGAGCAGCTTCTCTTACTGTCCTACCACGTCTTCTGCCTGGAGGCACAACTAAGTCAGGGTGACTGCATTTCATATGTCTTCTTGAACTCAAACAATCCTTTCATCTGAAACACTTGAAGATAAGAGCAGCTCAGATTCAATTTCTTGGACCAAAATCCTCCCCTGAAGTTTGGATCCTGACTGGACCCAACCCAGAAAAAAAGCAATCTTTCGGTTTGGCTGCATCTGAAGCCTCCAGCTCAAGCCCACACGGCAGAGTCTTGCACAAACAGCTCATCTTGAGAGACTTCTGCTTCCTGGAGAGATGAAATCTTTCAGAAACACCATAAGAAGATATTTCAAATCCCTAGGAAAAACAATCCTCCCCTCCACTCCCACCCACAGTTTGGCATTTACATGGAATCATGGACCCTTGCCTAATTCAAAATCAGATTCACACAACAAGCTCTGGGCTATTACACTGGGAGTGAGAACCCTTCACTTGGAGTGGAAAAACCCATGGACATCCATGAAGGCTGGCAGCAGATGCTGGGGAAGTTGTGCATGGCTTAAATTGGGTGTGCACTGTTATTTTCATGCTGTGTGTGGTGGACATGGAACAAGGCAGCAAAACTTGGTGTTAAAAAGGGCAGATGTGGTAAATAGCTCACAGGAGAGGCTGACAGCCTTCTCAGGCCACTGGAGGAATAAGCTGTCCAAGGAATAACTTCTAAATGAAACAGCCTCCGTGCAGTTTTTCCATCAGGACAAAGGATAGGTTTATTTTGGATGTGCTAGTAAAACTGCTGTCTGCAAGCCATAAGGTCATACAGCTAAGGTCTGGCTGATGTCTGGTGAGGAAGCATTCCTCTGGGCCTCCTCTGTCAGCGAGCAAATGCAGGCCTTGTAAAAAGGGCCATTTCCCCATTTCCCTATAGAGCAGTACTGCAATGAGTGAACTCACTACAATGAGTTCAAACTTTTCCTGCAGCTGAAAGTGTTATTCACATAATGAGAACTCAGTAACAAAATGCTGTGTACCCTGAGCAGGGGATTGGTGATGGTAAGGATTTGCTAGATGGTGGCACTTGGGAAATGCCATGTCTCTTTAACTTGTATACAACAAGGTAGAAGAAACTTGTTATTATGATGGGCATCAGCTGGCTGCTGTGTCAGTAAACCATCAAACCAAGAGAGTGTTGCATCTGAAAAGATTAATCCTCTGTTGTACCTCTTTTAACAGGATTCTGGTCCACGTTACTGCTAATGGTATGTTACACGTTTTACAGCCAACCTGAGAAGGCACTGACTTCCACTGCCGTTAATCCAGAACTTGTGACTTTTACTTTGTTTATACAACCATGTACAGTGATCACATATTGTTCCTTTAAAACAAACCTTGCTAGAAAAGAAAAGTTCAAGAGATCTGTGTTTCGTAGCTGAGTGTTGAACTGTATTGACTTCTGGACCATGAACTGCAGCATGCCAAGCAAAGAACAGTAAGAGAGAGAATTTGAAAGGCTGAACTGGAAACACCAAGGGATATATCATAACTAATAGAAATGCATTAGCAGCATCTAGGTAGGAGGTGGGTGGGACATGATGATGAATGGTGATGATGGTGAAGAGTGGCCAACGAGGAGAATGGATCTCACACAGTGCTAGCTAGGAGGCCACTTGGGTCATGTGCTTTCTCATTAGGCTGAAGAAGAATGTCATGGTATGAAAAAGTCAAAATAGCTGCTTTAATTACCACCTCTTAACCAGGTGAGACAAGAAACCACCTCCCCTCTCCATGCCTCCTTTGATATCCACCCTACAGAGCACCTTGTACCTGAGCTGCCAAAACCAGCCTCTGGTGAAAAGTGCTTGTCACCATGTCTAAGTGCATCACTGACAGAGTCAAGAGATCAGCTCACCACCTTGAGGAGTTAAGGGTAACAAACTGATGGGGTTTCCTGCTGCAGTCAACAGTGGGGAAACAGTAAGGAAAAGGTGAAAGCGATCTCTGGGATGAAATACTTGCAGAGTAGTTCTAAAGAAATGCTGGCTTTCTTCCATCTTGCATGCTAATGCTGAAACATGAGTTTCTCAGGCAGGGATGAAAGGAAAACACATGTATCATATCACACGGGACCCTTGGAACTGGGATGGGGGGGTAGGAGGATTTGAGTCAATAAAGAACACCTTTCTTCTCCTTTCCATTCCCATTAGCACTGAGCAACACACAGGAAGAAAGAAGTTTGACATCCAAACATCCAAGTTCTCTCCCTAGTTTTCCTGATAGAGATACAGGCCTAAGGGAAATATCCTACCAGTCAGCATCCCAGTGGGATGGAGTACTTCACTGGTCCTACTTGGCCAAGTGAAATGGACTTTTACCATTCACTTTAGTTTGCAGAATTGGAGACTGCACCAAATCTGTAAAGAAATTAAACTTTCTGAAAGGTGAATTTTAATCCAGGTGTTCATAAAAAGTTTTCTGGTCTACATTGGACTAGTTTGTTGTGGTGCTCCCTCCTGACATACCCTACGGATTTACTTCGCAGTCTCAGCACATGGGGAGTAGGGGCCTGCTTTGCCCTCACCATAAGACTTGTAGCTCTGATTAAAATGCACAATTGTGAGAGATCAATTATGTTTTAGAAATGCAGTTTAGTGAGAAAGGCTGCACAGACAGCTCTGCCTGATCTAAAGCCCTTGTGGACTGGTCCCACCTGGGAGAAGTTCTGCCACAGGTGCTCGGGGTGACCTTTTGCAGATTACTTAGCCAAGGACAGTGTTTCATGTTCCCCAGCTGTTGTAACCAGTGTTGGTTATACCCAACTGGCTGTAGTCTCGCCTGGATATAATCCCAGAGAGTTGTAAGTACAGTACAGCAGCAATGCCTCAGCATCTTAGGCTATGCATGTAGCAGACTCTGCCTCTCCAGCAACCAAGTAGAGCTGCATGGAAATGCCACTCTGCATGAGCTTTGGGCTTGATAAACACAGCAGTGAGACAGGGCTCTAGAGCTTACAAACAAACAAAAGTTTTAAATGTTATAGCATAGAGACACAACATGTCTCTCCTTTCCATTTCAGACAAGATGAATTTCTCCAAAGTCCTCTCTCTGATACAAACATTGTTTTATTGCAAAGCTGGGCAGGAAGATATTTTTTGCACTTTGTGAGCTTGAGCCTTCACTAAAAACCTTTCCCCCTGTTATGCCATACGACCACAAAAATTTAAAATCTGAAAAATAAATGTTGCAAACCAACAGTTTTTTTCGCATATATAAACTATTGTGGCTAAATATCCTTTGATCCAAGAGATGATTTTGTTTCTTCAATGCTGCTGGTACACAATGTGCTGGGCAGTTTGCAGCCTCCCTCCCACCACTGCACTAGTGATCAGCCTCGGTTGCTCTGATCCACTCAGGATGCCATGACTTCCTCAGCAGCAGAAACAGCAGCAAATTTCATTTCATCAGTCCCTCCATGGCCAAATGCGTTGGGTCTCTTCCAAAGTCTCTGCTCTCTGCTGGTCCACGCATAGCTATGTCTGCCCTCTTGAAGGTGTCAAATATTCTGTGCTGGCAGGCAGCCCTTCCTGGTGCTGGTGAGGGATGCAGGAACAGGTGTGGATGCCAAAGGATATTTAATGCCACATGGTTTAATGTGTAAAGGTTTGAAGTCTGGACAACTCATATTATAGTGTGCAGTTTAAAAAGGCACAATCTCCCTGGTTCTTCTAAGGAGTGTTTTGATCTACAGGCATTTCAAGGGAGAAAGAGATTCCTGATATCAAAGGGCTTTTTAATCTGGCAGAAAGGGGCATTTATGAGAACCAGCTGCCAGCAGCTGAGGCCAGACAAATTCAGACTGAAAATCAAGGTGCACGTTTTCAACTGTGAAAGTAATTAATCTGTAGGGCATATTGCCTAGAAGGCCAGCAGTGGCTCAGTCACCAGCAAGCCTGAAATCAGGACCAGATGTTTTCCTGGAAGAGATGATATCACCTAGCCAGGGATGGCAGGCTCAGGGAAGGAACCATGAGGGCCCAGGCTGGAAAGTCAGTTGCTGCCACTGCCACTGGCCTTACAGCCCATGTTCCATGTAGGAACACGTACGTTATGTGTATGTGTGTGTATATATATATATATATATACACACATATACATATGTACATGTGCAGCTTCACACATACAGCTCCAGTTGGCATAGACCAGCATCTCCCCAGACAAAGGTCTGCTCTGTATACTCTATTTACCCATTTCAGTCTTAAAGTGCTGCACAACCACCTTGGTCGAAAATTTCCACAGCATCCCCAATGCTTGACCGGGCAACAGGACTTGTATGGGAGGAGAGTGGCTGGACTCCTGCTCACCTGGAGGGGAGGGATGCCCGATATTGCCTGCTTTGGCTGCTTTCACAGCCCACGAAAGTTCCTTTCTTCGGGACACTGCTGCCTCACAGCGCCTTGAGTGTTGCCTGGAGCCTCCATTGAGAGTCAGTGGATTGGGCAAAATCCCGTATTCACCCCTTCTTCCCCGCCCCCAGCCTTCCTTGGCTGAGCTGCAGCCCAGGCCTTACAAAAACAAAAAAAAAAAAAAAAGGAAGGAAGAAAAGAAAAAAGCAAACCCCAACTTCTCCACACTGCCAACAACGGCAACAAACAGGTCCCAGGCCCTATAACTGATGGCCTCAGCAGAGGGACCCTACTTGTCTGGCCGTCTCCCTTGCCCCCAGCCCCCTTCCCGCCCAAGCCCTTGCTGTTGCTAAATCCATCCTCCTCCTCCTCCTCCTCCCTAACTCTTTTTTTTCCTGGTTAACAAGTGTGCACAGTTATAGTTGTGCTCCCTCCATCGTGCTTTCTGCCTTTCTTATGGCAGCAAGGGCTAATTTTTTTTGGAGGGGGGGGTTGGGGCACACATGTGTAACTTATCTTTACACAGGTTGCGGCCTCTCTGTGTTGGCAGTGGAACTCAAGGAATAGCCGTGGCTTGTGCTCCAGGGCTGAGCAACACAATGTTGATGGGCTGGGAAGAGGAGGAGGGGAGGGGTTGAGTCAAAAGGGCCTCCTGAATCGATGGGGAATAATATGAAAGAGAAACTCTGGCATGCATGGGACGACCCAAATGGACAAAGTGCAGTGAGGCAGCTTAGTTAATGGGCTGCATTAAAATTAAGCAGAGATGGTGCTCATTTTCCAAGCAGCACAGTGACCGTGGAAGGGCCTTGTAGCCCCTGGGGGAATGGTGGTGGGGTGTGAAAACAAAACTAGGGTAAGCCATTCTCTCCCTCATTGCCTCCATCCTCAGCAGGTGTAAACTGGTGTCTTCCCCCTGCCTGGGTTAACACAAGGCAGATCCCAACATCCCTGGCACCAGCTTGCATTTCCATAAAAAGGGAGGATGATCTTGTCAATGTTGCTGTAAATCCAAATTTTACCTGCATGGTCACAGCTCTCAAAGAGGTGACAGCCGCTTACCAGCTGGTTACCAGCACAAGGAATGCCCAGGGCAGTCTGCAAGACCAAGTCAAGCTTTAAAGAGGAGGGTGATAATAAAATGTATCCATCCCCACTCCCACCCCTGTCAGGAGGAGGATTTATACTACTTCTTACAAAGGACTTAAGTAGTCATTTAGGATCTGCTTCAGCAAAGCACCTGCTTAATTGCTTGCTTTACTTCACTGCGACTGGAGCTCATGGTTAAGAATATGCTTAGAGGTACTGCCTGCTAGGAATAAACATAATTATATGTTTAAATTTAAAGAGATGTTTAAACACCTTGCTAAATCAAGGCCTTACACCTGAGGAAAGTGAAAGGAAAAAGCTGCCAAAGCAGAACAGAGGAGCAGATTTTGGAACAATGAGCCATTTCAGGTTCTTCAATCTGCATTTAATGAAGATGAATGAAAATCCTCATTACTTGTTGACTGAAGATGGAAGAACCAGCCAATGAGAGAGCTATGCGGTGATGTATTACACAACTGAATACTTTTAACTGGCAAGAAATATGTAAACTTTCCTGAGTTTTCCTGTTTTTCTTTATATTGAATAGGATGTGAAACACATGTCTTTGTTCAGAAAGACATGGTAATGTTTGATTTCCATTCTGCATACCTTGAAACCATTAACCAAGCTGTCAGTGCAGGTCAGGACCCTCTGAGCAAATTTATAGCTCTTTAACTAAAAAGTAAACAGGCCATTTAACCAGGTGCTGGACCAATAGCCCCAAACCCCAATGTGATGCTCTATAGAAAGACTCCCAAAATAGCCTGAGCACCCTAGTTGGCTCTGCAGGGTGTAATTGCCCAGCCTCTTTTGGCATTCCCACTAGGTAGATGCCAACAGTGAAGGCAGCAGCAGTGCCCATAGCACTGCCCTACAAGATGCATCAGCACCAAGAAGGTAGGTCAAGCTCCCTCCTGTGTGCCTGGCTGAGCTGTCGAGGCACTACTCAGGTTGCAACTCATGTTGTGGAAATACTTGCTCCAAAGAGAGTCTGGAAGACACAAATATGGCTTCACTACACTCCTGTTGAATCACCATAGTTTGGACATGATTTAGGAGACATGCCAAACACCCACCATGATGGACTTACAGAAATTAACTATGCATGGAACATAATTTACTAGGTATTTTCTACCTTTAGTATAAATAACTCTTTCTCTTAGCTCAGCTTCGCAGTTCTTTATTTCAGGGGCAAATAGTTTTCACAAATAAGCAGAAAGAGTTTCCAAATTTGTGTGGTGTGCAGGTAGCTCTGGGATAAGAGTGGGCAGCTTTCCTCCGGCTTGCCCCACGTTCCAAGGATGACTGTCATGGCGGCCCTTTCTGAAGACATCCATTTCATAACCAATACATTTTTGAGACATTTTAATTACTTTGGAATTGCAATATAGAAAAGATAAAAGATGAAAGAGGAGCTATAAACACTGTCCTCTCTCAGTTCAAGAACTAAGGTTTCAGACACCTGTCTCACAGACATGTAGGCCCCCCAAGTGATCTTCTTCAGCTGATGCGTTTACAGATCAAAGAAATGTCAAACCAAAATCAAAAGTCTTAGCAGCATCAAAGAATGTTTTTGCACCTGAATTTGCAAATATCTATCTCTCCCTCTCTCAGGGTTGGACAGTGCTATGTAACAGAGGTGAACAGCAAACTATACTCTCATGTACCTGCAGGAACATACAGGCATGATCCCAGGTGGACTGGCAACATGTTCAGTCTCTGGAGCAGCACTGCTGCAGGAAATCTTACAAACTGGGCTTAGTACTGTGTGACCCCAAAAGTTGGGGATAAGTTGCTGTTGGTTGAGTGGATGATTTGGTGGCAGAAATAACATGGAGTGTGCCAGGAGCTGGAAAGACTTGAGAGGTGGCAGGAGAAAATCATGTGGCAAGGGCTGCCTCCCACCCTTGACTCCGTCAAGCCCAGACTGGTACTCCTGAGAAGGAGGAGTTAAAGCTAAGGAAGTGAAGCTAAGGGTGCAGCAGTGCAAACAAACTCACTGGGCTGAACATCTCTGCACAATTCCCAACATGGATCCTGTTAAAAAGTCAGGGCAACTAGTACCAGCAGCTGGAAGGCAGCATGTACACCTGTTGCTTTCCTTTCTTTTTAGTGCCCCTGGGCTTGTTCTCTCTTTGTCCCTTCTGATGATCCTGAAATGAAATCGTCCTCCTCAGTACTTCAAGGTCTTCATGTCTGCCCATCTCCTGGGCTCCCACTAGCCCTGCATCTGTCCCCATGCTCCCCTCACCTTGCCCATCGCCCACATCCTGAGCATGAAAGCCGGCCGGATTAATCCAGCACAGAGCACATTGTGTGTGAGTCATGACAGGCTCACTAAGGCGTGCAGTGCTGATAAAAGGCAGCTCTGATGGACTCTGTCAGGGATTCCAGAGAAACAGCGTGGAAAAAATCTGCTAACCCACATCCCAGCCTGGCAGCCGGGGCCTGGAGACAGCCAGGCACCGAAGGGACTGCGGGGAAGGGGTACTGCTCTAGGTTTAGTCCGTGAGGAAGACCCTGGACCCAGGCATAAGTTGGTGCTTTGTGAGACCCTGGGGTCATCTGAGAGCTCATGGGGCCAAAGGAGGGCTGGTGTGAGCCCCCAGGTCCTGAGGCTGGACCCTGGGATAACCTCCCTCTCCCCAGCTGGTGAGAGTATTTTGAGTATTAATGAAGCTATAGAAAGGGAAGTCTGCCTGACCCTGCATCCTTCTGCCTAAAACGTCACTTTAGATAACACCCACAGCTCAGTACTTCACAGCTGTGGACCACAAGGTAGCTTTTCCCCAAAACCTTAGTGCTTAGCAGTGCTGCTACCAGAAGTCCAGCAGGAGATACCATGGCTCAGCAATACTCAGTGCCACATAGACCACCAGGAACCCGTGGTGGGTGAAATCATCCTACAAGCAAGTGTGCAGCTCACTGTAACCCTGTCCCAAAAGGTTAATAACTGTGTTTTCTGCAAACAGGGTTCCATCCCAGGCAGTTCACAGCTGGCCTGACCACAGAACTGGAGATAATAGGGACCAGAATGTCAGGGATATTGTAGAGAAATCAGGATAATATTCATGTGCACCACTGAGCTGGGAGGAGTTGCAGCCATGGGGTCTGCATGGAGGG
Organism: Pithys albifrons albifrons; assembly: GCF_047495875.1. NCBI lineage: Eukaryota > Metazoa > Chordata > Aves > Passeriformes > Thamnophilidae > Pithys > Pithys albifrons. The sequence goes on from NC_092458.1 coordinate 93,277,998, forward strand.
GAAGGCAGCAGCAGCAGATTTCAAAACAATCTAGATAAATTGAAGAATTGGTCTCAAATCAGCAAGATGGAAATCAAACAAGAGTGAGTGCAAAATAACCACAGCGAGGTGTTGGAACTCAAATGCAAAATGGAGACTAATTGGATAAAGAGCACTGCTGCAAGAAAGGCTCCCGGGACTGCAGACAAAAACTTAGTCAACACTGTCATGCTGTTTCAAAAGAGGCAAGGCTCTTAATTGAGACCCTTTAATGAGAGATTCATAGGACAGGCATGGGAGAAAATGACTGTGCTGCAGTTGGCCCTGAGGACGCCTCAGTGGGGACGCTGGGCACAGCACTCTGAACTGGGTAAACAAACTGGGAATTGCTCTGAGGTGCAGGAGCAAGCACGATAAAAGCTTTGGAAAACATAATCTATGAGGGCAGATTGAAGGAATTGCGTTTGTTTAGTCTGGAGAAGAGAAAACTAAGAGAGACTATTAACAGCCTTTCAATATATGAGGGCCTGTCCTAAAGACTTCAGAGTCCAAGTGAGGAGCATGAGGAAAACTGGGGTTGGTTTGCAGCAAAGATTTAGGCTAACAGAGCATTTATAGAGAGGCTTCCGAACTGATAAAGGATACTGCAGACTCTTCTTCATGGGTGCAATTTAAGTGGAGACTGGAGATATGCTTGTCAGTGATGGCTCAGGTCTTTCAGGAGTAACAAATCTTGCTTCAGAAGATGAGGACACCTAGGAGACCATAACGAAGCACTCAGTGGTGTACTCCTTCATTGTCATGCTCTCCAAGTAACCCTGCAGCTTAATTTACAGCCCCTTTCTGACCTCAGCAAGGCAAGGGAACAGGATTACTCTGAGGAGAAAGTTTTCCATAAAGTGAATATCCATGTCCCTTGCCTCCCCACTCAATTTGCCATGCATTTACCAAATAACGCTACCCATCCCAAAGACCTGACTGTAAAAATAGATGGGGTAGAGGAAAATTACTGCCCAGTAAGAGATGTGGGGCCTACAGAGGGGCATATCAGGAAAAGCTGGGAGAAAGGGACCTGTTTAGTCTGGAGCAAGGGGAAAATGCTAGAAATGGGGAAATCTACTTGCAGTTTTCAGCCAGCTAAAGGAGGTTAGAGAGAAGACAGACTGAACCTGGAGGAGGCCAGTGAGAGGAGAATAAACAACGAGTGTAGGTTGCAACTAGAGTAGTGTTCATTAGAGCTAAGGAAAAATATGTTGTCCAGGAAGATGTTTCAGTGTTGGAACAGGTTTCACAGAGAGATTGTGAAACTTCTATCCTTGAAGATTTTCAGAAGTGAACTGGACAGGGCCCTGATCAACACGACTTAACTTTGAACAAGTCTTGGTCTGAGTGGGAGCTAAGACTGGAGCTCTGCCAAGGTCTTGTCTCACCTGAAGTATTCTGTGACAGGTATACTGTGAATACTACAGAAGTTACATATGCAACTGAACCCTGCCACCGATGCTTCATACAATATTCTCTCTGCCACACTGGACTCTCTTCATACAGGCTTTCCTGCCTCTTTGCTCTGTGAACCTTTCTTTGGTCTTTATGTTGTGGAAAGCTCGATCCTCACTGTTTGCATCAGGCCTCAACCCAATGTAAAGCACTATGTAATAACAACATTTCTTGATCATGATTCACAGCAGCTACCACCCAAGTTCTTGGCTCACTGTGTAGTCCAATATCTAACAGTGTTCAGTTCAACCCAGTATTATCTGCAACCCCATCCCCTCCAACTCCAGTTTCAGAGCCTGGCCAGCATTGAGCCCACGCTGTTCCCATTCCCAAACTTTAAACACCCTGGCTGCTGCATGGAATGAAGAGGGAGTACTTGGAGATGAACTTTTAGTACTGCAAGCTCTAGGGAAGGCTGAAGTTCTTTCTTGTCTGTCACTGATTTATTGATGCTTCCCTAATTGTGGAATGACAACCATACATGGAGATCTGCAGAAAGAAAGGACTTGGCTAGAAGTAAAGAGAGGTCATTGCAGGCAAATCAGACACAGGCACCAAGAAATGGTTTGGTTTTGTTTTACTTTTTATTTTGCTGCTGCAGTGAATGTAATAAATGTACATCTGCTGAGCTGTTTCTATAGGCAGAGTTTTCCCTTGTTCCAGATTTGGCCAGAACTCTTCTTAGTTAACCTGATTCGCAGTGATCTGCCTAGCAAGAGTATGTGTGTATACGTATGAGAGAGGGAGAGGTAGAGCTCATTTCCAAAGCAGACACTTTATTAATCTTCTGCCAGCCATTTTTGATGGAGGCATGTTTTTCCTTTGTTCTTTTGAGTCATAATGTACACATGAATTTGAAAATTATCTGTAGAAGTAAGATTTAATAAGCTTGTTGAAATAGTAATACACCAGAAAGAAAAAAAGTCAAACATTTTCTCTAAACCACCTTCTTTACAAGTGGGATGCTTTTGAAAGTTGATCTACAGCAAGCACTAGAGAACATTTGTTCATTTCAGAGCATGTAATCTGTAAGAGTTCTTTGTGTACCACTCTAACACACATCTTTTGTGCCTTCTTCACTTTCCCCTTCGAGATGAAGTAGAGCTCTGGTTCAGCAGTTGGCATCTGTCACTGATTACAGCAGTTCAAGATTTTACCTCTGAGGGGCAGAGGGGGAGCAGATTGGGGTGTGTGCAGTATGTAATTGCACACAACTCATCTCTGGCACTTTGCTCCACATGCTGTCACTAATCCCTTCTAGATTTATTCTTCCAGACCCTCCTCAAATCAGCACTCTCCCCCATTAGCCCTCTTCAATACACCATGCCCATGAGAAGGATCCTGTTGATAAGTCCTATCCCAGTGCCAGAGCTGAACAGCATTGATTGGACAGCACACCAGAGAAAATGTGCAGTCTGCTTTATACTTTGTGTTAATCATACTAATTGAACATTTTGAATCTAGCCTGATGTGGCATGGCCAAATGCAGCATCCATATTAGGCTCTATAAGAGAAAAGCTGTCATTGGATTGAGGTTTCTGAGTCATGCTATTGAAGCCATTCTCATGGTGAAGCATTTTATTAATAATTTTTGTTGCAGAACTTTGTCCCAACAAACAGTCTAAAAATGGTACTACTCATAATTGCACTTAGATCTTGCAACATGTGTTACTTTGTTGTTTATTTATGTCAAGTGACTTCTTCTTTTTACTCTCTTAAGCCTTCTTCACTGTAACCTGAGGGCTTGCTCCTGCCCTTTGGTTGCTGTAATACAGTTTTCTTTACCAAAGCAGGTTTTACCCCGGTGTGTAGACCTGAGAGTTCAAGCTCAGTGATAGTGCTAGTTCAAGTATAGGGCAAATTGGCTGAGAGAAGTCAGATAAGGTGGAAAGAGCAGGTCACAAACACAGTCTGATCAAAGCAGAGACTCCACACAATTTAAGACACGTTGGTTTGAGTATGGCTGTTGCTGGGGAGGCTCTAAGGAGGAAACAGCCTCTTGCAGCACAGGAGCAAAGAGGAGCAGCAGGCTGTGTGTGGCAAAATCTGTGTAGCACCTTCCTGCACTAAACTTGGACCCAGTCTCTGGAAATCTCTCACATTCTCCTGGCAACAGATTCACTTTCCAAAACAAAATGAACTAAAACAGAATCATTTCCTATGAATGAAGTTGGGATGGAATATAAAACCCAGGCAGGGAAATATATATGTGTGACATACTTGAAGCAGCAGAGAGAATGATTTCATCCAGCATCCAGCTGACTAGTAAAGAGAGACAGCAACCCCCGAGGAGAAAGCCATTAACACAGAAACACATTTTATGCTGGCCAAGGTGAGAAAGGAAGGGCTGTAGGTACTGAGGTGACAGCTCCTTTAGGATCAAAGGAGAAGCCTGAGAGGAAACTATAAAACTAACTTCAGATCTGGGTGGGGGAGGCTGTGTGAACAGAGTGGAAAACTTAATTAAATGTGGCAAACAATGACTGATTTTTCTGGGAAAGGAGCAGTGATGATTTCACTTTCTAAGATACTACACCTGAGCAAACATTATCCAAAGCTGTCTTGAACTAGGACTTCAATGCCAGTATGGTTATGCAGATCTAACCTTGACTTCAAAGGCTAAGAAAGTGACTGAGTGGGGAGGCTTAGCTTGCCAATGGTGCTCAGTATTCCTTTCCTCTCCTGCAGAGTAGCTGGAATGGATAGTTCCTGGGCATGGCAAAAGATGCAGCCATCTCATTCATGCCAACCATATGTGATGAGACCAAAAAAAGAGAAAGAAAAAAAGTGACACCAGTGCTGAGGTGGGTGGCCCAGAACTTCTGCCAGGTGAAATGCTCAAGAAGAAAACATGAATATTAACAGCATAGGATAGGCTACAGGTCACCAGATGTGGGCCTCAGCATTGTGACAAGTCTCCTTGTTGGCCACTGTTGACCTTGAGCTTAAAGAAGGTATGTAGACAGTGAAATCTAGGCTGGATTACGAGGAATTCATATAAAAGCATAGCAAAAGCAAGGAAAGTGAAGATCAAGAAGTCTTTGGGGAAAAAAAATGGAGATGGGGAATTATAGACTGATTAATTTCAATTAGAGGAAAAATTCTGGAATTAGTAATAAAAAAGCTGTTTGTAAGGAACTGGAATGTAATGGGATGAGTAACAACCAATATTAGCTTCATAGTCTAGTCTTGACAAATCCATCTAATTTCCTTTTAAAACAAGCAGACAGACCTTGCAGGCCAGTAAGAAGAAGCAGATGTCAGTATCTTGGACTCAAGTAAGTCCTTTGACACTGCTTTGCATGAAATTCTCATAAACCAGCAAGGAATGTGTGGTCTATCTACTGCAGAGCAGACACAGCACTGGTACCCAGAGGCTGTGAACAGGACTTCACTCTCCACAGACAGGAATCTATTGAACAGAGATGTACACATATCTCTCTCTGTCTCCAACTCCACTGCTAGTCACTTGGACTGTGAATTTCTAGAAAAAAGATGATTAAATTTTCAGGATGCCCAACACTATTGGAAGGATCTGCAAGGACACAAGACAGGACTAGAATTTTTTAAAAAAGCAAGCAACAGCCTGAAAAATTAGAGAAAAAGTCAAGGGGAAAAAAAAGAAAGGACACAATAGGAATCCATGTGAGACACCACACTGAGTAATAACTAACTGCACAAATATGGATATGAAACTACTGGAGCTGAGGTTAGTGCAGATTAAAAACCAAACTGTTTGTCATCAGTGCTATGCTCTTGGAAAAGGCCAAAAAAAAGATGTGGGCTAATTAAACACAATTCAGACAAAAATAAGAAGAATCATCAGAGGTCTAGAGAACATGATCTGGCAGGAAATCTGAAAGTTTTAGTAAAGCTTAGCCTTAAGAAGACCAGCAGTAAGCACAGCAAGTCTTTAAATTCATGAAAGGAGAGAAAGACACTGTTAGTTCTCCCTGTCCCAAACTGAGAGGTTTAGAAATAGTAACAGCCTTAAACTGCAGTAAGAAAGATTCAAATTTGGTGTTACAGAAGTATTAGGGCAAAGAGATAGAGACAATGCATAAAGTGTCCAGGCATGAAGCCTCCCTAAGGTCAGAGCTTTAGGAACAGGTTGGATAGCTGTCCGGATGACACCAGTATCCTGCTGCAGGGATCTCAAGGGGAAGCAGAGATTTGGGGTTAGTCTGTACCTCTGCTGGGGGAAGTTGACTGAGGAAAATAGCTGGGAAGGTTCCATTGTACGTGGAGGGCCTTGTTAGGATTATTCAGTGGGACAGGCCGGGAGAAGTACTAGGATGTTTCTCCTTCCCTTTTCCTCAAGTCTGCCCCCCTAAACTTCCTTTTCCCTCTACACAGGGCCTGTTTTCACTTATTGCCCTTGCAGTCCTTCATCTGCAGCAGGTGTCACTAATCTTTTTGCACTTCTCCAGCTGCTGCTAAATGCCTGAGGAGCAGGAGGGGACTGTCCATATTAGCCTTGTCCTGGGGACATAAAGATGGGAGAGCACTGAAAACCCTGGAGGTAGGACTTGCTGCTCCCAGTACTATTTAAGGATGGTGTGGGAAAACAGCTATCGATGGTGTAGAAGGAAGATCTCTGCAGCCAGCATTGCCAGTGGTGACAGGGCAGGCAGGATATGCCTGCAGGGGGTGAGAAACCACTGGTTCTCCTTCATGCTTCCCCATCAGTAACCGGTGCCTGTCTCCTCCAGACTAAGCAAAGAAAAGAAAAGCAAGTCTGGCATCCAAGGTACTGCCTTTGCTGCCTGTGCCTTAGAGCACATTATGGACCCCAGCGTGAGGTGCTTTCCCACGACAGGCAATACAGCAGATGTCAAAGCCAACCTGCATCTCGAGCCTGGTCTTGACAAGGTCCCCACTCTGGTTACAGAACAGCAGCATAAACAGAGGACAACTGGTGACCACAGGAGAAATTTGTAGGATAAACTGAAGACCAGAGAACTGGAAGTAACCATTTTACATGAAAACTTGCATTTTTTAAATGGAATTCCTCTATGAGGAAGAACAGTTTTAGGAGTAAAGAATGATCTAAACATACATATCATCCTTGGATGGCAGAGTAAGGATTGTTGGGTGTCACACACAGAGATAAGTTGCAGCCATATCGCTGCCATCATTCACACACTTTCCTCTGTGTTTCCATTGTAATTCAAATTATGCCCTATGCTCTGACAACCAATCACTTCAGCACCTCTGAACTGTGCTTTCTGTTAGTTGGAATCAGAATAAAATTCTTCCCACTGATATGATGGTATAGACTCAGCATTTCAGATGGTAAGTGGCCACTGAATCCCTTGGAACTGCACGTATATGGTATATACAAGGACCTAAAGCACACTCTTAAAAATCACCAGGTCCAACAGTGAATGAAAACTAGTCTCTTAAATATTTAACATTAATAATGACTCTGATGATCAGCAGAAAACTTGGAGTAATATTTTCAACTTGTGTAAACTGGCCGATTTAGATTTCATAGAAGTAACAGTGCCAGCACATCAACAAAGCAACCTGGCCCTGTGAGCTCACAGAATCCAATCTAAATTATTTACTTTGAAAGATTTGTTGTAAGTGCTTTTCTGGCCTTTTGGTATTCACAGGTAATTTTTTCCGTGGTAGTCTCACATGCATTGCTAATTATTACTACTAATGATTTTGCATTGCATTAGCAACTCAGCAGAAATGCACTTGTTAGTACATTAGCCTTCTCTTTCTTTGTATGTTTTTATTGGCAAAAATGATCTCTCGATCTCTGAGTTTTATCTTCATTCAGCTGAACATTGGTGATATGCACAGAAGAACCCAAGAGCTTCCATGATACTCTATGTCGAGCAGACTATATCCTTATGGGTTAAATCCTCTCCTAGTATCAAACAGCATTAAAAATTGACAGAGGTACAATGATATCCCAGATGCAGGAGCCACATCAAACAATCTTTGTCTGACATTTCTGCCTTATGGGTCATGTCCAGAGCACTGGCCCTTCTGCTTCACCTATGGCACCAGCACTGTACACTTTGCTACCTCGTGATTCATTTGCCTCGACTCGTGTTGAGTCCCCGTCTCCTCCGTGAGGATGCTCTCCCTGTGTGCCAGGGTAAACAAGTGCGTTCAGCCAAACCCCAGTGCAGCCAGGGAGAAGTGACAAATGCTCTCTTGGTGGCAGAAGCAGCCCCATTGTTAGAAATAAGAAGAATCATTTCCTGGTTACAGTAGCCTTCAGATACATTGATCCAACTTCAATCCCAAATAAAGACACTGGGAGTGATATATTGGCTATTCTGTTTCAGTGATTGAGCACTCGAGAATTAGAATGCAGCTCCCAGAGACACGACACAAGGACTTTGAGAGGTTGGCTGTATTTTCTTCCACTTAAAACTGGGAGAGGTGAATAGCTGGTGAAAGTGGGGAGGAGATTGATGGCTTTGGAAACTGCAAGGCCCTGTCCCTATGTGGGACAGCTTTGGTACAGACAGTCAGCTTCAAGCCTGACCTTGCCCTCTCTGACCTGCCAGTAACCTCAACCCTGACCTTGGAAGGACCACCCTTCTCCAGGGGGAAGAAGAGTGTAGGGAATAATGGGGAAATGTGAGTGGTGATCAGACCAAGATTATTTTATTTTCCAGGAGAAGACAGCCTGAGAGGCATGTAGAAGCTTGATGTCCTTCTCATGCTTTGGTATTCAAGTTGCAGCAACCTTGAGGTGCTCACACAGCATTAGCCCCAAACATGGTCTGAGATTGATTACTTCATTAAACTTCTGCAGAGAGTGCCTTCTTGTCTCCTCTGCTGGATCCCCATCTTCATGGCACTTGGGATGGCATCACAGCAGTCAGACCACATCCTTGATGGAATTTGTTGTCTCTTCTTCTTCAAAAGTCATCAGGATTGAAAACAGACCCTTTCCAAACACAAACATTTCAGCAGCAAGGGCCCAAATCCCATCCTGTAGCTCTCTGCTTCCCCCTGCAATGAAATAACCCCCTTCCCTCACAGCTGCCTCCCCACTGCTTCCCCTTTCTTATAACCAGCCATCCTTCACCCTCCATCTATAAAACACTCAGTACACACGGCAGCTGATGGGGAGGGACCAAAGGGCTGGTGGAAGCCACTCAGATTTCACATTTATTTAATAGCCCTGGCTGTGCTTGTTTGATTTATCTTCACACATACATTTGACAGATATGGTCTCATAAAAACTCCGCAGAGTAAAAACACTAAAAAGGCCTGCAGCCATACTGTGTTAGCAGGCCGTCTGGCTCCAGCTCCAAAGCTAAGCAGATCAAGCTCACTGCAGCTGGCAGCACCCCTCAAATGGGAGACTTTTGACTTAGCAATGCCTGAAACTCGGGGTGCTCAAGTGTAGCCAGTCCTGAGTTCCTCAGGGGTCTGTGCAAAAAAGGAAAAGGGTCCTGATTTTCTCTTACCTTGAAAAACCCTGCTGCACTTCATATAAATTCCTTTGTTCAAATAAACTTACATTTGGGGGGTAATCTCATCCTTCCCTTGAAACCTGTGGGGTACAGTGGTGTTCAGCATATGTCAAGAAAGTTAAGATTTTTATGACACTTCCAAAAACACCTCTCCCAAGTTGCAGCAGCTACAGAGTAAGGTTGCTTCACCCTTACCTTGCAAGGGCCTCATGGGCTTGCTGTATTTGTATTACTTACAATGTTCCCTTGAAAAAATGAGGTCATATTAAACAAGTCAGATTCATACTGTCGTGGTTCTGATAAATACATTTTCACTGGGGTGGAACTGAGCCTTTGTACAATTTGTGCACAAAGCAGCTACTATGTAGTTTGGGAAATAGGCTCTGCGAAAGCACAACCCACTTTAACGTATGCATATTTCACAGTGGATTTTTTAAAGGGCTGCACACCTGAAACTCTCATTCCCAGCATCAAAAGAGGCAAAGTGAAATGGCTGTAAATAAAGTCCCCAGCGTGCTAGTGTTGCTCAAAGGTAGGGTTCCAGCTGCATTCAGGTGGTGTTTTATTACGCATATAAATAACAGCCCTGCCACATCTCAGAGCTGGCAGCACAATCTGAGAGAAGGAGCTCAGGGCTGAGAGTGAAAGACCCTGTGTTCCAATCTGCTGCTGTGGTGGCTGCTTTGTTTCTTTATATGTTTCTCACACATATGAAATAACGTTCTTAATACTTGTCACACAGAGATAACACAGATCTTGCTCTGTTAACAAAAGAAAATGTGAAGGCCAATGTATCTGGCCCACAAATATCTTGGCTGGTTAAAACCATTGGAGAAGATTAGTGGGAGAAATTGTGACTGTTTCTCTGTGGGCAGAGACTTGTGGTTCCCTCTCTCATTAGGGATGAGTTTTCCCAGCTATAGAAAAGTAATCTTTTCTGGTTTAGGTGAATAACTAAGGAGGATACAATGAAGGTTTGGAAGCCTCATGTTTTCCTGACTTCAGATAACCTGTTTTGGTTTATGGCTATCTCTTCTTCTGCTGATCTCCTAGATATGACATGGGGTCAGTGATCCTCTTGGTGCCATACTCACTTGGTTTTCATAGTCACACTGAGCAGTGTCACCCTTCACAATCCATATATGCTGCTCAGTGCCTTGGCAGGGAGTTTCCAAAGGTGAAGACTTCCAGGCAGTGGTTCCCTCTCATTTGGGACAGTTTGTCCCAGCTATGGAAATGCTGTCTTTTCTGTTTTAGGCAAAAAACTAAGAAGTTTGTAGACACCCTGCCTTAAGGACACACTCACCAGCTGTCCTGTTTTCCAGTGGCACTAAACAAGGATTGCAGGTACTGCTCATCATACCCTGGCTTTTTCTCACCCTCTTACTCTGTTGCTGGCAGGTGAAAAACCTAATTCACTTAATTCATCTTCATTAGTAGCTTCAAGGGCCCCCAGGGCCAACTTCAGACTTCTTTCTGGAGTCTGTGCCATTTGGACAATGTGGACAATGTATTAATTGCAGCACCTGTTGTTGTACACATCGTTACACAGAAGTGCCACACACACTGGGCAATGTCTGGGCGTGGACACTCAAACCTTATCATAGAATTGTAGAATTGTTCAAGTTGGAAAAGGTCTCTAAAATCATTGAGTCACTGTTAACACAGCATCACCATTTTCACTGCTAACTCATGTCCCCAAGTGTCACATCCACACAGTTTTTGAACACTCAGAATGGTGACTCCACCCTTTCACTGGGCAGCTTGTTCCAAGGCTTGACAACCCTTTCAGTGAAGAAACGTTTCCTTGTATCCAGTCTAAATTGGTGCATCTTGAGGTAATTTCCTCTTGTCCTGTTGTTATCTGGGAGAAGAGACCAATCCCCACCTGGCTACATCCTTCTCTCAGGTAGTTGTAGAGAGTGGTAAGGTCCCTCCTGAGCCTCCTTTTCTCTGCGCTAAACAGCCCCAGCTCCCTTAGCTGCTCCTCATCAGACTTGTGCTCCAAACCTTTCACCAGCTTCATTGCCCTTCTTGGGACACACCTTGACCTGTGAGCAATGGCCAGTGAAGGCCCATGATCTGACATGACTCTGTTCAGACATAGACCAGCGTTCACCTCCCAGGCGGCAGGTTTGCACAAAATGAAATAACCACATATGAGATCCCACTGTTGCAAGGAGGGGGGACCATATTTCCTACATATAAATGCAGAAAAGGAGGGCACCCTCACACTGGTGTCATAGTCACTGATATGCAGAATTCCTATCCCTTTTTTTTTCTTTTCTTTTCTTTTTTTTTTTTTTTGTGGTTAGCTACAGAGCCACAAGGAAGGTACTGACAAGCAGTCAAGGAATTTAGCTGCTGGTTGGCTATGCAGGACTTGTGAGCTGGAGGGCGAAAGTGATGCATGGAAATTAATTTTAAACCACAGGCAAGAGAAGAGACTTGCTGGCAGTTACTTAAGAGAAGCTGCTGACTGTTTAAATACCATTAAGAAGATTAATGTCGACCCGCAGAACCACTGAAAAATTAAGGCTGAAAGGGACCTTGAAAGGTCAGACCAGTCCATCCCACTAACCCAAGCAGGATCACCTAAACCTCGGACATCTCTGACAGATGTTGCTTAACTTGATCTTAAAGCTTTCCACTCCCCAGGCAGTCTATTCTTTATTATCCCTGTCATTAGAAAGTTTTTCCTAACATCTAAATTGAGCCTTTCCTGCTGTGACTTTAGCCTTCTTTTTTCTTTCTTTTTTCCCCCTCTCCTCCATCACAGACAAGGAGCAATGATTATGCCCTTTTATGTGCTTAAAGAATTCAGTTCTCTCCTCCCTTAGGTTAGAGGACTTCAGTTCTTTCAGGCTTCCCTGGTAGGTAATGGTTTCTCCACTTCCGCTTGTTCTCCCTGCTCTCTAGTGCGCTGGATCCAATTACGCCACATCCACCCTCAGCCTATTTTCCATCACCTCAACACCATGACATAGCTGACTTGTATTCAGCTTTTGATCCTTTTTTTGAAGAATTGCTACTTAACCCATCACTCCCTCCTCTGTACTCTGGGAGTTCATATTGTTGCTCAAGTGTATGACCTTCCACTTTTTCCCTATTCAGCTGCCTCCTGTTTCTTCTAAACCATTTCCCCAATTTGCTCGCATAGCTTTTAAATCTAATCCTGTTTTTAAATCTAATCCTTCCCAACACCACATCAATGGTTTTGTTTCATGTGTAAAACAGGAAGTCCTTATGTTTATCCTTTATAACAAAACAAAACAAAAAAATAAGCCAAACTGCATTGGATGTAGGGCGAAACCCCACTCAGAGTCACCTTTCACCTGAACGAGGAGGCGCTGGCAGTGGTGCCCTGGCTGACGTTATTCAGGTAGGTTTGTACCTGCTTTCTGGAAGTGTTCAAGGCCAGGTTGGGTGGGGCTTTGAGCAGCTTGGTCTAATGGAAGGTATCCCTGCCCGCTGCAGGGAGGTTGGAGCTCGATGATCCTTAAGGTCCTTTCTAACCCCAGCCATTCTGTGATTCTGCTGGAGCATATTTGCCCAGCTGGCTTCAGGCAGCAAACACCAAACTACTGTGACAGCCACAAGACATTACTGCAGTCAGCCCTCTCCTGCCTCTGCCCTCCACCTGAAACCTCCTTTTTATGTTGCTATGTCGCTGTGCCAGCTGTGTCTGTTCCATACATCCTCACCTTCCCCCTCACCCTCGCCTCCCCACTGCCGTCACACAGGCTCTGTCTGCCTGTGGGATATTCCCAGGAAAAGCGCTTGCGGTAGTACCGCGGGGCAGACATAAACAAACAAACAAACACAAACAAACAAACAAACAAATAAGCAAACGGGGACGGTAAAAATACCTCCTATTTTTGAGACACCTCCGAGTTTGCGGCCCGCGGCTGTCCCCTGGCGGGAGAGCTCAGCCCTGCCCACACCTCGCTGAGCCCGGGACAGCGCACAGGGCTGAGCTCAGGACAGCACACAGGGCTAGGCTAGGGCAGCGCACAGGCTGAGCCCAGGGCAGCACACAGGGCTGAGCCCAGGACATAAAACAGGCTGAGCTCAGGACAGCACAGAGGGCTGAACTCAGGACAGCACACAGGCTGAGCCCAAGACAGTGCACAGGCTGAGGTCATGACAAGACACAGGACTGAGCCCAGGATATCAAACAGGCTGAAGCCAGGACAATGCACAGGTTGAGCCCAGCACAGCGCACAGGGCTGAGCCCAGGACACGACACAGGGTGAGCTCAGGACACCACATAGGGTGACCCCAGGACACTGCTCCGGCTGAGCCCGGGACAGTGCACAGGGCTGAGCCCAGGACAGCACACAGGCTGAGCCCAGGATACCATGCAGGTCTGAGCTCAGGACACCACACAGGTCTGAGCCCAGAGGGAAACAAGATGAGAGCAAGCTCACCTAGAGGCTTAACTCCAAGCTGTGAAGGCTCTGGTCCATATGATGAGGGGAAACAGCAAAAGACTAAAATATCAGATCAAATCCTGACATGTGCTCAGAGAGGGAAGGCTTTCCTTCAAATCGTCACGTTTTAGGGCGTCTGGACAGAACATGTTCCGCACTATCACTTCTGCATCCCAGTAAAGTGTGCTGTTCTCGATGCCTTCAAGGCTTTGTCGCAGATCTGTTCCACATGGGAGCCTCCTTCTCTGCACCCTTGCTTCAGGATGCCTGGTGCCTGTACCTGCTCCACTCTGCACTCCAGAGCTCCCAGATGAGGCCTTGTCTGTTTCCTCCTAAGGGCTCTCCTCAGCCATGGAAAGGAGATGACTAGACTCTTTTGACTGCATTTAAACAGGTGTACTTTTTTAGTAAATCTGCCCCTGCAAGTCCTCATGACTTGCCATGGTCAGGAGCAATGGCTGCTCACCACGGTTGAAGAAGAGGTCATCCCTCTATGGGGGACAGAGGTTTTACCAGCCCACTCAGTGATCAGTGCAACCAGTGTTGTTGAGAGGGATGATGGGAACACAGGTTATCCCATGGCTGGCTGTACTGCAAGTGAGGGCATTTCCTCACCCCTGTCATAGTCACAAGGAAGAAAAAGGGAAAGACAGTAAAACAAACCCATGTGGCACCACAACAGATGCATAAGAGACAGAATCTAGAACCATCTTTGCTCTCCAGCTAAACTGAAATCTATCGCAGTGGCACACAGACTCCTCTCTATGCTGCTGCACCCAGGCTCTGAGCAGCATTTTGGGCTTACACATTAGTCAAAACAGGTTGATCTCAGCTCATTTCTGGCTCTACCTAAACTACCTTGTTCAGCAGGTGTCCAAGAGCACCTCATGCCCCTGACCCATTTTGCCAGTAAACACACCTGTGGCTTGGCTGCTATTCCCTGCAGCCTGCGAGGAGCCCACATGCCTGATGTGAATGTGCCTCTCAGGAGCACCAGCAATTAGCACATACAGGAGAGGACCTGGGCAGGCAGGCTGCACCCCTCCTAATTGACTGAAGGAAGAGAAGCACTTGAACTTGCTCCAAAAGGAAGCACAAGCTCCAGTTTCCCCACCTTCATTTACTTGCAGAGCTTGCCCAAACCTGCAAGTAGGCATCAGCTTGCAAACAGGCAGTTTGGAGGAAGCAGAGTCAGGCCAGCACAAGCCAGCTGGATGTATTGACCCTCCTAGCAGTTTGGATGCAGACCTTAGGCTCAGCTTAAACATGTCTTTTATTCCCCTTCTCCTCTGTCTAGCAGCCCTTCCCAGACATTTTCGTCAGCATGACTCATTGCAGCTACAAGTCCATTTTATCCTTCAACACTGTCTATTCAGGCCCTGCAAAACTCACCAAAGTGAACTCCATCAGGCCCTACATCTCTTCCATACAGGCAATTCCTGGGGGCAAATACACATATCAAGTATCTAATTTCTGGTCCTAACACACAACCAAAATCTACCAAAACATTATTTATTTTTCATTTATGTTGCAGTAGTCCAGTTTCTCTTAGGGCAAAGCTTAAAGCCAATATAAAGAGCAAGAATCTTTGAAGGACAACCCTCTGCTCCTCAGGTGATGATGGCACTGAGATATACTAGGCGCTTCAGTGACATGTGCCAGGAAGCTCTGGTGCCAAAGGATGATAGTGCACAGACAAAAACCAAATGAAGCTTCCTAAATCAAATCTGCTTCCTAAAGCAAGCAGACTTAGCACTACAGTGTTACATCCATAAAGCAGTGAGCTTTAAGTGTTGTTTAGTGAGTTATCAGGAAGGAGTGTTTGCAAAATGCATGGTGATGTGATCACATAACTGAGAGCTCCTTTTCAAGCTTTCAGGAATGGAGGTTTTAGGGTAAAAGCTTCCCTGTACGCATTACATTGGTGACGCCTGCTCAGCAATGAATGAGAACAGTGCCACGAACAATGACAACTGCAGGTGCAAAGAAGGAAATGCTAGAAACGTGATAATGCTTCAATGTTTATTTTCCCAAAAGAAACATAAAAAGAAAACAGTTCTAAAACCCACAAAGCTTTAGAATACTTCACAATACAGAAATACTAACTGTGCTTCCTGCTTAAGACTGACCAGCAGGGAGGTCTTTTAATCAGGCCTTTATGTTAATAGGTGCACAAAGCTGTTTCATTTATTTCAGGTACAGAACAAGTGACAGGAGAAATGTATGGTACAGTCATTCCAGTTTGGATCAGGCCCAGGAAGTTCTCCTGGGAGGGATGCTTTGCTGCTGACTAGAAGCCATATCCAACAGGTACTGCTCACAGCGTGTACAGATGTCTGCAGTCAGCCAGCGTGCCATGGTCCCTGTGTAACAGCACAGAGGCCGTGCTAGGCAACGGGGCTCCAAAATAACAGGTACCCTGGAGAGGCAGAGGGAAAAACAAAAGCAGGAAAGCTGACCCAGATTTCTGTTATAGGGCATGGTGCTCTTCCACCCTTCCCCCACCACTTAAGGAAGGCTAACAGCTTTGTTTATTAACACCTTCTCTCTATGATCAGTATGTCAGCCAGAGGGCAAACAAATATCTAAGTCTGATTCAAGGTTATGGCTGTGTCCTCATGCAGTAGGATTTTCTTTTGTCATCCTGAAATAGGACAGCAATGCAGCCTCTGAGACCTCTTCTACAGCACCTGCAGTATAAGACAGACCAAACCACTGCCTGCCTCACAGAGTTAATATCAGTAGTGAACACTACCCCTGCCTTTTGGCAGCTGAAGTACAAGCATTTGAACTAGAAACTGGTATGACTATTTTGGCTACTTAAAGAATGGTTTCAGAGAAAAAAGAAAAAAAAAAGACACCAGTTCCTCCAATAGAACACTTAACTGCTTTGGAAAGAAGAGAACATAAAGAAGAGATGATGTATGTTTTCAGTCTTAGATATTACACTTTTACACACATAGTCTGTCTTTTCCACCCAGAACTGTCAAAAGCTCTTTCTGGAATAGTTCATTTTCTGGGGACAAAACCAAAAGGGTGTCTGTACATGTGGGTGGGGAAACTGTAAACCACTTGTGGTATTACTCTTCAGTCAGTTATATGAGACGATTAACATATTTTACTTCTAGGTATAGAGGGACTACACCTGGGTTGTAGTTGCAGACCTCCAGCTGTGGGGGACAGAATGTAATAGGGTCTGGAAATTCTTACACAAATGAAGCTATTGCAAGGAACCTTCTATGTCTAAGCTAAAGTGGACATTTCTAAATCCACATCAGAAATCCGATAGAAAGGAAAATGGATTTCAGAGGACCTACACATACTCCCTTTTTGTCATCTAAAATCCACAATACTTCCAGAGAACTGCACACTAGTTAGACCAGCAACTAACGCAGTCATTCAGCAGAACACTCAGCTGACCAACCTACTACTACAAACTGCTGTCTGCATGTTTGTAGATTTGCATAAGTAACTGGTAACATCTTTCAAGGTAAAAACAGAACATCCCTTTCCCAGTTTACCCAAAATACTGCCCGTGCTCTATTTCATGTAGCAGCTCTGAGCTCTTCTCTTCTTGAATAGCTGGGTCCTCCTCTCTGGAGAGTCTCAAAAGTTTTAGGAAGTGAAGTGGAAGATGTACACATGTTCTGAAGGGCATGGACATCTAGAATCACAACACAAATCACCTGAGTTATCTGGGAAACACATCCTCTTTCTTAGCAGGAGAATTTGCGTGGCATGCAATTGATTTATTAGTGCACTTATAAGGTAGACATTAATGCAGTGAACTTTACACAGGATTAAAGAGGAACCAGAGTTGGTTTAGCTGAGTATGACAAGAGATGTCTGTGGTACACTTGCTGCTTTTGCACCTCATTATATTCCCTCTTCTATTTTCTTAGAAACAATCTAGAGGGTAGATTAGAGATATCAGTGGGATGAAGGAAAGCTTCCTATGACTAGGTGAGGCAGAGGGAAAACAGAAAATGAAAAAACTGTTGTAAAGACTAGACTTGCCTTGATACAGCAGTCACAGCAGACAATACTGAAAGAAAAAAAGGTCCTAGAATTATCATTTGAGTAAAGCTCAGCAGATACTAATATAGCTGCTAAAGGTGGCTTTCCCGATTAAAACAGAATTTGTGATTTGTGGCAGAATCAGTGGATGGCAAAGTGAGCAAGCTTAGAACTCCTCTATTCAGTTTGCCAGCTCTCCTATTTATAGTAGTTTAATTAATCTGAAATGTGTCAGCATCCATAGCTTCAAGGTTTCCTCTGCAAATGCTCATTACATTTCACCCATCACTACCATCATACTCAGTTGCTGAATTTCCAGTGGTAGTTGACTTGCTGCTTGTAAGCAGTTCAGTGCTTCACCACTGCTTCAAATAGATTCAAGTGAGTCTTAATGAGCCTGAAGTATCTCTCTCCCATGAACAGAAAGCCTTTAACAACTAAGTGGATACAAGTAGGTCCAACTGCTTTCCCAGTCACAAGGTCTGGAGTTCTCTTTTCCAGTCCTCAACAGCAGATTCTGGTGAAGACCCTCCCCCAGAAGCTGTTCAAGCCCTTGTCTGAAGTTAAGGTTCAACCTTTACACCAAAATGCAGAGTAATCTCAGAGAAATTGAATTTAATACTGGCACAGTAAATTTGGTTATTCCTAGCTTAATACTAAGAATTAAAACTGAGATACCACTTCAGAGACAGATTTTTCCACATCCTTTGCAGCTATAGACACTTCAGCCTGGCTTGTGCAGTAAGACAAGGAACTGAAGGACTCGGCAACCTATTCCTATCCACTACTACAACTTTTTGAATACTGAGTATTTTCAGCATTGTTTTTTCACTCTTTGCTCCCTCCTCATTCAGTCCTTTTGTACCAGCTCACCTGCTGCAGAGGTAACAGTTGTAAGGCCACTTAAGAAACATCTGCTTATGGCAGCTGAAACAGATCTGTGGAAAGAAAAGTTATTTGTGAATGCAAATGGGAAATATCTTTGTACCAACAGTATCCACTGCCTGTCAAAGAGCAAACACATAAACCAACCTTCTAAAGGTTTTAAATCCATATACAATAACAGAGGTCGAATAAAGGATAGCAAAGACACAGAAATTAAAAGCTAAAAAGGCAAAAGAAATTTCTTACTTGTAGGCCAGTGGTTTTATGATGCAGAGGTTTGGGGCAGCTGCCAGACAACAGGAGTTTAAAAAAAGCCTCTTGAGCAAACAATAGCTGTATTGTGCAAGAGTGTAACAGTAGCTAGTTAAGAGAGAGGGAAGAAGAGAGACATTCTTTGAGGTAGACTGCAGCAATCCCAAAGAGATTAAATCAGGGCAAATTTGAATTCAATCCTGAAGCAAAAAATGAGTCATAAGGAAGTTGATGAGTTGCTTGAACTTTATAAAAAAGAGCACATTCATACACAGCTGGCAGTCAGAAGTGATATTATCTTGAGAAGTAGAGCTTGAGAAAGCTAAAAAAAACTTTAGCAGCAAGAACACAAAGAGGGTAAGAGCCATTTTAGAAGAAGCATAGAACAGGCAATTTAAAGCAGGGTCAGTAAGGTGAGATGAAAACAAGGATTCAGTCTCAGGAGCATCAGATAGATGGTGGAAGCAGCACAGCTTTGTAGCAGAACCCTTTGACTCTGGCTGTGCTGCTAAATAAATGAGGGCAAAAAGCTGACCCATGAGCCCAGTAGCACAGACTTCCTCACATCTATGTTGCACAGTGCCTGTACTCAGGACATCTGTTCTGGAGTGGCTGGCTGCATCACCCCCTCTAAAGGAGACTCAGTGAGTAAGACAGCAGTCAAGAAATACGAACAGCCAATAGTCCTGTGCTGCAGGTACTCTGTCATCTCATCTCTTCTCCCAGACTTCCGTGTCCACTCAGCAAGGTGGTTTGAGTCAGCACAACCTGGATGGGGGAGCTTCAGTTAAGAGCCTTTGTTTCCACTGTTTAGCGGCACCAAAATCCAACTATTTAATTTGGAATTTCAGAATTGATCAACAGTCATGGCAGTCAGCTCTCCTAGCATGGAAATCACTGACAAGTAACAAGCAAAGGCTGGGTTACCTTCTAGAAAATTTACAGAGTTTAAACTGGATTAGAAGGCATCACTACACAAGTACTAAAAAATGTTTCCAGCCTAGGGCCAAACTTGGATCAACTGTTTTGAACAGTTCAGTACTGAGAGCCATGAAACCAACCAGATTTTGAAAAGGCAAGGATGGCAGAAAAATAAAGGAGACAAAACATACCTGTGCTCTTAGAAAGACACCATCACTATCTCTTTGGAAGAAGCATTGTCCTTCCAGCACCCTCATTGAATATCTGGTTCTAATCAGCTCAGCAATGGTTGGTGATGGCCACTTGGTAGGAAAGAGATAGTCCTATTGAAAGACAGAAGTTAAACATCAGAGAAAGCTGATGAAAGCAGTTGTTTGGGAGGTTATCCTCAAAACTGGGACCCAAAGGCTGAGGAGCATTTGTCTCCAAAACCCAGTTTTGCCTGTGATGGGCTGTTGGCTGTTTGACAATACTAGCAGAGAAACTACAGCAGGGGGGTTTAGTGGTTGCTATGGTTTTCAAGCAGATTCCTGACACCTTATAAAGGAAGCAGGTCCATTGGTCACCACAGCAGCTAATACCATCTCCAAAGCCAGTCTTTCAGGAATTTTACCCTTTGGAACAGACCATAAAACAGACACCACCTGACCCCTTCTGGGTAGAAGATCCCTTTCCACAGCATAACTTCTCTTTCCCAGAACCCACTGACCCTACACAAATGGCAGCTGTGGTTTGATGGTCTACCAGGAGAGACAACCCTGCTTTTATTCCTGGGGGGAACCCAACACACCTGCATCCCCCACCACACTGATGAACAAAGAGGTCTCAGAGAGGTGAGGCAGCGAGGGATGCAGAAGGAAAGGAGGCAGCAAGGGTACAGCACACCTTGTCAGGGCAGAACAGGGCAAGGCCATGATTTAGAAGGTGGCACATAAGCACACAAACCCCAGTATTTCTCTCACAATCCTCATGCAGAGCCTGATGACTTCAGTACTGCACAGACTATACATTTAAAAGTCACTGATGCTGTGCTATCTACGTTTTGTCAACTACTTGTTTCCTTTACTGCAGCTTAAAAGATATTTGTGAATATATCAGAACCTAGAAAGAAGGAGGGAAGATGGAGAAAGCAGGACAGTCCTACTGTCAACTACAGTCTGCCTGAGGAAGTCTTGATGGACATTTTCAAGTAACACAGAGGTATTTTTTTCTTCTTGTATGAGAAACAACTTTATTTCACATAATTCAGCCTGGGAAGCCACTGCAAGGACACTACAGCATCCAGTCTTCTCTTAAGCTGTCTCCAATGAGAGAATAATATACCAACATCAGATCAGTATACAATATGTGCCAAGATAAAAACCACAGAGCATGCTTACTGCTTGCATGAGGACCAAGGTGCAAACTCTATTCATTACCAGATCTATCAGACCAAGGTTGCCTGCTGACGTGTTCGACTTACAAGTTCTTTGCTATGAAGTCCTCTGCCTAAAGATTTGGATCTTCTTCTGTAAGGAGGCAGCTGCTGTTGGCCAGTATTCAGAAAACCCTTAGGTTTAACATCTCCTAGTGTGGATGCACTCCTGGGAGGACACAAGGAATCTGCAGTGAGACCTGGAGAGGAAGAGAGAGTTTTAGGGTGCAGAAAACCAACAGGCAGCTTTTAAGTATTCACTCCAAAAGCTGAACACTCAAGAGCACTACACGGCCTTCTGAAGGTTGCAAGGCTTACATCTTTCCCTCTCTACCCCATCTGCTCAGATCACAAAAAGCAGAGGTTACAGTAATTATGCTTGTCAGTAGGCAGTCATGAGGCTTCATTAGCACCATTTAGTTTAATAACATCAAGCGGTGCATTTCTACTTGAATATTCAAAACGCTCATTTAGCTTTTATTGCAAATTCCAGTTAGGCCTTTGGGGACATGCTATCATTGTTTTGAAGCTGCAGGAACTACACAAGCTTCCGTCAACTACAGAGAAATGGTTTTCTAAGGGCACCTCCCCAGGCTCATTACTTAGTGTTGAAACTTCTCTCATACAGCATCTCCAGGTGATCAGAGAAAAAAATAAAGTGTACAGTGAGCCCAGCCTAAGGTTTTGGGAACCCAGCAGGCCACTGACTGTACTTTGTCACCTGTTTTGCATATGCAGCTAGTACACTGACCTGTGCTGTTGTAGGATACTACTGATGACCTGATGGAGGAAAGGCAGGTGCTGTCAGGCAGCTTGGGAGTACTTTCCTGTAGACCAGAGGACAGGATGTTCATAAGCTGCATACAAGAGAACTAAGCCCACTTCACCAGAAGTACTGCTGCTAAACAAAACCCAGGATTACCCATAATTTACCAGAAATGTTCAAGGGTCAGGCAAAAGTGAAGCAGAGAAAGGAATCAATGGGGTACATTTAGGAACTGTCTATTACTTCTTGGAATATAAAGTCAATCCTCCCCCCCACTCCACAATCTGGAAGCTCCAGCCAAGTTAGTGAAATTTCCAGTTCATCTGTTCTCTCTCTTGCCCAAGTTCAGTGTGGATATTAATACCACAGTTTCACCTGGTCAGGAACCAACTTTGCAAAATCCTCCCTATGAAACCCATGGATTACATCAGAACCATCTTCTTGGCTCCAGCTCACATGTAGCAACATTGGAGAACAGTTCAAGAGACTATGATTTACCCAACTTGCTAACCTAACTCAAACCCAGTGCTGTATGTCAACAGCATTGTTTTAACTTCTCTGGTAAAGCAGAAAACAAATTTGATTGTATTAGTCTCCATGTGGAGGTCCTTCTAGTTCAGCAGTAATACATTGACCATAGGGTTCCTGAATGCTGAACATTCCTATAAGTAGCAGATTGAGGCAAATATAGCTAAGACTTTTCTGCTTTTATTAATTCATATCTGTTTTCCTCAGTTAAGCAACTGCATTTCAGGCAGAAATATTTACAGAAAACAGATTCCTGTTTGTATGCCAGAGCATCTGTGCTAGCCATGATATGTTAGGGCTTGAGTTCTGTTCCACAGAATTTCTGAATATGCTCAGACTGAATCCCAGAACCAAGCAGTCAAGCTTTTCATGATCAAGCCAAGAACAAAGAACCCAAAGACTATGTATCGTGGTTTATTGAAAAGTGCTCCCAAAATAACTTCACAGACAGAAGAGTGGGAGTTCACCAATCAAGTTTCTTCCCAAAAATAGATCATTAAGTTTTCCTTCCAGGAGCTCACATACTAAATGAAATCGAAACACATCAATACATCCAACATCAAATGCCACATTGTGAGGTAAGATTGGCTTGACTCCCATGCATGTTAAACTTCTGCAGAAACTAGTTTTAAGAGGTCAGAGCAGACCTTGGTTCTATAGAATCATAGAACATGTTGAGTTGAAAGTATCAAAGTCCAACTCCTAGCCCACCACAGGACCATCCCAAGAAACACACTGCTATCCAGACACTTCTTATACTCTGTCAGGCTTGGTGGTGCGACCACTTCTCTGTGGAGCCTGTTCCAGTGACCAATCACCCTCCTGGCAAAAAACATTTTTCTATTATCTAACCTAAACCTCCCCTGACACAACTTCAGGCCAGACCTTAAGGTCATAGCAGCTGTCAGAGAGAAGGCATCAGTATCTATGGGCTGCAGTCATGCCACAAACAAAACTGTCTAAAAATGATATGCACTTGTATAGAGAGGAAAGAAATTCAGTGAACCAACCAGCACCACATTTGTTCACTTTTGAGACAAGATTTCCTACACTAGGACTTGTACCTGACTTTCCAGGCTATGTGTGTGTTTGCAGATCTAATGGCTCTCCACAGCCCCTTCACTTAAAGCCTTACCTGATCTCCTGGTCCCAACTGCTGTGTTTTAGTGTTGACAATTTTAAACTCAGTACTGGAATCTTGGAGAGTTAAGAAACTGTCACTTGGAGAGGTCAAGGCAGTATTTGGTGTTACAAGCTTTTCTGCAGGGGAGAGGGAAAACAAAAATCCCCACATAGCTTGGGGAACTTTGCAAATAAACACAGACTAAATGAGATATTGTGCTGGGAAAAGAAAATAACACATCTGATACCCACGCATCAGAATTTAAGATTAGGTCAGACTTTGTCCTGGTAGTTACATTATCTTTTAGTTAGGTGATGGTCAAAATCTAGTCCTCTCACTTAGGGGACAATTTTGAACATCCATAAAAAATGGGTAAGTTGAAACATCTTTTGAGTCTTAATAAGACACAAACCAATTTTCTAGGAAAAACTATCCTTATGTCATACCATCTCTATCACACAAAATTTGCATTGTCACTTCCTTTGCATTATAAATGTTATTGAAAAGATAAGTGGGCTTTCATTTCAAAGGCTGTCCATTATTTTGTAGCCGGTACCTTTGGGCCTGCTCCCTTTTTCCTGTGCTGCTGCTGACTGAAGCTTCTGTGCTTGCTTTGTTTCTGCCCCCTGCCAGCCAGGCTCCCATGGCACACACTCTTTCAGCTGCCTCTCCAGCACCTGCAGGTACAGCATAGCACCACAAAGAGCAAGTGGATAGAGTAAGTGGTGACAGAACAACTCCATCAGCAATGGCACTGTTTTACAAGTGCATGTCACTCTAGAGGGCACTGGGCCACCCTGCACATGAGACACCCTTTAGCACTATGCATAGCAGAATACTTTAGTGACTGTCAATTTGAAAGTGAGAACTCCAGTTCTTTCAGGACCACAGAATGTTACAAATGAAAGAAGCAGTGCAGGAAGCAGGGAGACTGATCATCTTTCTCCTACGAAGATGTCAACTCCCATTTTCCTAGGCCCTGGTTTTGGCAGGGGAGTCTGCTCAAAAGTTAGTATATCCCCCTCCCAAATACAAACCAGTAGCTAAGGGATTAACTCTATGTTCCTGGAAGCTGTCCCGTCAGCTCCAGAATTACCTTGTTTTGCTATCATCAGATGCAGCACCAGGTCACCTACCGACTTTAGATGAGGCTTGGGAGCATCTACATCAGCTTTGGGAGCCCTGTGTTTTGGCTCAATGATCACCTGAAACAGATAAAATGACGCTTAAGAAATAGTTCTTTTTCTACAATAGTTCTTTCTGTCCTCCTAGTACACCCTGCCTTTCAGAGGCACATTGAACGGTGTAAGTCAGGATTTGGGAATGGGGGAGGTGGGGAAGGCATAAAAAATAAGTTGGGAAGTGTAGAATGAGGAGATTACTTATGTGGGTTCTTGGTGGAGACAGATTTGCCCATAGCAAGCTAGAGGAAATCAGAAGTGCTGTGCAGCCCTTAAAGACCTCCAGGCCCAGCAGCTCATGAACTGCTCATGAAGCTGCTGGAAAACACCATACTGAGATTTTTACCATCAGGAGTGATCCCGACAAGCACCATGATATTCATCAGTAAGAACTCGGCTTTGAGTTCTTACCCAAAGGAGAGCAATTGAATGGGTTAACAAGACAGCAGCAAGAATTGTAGCAGCAGGCAGCTGTATGCATAAGCTGGAGTCCCAGAGATTGGCCTACAGCCCTACATAAACTAGAAACAATAGTGAGATAGAATTGCAGGGCAGATATTCATGTGAGGCATCAAGCCCTGTGCCTGCTGCATAGGGAAGAACTGACAAAAAAGTCAATTGCACATGCATGTCTTTAGCTGCCTTGTTCACACTTATTCTTACTTTGAGGCTATGGACCCTGTGTCTACAGCTTTGGAACACGTGGAAGTCCAGGTAGAACAACATTACAGCTTCCCACACTAGCTGTGCTTTCATTCATTTGCAAATCAGACCACTGTTTGCTAGAGAAGCTTTAATACAGCTTTGCAGATGTGGAAATCCTAGTTTAAGAGCCTTCACAAAGATCTGAGCACTCTGCTTTCTTTGAGAATTTTGACTACTATTCTTCAAGCATGTTTGTGTTTCTTCTCAACCAAAGGAAAGTTTGGGGTTCTTAAATAAAAAAGAGAGGCGGGGGGGAAAAGAGAGGCGGGGGGGAAAAGAGAGGCGGGGGGGAAAAGAGAGGCGGGGGGGAAAAGAGAGGCGGGGGGGAAAAGAGAGGCGGGGGGGAAAAGAGAGGCGGGGGGGAAAAGAGAGGCGGGGGGGAAAAGAGAGGCGGGGGGGAAAAGAGAGGCGGGGGGGAAAAGAGAGGCGGGGGGGAAAAGAGAGGCGGGGGGGAAAAGAGAGAGAGAGGAAATCCATACCCATATCATCCTGCCACCTTGAGTTACAGTTCTGTACTGCACAGTGCACTGATCACAGTACACTGCAAAGAACACAACTAGTTGTGATGCACTGTATCCTTTCCACTGCTATTCATTCATATATCAATAAAGATATCACCTCTATAAAAATGACATAGCCTTATCTGAAGGCTCGAGCCACAGTCAAGCCATGCAAGAGCTGGGATTTTATAGAGGTGCATGGTTTAGCTGAAGCTTTAATCCTGCTGCACTCTAGCAGCACCAACAAAGAGCGAAAAAAAGCTGATGTCTAGTGTGGCATGCAAAGTTTTCACTTTTTGTAATACTGCTCTTTATTAGAAGAAGAGTTGTGTCTCATCTTCTGCCAAGACGTCTGTTTGCAAAGCATGCCAATGCCACAAAGCCTTATGCCAATGTTTTAGATCTGCTCATCATTCCCAGCTCAAGCTGCAGCAAGCAAAGAGCACCACAAGTCTTTAGAGACATCCCAGACATTCTTGTATCTGGTCATCTTCACCAACCAAGTGGTGAAGTTGGAAGCCACTGCCACTGGGATCAGAACAGCAGCTCCCCTGGGAGGGGCTCAGCTTTTTATACCCTGACTAAATTCCTGCAGTAGCTTGAGTACATTGCCTGGAGACCTCTGCCTGGGGCTGAGCAAAGGATTGTCTCAAAAGTGCTTTTGCACTTGCATACACCCTGCAACATCTGGGAAGGCCAGGAAACTAGAAAGATGCTGCCAAGCATAGCTCAGTTCAAGAAGCTTGGAAGGACACAAGTGTCCAAGGTGGAAAGCACAAGCAAGCAAGAGTCTGTTCCATGAAACTGTAGTGTGCAGGGCAGAATAACTGCTCCAGGGAAGGGAGTGGCTGATCCGTGCAGGGAGAAAAGCTCTTCAGCTTCATGAAACCATGGCTACTCCTGACTTAAAAAGTTACTGGAAACAAAGCACTTTCATGGACAAATAGGGTGATCTAATGTTGAGCTGCAGCTGAGAGGGAGAGTCAGACAATTCTGGACTTGGAAGTACCTTTGAGAAAGATAAGCTTTTGGAGAAGAGGTTTCAACACATACTGCTTAGAAATGAAGCAGAGCAGATGTTTTCAAAGTCACTCACCTTTCGAAGGGTGTACCTCTTGTGCTGAATATCATCCAAAAGTAACTCATAGGGAGAGCGGATACGATCTCTCGGAGGCACACAAGGCTGTGGTCGCTCACTGGCCTTGCGCAGCCTCACACCAGCCTGCAGTTCACAGATGACACTGGGCCACAGGGGTGCCTCGGGGAAACCAGTAAGGGCCAAGTCAATTGCTGGCTAGAATGCACAGAGCAGCATCCCCTCCCTTCTCATAACAGGACACCCTCAGAAACTGAAGTCACTCAGAACACACAACTGTGTCCTTAACACAAGTAAGGACCTTTCTACTCAGTGTCAGATTAGGGTACAGTACCAGAGCAGAGAATTGCTTCTCTTTGCAGAAATTAATTTACAACAAGAAAACTGGGAGCTGTGTCTCCAGGCTCATTCCCAAATTTTGTCATTAACTTTATGATTGTACTCCAGCAAAACACAGCTCTTGCTGCCAGGTAGCTAGACTCATTTTCTTTCTGCAAGCACTCCAGGTGCCAGTGTTTTCATGTTATTGAATCCGAGGAAATACTGGAACGAAATCCCAAATCGTACCATTAAAATCCTTTAAATTTTCAGAAACCTAGGGTTGAAGCACCCACAAACAAAAGAGGAAGACAAGAGGGAAGGGATCTCATACTTCACAAAAGCATATGATAGCAGTTTCAGCCAGGAGACAAGTTAAAACCTCTGACATCTGCTCATCCTGTTCCTGTGTTAGTATCTGAGGATGCTCAGGCATGCAGTATAACCCAACAGAGACAGGATAAAAAATAATCAGCTCAATAGCATGTTTAGACAACATCATAATGGAAGTGCTAAATCAACAGCTTATCTGGATCCCAATGGCAAATTGAGTAAGAATAAGTGATTGTATTATAAACAGTGAAAGGGAAGCAAAGCATTTCAGAAAAGTGCTTTAGAACAAAGTTTCAGACTAGTCTCCCTTTTCTACTTGCAGCATCTTCTCTCAATTTTTCCTTTCTGATATCTTATGCACTCAGTCTTGTGTGAGCTCTGACTGATGGCTGCCTTCAAGGAGGGAGATTTTTTTTGTTGGATTGTTTTAGCCTGGCTTTAGTGCAGTCATACCTCAACTCTGGAGAACTAGACTGTCAAAGAGTGACCATATACTAAGTCATATCTCCTAGGCTATATTTAATATTGTGTGGGAAAACACACAAAAGTCTCTGGGCAAACCCATCAGTACCAGAGACTTTTGAAATAGGACTGGATTTTTTTTACTTTTGAAATAGCACTGAGTCATTTGCACTTCATAGAGTTGTATGTCACATGGTGACACAACTTGACTGAAAGACATGACCTGAAGAGAAACTTCTGTACTGCAATATTGGCACATTAGTTTTGGGGCAAGAATTCCCTTCAGCTGTCCATTTCAGAGCAACTTGCACACCCAAAACATTTTTCAGATGTTGTTGACATCATCATCACTCAATTTTCTTTTGCTACTGACTGAATCACTGCAATTACTCTACTTGGGCCATCTCATGTACTGTCAAATGCCACTTAAACTTCTCACACCTATGCAATACAACACAAAAATGCTACAAACACCCTAAATCCCTTACATTAAGTTCAACAGATGAGTAGTAAGACAGCTGCATTTCTAAGAAGTGTCACTGCTTAGATTTCAAGGTGAACATCAACTTGTGACATGTACAGATAAGCTCTACTGAAACTGTACAACCCTGCACGCTGTCAGGCTGTGGTTTGCATTTCAGAAGAGCTGTTTTATGGCAGTAAACATGAAAAAGTGTGGCACATAGAAAGCACTAACTGCTTAGCACCACTTGAGGCATCAGCTCTGATCTGTAGGATCCAACTGAAGTTAGCATCCTGGTTATTTTAAACTCAAGAGTTGTCAGAGTGACAACTAGTGCTTAGGAACTCAGAAACTAGAGGCAGAGGATTTGCAACAGACATCCAGCTTTTGGAATTCATGTCTCCTGAAGGAGCAGAGGCCAAATACACTGGCCTTCAGGCCACAGAGCAAAGCCCATGTATTTATTCATGTATTCCCTGCAGAAAAGAGCTAGAGCAGTTGATGAGTTTGTGGTTTGAGATAGCTTGCCAGTTTATTTTAATAGATCACAAAATTGAGAATATGCCCAAACACACATTTCACAAACATTTTCATACAAATAGTTTGAGCACGCTTCAAAGCAAGTGCTATTTAGACAAAGGGAGCGAGTCACAAGTCTCTTGGGGTTTGCTGTTTGCCTCCACAGACTCCAGACTACAGTGCATTTGTTTACACTGGGCAGAGCTCCAGCCTGAAGGATGAATTACTTGTTTCTGATTGAGCCTTGACTCTGTAGGGCCTTGTAAAGAACAGACTAAGTTGCTTTCTCTGTTCCAAACACAGTATATCCAAGATCTACGGAAGGACAGACTGCCAAGACAAGAAAGGCAGTGAGCCCAAGGTATGAGTGGCATCTGCAACCTCACCCTCCTTCACCCCTTTGTTGGAGGTGCTGGAGCTGCACAAACCCAAGGATGGAGAGTGCTACTGGCCCTCAGTCCCTGGCACTCCTGAACCAGCATAGATCCCACATAGTATGAGCAAACTAGTCCACCCCAGTACTACCAATAACAGAACAGTTTTCTGGGATTTTTCAGTCCAGCTACAAGAAAGGAACAGACTGCTTTTGGCAGGTGTCAGTTCCTGCCAAGAGCTGGAGTCTGGGACTCAACTGCAGGAAGAAACAGCCTGAGTAACTTGTGGACACTTGCTTGTGGACACTTGCTCCAAAGACTGCCTCCAACTTCATTTTTAGAAGTGGTTTAAGTTGGACCACAAAGACAATCTTTGTGTAGAATAAATGTCCACGTGACGCTGACATATGAAATAGCTTAACTTCAAGTTCATTGCCCAGCTTGTTTTGCTGACAACTTTTAGCTACTGAAGCTCCTAAAAAAAAACCCTAAGCAGTTTGTGTTCAAGCTCTAACTTTTCATAGAAGAATCAAGGCAAAGCCTCAGAGAGCTAAGGTTGAAATAAAAACCCAGTCCCCATAATGAAGAAGTTAAATCCCTTACCCCATGTTTTTCCTTCTTTTGAATGTGATTTTCTGCCAAATCTTCCACATCCATTTTTCTCAGTTGCTGAGGAGCAAGCACATGAGATCATTACCTTGCATTGCTCAGTGATTTTCTATCTATGCAGTATAAATTACTAATGTTTATCTGAAAAGCCTACAAACCCCAACATCTAAACTTTCAATTGCTACAAGAAATAAAAATGGTGCAGAGACAGTAGCTGTTCCCATTGTGAAAACAGACCTTAATCTACATGCTCCATTTGTAGTGCAGTGGGAAGGTTACTTTAGAACTCGGTGAGTGTGTGAAGGTGGAAGGAATAGCAGCTCAGGGGTGATCCCAAATGTACCTCTTTGGAAGTCTTGATGATGGCCACAAGCTTCTGAAGTTCCATATATTCCTCAAAGAGACTCCTACAGGTCATTTCATAGTGTCTGGCAGCCTCAGAAGGCCTGGGCAAGTGCTCCTCACAGGCCTGAAAGAAATGCAACTATTTAAAAGACATCTTGAAATGAAAAAAAACATGATAGGATGGAATAAGGCAAGATTCAGTTTCCTCAATTCATGGTTAAAAATCACCTTCCTTATAGGCCCTGTATAGTTTGGGTTTTTTTCTATTGCAAATACCAAGAAACAAAGAAGCAAAATGTCCAATCTTGTGTGTACGATAATGTAACTGTTTAATTTATATATCTAGTCTTCAATAGGGTACACTTTGAAATAAGTGTAGGGGAAGCCTCCAGTGCAGACAAGGCACAAAAACCCACAGCAGGTGGAGTCACTTGCCTTGTTCTTTTCTCCTGCCCTGATCAGACAGAGGGATAGGAAATTTCTCAAACCTTTAAATTCTGTTCAAGAGGAAATTATATGTTTGAGACATTCAAATCCCAGCCCTTGTAGAAACTGAATACTACAGACAAGTGACTTTTTTCAATAGTCATCTAGGTACTGAATTTGGAGACTATATACAGAAGGACTTTGTAGACACAGCTGTGTGAGAGCCATGTGTAGTCTTCCTTCTCAATTCTTTTGCATGGGCACCTGCAAGAACCTAAGATGGTTTTGCCTTTGCCTCTGATGGGAAAGCCACATGCTCCCTCTCTGATTTCCAACAATCTACCCAGCTTTTGCCCAGAAATGGTCTTGCCCTTTGCTTAACAGCACTGTTCCAATCAGCTCCTCTCAAGATGCTATATTTACTAAGTGGGAAGAAGAAAACCTTGATAACATCCTGCACGGTGACCATTGGTTTCACTGCCTCATCATCCAGTTTCAACATGAGGTACAGCAGTTTATCCAAAGGACCACTCAGCTCTCGCTCCATTTGGCTGTCAATTCCCCAATCCAGGGCTTCATAGATCACCATTCCCAAGTATTCCAACATCTGCAGACAGAGACCAAGGAAGCAATGCAGCACAAACTGGAGAATGTCATGGCTCTCAATTCCCAGCCATGCGTGTACCCTCCTCTCCTCTGAGGACTGAGCACATCTCTCAGGAAGAGAGATATTCCCCATTTAAGCCATTTTAAGATCTTTAAATGGCCTGAACTAGCACCCCTAAGCTTTCTGTTATTAAGATAACAAGACTCTGGGCACAGTAGACAACATCTGTCCACATTGTTTCCGAGTTCTCTTGTTTTCCTTGAGTTCAGTCTGAGCATTTTGTTTCCTGTCCCATGTTACAGGGGAAAGACTCACTCTCACCAGGCACAGCAAATTTAAGCACCTTGATAGTTTCTAAGGACATCTGCATGTCCTGAGCTGGCCTTCTCCTACAGTAGGATTATACCTGCACACATAATGAAGGTAAAGACATGGGCTTACCTTGTCCTCTGACTGCTGAATGTTGCCAGTATCTGAAAGAGTAAAAAGAGGGTTGGGGGAGAAAGACAATGGCATAGGCTTTCAGAACAGCTTTTAGAACCCCTTTCAACAGAGGGAAACGGGAAGAATTCTTGATAATAAGGAAACTAACTCCTCTGACTAAAGTCAGTCCCACCTGGGGAAAGTAGGCCTATTATTTGGGGAAATCCTGTGTTGCTGGAAAGCAACATGGGATACTCTTCTTACTGTGAGCATTAGCCCCAAAGTAGTGGCTGCTGCATTTGTTTTTGTTGTTTGCTAATTGATATCTAACCACGAGGAAGGCATGGGATCTGTCTTTATTGTTTATTGCCCACTCTAGTTTCTGAAGAGTTAGACTAGCACTGACCTCTGCAGCAGCCCAGCCAAGCCATACATGACACAAACTTGTTGCCACTTGCTGGCTACACATAGTGACAAGAAAAAAAAGGGAAAGTGCCAATTGTAAATCCATTGTGAGAGTTACCATAGCAAAGGAATCATACATTGGAAGATGAACAGAGCAGGACATATAGTAAAGCCTCACACTACTTACTGCAAGTAACATAAGTGGCAAGAAGTTTTCATCCCAGCTAGTCCCTGGAATCAAATAACTTGAAAGTACCACTAGAGAAAGTAGTAGGTCATACATGAGTGCTCTGAAATTAAGTACAGGCAGAAGAATTAGCTTCATGACAACATATAGAGAGAGGATGGGGGGAAAAAAGACACAAACAAAGAAAGCAGGGAAAAAAGAAAATTTCCCTGCTTTGTCCCCACATTTCCCCTGTCACAGGAACAGCCCTTGATATCTGCAGCTACCTACCTATGCTCTTACCAGACTTGTGGTAGACCTTTAAGGAAACAGTACCATCAGCGTGGATAAAGATGCTCCCAGAACCTTTTATCAATACTGAATGGAGTGGTGGGCACAGTCCTCCTACCAACTGTCCCATTTTACAGCAACACTGAAAGCAGATAGCCCAGGCTTGCTCTTCACTTATAGGATGTTCAAAACACCTCAGGAGCTCAGCTAGAGAGACCTTTGTGATCCTCTGCTTACACCTTGGAGACTCCATTTTTACTTTTACCTCCACTCTTAGTTTAGGAAGCTTAACACTCCTCTTACCAGGTCAGGCAAGTGCTCACAGCAGCCTTTTAACAGTTCTGCCTCTTGATTTGCTCTTATCTCTCTTCCCTACAGGTGCAACCATTAATACCAATTTTTGCTCTATCTTTTTAGAAGGACATCACTTTCATCTGTATTTGTATAGGATTCCTTAAAAGAAAATAGAAAGTTTACAACAAAATAGAATCAAGAGAAGATAAGAATAAACAAAAAAATTATGCCCTATTTGACTCCATGATTCCTAACAAATACTTTAATTAGAATACCAGTGTTGGCAGGTAGGAAAATTCAACTTCAGGCAGAGAGAGAAAGAGGCAGAAAATTAATGTCTTATACTCAGGGGAGGAGAACTCACAGAAGACCGCAAAATTCAATCCATTTGATAGGAAATGATTTTAAGAACAGCAGTAAATTAAAGCGATCAACTCCATGGGGCTCCTGCATCCACCACAGGCCTCGCTCCTCCCTGCCCTTGGCCCTTTGTCCCTGCCAGAGCAAATCCCAGCAGCTGGGGCTGTGATGAACTCATGCAGGGATCAAACAGCCAGGCCTTATTCAGAATGCGGATATCACAGAGTCACACAATCAGTTGGGTTGGAAAAAATGTCTGAGATCATCCAGTCCAAGCTTTGGCTGAACAGCATCTTGTCAGCGAGACCATGGCATTGAGTGCCACTTTCAGTCTGTCCTTAAACACCTCCAGGGATGGTGACTCCACCACCTCCCTGGGCAGCCCATTCCAATGTCTCATTACAAGGCCAAATGCCGGGTCCTGCACTTTGGCCACAACAACCCCCTGCAGCGCTACAGGCTGGGCACAGAGTGGCTGGAAAGCACCCAGGTGGAAAGGGAACTTGGGGTACTAATTGACAGGAAGCTCAACATGAGCCAACAGTGTGCCCAGGTGGCCAAGGCCAATGGGATCCTGTCCTGTATCAAAAATAGCGTGTCCAGCAGGCCCAGGGAAGTGATCCTTCCCCTGTACTCTGCGTTGGTGAGGCCACACCTTGAGTACTGTGTTCAGTTCTGGGCCCCTCAGTTCAGAAAGGATATTGAGGTGCTGGAGCGAGTCCAGAGAAGGGCAACAAGGCTGGTGAAGGGACTGGAGCACAAGTCCTATGGGGAGAGGCTGAGGGAGCTGGGGTTGTTTAGCCTGGAGAAGAGGAGGCTCAGAGGTGACCTCATCACTGTCTAGAACTACCTGAAGGGAAGTTATAGCCAGGTGGGGGCTGGTCTCTTCTCCCAGGCAACCAGCACTAGAACAAGAGCACGGGCTTAAATTCTGGCAGGGGAGATTTAGGTTGTATATTAGAAAGAAATTCTTTACAGGAGAGTAATCAGACAATGGAATGGCCTGTCTGGCAAGGTGGTGGATTCTCATCCTTGGAGGTTTTTAAGATGAGACTGGGGATGTGGCACTGAGTGTCATGATCTAGTAGTCACAGTGGGGTTGGATCAAGGGTTGGACTTGATGATCTCAGAGATCTCTTCCAACCCAGTTGATTCTATGATCTGATCACCCTTTTTGGGAAGAAACTTCATTATCTCCAACGTAAACCTCCCCTGGAACAGCTCAGACTACATCCTCTCGTCCGGATAAGGATTGCTATCCGTGTGAAGCCGATTTCCCGGCTTTATTTGCACTTTAAGGTGTGTGTCTGTATCTGTGTGTCTGTGTATTTGTGACACGGACGGGCACTGCTGTAGGGCCCGTGAGGGGCACGGAGCAGCTCCGCAGCTGCCGCGCGGGCTCCCGGTAGCTCCAGCTTCTGAGGCTGACATAGAACAATTCCGAGATTTGGGAAGTGTGACCAACACTCATAATTTGCATTCAATCCTCTTCTTGCTCATGACATTTGGGAACGCAGTGCCTCTGCCTCCCCCCGCGGCGGGACTTGGTCCGGCCCAAGCCTCTCCCCACTTCCGGCCTGTGCAGCGGGAACATGGCGGCGCGCAGGGCGGCGTGGGCCGGGCCGGACGTGCCGTGGGACCGGGGGGACGCGCCGTGGAACCGGCTGGACGTGCCCTGGCCCACGAGCAACGCCACGGTGGCGCTGGCGGCCGCACATCCCGCAGGTCCCGACGCGGTGCCGAGAGGGGCTGGGGGGTGTCTGCTGGGGGGTGTCTGCAGCGGGCGGGCGGGCGGCGGGGGCCGGGGCGGCGGTGGGCGCTGAGGCCGTGCCCGGTTGCCCCCGCAGTGGCACGGCTGTCGGCGCTGCGGCGGCACTGCGACACGGCCGGGAGGCAGCTGTCGGGGCCGGGCCTGGCCGCCGAGGGACGCGTCCTGCGCGCCGTGCTCCACGTGTACCACAGCAGGCTGCTCCGGCACCGGCCCTACATCGCCCTGAAGCAGGTGAGCAGCCGCCCCGCCTGGGCGGCAGGGACCCCGCAGCTCGATACTCTCGGCCCCCGGTCACAGGTCCCTGAAAGGCCTTTGGAGTAGTGCTTGGCGCCGGGAGCATCGGGCAGAAAGTGTTTGGGAGCGAGGGCGTTTTTATCTCCTCATTCTTCAGCTCAGTGGGTTTGCTGGGCTCTGTGCAGCCAGTGCAATTTCCACTTTTCTACCAGTATGGGGTGTCCGACACTCACACTGAGACCTGAAGTACAGATACATACCTTTGAGGACAAAGTCCCTGTATTACCCATATATTCAATTAATTGTAATAATGGGAGAGGGAAAGAATAATCCTAATAATAATTAGGTACTTTCTCTATTAGCATGAAGAGTAAATTCCTTACCAGTTTTCCAAGAAAGGGATTGTGAGTTTTTTCAAATAATTGTTTTGAAATAGAACTGGAATGGTGCTCACCTTCTTGATTTGTTTATGTGTTTTCATTCCTGACAGCCAATACCAAAGGTCATTATATACAGCTGGAGAAACCATGCAGCACCAATTAACCATGACCTACTCCAGTTCTTCACTCAATTCCATATTTATAGTACAGCGTTGAAGGGACGTTTTTCATCATAGTGTGGATATAGAAACATCCAACATTTCAGCACCTGGGCTGTTAAAATGATAGGAGAAGGTGTCATTTAATATAGTGACAGTTCTTAGACCAAGGCATTCTCAGTCTCTCCCAATACCAGTCAAAAGAGTTTTCTTTTCTTCTAGGTAGAACAATGTTTGAAGCGCCTATGGAAGATGAATTTGGTGGGCTGCCTTGGAACTGTGGTAGAACTGATTCCCAAGTAAGTGTCATGATCCCATATCTTATACTATCCATTAACTCAGTCTGCAGAGTTAAAGGAGGGAGAGGGCAGATCATAACAAACCCTCATCCTTGTATCAACACAGGAAAGATACATCTGAAGTCCATGCAGAGTGCTTGGTTCCCAGCCAGCCTATGCTGGAAACAGTGGCTCTGAAAGTACTGGGAGGCTGCAAGCTCATGCTGCGTCTGCTGGACTGTTGCAGTAAAACTTTTCTGTATCCTTTTTTCACCACAAAAGTATTCTTACAGTAGCAACTCATGACACCAAAACTAGGTCTGCTGTAGGCCCTGTATTGCTGATGGGCTCAACTGTGCAATTCATATGTGCAACTTGAAGTTTCTTTGATAGCCAAACACCTTATTTTAAAGTTATTATGTAAGAACCTCAGGCTCTTGGCTGGCTGCTGTTCCAGCCTTGAGCAATTCAAAGTTGGGATACTCATCTCCCAAATTATTCCAGGATATCGCCTTGCAAATTGCCTCTAGTTGGTGTGTTCAGCAAATTCCATTACATGCTGTTTATTGTTTTATCCTTAACTGCTGTAATCTTCAGCTTGTCCATTAAACATCTCTGCTCAAAGGAATTCATACTTCTGAACACTGTGGCTTTGGGGCTGTTGAGCCGGCTATGGTTTGTGTGTTCAAAAGTCTGTCTTGTTTGTTGTCTGTCTTTTTGATGTGCCTTTCAGGGAGAAGGTATTTCAGGTAATTAGGCCTTGCTGCTAAGTGAGCTTTATTCAATTGGGAGGAGGAGGAGAGGGCATCCCTCCATTCTTTTGGACTTGATTGTAGCACCTGAAGACTTGTACAAGTGGAGAGAGACTTCTTACATGCTGTTATGGAAGGCTTTGTTCTTGGATCATAGCAAACTTATGTAGCACTAATGAAATCACAGTCTTCGTGCCAGCCTGACACAAACACTGGCACTTGGTAGTCCATGCCACAAGCAGTGAGTCCTGCCTCATGCTGAAACGGGGCTGGGATAAACATGTTCTGTAACACTGCTGAGTTTTCCAGGAAAAAATGTGTTCTGGTCTCTCTCAATATGGGAAAATAACTGGTGTCTGTAGCTGAAGGAGTAACATCATTGTGTAGAAGAACTCAGTAAAACATTCTTTGGCACAAGAAGTCTCTCTCTGCAGGAAACATAGAGCAGGCAGTTGTATGGCTTTAGCTTGAGTTGGGTCAGGGCACTTTTGGGGAAGACTTTATGGCAACTGATTCGGATGTGACCCAAGAACCTGGTG
Organism: Pithys albifrons albifrons; assembly: GCF_047495875.1. Taxonomy (NCBI): domain Eukaryota; kingdom Metazoa; phylum Chordata; class Aves; order Passeriformes; family Thamnophilidae; genus Pithys; species Pithys albifrons. Next base: position 93,315,253 of record NC_092458.1, read on the forward strand.
AGTCACAGGTGTAGCACTTGGCAAAACTCCAGGGATGCAGGGCTCCTGATCTGGAATGTACTAGTCAAGTCACTTCTACTTTCTGATCTTGAACTGTTCCTTAAAGCTCAGACTTAAGGAAAGTGGGGTGATTGAGTGTAAAAAAGGTAAGCTTGCACTGAGGGGAAGTAGAGAAAGGGCAGCGTGGAATCTCTTCTGCTTGAGCTGGAGGTAGTTGTTCAGCGAGCATAATGTTTTGCTAGAGGAGACTCCATACCTTTTTGTCTTCTCTCTTCAGGATTCAGTACAGGTGTGTATTGCAGACCCTCATGTCCTTGTATGATGTCTTGTCAACAACACTCCATCTGGTGTCTGAGACCCAACAGATGCCTTATATCAAGGGATTTACCTTCCCTTCTGATATCAATAACTTCCTTGGAGTTAACCTATCTTCTGAGCTGAAGAAGCAAAAGGCTAAAATGCTTACAACAAAAAAATCTGCCAGCTGGCTGAAGAAGCTCTTTCCAACAATGCCAGCAGTACCAGACGTTGGGAAGCAGAGAAATTTTGTGACATCTACAAGTGCCATGACAAACCATAACATCCCTTGCCCCATGGACATCGGAGAGACAGTTCTGGTGCCCAGAGCCAGTAGAGGTAAAGCCTTGTGCCACAGTGCAGATGGTTTCTTACATCTCAGAGACTGACCCCAACTTCTGTCCAACAGAGCTAAGCATTTCTACTACCCACAGAGTGTGATTCTACTACAAACTCCCCTGTTCTGTCCTTGGGAGAAGAGATTGCTGCATGCACCCTTGCCATTATAAAGCTGTGGCTAATGTCAGTATTAAGATTTTTTTGGAAGGTTTATTTTAAACAGGATACAGCCTGGAGAGAAGCAGGTAATGAATGCAGTATACAGGTCCCAAAAATAGTTAATTATATTTTCCTGCTTCTGCAAAGATAAGGATAGTGAGAAGCTAAGAACACTATCTGCAGTCCATACAAGAGTAGGTAAGGCTGTAAGTAGAGGATACAAGTATCCTGTGCTTGCTGGTTCTTGACTGTGCCTGAGTCTTCCTCTAGTCAGGGCTATGGCCAGTGACTGCAGGCATCCGGGTGTTTGTGAAGCTTTTACCCATTAAGTTCTCTTTTGCAGCCATCTCTAAATCTCTGCATCCCCTTCATCCCTTGCCAGCTGCAATGCAAGATGAGTGTAGGCTTGAGTTACCTGGAAATGCTGAGTACAGGGGTGAGCCTGCTGAGAGCTCAGCATGGCAAAGCACTGCAGCAGCTCTGTGCAAAGACATAAAACTATCTCAGCTTGTGATGGGAACTCTCCTCTCTCTCTGTAGGGAAGCACCTGGAGTTTGATGTGAAGAACTTGCTTAAGCCATCCAGACATCCAACACAAGAGGTTTGTACAGTGTCATTTTACACATTATATTTTTCCAATTATAAGACCCTAACACTTAAAACACAATATCCCTGATTGAAAATGCCCCCTTCCCCTGCCTTATTTTTGCTTGTTTCATAACCCAAGTTAGTGTGGAAGCTTCTCCAAAAAATTACTACTCATTTCTGCTCAGGAATTTGAGCATTTGTTGGTTTGTCAAGTGAACTGAAGTCGACAGAAATAAAACTCTAATTATCTGCTTCTTCTTTTTGTATTCCACAAAACAAGAGTGCTCTTCCCCTTTGTTGCTGGGAAATAAGGAATGTTCTTACAAAACCATCAGTACTCTGTTCCCCTCCAGGAGAAATGATCAGGCACACAATCTTTTTTAAAAGACTAACTATTTCTCTTACTGTTTCAGGGGATAAACATTGCAACCACACCTTTTAAAGCAAAGTTGGCACCACCTTCTTCTCGTATAGCAAAATCACAGCATGCTGGATCTCTTGTACACATGGTTCAAGCAGCTGCATCGTTTGGGGAGCTGTCAGAGGCACTCAAAAAAGCCATTCTGTGGTGCAAAAACAACAAATTCAAAACAGCAGCTTATTTTCTGCGTAACAAGTTGTTGAAAAGCAACCGACTGCACCATGTGGAGGCTCAGGGATGCAGGTAGTGTTGCATGGGTGTGAGATTTCTGGATTTAACACTTTGCATTTTAATATTATGTATTTTGCTATAGTATAGTGAAGCACCATGGTCTGAGACATTCTTTTAAAACTCAGGATCAGTAGTTCAGGTTACTGGACACTGATGTGAGCATTCTGTTTAGCTTCAGTAACTTGTGAAAGGATTTAAGAGGCTAAAAAACACACCAAGAGTGAGAATGAAAATGCAACTTAAATCATCTGCATGTTTAATGGTAATGTTTGTATCCTGCAAGGGTTGTCTTTCTTCAGATTGCCCTGTCTACTATTGCACAAGGTGCTGTTCTATTTCCTTGGTATGACGAGGAAAATGATAAAGGCTAGTAACCAAATCTCTCCAAACTCCAAATGAAGTAACTCTTCAGTGGCTGATAAAGTTATGTTTTTTGCACCTTCCTCCCCTTAAGCTTGAAGAAAAAGCTGCGCTGTGTCCAAGCATCTGTCCGTAAATATCTCCTGTACGGGTCCCAACGCACACAGTGGCCAAAGCAGTACCTCTGGGCACGGCTCTGTCCAAGGAGGATCAAATCGTCTACATGCTTGAAGAAAGCTCTGAAGACTGTTCAGCAAAAGCCTTCTGAGCTTTCTGGGCTCTGTGAGACAAGTGCATCACTCATCATCCCAGCTTACCAGGATGCACCTCCAAGTGAGGAAGAACGTTCTGATGCAGCCCATGTCAGACTAAGCACAGCAGGGACCCCTAAGCAGCTGCTGCTTCAAGGAAGCCCTGGCCCTGTGTGGAAAGAATCTACTGAGAACACAGATATTGATTCTATTTTTGCAGCAATAGGTGTCTGACCCTGGACTTGATGGAGAAAAGGGGTCAACTCATTCCAATTATTTTATTTTTTTTTATTAAAGTAAAACCCTCTGAACTCTAATGGTGTCTCAGTAACCCACATCCTGAACTCTGCTAAGAAAGTAGCAACAATTTTATTATGTTTTTGTATACCAGCTTTTTTTAATGTGTTTTTAAATTTTTTTAAGGGTGTTCCAAACAGATAAATAGTCTTCATCCTTTTACCTGGCCTTGTGCAGGAGCAGTGACTGTTACCCTTACTCAGTGTCCCTTCTCTATTGCTTGACCACATGTTAAGTGCTGCTCTCAAATCCACAGTGCAGTTAGTTACCATCCATGGCAGAAAGCTGCAGCTGATCACTTACTGCTGCTTAGGACAAAAGACTTGCAGACACTTTTCCAAGTCTTACACCCTTCTTTCTGTGCTGCTTGTGTAGGGGGCAGCTTTGACATGCAGTAGCATTGCTGTTTCAGCATTTGGTACTTTTGTCCTGAAATGAGGAGGTAGCTGAACCTACTGCTGTTCCAGAAATAGGGGAAAGCAGAGCTGTGGCCTGCAACAGTAAATTGACTGATGAACGTGTTTGTTACTGTCCCCAGATCTTTTTAATCTAAGAGCAGTTTCTGCCTGCTTGTCAGCATAAGGCACAGGTGCTCCATAGTGTTAGAACAAGCACTGGGTTTAGTGGCTTTTGCCAGGCTCTTGCCTGTAACTAATTGCTACAGTCAGGATCACCAGGAAATACTAAGGAAGAAAATTCTCAGAATGAAGAACAGGAAATCTGCTTTCATATAGAGCACTTGCTTAATAGGGGTAAGGAAAGGCTGTAAGTGCAAGTAAGTGGAATGGGCTAAGTTCAATTTCTCAGGCTTAAGCGTGGAAAAAAAATAAAAGAACTCTGCCCACCAGCAGAGAGATTAAAAAACCCCTCCTAAGGCCCAGTAAGTGCTAAAACCCCTGTATTGTGCACCTTGTGTGAACTGAGCTTAATTTATCTTTAGTTGTGAGCAGTGGGAACAAACTTGAAAGGTTTTATTCAAACAGCACATACAGAGCAAAGAGCAGAATTTCTGTAGTAATTTGGGCTTGAAGTCTGTCCAGATGACTAAGATCCATTTTCTGGGTTTCCTGTCACAGGAATACCCAGTCGTAACTGAGGTAATTGTAGAGAATCATGGATCATGAGCCCTCTAGCCACCTGATACAACACAGGCCTATTTCAAGCAGACTTCCTGCTATTACAGGAATTTTGAGATCTCTCATTTCATACAACAGTATAAAAATACCTAAGTATACCACATACAATCAGATAACATTTCATCTGCTTGAGTATTTCTCAGAAAAGGCTGAGAGAGTTGGCAAACATCCCAGCAATGACCATCTGTCCTAAATAACACCTCCAAATAACACACATGATCTTCCTTCTTACTGGGCAACTGCCATTACTTGGGCAGCCCCAGTAAAGCTCCAGTGCAGCTTATGCACAAATCAGGATCCGTAGTTGGCTTCATCGAAGGCCTTTCTGGCTCGTTTCAGTTCTTCATTCATAGTAAGGAGGTCTTTAACTCTGGCAAACTTCCGGGGGTCCTTGCGAATTAGGAAGACAATGTCCTCGACCTGCACGCGACCCTGCCGCCCAATCGACATGGCCTTGTGTGTCTGGCAGAGTGAAAAAAGGAGAGTCAACAGTCTTCCTTTGCCCCTTTTTAAAACTCTCAGTTCCACTTTATTTCCTGTAATGTTAAAGTAAGCAATTGCAGGATCTGGGCTCCATCATCTTAGTGACATGGAAACTTCCCAGTAAATCATGGACTTATTGCTGCTCTGCTGTCCCCAGCTGCCAGTTACTTACACCCACCATGTACCAGTATATATACATCCCAAAATAGTATCAAAACTAAAGCCAGATTACATGTAGGATGCCTAGCCTGCAAAATGCCTGAATGTCAGGCACAACTTGGTAGAAATGTGAGGACAGAGTACGGCATTTTGATAAGGAAAGGCAAGGCCAACCTATCAAAAGAAAGGGGAATGCTTGCATACTTTATAGAATAGTATCCAAATATCTGTAAGAATAATGGCTTCAGGGCCTGGAAGGTGTTTCTTTTTGTAGCATAGGGTGACATTCCTATCCATATAAAGACAGTGGGCGAACACAAAAAGTCAATTGATTTTGGAAGCTGAGCCTTATCTTCTGTCAGCTGCACTTGCAGTGATGCCACAATGAAGCCTAAAGTCAGATGTATATTTCCCCTCTACAATACTAATCTAACTGCTACTTCCGGATTTCAGACAATGTTTTAAATCCACATGGAGCAACATGTACGAATTTTACCTTAATTTTGGAAAAGCAAAAACCAAGATTAGCTTTCTCCTAGTAACACCATGAGTATGGGGCCCGAGATAATGCAGTATTTAAGTCAGAGGTATTATTCAGAAGGGTGGTCCCATGGTGTAAAGGAGAGCACTCTGGACTCTGAATCCCAAGGTCCTGAGTTCAAGTCTCAGTGGGACCGATCCCTGACAGTTCAATGCCTCCCTGCCATCCGATCCTGTCAAATCTCGGATGCTCAGCAGGGTCAGCCCCGGTTAGTACTGGGTGCTGTGACAGTCCCGAGGACTTCCCTGTCACTGTCCAAGCTCGTTTGGCCGTGGCAAATGGACCTCAGGACTGAAACGGTGGGGCCAGTTCTGCGCACGCTGAGCCTCACCTAAAACATCCACTGCACAGGCTGGAAGGGCACACCCACGTGGGGAGAGCCCTTCCCAAATCTTTGTTTGCAAAGTGTGGCCATACATACATATTCAGAAGACTAAAGCCTTCGTGAGGATGTTTTGACAATGCTCTCTAGAGCTGACTTACCATTTCTGTGATAAATTCTATTACCAGATCCTCAAGAATGTCCACCGATTCTGTGTAGGGGTTCTGGTCATCCCCAAATCCATACATCATGCATCTTACTGCACAAAAAAAACTCAGTGTGAGGCTCCTTCCATCCATTCAGTGCTGTGTCAGCAGTACACGTCTAGTTAGAGCTTGCCAGCCTGCACACCCCTGCACCAGGATGGCACTCTTGTCTGTCAGGCAGGACAATTCTTGAGCAAACACAGAAAATAAACAAAGCCAACAGATACATAAAAGCATATCTGATGACAAGCTCTTTAAATATTCATTTGGCCTGCGGAGTGCTGCACACTGACTGTGCACAGCTCGGTTCAGAGGATGCACTAGCAGTATTTTTTTGGGATCTGCATGACAGCTTTCTGCACTTGCAGCCAGGGCACAGAATGAAAGCCGCTGCTTTGCTACCGAAAAGTGAGTTTAGGAACTCAGAGCTTCAGCTGAGTGACCCGCCAGGGCTGTGCTGGGCTCTCCGGCCCGGCCCGACTCACGCTCTTTGGAGAACAGCCTCTTCCTCCTGCCCTGCCCGCCGTCCAGGCCCCCGCCGGCGTCCTCCGCGTCCTCCTCGAACTACACGGGCACAGACGGGACAGGCCACGGTCAGCTCCCGCCGGGCCCCGGTCCGCTCTTGCTGCACCCCGGACAGCGGCTAGGAAGGGACCACCGGGACATGCAGCCGCTCCGCCATGGGGACCACCGGGACCTGCAGCCCCTCCCGCCATGGGGACCACCGGGACCTGCAGCCCCTTCCGCCATGGGGACCACCGGGACCTGCAGCCTCTCCCGCCATGGGGACCACCGGGAATTGCTGCCCCTCCCAGGACCTGCAGCCCCTCCCGCCATGGGGACCACAGGGACCTGCAGCCCCTCCCGCCACGGGGACCACCGGGAACTGCAGCCCCTCCCGCTACGGGGACCACCGGGACCTGCAGGCCCTCCCGCCTTGGGGACCACCAGGAACTGCTGCCGCTCCCGCTACTCACCGGCACGTCCTCCTCCTCATCGGCCATGTCTGCCGGGCTGCACCGGAACAGAATCCGATCGCTCTTCCTCTTCTCCCGGCCCCGCCTCGCCGAGACCGCCGGGCTGTGGAGGGACCCCATTCACCAGCACTCTCGGGGCCTGACCATCCAGCCAGCTCTTAACCCAGTGGGAAGTGCCCCTGTCCAAGCCGTGGGCTGCAGCTTTTCCGGGAGTATGTTATGGGAGGTGGTGTCAAAGGCTTTGCTGAAGTCCAGGTGGACTGCACCCACAGCCTTCCCTTCATCCACCAGGTGGGTCACCTGGTCATAGGAGATCAGGTTGGTCAGGCAGGACCTGTCCCTCCTAAATCCATGCTGGCTGGGCCTGATCCCCCTGCCACCCTGTAGTGCCATGTGATGGCACTCAGGGTGATCTGTTCCGTAACCTTGCTGGGCATCAAGGTCAGGCTGACAGGCCTGTAGTTCCCTGGATCCTCCTTCTGGCTCTTCTTATGGATGAGTGTCACATAGCCAACTTCCAGTCACCTGGGGCCTCTCCAGATAGCCAGGACTTATGATAAATGATGAAGAGCAGCTCGATGAGCTCTTCTGCCAGCTCCCACATGCCCCTAGGATGAATCCCATCTGGTCCCAGACTTATGAGCATCTAAGTGGCTCAGCGGGTCGCTGACTGCTTCCTCTGGATTACAGGGGGCTATTCTGCTCCCTGTCCCGGTCTACGAGCTCAGGAAGCCAGAAGTCCTGAGGATCACCTGTCTTATTTTTGAAGACTCAGGCAAAAGGTGTTAAGTACCTCAGCCTTTTCCTCATCTTTGGTAACTGTATTCCCTCACTGTGTCCAATAAAGAATGGAGGTTTTCCTCGAGCCTCCTTTTGCTATTACTGTATTTATAAAAACACTTTTTTTTATCCTTTACAGAATTGGCCAGATTCATTTTTAATTGAGCTTTCACCTAATTTTCTTTCTGCATGACTTAACAACATCCTTAATTGCTTCCCGAGTTGCCTGCCCCTTTTTCCTAGCACTGTAAGGGGTTTTCTTCTGAAGAAGGACTAAAACCAGAACTGCACTTTTTTTACACATACAGGGTTATTTTCAGAGGCCCTCCAGTTACAGCTGAGGCCTTGAAAATGACAGCCAGGACAAGACTGATGCTTTTGAAAGATCCTGTTTTTAAGACACTAAGAAAGAATTCTTCCTAAGTGTTCATTTTCAGCTGTTCCATCTGCCTAGATGGATCATGCATCCCCTGGGCTGGTTTGCTCTGTAGCAATTTGGGATTAGAGGTAAAATATTAAGAGAATTACAGGTTTGATCACTGTGAAAATGCAGAAGGTAGAGAGCCACATCCTTCTACTGCATTCATCACATTCCCCACTTTTACCTGAGTGCTGAAAACAGACTGCACCTCATGTCTAGTCTGAGAGTTACAAGAAATTGCATAATGAGAGGGCTATAAATGTCACCTCATCCTCAGAGTAGTTTAGAAAAGAACTGCCCTTTCATGAGGATACACACCTAATATAAGTAACTTTGACAACTACATACTGTAGTGGGTTGACCTTGGCTAGACAGCAGGTACCCATTAAGGTCACTCTTTCCCTGCCCTCTGAAACTGGACAGAGGGGAGAAAAAAGCCAATGAAGGGTTCATGAGTTAAGAGCTGGGAGAAGTCATTTACTCATCACCATCATGGGCAAAACAGACTCAAAATGGGGTTATTAATTAAATTTATTAATGACGAGATTAGAGCAAGAGAAATAAAAGTCTTAAAAACACCTTCCCCTCACCCTTCCTTCCTTCCTCCCAAGTTCTATCTCCTCCGTCTCAGTGGTGCAGGGAGACGGAATGGGGGTTATGGTCAGTTGTTGTTTTCTGTTGGTGTCAGGGAGAGGAGCCCTTTCCCTGCTCTCCATGGGGTCCCTCCCATGGGATACAGTCCTTCATGAAGCTGGCTGGCATGAGTCCATCCCATGGGCAATAGTTCTTCATAAAACTGCTGTCTCTTGGGTCACTTCTCTGTGGGGTGCAGTCCTTCACGAATGAGCTGCTCCAGCGTGGGTCTCCAACAGGGCCTCAAGTCCTTCCAGGGGAAACCTGCTCCAGTGTGGGCTCTTCCTTCCACAGGCTGCAGGTCCCTGCCAGCACCCTGCTTCATCATGGGCCTCCCACAGGGTCACAGCCTCCTTTGCACATCCACCTGCTCTAGTGTGGGCTCCTCTACGGGCTGCAGGTGGATCTCTGCACCTTGACAGTCCTCTATGGGCTGCAGGGGCAGACCACGGGTCTTCACCACAGGCTTCAGGGGCCTCAGCTCTGGCACCAGAAATACCTCCTCCCCCTTCTTCTGCACTGACCTTGGTGTCTACATTGTTGTTCACATGTCCTCACTCCACTCTTCCCTTGCTGCCATTTTGAACTATGTTATAACTTTCCTTCCCTTCTTAAATATGTTATCACAGAGGTGTTACTATCATTCCTAATTGGCTCACAGAAACCCAATACACATACCCATATTTGGCCATGTTAAGACATGACAAAGACTGAGTCTCAGTTTGACACAGGCATTTAATAGCTTTGGTCTAAGTTCTCCTGCATGATTGCTGCTATTCACAGCTCTCCTTTAGTTCAATTCTGTACCTTGTAATTGGGCAGTTTAAGGTGCTCTTAGCGAGACAGAGCTGCTGTGGGACAGTTCTGCGAGCTGCTACAGTACCCCTAGAGTATGGGATACATCAACTCTGTGCTTCAGCTGCCAGGGTAGAACAGACACAGACAATGGACAACAGGTCTCAGAACTGGCAATTCATCCGGGTGCAGCTGCAGAACTTCATGCTGGATCTAGAACAGAAGGTAGATGCAGCACTGACTGACGATAATGTGTGCAGAAGAGGGTTCCTCTAGATGTCAGTTTTTAATTCCACTCTACTTCAAGCCAACAGTGATCAAAAAGCAAACACCACTGATGATGTGTCCCTTCCCTCATCTGAACAGGGACAACTCAACATATGCAAGCAAAAGACGCTGTCTTGCTGCACCTATTGAACGCAGAACACAGAAGTTACAAAGTAAAACACACAACAAGTCAAATACACCTTCACAGACATGTTGGCTATTTCCACTCTAAAAGGCCTTAGAGGAGGAAGGTTGCACAGGTGGTAGCTTTTGGCTTCTGCTATCCTAACCCTAACTCTAGCTGAGAGAAGCAAACTTCTGTGTATCATTCAGTTCAACTGAGCAAGTACAGTTGGCTTAATGTCAGAACTATAGTTTTTCTGTTCTAAACTGAATGCCTCTTTTATTAATGATATTACTAGGCTATTTCTAGTATCTTAAATATAGCAGAATTTAGGCATGCAGTGGCAGCTTTTTGAACATTTCAATGGAGGGAGAGGAAATGCTATATTAAAACTTTGCTTCTCTTTGGAGGTTCTCTGCACAATCATGTAGGTTTTATAAAACAGTTTTGTAATAACCTGGATTCATTCACACTGCAAACTTCCTGAAAGGATGAATTTCATATGTAAAAAGCTTAGCTTTAGAAATATCAATTTAACCAGAATAATTTCTAGTACCTTGAGTTATTTACAACAAAAATTGCAGACATCTGGTTTCAGTAAGTACCTTTTGTTCCAGATGAGCCAAACAGGAGTCAGTCTTCTCAGCTGGCCTCTACAGCAGGCAGGTTTCCAGTGACATGGGCTACAAAACACCTTAGCAAGTGAACTCCTGAAAACTCCACAGAACTGTGAAAACAGAGGTGTGGATGTTTAGTGCCAGATATTGCTGTGTCTTGGGAGTAATACAAGAAAACAGCACTGGCTGTGTTCAATTACATTTCCCACAGTACTGTACACCTTGGTAAGTGCCTGCAGTTCAGCCCCCTAATCCAACAATTACAGCTGCTGTCACCAGAACTCCAAATAGAATGGCAAAGCCCACTAGTATGCAGCACTGGGACTCAGGGAAAGAATCAGCCTTGAAAACACAACTCCACTCACTTGCAGAGGAGGGGAGGAAGGAAGGGGACGTTTCCTTATCAGCAGCCCACCCTCCACCCTTGGGGCATAGAGAGATGCTGCCATTTCAGCTCAGTTTGCCCTACTGAATTTATAATCCAAAAGGAAACAGCAGCAGTGCAGAGGAGCTTTACCTGACCAGGAACAGCTGAGGAAAGCATCCCTGAGTGTTCTCCTTTATGAACTCCTGGATTCCCAGTACATTCTTTAACAACAGTCCCCGGGCAGCTCGGTCAATTTTTGTTAACACCATCTGCATGGATCCATAAAGGGAGGATTAAAGGAGGAAAATAAAATTATTTTGCTGCTAGCCTAGAACATCTCTAAGAGTCCTGGACCATCTTGCAAGGCATACTGAAAGCTCTGGGTCAAACCTAAGGGGAAAAGTTACCTAATACAGTTCACTAAAACACTTTTATAGCCTGTAAAAGGAGCAGGCCTTTTCAAGCTCCTCAAGCTGAGCACTAGAAGTATCCATTTAATAAACAAAGCAAAACCCCCCCCTTAAATCCCACCTGCCTCACTCAACACATTTTAGGCTTATTTTATTAACAGTAAAGGAGGGGGTGGGCTTCCTGCTTAGTTAGAACAACCTGCATAATCTCAGGTGGAGGGTACACACCTTTATAGATTATCTACACCTTATAACCAACCCAAGAACAAAGCTTACCTACCACATAAGGAATCCCAAACTCTTCCAGCATCTCTACTGCAATGTGATCTGTTTTCTGGAGTCCAACTACACCATCAACTAACAGAAAAGTTCTCTTCAAGCTGCCAGAAATACAAGCAACAGTAATTGCCACCATTATTTCATGTGTGCTCTGGTACGTTCAAATTTATAAGTAGGAACAAGTAACATGGGATCTGAGGATAGAAAGAGCCAAGAAAAGCCATGTGTGGAAGATGAAGGTCAGCATGGAGCAGCACCTTAATCTTTCCTGCTGTTTTGATCTGTCTGAGCATGAATGAGTGACACTGCAGAAGCTCCCAGGGAAACGATGCCAGAACTAACCAATACTACCACTGGAAGCAGCTACCCCCCTGCATTTTTTCACCTAATTACATGACACTGTATATAGGAGTCTGGCTTTCAGTGCTGTGGAGGTACAGCAAAGTCCCTTACTTGTGCCGTTCCTGCAGATAGGCCTCCACCATCTCCACAAAGTCTTGCGGGGCGCGATAGCCGTATCCTGGCATATCCACCAGAGTAAAGTACTTCCCGACTTTGAAGAAATTCATCTTCTTGGTGTGGCCCTGAGGAGAGGATTTAGGCAAGATGAAGGGAGGCAGTGGTTTTAAAAGGCTGCTTTAAGCCACATACTAGGAGATGCCCCACAAAACATCTCTACTCCATGCCCTTGCCCTCCCAGAATGCTACTGCTGCTTTAGGCTGCCCAGTCTCCTACCCCTGTAGCAATCCCACATGGCTCTATCCATAAAACAGACTAAAAATATCTTCAGGTGTGTCTCAGCTTCTTTTCAAAGACCTTTATGGCACATGTACTGAAGTCGTGTAACTCCGCTGTCTGGCACATGTGCCAGCCCTGGCTGAAGAGCTAACCTGGTCTCTTTTCTGCCTCTTCCTGTGCTAGACCAAGGCCAGTGCCAGCCATGAACTGGTGGCCAACACCACGTCATGACACAGCTGGCACGTTCTCCTGCTGTTTCAGGTTATCAGAGAGGTTGTTCCCTCCCACCCTTCTCAACCCTGTCCTCTGGCCTGGCACCAGCTTCTGACCAAGAGCGAGGGAAGTTAGAAAAATCACTCACCGGAGTTTTTGACACTCTGACCTCCACTTCTGGCGCCAGTGAAAACAAGGCCCGTATTAAAGATGATTTCCCCACATTGCTTCTGCCGATGAAGCACACCTGCAGATGAGGAGGCAGAGAGGGCACATCCACACCTGCCCACCTGTCCCGGATGTGTCAGGGCAGGGGCCCCCCCTCCATCTTGCTACATCAGTCCTGCTCATTCCCACCCCCTGTGGTGCCAGTGCCTGCGGACCAGCGCCCTGTGTCACGGGCACGCCAGGCTGCACAGCGGGGAGCAACTACGAGTTAACTATTTTCAAAAAGCAGCGGCGAGTGCACCACACAGCGTGCAGTGCTCTGGGTGGGAGGGAGCTGCTGGGTGGGAGCGAAGGCGCTACCCCAGCGCTCGCCCTGACCTCGGGCATGGCCGGCGGCGGCGCATGGTCCGTGCGGACGGCCGAGCTCACGTAGTCGATGGCGTGGCCCTGGCGGGACCTGAACAGCTCCTCGGCGCGCTGCAGCGCGGCCAGCTCGGGCTCGAAGAGGTGGAACGGCGCCGTGTCGGCTCCGGGCGCCAGGTACCGCTCCAGCTGCTGCAGCGGGAACAGGATCGCGTTGCGGCGGATCCGCTCCAGCCGCAGCACCTGGGCCAGGGCGGCCACAGGCGGCAGCGCCCGGCCCGCCACACAGACCCCCCGCGGCAGCACCATCCCCGCGGGCAGCCGGGGCAGGCCCGGCCCGGCCCGGCAGGCGCAGAGAGAGGCGGCGGAACAGCGGGGCGGCGGGGCGGGACAGAAGGCCGGCGGGGAGGGACAGAAGGACAGCGGGGCGGAGCGGGACAGGCGCGGCCCCGCGAGTGCCCCCGCCCGGCCTGGGCCGTGAGGGCACGACTGGGCTCGGCCGCAGGAGGTGCCCCGCTGTCTGTGTCCGCCCCCGAGGGCGGCAGGCACTTCCCAGGCCCGGATTTACCATCTCTGGAGGTTTTAAAACTGAAATTGGACGTGGAACTGAGTGCCATGGTCTAGTAAACAGACTGGAGTTGGACCAAGGGTTGGACTTAATGATCTCAGAGGTCTTTTTCACCCCAGTTGATTCTATGATTCTATGTGCGCAGAATCACAGAATAGGCTGGGTTGGAAGGGACCCTTAAGAATTATCAGACCTTGCTCCTGTCCCCACACAGGACAGCCCCCCCAAAGACAGCACTGTGTGGCCGAGAGCATTGTCCAAACGCTTCTTGGACTCTGTCAGGCTTGGTGCTGTGACCACTGCCCTGGGGAGCCTGTTCAGTGCCCAGCCATCCTCTGAGTGAAGAACCTTTTTCTAATATCCAACTTAAACCTCCCCTGACACAACTTCAGGCCTTTCCCTTGGGTCCTGTCACTGGTCATGAGAGTGAAGAGGTCAGTGCCTGCCCCTCTGCTTCGCCTCCTGAGGAAGTTGTACCTGCAGTGAGGTCTCCCCTCAGTCTCCTCCAGGGTGAACACACCGAATGACCTCAGCTGCTCCCCTCCAGGCCCTTCACCATGTTTGTAGCCCTCCTTTGGGTACTCCCTAATAGCTTTATATGCTTACACTGCAGTGCCCCAAACTGCACACAACATCCAAGGTGAGGCTGCCCCAGTCCAGAGCAGAGCAGGACAATCCCCTCCCTCAGGGGCTGGGAATGCTGTGCCTGATGCCCCCAGGACAGGTTTGCCCTCCTGGCTGCCTGGATCTGCTGGCTCAGATTCAACTTGCTGTTGACCAGGCCCCTTTCTGTGGCACTGCTCTCCAGCACCACATTCCCCAGTTTGTAAAGTATGTCTGGCATGGTGCCATCCCAGGTGCAGAATCCGGCATTTTCCTTTGTTAAAATTCATACGGTTGATGATTGCCCAGCCCTCTAATTTATCAAGGCCTCTTTGCAGGGCCTCTCTGCCTTTGAGCGAGTCAACAGCCTCTCTGAATTTTGTATCATCTCTTTAGCTTTGGGTCTTCTCATCTGCATTCTTACAGACTCAGGCCAAGCCCAGCTGAGCTGCTGAGGGGTCCGTGCACTGATTCCCCGTTTGGCCATGGAATGGGGAAAAACAACCCAATCCTGCAGCACCCTCCGGCTCACTGCCTCAGCCATCAGTTTTCAAAGAGCTATTCTGATAAGTAAATATTTACAAAATTAAAGAAAAAAAATCAGTAATTTCTGTTTGAGTTGAACTATGTAGAGGTTAATTCTATTTTGGATAAAATAAACGAACCCAAAACAACCACAAAACTGTTTCCACCTGTGATCACACTATAGTAAGGAGCCCCCCAAAGTTTTTCTGCTTAATTGATATGTATCAGAGTGCTGTTTTCATATTTAGAAAACCACAGAGCTGTTTACTTTATATTCCTGTATCACTACAGTTCACAGAGCTACAAAACCAACAGAAAGAAATGTATGTCCTTGAAACATTTTACCTTCAAAGAAGTACTGCAATTTTAGCACCATCAAATGAAAGCAAACTTCTATCAGTATTTTATAAAAGTGATATATAAAAATAACCTGATGTTCAACGTTACAGGCAAGCCTGGGGGTCCTGGTGAACGCTGCCTTTTCTTTGAGACAGACTCCTTTTTCTTCTGCAGTCTTCTGTTTAGAGCCCTGTAATTCTAAGTAGTTTAATTATTACAATGAGTAGATTTAAGTCCAGGAAGGACCACTAAAAGATTACAAAGCTGTATCCTATTTTCCTTCTATTGAGCTCAGTTACAAAACTATAGGTAGGGAACTTCTGTCCCTTAAGAAAAGGCCAACCACCAACATACATGTTTCTCAGAGACAGCTTCAGCTTCAAATATTTTGTACTAAGACAAACTACTGAAATGCTGCTTCTCAAATTTATGATCAGTGAAAGCAGTTAATGGTGAGAGAGACTAAATGTGTAAACCTAGGAAAAAACCCGCTGTATTCTACTTCAGTCCTTAAATTAAGTACTCTTAAAATGTGCTTTGTTTCACAGCAAGACAGAGCTCAAATGTGGATAGCTCAGGACAGACCACAATCACTGGCTGCTACATACATGCTTAGGAGAGTGCTCCCACCTAAATTTACAAATCACCTTTATTTGGCTTCAACCAGCCTGGAACGTGCAGAGCAGGCCTCTCCTGTCACGCCCACTGGTGCAAATAGCCATAGCTAAATGTAGATAAAAAGCGCAAAACTTTCCAAGAATTACTTTAGGAACACTGCTAATTTTTTTTTGGTGGTAGTGCAGCAACCTAATTTAATTGGAATCTGTGATGAATTAAAAGAAAAGTCAGGCTGTCCAGAGATATCTTCATAACCACTCCACTAGGCAGATTTCCACATTTCTATGCCAAACTGTGACACACGGAACAGAAAAAGTGCTTTTAGCTCCTTTTGGCTCAGACTCCCACACGGCTCACTGCTCCAGGCAGCAGACTTGCCTGCTTCAAGTCCCTGCAGTAGTTACCCTCATTTCCCAGCACACTATGCCCAGAACAGGCAGCCAGAGACAGGAGGGAAGGCAGCAGAGAAACCAGTTGGCCCATTTAACAGTGCATCTGCAGGATGATGTGAACAGAGGTGCCCAGTTCACAGGCCAGTGCCTCTGCCACTTTTAAGTCCCCCTTTTTTAATATGACTACATAGGTGGCAGGAATAAATTAAGATGGTATAGGACCTTCTGAATACTTGCCATTATAGCAAAGGGTGGTATAAACAAGAGCATCCAGTAAACCCACATCTAAATCTGAAGATCAGAACTGTGCATGTCAGTGGAAGGTGGATTGCTTTTTTTTTCCTGGACTAAATTGCAGTCAAGATTTTCTAGGGACAGACTATACAAAGATAGAACATGGCAGGTTACTGTGGACAGAGTCGGTAAATGAGCAACATTTAAACCTGCTTTGTATCTCCTCTGAAAGACTCTATTTTCTATTGTGCATGTTATTGACAAACGTTAGGTATGCAGACTGACATTGCCTGTGCCTCATGTCTGTGGCAGCAGATGTCTCTTTTCAATTCTTGGTTATGTAGTTCTAATGATAGGGAATGACTACAATTTAGTCCACATTAAAAACCCTGACAATCATTCCTCTGGAGTTTGAAAGACAGATCTATAACCATTGACACTGACCTAAATCACAAACAATGGCCAAGAGCGGGGAGCTGGAAGGAAGTTGTCATGTCTGGTCATGATCTTGTCTATCCCAGCATTGTGGCACAGGTCAAACCATCATTTCAGGGAAGGGTAGCTGTGAGACCAGCTGGAGATGGAGTTCTGGGAGAGCAGTGAGGGCCTCCTGTTGTGTGCATTTGGGACAGTCAGTTTGGGTCCTGTGAACCAAAACCAGATGAGCTCTTGAATTTCATTTCCAGAAAGAGAAACCCAGACCAAATATTGTCACCAGGAGGCAAGTTGGAAAGGACAGAGCACACACACCAACCCGCCTATTTTTTTTGTGACAGTAAAAGCACTTCTGTGTCCAAATCTGTACTTGCCCTTAAAGTACATCTTATGTTCTTTTCACATGGAAGATGTTACAAGGGTGTGTGGTTTTAAAGGCTAAATTATTTGTATAAAATACTAAGAAACTCTACATTTTCCTCTATGCAAACTTTTTGACTGGGAGGGTATGGGGGTGGAGGGGAAGAGAAGTGTCTCTATTCCCCGTAAGGAATTCAAGGCCACAAACCTCTCAAGAGCTGGATATTCTGAGGCACTAAAAATAGTTAAAAATAAAATACTCATTATACTTATTAGTGGGAAAGGTTGTTAAAGGTTCTGGAGTAAAGTAGTAGAAGAGAGAGCCATTACTGTTCATGTGTCAGCCAATGCTGCTAGTACCAGCTAAAGAGTAGTTTCCACTGTTTTTACAGAACCAAAATTCTCTTTTCAATATTCACCTTAAATTTGGTTAATTTCTTCCATTTGTACCTGGTCTGACTTGTGCTGCAGCATTTGTTTTTGCACTTCAGTCTTTGAGACAAAGAGCAGAAAACAGAACTACTCTGTCCATTTTCTCAGAGTTGGCCTAGGTCATTAGCACAGGATGCAGGGCTGTGAGTGTGCAGAAAAGAAGGAATCTCTGTGTCTTAAGTGTGCTAAATCAATTAGAAACTCTTTGAATTTAGGCTGAAAAAAGGAAAGTAGTGCTGATAACACTGACTGTTGAGGACACTGACAAATGGAAAAGCTCCCCATGATTTGTGGAGATGGGATGGAGACCATATAACCATTGCATCAAGAACTGATTTGAGATAAACTTTTGCTTCCTTAGTGCTGGTTGGTATGGCCTTGACAAGGGTAGCAGTAGGTAAATCTGGAAATAAAGGAGCTGGTAAAGAAGGAAGACAGTGCCATGTATTTCCTTCCCAGTTTTGCTATGCCTTACATCATACAGTGATTTTGTTGCAGATGTTCAGAACATCAGAGAAACCTATGTGAGGACATTTCTGCCCTCCACATTCTCAGGTTTATCAGTAGAGCTCCTGCTTTCATGCAATCCATGTCTGTGCTAAAACAGTGCAGTGGAGTGAGAAAACAAAAGGCTCAAACAATAGAATTCCTGCTACAAATTTCTAAGCAAAGTACCAGCTTATGCAGGAACCTAATGTTGCGTGACTGAGATCTCACAACAAACCTTCACTTTGTTTATAATAATCATAGAGAAATATAATCTTATTACCTCATCAGTCAGAGGTTACCCTGTTTAGCATAATGAAGTTTTTGTGGGCATAACATCCAAAGGCTGTCATGCAACACAGTTCAGGGGCACTGATTGCTCATGTTCTGAGTTACACACTGGAAGGGCTGTTGGGTATGGTCTCATTTTGTCCCTTACAGATCTACATCACATTTGCTCAGACTACAATATTTTCTAATGATCTGGACCAAAAGCATTTCTGATGCAGGCCGGTGTTTATTTGATAATTTATAAATCTAGTAATAGGTAAGTAAAATGTTTTGTGTTTTTTAACTATTTGAAAAAACCAACAACCAAACAAACCAAAGCCCCCAAAAGTCACCCAAGTCAAACTAAACCCAACTTTTCAAGGTGAGTATTATTGCATGCTTTGAGCAGGAGATGGAGAAGAAAGCACAGCTAGAGCCTGGGCTCTGACAAAAGCCCTCAGGGAGGGACTGCACAGCAGCAGCAGCAGCATGAAACCAATCTTTGCAAAACCCTGCTTTCCCAGGGGCTGAACCACTAACAGCAACTGAGCAGCCACTCAGCAGGAGGATGGCTAAAAACTGCATTTGGTATGTCTGTAACATGGGCAGGAGCGGAAGGCCAAGCTCCTCTACTAGAGGTGTGAAGGACATATAAAGCCCTTTATAGAGCTCTTGCAGAATGGCTAAAAAAAGTAAGGTAGCGAGTAAGAAAAAAGATGAAGGAAACAGGATGTCATGCAATCA
The DNA here is from genome assembly GCF_047495875.1 of Pithys albifrons albifrons. Taxonomy (NCBI): domain Eukaryota; kingdom Metazoa; phylum Chordata; class Aves; order Passeriformes; family Thamnophilidae; genus Pithys; species Pithys albifrons. The sequence continues at coordinate 93,334,202 of NC_092458.1, forward strand.
TTCATGGTGATCTATGACTTCAAGTAAAGCAGGGTCTCAAAACACAGAAAGCCTTTTGAGCTGAGGCAGAAACAACGTAACAGTGAAGGACACTTAAACCAGCTCCACGGTTGTGCTGGAGGTGGGTATAGAACAACCAGGTCCAGCAGGATCTGGATCAGCTGCCTGGAGCACAGCAGTGGTCCTCTTGCAACAATACTGCCATACTGTCTTGGTCCATCTCTAGTGGCACACTGAGAGTTTGGGCTTTTAAGAACAAAACCGACCATCAATCCTTCCCCTGGCAAATCGGCCATGTATGACTTTTCCATTCTTCACAGTCATGTGGTAAGTTGCTGAGATGTGGCCAGATTGTAATTCAAAGACTCAAATGCCAAAAGGCTTATTAGAGAGATATGAACATAATTTTCCAGCCATCACTGTGAACATTGGAGACTAGGTAGAATCTTGAGCTAAAAAAAACAAACTAAAAAGCTTTAGAGTTTACCCCAAAGATAACTGGACTAGGTTGCATCACCTGCTGTAGGGAAATCTCCGTTTATCAGCAGTTTTCCTGTCGTACTTTCTAAAATGACCCCAGATTCTTACATGTGCTTGGATGTGTTGCTCCCAATTAAATGTGCAGTGATTAGGACTCTGCAATCTTCTGATTTTCATGACTTGGACCATTATTTCTTGATGCCTCTGCCACTTAGTGCTGAGCTACCTTACCCACAGACTACATGGCTGAAGTGGTACGTTTCACACCACAGAGATCTAAATATGATCATGCATCTTGAATGTGCCTCTAAACATGAAGAGTGATTGTTGCACTTAACTGCCAAACCACATGGTTCTGGAGCAGAAGCTGCATTGACCAAGGTGCAGGTAGCTGTGTGAAATTGTTTGACAAAGTGACTTTTTGGAAAGGATAACTGCAGCAACAGCAGCCAGCAGTGATGAGGACTCCATTTGATTGCTACTGTTCTCTTTCGGAATATGAGAGTTGCAAACAGAGGTTGCCTTCCCTTTTGAACTCACCCAGCTTTTCCTTCGAGTCATTTATGGATGCTACGTCTCTTCTTAGTCAAATGGCACCCACTATCTGGGTGGGATGTAGGGGAGGGAAATCATGGTTGTCTGCCTGCTGTAATTCCCTCCATTCACAGATGTCTTGCATCTATTTGACCACTGAACTGAAGCTCTTCCAAACACATTTCACATGGCCATGTAAATACATAAATCTGCTGTGACTGTAGTTGTAGAGGGAGACTACTGTTCTTAGAACAGGCAAATAGTCATATTTCAGCTTAGTGGTTTCAGAGTTTTTGGAGGATAACATATTTTTCTGATAAAATTAAATTCAGTGCATTAATTTCCAGAAAGGCTCATCTTATAGCTACAGAAACTGTCTTTGCAATGAAGATGACCATATATCAACAACTTGGTAATGAAACAGGGAGCAAATGAAGAGCGAGAAGACCCCAGACCCCTAACACTGCTATTGGTCCAGACTGTCATGTGAGGAAATGGGAGCTCAGATTGTAAGGGTATAATTGCCCAGGGTTTTCTTTGTGCTAGTCCCTCTTTTTAGGCACTGTGGCACTATAATCTACCCTGATAAGGCCTAGATTATGGTCAGAGAAAGCAAAAAAATGTAAACTATCTCTAGTTAGTTACTGATGGCACCAGGGTGCTGTTTTTAATGTTGAATTATGCTAAAACCATCCTACTTCACCAAACTTGAAACATACATCCTGCTTTTGGAAGCCAGATTTGACAGATAAGCTGCTGGCTGGCCTGGGAATACATGACTAGCGATCCATCACTTTATAACTATAAAAGCCCAGTTCAATCTTCATATATCAGATTATTTCACATACTTTTTTGAAGTGTGTGGAGCTTCTCTGGTGAAGCAAGGGTGCTTCTTCATGGTAACTTCCCAGGGGCTAAGTGAACGAGAGAGATCTGCCCACTATTGTCATGTGGTGAGTTGTGTCAGTCTCTACCTAATGATTGTTCCTTTGTGCCAGCTTTGATACAATTGCTTTATTATAATTGCTTTGATACAGTGCACTATACTATTTTATGCTATAATATACTCGTAGGTTTTTAGCTTTTACACTGTGTAGTAAATAATTCTGATGAAGGTCTTTTGTCTGTTCACTTGTCATACTAAGTAATTAATTTTATATAAATATATCTGATTTGCCATCCTTCAAACCTGCCGGTCAAAGTGATTTAATCACACCTTTATAATTCCTTAATTAAAACCCTTGACAAAATCTGTATCCAGCCACACCTAGGCTCCTCTCTAGGATGGAGTTTGGAAAGGAAGGGGATCCTTTCTCAACTTTGTAGCTCAACAAGATGGCTTCTCTAATAGACTTTGTTTAAGCCTTCCACTCCCACTGCAACAGGCACCTGTCTTGAGCTGCCAGATATCATAACTGATTTGTGCCAATAAACCGGTCTAATGGAGATGACAGCATAGTGTCAAAAATTTTGTTAACAGCGAGATCAGAACCAAATATGAAAAAATCATGCTGCTAAGGCTTTGTGCAAGTAGACAGAAGGCCATTGGTCAGAAAGCAAAAACCAAGACCATTTCCTCTCTGTTCACCAGTTCTCATCAGAGAAGGCTTTATGCTAGGAAGAAGAACCTTTTTGTTGCTGCACGGTGGGGTTCTCAGGAGTGGAGGAAAGCAGAGACTCTGGATGCAGAATCACTGGCAGGGCATGCTGGGGGGATCACAACAAGCTGGATGGTGCAAGAAATCCGTATCACCCACAAAAGAAACAGCTACTTTGAAAGTCATCAGCAAGACCATTTACACCATTGCCCTTCTCACCATCACTGTGGTCACAGGAGCTGCAGGTACTTCTGATGGTACTTTGGTACCAACTTCTGTTGAGGGCAGAGGAGGAAAAGGCAGTGTATCAGAATGATGTTTACTCAGCTCTTATTTGGGAAAGGAAAATCTAGTGGAAGGGATCTTTACAAATTGCAGAAGGGACTTTTTGATGGAAAACCAATAGCCTGCGAATCAAAACATGTTTAGCTGGAAATAGATCATTTCAGTTGTCAGCTATGAATATGCTGAGCTTGGGCTGTTTAATGATTTGATGGAAACTGGTAATGATTTCCTGGAGTATAATAACTTTCATGATAATTAACAGTTAAAAACATGATTGATGAGAAGATTTATGATCAGTCTGAGCACCCTGTCAAGCTTTCCTCTTAGGTATCAGTGACTTGTCCTGACAAGTGAAGTATACTGGGATTTTACAACACTAGGTTCAGATGAGAGTTTTAATAAGATTTATTACAAAAGTTCTTTTCCCTCTCCAAACCCACTTAAATACTTAGAAGGGCTAATTTAAAAAAATGAGATCTGAGAATGCAGCTCTAATCCTTCCCCTCCCTATTCTAATTATGCAAATACTTGTTTGTTTTTCTTGTTTGTTTTTGTTAGCACAGGTGAGGCAGGTCACAAAGCAGTGATCTTCAGTCTCTTGGGTATCTCTGCATCTAACAGCAAACAGGAATGTGTTTTCTTTCCAGTGAAAAACCATACTTCTCAACTATTTCATCTCTCACCACTACAATCAGGGAAATTGGTTCATATAAACTTTGGAGTGAGAGCAAAAATTGTCTTGTGTGCTTGACCTGATTAGGAGGGTGATATGTCCAGAACAAAAAGCAGGGTGAATATCTTCATATATTCATTTTACTACTGTACTGGGCAGTGATGCTGGTGAAAAAGCAAGCTGGGGCATCTCTCTATATAGATGGGCTCTGCAGCTCATGAAGACACTGGTTCCCGGTCATGCCATTTATCCAGTGCCCTAAGGAGAGAGTGAAAATGAGGCCAGATGTATATGAACACAGTCATGAGTCTGGAAATCTTTTCCCAGCTAAGAAGAGAGACTCAGCTCTGGTGCCGGCACAGATATGGCCTCACATTCACCTTTACCAGTGCAGACATTTCTCTGTGAGGTATAGACCACAGCTCCAAGGCTATGACATTTCTGAGCACGTTCTCACATGTCCTTTTCTTTCTTTCTCTTGTCCAGGGAACAGGAGAGTATCAGTGACCATGGGTGACAACACAGTGCTCACCTGCCCTCTCAAACCAAATATAACTATGGTAATATGGAAAATAAGCCCCAAGGTTGGAGACCTCTGTATCTGGGTATACAGGATTGAAATGACCAAGACATACAGAACAAAATGCAGTGACAGCATAAATTGGAACTCCAGACCAGATGTGAATACTTCCCTTGAGATACGGCAAGTGGGAATAGCCCAGGAGGGAAATTACACCTGTGAAGTTGTATCAACAGAAGGGAATTTCCACAACATGTATCACCTGACTGTGCTGGGTAAGGGATTCCTTCCTCATTTACAGTTCTCCAAAGGACCATGTCTAAGCCTTGACATACAAAGCTCCTCTCCCAATGCACCACAGGAAATGTGAAGTAAGAAGTGGAGATTTATTTTTTAAATGAAAGAGAGTAGATTAGATTTTTGGAAGAAATTCTGTACTGAGAGAGTGGTGAGTCACTGTAACAGGCTGCTCAGAGAAGCTGTGGATGTCCCATCTCTGGAAGAGTTCAAGGCCACATTGGATGAAACTTTGAGCAACCTGGTCTAGTGCAAGGTGCCCCAGCCCATGGCATGAGGGTTGGAACTAAATGATCTTTAAGGTCCCTGCCAGCCCAAGCCATTACAAGGTTCTATGATTCTTGGTGGGATAAACTGTCATGCATTTCATTGGTAGCATCTGGGTCTCCCTTCTCCTTGGTTCCCAAAACTCTTCTCCTTTCTTCTGTCCCCTTTTCCACTGTCTAGTTAGAAATGGCAGGTGTGAAGCAATTTCCCATACACTAACAGTGGGTATGGAGAATGGCTATGGTAAGGCTCATGTGAATGGGGAAGAGTTGTCCAAAAGCAAAAAGGAGACAGGATATTTGTCTCTTGTGACTTGGATCCATGTTGTTGTAATAGGATGGCACCTCCAACCTTCTCCTCCTTTTACTGTGTTAATTTCTGGTAGAGAACAAGATCATCCTGTCTCGACTGCAGGAAACTTACTCCATGCTCCCCCCTTGCTGGTGCTTTGCAGTGCCCCCCAGGCCACGCCTGTACTGTGATGCCCAGGGGACCCCCGTGTGCGAGGCAGCAACAGGTCTGCCAGCTGCTCACATCTCCTGGGTCCTGGGAGACAACTCCCTCCCCGAGGAGGAAGGCCACGACAACGGGACAGTGACTGTTCTCAGCAGGTTCACAGCATGTAACACCAGCGTGACTACCACAACCTGCCTGGTGTTCCACCCAACTGGGAACTGGAGTGAGTCCATAGCCTGCTGTCCCTCAGGTAAGCTTCCCTTTGTGTATTCAGTTTGTGTTCAAAACCCTGTTTACTGTCTGTTCATGTGCTGAGGAAAGAGGGTCACTGGCAGGATTGCAGCAGGAACCTTGCAGTTGAGTTTCCAGTGAGAAATTTGTTAGGAGGGTGTGCTGGTTTAAAGGTGAACCAGCAGGGGAAATGAAGTCACCACAAGAGAGATTATAAGTCAGAGCTAAAATTTAATAATAATATTACACTAAAAACACTGACACGAAAGGGAAATTGCTTCCAACTCACAAAAACCCAGCAGTATAACCCAGTGTCCTGGGGCACAAGCCCAAGGGGGTTTGTTTGCCCTTGTGCTGAGACCCCTGTGGCTCCCCCCAGTCCAGAGCAAAAGGAAATGAAAAACCTGTTGGTGCAGGTGAGGGCTGTGGTCTGGGCAAGAGCAGTGATCTCCTCCTGTTGAGGTCCTGCTGCTCCTCTGAATCTGACAAGAGTTCCCAAGGTCTTCTTACCCACCACTTATGTACCCTCAGGGAGCTCTCAGTCCCTCCCCCTGGGCGGGGACTCGCACAATGAGTGATTAACTCTGGGAGCCAGGGAGTATTGAACTGTTGATGGCCCGTTAGCAGCTCTGCCCCCCTCAGGCTGGGTGTGAAGGTGATAATGGCTCCCTGGGCAGCTGCTGCTAATGGTCCATTGTCCTTGGGGAATGAATAGAGGGGTTAGAATACACAGCTTTGATCACCCCCACACAGTGTTAGCTGGTCCCTCCTGCTGAACTAGGACAGAGGGGGAATGTTAAACAAAAGTGCTGTCAGAACTATAAAGCCCTTTGTGAAATTCTAGGAAAGGAGATGGATGCAGTGGTTTTCCCTTCTACCGCCAGGGCTGAATGGAAAGGCAGGATTATTCACAAGTTCATAATGCACCAAGTTGTCAATGGTATGATCACTCAGATTTATTGTAATTGTATTGTAATCCAGTGGTGCCACTACATTTTAGCAGTTCTTTGGTTATGAATAGGTTATGACAGAAGACTGAAAGCCAGGTCCCAGCTTCCAAAGACTGGCTGGTAGATGAAGGCTTTAAGTGGTGAACTTGAAGACATTGATGAGAAGTTGTGTGCAACCATACATAATTCACTGAAATACTCAGAAGAGAATCAGAGGCAAGATATGCTGGGATTCAGAGACAAAACCTGCAGTGGGACTGTGGGAAGTGGTAAGGAGGAGGATCTAATCAGAGCCCATAGAAGAAAAGAGAAGGCTCCTCCATCAAGGGCATGGGGGAGGTTGTTTGTTTGCAGTTCTTTGTCTGTCTGGCACTGTGTTCCAGCTACCTTCAAAGTACATTCTTCAAAGTACAGCACAAAGAGAGCATTGTCCAGAAAATGCTGTCCTGAGAGAGGCAAAAAGTAAACATGATCTTTGAGATGTACCTTAGTGAGCAACTCTTTCTCTTTAGGGGAGATTGGAATGTTTCTTCACTGTGTCATCAGCCTTGCGAGCCTCCTGGGCCTCCTCTTCCTTCTGGCTGTTTTTCATCTCTACACCTTCTGTAGTAGCAGGTATGTATAGGACACAATACACACAAACCCCTTTCACCAGTCCCAAGGACATTTAGAAGGGCTTCTGCTACTGATTCATGTCATGTTCAGTCACCTCAGTCTATCACAGACATGCCAGTCCTGCACATGCTCATGGAGGATTGTCTAAGGACTATGATCCCCAACTGGGAAAGAGGAGAAGGGAGGGGAGTCTATACATGAATGTTAGGGACCTTCTTTCTGTTGCCATACTCCACTCAGAACCAAAAATACAAAGGGAATGCTTAGGGTTTTTTCCACCTGATTGAGGGATCTGAGCAAAGATTACCAGGCTATGAAGATTAAGGAGCACAATGTCTTCCTGAGCTTGGAGCCAGACTTTTAGTTCATTTCGTCCTACTCAAAGACAGCCAAAGCAGGGAGGGCCAATGCAGAAATGCAGGAGGTATTGCATGACAGCAGAACAGGTCTGTTGTAACTGCTTGGGAATTCTGTCAGCTGTCTGGCATCTTGGCTGATTAGTCTCTGCTTGAGCAGGTCTCTCTGTCCCAGGATGCAATTGCTGCCCAGAATTACAATGCAAACACCTCAGAGACAAAACCAACTGCAGTCTTTGAGTCATTTAAGCTCCACACTCTGCCAGGGCTCTTGGCAGCTCTCTGTTCAATGCTACTTAAAGTATGACCAGCACTGCTCATGCTCATGTGAGATCACGGACATAAAGCCTTATGTTATTTTGTTTCTCTGCCAAATAAAGGGAAAGAATTCTGTTTTTACACTCCTAGAAACCAACATTGCATTCCCACAAGAGCCTTGTCCTCACACTTAAGAGTGTTGGTGTCTTTTTTCCTAGAACAATGAGGAACTAGTACCAATGACGGCAGCTTCCATCTGCAGAAGTGTCTGAGCTTATTTCTAACTCAACGCTTGAACTGAGGTGAAACGAAGTCCTAATATGTCTCAGTTTCATGCCATGCAGCAAGAACTCACTGGTACCAAAGTCCTCAGGAGAAGGAAATAAACATCTACAATGCTGCCAGTGTAACTGCAGAAACAGGGCATGAAAGGTGGATCCTACCCAACTCCTGTCATCTTCCATCATCTCTCTCTATAGAGCAACTACAGATGCTGTTATCACTCATGCAAGTATTGATCTTTGTTGTACAAGACAAAGTGTAATATATATGCAATTGGAAATTATTTCATATTGTATCCTAGTATTGTCTTATGTAATAACGAGCAGCAACCTTCCAAGGATGATCACATGGGACTGAAGATAAATTTGAGCAACTTACTTTTGCTATAAGGATTGTGAAGTGTTTTACAGACAGCTAATAAAAAAAGGAGAGCTTGAGAAGTTATTGATACAAAAGAATAGAAATGATTACAATCCTGAGATCTAAGCATCACACTCCTTAACCTTTTTGCATAATCCAGAGTTGCAACCCACAGAACACAGCTCTCTAAGGTTAATTTCTTGAAACACATCTTACTGATCCTATCACAAGGGAGCCCTTGAATTTAATCTTTCAATTGATGACATATAGCCATGGCTAAGCCTCTGAACCATAGAATAATACCTGTCTCAGGCTGTGTTAGTTTGCCTTATAAGTGCAGGGAGGAGGAAGGGGAGAGAATGGAGAACTCCAAGCTGGAACATGACCTAGACCTTTTTTGTTCATTAACTATTTCTACCTGTGCCTGACCACATCTCAAGATTTTTGAGCCTTGTTTCACATCTGAACCAGCTACTGAAGGAGTCAGGGCCGAAATATCAGTCATAAAAAGATCATGCTTTTCAGTCTTGTCACACTAACATATGGAGCAGTTCTCCAGCTTTATGCTTAAGAGGAAATGCTGTGTCACTTCATTCCCTCTCTTGTGCAGGTTTTTGACTTCTATCTTGCTGCCTCACAGCCTTTCCTGGTGCAGCTGGTAACCTGGTGTAAGTCACTGCTGGGGAAGTTTCTGCAGGACACTGGCAGGATACAGACAATGATTCTGCTGGGACAGTACCATGAAACTGCCCCTTTCATGTTTACAGACCTAGTTCCATTCTGTCCATCTGTTTTCACCTATAGCTGTTTGGTCCCTGCAGAGTCTGCATTCTGACACACAATGTGAGTGAATTCAGAGATGAGAGCTAGAAGAACAAATAATTCAGAAGCCAACGAAGCTGCTGCTAATTATTTATGATAAGCTAACTACCCAAAGGCTAGCAAGCAGAAAACCACTGTGACTTTAGCTGCTATTTGTAGCTGTCCTGGTATCTGAGTTCTCACAGTGCACATCAGCTGCCTGCCCACAAGTTGTGCTCAGCTACATCTCATCTCTGCAGCATCTCAACAAGTCCTGAGCACCTGCACACACAAACCCACATGCACACAGCTCCTCCACCAGCACCCTCGTTGTAGGGCAGGACCACCTGCAGAGCTGTGACTCTGCTTGGCTCTTACTAAGTATATTACAGACAGAGGGACTACACAGAGAAGACTCACCTTCGTTTCCTCTCTTCACAAGCTTCAGAGCAAGTTAAAATTCAGGGGTACCAACAAAGATGTGACCTAGGTTAGAAACAGCCCACTGGTGTCCATGGTAATCAGGACATCATCTTTGAGCTCCACGTACTCCCTTTCTTTACCTTTTCTCCAGATTGGTCAGGTCTCCAGTAAGAAAGAAAAACATCTCACATATTTTGTTGCATTTTCCATTAAAGCTGGCCAGAGTATCTTGTTCCTCCACCAGGGACAAAAGAGATCAGGCTTACATACCAGAGTCCACACGGTTCTATAACCAACCTTGGCCCTACTCCTTGCTCTATTTACTCTCAAAGCCATCACAAAATCGTTCTGCAGGAGGGAGGATACAGCAACCTAAGCATCCTACAGTCAGACTTTCAGCACAGTCTCCTGAGCAACTGCCAGAGCAACTAAGAACATATATCTTCTTTCTCTCACTGGACACCGGTCTTCTTACTGGTGTATCCACTACATGATAAAGACAAATTTGATTGGAATGTGGTAGATTGAGTTTATAGCTGTTATTGCTATTAATTGTCAGGCTCCTGCGACTCCATGGGGCTTGTTTGACTGACTCTAGTGCTCATTAGTGGTGGCTTTTTGCTTTCCCTGCTTGCTGTAGTGCTGTGCTGCCAATCACCTTACTCTGCTGATCCTGGGAGCATTCAGATAACGGCACTGATGATGCACCTAAACTGGCAGGTGGCCAGGGCATTGCTGCTGTTTCTGAGCTGATGTGCTGGACAGGCTGGGACTCCAGTGTGAACTTGAGTCAAAGGACTGTGATCTGTGAATGGGCCCACGTGAGAGCAGAACACCCTGGGAGACGTCTGGCCTTATGGTGTTTGTCTTCCGAAGTCACTATTACATATGATGGATCCCTGCTTTTCTCAGAGGGCTGAACACCTGCCTGCCCATGGGAAGTAGTGAATTCCTTGTTTTGCTTACTTACACATGCAGCTTTGATTTTTTATTAAACTGTCTTTATTTCATCTCACCCGTTTCCTCACTTTTATGCTTTAAATTATTTCCCCCCATCCCACCAGGAGAGTAGTGGCTGGGGCAGACTTTGTTGCTATCCAGGGTTAAATCATAACAGCAGAAAAATATTTCTGGCCTTTTTTCCCCCTAGATATCAATTTTAAACTATTGTTCTCCTCAAAAAAAAAAAAAAGAAAAAAGAAAAAGGAAAAGAAAAAAATAAGAAGGAAAAGAAAAAAAGAAACCCGCAAAAGAACAAACAAAACAAACAAGCAAACAAAAAGACAAGCACAAAACAAAATGAAAAAACCCAAACCCCAAGATAAAACAAAAAAGCCAAATCACTCATGTCAATTAGAGGAAGAAAGTTCTAAAAAATTCAGAGATTCCACTAACTTTTCAGCCCTCACCTCCAAATGAGAACTGAAGTTTTTAAGTTTAAGTCCTTCCCCAGTAGGAATGCACAACTGAGAGACCACAGAACCATTTTTTTGTCACTTGATTATCCTGACCCAAAGATTTACATACAACTCTTCACACACTGTGCTCACTTGCCATGTTATCACAGGGAGGCCACTGCAACATCATCAACAGTGTCTCTTATATGTTACCACTATTTCAGTGTTACAAGTCCCCAGTACAAGTCTTTTAATGCCCCAACTACTTCTGCTTGAGTATGATGAACAGACACACTGGGAGACTAAAAGATGGTCTCACTTTAGAATATTTGTGAAGCTTGTGAAAAAGATACAAACCCATGTTATGCCACTGAGAAGCTCTCACAACCTGTAGCTCTACCTTCTCCAGGCTGAGTAAAGCTCAATTACTTCAGTAACTCTTATGAAGAGTTTACATCTTTTTGCTTCTATCTTCCCTCGTGTTCATGAAGCAGTAATGTGTGCCCAAGTGCCCAAATTATCACAACACTGGCAAAAAAGGCTTGTCCTGTCAGGTGTTTCAAGGCAAAAATCCTCCCCTTAAGGCAAGGAGGTGATTCAAGAGAAAAAAGGTACTACAGCAGCCAGAGTTAGAGATGAAAGCAAGAGAAATGCTACCCTCCCCCTTGATCTGTAGTTTGTTGTATCAGAAGGATTTGTACATAACAAAACACTGTTGCTCCTTGGGCATACTGTGTCATCACAACCTGGCCTCAAAATCTACCCTACCCACCCCACAGCTTATTCCCACCTCCACAGTGTCCCTATCACTGACATTGGCACAAGTTTATGCTCACTGAACGGAACACAAGAAATCCACAGGCAAGAATGAGTCATCTTTGTATCCTGATTTACCACAAGACTGCTATAAGGCAGGAGTGACCACAGAGATGGAAAGGAATGGCCAGGGGCAAGGCAGGTGAGAACATCTGCTTAAGCAGCAGCACTTGCTTAATTTCTCTTATGTGGTGGTCTGGTGCAACAAGACAGATGCGTTCCAGTTAGAGGCAATATCTCTTTATGGGAGCCTTTAAAATTGAGTGTCTAAAGGTGAATAAACCACAGACGTTTCTCCTTAACCCTGTTATTCACAGTTCCCTCATCCTGGCTTAGCAACTTTCTGCAAAGGCAGGTTTAGAGCCCCGGCTGTTATGTTCTCTCCATGGACATGCTTGAGTATTGATGCCAAGCTGACAGCAATCCAGCAGTGCACCCCCAGGACAAAGAAGAGCTGAGCTCTTCTTGAGCTCTTCCTGAGCTGCATTAGGAAGAACATTGCCGGAAGGTCAAGGGAGATGATCTTTGCTCTTTACTCAGCCCTGGTGAGGCCATGTCTGCAGTGTTGTGTCCAGCATTGGACTCTCCAGTATAAGGAAGACATGGACTGACTGGAGGGAGCCTGGCAGATGGCCACAAAGATGATTCAGGACTGGTGCATCTTTCATGTGATGAGAGGCTGAGACTGCTGGGACTGTTCAGCCTGGAGATTAGAAGGCTCAGTGGGGAGAGGGTTTGTGAGCTCTGGGCCTGAGTTATAAAAAAAAAGGCATAAAAGCCAGCAAGAACAGACCAAGAAAACAGACAGTTTTGCTTCTCTTGTCAAGTTTGAAACTGAATAAGAGCTCTGGATACTCTGATGTGAGCACCTATCATTGTGTGCGTGTAGAGGAGCTGGAATCTAGGTTAGGTTAATTGGCAAGGGAGGAGAAGAAATTCCACCTGACATATTTGATAGCACTACTAATAGGATGCACAGTGGCATTCCATGTTTTCAGAATAAAAACACCTCCCTCAAAGCACTGAAGAGAGTATTTAGGAAAAGGAACTCATGTAAGAAAAGCCTTTATGGCTCATCTCCATAGGACTTCTCTGATTCACTGCAAACAAACTGCCTTTGATCACCTGAGAACACCAGTTACCACTGCCTCTCACAGCAACTAAATGTATGCCTTCTGCCATGATTCCCCTGCACCCTGTGGAGCCCAAACCACAAAGGTCCAGAAAGGTATCTCATTATCTTCCTTGAAGCACTTAAAACCCTACCTGTCACCATGATTTCCAAACAAGAGCAAAACAAAACAGTCCACCATCAAAACTCTTGTACTTAGGAGCCAGATTTTTCCCTAAAATCTCTGTTCAGTGTGGTTTCCACGCCAATGCTTATACACCTGTTACAAAGGTCCATCCTTCCACAAAAACTCAGGGCATCAAAATAAAGTAGATATTCACCCACTTCAAGCCCTTTGGGGTTACAGCTGAAAACACAGCGGAGGGCAGACAGAATCTTGTACCAAAGGCAGAGCTGGGAATATATTTATGGTAGATATTGAATTTCTGAATGTCTCACTTTGCTTCAGCCAAAAATGTATTAGAATTAAACATTCATATTCAGTATCTAACAACCTTTATGTCTTCCCTGAAGTCTATCAGCAATAAAAAATGCACAAAAAATCCCCACAATGAATCAAGTGCTGTTTTGGCTCAGTTAAAACTCTCTGTCTGCCCTAAAAGGTAATTGTTATTACTTGCCTGACACGTAGGATAGAGATTAAAGAATAGATAGTATTTTAGAACTGTTGCCTTGGTTTTACAGGTAACAAACATGTCAGAAGGAACATTACCAATTCTCTGTAGTCTCATGCAAAGATATGAATAACCTGATAAAAAAATATCTGGAGGCATATCAGTAAATGTATTCCCATAAGAATGTAGGAGAAATAGCTTTTTCAGTCCACATTTGAATCAGAGAAAAGGTTGGAGGTGAAGAGAAGAATGTTTCTCCTCTGACATTCATGCAGATGCTTAATTATTCTGCATGCCAGCTCATGACATAGCAGCAAAATATTACACTAATGTAGCATTTGGCATTATGCTGGTGGATGCAGTCCTGGGTGAATTACTGCTCTATGTTACAGTCATTGCTAATAGTGCTCTGAAGAACAGGACAGCCTGAGACTTGAGACAACTGAAATTGCCATGTAACTTTAGAGTCTGGAAGTTTATTTTAATCAGATCTTTTGTTTCTTCTTGGAAAATGAACCCATATTCTACCTCACCCTTATTTGCAGAGAAAAAAGCAACATCTTCTAGAAAGCATACTCACACTGGCGAGCGAATGTCCACAGGAAAACAAACCAGCAAAATGGAAGGCACTTGTCTGATTTGAATCAGTTGAACTTTGCACACACTCGTCAGGACACACCTCATTAACAAGCATACTTACATTTCATTCCACTGAGCATCCAAGCAACATGCTACAGCCAGGAGCCACCACTAGGCTGGGTGAAAATTGCCTAAGTGCCACAGAGAAGTTGCAGTGGTCCTTCCCGGCTAGTGCCTGTCAGGCCGAGATTGGAGCAGTAATGTCATCACTGCAGGTGGGGCTATCCAGCCAGAGCATGAGAGAAAAGAAAGAGTGAGCATTTCTTTTGGCAACACCTTTCTGCATACCCAGCCACAGATACTGCTTCTGTCAAGGACAGCAAGGCTCAGCATCACACTCTGGGCAGCACAATGATCAAAAGCAAACTAGAGCTTTGCCAAAATTTGCAGATAATCCATTCTCGAACTCTCCTGAAAGAGGAAGGAGAGCAGACCTCAGAACAGAAGAGGAGACTACTCCAAGTTCCAGCATGGTTTCTGTGTCAAGCAAGCGAAAGACAACCCTATTAAGCTATCACCAGTACTGAGTCCTACAGACTCAGTTTGCCTCAGCTGGAGGTCATTCCAGCCAAGGCCCAGCCACAGATGGGCAAAATAAGGAAGCCCCTCATTAATTCTTTTTGCATAGTCTTTCCCTATTGTCTGTGTACACTGCCACATTGTGACTAATTACTGACTGTACAATAATGCACATGTGGTATGCAGTTTTCTTACTGCTTCCAACTGCTTCATATTCAAACCTTTCATAATATGCATTTAACACATGATTTTCTGTGCTTTTTTCTCCCAATCATCATCTTGATGTAGTATGTTTACGCTAATGGTACAGAGTGAACAAGGACTAGGTGGAGCTTCTTGTGAGAAAACCAGCCATTACTTCTAACTTTCCATTACCAAAACAAACCAAGATCTGTAAGTTTCAAGTCTTCCCCTGCCTACTTGCAAGGCAGCAAATCTGTGACCACAGGTTCTTTATGTTTTACTCAGTGTATCTGTCCATCAGAGGATTATGAAAATTCCACCCACATCTTCTCAGCATGTGAGCTCCCCAGTGACCTCTGCTCCACCTATCCCAAGCTAGAAGTACCTTAACTAGTTGCACCTTTCAGTCTTCAGTATGTTTACTCACACAATGGCACTTCTAATATGCATTATAGTTAGAAAACTACATGCAATTACCCGCTCAGTAGCAAACAGAAAGTCTGAAATCTGGAACAAGGTTGAACTTAGGTTATGCTACAGAGAGTGTGGCACCTTAATCCATAGACCCTTTTCTTTCATGCTGTATAACTGATGGAAGCCACATGAGAGGCTTCGGGACCTTCTGCTAAGCGAAATGTCACTTTGGAAAGGGATTAGGTAAAAGGAGAGGCTAAAAAACCTTTAATCTAGAAAAGAACACCCAGAAACATGAGTAGGAGGGAAAACCTTTTACTCTGATGAAACTATACTGTGTTTTTTTCACAAGCAGGCTTGTGCAAGTGTCGTGCAGAAGCATAGGTGGGTGATTGCAGATGAGACTGATATAGTCAGCTCTTAAGAGTGTGCACCAGTTCCCATTAAAAAAGTCTGTTTTTACAGTTTATAATATTACCAAATACCGCAAGTTTAAACTGGAATTATCAGTGGAAATATCTGCCTCAGTCTGATATTTTTTTATTTTTCCTTTACTTTTTAATTTAGATCAATGATTCAATAACATTTTACCCATACCAGAAAGTGTGAATAATACTTAGTTTGAAAACCTGTAGCAGTGACATATCTTAGATTAAGTGGTTAATGTTTTACCATGTTTGCCTTTCTGTTAGTGATATGCTGCGCTGAGCCGCATAAAGGCCTGGCCAAAATGAATCAGTGGGCTAAACTTTGTAAATGTATAATTCATATGTGCAGTGCACTCTTCACTGAATCTTTCTTCCCAGAGAAGACATTCATGCATGTTCCATTCTTCCCAAAGGAACGTCAAGAGAATGAAACCACAGGTATAGTCTAGTGTTGCTATAAGATTTTATACACAGATATGTAAGTGTAGACCCAGATCTTAAGAATCTTCGCAAAAGTAATTATATACTTTTGAAACAGAAGAATTACTAAAAACATGAAGATATCTATAAAAATTCAAATTCAAGTAAATTCTAACCCTTTAAATAGGAGCAAAACAAAAACAAAGGGCTAGACCTACCATTTCAGAAGAGAGAAATGGAGTAGAGTGACACAGCCATTTCCCAAGTGAGGGTTGCTAGATTTGCCATAACAGAAAAAAGCAACGAGCCTGTGGGGCTCAGAGGAAAAGTTCCATAGAAGTATCTAAACAAGAAACCTATAACTGTGACCATCAAACCAATTATCAAACACTGCTGAAGAGCAGCAAGGAAACTGAGGAGGATGACAAACAAATATGCCTATTTAGCCCATATGCCCCATACTGGGAAATAAATGAGCTTGCTTTAGAAACTCACCTGTAAAGTCTATTTCCTTGTATGTCACGTAACCCTGATAGTGAAAACTGTGTGCCAGAAAGATGACAAAGGTGAAGAACTGGGAAGACAACATCTGACTTCTAGGTGCTCTGTGTGGGTCAGTAGCTGTCCTGGGGGTCTGTGGCACTGGGATCCTTGGGTTATACTTACAGAACTGTTCCTCATAGAGACACTTTTCTCAGAAAATGGACCCAAACAGCAGAGCCAGTGACTAAAGCAGAAAGTGGTGCACCAGTCTCTTTTGCCTTTAGCTGTGTCAACACCATTACCAGTGGCAACTACTTCTAGCTAGTCCTGTATTCTGGCCTGTCAGAACTGGCCATGATGAGGAAGAGAGCTGCACAGTTTTATTATGTGTTTCATTATATGTGCCCAAAGTAAAAAAATCTCAATTTTATTAAGTATTTAATATCTCTCTCACTGTCAGTGAGGCCTCAGTGAGTGTGCCTCTCTAGAAGGGAGAGACTGTAAGGATGCTTTATCTACAAAGAAATTCTATGTTTGCTCTTGCTTCTGGGACATAATCAAACTATTCTTTGGAAACAAAGAGATGCTATGGATAGGTTTCTTTCCATTTCTATTCTGTCATGTATCACTGAGACACATGAATTTGCAACTAGAGTAGGAAACTTCCACAGAAGCCATAATATGTCTGCATTGGATAAAAACCTCTCATTTTGTTCTCTTTGCCCAGCATGGTGGCATGTCCTGACATATCAAGCTCTCTTCTTATGATCAGAAGAATGATCCCATAGATGACTGCATACAGCAAGAGAGAGAGGAAGAGACAAACCTACATATTTTGGAAGTTTTGACATTCCCTGTCCCCCTGTCCTCATGCTCTTTCTCTCACAACCTTTCTCTTGTCAGCAGTACATCTGAAGAATACAGGCATGAATCAGTTTTCCACCTGATACAGTCAATATTTTTACTGTCAGAAGAGGTTTCTGCACAGCCACATCCATGTTTTATTAAGTATTTTGAAGAAAAGTTAAACATACCTGAACATACAGGTTTATGTGTGTGCTTGTATAGGCAGAAGAATTTCTAAGCAATGTAAAGCTCTGTTTTAAAAGAAGCGTGTTTTATAAGCTTCTTTAAGAAAAAGAAAGTGTGGTGTGTAAATCAGCCATCAGAGCAAAGAGAACATTTTCCTTTTTCCTTTGAGAAGTAGCACAGTAAGCACTTCACAAAGCTAGATTTGGTTGCTATTAGTTCTTTGTGGTAATGCAAGTGCATGACTGAAAGCCACAAAGAATTCAGTAGCAGAAAACTACACTGCCCTGAATATATATTTTAAATGAACATGAAGATCAAGTTCACACAGTGAAAGTGGTCCTGCTGCAGCAGAAAGATGCTTGGTTATTATAAATCAGAGCAATGATCTAAACAAGTAACCCTCTACCACTGAGGTAAGTCAGGTGAGTTCTTTAGTATTTTGGAGATGGGAAGCAATGGACAGAAACCTAAGATATCCTGTGAGGCCTGCAAACAATTGCCAGAAGGGGCAGGAGCAACTCAAAATAATACAAGGTTCTTTCCAGCACAGCATCTCACTTAGGCAAGTACCCAATGGGCAAATAGGCCTGGCAAGTGCTCAGAGATCCCCTAGGCAATGTGGGTTTGCTTCTGATTATGTTAAATTTTCCAGAGATAGACAGTGTGCACTACAACAGGCATATGGAGCAGGATTGATACCAGTTCCCACACCTGAGAAGAATGTGCCAGGTATCTATCATCTCTGCCCCATTCCTCATGTACTCTCGAAGTACCTGGAAGGCCTTCAGTTTTTAGGACATGGGCTCAGAACTCCACTCCTGTTAATGCCTGAGCACATCTTCACTGGAAAATGCATCAACACCACAAACATAAAAAACCATGTTTTTATACTTTGCAGAAGGATTGGAGAGGAACTCTATAATTTTCTCATTTTCAGTGCTAAAGGAAGGATATGTTTCTTCCAGTAGCTTAGAATAAGAAAACTCTCTCTGATATGAAACAGAGACAAGAAAAGACTCCTACTCCATTTAAGCTCTGCTGTGGGGTTTATCAGCCACGAATCAGCCCCATGAGGAGAGGCAAGGCAAAGAAGGTCCAGGAAGCCTAGCTCTGCAAAAAGGCAGGGGCTGGAAGCTCTCCAGCTTCAAGAACCTAATCCACCAGAATAATGGGGTGACATAGCACGATAGTGAAGAGAGAGCAATGACTCTGATTGCTGAAGATGTAATGGCACAACAGGAACCTGGCACAAGCCAGGCTGTATGGAAGACCCATCTGAGACAGAGGCAAGCTCAGTCTTGAATATGAAGTCCAAAAGCTACTTGTACCTTGTGCAAGGGGGCAACAAATGCAATGGGTGAGTCACACTGTTCTATGGAACATGGCACTGTTACACACCAGGGCTGTTTCTGCCTAACTTTGTCATGATCTTAGATGCTGAGATCACATCAGAGACCAGGTCAGAACCTCCCAGGTGTTCAAATGAGGATGCAGAAGTTGCAGGGGCTAGTTGAGGAAGGGTCACATTGCATCCTGAAATGGCAGGTAGGCCACATGTCTGTCCCAGCTGACCAGGGAATAGGTGCTGCATTAACCCAGGGTATCAATAGCAGTCACAATGCAGAAGTGCTCTTCCAAAGACAAACATGCTCCAGGATAATTGGATGCTATGACACAAAAAGCTGACCAGAGACCTAGGTCCTCTGGAATTCAACTTCTTCATGCTGGCAATAGGATAACAGACTTTAAGAAGGAGTAAAAACTTATGAGAACTAAGTACCAAACATACAAAACTTGCACTCTGTGTTTATGAAATAAATGTTAAACTTATGAAAACTAAATACCAAATGAATAGCATTGATGACAGTACATACACAGTTTTTCTGTGAGTGTTTAAAAAGTATTTCTGCATCCATTTGCAATGTCTCTTTTGTTCAGTGCTAAAAAGGTTACAAGTTTTTCTGAACACAATATTTAAAAGCAAATGATGTCACCACTCATTGATGATTTCTGCCCACAGCAGAGTTGTATGGACCCCCTGACATCTCATTTGAGCATGTACTTCTAAGAGCCAATGGAAATCTTTCTCCTAATATTATTAGTGATTTAGATACTTTTCTGTTTTGAAATAAAAAGAATTGTTAAAGCAATAATGACATAAGAATTGACTTGCAATTACTGTCACTCATCACATTATCAGGGAAGATTTTAGCTATCATTAAAAAAGATTTTTACAGTGCCCGGTTTGGCCAGGCTGGGAGGTATCTATTATGGTTTGTGGACATGTCTTCATCCAGATTTCTCTCCATAATGAAACTGCAAACCTAATAACACTACTGGAGTCAGAGTTATTTCCTATTTACAACGGAGTAAAAGGGCAGAATTTCAAATATAGGAATATCTGCTATAACAAGGAGTTAATAACAAATTTGAGTGGGTTTGTTTTTGTTTTTGTGGGTTTTTTAGTACAAATTCCTATTTGTAGGTTTGTAAAATAGGCTGTGTGTCATTTATAGCTCCCACTGAACAGGACAGCTTTGGTCCAGAGGGCTGCTCTTAAAATGACCATAATGCTAGGGCTTCATCCTGGGAAATGCCGGGTGCTGTAGGTTCTAGTGCTGAGGACTTCAATGTCACTGTCCAAGCTCGCTTGGCTGTGGCAGATGAACCTCAGGACTGAAACAGTGGGGCCAGTTCTGCGCACGCTGTGCCTCACCTAAAATCCGCTGTGCAGGCTGGGAGGGCACACCCACGTGGGGAGAGCCCTTCCCAAATCTTCGTTCGCGAAGCCGAGCCACACACACACACATATAGACTTTGTCAGCACACAGACTTTTATTCACAATGGAAATTGTTTCTTGCTTCAGTTTCTCCATTCTTTGGAGAATAATCGGCCTGGAGAGAGACTTACTTGTATTTGTGCAAAAGGATTTAAAAATCTACAAATTCTAGTCTGACCAACAATGCCAAAAAACGTTCTGTCTGGGACAATGTCAGTGATGGGGGACTGTTCAGTGCCAGATCTTTGGGATAAGTTTGCAGACATTCATAATGCACCTAGTGTAACTATGCAAAAATAAGCAGTGCCTGCATAACCTTCACTTATTGCTATCTGCCCTTCTATCAGCTGGCTGGTTGGCTCTTGTTTATTTTTACTGCATCTGGTATTTCCACTCATACATATGAACCTTTCCTCTTAAGTAATTTGCTTAATATCTCTACATCAGGATTTTATCTTACATTGCATCAAGTAGAGTTTATTCATTTCATTTGTTGCCTGATAATGTCATCAAAACACATGTTGAGAGAAAGGGCAAGCACAAACAACCCTTTAAATCACTGAGACTCACATTTTGCAGGCAGGTAGCCTCTTCCACTCTTGCCTAAAATCCAGTTAAAAAACTTTTAAGACAATATTAGTATAGGTAGAGAGCAGTTCTTAAATTAAAGCTTGTAGGTACATAAAGTACCTAGGGGCACACCCAGTATAGGGTTTTTACAAATTTATAACGCTACTGAACTATCATATCTAATAGGTACATCCAGCCCCAAAACCTTTAGCCCCTGGTACCACCCTCAGAACTGCCCTGCTGGAGCACCTCCAAGGGTTCGGGGTCTTCTATCTTCTGTCAATATGTCCTTGCACCATGTCCTTGCTACAATCTTGTCTGCTGAAAAGACTGTTGAACAGAAATTCAGGAACGTGGCACAAACCATGAGAAACTGTTAGAAACTGCTAGCTGCTACCTCAAGTGTGGGAAACTATACAGCTATATAAAAATCTACATATAGATATAAAATATTAAACTCTACAAATATATAAAAATCCTGAGGCATTGCCACCAGGAAAAATATTGAATTGTGAAACTCTTTCCTATATGGACCTTTTCACAGTAAAACCTGTGCCTGTATTCTGGCCCATTCATATGCTGTGCTGTATTTGAAAAACATTAGTTAAATCACAGCTATCAGGTACATCAGAGGCAATGTGCCTTGGATTCAATTCTGCTTATTTTAGGTTTTATGCCTTAGGGTTCAAGCATGAATTCTTATGATGCATTAAATCCTTTAGATTTAATGTGGAAAATAAAAGTCTGTCATTTTTTTCTCATTTTTCTTACTATCAAGTGTACAGAAGAATGAACTTACCTTACTCTGAGAAAGGTGAATCTTCACAGGAGTCTAAATGCAGGTGAATGTCATGATGGATTAGAAAAATCTAATAAAACTTTTCAATTTAAGTATTTTAAAATAAACCTACATGTAATGATGACCAATTACTATACTATACCTATACATTCAATTATGTTAGGTAAAAATTATAAAGTTGTGTATGCTTTCTCCTAAAGTTTCACAAAAAATAGATTTCAAAAATACTTTAAGCTCACATACAAATCTCACTTCTTTGAACAAATAAAATATTTTTCCCTGAGTTGAATGAACTATTTCATTCCATACTAAAATGTATTTCTGAAACAGCATCGTCTATTTTGACCACAAGATGGAGATGGAAGGGCAACTAGAGTGGATTATTTAATCCATTGAGGTCACGCACAAGTCAAAGGTGTGTTATACCTACTGCCTGCGCTTAAGCACTGGGCAATCAGAAAAATAATGATTATTAGACACCATGTTTAGAAACAGCTGTGAAAGAGACATTTCAGATCACTGTGAAATCTAGAAGGACACATGGGATAGAATGGAGTAAAAGGGGCAATTTTCTCCTCTGGAAGAAGTAGAAGACCCATGTCTCAGGTTCTACAGTAGTTGAAAACTAAGGTGGAATGTAAGTATAGATACAAGGCAAGGGCTCTGAAACATAATGAGGTGTTACTTCTAAAGTAATTTCTGGTCGTTCAGTATTTCTGGTGAAACAGGACCTCGTGACACTTTTATCAGCAGAGATCCCCTACCAAGGAGAAAAGGTGGCTTGTAACTGCAGAATTCTTCTCACAGGTGGTATGGGTGGTCAACTTTAAGAGGTAGAAAGTCCAGTGTAATAAATATTTGTTACTTTGTCTGTCTGAAGGCCATGTATTTTTGGGACAGTCACATAATTTGAGTTCCCAGACCATTATTTTTACTCATCAAGACAGTACTTGTGAAAAGTTTTCATATATCTGTAGGGTAAAAAGCCTGAGCTGAACTCCATTTTACAAAAGGTTCTCAATTGCCATTTTTGTTTGTTCTGACCCTTCTGTAATTAGATTTGTATCTTTGATTCTCACAAAAATGCCAAAATGTGATTTCAAGGCATTAACTATATATGCCATTTCATATACAGTCATTCTATCTTCTATGTGGTATAACTAAAGCAAGTCTTGGCTGAGAAAATTTGAGAAGCTTCAGCTGGTCTGGGTGAGGAAGTAAGTAATATATGTATCCCAATATACTGTGAAAACAAGGAGAATATTTAACCAAAGAAGATTTAATCTGAAGTTGGGCTCAGTTGAGACAGTTATTTGGATCACAATGATATATTGAAAAGGTGAACTGGGGAGAAGAAAAAGCTACCATACTCCTGCTGCACACTCACTGACAGCTGTGTCAAACTCATTAGTAAGCTACTGTTAGTATTTGTAGCTTATCAGGGTAAACAGTTGCTTTTTACAGGGCTCAGTTTGTAAGTTCCCGTTATAACCAGAGGGCACAGGGTTCAGAAAGGCAGCCCAAAGTGGAAACCTTAGAGTGCTCTGCTCAGCACCACCCTTTTGTCTCATCAAAATTCAAGTTGCAGCACTTCCTGGATTTTAGTGCTGTTTCACTCTACTTTGAGCATTTTCATCCCAAAGAGCAGCTACAACAGTTTCTAAAGAAAGAACAAAGCACCATGAGGAAACATGTCATTGCTAGTCCCCACACTACAATTTTTGAGTTTCTACTGACTGTCTCCTGCTTACTGTTCAAACAGGCTTACCAAGCACTAGGGTGTTGCAAATGTCAAATGTCATCACTTGTATTCACAAATATCTAACTTAGAAATTCTGGCCTGATTAAAACATAGAACCCTAAATTTATTGTCACTACCAGCATTCTACCATCTACACCTGAAGTGTAGTCAGTATTGGTAAGGTCCCAAATTAAGTGATAGAATTCTACCTCCCTTGACTGGAATCAAGTGTTTCTGAGATCTCATGTTTTAGCCATTGTTGTTACAAAGCAAAATCACCCAAACAAACGCAGGTTTTTTTGCAGTGACAGGGTTTGTGACCAGCAAGTTAAGAAATGGCTTTTCAACTTTCAGGGATGTCAGAGCTCTATTTGCTGTATCATACAGATGCCATACACAACCCCACTGCCCCTGCACCTTCCCTGATGCTGTTCTCAGTCATACATTGCAAAATGTAAGCTGGTATTTCCTTGTGCCAGACAAGCCTTGTTTGTTCTGGTGTAGCAAGCAGGGCTGATTCCTAGTCATACAGCAGTATTCAAAAAAAGGAACTGTTTAGGCTAGCAAGTCTGCTTACATGGGAGAAGCACCTTTGTTCTCAGTTTCCAGTATATGCATCCCCTAATAAGATAAGCATTGTATGTATGAAAAAAAAATCCACTGCACAGGCTGGAAGGACACACCCACGTGGGTAGAGCCCTTTCCAAAAACCTTCATTCGTGAAGCCTAGCCATAATGATGATGATGATGAGCCCTGGAGTGGAGCTTCTGTGAGACAGAAGCACTGTTCACAATTCATTTATGAAAAGGGAAGGTGACAGAACGAGCCAGTAGCAAAACTGGAAGAGAAATCTTTACCTTTGGACTAATCTGAACCTCCCAGATAAAATCAGCCTTCCTCAGAAAGTGTCATGAACAGCACCATGAAATCAGAAAATTCCAACCGACACATTTCAATAATCGAGACTATCAGGGAAAATAAAGGCTTGATAAATAAACTGACCTCACTGGAGTTATACTAAAGATTCTTTTGTATTTGCATATCTTATTTAAATCAACTGTAACTGAACTATTTTATGCCTAACCCAACAGTGAGGGACTTACCTCACCTCCTCTCATACCAGCTTGAAGGCAAAAAAAGGAAGTGACTTTGCATTCACTACATAAATGGGCTGCCTACATCTGCATCACAGATATTGCTGAAATAAGAAAACAAGCAAGCCTCCATAAAACATTAGATAATCTTGAGTTGTGGAAACATTAGAAATTAGAACAATGCAGGCACAGTACTGAAACAGATATTAAGCTTTATGTACTGTCATTTAAACCAATACCTAAGTCCTGAAGATAAGAAAGTGCCTTGCACCTTTCTGTGAATGATCTGATGCTGAACTTGAATTTCTTCAATAGAAAAAGAAATGTCCTTTCTCTCAGCTTTATTTCAAAATAAGACAGAAATAACTGTCCAAGTCCCCAAATCAGACAGAAAAATCTCTTGCTTCTGCTTGTGCATGTAGCATCTGTTGCAGAAAATTAAATAAATGTCTGTACACCCTGCAAATGTCTCCATGCACCCTTTATTTTTCACTCACTTCCACTGACTTACGTCAGAGAAGAATTTCCCACAGATTTCTCATGTTTTATTTTTCCAGCTACTTGAAATAATGGAGGACATACCAAATACAGTCTGAGTATTCTATGCAGACACACTGGGGATAATAGACACAGCATGATAAGCAGAGTAGCGCCAAGGTTAATCCCAAACTAGTTGAGCTAGCAGGTTTCCATGCCACATCATTAAAATGGTGTCCAAATGCAAAACTTCCTCCATATCCTCAGCTTGCCTACTCTGGGAGATTGCCAGGAAGAGTCTCCATTGGAAAAAAAAGTAGCCTCAGACTTTGTTGTCAAGTGAAGATACCCTGTTCATTCCTCAAGCCAAGTATTTCAGTGTTTGAAAGAACTGGAAAAATGAAATATATTCTTCTTATTGTTCAGGCAGAACCTTAAAAATTTCTCATTTCTGTGCAACCTCCTGACCAAAAAAAAAGAGGTGCTGACTCCAATGTTTTGGACCTCCAGCGCAGAGGGGAGTTAGGATTCATCTGGATGTTCCTGCTCCTTTCCTCTCATGAAACATCTCTCTCAGTTTATCCGGTCCTCTGACTCACTTCCTCCCCACTTTTCAGTCATCTGCTCTCAGTGCAATTTTGCAACTAAGCCCAGTCTTTCTTGTCCAATCTGGAGCAGGGTTCAAGGGCAGCCTTGCTGGGATATAATCACATGATGAAGCTCCCAGGCATTGTGGCATGTGCAGGAGTCTGGGGCAGGGGAACATTTTGCATTTTTGTCATCTTAATGTTGATTTCAAGAGAGCCACAACATTTCATGCCAGCAGGAACTGTGTGCCTTCAGTGTACATCAGTGACCCAGAACTGGTTCTAAGTGAGCTGATAGCTTATTGCATTGCACTGGGGACTCATTCATTCCTCCCTACTGGGTAGCAGTTACTTGCATGAATAAGTTTCTGAGCCCTGGCTACGTGGAGTGCTGTGCAGACTTGACCGCACAACATCTATTTCTGAAGCCAGCTCACAGCCAGCTCAGGGAGCTCTGCACTGTCTGCATCTGCACAGCACAGACAAGGCCGACAGAAACTATTAGGACAGGACTCCAAAGGAGCGATGGGAAGCAGAATTTCAGACCAGGCTGCAGATTAGTACATTTAACGCCTACACTCAGCATCCTCAGGAGTACTTTGAAACATAAAAATTTATTTACACAGATACGTGTATAAAGGGTGCAACCCAGCTCTAAATTCAAAGTCAGGTCCCCCCAGTTTCAGTCTTGCTATTAAATGCAAGCTTCCTTGAAGGGAGAAGGACTCTGGGAATGTGGGCTTCACCTCAGCCTCTGCTACCCTCCAGTAAGAGGTGTATAAAAGGAAATTTATTCTCATCAGTACTTTCAGGTGTGTGGGTGTTTCCAGGAATAAACAACACCCAACCACAGAACAACCAGGAAGCTGTGTTATAAGCATATTATGCCACTTCTCTGCCACAAAGTTTATCAATTATATCCCCGTAGGCAGCCTGCAGCATTATGCCGTTCTACTAGAGGACTTGCCATGTGGGGTGGATCAGTGGGCTAGGAAATGACCACTGCACACTAGCCTTCATGACATGCTGAAAGCAAAGGCTTAAATTACAGAATCTGCAGTTGCAAACATTGAGACAATCAAATTTAAGGCGACCCTGTCAATTGTGTTCCAAGCAGACTGGATAAACTCTGTTAGAGTCAAGGACTGGAATAGCTGGAAAAACAGTCAGAGCAAACTGCATCAGTTAGGGAGATACAAAACTTTTTCATGTGCCCACACAAAAAATAATGCTATCCAATACTTTTGTTTTCTCCTTCACATACCTCCATATGCAACATTAATGTCTTTTGTTACAGAGTATGCAAATAAAACATCTGAAATTATTTTTCTGCCATTGTAAGAAGTTCTAGGTTCTAAGACAGGTCTTCAAAAGGCAGGAAATTCAGGGAAAAATGTAACACAGACTGCTATCTCTGAAAGAATTAAATTTGTCTTAATACCCTATACATTGAACAAGGCCATTGCAAATTGTAATCCAATCTCAATTTTACTTCCTTGCCAAATTGTCAGACAAAACCATTGTATTTCATAGCTGGGGTGAGCACTTACTCAGCAAGCAAAACAGATCCATCAGTACACAAAAAAGCATGATTTTTTTGCCAAAACCATTTGCAGCTTCAGAGATAATTGAATTTACTCATTTTTTTGCAGCCTGTTGAGTTATTTGTATCTTTAAGATCCTCAGCTGAAAGAGAAAGAGACAGCAGGGAGAATTTTTGCATGGAGGAAGTCATGGTACCTTCATGTGAAGTCAACAAAACCAGGCCAGATTAAGTTTGTACCAGATGGTGTTCCAGCACTCTCATATTCCTGTCATCATTGGAAATTCCTGGAATGAATTTAATTTCTGTCTGCACCTTGTTACATAAAATTCAGCTTTACAGCTCCTGCACTTCTTGTTGAATTAGTTATTAGCATGGAATCTGCTGTCAGCAAGGACTTTAAGCTGAGTTAAACCACTTCAAACAGAGCAGATCACAGAGACTGCCAAATAATATCTGATGACATTATGATAATTAACATAAAATGGTTCTTCAATAACCCACGCTGAAAACCACAGGCAGGGCCTAGACCCGTGCTCTCAGAACTCAGAAGACAGGGAAAGTTCAGTCTCCAGCAAGGCTGTGATGATTCTGTATAGCACCTTAAACAGTGCCTGAGCTTCTCTACCACTGAGTGGAAGTGGGCATTCACTGAAAATATATTCTTAATTGCACCTTGTTGACAATGTCTTCATCTTCAGCTATGTCTCAGGTTTCAGCTATCACAACCAGTTTTCTTGTCACATTTTCTCCTTTCCATCAAATTCATACTACATTTCTAGTCAATGCAGCCAGCAAACCTTGACAACTTTCACTCCTCTGTATGCATTATTTCTCTTTCTAGGTCATCCTCTGGCCCACTCTGGCTTTTCTTAGATTACTTGCTGGTCAGTCTCACCTCTGTGCCTGGCAAGATCATGGAGCAGATCCCCCTGAAAATTTCCCCTGAAAATTATGCTATGATTTGAAACAGCCAGTATGGCTTCACTAAGGGGAAATAGTGCCTGACAAATTTGGTGGCCTTCTGTGACACGGTTACAGCAGTGGTGGATGAGGGAAGATCAACTGATGTCACCTGCCTGGACTTGTACAAAGCATTTGACACTGTCCCACACAACATCTTTGCCTCTAAACTGGGAAGACATAGCTTTGAAAGATGAATCACTCAGTGGATAAGGGTTTGGCTGGATGGTCACACTCAAACAGTTGCTCTCAATGGCTCAATGTCCAAGCAGAGAGCAGTGATGAGTGGTGTTCTTCAGGGGTCAATACTGGCACCAGTGCTCTTTAACATCTTTGCTGGTGACATGGACCATGGGACTGAGTGCCCCCTCAGCAAGTTTGCCAACAACACTGAGCTGTGTGGGGTGGTCAACATGCTGGAGGGCAGGGATGCCATCCAGAGGGACCCTGGCAGGCTTGAGATCTAGGCCTGTATAAACTTCATAAAGTTCAACAAGGCTGCATGCAAGGTCCCACACCTGGGTCAGGGCAATTCCAAGCACAAAATCAGGCTGGATGGAGAACGAATCAATAGCAGTGCTGAGGAGAAAGACTTGGGGGTGTTGGTGGATGAGAAGCTCATTGTGAACCAACAATGTGCATTCACAGCCCAGAAAGCCAAAAGTATCATGGGCTGCATCAAAAGCAGAGTAGCCAGCAGGTCAGGAGGTGATTCTCCCATACTGCTCTGCTCTGGTGAGACCCCACAAGGAGTACTGTGTCCTGCTCTGGTGTCCCCAACATAATAAGAACAGGGACCTCCTGAAGCAAGTCCAGAGGAGGGCCACAAAGATGATGAAAGGACCAGAGCCCTGTACTATATGGACAGGCTAAGAGAGTGGGGTTGTTTAGCCCGGAGAAGAGAAGTCTCTGGGGAGACCTTAGGGCACCTTCCAGTCCCTAAAGGGGGCCTCCAAGAAAGCTGGAGAGTGGGCTTGCAAGGGTATGTAGCGGTAGGACAAGGAGAAATGGCTTTAAACTGAATGAGGGTATTTATTTAGATTAGATATAAGAGATAAATTCTTTACTGTTAAGGGTGGTGAGACACTGGAACAGGTTGCCCAGAGATGCTGTGGATGCCCCATCCTTGGCTGTGCTCAAGGGCAGGTTGGATGGGGCCTTGAGCAACCTGGTCTAGTGGAAGATGTGCTTGCCCATGGCAGGAGGGTTGGACTTAGATGATTTTTAAGGTCCCTTCCAACCCAAACCGTTCTAGAATCCTATTAATTCTATGTCATGGGATCCTGGCTCTCATTTTTCCCTTAGAGAACAGGCTCCTGTGCTTAAAAAAGTACTCATTACTTCTTGTGGTAAGCTTATGTTTTCCGTCATGTCCTGCCACAGACTTCTCATATCTCACTTCCCAAGTTCTGCTGCCTTCAACCAGAAAGTTGTTTTCAAAGCACCTTAATGACATCCTAAATATTTGCTTACCAAAAAAATCCAGCTATCTAACTTCTGATTCTGAATGAATTTATATAGCAAAGATCTTTCATGATGACAATTTAAAGTAGGACTTTTCTTATTGAGAAGAGAATTTGTTTCTTACAAAATCTCCTCTAATTGCATCTTTTAATTTTTTATATTTATGCAACAATCTTGTATCCAACACCCTACATGTCTGCACATTTATACCACTTTAGTTTCCTTTGTCTTTGCATCAAATTTGAGTGCCACTTCTTTTACCTTTGAGGCCTGACAGTGCTTACATGTCACCTATTTCTCTCTCCAGCCTTGTATTTTAATCTCTACTTATATAAAGACCTCTTCTTCATCTCCATGCCCTTGTCTGAAATAGAACTATGATATCTATTCACATGCATTACTCATTCCTAGGTCAACAATACATACTTGGAAAACAGACCAGTGTTATTGTGAATAGCACATTGAAAACCTCAGAACAGTGTGGAGGAGTGTCAAAATGTTATATTGTATTTAAAAAATTGAGGAGGGGAAATATACAGAACACCCTCCCACGAAAAACTGCAGTTAATGAGATGATCCTGGGACCAAAATGATGCAGATGAATTTGTGCCTTACATTATTTTTTTAATATGATCATTATCAGTCTTTTTTTCACTTATTTACATGAGACCTTAACTCACACTCCTCTGTATCAGTGAACATCAATGCAGACCATGTTGGAACACCACTCTGATCAAACACAATTACCAGAACTGCAGTCATCACTACAGCTCAAGCATGGTGTGCAGTCCCAGCGTCTGAGCAGTTCATTTCCTGCCAACTTTGTTCTGTTTTCTGTCTTTACCTCTTATGTCTCTGTCCTCAGTGGTAATTATTCTGACTCTTAGCTTTCAAACAAGACAAAGAGCTGAGGCCTTCTCTCTACTTGACCCACAGAACTGTGCTGGGGAAGTGCTGTAGCTTAAGAAAGGAGACGGAACTCTGAATCTGAAATTAGTAAATCAGTGAGGAAATGGAGAAACAGGTACAGTATTATTTTAAAACAACCCACACAAAAGTATTCTGAAAAAAAGCCCCAGAAACAAACAGATTTTAAGTGAAATATGTAGGCCACCTTCCATTTCTGTATTATTTCTGCTGAAGGGTATTTAAAACAGGCTTTTATTTCCCCTCAAAACTCAGTTTCTGTTCTCAGGGTCTGGAAAGCTTTGTTGTTCAAGATGAAAACTATGCTGCCAGTAGCTAAGCAGCTACTTAAGAAAGAAATAATTAAAAATATCACTTATAGAGAATATTTGAGACATGAGGAAGAATTTTCTTGGAGGTAGTGCTAAAGTTGCAGTAGTAATAGTAATGACAAACACAAAAAATAAATGTCTCTCTGGCTTCCCAAGACTAACATTTCCTTTTTGATATTAAATTCAGCCTTGAATAATCTCCTCTGCTTTTACCCTTTCTGAACTCTGCTGCAGGGTTTATCTTCACTTATCAGCCTCCTGAGGAGAGCCAATGAACGGAAGGCAGAATAGCTCAGTCTGCTTCCTCAGTGTTCGCCCAGGCTCTCAGCACAGGAAGCCTAGTGCTCTGAAAAGGCAGAAGGAGGAACCTCTCCAGCTATGAGGAGCCAGTTGATCAGGAGCTTGCAGAGCTAGAGGAGAGGAGTGAGACAAGGAGAGAGGAAACACTGACACTGACTGCTGAGGATGCACTGGCAGGCCATAAATGCTCCCCAGGACCGCAGTTAGGTTGGCATCAGGATGGATGGAGTGAGAGATCTGCCTGAGGCATGAAAGCAGGAATCAACATGAAGATTATTGCAAAGACTGTGTGTTTGTTTGTGCTGCTCACTGTCACTATTGTCATGAGATCAGCAGGTAAGTCTAACTGGAACAATTTGGCCATTGGTATTTAAGAAAGGGAAATGTGCTTTCTTTCTATAAGAGCTGTTCATCATTTCATGGCTCTCAATAAGTGCTAAAATTTATGGAGCACAACTAAAACATGCTTTCCCAATATCCAATCCTGTTCCTCTTTTCTTAGTGGCCACAAAGCTGCCAGGCATTAACCCCGTGCCTTCGATGTAGGCAACTGTTTAGTGACCCTCGGCTGGGAGTGTACCAGTTGTCATGAATAGCCTTTTTACTGAGAACTCAAAGTCCACATCATCTGAGAAACCAATCCTTTTGACATATTAAATATATGCCTGGGAAAGTGTTTGTGAACTTGAAGCTTTTGGACATGTAGTTTCTGCTGAAGAGAGGCTGCAGGTACTCTGTAATAAGGCAGAGATCTCTTGCATCTTTCTGCAGAGTAGTGGAAGATCCCTGGTGTGCTGACAGTAGGGAGCAGTGTCTGGAGTTGTGTTCTAAGGCTAAGGAGGCATGGCCAGTGTCCAGCTGCGAAAGGCTTTTGTGCGAAAGGCAGTGGCACTCCAAAGCTTCTGTCTAAGTGTAATAGACTTAGTTTTAATACTGTTTAGCTACAGCAATTAATGTTTCCCACACACTGCTCATTTGCATTTCTAGATCTTGTGCTCTTCCAGACACCACACAGCAGTCCCGGAACTTGGCAATGGGTCTAGAGATTTGGGGAGCAGTTCCAGAAACCTAAATTGTCTGTATAGAGAGGGAGAGGGCAGATAGGTTGGTGAGATCCAAATTAAGTTAGAGACCTCTCTGAATAATATGTAATCTGCATGTGTCAATTCCTATTACTGACAGATAGAACTAAAGTGCATGGACATGAGTTATTCCATTCCACTTGGCCAGAAATTAAAAATGTCTCCTTGGTGATACTTTAAAGCAATACAGATGCAGTTACTGTTGGCAGTGACAGAATACTCATCTATAATGTGTTTGGGTGATAATGAAGGATCCCAAATTGTTACCTCAGTGCTACCCACTGAAAAAATCTAAATACTTCAGAAAAAGATTAAACTTTGCATCAGAAACCTCACAATGGGCACACTGGAGATAAAAATCCTATCTCTTTTCTGCACATAAAGAACTACCTCAAAGGAATACTGAGGAACCTGCTCAGGGTCATGCAGATAGATTATGGAAGCATCAGAGACAGCCTACATTTTTGAATACAGCTGCTCAAAAGTAAAGGAATATGGATACAACACAAAATGTTAAAGAAAATGGGAAGACAAATGGGCATCAACCTGGTAAAAATTCTTTTTAAAAATTGATTGTGCTGGAAATATTAAAAAAAAGTATAACGTCAAAAAGTGGATATTTTTCAGCCAAAAGTATTTGGATTTTAACTTCTTGATTTCTTGGTTAATCAACTACATTGTCCTTCAAGGAATATCGAAAAAGATGTTTGGTTAAAATCTCATCTCATGCCTGAAACTTCCCCTCACATCCTACTCCCAACAAAAAGCAACCTACATTTGGGGAAATTTTTAGCTTGCACTGCTCTTAAGCTTCTTGTTTCCTTCATTATTAGGATGGCTCTTCTGTGCAAGATTACTGACAAGGTTGTTTTTTTTTAATTCAAAGATCAGAGGTTAAATATGTCAAGCTGATCTCATGTGTGTGTTCTATCCAGACAATTTTAGTGTTGTATGAAGCTCAGAAGAAACTATGTCCCTCCTTCTAAACACTAGAGCAAGCTTCTCTGAATGAAATAAGGTCATGCAAAAACTGTTGTCTGCAACCAGGCTTTATCTCCATTAACATTTTCCTTCATATTTCCTTAGTATGTTGTTTTGTGTCATTGAGTTAGTTTTTACAACAGCAGAAGAGGCAGCTCACAAGCAAGGCTCAGGTTGCTTTGTAATTGTTGCATCTGCCCTCAAGTAGAGTTGGATAATACGCTACTGAAGCTGCTGGTGCAGGATCTCTACTAACAATCCTTTTGTGACAATGCTGAGTAGTCGCAGAGAAAAAAAAAATTGGTGATGCTTTGAAAATTTCTCCAGTTTAAGTAAGCACATAGAATAACTCAAGTGGTTGTATACATTCTCCAAAGGGAAGTGGTAAGGGAAGGCAAGACTTTCCATGAGAAGTTCATGCAACAAATCTCTTTTTATTGAAATAACATTTGCTGCACTGGACTGTGTAAGTCCTGCATCTGCAGTTGCATCCTGTGACAATGCTTCAGGGGAAGCTGCAAGAAATCCATTGCCAGTGGATTGAGTAATGAGATATGATTCTCTATGATTGTCCAGTTTTATCAATAGTAACAAACTGAAGCCAGTGATATTGTATCACTGCTAGAATTATAGAGCATGAAGTGAATAAAAGTGAAGTTGATTTACAGAATAACTTAGCTGCAGTTCAAGTTTACCTATACACATAACCTTCTCAGACACTACTGCTTTCATTTAGTTTCTTTCCTTAATAAAATTAGTAAATTCTTTTTCACTAATGTATTAGTATTTTATTGCCTTTTTACTCTCTCTGTTCTAGTGTGTTTCACTGCTCCTGTCTCTGTTGCCTTCTACTCTAGTTCATGGTGGAATCTTGTTCCAGATACAGAAAAATCATACCTAAAAAAACTATTACAGTAATCTTACAGTTATCTCCATTTCACTATTTCTTTGCTGCTTCTTTGAGAGTGTGTGTGGGAATAATTCTGTCTTTTTTTTATCCTGGAACCATCTGAAACCAAACAGTTTTTCTCACCCAAATTCCTAAAACAGAATTACATACTGTTGTATTAAGCAAAAATTTTCTTAGAACACATTTAAATTGCCACAGCACAACCTTCAAAGCACGTCCTTCTGACACCAACATTTTACTTTGCTGTGGTCCAAACAGCCTGAATGCATTTATGTCAGAATGTGCCAAAACCATGGAAACAAGGAAGTTCAGTCCTGCAAGTCGACCACATACTCCATGACTTACAAAGCAAGCAGATTTTCTTTACCTGGGAATGCACTTGCAGAGGTACATGTTACTTAAAACTCACAGTTGATATAGTCTGTATTTAGAGGTACAATCATTAATAAGAAAAAAGTGTAGGGGATCTTCTAATGCTGCCTTATCTTTGCATTGTATCAGAAAATGCTAGGACAAAAAGTGCTGTGCTAAAGCTAAGCACTAAACAAGGTGGGACTGAGATTTTAACCAAATAAAAATGAGGTCATAGCCATGTTTTCACAGCAGTTCTATATCTGCTCTCTGCAAAGTATGAAAAAGAAGGCATACAACCCGCCATTTGTCGTCAATTATCTGGTTTTTGTTTAGAATAGCAGGAAAATGCTTCAAGCAAAAATAAACAGTACTTGTTTTATTTTTTCTTCTCGTGTGGCAGACAGTAAAAGGACAAGCTCAGCATGCAGAATGAAATATAAAACAACCTGTACCTGTTTCGATACTGAGTAATTGGAGGCACTTTGTTATACGTGGTGTCACAGTGCTACTCAGAAAGTAATACTACCCAAAGAACTTTGACATCCAGTATAAATCCCTTTTCCCTTCATCCATTCCAGTTCACACTCTGCAAGGACAAAGATCTTTGTGCATAGAAGTACCTATACCAAGTTGAAATTTTACAGCCGGACTGAGATATATGTATACATACATACATACATATATATATATATATATGTATTCAGCGATGATTTATTATGAGCTGAGGATTTCGTCAATGGTGTTTGTTCTCTAAGCTGCATGATTGACACATGATTTAAACACTAACAAATTCCTTCATTAAAGAGGTTTACCCATCCTTTTTTATTACAGAGTCATGTTTGTATTCAGACATAACCCATTTAAGTAAGGGTAAATCACTGAATCACTGGAACAAATTGCAGTGCTGAAATGAAATAAAATCACCCTTTTTTGGCAGGCATTTTATCACAAAACCACTTTATAAACAATTTTGAGCACCAAAAAAAGCACCCACTTAATTGAAGGACTGTTTTTAATCCTGGTTGAGGCAGGAGTCTCCATCCTAATTTCCAGTCTAAATTTGTTGTACTACCTATTTTATTATTATTATATTTTAAGCTGCTAAATTTCAGCACACATCTACCATTCTACTCTTCAAGGTCAATTGGTTCTTTTTGTGTGACATATAGATTCTTTATACTATTAACACTGTATTGTTCTTGCATTCAACAAATTTCCTCACACATTCCTGATGCAGTCAATGCCATCAGTAAAAAGGTTAATGTAATTATGACAAAAGTCATCTGCTGAGAAGCATTATTAAAAAGCTAGTTTCAACCTAACACCTTTTAACACTACCTTTGCTTTCTCTGCTTAATGCAGTTCTTTATCTGTCATGTTTCTCTCCAATTGTCCCTCTATTCTTCAGCTTAGTTTTTTTCAAGAGGACATTGCATCAAACCACATCTCTAACTAGGTGTGCTTTAACATCTTTTCCTTCAAAATTAGCTGTCTTGAATGACTACTTGAAATTATATTGAAGAAAGCTTAGTAGAATTGAAAGCTCATAGAAAAATTAAAAACTAGGAACTGGCAACTGCAAAGGTATTTCCCACTTTGAACAGGAAGACTGAAACCTTGGGATCATTATTGAGTTTTCTCAGTGTCCTCACCTCTCTGCAACATATAAAGTCATATGAAGTTTGCCATCTAAAAAAAATCCAGTCATGCGGTGGGCACTTCATATTGGAAAAGCAGTGACAAGGTATATAGGTGGCTATTTTGCTTGTACGAAACAGCAAAAAAGAGTGACAGGAATGGTGACAAGAAAAGTACTGCAAGTGACACAGCAATAGTTGCAGAAAAGAAATGTGTTTAAAGGAGAACAAAATAAGAATTTGAGTATGAGGAAGAAAAAAATTTCTGAAGATAATAAAAAGCCTAAGTAGAAGGAAATGGGAATAGGAGATATTTTCAAGAATAAGTATGGATAAAAGAGTGTTAGTGTGAAATTAACAATAAGGGTAAAAGTCTCTTAATGTGTCCTTTTAAAGACATATCCATGCTGAAAAAGCTGTGATCTCAGTTTCAAAAGAACAGTCATATGAGCTCAAGTCAGGTATTTCATGTATTTCTATGATGAAAATTAGAGTACTTGAACTACTTGTGCTCACATGAAACACAAGGCTGGCTTTTAGCCTACACTCTGTCCTGTGCTGTTGTGACTGTGTTTTCAGAGTCACAAAGCTATGATACATAAAAATCTTGTCAGTACATTAGCGATTCCTATTCTAGTACAAAGCACTTCTATTTATCTTTCACTTCACTCCAGCCAAGCCTTGCTAATTCTGTGGCAGCAGAAGGGGAAAACAGATGCAGAACTCAGACTGTTCTATCTGACCTCTTCCAAGCGTCCGGTTCTGCCTTTTTGATCATGACTTGCTATGACTCACATAAGACATTCATTCCAAGATACAGTTACTCATTTGCTTGTGATGTGATCATTGTTTCAGTTCATAATACCTCTGAGTTTAATATGTCACAATCTGCAGGGGGTGTAAGGGGAAGATGCTGTGGTAAATTGTTCCTGTAAGAAATAAAGACTCAATAGGATGTCTGAAAAGTATGTCTGAGGAAGCAAAATAATCTCTTTACAGTGTGAAAAACTCTTTTAACAGCTAAATTGCTGAAAAGTCTGTCATGGAACTTAAGTCATTTTGAAGGCAAGAAAAAGTTCTACTGTGAGTTAAAACCTACCATGAAGAATAACAGGCTGGAAATCTTTCCTGTTTGAAAGCACTGAAAAGCACTTTCAAGCTGTGTAGCTGTCTCTGATTTTGCAGTGATTCCCCTCAAAATTCTAGTGGTTTCACAATCAAATTTTCCTATTTTTAAAATCTTTCGTACTTCTTCTACTGCGAGAAAATCTCTGAGAAACAGAAGAAATGACTAAGTGACACTGCAATGAAACTGGTGCAACTAGTTATTCATAAGACCTGTCGAACACACTACATAAACCACACTGAAAAAAAGGAGCAAAGTCTTTCCCCCAATCTTTTCAAATTACAGTAATCTTACCATGACAGCATTTTTGTTATTTTAGCATGACAGCACATTTTGGAAACAGAAATATGAACACCTCAACTGAGTTATCCTGAGAAAGGATATATGCATTTTCAAACTTAAAAGTGGAATCTATCAGTGCATTGGAATGTGCACTGGAATGAGCTTGAGAACCTCCTCAGACATGGCTTGAAGTCTTCTTCAATAGTCAAGGAGAGACAATGAGGGATGGCATAGTATTATTGTTAATAACTAGGTGGATTTCAGAGGGTGGAGTAAACTTGGAGGATGTCGGTCTAAAGGCCTCCTACCCTACCCACGTGTCAGATGAGCCTCTGAAGTGAAACCTGCTCACAGTGGATTTGCATTCACAACCAAAATAAAATGGTTCAGCTCAGAGTTGTACAGACCTCCCAGAACCTGACCCATCTGTTTTCCACATTGGTGTGACAGACAGCGCATACTCCTGGGCTCCTGAGCTCTGCTCCTTCTGGCTAGCAGCAAAAATGATTGCAACACATTTGTGAAGAATATGACTGTTTACAGTAAATATGTAAATTTATGATCCTTCATTTAATCTCTCATGTGCAATGAAATAGTTAACAGTACTGACATTTAATTACCATCCTACAGTTAGCACTACACAGAGATAAGCTTGATATGTCACACCTCTTCAAATCACTTGTTTCCTGCAAGCCCACAGAAAAAGAGGCCTTTGGTGCACTGACTATCCCCTTTTCAGCTGCAGCAAGCTGTCTGTTCAGCTCAGCTATAATGGGGTTTCACCTTGAGAGAAGTAGCAGTGGCAACCCAGGGTCGAGTGGGCTGGGGGAGCACAAGAGGTTGGGAAGGGACACAGGTGGGCCAGCTGACCCCAGCTGACCACAAGGATATTCCACATCATGCGGCATTATGCTCAGCACATAAAACTCGGGGAAGATGGAAGGAGGGATGATTGAAGCTATGGCATTTTTCTTGCCAAGTCACCATTACACATGATATAGTGATGCTTTCCTGGAGATGGCTTAACACCTGCCTGCCTGTGGGAATTCCTTGGTTTGCTTTGCTTTGCCTGTTAACCTATGAGTTTTCTCACTTTTATGATTCGCTCCCCCATCCTGCTGTAGGGGGAGTGAGTGAGAGTGACTCAGTGGCTGTGAGGGACTTCGTTGTCGGCTGGAGTTTAACACACTAAATACTTTTGTTTAGTCCTCCTGCAGAGTAGATTTAGTAAAATTCCCAGAGGAAAGGGGAGATTGTGTCTTCCCTGAGATCTGCTGAGTACATATCCAAAAGTGCAGGCAGCATAAGCAGGACAAAGAAATCAATTTTGAGATCTCAGCAAAGGACTTGATTAGAGCAGACCCACAAGAAGTCACGGAAGTTATGGAGAAGGAGCTCAGAAGAGGCATGAAAAATGTGCAGCTTGACAAGTCACCAAAAGCTTGTGGAGTACAAGAGAGGACTGAGGGAAAGAACTTGTTCTGTAGGGGCATAGAGAGCAGGGGAGATTTATTAGCAGCTCTTTTGTTTTCCTAAATATAGCTAGCAGTTCTGTGTTCCCTGCAGAGCTATAACTTGCTAGCACATTGGGTTTTGTTCTAAAAAAATATACTTTTAGAGACTTAGACAGCTTTTGAGATGCCCACTGGAAAGAAAGTAGAGCATGTCCAACTTCAATCCAACATGAGGTCCTAGCAACATCTCCAAATTGGAGGAAATGCTAAGGCTAACCAGGACAGGATAGAGATGAGGGTAATTTCTATTTAAAGAACTTCCTTTGTGCTGATGGATCCCATAGCTATTTACATATTCATTTCTTTGCAGTGCTTCTGATAAACCTAACTCTGGTAAAAAACATCAAGTTTTGACATTTTCTGAGCTCATATTTTAGCTTGAAATAGAAAGAAAGGCAAATCCTTTTTTCATCAGAAACTGTTATGAAAATGGTTGACATTATTCTTCATGGTTTGGAGGTTTCCCATCAAATATTACTCAAGCCAAATCCTATTTTGCTTGTGAGGGACAAGAGTTTAGCTCACACAGTTCAGAACCCTGAATTATCTGAACTTAGCTCTACACTCTGTGGTAAAATAAAGCAGAAGTCTCTTTTTGTGTGCACTTTTTTGAGGGAACAGCAAGCATGCTGGAAGATTTACACACCATGTGGTAATGTGAGTGCACATCTATAGACCTGGAAGCACCATAACTACCCTCATGGCTGGCAAGCAGGACTAATGAGTAAATGCCCAGCAGAACTCTCAACCTGGCTGTGCCACTTTTGGAACTCAGTTTAGTGGGTATCCACACCACTCTGCCAACACAAAATGCTTTCATGCCACATTGAACCAGAGGAAAATCAAAACAGGTGCATACTCTGCAGTTATGCCTTGCTCCTTAACCTTCTTTTTCTTTCTCTGCCTTCAAAACTAAGATGGAGTTTCGGAGCATTCGTGGGAGAATGCTAACAGGCTAATAGGGCCATCCTATATATTATTCTTCCTTATATTTCTGTTCTGCAGAGAAAAAAACAATCCCTGTTACACTGTAAGAGAAGGTTATCTAATCAATTTCAGAAACACAAATTAACCAAACCTTTCAAGATTTTTGGCATATGCATTCTTCTGTGAAAGAAGTCTAAAGGTCATGTTCCCGGCAATTTGTATGAGAAAAGAAGCTAATCAAGGAATAAAGTTCACAATTCATATTTATACTAATGCCACTTATCTGCACTCTAGCAATGAAGGAGGGCAGTAAAGTCAAAACAGTTAAATGTTTTATGTTTTTAAAGACTTCTTTACAGAAATAGGAAGCTGTGGGTAAGGACAGGATAAATAAGAAAATTTTTTACTAATTAATCTTCACCTAGGAAAAAGCTCTTGCCTTACTAAAAGCCTTCTGAATTGACAACAAGACACAGGGGATTTCATAATCCTTCTACAAATTTCTTGTAAACCTAAAATTGTACTTGATTCAGCACATTTTAAGCTGACTGATGTGGCTTCTTATTTGAAGTCAACGGTACTTGATTCTTTCAGAGGAGAATATGACAGAAAGGCATAGCAGAAAGCACCACTTTCACTGCCTCTTTCTCTACAGCCTTGAGGCACAAGCCATTACCTTGGGGAACTTGTACATTGCAATGAGCTGCTTAGGAGACACTGAGTTGAAAGACAAGTAAATTGATGTTGCCTTTATATGTCAATGAAAATGTACATAGTTAAATATGCACAACATTCTTGCTCAACATTTGCAAACATTATCCCAAAGGCTCCCATCTCCAACACACACACTGTTTGAAGGCTTAGGTTTGCTTAGTCATTTCAGATGAGGTCAGCCATACTGTGCATGACTCGGAGCTCTGAGGCTCTTGGCAATGTTAAACCAGCAGAGGAAACACTTTGTTCTCCAATTTTCAGAGACATTCATTGAACTCATCCAGAAACTACCATGAGACAAAAGGCTTCTTTCAGTTCCACTCCTGGTAAAATCATCTGAGTTTAATACATACACTTCACATTTAGCTGAAATGCCATTAAGCAGAAAAATACATTGTTAACAATTGAAGTGCCTTCACCCAAAGAATATTTAATCTTGAAAATGAAAAGGCAGAAACCTTTAAAGGAATGTAAGAAGATAAATTGCAGTGAACTGTCTTAATTTTGCAAGTTGGAAATAATTTCCCAAGAATACAGTCAAATTTTCTCCTCATACACATCTTTCAGAATGCCACTGAAATCATTACTCAGCCCAAGAAAAGAACAATTCAAGTTCCACCAGAGACATAGAGAACTGAGAGATCAGTGGTTTATGGTCCCAGTGGTCACCTCTTAAGAGAGGAAGTGAGTGAGGTGTTAAGTGGAGGCTTGCTTGGACTACAGCTGTGGGTATTATTCCTATTAACTCATTAATTGTTGCACCTGGGAGATTTTGAAAAATAAATATTATTTATTTGCAACAAGTCTTCTTCAGGCGGTTATTTATGCATATATATATACATATGTATATACCTATACCTATACATATGCATATACCTATACTTATACCTATACATACATTGTGAATTTTCAGTGTTGTTTTAATTTCAGCAGGAGCCCAAGGACACAAAAGTCCCATTCCCTCACCTACTCTTCACACTGACTTACAATCTGTAGCTCAGATTTTTGTTTTCTCTATCTCACAAGTGCCTCACAAAGGAGGGTGGGCTGCCTATGTAAGTGTAGGCAACAGTAATGCACATATGAGCAACTCATCTTGAAGAATAGCTACAGGTAACCTTTCTTTCATCTTGGAGTGATCACCCTCTACTGCAAACAAAACCCATCACAAAATATTTTCTAAAGGAAATGGTCCCAATAGAACTAGTTCAAGCAAAACAAGAGAACCAACTGTCCCAAAGGTGGCATCATGTTAAGAGGCTTCAATGGTCAAGAAAATAGTGAAATGAATCCTGAGGATAGAAACTTGACCCCTTGGGTATATCAGCTGAAGTCACAGGCAGATGAGGGGTCTTAAATGTGGTCAATATAAAGAATTCAAGCATGATTTATGTTCAATATGCGAAAAATCAGTCCTGAAGTCTTATGGAAGAAGAAATTCCAAACAAATTAGTTTCTTGACTAAGAAGAAATTCAGGGATCCATAAGGAAAAAAAAAAGACAATTCTGAAATCCTGAGGCTGCAACTTGTCTTAAACAAACACAACACAGGAGCCAGAATAGTGGTCTGGCTCTCCATTTGTCAGTGACCAATGTGATAACTACCAAAAAGAGGACTAGGTCCAAGCTTTTCATCTGGTGGCTTCAAGGACATTGTTCATGGATCCAGAAAAGATAAAGAAAGGAAATATTTCCTGTCTCCAAGCAATAGTCATCTTTTAAGATGCAAAAGATGAGTCAGTGTCACAGAAAGAAAGAAAAAAAGAATGTTTCTAAGCAAATGCAAAACAGAATTCAAGAACAAGACATACTCACTATTAGAAAATGAACACAATTAATACATCAACTGAATAAAGTTCCTCTGCAGTCTTAGCCTATAAAACAAGAGGCACGAGAATGTGGGCATATTTTACATCTTCATAGTTACGTGCCTGGCACAAAGATGGGTAGGACTTACATTCATGTTGTATGAAAACTGCCATAGTACATCCATAGTGTCAATGAATATGTACCCATTATGTACACTCATAGTGTAAATGTATGTGTTCACAAACACTCAGAAGATGGAAAAACATCCCTGAGACATAAGGAAAAATCCTTCCCTCCTATGCAAATTTCCACCACTCTTATTTATGATTTTGTCATACCTGAGAATTTTAGACACTTTTAGATTTTGTAGGAATGCAGAAGTCAAAGTTGTTTACTTTGTTGGTAGCAACAGTTCCAAAGAAAAGTCATTGTCATGTGGCCAAATGCAATATCATATTTCTCTCTTTTTGGCTTTAAGTGGCCACAGCCTTGTGAGCAACCTACTGGAGGATTTGCTGATAGAAGCACACTCTTCAAATGCTGAACTGCTTAAGACAATGGGCAGAAGTAGGATCCTCCTTCACTATCCATTCTTATCCACTAATAGGAGCTCCAGTAGGAAATTTGTTGACAGTATTGGGAGGGTAGGCTGTGATAGGCCACTGGCTCTGTAATCAACAGCTGTACATGAGATGACTGGCAATTTGCAGATGAGCACAGACGTAGTTCATGCTGGCATGTAGCA
Source organism: Pithys albifrons albifrons (assembly GCF_047495875.1). Classification (NCBI taxonomy): domain Eukaryota; kingdom Metazoa; phylum Chordata; class Aves; order Passeriformes; family Thamnophilidae; genus Pithys; species Pithys albifrons. The sequence goes on from NC_092458.1 coordinate 93,377,303, forward strand.
GTGCAGATGTTTCCCTGTGAAGTATAGACCATAGCTCCAAGGCTATGAGTGACATCCTCATGCAGCTTCTCACTTGTCCCTCTCTTTCTTTCTTTCTTTCTTTCTTTCTTTCCTCCAGGGAACAACAGAGTATCAGTGACCATGGGTGACAACACAGTGCTTACCTGCCCTCTCAAACCAAATATAACTATGGTAATATGGAAAATAGACCCCAAGGTTGGAGGCCACTGTAGGTTGGGATACAGGACAGATAAGAACGAGACAAACACAACAAACTGCAGTGACAACATGAATTGGAACTCCAGACCAGATGTGAATACTTCCCTTGAGATACGGCACGTGGGAATAGCCCAGGAGGGAAATTACACCTGTGAAGTTGTATCAACAGAAGGGAATTTCCACAAGATGTATCACCTGTCTGTGCTGGGTAAGGGATTCATTCCTCATTTACAGTTCTCCAAAGGACTTTGCCTGATCCTGAACATACAAAGCTCCTTTCCCCATGCTCTAAGGGAAACGTGGTCTGAGTAACCTGGACTAGTGGAAGACAAATTGGAACTAGATTATCTTTGAGGTCCCTGACAACCCAAACCATTACAGGAATCTATGATTCCTGGTGGGATAAACTGTCATGCATTTAGTTGATAGTATCTCTGGGTCTCCCTTCTTATTTCTCCAAACTCTTCTCACTTCTGCTGTCCCCTTTTTCACTGTTTAGCTAGGAAAAAACAGCTGTGAAGCAATTTCCCAAAAACCAAAAGAAGACATTGAGAGTGGCTGTGGTAAGGCTCACCTGAATGGGGGAGAGTTTTCTAAAAGCAAAAAGGAGACAGGATATTTGTCTCTTGTGTTTTGGGCCCACCTTATTGCCATGGGATGACACCTCCAATCTTATTCCCCTCCTTTTACTGCTTTCATTTTGGGTACAGAACAAGAACATCCTGTCTCAACTGTGGGAAACTTACTCCATGCTCTCCCCTTGCTGGTGCTTTGCAGTGCCCCCCAGGCCACGCCTGTACTGTGATGCCCAGGGGACCCCCGTGTGCGAGGCAGCAACAGGTCTGCCGGCTGCTCACATCTCCTGGGTCCTGGGAGACAACTCCCTCCCCGAGGAGGAAGGCTACGACAACGGGACAGTGACTGTTCTCAGCAGGTTCACAGCATGTAGCACCAACATGACTGCCACAACCTGCATGGTGTTCCACCCAACTGGGAAGTGGAGTGAGTCCATAGCCTGCTGTCCCTCAAGTAAGCTTCCTTTTCTGCATTTGGTGTTTCAAACCCTGTTCAGCCTGTTCAACTCTCATTACTTGTAGGAAGGAAAATCAACAACAGATGTAGAAACCTATAATGACAAGAGTACCATCCCCAGCTGCCTTTGTCCAGAAACATCACCAGTTTGTTTTTATTCTGGACACTATTTTCTAATGGTTTCTTCCCTAAGAGGGATACATAAGTGTGGAAGCATTTTTTGGTAATCGAGATATTTTTGGAAACAAAGCAGTCATGATCTTTGTATTAAAATAATCACTTGGAATGAGAACATCAGGCACTTTTTTTAGATGCAAATTTAAATGTCATGGTAAGGAAGAGAAAGAGAGCCAACTCTAGTGTGGCCGATAGAAACAAATAAATCACTTCATTCCTACTTGTGAATGTCTGACACTGTTTGACCTTTGGTTTCTGGTTTTTGGTTTTGTTGTTGCTTTTGTGAACTACACACAGATTGCTGAGAAATGCTGAGTCTTTGAGAGGAACTCAGGTGTGACTTAGTAAAAAGTATCATGAGTGTCCACTGTGGGATTTTGGGGTCTGCTTTTGTCTCTGACACAGACTCCATTTGTGTTTATCAGCCAAGTTTCATTACTGGTTTTTCCTTCATTAGAAGGACATTGCATTTCTTTTACAAGCATGCTGAAACTGTATGTATGTGCTAAAGCAACTTTAATCTTATACTGAAATAATATAGAAGCTGAGTAGGATGAAGATATAACTAAGACTAACTCTTTGTGTTTAGAGGAAGTCAGCTTTAAGCTGTATGTCTACATCATTCCTTTCCTTCTGAGCATTATGATCTTCATGGCTTTCATATACTACTTCAAGTTCCACAGTAATAGGTATGTATAACACGGTGCTATGAAAAAATTGTCTAGTGGTGAAAGAAATTTTTAAGTACTGTTTGTGTTTTGAAATCATATGATTCTGTCACTCCGTACTGTTATGAATAACCAAATTAACTACATCAAATATTTCTGTACTGCAGACACTATGCACTGCACACTTCTTCACTGAAAAATGCACCTGAATAAAATACAAATGGACAGAAGATGACAGAGGACACTAACAGGGACCTCTTCATTCTTATAGGAATCTGTGAGAGTAAAGCTGTTCTTCAGATACTGTGATAATCTGTTAGTGTCTCTTGTTTAGATAAGGACATTGATTCTGCTGCCTAATAAATTCTATCAAATACTAAGGGACTGGCCAGTGCTAGCCTGACATAGGAACAGAAGGGGCAACAGATTGTATCTGTATCTATGACACAGTTCCCTGGGCGAAGTTGGGCTCTAGCCCCTTTAGGATTTCCTATGAATAAAAAAGCAGTTCCAAGGAATGTCTACAGAAATCATTTGTGCAGTGGAAGGCTGAATTAGCACCTATACTGTGAACCTCAGCTATATTCCCTCATTTACTTGTTCAAAAACTGTTTTTCTCCCAAAACTTTTGCCTCAGAGGTGAAAAATCAGTTCAATACAATTCCACTAACTGCAAAATGTATATCCTTACAGAGATCTTTGATCTTCTGCTTCTGTTTTGTGTATAAGCTCCCACAAACATGAGAAAATACCTCTTAAGAAAGTCAGGGTGCTATCATTCCAGGATCAAAAGTCAGGGAGAGAGAGACATGAGACAGCTTTACTCTTGAAGACAAGAAAAAGAAACTTTTCATATGCTTCTGATCAAAGAAACCAAGCTGTGATCCAGCCAAACACAGGATTGAGGAAGGAATTTGCTTTAACACTTGTTTTCTTTTTCACAGGCTGTGTCACAAAACCAAGCCTCCTGAAACTGATCCTATACAGGTAAGGAGAATTATGCACATCAGATCATCATCAAATCAGGGATTTTCTAGTAGTCCTGAAAACATGGTCAGTAAAGGGAAAATAAAGATTTTTACTCCCTGCTTTAAGCAGGTACTACTATGTCTTATATGTTTGCTCTTAGCTGTTTGTAGTACAAAACAAAGCTAGAGGCATGTTCCAACAGCAAACACTCAGCTACTGCCCTCCTTTATCTTAGCAAGAAGTGATTCTCACCACATCTTCCTGGTTATATCAGATATACCAACCCCAACTCCTTTCCAAACAGTGTCAGGAAGGAAGGCAATAGCATGGGTTGGGGAACATTAAGAGAAATATTAGTCCACAAGAAGATTAAACAACTAAATTAATAGACAGAAGGAGAAAATATCACTCTTTATATCCAGAATGATAATATGTGAGTTTTGAACAATTCTTTTTCTAGTATGGTCAATTCACAATCCAAGAACCAACCACACTCATGACAAAACATTTTATTAAACAATGGAAGGAGTATTGAGCTGCAAACTCGGAGATCTTGTTGAATTCCCTATGCTGTTAGAAGCTTCTTATGTTGCTGAGCAATTCACTTGACAACTCTGTGTCTGTTCTCTGCTGCCAAATCCAAATAACAGTATCTCTGTGTACACAAGAAGTGTTACAACCATGTTGTGAGTATTTGTGCACCTACAGTAGACACTAGGCTGTCATCAACTTAAAAAGATGCTTCAGCATCTGAAAAGACCTGGTCAAGTCTAGTTATTCTTATTTCTTCTATTCTGCTTCCTTACCTCCAAGTTTTTGCTGATAGATGCAGTTGTATTAATATAAAATATTAAGTGCATCCTTCTTGCTATTGCAGCACATAACTTTTATTAGCATGTCTGTAGCTTAAAATTTGAGACTGACAGAGGAATCAATCACAGTCAAGACTTGAGCGTATTATTTGCTCTTTCTAGAGAATTAGACCCTAACACAATTTTTTTCAGGCCAAAAAAATAAGTGAGGTAAAATGGGAGGAAAAGGAGGCAAGTGGACCAATACCTCAACTTTAGTCTCCAAATCTTTGCCAGAAACAGCAATCCATGGTTTTTGATTGAGAACGTGATAGAGAGGTGTTTTTCTTGAGTTGAAGAGGAATAAATATGAGAGTACTATTTCCCAGTTATTTTCTTCAGTCCAGATGAAAGGTTTACTGAGTCTTGCCAAACTATACTCCTTGTATTCACAGTCTTTGGTTTTGTTTTGCTAGAATGACACGATGGAAGTGGAACCTTATACTACTTATGTGCAGAAGGAAAATGTAATTTACAACTCAGTGTCTGATCTGACAGTGGGGCAGAATCTTCCACAAGAACTGTGGCCAGAAACATGAACGATTCAACAACACTGGAAAAGGAAAGAGACACTTTATAAAAGACTGGTTATGTAAAGAAATTTTTCAGAGGATTTCTTCAAATTTTGGGGCAGCACAGCTCGCTAGCTCTGTTCAAACACCTGTGCTTGCTGATGAGTCTATATAGTTATTTTTTTCCCCTCTGTTTTGCTTTCTTCCTTCGGAGGGAAACAGTGATATTCCTTGGGAAAATGTGACTGATTCCACGACATGGTTTTTCCTGGAAACAGTGATATAACCAGTGTTCCCTTTACTGTCCTGGCCTTGGACATAATAATTTTGTCAGTCACTTCTAGTTGTTACTTTCATACACTTGACACTATGATGCACACGTTTGGGAGACCAGAGGAGTGTTACATCTGAACTAAAATGAAACACTCTTCAATCAACAGCCACTTTTTTCTAATGCACACATTGCTAACATAGTGCCCCAAGTACTGATTGCCACTGAATACCTCAAATAGCAGAAGATTTTGGTAGGGAAGAACCAGTTCTGAAAATGGAAATGAGTAATAACTTTATAAGGTCATCCACTAAGAAAGAGACTTCACTAGCATGATAGATTTACTTGTCAGTTTCGTGTTCAGTATTTCAGGATGCCATTACAGGATGCCTTGGTGGTCCCGTGGTGTAAAGGAGAGCACTCTGGACTCTGAAACCCAAGGACCTCAGTTCAAGTCTCCGTAGGGACCGTCCCCTGGCAGTTCAATGCCTCTCTGCCATCCCATCCCATCAGATCTCGGATGCTCAGCAGGGTCAGCCCTGGTTAGTACCGGGGGGTGCAGTGACAGTCCCGAGAACTTCCCTGTCACTGTCTAAGCTCGCTCGGCCATGGCAAATGGACCTCAGGACTTAAACAGTGTGGCGAGTTCTGCGCATGCTGTGCCTCACCTAAAAAATCCACTGCACAGGCTGGAAGGGCACACCCACATGGGGAGAGCCCTGCCCAAATCTTCGTTGGCAGAGTCTGGCCATACAATACATACAGGATGCCATTCCAGAAGGACCTGGGCAAGCTTGGCAGGTGGGGCCATGGGAATTTCAAAAGGTTTAATAAGACCATGCAAGATGCTGGAACAGGGTTGGAGCAACCCCCGATATTTACACAGGCCGGGGGATAAAGAGATCAAAAACAGCCCTGCTGAAAAGGACTGTGGGGTGCTGGTGAGTGAGAGGCTGGACATGACCTGCCAATGTGCAATTGCAGCCCATAAAGCCAAATGTGTCCTGGGCTGCATCCAAAGCAGCGTGGCCAGCAGATGACCCTCTGTCCTGCTCTGGTGAGACCTCATCTGGAGAACTGCTTCCAACTCTGGTGTTTCCAGGACGAGAAAGACATGGATGTGTTGGAGCAGGTCCAGAGGAGAACCACCAAGCTGATTAGAGGAATGGAACATCTCTGCAACGAGGGAAGGCTGAGAGAATTGGGATTGTTCAGCCTGGAAAAGAGAAGCCTTAGGAGAGACCTAATTGCAGACTTCCAGCAGCTGAGGGGAGCCTGCAAGTAAGATGGAGAGGGACCTTTTACAAAGGCATGTAGAGACAGAAGGAGAGGGAATGGATTAAAACCAAAAAAGAGTAGTTTTAGATTAGATATTGGGAGAAAGTTCTTTTCTGTGAGAGTGATGACACACAGGAACAGGTTGCCCAGATAAGTTGTGGATGCCCTATCCCTGGAAGTGTTCAAGGCCAGGATGGATGGGGCCCTGAGCAACCTGGTCTAGTGGAAGGTGTTCCTGTCCATGGCACGAGGGTTGGAACAAGATGATCTTTAAGGTCCCTTTCAACCCAAACCATTCTGAGTCTACAATTCCATGACTTCCACTAAATATGTTCATTCTGTATTTCAGATCACTGTTATGATTACCTTTCCCTAAGATTCTCTGAAGACATGGTGTTCCTCTCTTTCTTAAGAGTATTAGCATTAAGATCCTGTAAAATAATAATGTTACTCAAATACGACAGGCTTCTTTTATCAGAAACAAACATAAAACATTTCATAAAACCAAACAAGTTCAAATATATCTTCTATAAATGTGCAATTATGTACAAAAAGGGTAAAATGTTGGCTAATTCTAGTAATTTGTTTTAACTACCACAATTAAATATTCTTTCATTCTTATGTCCAGATGTTTTATTGATATTCTTTGAAATGTATTTGCAAGTTCAGTTTTTTCTATGTAAATTAGCTAATATATCTTAATGTCTCCTGTTGAGGTGAGTTCTTCTCACCTCCTCAGAATATCCTTTGGGAATAAGTCAAATAAATTGTCCTCTATATAATAACAGTTCTCAAATTGTCGGACTGATGTCTTTCTAGCAAAAGTTTGAACTGGCTTTACTGTAAGAGTAAAGAAATACCTTTTCAAACCTCTGTTGACTACCTCTTATTTCAGTATTTTAAGAGACTGAAGGGGTACTTGGTCTGATTATAGCACCAGAAAAACTAGATTTTGCCTTTAGATCATAGAAATATCTTTTGCCACACATTTCTTTTGAGCTAAGCTCCCAAGGGCTATGACATAGTGCTTAGAAAACAGACTTCTAAATTGATTGCAGTTCCTAAACGTATTACTCATGTAAACTGATACAGTTGGTTATTTATTCTCACTCTAGCAGCTATGAAACAGCCACTTTTGTCCAGGTGCTTTCTGCACACAAGTATTGCTTTTCTCCATTTCTGCATGTCGTTTTAGAGAGGAAGAGATCAAAGCTGAATATCAAGCAGGTACAAACAAGTTTTAAAGGAACCTCAGTTTCCATTGACTTACCAAGGCAGACAGCCAGTCAACTCAGTTATAATCCTCTGGAATTCCCCCTTAAAATAGTTGTAATGTAGTCCAGTTATCTTTCTTCCCACCCAAAAATAGATTGTCATCATTTCTTGGGACTTTTTTCTGTGGACTGGAAAGTGATTTATATTGTTCAATGTCCATAAATGAGGTTCATTCTATGAGAAATCAGCTCTTGAAGGTAGATTGTTGCCAGCTTATATGAAATATATTTTACTTACAGTGAATATTACTTGCCAACCTGCTGTCTAGCTGTAGGGTTTTTATGATCCTTTACAGGCCTATTACACTGTACTAAATCATGTAATTCCAGAACTGGACATTGCTAAGTTGCTAACTGGTTGATTATTTCCTTTGTCCTTTACTTTGTTCCCCATTCAGGCCTGCTATGAGCAGAAAACGGGATTTTACTTTAGGACTGTGATAAATAATGTGAGTTAAGAGTCTTATGTGTGCACACATATATGAATACACTCTGTCCTTAGTAGCATAGAAGGTCTAGAGAAGAAAGTTCCTTCCTGTACTCCTCTTTCTCCATCAGGTACTTGCTACTTCTCTTTGCACTGTGCTGCTACTGTGCTGCAGACATCCTCCACATAAAAGTGCTGTGTTGACTGTTTCTTAGCAGTCAGGTAAACCTGCCTTCTAAACTCCTCAGCATGTTGTTGCAAAGTCACGGGAAGAAAGTCAGTAGCTTTTCAGCTCATCCTGTAAGGAAAGGTTTTGGCTTTAACCACATTTACCAATACTACCTCTTGCAGCAACATTTAATTTTGATAAATTTGCATCTCCCACCTTAGCTGGTATATTTTACCTTCACACACACATTCCAGTCTCTTGACAGTTTACCACTGCCATTCCTGCTCTACTTAGGCAGTTAATAACCATAGTTATCTTATGACTATAGAGAGCCCTGTGCACCGAGCTCACATGCACAGCAGGTCAGTGGATACTCTGCTGTTGTGCATCCACAGAGCAGCTGCTCCCCTATTCTTTAAGATGGCACTGGAGTACTAAGAAATGGATGCACTACAAATCCTGAGACTGAGACTGGCTTCTGTACTTGCATCAGTTCTTGGGTGTCTCTAACTGGAAATTATGTCAAGGGAACAAAGTTGAGCCCTTCATCACTCATCACAACAACATGTGAGATTTTCTGTACGTTGCAAATATTAGCAAAAAGGTCACTATATCATCACTTACCTCCTTCAAACAGCTTTCCTAACAGCAGAATTCATTGAAAGTGTTGTTTCAGGTGTTACCCTTTCTCTGCATCCCAACAAGTTTCAGAATTTCCAGCTACACTCTCCTGCCAGCATCACCTACTTGTACTTGTGGTTTATTGTTTACTATTGAATTTGTAGTCCTATGTCCATCATGGACCTTCTGGTTCAGTGACTGTTCTGCAGTTCTGCCCAGGTGATGTCCAGTTATGAATTAAAATTACTTCAGGATCTTCTATTTTCCTCCTATTGGGTACAGAAATTAAAGTTTTCACATTAGAACTGGATGACTTTCATGGGAGCACTGACATAACTACCTACCTCTTCATGTCCCAGGGACTTCCTCACACAAATCTAAAGAATGAGTGTATTTTCTTATACATATCTGAAGAGTGGATGTATTTTCTTATACATATCTGAAGAGTGAGTGTATTGGTAAGGGAATGCTAAGTATATATTTTTAAATAAAATTTTTATTAAAATAAATTTTAAAAAATCTAAAGTCTTTATAAGCAGAATAAAAACTGATTCATATTTAACTGGGAGGGAAAGAAAACTGTGCAGTGCATTTAGTCATAACTAGAAAGAAAGTTCAAAAATATATTTGCGTGGAAGCTATGCAGTCAGATCAAAACCTATTCACAGAAAATACTAAGCAAAGAATTTTCACTGGTGAATATATTTCACTAATGAGTATCTAAGAAAGACTTCCACAGCCTAACCTGCTCTCCCTTGCATTTACTATTGAGAAATATTTTCTCTCTGTTGGGCTAAAGATCACAGTTGTCTTTAAATGTCTTAAGCTCAAGATTAATTCACCTCACACTTTTTGACATTTATCTCTGTCCTTAGTCAGGAAACTGCACAAACATCTGGAAAGGTACCTAATTTTATTTTTTTTCCAATGTCTTTATTTAACTTCTTCAATGATACCTGTTCAGTATTACATTCTTAAGGGTGTGGACATGCTGAAGTTATTTCTAGTTACACAGATCAGACTGTCTTGTAATTTCGTTGTGGTCCCTGTCATCTGCCCCTGTCAGCATTGCCCTTTGAAATGTACTTAAAAGTTTAGACATTACAAGGCAGATGCTATCTTGAAAATCTGAGTTTGCAATCACCTTGATTAAATGGATCCTAATCCAAAACTGGGGGTCCAACACCTTGAAAATACAAATAATAAACAGAATCTGCAAACTACGCTAGACCAAGAAGTTGGTTTGCAAAATATTATGAATTATATTAGTCAATTTGCTCTGGGAGATATTGCTTGCATAAAAGTTCCCTCATTGATCAGTACATATGAATCTCTCCCCACAAAAATCTGAGAATCACACCTGCTTCTGTCCACAGTATCGCAGAGACTACATGTGGGTGCTAATGTTATGCAGCAATACTTCACCCTGTGTGATCAAACTCATAACACTGCACTTTGCTCTGCCAGTTTTCCCCTTTGCAAGAGCATGTTCTTATGCTGTTTTTCACATTTGTTTGCTGAACTGCAGTCGTTATTATCCAGGTGTTTGCACTACCTTTACCAATCACCCAGTGCAAAACACTAGGACATTAACAAGCCCACAATGAAGAGATTCATTAGTTCTCTTCTGACAGAATCAATACGCTTGTTGCAGAGTAGCTCTTTTATAAAGACATGTAATCAAAGATCTAGAAACCTGAGCAGTGCCCACTCATGGTGCCTGCTGTTTCTTGATATATCCCTGCAGGTGTACTACAGCTTCCTGAAGTCAATGCACAGCACAAGACCTACTTCTTTAGGCTGAAGTGTATTCCCAACCACAACCTGTGCTTGTCCAACTGAAAATACTGGCACTGCACTGATCCTGTAACAAAACTTGACCTCCTAGGATGTTAGGTGAAGTGTTGCTGATATTTTTAAGGGGGAATTTGAAATTGAGACTGACTTGTAAAATGACTGTAGCAGAATACCTAGTAAGAGAGGTTCTTTTGTTGCCCTATTTTAGTTTCGGTTATCTTGATCTTCAGCCTCCCACTGCTTTTCAGTAAGGCAGAAAGTGGTATGTCACTCTGGTAAACTGTGGGAGAGAGAGGAAAAAGGGAGTTCACAGCTCCTCTACACAAGCTTATAAATACATTTATTCTTTATCAAACATTCCAGGGTTTTGCCATTCACCTCAAAGCCTTTCAGATACATACCTTTTTTTGAGCCTGATATTTTCAGGTGATACATCCTGGGGTTAAGAAACATCCTGGCTGTATCCAAATGAAAATGATAATTGAGGAACACCTATCATGACCACTAGAGGACAGTTTAACCTCACCCTATGAAAAACACTACCATGGGAGAAGTATTAGTTCTCCACATCCTCTCTGATTAGATTTGGGATTCTAGTGACTTATTTTCCTCCATTTGAAGCTTCATGGAGAAATAAGGCAATTCAAAGGAGAAACAACAAAAATAACATAACATACATGAAGAAACTAATTCAGAAATCATTGGAGATATCTCCATGGTGTACACAACACTCAGATGTACAGTGGTAAGTAGGTTCTGAGGGTACGGAGAAGAGAAGAGGGAAAAGTCAGTAGGATCTCTAGGGCTGGGGTAGTAAAAGGTAGGAAGAAGATGAGGGAGTGATTAATGAGAATTCAAAAGACTGCAGTTAGGAACAGAACTCCTGTCCTTTATCAGCATTCCAACTTCACAGTGGGAAGGCCCATTCTTCTCTCTGTTTTATAGGTACCAAAATCTATCTCCTACCTGGGGTCAACAGAGCAGCTAATTCCTTCCTGCAGACCCCACTGTTCCCAGCCCTCCTGGGCTGCTGTCTCAAGGCAGGTGTGTGTGAAGTCTGTGTGAGGGCCCAGCAGGGAGCAAGCAAAGGATGGGGATGTGTGGACCAGTTAGTCCTATTGCTGGTAGGATCAAACCCACAGAGTTGCTGCAGAAACCTTAGGAGAGGTCACATGCCTTCAGTAAAAATCACCCCCTCAGTTCCACAGATTCCTGACCTCAGTATGAGTAACAGCAGAGCAGAATACCATCTGCTCCAGTGGTTGCTCTTTTCAGAAAATTGGTCATTATATTCCAGACAAAATAAACATCTGAAGTCAACATTATTCAAATTTCCTACTTTTCTCCCTTGTGTGTCCCTCACCTGTAAGGCAGAAAGTTATACGGTTTTTGACAGGCTGGGATCCTTTTATGGGATCCACTGGCATCACATGAGAGTTGATATCAAGCTTAAGCTTCGTCTTTTAACTTGGGTAGGGAAAAAGGAAATGGGTGAGAGATCGCTGCATATCAGCCCAGTGGGTATTTGTGATCAAAACCTGATGGAAAACTTAACGGAGGAATCATGCAGTGGTCACTTTCTACTTCCATGAAGGACTAAGCTGGGAAGGGCCTTGTGAATTAAGGAGAGTTGATGCCGGCCCTGCCTTTTAAATGCGTGACCTGTGCATTACCACACTGCTATTACCCAACTCTGTGGGGCCTTTCTTTCTTGAAGAAATCCTATAAAAGTGGCTAAGAATTTGTGATCACAGGGAAATAGGCATACACATCTGTCAGGAATATTTATTTCACCAGCCTTTTGACTCTTCCCCTGCACCTTTATGGCTTTCTCACGATGAGAACCAGGGACCAAATACTTTTTAAAAGTTTGCATCCCATCATCACACACCTTAATTCCCTTCATATTTCTCATAACTACTTCATAACCTCAGTTCACCCCACTCCTTTCTGCAAGCACTCAGAGCTCTTAGTACTGAAATGCTGATAAAATGTTGAATGCTGCCAAAAAAGGGCTCCTGTATCATCACATTACAGACACACTGCAGATGTCTGGGGATGTGCACACAAGGCTATATGATGTGGAAAGCTGTTTTTCCAAACAGAAAGCAAACAGATGTCTGGGCATGGACTTGTGTGATCCATCATGCTCCTTGGCATACTGTTTCAGGAAAGGGAAGTAGGTGGGTGTGAGGTCCCAGCAAAGAACAGGGACATCTGGGCTAGTTAATCCTGATGCTGGTAGGACCAGCATAGAACTGCAGTAGGAACCTTAGGAGAGGTTATTGAAGGTGGCTTATAGATGAATGACTGTAGTGGCATGTGTTTTAGGAGTATTTATCACTGGCTGCATCCAGGGCAGCTCCCTCTTTCCAGCCCCAGGACCTCCATTTCAGGGAAGCAACTCTCTAATCCTACTTAAAAAAAAAAAACAAAAGCGAAACAACAAAACCAAAAACCAGCTTTTATAATCATAAGCAAATTTCTTCACCTCTAAAAGCCTCACTTTTCCTTTTGGTAAAAGGAAATGACACTGACCTACTTTGTGAAGTGCAATGCCATCTACTTTTGATAGACACTGTGTAAAACCTAAGTATTACTTTTATCATCAAAGCACAGCCACCTCTGAGCCTGACACAGAAAGCTGTGAAAACTGCAAATTTATATAAGAGTTTATTTTAAGAGAATAGAAAGTGAAAATTGTACCATCAAACAGAAACTGCCAACCTGAGTTTAGATGGGTGAGCTGTCCTTCAACACTGCCATTTGCACCATGCCACTGAAGTGTGTATAATATCCTTACAGAGGATAATACTGAGCTTTTAAGGGACAGAATTTTAATGTCATTTGGTATTTGATTTCAGATGTCCTTTAGCAGCAAATAAACCACTGTCTTTTGTCTATTTACTAGGTAATGCTTTCCAGAGGACACTCGTATTTGTTTGCTTGTTTGTTTTCCCATGGTCTCCTCACTTCACTCTGACCAGTGCCCAGCAGTGGTTTAGCTGTACAAGTTGATGAGCTCATGCCCTAAAGCATACAGATTACTGAAGACTCATCTGCTGAAAATCTACAAACACTGCCACGTGTATGTGGGAGTGGGAGGGTGGATTAAAAAAAAAACTAGGAAAAACTCTGCAAAATTCGAAATAGCATTGAGATTTTGGTTGTTCATCATCTGCTTTCACTTATTATTTCAAGCTCTATTGCACTAGCTGAAAGTAAAAAATTATTTCCTTCTTATGTCTGTAACCATTCCCCAGGACACAGAAAATCACTTAGTTGACCACATGACAATGAAAGAGAACTTAAGGGAACTAAAATACAGTAGGACAACTTTGTCTTCAAAGACATGTCTTTGTCATTCTTAGTTATTATTCCAGCTATATATATGCTCTCCTTGTTTTACTCCTCACATACCATTAAAAGAAGAAAAACCGTTTCAGAAATTAACAAGTTACTTATGGGGGTAAAGATGAGAGAAAGTTTGTAAAAATTTCCATGGCAGTTTTTCAGCTTACAACCAGATTCCATGCACATTATTCATCACATAAAGGGGGCAAATTTGAAGTCCCATCCAGTCCAACAGATGATCTCTTAAATGTTTTTAATGAAGGAGGATTGTATTTCTCATGCCCTGGCTAAAGATCAAAAGAAAACTATTAAGGCGGGAAGTGGACACCAAAACTTTTTTTGATGCCAGCTCTTTTTCCCCCCCTTTTTCAGACTTTCATCCAAAACATACTTAATTTGGCAGCCTACACAGGGGGCTGTGAAATCATAAAGAGTTACTGTCCAATTCTTACCTCTGTAGGACGGTGGACCAAATCTAATCCTTGCAAATCACAGCTCTTTTGATCAAAACTGTTTCACCAAGCTAGACACTTTTTTTGTTCCTACTCCTCTGTTTCTGTGAGTCTGGAAGGGCTCAGAAGAGTTTTTGAGGCAATTTTCTTACCTGTTTTTTATCCACATAAAGAAAGAAGAAAGGTAGGGGATTACTGGGAGGGAGGAGGTGGGAATAATTTGTGCTGAAGAAAGACTGAGTGAATGGCACAAGGGATGTTGCTTTATGCTTCTGGCTCAAATCTGAGGTGACTGATGATTCCTTACTGCTTTATTGTTGTAATGTCTAGGGACTAATCAAGAGGGATAAAGATTTAGTAATTACCATATAAAGAGAGAAATATAGACAGTCCTTGACCTAAAGAATTTATAATATAAACAGACATACTAACATGACAGGACAGAATATTATCAGTCATGTTGAAAAGCATATGCAATTGAGGCAGCATATTTAATGCTTTTATGCCCAGTCACTCCTCACTTTCCTGGATCAAAGCTAAGATTTTTAAAAAGGATATGAGATACACAAATGCATTTAGGAAGCTCACCTTAAATTGCTAACTCTGATAATTTCCATTTCTGTTCCAACATTCTGCAGAAACAAACGATGCCTCTTATGTCATCAAACTTAATAGTGTGTTTTCCGTTTAAGGATCAAAGCAAAAATAACAACATAAGTGGTGATAATGATTTTTATTGGGCAGGCATCAAGGCAGTTAAGTTAAAGGTATGTAAGTCTCACTGTATTCCTACTGCAAGGAAAGTAGGCAGCAGACAGAATTTAAGGAGTGAGAGGTGGGACAGGAATTATCTACACATACACAATAACTTGGGATTAAATCGGTAGGACAGAATTCAGGGTCTGTCCTGTCAGCTTGAACAAGACTGAACAACAGACTGCATCTAGTCAGAAATCTTGTAATTGCAGGTACACTGAGACAGAACAGAAATTCATGTGTAAATTTAAGTAGACTAATTCCTGCACTAGTAATCCACCGATCTTTGAGGGTGTAAAGTTCTCTCTTCGGAATTGTGTTGAGGTACAGGCATTGATTTAGGATAGGGAAGACTATGCAGAAGTTTTGAATGTGGTGATAACTAGTGGATTTCAGTTCCAGGAGATTTATGGCACTTTTTTGGCATGATATGCAAATTTTAATACTCTGATGTCAAATTTTAGTCACTGTAATCTGCTAGGTTTTAAGAGATGATGCTGTAATGCACGTATGCATTGCATTCCCCTTTGATCTGCCATAAAAAACCCCATGTGCCAGTAATGTGAGAATTTGATCTCACAGGAGAATTGGAGGGCAGATTAGTTAAAACCTAAAACAAGTAAATAATGTTCTCTGGGGAATCATATCTGGCAGTTTACTAAGGAAATTCAAAAGTATAAATGTTTACAATATGAGGTACACAGATTTCTCATAATATTTTAGCTTAGTCCAATTTTGAATACGTGCTGTTTAGCTTAAGTTTAATCCATTTGTTTTTGAAATTTGATTCATACTCTACACATAAACTTCATTATTTGTTCATCCTTTCTGTGCAAATCCCTGCTCCATTATTTTTCCAGGGTTTGTCTTCTATTGGAAATTTCATGTGCTCCTAAATTTAACCAAAAAATTGCCTTGATAAAAAGCTCCACATAAAAAAAATAGACTCCTAAATTGATATTTACAAATCAGATTTGTACTGTATATATACTGTATGTATTTATAAATGTATGTATGTAACATTGCTACTATTTAACTACATTACTGGCAAATTTAGAGGTCCTAGTGAAAACCTGGGATAGAAGCCTCTTTCCTGTAGAGTTTACAATCTGAATAGTCAAAATGAGCACAGTGTGGAAGGAAATAACTTCAAGTCTTCATGACAGAGGTATAGTTTCAATCCATCTTACCTCATGCCTTTCATGCATCTCAAAAGGAACTTGCAAATTAAATAACACAGTGAGTTTTATACCCACTGTTTAAAAAAAACAAACAAACAACCAAACCAAAATATATTGTAATTGGCAGGACCAAAAGAATGAAACCATTGTCAGCACAGACTGACCCATCTGCATTAGGAGTAGGGAGGAGGATGCACCACCCTAGGGGCACATTGTGACCTTACTCCTTGATTCACTGGAAGCTGGAAATTGATGGCCCAGGATCAGGTCCTCAAAATACCATTGGTATTGGTAACAACTGGAGTGATAGTGTGGTGCTCTAGTCTTACACTGGAGGCAAGAGAGCAAACAGATACAAGGTAGGCAGTACTCTCATGGGAGAGAGCGTAGTCACCTCTGGGGCTTTTTCAAAGCAGACTGTTTTATTCCTGCTCCCTGCAATATAATTATGAACCTTAGTGCCTCTGAAACTGTTGAAAAAAACACTTTTTACCAGCTTCCCAGAGAAATATCCAATGCCAGTCACAGATGTAACTGCATTCCAGGGTCACAGTTGCATCAGTCTCACCCAGTCTAGTCTCTATAAACTTGGTACAGCTACCCAAGAGATGTATGGACAACTCTGCCTTGAAAGCTCAGTCCTCCAAGATTTGACTCAGTCCTAAATCTGAAGTCCAAGCATATCACTGAAGTAGCAATAGTTAAACTAGGCATTAGGGAAGTCAGAAATATATCTTTGTCCTGGCCTCATTTTATTTGAAGTAATATAACTGTTTTATTGGACAGATCCCTAGATTGTTGCCAAGGAATTGAAATAAGATCTTGTTATCCACTGAAGCCTCAGAGGCCCAGGAATACAAACAAAACTTGTGATTCTTCTACAGATAGGGGACTCCTTTGCTTTCAGCAATCTATCACCTTTCGAGCAGATCTCGGGAGCTATCTGAAAAAATGGATTGTGAACGAAAGCACAGTCAGACAAGAGGAATTACTCTTACAGGGCTGCATTATGATCAGCAGTCAAGTAGCTCCAAGGTGTGAATTTCAGGTTTAAAGCAAAGATCTGACTGTCTGCAGCCTTGCTTGGAGGGGCAATGATACCTCTCACTTTGTGGTGCACCTCTACATAAGCAAAGTAGCTCCCACTATAGGAGGCTCCTCATGTGTGACTGTAGCCAGAAGGCACTTAGGCCACAGTGATAGCAGCCAATCTAACAGTCCTATTTAGTGAATTACATTCTTAGACACTGTCTTTACTTATTCAAATGGCTTAATAGACTCAGGTTTGAGAGCATTTGCAGAAGCTTGTAATGTGTGTGGACACAGGACATAGCACATTGTTCCCATCCTGTTTCTGACATTTTGCTTTGTTCCTGTAAAAATAATTCTAGGGCTGTTTACAGCAGGAGTGTAAAGGAAAGACCTCAATAGCAAGGTTAGGAATGAACTCTCCTGTGGCAAGAGAAAACTACTGTGTAGTCATACCACTGACCTGAGAACTAAAGTCAACAGAAACTTGCATCTGACAGGAAAATGGAAACAAATGAAGAGTTAGGAACATGCAGCACATGAACAATGGTTTTGAGAGGAAGAGAGATATATCTAATGTTAAAACTCCTCTTGGGAGCCAATTCAGAACATGGCTCCAAATTTCCTATCTGGACTGAGCCAAATCCAATACAGACCTTTGTGTTCTAGGTCACGCCTTTTGTGCTTTCAATACACAGACTGAAAAAGGGGAGGCAAACTGGTTGACTCTGTTCACCAGGAATCCCCAGCTACTGGAGATTTTTTTTCCTTTATCCAGTTATATCCCATGCCAATAGGTGGCCCAAGGCTGAAGGAAAACAAGAACAGGAAAGCTGTTATGGAGGCTTTGAAACCAACCATAGCGGTGTGTACAGCACAGACTCCTTTGGATTTCTGCCAGGTACAGTCCAGGCAACCTGGAGGCTGTGGGCCAAGATGTACAATGCAGGACTGTGGTGGTTTAGGACCTGAGGCACAGGAATATTGTGAGGTTCAAAGGGATCAAGGAAGAAAAAAAGCACACAGAGCACAAAGGACTATCTTTCTGTAGCTGTGAGTTCTAGACCCACAAGTTGCTGCCTTGTCTCAGGCTGTAACCTGGAGGCATAATCAGCGCTAATCTGTTTGTTTTCATCTCCTCCTGGGAGCCATTATACAATATTAACAAAATAAATCAATTTTAAATAACTGATTGTGTAAGCTTACAACAGAATAGTTGTTTCTGGCATACCTCAGGGACATTGCACAGCCCTCCACCATTATGAGGGAATGAATGGGCCTTAGCTGTACTGCAATAGAGTAATTTGTTTTAATAATGTCTGAATATACACTGAGGTAATATTTGTGCAATCCCTGATAGAGTTCTTAGGGCAGAAACTCACATATTAAGAGAACAGTGTTTATTTACATTTAAAGACCAGTTACAGACAGAAAAGAGGCTCTAAAAATGACACCAGAAAGATCATATTTACTCTCTCCCTGTAGTTTCAGTTCAGACTTGCCTGGTGCACAAGTCAAAGGTGTTTTCTTTCAAATGACAGTTACAGAAACTTCACATGGGATTTGAAAGGCATCTGCTTTTTATCCCCCTACGCACAGTGGAGAGTCTGCAACTGTATTTAACTGAAGAGCTGGTGGCAAGGAGAGACTCCAAATGCCCAGACTCTTTTAGTCCTTCACAAGAGTCAGTCCTCCTCCTTTTAGGAAAGGTACATTTTGGTTGGTGGTAAATGAAACTCATATACATAATTGAAGCACTACAGAAAAAGCACCATTTTCAGGTTGGGAGTGTGGTTTTTTGACTATTCTCTAATGTTAATGCCTTCCCCCACTAAAAACAGCAGGATGATTGAGACGGGAAGATCATACTATAGTCTTCAGGAAAGCCTTCCTGGGGAAGATTAGATAGAGACATGTTGGTGTCTTAAAGAAGGTTAAAACCCAAATATTGCATGTCTGTAAATTTTGACTCTTCACAAGTATCCCAGAATTGGTATCTCCATATAGTCCAATGCAAAATTGTTTTGAAGACATTTCCTATGCTAACTTGTTTCTGCAAAGATTGTACCTGTTCCTTTTTAATTTACAACAGCTCCTAGGAATGTTTAGTTCTTACTCCGAGAACAACTGTTTTTCAAAGAACAGATGTAATCTTATTCACGACACACAAAAATCAATTGCTGGAGGCCAAGATTTAAAGGCCCAAGTTCTCTGTTAATAGTCAGCTATTCACAGTCATTCGGTAAAGGCTAACCTGTATTTAATTCTGGCAGAACATCTTGTTTGGCCACACAAATCAAGAAATCAAAATCAAATGGAAAAAAAGACCAGTCGCTGAGTTTTATACAGTACATTTATATTTTTTGGAGGGAACACTGACAATTGCTTTCTGTTCTCCAGGCTATCTGCTTACCAGACTACTTTTTTCTTGGTGTAGGGATTCACCACAATTTTTGTTGGAGCAGTTCATTGCATCATAAAGGTAGGTCTGCTGCTCCTGGATTGCTGCTTCAGCACTGGTGGAGCTTGTGAGAGTGCTGCAAAAGCATGATGCTGAAGATAAGATTGAGATGGAATTTCCAGGCTCAGCATGGCAATCAGTTATAGCTGTCTCCCTCTTTCCAAACAACAATATCCCTTCTGGGCAGCAGTTACTGATGTTTGACTGTGACTCAGAAGCAAATCTTTGCAAGCTTTGGAAAGTTTGAATGTAATCATTTGGCAGCCTCGCAGTTATCTCAAGTGAACAAAAATGTTTTTCATCTGTTAGGAACTATATTCAACTCAAGGCAGCTGAAACATCATTCCAACACTTCAGAAACCTGTATGCTCTCCCTTCAGTATTTTGTTGTGTCAGACTCAGGATTAAACTCTCTCTGGAATCTGCTTAACAAAGGGAATAAAACTCAAATGCCTGATACTGCTGTAGAACTCCATTTCATTGGGAGTGGCAGTCTTGTGTTTCATTTGCACCTGACACACTCTAATAAGATCACCTAATACCAATAAAAATTCTTCTTGAGGAAGGAATACAGGCAACAAGAGTAAAACCCTTTGCTGGGTGTAATTTTGAAGAAGAGGAAAATTGTTCTACTTGTAACAGAAGCTCCATGACAATCCACATGATACAGCAGTTTCAATAATTCACACTGACCAGAAGATAAAGGCCAAAAGAGGGTTTTGAAAAGAGTATTCATTACATAAAAGTACAGAAGAACATAAACCAAGTTTGCTTCTTTGAGAAAGGAACTTTCGTAATGCTTGATAAGTTATTATAATACATTAAATGTACAGTAAAGATTCTTTACTTCCTAAAATCAACAAAGTCATAATAGGAAATCTCATCAGAAGACCATGAGCCTGATTCATACAAAGATCTTTATGTTTACTTCCTAATTCAGGAGTATTTCAATGTGCTTACAGTGGATCACAGGCATCAAATACATTTCTGCACTGTCATTAGATCTCTCAGTAAATACATGCTATAAAAATGAACATCAGTGGTTTGGGATACTGTTGAATATTTTTCAGTTGTTTTTCATGTCCTTACATCCGTTCATGGACAAACCCACAGTATTCTCACTAAGCAGATTAGTACGCAAAGTCCTGTTTTTACGTTAGGATGGAAAAGAGTTGATTCTTACATCACTGCTGAAACCTGTCACTGAATTTGCTCCTGTGGAGGCAGTGAAACAGAACCATTTTCATGATAGGCAGAAGCATCAAAATTGCTAGGGAGCTCCTGAAGACAAACTCTGACATACTCCACTTATTTTCTGCCAAAGAGCAGCTCAACACCCAAGACAACAACATGACCATTATCAGTCATCCATTATGTTTCAGACTAAATACCTTTAAAATTGCAGTCTGCTCCAAGTTGCTTTCTTTAAAGGTCCTCCAGGGAAATGTGGATTGCTGTATCTTAGGGCAGCTTTCTGGTAATGCACAGAGGAAGTTCCTCAAAACATATTTAAAAGTACAACTGTAGATTAGATACATTTCTTCTAATGAAAGGCACGGAAGCAGTGAGCAGCACCAGTCCAAAGGGGATAGGGCTAATTGAGGGAGATTTTTAGTATGCTTTAGTCAAAATTATATGTTCAAGGTCCTACTAACATAGCAGGTCTGAGTTTGACAACACTGTGAGAGCTAAAAAATCCCTTTAATGCAGCTGCTTTAGTACAACATTATTTATGTCAGATTTTCTTTGACAGCAGTTAAATTCCGGCTAGGCTTGCTTAAGGATGTGTGTGTCTTCTTCTAAGACAAAAGTAAGTTAAGGAGCATAAATATACAGCCTTTAGCTGTTTTTCACAAAACTTAAGCAATGTTTATTATTGTGACATTAGTAAATCAACATTCAGAGTCCGAGCCAAAGATCACTAAAGTAAATGGAGGCTTTTTGGCTGACTTCAAAGGGCAAATGAGCTATCATGTACTGTGGATATTTTGTTAGCATTATAGGCATAAGATATAAAGACTTGCCTATGATCTGCATAAGCACTTTCAAGATGCTCTTCCAGGAAGAACAGTGGATTCCAGAAGAATCGAAAGAGCGATTGGAAAGAGAAAGTAACACCCTTATAATTTTCGTGTGTGGAAAAAAAATTGTGTTTCATTCATTGATGACAAAAAGCAGAGTTACAGCAGACTGTGCTCTGGTTGAACCAAACTGATTTTAGAGAGAATCTGCTCTTTCCCTCCTTCTAAAATTACATATAAATCTATCCCTCTTCACTAGAAGAACAGAGGACTGATAGAATTCATGGTTCACTGCAACCAGTTAGAACATGCTTTTCTTATTTTTTTTTTAAGTCAATCAATGTATTTTACATTTTCTGTCCTAAATTAGAAGCCTCGGAATGGGGGTTTGGGTTTTGATTTTTGGGGTTTTTTTCTTTGTTTTTGGCTAAAACTACTTTTGTGGTTTATTCATTGTTAGTTTTCACAGTCTGCTCTGGTCTTGAGAGATTCAGCATGGAGATTCTCCAACTTATTTTTTACAGACCATGCATTGTTGTGAACAATTCCCAGGACAAAAGATTTTAGTCTAATGCTGTTTATGAAATGTCAGTGGGCTGACTTTTTCCTATGCTTTCTTCCCTCCCTGTTGCCTTAGGTTGAAGCACATTTCATTTGACGGTAAGCAGGAAATGAGTCACTCTCAGCAACTGAACCCTCAGGTACTAATCAGGTCCTAGCAATATCCAGCAATTAGAATGCTACAGGTCAGCCTAAGCCACAGAATTCACAACAGGATCCAAAACTTCACCAGTGTTTAGGTTCACAGGAACTGGAGATTTTCTTTAAGCTCAATTTGATTCACACAAGGCAAAACCACATTGTATTTCATGACAATATTTTATGTAGCTGGTGCTTGTGTGCATGTTCGACAATGAAATACAAGGACTTTGCTGGCTGCAAGGACCAGCAGCCATGTGCATCAAAGCCAGAGGAGAGTCTCAGAGACAAATGGTATATTTAGTACTATGTAGAGAATACTATAGTTGCCTTCCACTTGGTCTTCTCCCTGAACATGTTTAAAGACAATAGTGACACAATATATCTACAGAAATGCACTGAGACTTATGAGGAGGAAAATGTACAGAAGCAAAACCCAGTGACAACAAGCCATACAAAGCAAAAAAACCAATGAAAAGTGTGGGTTCATAATTAAAAAAAAAAAGAAAAATGTCTGCTTGAAGAAACACTGAAGATTTCTGGTTTGCTATCAAATTAGAAATTTATTGAAATAGTTAGAAAACTAGATGTGTTCTAGAGACAATGCATTAGTGTATAAAACACTTGTTGCAGTAGGGCTGTGATTCTGTATTTCTGAGAGAAATATTAGTAGAAATATCAATAATAATAATAAAAGTTCAAAGCACATGCCGTTAGCTAAACTGGAGGCATCCATGTGTAATACTACAGTACAGTCAGGAAACCACAGAACCAAATATAATGTTGGAATGTTGGAGATGAAAGGACAAAGAACACAGGATGAGCGTAGAGTCTGTGTTAGGAAACACTACTCTGAATATAAAAACTTTAGGAGAGGAAATAAAATCTCCCTCAAAACCTGGTTATTTGTAGAAAAGCAACAAAGTAAACTGACAAAGGTTTGCCCCTGTGAAAAGTCCAAGGTGCCACATAGCTTTCTACTGCTCTTTTTGCAAGAACAGGTTTTACTTCACGTGAGACTGGAGTGTGGACTTCCCTGTTTCCTGGTAAGCAAGTTCACACATCTGTCCCCACCCGTCATGGGGTGAGGTATAGTCTGCAACAGCCACCACTAGCATGAGTATTGTCTCAACAGAATATTTCTTAGTGGTAATGTATGGGAAGGGATAGAAAAGGTCCAGCTGAGTTTACAGAAAGATCAGTATTTACCTCATCAATTTGCTTATCTGGATTTAGAAAAGAGTGAATTGAATGGGGCTCTTAAAATCTGCCTTAAAGCTCAACTGAGTCCTTTGAACAAAGTCATTAGACACAAAGTCACTAAAGAACAATTTGTCAAAGTCTGATAACTAACAATATGAGCTGATAGTAACCTTAAACCACAGGTACCTTAACCACCCAAAGCCTAGGAAAATGAGAAGCAATTGAGAAACCTCAAACACATCAGCAACAGGGCTTCATTAGGTACACATTTATAGCACAAGGGCATGCATACTTCTCTGTGGATTGAAGTGGGAGAAGAAGCTGTGCAAGTGAGAGGAAAGAAGAAAAACAAAATTCAGGATAGAACTAGAAGCACTGGGAACTCTGAGAAAAAGTCTAGAAAGGCAGCTTTTACCATGCTGTCTCTGAAATGCTAAGAACTGAAAACAAAGACACCTTGACACCTACTGTATTTAGGGGAATATATCCCTGGTTTTGCATACTTTGTAAATATGCAAGATGACATCAAAGGTCTATAATCTGCTTTTGTGTCATTAGGCAGGATAATGCTCTCTTCAGAAACAATGGTGTTTTTCACAGTCAAATCTTACACATCTAAGTTCCCTGCAAAAAGCTGGATGTTGTAACAACCCCCTTGCAGGGTTCCACTGAAGATTTTCCTCTTTCAGGTTTCAAAAAACATGGTAGAATTAAAACTCTTAGTAGAGTTTGGGTACTCAGTGAGAGCTGCAGCTCTGCAGAATCAACCCCATGAAACATGGAAATTGTGCCAGACTGCAGGTGCAAAGTCAATGGGTTCCTTCCTTGAAAAAGCAGGTCCAGCAGGTTCTGCATTCAAAAGTATTCAGCGATTTTAGACTTAAAGCCAAGTTCTCAGCCCTAAGGCAAAACTCATCATCACTGTCATATCTGTGCTTCATTTCTATGGAGCTCTGCCAATGCAAACGGGAGCTGAAGCTGAGCTACACCAGACATGGTGTCATGGCTAATACTGGGCTGGGCTGTGGCAGTTCAGAGTTCTGGGCCACCATCTGACATACAAATTGATGAGTGAGTGGAACTCAACATAGCAAAAATCTTTGCTGGACTCTCAGCTTTGAGTGTTCAGTTAGCTGTTGGAGAGGATGATGGAGCAGTTCAAGGGACACATATCTCTCTAAATTTGCAGAAAACACCTTGATATCTGCACTTGTGTTCTCACAGATCTTGCTATTGAGTTCTGATATACCTCCATATTTTGTGCATCAAAAGTTTTAAAGACCAAAATCAGCTTCTTTTTCAGATTCACTCTTTCCTAAGATTCAATGAAAAAATTCGGATTTTTAAAAATTTTTATTATGAAAGATACATAAAACAAACTCAGATTATTTCATAGCTAACCACTTGTAAAGATGTTAAGATATGCAGAAGCATAAAAGGATTAAGGAAGCTTGCTGGGATTCTAGTGTGAGTACACAAACATGGCCTTGCAAGGGAAAAATACTATTTTGAGCATTGTTTTACTGCTGCTACAGTCCTGCTCTTGTTGCATTACTGATCAAATTGGCAGCACAAATGATTCTGCCACCTATCCAGCAACAGATTTAATGAAACTGAGATGTTACACTGAGTCATGGTTCTTCTGTTTGTAGCTTTAAAAGGCAGAGGTCTTATTAAAGCCCAGGATAAACAAACATGTCAGGAAGTCAGAGGAGAGACCTCTGAGTCTTCACTAGGGAAGAAATAACAAAAATAATCTCCTTGTGCTTAGAAGGGAAACCAGGGGCCCACACTTTACAACCAGTTCACTACAGACTTTTGGAGGGAATTGACTTTCCAGTAAAGGAATGAACCAGTTTCCAGACAGGCTCACCTTCCTCAATGGCTGGGGATTGACAATACATCTGTATTAATAGTGCTGGGAACTGCGAGTGTGATGTGAAATATTTATGGTGTTATTGCAAGTGCTACATACTTATAAACTGCAAATTCCTGTAACTTTCACTGTAAGACTGTTCTCCACACAGCAGAGGCTCACAAAGCCTACATGCTTCAAGGGATACAGTTTAGGCTCCAGAAAAGCAGCTTTCTGTCCTGGAGACAGATAAAAGCATTGGTAAGATTGTGTCAATATTCTTTTCTTATGAACTTAATGCTTGTTTGAGAGTTCTAGAAATGAAGTTCCTATCAGGAAAAATGTAGTCTTTCTCATGTCCTCTTCTTCAGCCCTTTCCTGATGCACAGGAATTTTAGTAAGGGCATAAAAGATACTACGAGACGGAAACTGTCTTAGTCTACTCTGCTGGAAATTGGAGTCTACTGCTGTGTTGATTTCTTTAGCATGACAACAACTGTTCTGCAACAAGCCTTCCTCTCCCAGTTATATCAGGACATGTAGAACAGAATAGTTTCTGTGAAATGAAAATAAATCACTGAAGAGAACAGACAAATTCCCTGGCTGAAATGGTTCTCAGTGAAAAATTAGCACATCTCAAAAATTGTAAGTTAGAGCTAGTGAAGTCTTCTTTAGCATACCACAGTGATCTCCATCCCACCCTCTCAAGTCTGTCTCCTTCAGGTTTGATATTCACTTATATCCATTAAGGCTCTTATTCCTATTACAGCTGGGATAGAGTGAACCACTTCAGCTGAATTTCAACCTTTTCCTCTAAACTCTGGGATGTGAAGACATGGGTCATATATGTATTATTAGAAAAAACAAAGCCAGGTCTCGGGAACATGAGGAAGATACCCAGTGTCCTGACAGATTTCTACTGTGCAGCTACCAAAGGCAGTGAGTAGAGCAACTCCAGTCTCATTCCCTCTGCCTGAGTGTGTGGTGGCCCCAACCCATCGTTGGTTTTTCCAAAGATTGCACATTTCACTGGGAGTGCCCTGCTTACACCTATTAGGCTCACCTTGTTACAGAGAAAGTGCCAAGGGATAAACTCTCAAATTCACTTCCCAGTTCTCTACCTATTTCAGAGCCCTACAAATCTTGGAATCAATAGTTTGTGCAATCATTTGTTTCTCTCACAGCTCACTGTGCAACAGCCCCTTATGCCAGCCCTGAGAGACAGAAGAAGAAAAGGTTGGAGCTATGGGCCCAGCAAACCCCTGAGTTTAAGACATGGGGAAAGCTTGAGAGATACTTACAATTCTGAAAGCTGGAATTCAGTGTGAGCATTTGGAATCTAATTGATGAGCTCCTGGTGCAAGAATCTACCTTATTTTTACTCTGTATAGAATGATGAGTGTTTTCACATCTACAGACATTTTACTTACTATGACAATAAAACCTTCAGAATCTGCTGTTAAGTACTCTGTGATTTACACAGAAGATGGATGAATGAAGTTATAGTGTCTGCACCATTCCTGCACTAAACATCCATGGTAAAATGCACACACAAGCATTTCACACCCATTGAAGCCAATAAACTGAATTTCCTCAGCACCTCCCTCCATCCTCCATATCAGTGTTTACAACTTCTGCTTCTGTACTTAGACCATTTAGAGTACCTAAATTTTCATTTCATAGGATCTGCTGATTTTTTTTCTACCAGCAGCTAGAAAGGATTTACCGCATTAATGACAGGACTTTGAATGACAGGTTTCTATTTTATTTCTGGATTTATTTTCCTTCCAATGAAGCCAGATTCTGAGCTGGTGCAAGCTGTAAACGCAGCAGTGCATATATAGTCCAGGAGAGAGCAGATAAGTCTGGTGAGCATGTTAGTTGTGCACTCATGACTCATGTGCTCATAGATAAATGTACTGGGAGACCACAGCCTCACACACCCTTATTTACCAGAGCTGACTGCATTCACTGAGACCTGTCTATTCCAAGAGCTTTCAGCAGTAGGATCATTTTAGTCCTCCTACTTGCTGACCACAACTAAAGACAGCTAAATTTTCTAAATATATCAATGCTTGCAACATAATTAGCCAGAAGATGTTTTTATACTGGCAATTATTCATGGTGGGTTTCATTGTGACAGGTAAATGATGAAGCATTTTCTATGGACTCACCATTGCTGGGTAACAAACACCTACTTTGCTACAGCGGCTAGGACTGGTCTCTGCAGATGAAAGAAGAAAAGCTCATTTGTGCTCAGTCACATCAAGAGACCTGAGAGGAGAGGCAGCACCAGGGGCTGCTCCAGAAACCACCCAGAGATGTGCTGACTGCCAGGTCTAAGGTTATAAAAAGCATCCTAAAGTCTAACCTCTGTTGGTGAGGAAATTTATTTCCAAGTGTAACATAGATTCATTATAGTACTTTGCTTCATCAAATGCCATGCAGCAGGTAGACATAGGTCAGGGATCAGAAGGAAAGCTCTCAGAAAATAACCAAAATACTTCTAAGTGAAAAAGTCCACAGTGGATTGTTTTCCCTTTTTCTGTCCCCAGTCCTGTTTGTCATGGTTTGGGCTCACAGTTCATCTCCCAGAAAAACTTGGAAAACCTTTCACCAACACCTCTTCTCAAATCACAATGATTTTCCTCAGTATAATGCCTGCTTTTTATTTTGGTGGGGGGTTTGTTTGGTTTTTTAATTTCTGGCTAAATAAAAAGAATTTCAGAACTGGAAGGCAGTTCATTTCTACATAACTGAGAAGTTGAGATTTATTTGATGTGATCTCCAAGTGTAGTGTAGAGGGAAAACAGGATACTGTATCTGGCAGCAAATATGTGGCAATCACACAAAGTAAACTCTTGATATATCTGTAAACTCTTTGTTGGCTTATCCCTGATTCAATTTAAGGCTCTGGAAAAAGCTACCAAACCTCTTCATGTGAAGTGTGAGATGGAACTTATTAGTCATGGCAATTTGCTTCTTATGGGATGCTGGCAGTCAGAGAGCACGGTGTGCCGACAAAAACAAACCTAGAGGTGCATGTCCTGAGTCTCTTAGCCCTCCCTGGAGCAACTAGTGAGAAGAGGGTGCCAGGTTAGTTTAATGCACAGAAGTTAGACTTATGAAGAAAAACTGGAGAAGTTTGACTTACAAAGTTTTAGGGTTTAGCTTTTGACAAACTTTTTGGCTTTTGTTCTTTTCAGCCCTCAGTACACAATCAAATGCATTTGCCTTAAACCCATTAAATCAGAGGGATCAGAAGGCTGGTTGCAGATTGTTAAGGGGATGTAATTCTAGCATGATACAGGCAGAACACAAGAGGTACTTTCAATCTCTTCTCCAGGCATAATTTTTCTGGTAGTTTTTTCTTATGTAGTTCTCATATGACAAGACACTATTTACTGAGAAAAATGGCCTCATCTATGCCTATTTGTATTTTCAAAAATCACAGTGTCCACTCTGTTCCTCCTAGTTCCTCCTAGTTCATTTGAGATAGGTGAAAAAAACCCCTCTTATTTCAGGCAGACAGGACACATACAAACACAATATGTGTTCAAGATACTTGCATATCCCATTAGTTTTTAGCCGAGGTGACAGATTTCAGGTTGTTTGGCAGGCTTGAAAAAAGCAGCAGGATGAACCAGAAGTTCCCTCCTCACTCAAATACCTGGAGCCTCACCTGTATCCCAGATGAAGTGCCCACACCTCCTGGCTACAGGGCAGTTTGGATTAATTTGGATCTGCCAGGACTGTGTGAGATGGGAAAAGCAAACGGGACCCTGGCTGTGTACAGCCCTTGGGTCCCACTCCAGTGGTTTGCTTGGAGGAAGAGGAAGGGAATCACTAGAAAAATTTGTGGGGAGCAGCGAAGAGGAGGAAGAGGGGGGGAAGGAGCCCACAGTGGGAATATTGAAATGAATGCATGAGAGCTGTACTGCGCAGCTGAAAAGAAGGACTGAACGGAGAGCCCAAGCTCTCTCCCCCACTTCAGGAGAGCTCAACTCACCTGCTCTTCCCTCAACAGGGGCTGCAGGGATTCCAATCCTCTTCACTGCTCCTCAGGAACAGCCCTCCCAAGCCCATGCCTGTACCTCCCCTCACACAGCTTCTCCCTGTTCTGTGCCCTCACATGGTGTGCTGTCACATGGTGTGCCCTCACACTTCCATGGGGTGGCCTCCTCTCTCCTCACAGCTGTGGTGTTGGAATGTTCAGTGTCCAAATGCCATCGCATAACCTG
The DNA here is from genome assembly GCF_047495875.1 of Pithys albifrons albifrons. Classification (NCBI taxonomy): domain Eukaryota; kingdom Metazoa; phylum Chordata; class Aves; order Passeriformes; family Thamnophilidae; genus Pithys; species Pithys albifrons. Next base: position 93,406,820 of record NC_092458.1, read on the forward strand.
CACACCCTACAGCAGAGGCTGAAACCTTATGCAGAGGCAGCATTGGCCTGGGATAGGGCAGAATGGCCTCTTCTGCAGGGCAGGATGTCAGGACATGGTTAGTGCCTTGTGAAGTGGTGGTTTGGCAGCTCGAGAGTGCTTGAAAACAGCTCCGTTTTCTTCCCTGCCCAGCTCAGTGCCACCCACGCCAGCCCTGGTGCCTGGTGCACTGCTAGCAGCACCGCCCTACCCAGGCTGACAAAAATAACCAAAGACAAACTCGTGATTTTCTTCTTTTTAAACTGTTCTTTGCCTCAAATGCGGGGTGAAACACCTTGTATTTCAGGGTGTCTATTGTAGGGCAAAGTGAGGTAAAATTGCCAGCCATGAGGGTGAGTTATGCTGGCTTAGCATGAAGCTGCTTCACCCTCACCCATGGGCCCTGCAAAAAGGACAAACTAAACTTCACAGAGATTTGATTGTTCACGGTTCCAAGTTATTTAGTGAAAATGCAAAAAACCTAAAAGGTTTCATTTGGTTTTGTGGACCATCTCTTTAGTTTCCTCCCTTTTTTCCTCCATTTTCTTTTAAAGGACAAGCAAGTATTTTTTGGAACAGCCTACTTAGTTGGAAAATAAAGGAAGAGGCAGTCAGAAATTTTGATTTAAATAGAAAAAATATTTTTGGCAAACTTTAAGGAAAGAATTCCAAATGTTGATCATTCTTTGAAGTGAATTCCTTTAGCTAATTTCCTCAATTTTTTTCTGAGTTATGAGACAAGCTGCAGAAGCAGATGGACCAAGGATTGTACTTAACTATATCTAGCATTTCTCTTAACCCTCAGTTCCTGCTTCTCCTTCCTTTTCCTCAGTTAAAACAGTGCTGAAGGGGATGTCAGGCACAACTGTGCTGAGAAAGTGACCACAGTCTATGCAGGGACGAGTATGGTGCATAACCAACATCTCTCTTATGGAGTTCTTATGTAGTTTTTAGTTTAGAAAAGATGAAGCAGATCACAGATAGGAGAGAGATACAGTAGAAATGCTAATCCTCCCAGACTCCAGAGTAGTCCACCAACACAGAAGTAACCTTGCTACAATCTGGAGCAGCCTCTTTGGTATCCATATGTTGAAGATCACATAAACTTCAAGGTACTTAAGTTGATGATAGAGGAACCATAGAGGCACAAATCCAGTTTTTATTCTGCTCTGTCAGATTGTGCCTTCTTTGCAGTTTTCTAGAAGGCATAGCAGAAAACCAGTATCAGCATCCCTATCTTGTGAAGTGACTGTAGAGCTATTCCACTACCTCAGTAAGCTCTATCCTCCACAACATCCCAAGAAATAACAAGTAAATGCTATCATGGTTAAGTGCAAGCTCACTCCAAACACCTTTTTTTCAAGAAGGAAATTTAAGAAGGCATGATTCTCTTGTATGACTTTCCCAGTCGCCCAGTTGTCTCAACATATTTTTGTTCTTCCGGACAGAAAAAAGGTCTCTGCCCCGTCTGTCAGTGCCATCTCTGCTTCACTGAGCTGCTTCACGCATTTGTTCACAGAGGGCTGAATGATGGACCAGCGCCAAGGCCCTAATCAAGAGAAAAGCTACTAGTAGTTACAGCTCCTCAGCATTATACATGTTTCTGAGTGTGACTGATTAAGACTGTTGTTTGGAACAGGGGAACTGTGTCAGAGGTGCCACATCCCACAAATTAGTTTAAGCTGAGGTAATGTATGTGCCAACATACAGCAATACGTCTGCTAGCTCACCAAATTTGGCAAGCAAATGTCTGGGAAAAACAAGACCATCAACATTTTCAGGCATTTAATCCAACTAAGACAGAGTTGCACAACTTAGGAGACCCTTACAGGAAAACCTTTGTATTTTTTTTTTTTAAGGGGAAAAAAAATCTGAGAAAAAATGGTGTCCAGACTTAGTTTAGCTAGACAGGAAGAACCGTCTAGTTCTCAAAGTACGGCATTTGCCATTAGGGACTCCGGAGTTTTAATCCAATCCCCTCTGCAACCTCTGTAGCACTCTATAGAAAAGTCATTTAGTTCTAGTCCAGACAGAGAACTTTGTGTGCTGCTGAGCAGATTAGTCATACAAGTGTGTTCCTTTTTGTAGGACTACTCATGTGAGTAAGTTATCAATGGGAAGAAGGGGAGCAGATCTGGCCCTCTGTATGGAGTCATACAGAGGGAGAAAATCTACCACAAGATTTAATTAGTCTGGCCTCCTTGGACAAATAATTATCTGCAGTGTTGCTGGAAGAAATAGTTAGAAAATTAAGGACCTTCCTGATAGGAAAATCTGTTAATTGGAATAGCAGTCTCTTTAATAACAGAAACTTTATTGACTGTTTCAAATACAATTAACTGGACTAAGGAATTGCAAGTGCAGAGAAACCAATAGACCCATTTCACCAGGGACATGGAGTCAAAGAATCAGTAAAGCTTTTCTGTTTGTAGGATCCATCATGTCTTACAGCAGGTGACTAAGACACCATGCTTGCAGGCAATGCAACCAGAGAATTGAACCCACCCAAAAGCTAAAAATGTAATTTTTCTTTTGAATCACCATTGAAGTGTAGTTCTGGAGCCATATGGAACCTCAACTGCAACTAGACCCTCTCAAAATTTTCTTTAGTTAATTAGCAATGGAAGGTAATATTTTCCATGCCTGAAGCTCTGTTCCACTGTACCTTTTCTAGCAACTGACTGCTGTGAGTCTGTTCCAAGTTACCAACATGGTTACAAACTTTGAGTGGCCTGTACTGAAACTGAGCAAAAATAATTTCTGTTCCAGATAAACCTGAACTGGAACAGGTAAAAAAGCAACTTCCTTGACCCCTGATGAGACACCTCCTATGCTACAATTTCCTAGTCATATTGATGTGCCTGAGGGGAAATGTGATGTGAAGCAATCTTTCTTTAGAAAACTACATTATTTCACCAATTATAACCTGTCTATTACTGCCAGTAGATTATCTGCATCTCCACTACTTGTCTTTCTCACACTGGAGCCTAAAATACTAATCCAGTTTTTTGAGCCCAGGGAGATGGTGGTTTCTTCTCATGTAAGAAAAGTAAAATACCAAATAGAGAATCCAAATTAGGTCTGGAAGTGGTATCTGGGAATCCTTATGCCAGTCCAGTTCTCTGCCCTACCCTACCTCTGCAGTTCAGAAAGGTGCTGGTGCTCCAACTACTTGCAAAAGACCTGCTTTTCTTTATAAAAGAGCATAACAGGCAGGTTCTGACTAATTCAGCCCTCAAGAGCACTATCTTCAGGAAAAACATCTTCCTCAGCCAGGCAACAGCTGTATTTTTTGTCAGTGACCACATTCAAGTAAGGTTCAATTCTTTCTTCTCCCCTGCCCTGCCCCAGCCCTGATTAGAAATAGTAAGTAGAATTTCTTGATTGTGATTTGCAGTTGTCTAGTCCTGAGCTGGGCTGCAAAAGTATGTTTAGACAGGAAAGAGTGTGATGAAACTCTATGTGGCTCAGCATCACAGTGGGAGTTATACCTTGCGTGAGACTGATAGTGTTTGGTGTTACTAGGCCTTGATTATGATACCTGGGTGACTCATAACTAGAATATACTCACAGAGGGGTTGGAGAGAGGAATATGTGAAGGTGAATCTAGTGAATGAATTCATTGCCTTGTCTCGTAGAAAATAAATGCTTTTATCTTGCTTGGCATTTACTAAAGTTACAGTATACTGGAGGATATGTATCATAGTTTACTCATTCTTTCCATACCAGAGAGGCCTCTCTCTGTGCAGGGCTTGATCCTTTTTCCATCTGGAAATATTCCCATTTCAGAAGCCCATTGCCTGGGAGAGCGACTGTTCTCATTTCGGAGGAAATAAAAGAAACCTCCATGAATTCCACAGACTTAGTGTCACTGATTGTGTTGTATTACCCAGAATCAAAGAGCTTAATCACCATTTACACTAAAGCCTTTAGCGCTGCCCAGGCAGAAAATTGTACTGTCTCCTGCACTCATGTTCCTGCAGTCTTGCATTGTCAAGAGCTTGAAAGTGCCTTGGAGTTAACAAGGATCAGGCTTGCAGTTTTTATAAGCATGTGTACAAAGGATGGCAGTGAAGTCCACAGCCTAGGTTCAGGCCTTGACCCTAAAGAGTTATTTTTGCACTGTCCAGATATTAAAACAGTTTAGCATGGAAATCTAGGTGGGCTAATTGACCTTGCTTAGAGGATGAAAGACCTTCATGAACAGGACTGGCTCACATCTCTCTCCAACATACTAATGTTTGTACATTATATGGCAGAAATTATATTGCATTATTCAGTCCAAACTCAGATGGGGCATGAGGGAGCTAATACACTGTAAATATTAAGTCAGAGAAAGTTCAGAGTCACCCAGCATATTCAGCTATGCAGCATGTAATTAACAAGTTACAGGAGACTGAGAGCTGTAACTGAAAGGTAGTTGCTGGACAGCCTGAAGAACAGGTCTGTGCTTAACACTCAGAAGTGTTAGGCCTGCCTGGAATTTGTAGAGGAAAGTGAATTAAAGAAGAGGGCAACAACTGTGTGTTTTGTCCAGCACTTGGCTGCACTGCTAGTGAAAGGAAAAACAGACTCAAGTTCATAAGCATGTCACTGATCCTTTGTTTTGTTTTCCCTTACCTCACCCTAACACCTTTCAAATTACCTTTTCAACAAAAACCACTAATTGCATTACACAGACATTTAGTATTTGCAGAAGTTTTAGGGAAAGTGATAGCCACATAATGGCATTTGCAGCTGATTTACATTTATTTGTCCAACAGTGTTTTCAAGTCTCTTGCCCAAAATCAAAATAGCCGCCCTCTCAGGGAATGCAGTGTCAACGCACACATGCAAGGCTGTCTGAAATTATAATTACAGAAAGATCAAGAAGTTCAGACTGAAGGTTCACAGAGCAGCTCTAACCCCTTTCTCCATGGATGTATCAGTTGTTACAATAGGGTCTTTCATCACATAATCATGCAGAAGGGGCAATTCAGCTTGCTTTTCGACATGTAAAACCATCTAATACACTGCAAAGGATTTCCATTCTTTTTCTGTCACCTGAAAAGAACTGCTTTGCTACCTTTGGGGACCCTTAGGAGTGCTAATCATGTTCTGAAAAACCCCACAGAACTAATAGCAAGGGAGCCTGCATGTCTAAGTAAGGACATAAATTCAACAAGGTGCTAAGTACATTTATATCTTGAAGAGCAGTGCTGGACTCATTGACAAATGCACTCACTCCGGTTTAGGTACCTCTTTAAACAGTACCCAAGTTAGCAACAGGACACCAAATACTAAGGAAGGGATTGATTCCAAGTTCTCCTAATTGTTGCAGTGATATACAGAAGTCAATAAAGTAGGTTGTCGTGAATCACTTTCAGTGCTGACAAAATAATGTCAACAACTGTTGGTGTTTTAAGATGAATTTGTTAAGTTCATGAACAGTGAAAAACTAGGGGAAAACAACATCAAAAAATAATTTATAGGCTGCAGATCTTACCATGGTCCTCTTTTCCTCTTTTCCTCTATATTGATTTGGTTTATGCATCAGTGACTCAGTTCTGTAACAGCAGTTCAGGTGTTATTGCTATGTCCCAGGAATTCTGGATCAGTTTCTAGGGCTGATGCTCTGTGAAAGATTTCAAAAGCTCTCAGAAAATGTGTGAATCATTTCATGTTGGACACCAACCAAAGCAAGTCTCTGTCTCTGCAGTCAGCCTCACAGGGTCTGGCTGCTTCACCTGGCATGCATAGAATGCACAGGATGATTATAAGAAATCCTGGGTGTGAAAAACATGCTTCCTTTTTTCCATATGGTTAGTGTATGTGCTCATTTGGGAAAGAAGAAAACTAAGATAAATTGTATGAGCTTAAAATGTTCCCCAAAGGGCTTTGTTAGCCCTGATGCTGAGACCCGCATGGTGCCGCCAAGTCCAATGCAAAAGGAAGTGAGAAACCTGTTGGTGCAAGTGATGGCTGTAGTCTGGTTGAGAGTGGTGGTCTCCTCCTGTCGAGGTCCTGCTGCTCCTCTGGATCAAATGAAAGGTCCCAAGGTCTTCTTACCCACCACTTATGTACCCTCAGGGAGCACCCAGTCCCTCCCCCAGGTCGGGGACTCACACAGTGGGTGATTAACTCTGGGAGTCATGGGGTATACCTGAACTGTTGATGGCCTCTCAGCAGCCACACCCCCTCAGGCTGGGTGTGAAGGTGCTAATGACTCCCTGGACAGCTGCTGCTAATGGTCCATTGTCCTTGGGGAATGAATAGAGGGGGTAGAATACACAGCTTTGATCACCCCCACACAGTGATAACTGGTCCCACCTGCTGAACTAGGACAGATGGGAAAACTAGGTGTGAAGAGGATTAAGCAATTTATTTCAGGTCATTCACAAGGCCTATGGCTGAGCTGGAACTGACACACAGATTTCCCAAGAGTCTGCCTTCATTGTCAAGGAATTTCCTTTCCAGCTAGTCTGGCAATGCCTGTCCAACTGTGTTGCCTATGGGTCTGTCAGGAGTCAGCCAAGTGGATCTCTGCAAGAGGAAACCCTGTATTCTGAAGTCCGTTCCAGACAGCTGGTATAGACATAAACTGTAGGTACAAACCACACCAAACCGGCGCCCACCTTTATAGCATGATCTTGACATGCTTTGCACTCTCACACATTCCAACAAAGTTTCAATACAGGCATGGCACTGCTCTGCATGTAATTTATACCACTGAATTAATCTGATGAGAATGTCATCCCTGTGAGCTGCATTCTGAATGGGAAAAAATTATTTTAAAGTATTGACTATGTGTAAGGATAAATACATTAGATCTAGGAGAGGTTCAGTGTGCACAGTCAACCTATTCTAAGAGCTCTTTCTAGCTTTGAGGAGTACAGCTATAAGCCACTTGGTCTGGGAAAGTGGCTCCTGATAATGTAGATGTGTTGACTTGATCAAATTGAAGGCTGAAAACAGCAGAAAAAATATTTTCACTAAATTAATTGACTGTTACTTTAAAATTAATTGTGAGCCATTGTTAGGACATGAATTGAGAGATCATGGACCTCATCCCAACCTGCGTAAGCCATTAGCTTTGATAAAAGCAAATCTCCACTGATGTGAAGTTTTTTCCAGATTCAGATTTGAGCCTTCTTTTCTACATACAAATATAATAGTGCTTTGATCAAGCATGATGTGAAAATGCAATAATAGTTGTAAAGTCAGATTGGATCTAATTACAAACTCCCCACTTCCTCTCCAAACTGTGGAGTATTCACTTACTAGCTTTACCTCTCCTTGTTCCCCATTTCTGAGTGTTAAAATGTTTTGTTCTCAAAGACATTCCTGCAAAATAGAAGTAAGATATACTGAAGCAGAAAAAGTGTTCGTCTCCTAGGAAATGACACGCAAGTTCTACAATACACTACATCTTAAGCACTAAACCAGGATTAATTTATAATACTTGTTGATTAAAAAAGAGGAAAAGCCCAGACCTTACATTGCACAAAACAAACAACTGATACCAGCCAGATATTGGAGCAAGTGTCTATCTCCTTGTTATAGTTTGGAATTATTATGTAAATTCTCACCCCTGCCACTAACTACCCATGCCATTAGTTAACAAAAAGAAGTAGTTAACTGCTACCGTCTTCTTCTTGATCGCTTGGGTGGGGGCAGGTTGTCTCTTTTGTTTTTTGGGGACACTTTTCCACTTCTAGCTCGGCTGACGCTAAGCTGGAGGTGTGCTGCTAAGGAGGGAAGCTGTTTTCTCCTGCTCCTCATTGCTGCTGGCTGCTGCTGCTGTTTCTTGGGGAGCTGGTTCTTTTCTCCTTGCCATGGCTGTTCTCCTGGTTCCTGCATTTGGAGTCCCGGTCTCTGCACCAGTCTCACCACTACTTGCAGCATCACGGCCTGCCCGCCCCTGCTGGGGCAGTGACCTGGGAGAGAGAAGTTGCAGCTGCTTTCCAGGACACGTGGCAGTTCTCTGCTTCCAGTTTCCCTTCTTCGTTTGGGACAAGAGACACAGAGAGAGAGACAGAGTTCATCTGGGAGCTCACCCTGCAGCCAGCCAGGCTGTGACACTGATACTGCCCATAAGTATAACTTTCCTCCAGGAGGAAACCTGCTGGTTGGGGGGGGGGGTGGGGGGGGTGTTGTTTTTTCTGTCCTCCGCTTGTGGGTAAACATTCTGGTTTGTTTTTTTTCTTTTTTTTTCCCCTCAAACTGAGACACTCCTCCATTAAAATATGCTGTCTCAAACTTTCCAGGAAACCTTCCCTAATGGCACTGCTGTGGCAAAACGAATGCTTGGTTTATTCAGTCTTCCCAGTGCAGTCACTGACACTGTGCTCTCAAGATCCATGGGGCACATCCTTATCTTTGGAATTCCTTGCAACATTTTCAGCAGCTGAGCAATGAGTCATGAGGAATTTGTAGGCAGATTTGAGGAAGATCCAAGATTTATGGCTTGCATGTAACAATGCGCTTCTGCCCAAAACAGTATGTGCTTAATCGTAGCCCAGCTGCTTCATGACATCTCATTACTAGAAATCACTATTGGAGCAAATCAGGTTAAATAGCATCCAACAAGGGATTTCAATCTTTTGAATAGTGACTGGATGGATAACAGCCTTTCCTATGCTTGAAGACTTTGCATCAGGAAGTTTTTCTTGAAGGCAATTGCTAGCTGGAAGAATTAAGGATTATTGTTGAATCTTAGGCCACATAGAATAAAAGACAAGAAATGATCATAGCTTTTTATTTGCATAACATCTGGTTACCTAGATAGTAAATCACTGGTTAAACAAAATCCTAGAAGACTCTCTCTATAAGGCTCCACACAAATCTAGATATTCCCACAAAAATATTGTGCATAACAGTGAGACAGCTATTTATGGGACATTTATGTGCAGGGGATTGGGGAAGAATTTGATCAAGCATCTTTTTTTTTCTGACTATGCTGCTGTGATTAGTTTTTGCTTGTTTAATATTTTATTCCCTGACTCTCTTAGGCCAACAGGCCATTTGGGCATTCCAGGGAAGTCATAACATGTGATTAGCACCTGTTACAAAAGAAATTAGCTTTCCAAGAGAAGAGGAAGAAAAATAGCAATTCAGTGAGTGCTGGTAGAAGTGCCTCATGGTTCACTTACTAACATATGATGTAATGAACCTTGGCTATTCCTTCCTGCTTGAGAGTGGTTCAGACTGTTGTTCCTGCCTGCAAATATAGAGAGCAGGCTCCATGAAGACATATGTGAGCTCGTCCCCAGGGAAAAATTGTGGCTGAGGTCAGGGCAATGATACAGACTTCACTACAGCATGTCCCTGTTAACCATGGTAAACTGATCGTGTTGATTGGAGCTGTGGAACAGCAGTCAGGTCCAGATAAGGTGAAACACCTTCTACTTCTTCCTGACTTTACCTTCCCAAGCAATTTAAAATATTAGATAAATACCAAAAGTCAGAACCTTAGCTGGAAAACCTGTCTAACAGCAACTTTGTAAGGCAAGAGCCCTTCTCACCCTGGCCAGGGCCCTTCTTTAACAGATCCCATGTTTATTCACATGTATATTCCAGGGACCTGTGGCTAAATCCAGAAGAATTCAGTGGGAGTTTTTCCTGTATTTACATTAGAACAAGAATTCACATCTGAATAACTGATCGGTAAGTGCATTCCTTTAAAGTTTTATTTAGGACTAGTTTAACAGCTTTCCACATGCTTCTTCTCCACTCTGAAAGCTGTACAGGAGCAGTGTAAATCCATCTTATTGCTACTTTAGAACCAGCTGTAGGGTTCAGCTGTCCATAAGTCGCACAGCCTTCCACACTGCAGGACACACTGCAGTTGGAGCTGTTAGTGCTGGATATTATACAGGTGTTCACTAAATGGGAGGGAGCACAAGACAAGGAAAGATATTAAGGACTAAGCAAGTTTTGTTTATCACAAATTAGAACTACTGAATTCCAGGTGAAAGGCTCTGTATGTTAGTACTAATTCCTCCCATCATTACTTCCCTTTGACAAAATGCTTCTGTGAGCTGCTTTTTCGTGGTGTTTCTGAAATCAATTGGATGGACCCCTTTGTGTGTCCAGTGCAGTGTGTTTAAGGGATTCTGTGCAGAAAATCTTCACCTTGGCCTTTGGCTAAATGAACTCTGGATTCAGTCTCTTCAGACAATATGTCAGAAACTAGAAGGTCCGAATGAACAAATAAAAGAGAAGCAAGCCACCAAGGCTGGGCAACAGACACACCAAAAGCCCTGATGAGACAAAAGAACAGAATGGATGAACTGCAAATGAACCTATGGGCTTCTCTTATGCACTACGATTTTTGTGATGGATGAATAGAAGACAGTAAGTGTTGTGTTACCTGCTCATTTTCCAAGACTTAAAAAAATGGTTTATAATGTCAGAATGAGAAAAAATGCATTGAACTTTATAGAAGAATCAATGGCATACACTTGCCTGTAATACTCTATTCACCTCCCAGAGAGCCACAGAGGATATTCCAGAGTTAATTTACAAATAGGACTCGGAGCAGAAAGTTTCTCTAGAGGGGACATTGAGGCTATTTAGATCAGAACTAAGATGCATAAGAAAAATCAGGAAATTATCCAAAACCATTGCACCATTACTGAATATTGGATGACTACTACAGAGGCTGTGCAAATTTGTAGTATCAGCTTTGAGGATGATGGACCCAATCCTACTACTGTCACAAATGTGCAATGACTTTGAGGAATGTTATAGTGGGAGAAACTTTGGCCCAGATTAACACCAAACCAAAAAGGCAAGTAGTGCTCTGGAGAGGTAAAGTCCAGTTCACATGTTGGAGAGAAGAAAAACCCAAAAAGCCACTGAGGCAGTTGCTGTAGTCAGGAATTTGGTGGAATACAGAAATGAACTGGAAATTTCGTAAGGGAAAAAACCCACACGAAACAGAGCAGGTGACTGACAGGATACACTATGAAGTATGTTGTGCTGAGCACAACACATTTCTTACCAGTCAAGGGAAATGTGGAAGGATATAATTTCAAGTGATAGCCAGTTATCTAGTACTGACTGTTGACACTGTAATAGTTCTTCTGAATAAATTAATAGTGGTTATATATGGATAAAAAAATCAGAATTTGTTTAATAGGTTTAATCCCCTTTTTGAAATAAAAAATGGTTTACAGGCTACCAAATGAAGTAGAACAAATCATGAGAGAAATGCACTTGTCAAGTGAGCTGCCTATGATTTCACAGGTTATTTTGCTAGAATTAAAATAAGCTAAAATTACAGACATCATGATAATTGTTGAAATCAGTTAAGTCAAATTCTGTGTTCAGCTACACCAGTTATTATTTTATTGTTCTCTTATTGTTGCTTTCTCCTGTGGTACAGGTATGACTGAATGGAAAATAAACCCATCCAACTGAACTTATTTCTTGTCACACTTTTCAGTAAATGTTTTAAAAACTTTACCAGCAAAAGGAAGAGTCACTGCAGGATGAATTTTACAAGGGGAAAAAAAGGTTCTTTTGGAACAGTTCACTGATAGCAATGGAACTGATTCAGCAGTAGTTTAAATGAGAATCCTTACTATAAAATAAAACAGGATTCTCCCTCCCAAACACAGCTGAAAGGAACGGTTAAATAGTACATTGCATCATTACCAGACAGCCTGTGTCACCCTATCTACAGCAATAGCCCTGAATATTATGGTCCAAGTTCTCTCATAAGTTACCATGTGACTTTTAGGGATTTAAGTTGGGGAGATTTGGTCCAAAATAAGATAAAACTGATAACTTGATCATTATGCCTCCTGCACAAAATAAATTTGTGCACTGCAAAGCAGTTGCCTCTCAAATGCCTACACAGCTTAGGAGACCATACAGTAGTTTAATTCCTCACCAGTGAAGTCAGGCTGTAACCATGGCAGCTGTGAGTGTAAATTTTTGCCGTATGAAAAGGTCCAGGCTGATAAAGCAGATTGTTGCACAAGTACATATATGCCTGTGTCTGTGTATACATTAAATATGAAAGTGCGTGGCTTTAGGATGGGAGTGAGGAAGAGGAGAATAGCCCACCAAAACCTTTACCAGAGCCACTCTGGGTAAGCTGCCAGCTGGATCCCAGGGCTGCAGGTGTCCTAAATGACACTGCTATGAATAGGCTGAGGTCACCGGACAAGGAGGCAGACAGGATGGGAAGGGATAATCCCATAAAGGAACTTCACCCAGGGCAGCCTGGATCTGGCATAATACAGTGATGATGTTCCTCAAGGGGAAAAGCACTAATTCGAGCCTGACCTTGGTCTAAACACTGCATTTGTTGCACAAACAATAGCACGGAAGACAGCTCTCTTGCTTCAGTGACTGCAGTGTCTGGGGCCCAGGAACTGGCAGTACACATAACTATAGAGAAGGGGAAAGGGGCAGTTTCCCTTTAATCATTTTTAGTCTGGCATTAAGTCAAACTTTTTTCATCCTTTTCCAGGGAAACTGGAGCCTTCATTCTTTCCTTTCATTAAAATAAATGAATGTATGATTGATGATCCTGGAGCCTGATATCTTCCACGTGTTCAAAGATTAGCTATAGCAGAGGCTACTGCCAACATAGCACATGCTGAAGTGTTGCAACACTAATCTCCAGGCTCCTTTTTAAGGGCAAGAAGCCCATTTCCACTCAGACACTGGCCTCTTTACTTCTGTGAAGGCCAAGCATGGCAGTGATTTTATAAAGTAGTCTTTACCTACTAGAAATCAAGCAGTGGCCCACTTGTTCATCCCAACAAAGCTCCTGAGTGACAAGGGAGCAGTGATGTAGTGATTTACACGTGGCAGATGCAACAAAACACAGGCAAATTCAAGGTTCAAATTCACAGAGCAATTAAAACTTTTCCTTTTACCATCCAGACACCTTGTACACTCTGAGAATGGACAGTTCCTCAAAAGATTAAGTGTCTTTTGGAGAGGGTGCTGAACTGAATCTGAACATAAAACATTTTGACCTGCTTTTTTTAATCTCAGACCACACAGGAAACTATTATGATGATTTTGCTGAAGCTGAGCCAGAATGAGCAAACACTGATTTTTCTGGTTCAAAATAACAGATCAGGACTTGACAGCTTCACCAGAGACCTTTCTGCATGGGAACAGCTTGTTTCTAGCAGGCTCTGAACTTCACAGCTTTAGCCATTCATCAGCTTTCTCATCTGTCTTGGCCAAATGTGTACTGGGATGTTGCCTTGCATTGCAGACCTTCTCAACAGGCTATTGACCACAGCAACTTTTTCACCTGCCTAAATTGATGCTACTCACTGGAGAAACTTGCTGATTTTTTTATTCCTCTGTCTGAAATGTCCTATCAGACTGCTGAGATCTCTCTGTGTCTGCTCTGTCCAACCTAAACGTGTGGATACACCCTTGAGCGCAGCTTAGATCCGACATGCACATGTGAGTGTTCAGGCACTATACAGGCACAGGTTAATTAGGGAAGGCACAGAATCCTCTAGTCCTTTGACAATGGTGAGCCTGATTTTCCCTTCCCTGCCAAATGCTGTAACTTCCCAACATTGTGCTGCAGCTTCACTACAATTTTTCTGCTCAACAAGGCAGATTTAGGTAGGTACAGCCATACAGTAGTGTCAGAAATATAAGCAGTACTGCAGCCCTAGAAGAGAAGCATATCAACAAATTCTTCCCTATTTGAGGCTCAGCATGTAAAGCCATCCTCACTGCAATTGCTCATTGAAGGCTCCTGATAACTTCAATGCCAGAAAACATCTCTGTGAACATCATACTATTTTGCCGCTTACTCTGTCATCCTTGTCCTGAGGTCCTGAGTGGCCCCAGCGTGGCCACGCATTTTCCTGGGTTTGCCTTCTTTCACTCATATAGGTTTACTTTCTGACCATGAACAGGACAGTCTGAAAACTAGAGTACCACAGTAAAACATGGATGGAATTCACCTAGCTGCCCCAAGCCAGAACTATCCTTATAGTCTTCACTTGCTCAGACCTGTGCCATCTGCACAGCAGGAGATGCTTCAGTTACCTGTGGGCCATCACTGGGAGGTCACCAGTAATCCCAGGTTTTACATTGGGATGAACCACAGCTCACAGGATTTGTAAGAGATGCATGTTCTGGAAACGAAGCAACATATTAAATATGAATGGCTTGCTCCTAGACATATCTCCCAGTTACCTACTTCTGGGATATTTCCTTCCTATTCTGTGCACACTGGTTTTCTTTAAAGAAATCCCCTCCTCTTTGAGTCAACTTTATTTTACAGTGAGATTCAAAAAGGAGCACAAAGCTGAAGACTGTGTAATTGGAAAGATCGAACTATGAAATTTGTTTTAAAAGTTATTTGATAATACAATGAATTTCAAATTCAGTAGAGTACCAGCTGGCAACTACTAAGTCCTTTACCAGCAAGAGATGGGAAGGAACAATGATGAAATGAGTCAACAATGTGGATGTCCTGGAGAGAAGTCTTCTGGCACAGCAAGGAAACATAAACAAGCATGCTATATATAGAACTGGTCCTGGGGTGAATACACAGATCTTAAAGATGACCCTAAACAGAATGCCAGTTCAGATACACAGAGAAACACACAGGATAGCCGTGTGTTTTGAAGCCTAGGCCATGTGCCAGGAGTTTCCAGTTTCCCTTTTTCCCAGTTAAGTTTATACCCTCTGCTTATACTAATGGCCCCCAGCCTTTGTTGAGGCACAGGCAGTGATACTGAGGAAGTTATGATCTGCAGGCAAATCGTGCACAGCTGTTGTAGCCAGCCAGTGATGCCAGAGCCCCTGGGGATCCTTGTCTCAGGCAGAGTGCTTCTCACAGCAGAGGCCGTGTCTTGCTTTGGGCACATGGCCCTCAGTGCAATTTGCCCTCCCAAGTGTGCAGCCACCAGACATTTCCACACTCCCCTGCAGCCTGCTCTCCTGTCCTGCACTACACAGGAAGGTACTTCCCAACAACCAGTGCCCAAATTTGAAGTATTAAACTTTTAGACTGTGAAGGGGTTTCTTAATACTTCAGCTATGGACCTTTTTCTAAGTTTATGGCCTAAAATCTCCCCCCATATTCTGATGTACTATTTCTCTGTAAAAATATTAGATATTTTTATCTACACTAGATCATGGAGGATTTATGCAATGTGTATTCTAACAATGACACAAAATGTTAATTTACTTTTTTTGTTGAGGAAGAAAGACTGAATTGTGTGGTTTAGAAGCAATGAAGTTGCCAATGGAGATGAACTTAAAATATGTCCCTCGGCAATATGGTGCTTCCATGGACTTGCTTTGGATTCAGTTCTGCACTTCACAAATTTATGATTTATTCTGGACAACAATCTTTAGAAAATATGATATGGTGATAAATTATGAATATTGGGCCAAATGCTTGTCTTCTTAAGCATTTTTTCCCACAGTCTTCTTCTAGGCTTCATTAAGTGAAAATTAAGATAGCTCTCAGAATCTGTTATTTCTTAATAAAAAAATAACAGGAGTAGCAGACTTCAAAACAGTCATATAATATACTTCAGCTTCAGGAATAATGTGATGTGAGAGAAGACATGCTTGCACTGGTTTATATATTTTTGCTCTCTGGATCTTGAATGTCAGATTATGTGCCATGTTTCTTTGAGACCTGAAAGAATTTGGGTCCAATTTACACCTTTAAAGATTTCTTGAAATGTTTTTCATCTGATTATTTCCTTCTTCTTTCTGCAAATCTAGAAAATAGCTGAATCTGAACAAAATTTAGTCTGTTGGTTCTGAGACAGAAGCATATCAATCTCAAGACAAGGATTATCTAAATGCTATACTCTGCCTTTTCTTGGGGCAGAGAAAGGAGTTATTATTTTTCTAGAATGATTTGACTCATTTGGCCCCAAAATTGTAAAAAAAAAATAGTTACTTGGTGTAATGACTTTGTAAGAAAAATTATGGCTGTTGAAACAAATAAAGACTGCTTACTTTCTGTCTCTCCTCCATAAAGGCATTACTTTAGACCTTTTCCCTCTTTTAAGTTGTGCAAAACTTGTAGGAAAATAATTGTCCTTGAGATTTCCATTGGGTTCAAAAGTTTACTAGGTAAAATGAAAACCAGGGTTAGAAAAGATAGACTACTAACTCAGCTGAAGAAAAAACCTCAAACAACCTCCTTTTACTTTATATTAAGAAAACATTACACCAGAGAGAATTTGTCAGAGGAAATTAGAGTGAGTGAGGGTAGGTTAGAAGCAACTTACCCACTTCTTAAGCAGTGGGAATAAGATGATGGGGACCTCTTGGTTCATGCTTCCTGCTTTACTTATGTAATTTCTGACATGGACAGATATACTGCTGATATTAAACCCAAAAACAGCATTCTCCTTCACAGACTTGTCTCATTCAGCTAAAGATTTTCAAAAGAAGTTGGTAATTAAGCTCTAAATATTTCACTCAAAGCAGAAATTCACCATGAAGGTATGGACCTTGCTGTTCTAAATTCTTCATGATTTCTAAACAGAATAATTTCTACTTATTTCAGTGCAAACAAAGGCAATGAAACCTAATGATATGTCAATGTCTTCTTGCATGACTCAAAACTAATTTCACTTTTTTGTTCCAATTAAAATATTTCAAGCCACTGGAATGTATGGTAGTCTGGTTCCTTTGGGCATTTGGGATCAAATATAGCCAAGATACTTTATTTTTTAAATAATCTTTAACATTGTAGAGCTGATTTTCCCTCCTAATAAAAAGTTAATTAAAGTCTGCTGCATGCAGTTGGATTCATTTCATAACACAGCACGTGAAGAACAACTCTACCACAAAAAACCCTCAGTTCTTTCTGTTCCTATTTTTTTTTCCTTTTGGCTTGGTTTGCTTCAGCAAGGGGAATTTCATCATGTGAAATGTGCAAGAAAATAAATTCTGCACTCAGTCCTACCCCCTCCTCCTCACCCAGCCTCATTCATTTAAAAAAGTGTCCCCATTCCACAAGGATGTTCCTTTCTAGCAAGCCAAACCTTCTGCTTTGGCACAAGCAAACCAGAAAACTTGGTGATGAAGTCTAGAGCTGCACTGTGATCTTTTACAATTTCTTGCTTTGAGACATTCAAGACAGCGGTTCTCCTGAGAAACTGACTTGGCAGAGAACAAGGAGATATTTCTTACCATTCCCACCTCTCAGGCTGATTCTCTACCTCTGACCTGACCCATAGAAAGCAGCCCCATTGTAGGGAGGTGCAGTCCAAAGTCATTCATCTCATGGCTGCTGTCAAAAATGTCATGAAATATGTTTTGTTTGCAAATGCCATTTGCAACCTGCATGGTCTACCCGGGTGTAGATAGCAACATAGCATGAAGTTTCACTGAGTGCACCAGCCCAATTCTCCACTAGCATGTACAAAAGACCTTTTTTTGAGTGTCAAATTCATCACCTAACAGAGCAAAAATTTAGGGGCCACAGTGTAGAGCACAGAAAAATGTGTATGCAACAGAAAGAAAATATAAGCCTTGTTTGACATCTGTTGGCATTAGTGTCATAACTGAAGGCCCACCATCAGCTTGTTGAGTAGTTAGAGTGTGACCTTCATTTTTTTCAACCTCGGATCTTTAAGTTTGCAAATTGCTTACAAACTTAAGGGGAAGTATTTTTAAGAAATCAAAATATTTTACAGAAGAGAAAAAGGATGCATGCTGAGATAATGCAAATGTGGTGAGCTATTTAGACAGTGATATAGTGGTACAGTTCTGGCCTGATGGATCTCTGGAAGAGCAGAGTTATGTTCTAACAGTTTTGAAACTAGAGCAAGGAAAATAAAAGGAAGTTCTATTTTTTTTTTCTTTCAGTAAACCCATCATAGGTCAATCAGTGTTTTCAGTAACAAAAAAAAAAAAAAAGAGAGCGAGAAAGATCATCTGTTTCTTCATCAGCTGTGGAGTACATACTCTTCCAGTTTCTGTCATTTCCTAACTCTTCAAAGGATTTAGTACTTTCTTATTTCACCCTTTCCAAAACAGAACAATAAGGCCTGTAGAGACCAAAATTATTCAACTACACAGTACAGTTTCCTCAATAAAAACCAGCTGGTACTGCACAAAACAAGAGCAAAGCCATGGACTAGGATGATATTTGCACTCCAGTGCTCTCAATAGTAAGAACCATATTGCTTTGTTTAAGCAGAACACAACTCAGCATGAGTCATGAGATGAGAAAAATAGATAATGAAGACATAGCCCCCTGCAACCTTTTAGATGTCCTTTGCTGAGTTTTAATTCCAGTGTGAACAGTTGCATAGATTTAATTAGAAAATGGCAGAGCAGTACTGTGAGAGGGAGACAGCTGACATAAAGCATTCCAAGGTGCCGTGGACAAAGGTCATTCAAAAACTCTATCTTACATAAGCACCATAAATGTAAATTTCATCATTTTTATGGAGTCAGACTTTCTGCAAGAACACATGTGCTTTTAGTCATCTGTTTGTCCACATCCTCAAGTATGGTAGATAGATCATTTGGCTAGAGAACCCTGAACTAAATTACAGCTTGGGTGATGGACCCAACCTTGTTTCCTTGTTTCTCTATACATATCCCTTTCGCAAAGGCATTTCACATTTCAGCTTTAAAATAACTGTGTATTTAATAAAAGGGAAAAAAAAACAAAAAGGAAAAAAAGAATGTTGCAAGTAGCTGAAAGATTAGCAAAGCTGAAGCATGGTGGGTTGAGAAAGGTTATCTGAAGCCTGAAGAGAAACATCATTTTTAGTGGAAGATTAATGGAGGCCAAGCAAACTCATCTGAAACATGGAGATGAAAAATACAGGACAACTTGAGTAAAGAGTGATGTCACCAAATGGCCACATGATATACATCATGTCACTTTGAGGCCACAGATGGTCGTAAGATGAATAAATCCAAATGAGACCTGAAGGTCACTTATGCTTGTCACTGTAACTAGAGAACTAATACATGGAGAGAACATCACAGAAGCATTTCATATGTGTAGCCACTCAGCCACTAATTAAGGATGAGGCTATTGCTTTCACAAAGAGCTGGCTACAGTGCCCTGCTGCGACTGGCAAAGGAGAGAGCTTGTTCTGCAGATGTAATCGTTGCAGCTTGCTGTCATGATGTCAACACTTAGGGCTTCTCTCAGTAAAAAGACAGCTTTCTGATCATGAGAGATATTCCAATTCTCTTCAGAAACAACAAGAAATCGCCTCTGCTTTTGGGGCCAAACCGACCTGGGTGCTGCATTCCACCTTCTAGGCCTCTGGTCCCTACTCATCTAAATTACCACAGTTTGGGACTCAGATAAAAGGTTTCAGTTTATTCTAATCTCTGTTATGAGAGGTAGGTTTAGTTTAATGTCACAAAACCTCACCAATTTTGGGTTTGTTCTGCTAGTGCAGACATGGGATGGCTCATACCAGTGTTTCTTTATAACTAAACCTCAGTGGTTGGATGGGTAAGATCCTCAAATTCCAATTTTAGATGATTTCTATTTATAAAACACAGATGAAACTAGCAATGACCTTTTACTTTAAATGATGCTAAATTTTGCTACTGAAGTGCTAGAGCTTGTCAAAAAGAACTTGAAGATCTCACATTTCTGATGTTCTGAAATGGAAGCTATATGGTCTCTGTTTTTTACATTAAACTTACCAAGATTTTCAAACAGCTGAGAGTATGATTGGTTTCTTTTTTTTGGCTTGAATGAAAAATACTTCAGTGATTTATTCTTTGCAATTTGCTCCTATGTAGAAAATCCTGTTGCAGTCTTAAGCTTAGTAAGAAGAAACTCATCGAGACTGAATTATTCATTAAAAGCAGAAGAGTTTATAACAGCAAAGGCAAGAGGCAAAGGCCAGAATCCTGAGGGAGAAGTTCAGTGTAGTCAGCAGAATTATGCCACAAAACTGTTTCCTCTTTAGAAAAGTTGCTTTATTCTGTGAGATGCTTCCCGGCACATTCAGTAGAAAAGTTGGTTTTGATGGGTTTTAACCAGTCGAGAAATCATCTTTCATGTGGCAGGCGCTCAGGACTTTGGTCAGCCACAGTTTTGCAAGCCAAATTATCCTATGGTTAGATGATATAAATAGCCAGCTTTTAAAAAGAGAAAAGTAGAGACAAGCTCTAGGACCAGGGCTTAGCTTTTCTATAAATATTCACCTAAATACAGTGCAGCTGTTTCTAATACAGAGAACACAGATTTCAACAAATAGATCTAGCAATTAGCAAATTATTGGACCAAATGTTTTTAAAAAATGTTCCCTAGCAAAATTTTTGGGTTTTTTCATTCCTTCTGGCTCTTAAAAACTAACTCCATCTTCTCAAAGGTAATTTCTCTACCTCCTGACAGGATCTTTCACAGAGCTGTTGACTCAGGGTACCACAGAAATGCCTGTAATACTCAGATGTGTTTAGTGTGAAGGGACAGGTTTACATCTGCAGAGCTCAACATGCTCAGCAAAGGAAGAAAGGAACAGATTTTCCTCATTTGTATGGTAAGGATTCTTATCACACAGAAGATTTTTATATCAAGACAACAGACTTTACTGCATCTAGCCCAAACCTCCTCTGCTGAGCAGCACACTTATGACAGCAGGCCTGTTTGTGTAGCACAGCTCTGTTTTTCACAGGCAAGGGCACTGCAGTCTGGCCAAGTGCAACTCACCTAAGCTGACACATATCTGTAGCAAAGACGAATAGATGGATTCTTGAGATTGGCAGCAAAAATTCCACAAGCCTAAGAATGATTTTAAACTAAGAATTTGGGGAATATGCAATTGACTGCTGAACTAAGAGAGTAGGTAAATAAAAAGAACAGATTAGACTGTGATGTCTGGGGTGGGGCTTTCAGATATCTCCTTCCCACTGTAACAGAGAATTGAGTAGACTACAGTGAGTATGAAAGACAATAGCTTAAAAAGTACTAATTTTTTTTTCCTTGCATTTTACTGCTTTTGTCTCTCTGCAAAGCCAGATTTGGTGAATCTTCAAACCTAGCTAGATTCCTGTTGAAGGAGTTAGGAACACAGACAAACAGGTTTTTTAGTACAACTTCTTTGCTTACAGAGGTCCTGTTCAACAGAGGACAGGAATAGTGAAAACCACTTCTATGTTTCTTCCAGCAGAAATATCTTCTTAATGCCTCACTTATTCACCATGAGTACATAGTTCTCTTTTGGTTTCCATCTCTGTTTAATATGCCTGTTTATGATAGCATTTCCTCAACCACAGCAGCAACAGGGTTCTCCTGGAACTCGCAGACTCAATAGAATAAATTTGTTAAGTCCACCTTTTTTCAGTGAAGACCTGTCTGAAATACAGCTGAGCTGGTACCAGGCATAGCCTTAGATCAAGATACAGAATTGTTCAGCCAAGATACTTTGACAAGAAGTATGCAATCTTTATATATCCCATTGATTCTACTTCGCAATCTGTTTCACTTTCCTTCTCTCCTATGAGTGACAGCAAGAATTATCACTTTATCTTCACAGACTTCATATTCTTATCCACCCTCCAGGAAGACAGTGTCATCCAAACAATAAAAAGAGAACTGCAGGAAATATTCATTAGCTTCTATAGAATGCAAAACATTGAACTGCTTAACTTTGTTTACTCATGTTATTTAACACCACTTGAACCCAACATTTTTTTGTGGAGCTTTTGTAAAGGAGTTGCCATTCTTAAGATCTGTCACTGTAAGCTAGAGAGAGACTCCAGATGATAAACTGTAGTGATGGAATGATACTGGTCTATCCAACAAGCTGTTAAAACAAAGTTTATTGGATAGTCTAGTTCTCAGACAGTCTGGTTCTTGCTTCCCCATCCAGCAGTCTTCATTCCTGATTTTCAGCTGAGGAACCTTCTTCAGATGAAGTTCAGTGCTCCTAATGTTTGAGAGCCACTAGCTCGCTATGGCTAGAAGCTAGAATAGAGGTTGGCCACAGTGACCACACTATGAACTTATGTGTGAGCTGCTCAGGCTCTAAAGCAAGCACGTGGCAGATGAGCCTGCTAGAATTAAAATATGTCAGTCTACAAATACAGACATGAGTAGGACTCAAGGCAGACCAAATTAACGCTGAAGTGCCACACTAGCAATTGCTCCTTTTCTTCATCTGCAAAACGGATAGATTAACAAATCAATATTTTGCAGTAGGGTTACCAGAATTAATGTATTAGTACTCAGCTGCTGCAGAAATGATGTCTTTCCTGTAGCTAAATAACAGCATACAGTTAAGTGTCCTGTAGACTGACAAGATAGCCAGTGCCAGGTGCTGGAGGGGACAAGAGATTGATGATAGAAAATATATATATTTCTTGCATAGTAATTTCTTTTGATCACTCATTTTCTTAGTCATGTCAGGCATGTGATATATTTGGAGTTGAAAGGCTGTGGCTTTTGTTTCCCATTGTCTCAGTGTTGGCACAGAGGAATAATGAGTTTTGCTAACCAACAGTACATGCATTCAGTGGCATTGGCAGCTGTTGACCATGGGAGTCAACCTGACTTCTTCATGCTCCTTTTTTTGGAAACTTTCAAACAGGGATGAGGAAAATTAGCTGACTCTCAGGAAGCATTTTAAAAATCGTTCACTCACTGATACTTACCCCAAATAAACAGGAGAAAAATCATAATTTGCCTAAGTCCTCAGACAGCTTTGATTTTGCTCAGATGTTATGAAGGAACTTCATCATAACAGAAGTAGAATTAGTTTACATTCTTTCCTTTTTAATAAGGCATTGAAAATATTAACTCTGGCTCTGCCCAGGTAGCATTTAATGTCAGTATTTCATTATTTGAGCCAAGTGCAATGCTGACTTTAAAAGCAAGCCACAGTTCAAAATGTGGCTCCACGAAAAAACTACTGATGTATTTTATGTTAACTCTTGTTAATCTCTCAAAGAAAAGGAGTTTATTCTTGATCTTTTAACTGCCAGCACTGTAGTATTAAAAATATTGGAAATTCTACCAGAAATAAACTAGGATAGATCAGGTGACAGCATAATGAAGGCAGCAAACAAATGCTAACTCATCTTCCTGTAGCAGGAGTGGATGAATGTCACTAAAAGAAGAAAAACTCAGCAGCTCAATATTCACTTCATCATGTCAAAATCTGCAAACACAGAAAACAAAACCTCACATTCAGTCAGTGTCACTTTCTTCAGCTGATTGATGCTTAAAAAGATACATTTTAACAGTACTGCCTTTCACCTTTACTCATCATCTTTTTTTTTTTTTTGATAGAGAAAGTCAGGACAAGCAGCCTTTGTTCTGTGTACTGTTTGTTACTGTATGTAAAGTACCTCCAAATCCAACTTGGGGTTCTAATCAACTCCACCTTTTATGGAGTAGAAGACAATGCACAAGGTTTTGGATGAAAGGATTTCCCATTCACCACTAAACAAGCTAAGAAGCAATGAAAATATAAAAGTTCTTTTTTCTTTTTACTACCACCACTCACACCCCTCCTCAGCACAAAGCACAACAGACATAAACAGTATGGTATAGGAGTGTTCAGGTAGAGGCTTTTATTTCATTCATTGAGAAGATGAGGGCTACTTGCAAGTATTTTTAAGATGGGCTGATCACTGTCAAAGGTCATGATCTGTGCTTCCTTCTGCTGGACATAGTAGTAAAGGAAAAGGAATGAAAATTTTTTGCGGGGATGCTTCCTGAAATAACCTGAGAGAACACTGTTAAATATTGTTAAGCTAGAACCAGATAATTAAACAATTAAAGGTTGCAGATCTTGCCCTGAGTATAGGGTCAGGTGCTGAAAGACTCTTTTGTAAGTGGCAAACTGCTGTGGCTAGACAGAAAGCAAACTACATGTGTGATTACAAGCCCTCAAAAAAAGTCCCTTGTAAAGGACTTTTAGAAAAGAAAAAGCAAACAGGGAGTCATTCAGTTTTCAAATCAACTGGGAACAAATTCTCTTACTTTGAACACTTTTTTCCCTGCCAAGAGCAACAAGATGAAAATGAAAAGGGTCTAACCCAGCTATTTCAGATGTGCACAGTGCAGACCCTCTGTCCTAGGTGATATCAAAAGCATGACTCCATATACCTCCTTCACAAGGTGGCTCAAAAACAGAGTGACAAAACCCAAGACCAAGCTGCACAACTTGACAAAGACAACTGTGACCTTTTAAAATGACAGTTTGCAAGAGAAAAGAGAAAGAGAAGTCAGCAACAACCCAAAGTCCCAGAGGAGTGAGCTCAGTTATCCATGCCTTAGCGTTCTGCTTAAACTGAGGAACTTGGAGGCAGATGATAGGAAATGTTCAACAAATACAAGTGTTGATCTGGAATAACTGTGTACTCCAATGGAAAGAATGGAAAAGCAAAACAAAGCAACTGTATTGAAAGGACTCGCCTATACATGTAGGTGACAACTGCAGATACCTTAGGACCCCATGGCAACAGAAAATAAGACTGTATAGGAAGTGATTTTCTTGTCCCATTCATCAGCGTCTTGGATGAAGGGGCAAATACTTCCTCCACAAGTTGGCAGATGACAAAAAGCTGAGAGGAGTGACTGACACCCCAAGGGCTGTGCAGCCCCTCAGAAGGACCTCAACAGGTTGGAGAGATGGGCAGAGAGGAATTTTCTGAAACTCAGCAGGAGCAAATGATGGGTCCTGCATGTGAAGGGAGGGCACCCAGAGAATGGAGCCAGGCTCTTATCGGTGGTGCCAAGTAATAGTACAAGATGCAATGGGCTGAAACTGATGCACAGAAAGTTCCACCTGAACATAAGAGAGAGCTTCTTTACTGGGAGGATTGACTGTGCACTGGAACAGGTTGCCCAGACAGGTTGTGGAGTCCCACACTGGAGGCACTTAAGAACCATCTGAATGCAATCCCATGCAACATCCTCTAGGATGACCCTGCCTGAGCAGGGAAGTTGGACCAGATGTCCCACTGTTGTCCCTTCCAACCTGACCCAGCCTGTGATTCTGTGATTCTGAGATGAATAACTTCTACATATTTCCAACCTGAATAAACTTCAAAGGACCAAACATTATTCATGGACCATAATTATTATTACAACATTTTGTATCTGAAATCAGCAAAAAATTTCATTTTGATACCCTCTAAGAACTTTAATGGGATTTGAAAGTACAGTTTTAAAAAAGGATATCTTGCTTTTGCATGTGTATCTTTTATTTTGCATTTGAAAATCATGGTTTTTTTCACTTTGAAAATAGCATATTCAATAAAATGAATTCCTGCAATGTGAGTCAGGAGCACTCTAAAGTGACACTTTTCAAGTTCTTACAAGAACTTAGGGGTTTTCCAACAAATTGAAACATTTAAACCAGGGCTGCTCTGGAAAGGATCCAGTTCCCTCTCACCATTATCCATACCGCTCTTTTTAAATAAGATCATTCTCAGACAAAAAGATATTCCTTTTTCTATTTATGCAAGATCCTTTTGAAAGAAAGGGTTCTAGTATAGCCCCAACTACCTCTGATTTGCTTATCTAAGCATGTCCTGTGCTTTTTAGGACCCCAACTAAGCCCCAGTAGGGTAGGCACAGGCCATCCTTCTGTCTTTCTTTTGTACTGAGCCTTGAAAACCTGTCCTATCTGTCCAAATGCTAATATTTCTATGGTGTTTTTCAGCATTACCAGAGTTGTCCTTAAACAAAATCTCACTTCATTTTCCTTTTTTAGGCAGAAAGCCCAGAGCTAATTGAATGCATTCTCTCTCCAGTGACTAAATGTAATGCTGATGTGTGCATATAATGTGGGAATCACATTAATCATAGGAACACAGATTTCAAAGCCAAGAGTACTGGATGTGATGACCTAGTCTGATCCACAGTGTAACACCAGGCATAGAATTTCTGTCAGTGATTTCTGCCTCGAGCCCATGATTTTGCACCTCAGTTCCCATCTGTATAAACTGAGCTGCAGCTTCCAGACACAGGGTTTGTTATGCCTCTCTCTGCTGCATAAAAGAGTTCTTTGTTCACAGAAACCTTCTACCACACTAAAGTCTTGTGGGTTCTGACCAAGCCACCTTGTTACCTTCCCTTTTCTAAAATGAATAGGTTAAGCCTCTTATATCTCTACCCCCAAGGTAAGATTTCCAGACTTTGTATTATTCTGCAGAAAGACCATAGATCTATGCTCTTAGTATCTTACAAAAATTCCTGATGATATGAAGTTCCTGCAGTACAGGCTCTTCAAAGGACACACAGTTAATAATTTAGAAGTTAGTAATTTCAGCCTTCCAGTTGGATCTACAACCTTTGCTTTGTCCTCAAGCATGCATGTTTTGTTTTCAGTTCTGATATTTCTCAGTTTATCCAATAGAATATCCCTGTGCACAAAGTAAATTTTAAATGGATCTCAGCAGCTGCACATATACAGCACTGTAGTCCATATGCAGAGCAAGGACTCAGAAACTTCCACTCATAATAAACACAGGGCCTAAACCAAAAGCAGTAATTGGTAAGAAAGAGTCAAGCAGGTAGGTGGGGTATTGCATGCAGCCTTGGCTGTTCTGGTTTAGACTTACAGTTTTAGTTTGTTCTGTTACTGCTGACCTGGTCCTTTAAAAAACCAAACTTGGCTGAAAGCTGCTCCCAGTACTTCCTGTTACCCGGCTTGACCTGCCATACTTGTACCCCCATCAAGTACCAGCTTGCCAAATGTGCTATTCCTGTAATTACTAGCAAAAACGCATGTAATCCATGTCAAACTAGCCCTAATTTTCATGGCAAGATTCCCAGGCTTTGCAACAATCTGATGTGACAGAGAGATGTCAAGTGGTTCACAAACATGCAAAGTACTAACATTGTCAAACAATTCATCAGGAAATCAATAAATAATGAAGAATCCCCCTTACACTAGTATCTTGCTATTCATCTTGGACAGATATATACAGATATATGCATCTACAACTCCAGATTTCAAAATCCTTGCACATAATTGCATTGTAGAAATCACTGATTTTAAGAGAGCAAGTGAGATTTAGAAGTTTAACAGAGATGCTTGACATGTAAGTCCTTGAAGATGTCTAAGATATTAAGCAATCTGTATGAGGTGCCTAATACCAGAGAGAAACCAACAGCAAAACTGTTATATAAATCACTCTAATCAAGCTAATGAGTATTGAAAACTCAGTTTTCAGAATAAATTTCAAGTGTTTCACTAAAAACTATTGCTTTTTTTTTAAACAGAATATGTTGGTAAAAAACACTGCTCTTATTTCCTTTTATCATTAAAAACCAATAGGCTGTAAATACAGCAAGTCATACCACTTTAAGCTCTTATGTTGGGCTATCTGCAGACTCCAAAAGTGTTTCAAGATAATTTTCACAGACAGTAAGACTAGACATGTCTCTTTTTCTCTTCTATAAAGGCTGAGAGTCTCAAGCCTCTTTCCATGGTAATATATGGTCTAAATTTTTGACATACTTTTGGCACTCTTACTATTTACTTTAAGTATAACATTATTATTTTTTTGCAAAAGTCTGAGGCACACAGTCCATTGCCTGATTCCATACTGAGTATGACGTAATGCCTCTATTCAGTGGTCAAGAAGAAACTTAGGAACCAGAGGGCTGCTTTTTCAGCAGAGTTGAGTCGGTGTTTTCATTTTCAACATGCTTTGCACTAAACATCACTAAAGCCCTTTCATTAATTCTGATCTTGTGATTTCTGCCATTGACAAGTAGCAGCAGAACCCAGCAGAGCAAAGTGATGTAGCATTAGGGTATTGTTTCAAAAGCAACATCTAAATGTGACGGCTGCTCCATTGTCTGGCTCTTTAAACCCAGCCTAGTATTTTCCTTATGGGACAGTGCTCCAGCAAAATAAATAACTGGGCTGTAGTTTAAACTCCAAAGCCCTCTATAAGATGTTATTGTGTTCCAGGCTCAGCAATAATAGGAGAGACATCACATTACAGCAGACATACACTTCTGCACTTTTGGAAAGATCAAAGCTTGCCATGTCTGCAATAACTTTGGATAGATACAAGATGGCTTGAGCCAGCATGGTCTAAAACACAGTAGGGGAAAATGTCATCAGCATCCTATGGGGTAATTAAATTCCCATTTTTTCTTATTACCTCACTGACTGAACAGTCTGAAAACAGCACACTTGCACGGCAGCTGGTAAGTACATCAGTGATGGAGGGTTACAGCAAGTGGAGGAGGAAGCACCATAAAAGGGCTTATACCTCTAGGGGACTCTGGAAATTGAAGAGAGGAAAGAGGACACACGTTCATGTTGAAATGCTTAAAAAGGGCACATTTCACACATTTTCTATACATCAGCCTCAAAACCAAACACTCCATCAAATCTTTTTCATTCTTACAAAATGACACAACTTGGGCAGTGGCCATTCAATCCAAGTGAAGCAGCTATCACCTGAGGCCAGATACTCCCTCCTGGAAATTTCTGTGTAGGTCATTGGTCCTGCCCCTCCATTATCTTCAAATAATGACTACATACTGAGGTAAGAGGCCTGATGTTTTCTTCATCTTCCTTGCATCTTCTGCCACTAGCTCTGACAGAAACTGAGTGAGAAGAAAGCTTGTACTAAATCCTTTTGTGGGGATGAAGCCCAGGTCATGCTGGAGGTCCTTCCCTTCTGCCCCTTACAGCAGGGAGGGTTGAGTGGTGGCCAGCAGAGTCAGGAGTAAAGCCAAGCTGCTGCATCTTCCCATGGCCTCCCAGGGACAGCACAACATGGTGGTAACAGGCTGGACAGACAGCCAAGGTGTGCACTGAGTCTCAGTGCCCTTTAAAATGTCACAATTCAACCTTTACAAGCAACCCTTAACTTCTGATTTGCCTCAGCTTAAGGATACTGGCTTTGGACATGGAGGGGTTTCAAGAGCTCAGCACACACTCCCCACCCAGACACTGCTCGCCTGAAGGAATTGTTCTGGTGCCTGCTGGGCTACAGTGCTCCTAGAAGAGCTGCAGCCCCAGGACAGTCAGTTCCCAGGGCAATGAGAGGGTCACAGGATCAGCTAAGGGGGCTGTCAGGGGGACTCTGGGCTGGCTGCCTGGCTACAGGCAGGGAGCAAGATGGACCTGGAGGGGGTTCCCGATGGCTGCCAGCTTCCCCACAGGAAACCTTGGCTGCACTTTCTGCTGTGCTACATGACACTGTGTGGGCTCTAAATCAGGATGTTAATGCACAAGCAGCGTGTGGTCCTGTAGAGACAGAGAGGGAACTCAGCCTCTTCTTCCTCATTAGGGACAGTAATGCTTTTGGAAATTCAAGCGCAGGATGATTGTAACTTGCTTAAAGACACTGAGTAGTTAAACAGGACATATGATGTAACACTTATTTCTTCTGTTTGTTTTTGGGGTTTTGTTTGTTTGTTTTGTTTGTGTGGGGGTTTTTTTGCCTCCAATCTGTTTCATTCAGGGTCAGGGGATGGTCTCACACAATCTTACAGTGTTGGTCCTGCCTCATTGGGCAGCTAACAGAGGTAGCTGACACATGAGACCTGGTTGTGTCATATATCTGGAGTCAATTTTTTTAAAAACCACTGGGTACACTAGTTCAAAGGTGAAAAAATGTATGTAGCACTGTGTATTCTTCCAAAGTGTGAGATCTTACTGCTGATTTGCTGCTCCCTGGTGAATATTTATAAAACATCAAATGTGTTTCTCATGTAGCATTACATAATCAGTCATGGACCCTTCAACTGAAACATGTTGTACTTTCCATATTGCGGTTATCCTACCATAGCTAAGAGGTAATATGTCATCCAGCTCAGAACACCAAACATCTCAGTCTTTCTTTAGTGCTTACTACAGCCACAGAGAGAACTGAGTTATTTGTAGAAGAGTGATAATTGCACTTATTATTATTATATGTACTATTTCTCCTGCAGCATTTTCCCACTCTGCTGTGCACTGGAGTGGCCTCACCTCGCGTCCTTTGTGCAGTTTTGGGCACCACAATATAAGAAAGATATTAAGCCATTAGAGACCATCCAAAGGAGGCCATTGAAGACGGTAAAGGGCCTTGAGGGGAAGCCATGTGAGGAGTAGCTGAGGTCACTTGGTCTGTTCAGCCTGGAGAGAAGACTGAGAGGACACCTCATTGCAGTTACGACTTCCTCAGGAGGCGAAGCAGAGGGGCAAGCACTGACCTCTTCACTCTCGTGACCAGTGACAGGACCCATGGGAAAGGCCTGATGCTGTGTCAGGGGAGGTTTAGGTTGGATATTAGAAAAAGGTTTTTCATCCAGAGGGTAACTGGGCTCTGGAACAGGCTCCAGGGGACAGTGGTCACCGCACCAAGCTTGACAGAGTTCAAGAAGCATTTTGAAGGTGCTCTCAGGGACATGGTGTGACTCTTGGGGTGGTCCTGTGCATGGCCAGGAGTTGGCCTTTGATGACTTTTGAGGGTCCCTTACAACTTTTATGATCATTTGGGGTTACAGTAACAGAAAATAATCTTGCTATGCTGGATGCCATACAAAACAAGAGCTAAATGCTGAGCTTTGCTACTCTACAAAAATAATGTTCTAATTTGATGTAGTACAGTTACAGAAACAGGACCATTGGGTCCTACAACCACTCAGTGTTCTCATCTGGCAATGTGAAATGGCTCAAGAGGAAGATACAGGAAAACACCTAAATGTGAGAAGGGGGTGGGATAGGGAGGGAAAATTAAAAGACAAATGATTGCAAGCAGCTGAAACTGGTCAAAACTAATCAGAATCTGTGTCGGTGGTGATACATAAAAGTTACTGTGAAATGCAGTGAAATTTTGGAATCCCCTTTCTCCAGTTTTCACCTATTCAGACTTCTCATGAACCTTCTAAGAGCAATAATTCTATTATTGTCCCTGGACAGCCATTGCTCAACTATTCTTATAGTTAGAAAGATTTTGGGTGTCTTTTTCTACCTTTCTTAAAGATCTAATGTAAGACACTTTGCTGAACTTTGGCCAATTTCTCCTTGCTTTTCCCCATCTTGACCTGTAGAATTGACCACTGTCCCATCTGCAAAAGCTTTGAAAATGCCTGAACACCATCATGTTTCCCACCTTTGCTCCTGCCATGTTCTTTTTCCTAGACAAAACAGAATGGATTCTCTCAGCCTTTACTCATAGTTCAGGTTCTCTAAGCCTCTTACCGCTGTTGTTACTCCAATAGCAACTCTTTCTTGTTCATATATACCTTACTGACATAAGATAAAGAAGTCTGTCAGGGTGTGGAATAGACTTAAAGGGAAGGGAGAGCTCTTACACTGTAAAAAATATAACAAAATGAGTATCAGCATTAGAGTAGGAGGAGTTATTCCTTACTGCCAGAAATTGATTAG
Source organism: Pithys albifrons albifrons (assembly GCF_047495875.1). Taxonomy (NCBI): domain Eukaryota; kingdom Metazoa; phylum Chordata; class Aves; order Passeriformes; family Thamnophilidae; genus Pithys; species Pithys albifrons. The sequence continues at coordinate 93,438,136 of NC_092458.1, forward strand.
GTGAGACCAAATATATTGCTTCTATCATTGGTTTCTTCCAGAGTGGGAGTAGATGGAAGAGGCTGGAACAGTCTGTGCTGCATCGACTCACGCTTTCACAGAAAGGTCATCAATAAGACATCTCTAGCAGTCAGTGCCCTCTCATTGGAAAAGCTGGAGAGAAGGGCCCTGTGTCTTGTAAGCCACAGACCCTGAGAAGAAAAGGTATAGCCAAAAAGCATATCCAAGCTGTGCAAAGAAACATGGTAGAAATGTCATTCAAGCTGGTGTCCGCTGTTCTGGCTCTGTAACAGGAGACAGCACTGTTGTACCATGTAACTTTGTAGCAAAAATTTTTTTTAAAAAGCTAGATCCACAGAAGGTGGTCCTTATGCAGCTTTCCAGACTCACCTAGAGCAGGACTGGTTTATTTGAAGGTGATGTGTTTGCAGGGTAGGGTTAATGAAAAGCCTTGTAGCAGAATGGAGTCCCTGTGGCATGTTTATCACCCAATCCAAAGGCCATCAAATCCTTTATTTTTTTCTGGGCTCTGAGCTGAGTTTTTTGTTTGGCGCTGTCTCACACTGTGGAGGACCCCAGCTGCAAAGCAGCCTCCCTTCTCCCTTTTTCCTCTTCCAGAAAAATCACAGGGATGCACATATCTCTGCCCCATTCTTCTGTGGGAGTTCACTGTGTCTCTGGCTGGATCCATCCACCAGCATCAGCTTTCAGAAGGAAAGGCCAAGAATCTTTCACAAAACAGGATGGAAAAGTCTGAGAAATTGAGGAGGCATGGGGGGAATTTTTCCTCTAAGTCCTAAAGCAAAGTTGGAGTCCACAGTTTGTTATAATTTTATTTTGTTCAACTTTTACTATGGGAAATAAGGAAGGGGGAAGTTAGAGTTGTCTGGAACAGGCTCAAATCCAAACTATGTTGCTGAGAAAAGGGAAAATAGCCAGAAGAGCCACATGCATAAACAGACAGCTAATTCCACCAGTTCTTTGCTTGACCAAATTATTCCCCACCCTGTACACCTCAGTTACTGCCTTACCCATACCCATTTTAACTGGTGACTATGCTGTGTTCTTCTCCAGTATTTCTAGGGGGTCACACCCTGATTCTCTGCTCCCCCATTTTTTTAATCATTTATAGCAATTTAAAGAATGAGTAGAAAAATAAGTCAACAGCCAGGGCTTCAGCCAATGGAAACCAGTTAACCACCACTCATGTCAGCAATGGGCTCTCCCTGACTGCACGCCACTTCATGGGATGAGATACAGCAAGAGAACCCTGCAATCCTCTAACTCAGTTGGTCTAAACATGCACCAGCAATTTCCAGCATGTTCCTTCACCTTATTTCTCAATATCCTTTTTCTCACTGACTTCTCTGCGGCTCCTGTCATCTCCAGCAGCACCTGCAAGAGTTCTTATGTCCCCTCAAATCTTCACCCCAGAGAAGACCTCAGTATTTCCTCTTCTGTGCGAGTGTAGGAGGGGGAGGAGAGTGTTCTTCAGGTGCTCTCCCTGCTTTGATCTCACTCTGAGGAAGAATTTCAGACTCATCATTTGCAGGGGGAAAGAAGTTATCTGTGCTGCAGAAAACCACATGGTAAACATTGTTGTGGCCCAGCCTCCATTACTAACCTAGATCCCTTGTAAGAGATTAAAAACAAAAACCCAAAATACAAAACAAAACACCAAAATACCCACAACTTCCCCAAATAAAAACCAGACCAAAACAAAAAAAGCAAAACAAAAAACTGAAAAACAAACAAACAAACCCAAAACATAACCAACCAACCCACCCTCCAAAAATTCAAATAAAAAAACCTAACCCCAAAAAAGGAGCAAAAAGGGGAAAAGGAGGGGTTAATTTAAACCAGAACTTAAGTAATAATATTATCACAAAACAGATATGTCTATTCCTCTGGAATCTTTGGTCTTAAGAATTTACAGATGGAAAATATGGACATCCTTCTGCATATTATTTTTCCCAGTGCACTTTACTTGGCAGCTCAAGACGTTACAGCAGGAGGATGGCTGTAGAATTTCAGGGATCAGTTCAAAGCCTTGTGCTGTAGCAGATCATCTGGTGCTTGACCTATGCACAAACTGAAAGCCTTGGGAAGAACTCCACCCTGGAAATTTTTGCTCCTTTAAAATCAAGATCTGTGTCAGCACTGTGCACATACACATTGCATCTAAAACACACATGGGAGTTCAGGTCCTAGCAGGAATTGGGACCCCAGTTGACACCATTCACATGCAACAGCAGCAACAAGCTGAAGTGTTTACAAATACCCTGCTCACTGGCAAAAGGCAAGTTTAAGTTACAGCTCAGGTGAATGACTTATATGTCAGGCCCTTCATTGTTGTTTGAGTTATGATACAGTAATTAACAGGTTAGACAATCTGAAGCATACCCAGTTCTGGCAGCTCAACTGGCCTGAGATAATAAGGTAAGTGGTGATAACCTCACCACCTGTCTGAACCAGAAGGTGCCTCATTCTCCTACACAGGGATGAACTGAATTTGGTCTCCGTATTCCACCTCACCCCAGTGTTCTTGCCTAGCCAGGGGACAAGTGTTTCCAAGGGCATTGTTTATGATGTGCACGTTGAGAACATCTACATCTGCAGTGGAAGCTGTGAATCAGCTTTGGGCTCCCGCGATCCATGCACACACGGCCTGCCTGCTCCCCAGGGCTGGGGATCACACATGAGCCTCACTCAGCCAAGACACGGCGTGTTTATCTGCCCTCATGAGCCAGTGCTCCACTCCTGCCAACAACCATTCTTGTTTATTCTATATCTGTCTGCCTTTCCTGGCACCCCGTGTTGTCGCATTTGAGAGCCAGCAAGGCGCAAGCAGTTGGATGGATCAACTGGTTTTGTTCAGGTGCCCAAATAGCCAGTGGGTGGGTAATGGACTTTGATCAAAAGCCATGCTAAGACAGTTTTGAAAAGGAAGGCTTGACGGCAAGCTACAGAACACGAAGTGCCCAGTCTCTAATTAGATGAATTTAAACAAACGAAAAGTCTTAAAGAGCGATTTCCTTGGGCATTTGAGAAGTTCAGATCATGCTGGGATTTGAGGATTCACATTGTGACTCATCCTAGGTAACACGCTATTTTTCACTTACTTTCCTCAGCAACAATCACTTGATGTTTTAGGATAAACATCTGTCAGGAAACAGATCATATCCTATAGGAACAGAAGGAGGAAACTAAGCTTTGTTCCTGAAATGCTAAGAATGTATTTTTAATGACAGAGGCCTGGGCAGTTTCCCATAATTAGTTTACAGAAGTATGTCAGAAAGGCTCTGGCAGGCTGCACAGTGCTCATAAATCTGCACTATTGTAAAGTGTTCCATGGTCCCTTCAAAGGGACTGGACCAGAGGCAAAAATAGCGGGATACCCTTCATGTGGTAATCCCAGCCTCTGCATACTGGGAGGTATCGGAAATCTTAATGAGGAATCCACTCTTTGGAGAATTTTACCTCTAATGTACACCAAAGAGAATGGAGGGGAAGAATAAATAAATAGATGTGCTAACAGTCATTAACAGATCCAAACTGGACTTTCAAAGTCTTTAATGTTTATTTATGATCCTGTAGACAAAAGTAGTCAGTATATTCTTAATTAGAAATAAAGCCAAGTTCCCAGGCAAGTTTAAATGCTTCTCTACTGGTGTCACCTGCACTTTCTCCAAGAGAATTCTTCCAGTAGTTTATCACGTAACATGGAAGGTAGGATGCATTTTCTGCCAGCAGGTAGGAGAGCTGGTATGTTTAAGACTCAGAAAGAGAGACCTGCTTCAGTGAGGCAGTCACCCTCAAACAGGCTCACAGCACTGGGAAGCTGTTTGAATATGAGAGAGGGCAGCAGCTGCCTGTATGCCCAGAAGGGAGAGGTGGGCTTCATGTCCAGTGAGGTACCTCCGGGAAAGACTGCAGTTGTCCACCGGTTTTGACTTGTGGAAATGGTTTCTTTCCATGAAGATGCAAACACCCATATAGCAAATTTAAAACAATCATTTTCCATTAATTTCTCTTAATTTTTCTTTCAAACCCTGGAGGTGTTGTACAGACACCCCGAGGAATATCAATGCTCCACTGGTAGGTACCACAACTATAATGGAGAAACTTATTTCTGTTTGTTTGTTTGTTTGTTTGTTTGTTTGTTTACCCCAGGAAAGAAGGCGGTGCCAGTAGTTGTCATTGCTGACCATCCTTACAGTCCCACAATATACTTTCTTTTCTTGCCTCCCACAATGCCATGAAAACATTTCCTTTTTCTCAACTTGTGGTTTCCACAGGCTAAAGATAAACTCGGCAAGTTAAGAATGAAGGAATAAGATTGAAACAATAATACTGAGAGGTAGCAGTACTTATTAGCTCCTTCAAACCTTCTGTTCAAGTGCCTAAAGGCACCTCAGCCCTGACGCCCTGGTGTTGAATGGTGAGAGCTATTGCCCTTTTCAAAGCAAGGACCTCTAAGCCAGAAAGTGAAATGCAGTCTCCTGACATGAAGACCTGTGCTGTAAACTAGAAATTGATTATTGTGTGAAAAGTTTTGTGATGCCCCAGTCTGCAGGTTAACACTGAGAGAGTTATGTGTTTCAAAACAGGGAGATCTCCATGAAAAATCTCATTTCCAAACTAACAAATTTAAACCTTATCTTGAATTAGAGAGAGCAAATCTTGCCCTTTTAGAACATATAGAAGAACATATGACTTTAACCCCATTCTGAAGTGTTTATTCAGAAGTAATGCAGCCTGTACACCAGACCACACTAAGGAGAGTCCTTTATCTTTTGTTCTTATAGACGTTGTCTAAGTTCTGTCAGTAGGAGACCTTGGGACCATCCCATTGATTCAGCAGACTAGAGAAACTTCGCATGAGGTTACATGAGCTATACCAGGTTAAACAATATGATCTGCCTCTTTCTCCCTCCACTTCTGCCTTCCATAAAATGAAAACACTTCACTCTCATACAGAGCTTAGAAAGTTACAGAAGAAGAAAACAAACTGAAATGCAGTGAAACCATCAATCAAATCACTTTACCAGCATACAGACTGAAGGATGCCAAGATCTGATGCCAAAGGCAATGCCTGCTGAAGGCATTTATCATTCAAACAAATTATTTCTTTTTCAATCTTACTTGAAGAAACAAATTGTCCAATACTTTGTATTTATATTACGACAACTAAAACTGAAGCTGGAACTTGAGCAGCCCCAGTGAATCATTTATTTCTCAACATTTAATTCTCATTACATTTGGAATGGCAGGGCCCAGCTGGGAAAGGCAATCATCTACCTTCTCACCATCTGGCAGCAGTCGAGGACAAAGTGCATGGAGTCAGTGAGAGCTTCACTTCAGACACTGGAATGAAGTAATGTTTTACAGTGCTAATGTAAATGCAGTTCAATGGAGAGGATGTTGGCAGGAAGCCACAGCAAGGACATAAATTCATGGTGCTGGAAGACCAACTTGGCTTTGACCGCTGAAGTAGTTCACAAAGCAATTCAGCATTTCATATAAATAAACTTTTTACCCCTGTAGTAAACCAGAAGGGCTGGATTTTCTAAAAGATGTCATGATTCAATAAATGGTTCCATTTCCTTCACAATTCGCTCTTGCCCTGAAAAAAGAACAAGTAAAATGAAAGAGGTTCTCAGGTATGTCTGAGTTATTTCAGCTAACCAGTTCAATCAAATAGTGCATAAAGAAAATGAGAAGCTACTCTTTTTGTTCACTCTCACTTGCACCACTCAAGATGCTAATTGATAGTCTCCCAAACTAGGAGATTTGGACTGTGAATATTTGGCTTTAGTGACTCCTCCAAAGAGAAGAGGCTCTCAAAGTGTTCCTTCAAAGAGGACCCACAGAATGTTCTTGGGTTATTGCTTACTGGCCTTCTGCAGCCTTCCCATTTGCCTCTTACAATATCTTTATAAACATTAAGTCTTACAAATGTTTGGGAACCCTCTAGGATCTGTTTCAACTGACAGAGGAATAATATTGGAGGTGGATGATGTCTGTAAGCATTTGTTCTAACTGGCATCTGCAAGTATTCTGATGAAGACACTCTGAACCCAGTGCAAACATCACAAAGGACTTTCACTTTGTTTATGTCCCTGGTAAATCGAATAGCTGTATTTTCCATTATCAGTAATGGATTATGCCACATATTCAGTGTTAACTCAATTAAGGTACTCAGTTTACTTCACTGCTTGCAGGCTGCTATTGAATTCTGACAGTTTCAAGAGGTGTAGGGCTATCCCTTGCAGTCTTTCCATTTCCTTCTTCCTTCTTTTAGCTTGAACCTGTGCAGTTGCTGATCATAAGTATTTCACTGTATTTTTACTTCCTCCCCTGAACAGTTCTACTCATGTTGATATTTTGGGATTTTTTTTTAATGACTAGCTTTGTTCTCTCACAGTCTTTCAAATAAGATGAAATCATAATCCTCAAACCACCTCACCTTTAATTAGAAAATCGCTGTCTGACAAACTATTCATGGTCACCAAGGCTGCATGTTGTAACATAATCTACAAATTCCTTCTTCCTTCTCTGGTTTCAAGGACAAAACAAAATTCTCTCAAATAATCTGGGACCACAGAGCTCCATCGACATTGACAGAACCCTTCCCAGTATCTTACATACATTACAGCCTTCCCTGGAGCAGCGGGTTCCCTCACACAACCATCTATATAATGTTCAGAAACTGAGGGAAATATAATAAGCTGTTACTATACAGAGGGCACCAGCAGTGAAGAATGTTATACCTGCTCTCTAGGAAGACACCTGGAATGTTTGAGCTCAAGAGGAAGTCTGTGGATGTACCTTCTCTGCTTACATCTGGAATTAACATAGTGCAGTAAACAGCCCTTGTCCTCATCCTTGATTCTAATCCTTCACTGGACCTATAAGATCTCCATGATCAGTGCAGACTCCAAGGTCCAAGACCTGGTCCAAAAAATTTAAGCCCTTTCTGAAATCAGATGATTAGGCCAGCTCTCCAGCATGCTCCTTCCCTTCCTCATCAGAACTTCTAATTTTATGATAGCCAGGACTCAAACTCTGAACTTGAAGGGTTCAGTTTCTCATGTCCAGGACCCTCATTGCCATCTCAGATATGCCATGCTGACAACAGGTGCTGCAGGCGTCCATTTAAGACCTGGCCAAAGTGGAAATGAAATAGGCAAAGAGCAGCAATGCAGTCATTCACAGGCAAGTTTAAACTCCAATCCCCCAGCCACAGCAAGGGGAGAGAAAAGAAGGGGTCATATCCTATTGAAGAAAGGGAGAGATGACTATGTATTCAGAAACAGTGGCATGTGTGAGGAGTTAGAACAGTAGTGCATACAGACCTACTTTTAAAACCAAAGGAAAACGCTATGTAGAAAGGGAAGTGCTGAGGAGGGAAAGTTTAGCGATGAGATGCAATTTGTATCCTCCATCATGCCATCAGCCAGTGTGTTTATGCTCTGGTGGGCAAAGCCATACTCTCAGTCTGCTTGGCTTGGGTGAGCCTAAAGTTGCTGCCTTTGAAGCCTATCCTCTGTTTTCCCTGCTACTTTCCTAGTGTGATATTGGGTCTTCATTCTTTTTAGTTCTCCTTTAATATGCACAGCTGCCTGCCAGGCTTGCTAAACTATAAAAACCTTCCCTGACATCAGGGCTGCTTAGTCATTGCCAGCCATGCAACAGGCTCAGTAAATGGAAGCAGGATAGTTTTGGGTTTTTCAACAAACCCACAGCTACCACTGCAGCATTTTATGGGATGGGAAAGCTGCATTAATGAGAATCCTAACTGCTATCACTAAGAACAGAAAAGACAGAAATACACAGATGAGGTGTTGAGAGGCCCACTAGTAGCAGCAACAGAAAAAATACATTTAAAAAAATGAATCATACATTCCAGAGTTAAAAATAGACATTGTCCTAAGACTGTCTGCTTTAACATGGCATTATGGGAATTTATAGACCATTCCATAGGCCATTTCAGAAGCAAAATTATAGAACTTATGTCATATCCTTAGGAAGCTCTTCAAGGTAATTCACAAGAATGCAGGATCATCCACATTTGGTCATGTACTTTTCCCCTCTTCTGCATGGTTTCATTGACTAGAAGAGATAATGAGAGATGGACCCACTTTCAAGAACAGCAGGTCTGTGTCCCTGTCCTGTGCAGACTAAAAGGGAGTAGCAGTTGACTTTGTTGAAGTTTATTCCAAATAGAAGGAGATCAAACTACTGAAATGTGCTACAATCTTTGTTTCCACATTTACAAACTGTGGGTAATGAAAGATTGTCATGAGGCATAGGCTGTATTTCGAAAGTGCCTTGCAGAGGCTTACATGTTGCCAAATGTCAGCTTCCAGTTTAGGATCTCAAATAGGAAATAGATATCGACAACATTATCCTCCAAGACAGGCCCCAATGTGTGAAACAGGAAAAAACCCACAGCATTGCTACAATATCTCCTTTGTGAATGGCGCGACAGGGCCTGTGGCTTGTATTTATATGAGTCTGTACAGATCCACATAAAAACATTGTCCTGAGATGGGTCAGTGAATGCACTAAATGAAGGCACCATGGCATTGTTCTGCATTGTCTCACTCAAATCTAATAAAAACACTGCAATGATTAGACTCATGTATTTCTGACCTGTTAGATAGTTTGTTATTACACTTTCTTCCTGGAATAACAGATAGGAAACTTACCTTCTACAGACATGACCTGTGGTCAAAGATTTTATGAGTAAAATAGGCTTATTGCACAAACTGGGCTGCATTGCACACACCCTCATAGCTGCTGCTCAGACTACAGGCTGCCTTCTAGAGGGCACCAGTATTTGGCACAGATGATAGAGAATTCCCCTGGTCTGAATGTGTTCCTTTTTACCCCATTTATACATGAAGTGAAGAGTTTTAAGTACCATCTTTCCCCCTATGAGTGAGTCTGGCTTGCACTGGGTGCTGCTGAGACAAGAGTGTATCCCTCAATCACACAGCCCTCAAGCTGTAGAGTAAGCTACATAGAAAGATGAGGGAAGAGATGTCTGTTTTGGATTAAGGGATTGTTCCAAAACTTTCTGTTCAATGCAAAAAATGCACCACCAAATGTTCGTGCCATGAAATGGCCAGAACCCTTTAACAGGGACAGGATGGGAAGAATTCAGTAGATGCAAAGTAACTTCTTGCTATGTTCTGCCCAAGAATGGGAAATGAAGAACCAGAATAAGAATTATCATTAGAAAGGGGGAGAATTAAGTTACAAACTTGTCACAGGATAATAAGGCTCCTCAGAATTATTACATTTTTTCAAGCATTAAGTTTTCCTTACTTTTTTGTAAGTAGAGGAAAAAAATCTTTGCAAAGTAAAAAAATCCAGCAATAATTCAACACTTTCCAAAATACTAAAATTTGAAAAAATATGGGGGAAAAATGATTTGTGGATTTCTAGACAGCTAAAACTTATAGAAGGAGGTTATTGCTTTTTTTGTAACTCTGTATCACTCTTTTCCCCTTTCATTCCTCAGAGATTTATAAATCTCGGAAGCTTGCTATGTAGCAGTGTCATCAAACAGGGAACTCATCAGTAAATTCTCAGCAAGGCTTCCATTTTAATGGGCCTACAATTAAGGGAAGGTTATTGTAATTCACTCTAAAAGAATACTGGTATAATTTGTATTCTTTATTTATTTGGTGGCTATTTTCCCATGAAATAATAATGAAAGTATGGTTTTTTAAATTGATATTAAAAGCAGAGGGACAGTTGTATATCATGAAGACTCACACCAAGGCCTGAAGCTGGGGTAGAGCTGTGAGTGAATCCCCAACTTCAACACTGGTTGAGACCCAGTTATTGCTTCAATGTACGATTTTTTTCTTCTTCATTTAGAATAAACTAACAGCTCAGATCCTATGGGTCAAAGACTTCTATCTGTTTGTCTAATTGGCACTGCACTTACATGCAAACATTTCTTCTCCTTGCAAAGCCATTGGCTGTTCAGTTCAGTGCAAGAAAACCGGAGAAAAGAAGTATCCTGAGTGCCTCTGAGGCATCCCCATGTAGCACTAGATGGCGATGCAAAACAATAATGGTACAGCTTAGTGGCAAACCACAAGGCTGATAAGGTTGTGTAATAGGCTATTGTGTTACTGTGCAACGCCCCTGAGAACCTGTTTATGTTTATGAGTACCAGCTCTCATTTCTTTTAAGCTTGTTTAACTCACTTTTGAACAAACTGAATCAACACATAGAAATCGTAGAAATCATTTGTTTTCTTTCTCTTCCGCAGCCCCTGCTTGCTGCTTCTGGAAGTGTAGCAATATACTCATTCATACCAAGCTAAGCCGCCAAAACCAGGGATAGTGGCAAAGCTGGGGCTGTTTCCATACTGACTATAGCCCGAACTTTGAAACTCTGTCAGGCACATTTCTAATGTCAAGCAGCCAATTCGTTCACTGCCTTCCCTTAAAGCTTGTGATGTTGCTGGTTTTCTGAAAATTTTATGGAGAGGTTCTGTGTCTATTCATACTTGAGATCTGATCATGGAACCCTAACGTTTTAAAAAAATAAAAGCTAGGATATAGCTTGCCACTCTGCTGGGAGCTTTGGGGATCCAGTCAGTATCTTGTCTACTACTTATCTCCTACTTAACTCAACCAGGGTTCTCAGCTGAATTTGGCTCCCAATTACAACTGCTCTGCCACTTTCCTCCCAGTTCTGTGTTCAGTTATAGCTGTGTAGCTGCACCAGAGGTATTAGAATTGGCAGCTATGCAAGGGAAGAACAATTTGGTTGTGCCTTTACAGTTTAGGTAATAAGTTTGCTGATGATGTGTGAGCACAGGAGAGCCAGCTCCCTTGCTGAGAACTGCGCCTGTTCTGCAGAGCCAGCAGGCTCATGTTTACATAGGGTCAAGTCACACCTGAAGCTTGGGTGGGCAGTTTCTATTTTCCTTCTCCTTTCTGTACTGTATGTGTTTGTGTGCATGCAATACTCTTCAGAGCTGGAATGCCAGAGATGAAGCAGATACAAAAGGCCAATACAGTCATCTAGGACTTATTCCCCTGCCAACAAGATATCCTTTAGTGCTTTGCCCAGCTCAGATTCAAATGACTCAGGCACCATGAGTTTTTGCTATCTCGCTTCCAAAGTTTTAATACATCTCTTCCTTAGCCTCAAAAGCTTCACCTTTGACCAGTGATCCCATTTCTCTAGCCTTCCCAGGAGAAAATATCCTGCTCTCTGATTCTTCATGTCACACCCTGGTGACTGGTCGTTTTCCCAAGCTTCATGTATCTACTTTTTTCACTACCTCCTCCTAAATCAGTCTCTCAGTCTTTCAATCACTTGTGCTGTTCTTTTCAAAGAAAATGAAATCTCTCCCTCTATAAATAGTTCTAGTGTGTGTTTCAGTCTGCTGCTGATGTTTCCATTACCAAAACTTCTTGACATTTTATAACCCACCATCTGGCTGTGCATGATGGCATGCAGATGTTAGTCATGCAGATGTCTGACATTTTTGGCTACCAGTACAGCAATAAAGAAATATTTCTCTAACACAAAACTTGAGATCTCGCCTTAAATGAACTAATAAGTAATGAAAGGCTAGTTCTGTACTGAGTTCCCTTTGCTTCTTGCTGTTGATGAATAAAATAATATTTTTTCCATTTACATTTGGGGGAAAAAAGTTCATTATTCTTCTTCATATTGTTTCTTAAAAGCCCCTAAAACCTCTTCTTTATTCAGATACCCCCACACCACAGCCACTGAGTTAATTGACATAACTTTGGCCACTGGTGCTCTATCACAATGGGCTGGCACTCCTGCCTCCATACTCTCATTGTCCCTTGAGATCTTGCATCCATCTATCCACCTTGTCTCAACGGAGATTATAATTTCCCTTAGGTCTCAGATTTTTGATTGCAGGTACAATATCATGGCAGCCACAGACAGGTTACTAATAGCTACTATGGATGAAATCATGAAACATTACTCCTTACAGGAATTTTTAGCAGTTAACAAGAAAAAGGTTTTATCAGATCTAATAGTATATTCCAAGGGTGAGATTAAGGACAAATAGGTTGGGAATGTTGGGCACAGTTTTAGCACCACACACTACTAGTGATAGATATTTGCAGACAGTTTTGAAGGGGTGGAGGGGGCATTAGTGGGCATGTGAACCCAAATACTCCTCAGCAGGTAGTGTTTTAATAAATTGCAATGTTGTTATTCTATAATAGGACTGAATTGCTTTCTCTGTTTGCTTATTGGGTTTTTTCCCCCCTCTGGAAGCGTTAACAAATATAATACTAATAACACAAGTGACAATCAAAGAAGAAAGTCTAGGGAAAAGGGAGGAAATGGAGTGAGTTTCTGATCATCTTCTTTGTATCCTGCAGCAAAGTGATAGATCCCAAATGGTTTTGGAGAGCATGGATATGTGTCCTCCTGCTTCTGGAGATTAGAAAATCATTCATTATGGGAGGTGAAGTGAGTTGGCTACTTTATAGGCATCCCCATTATGTGACCAGTTAATATTAATCACCTGAATAGAAATGATGCTAAAGAGAACTGGAGGTCCAAATATAGTGACACTTCCAACAGCATTAGATGTGTTGCACCAGGTACTTTTGCAGCTGAAGGTGGTATCAGTGTAAATTAGACTTCCCTATTCCAATAATGCAACTTTCAAAGATAGGTGTGAGAAATGAGACATCTAAATCATTTTATGCCATGTTACTGTACCTTACTTGGTATTTAACACAATCTCTTCTTGGTAGACAGCGATTTTCAGTTCCTTAGTCTCCATTTTGATTGCAGGCACACACTCACAAAATTTTGCTTTTGACTAAACCATGCTATATTTTGACTCTCCCAGTGCTGACACACATTGAGTAAAACAACTTTAACAGTTCTGGTCATTTGTGTGTAAAATTTCCGTTGCTACTGGAAAAATCCCAGGTCACCTCCCCTTGGTGGAAGCAGAACTTTGCTATAGTGATTATGGAAAAAATAACAACATCCAGACATGAAAACTTGGACCAATTATTTCACCTGGGATCTCTTTCACCACATATTTACTTTCTCATTTCTTTCTCTCTCCTCTCTAATTTTTGGAAGGCTGTGGTCTTTCTTAACTTTTCAGCTTAACTGTATGCTATAAATATGAGCAAAATCCAAGAGGCTTCACTGAACACAGGAACTTTGCCATTGATTTCAAGGCACCTGGGTTCCATATATCAGGATCACATGTGGTTTTAGATACAAGGCTGCCTTTAACATGAAGATAAGAAAGTAAAACAAACAATGGAAATGTCAGTCCTTACGATTTATTTCTCTGATGAAATTTGTTATGCAGATTTCCCTCTCTTTTTTGTTCTTTTTGGAGATTTTGAATTGTCGGGGAGTTTTTATCATTAGGATAACTCTCTAAGGTGAGGTTACAGGGAAATAAATACATTTCTTCTGGTGTTCCAAATCTGTTCACATCTCCTGACACTCTTTCTTCAGTGATGTAGCCGGTTCATTGGACTGAAATGTTGACAGCATTGAACTGCTTCATTTCATGCATTTAGACAGAAGCTGTCTGGACTAGAAAGTCATTCTCTAATCATAAAATATATAGATAGGCACCAAACTCAGTAGTAAGAACTAACTGCACTATAGCAATACTTGTGCTTCTAGTACACAGGCACTAATGTGCTCCATAAGCAGCCCACAGCAATGATCTATTGTAGAAGGGCAGTGAGAGTTTGTCTCTGAATGCTTAAAAATAGGTATATACAAGGACTCTGTATATTGTAAGGGAATCCCATCAAAAAAACCCCCTTTGAAATGCTATCCATTATATAGCCAATCCAATGTTTCATTTCAGATGTGAGCCCCTACAGGAGTATAATCCAAGTACAGCAGCAATATATTAATAAAACATGCTTCGACCGCATTTTTTCTGGCAGATAGTACTTTTGCACTGTAGCCTAAAATATATAATGAAATCCAGATCTCACTAGTTGCTGGAATGTCCTTTGTCAATAACTGTGAAAAATGTCTCTTACCCTGCAGTGAAAAATTGAGCTGTGGAATTTATGTGCGTAAGTTCTTCCACCCTTAAAAAGTATTTTTTTCATCCTGAATGAAATACACTGATTGTGCATGGCAGAGACCACTCTACCTGTGCTGTATGTCCTAACCCCTTTTGCACCAATTTTTTAATGTGAATTTATTGTCTGTGAAGTAGACCTCAATCTCAAAACCAGATATTTTCTATTACTGTTTGACTGAAAAGTAGCACCAGTATTATCAAACAGGAAAGACATGCATATGCACATCTTCTTAATGTGAGACACTCTCGGGGACCAGGATCCTTTTTTATGCTTTGCTTGTTTTCTGCTAGGGAAACCACCAGGATTCAATTTTTAGCCTGATGAGAACTTATCCATATGGCACCAGGGTACAGTTCCAACCCAACCTGAGATTGTGTTCAAGACCTTAAAAACCCAAACAACAAAACTTCAACTTCCCAACCCTTTGGACCATATGCTATTAGTTGAAAGGACCAGAGTGGTCAGCACTGTTGTATTACCAGCTGCTGGCCACTCTCCATCATCTCAAGAATTATGGTCTAAAAACCAGCTCCCTACATCATTCTGTGCATGCTTCTGCTTCCAGAAGAAGCACAGGGAGGTCATAGGTTTCATGTCCCTGCAGTCTGGTAGAACAATGACATTAGCCAGATGAGCCCTTCCCCCCTTCTCCCACGTGTGTATGTTTTGCCCCTATACAACCATAGCAGGGAATCAAAATTCTACAAGGAAACAGGAAGATCTGTATTCAGCAACCAAAAGGCATATTAGGGAGGATGGCATGGGCCTTTCTAAAGCAAATAAATGCCTTGAAGGAGGCCACAGATCTTCATCCCACTCTAAATGACCTCATAGCTTTTGACTTGATTTTCTAAATATTTGAGTTTAAGCAGGAACTTGTCCATTCCTTCTGTTTCCCAGTGTACTTCTCCAAGGTTTGGGTAGTAGAAACTGGTGCTGAAAACTAGTTCAAGGAAAGAACTAAAGAGCCTTGGGTTTCCAACAACTTGTATTCCTTTTCTCCGATTTTATGACTCCACCTACAGACATCTGACCTGTGGAGCACCTGACATAGTACTCACTGCAATGGGTTCCCTCCTGCTCTGCCACCCACAAAGGAGAGATTTCAAAAGTGTCTGTCAGAGAAGATCTAGTTCAGGCCAAAGGAGATGAGGAAGAGCCAAAGGTTGCCACTGAGTGAGATATAGGAGTGTCTGTTCAAACAAAAGAGAAAAGAGTGACTTCACTTTAATGCTGTAATACGCCTGACAGCATATAAGAAAAGAGAAGGGCCGTGAATTCTTGCAAGTGAGCATAAACAGCCTGACAAAAAGAGGGGTATGTTGTCTGCATGTGATATTTCCTGCTGTCACTTTCAGGCTCAAACTGTCTTCAGTCTGAGCTGAAGTAAAGGGACATAAATGTTAAATTCTCATTCTACATTAGTCTTTTGCCTTGCCTTGCCCTGCCCTTGCCTTGCCTTGCCTTGCCTTCCCTTCATAGAGCCATGCAAGCAGCAAAGTGAGGTGGTATTTCAGTATATGCTTAATTGCTTTTCTGACTTAAAACCATCAGAGAATTTGCATCCTCTCTATTGACTACTAATGAATGTTAGACAAGAATGTGTGCAGCCATGTAACCAGTAATTTTTCATATTCATTCCTAAAACATTCTGACACACAGGCACTGAGAGTAATCACTGTGCACAGCCCTGTTTTGGAATATACTTCTATTGCTGAACTGTAGCACAATCTGTTTTTTAAACATGATCCTCCTCCATTCCTACCCTTTCAATTTCATAATCAAAACAAGTCTTTAAAAAAAAAACCCAAACAAACAAACCAACATTTTTTAAATTTAAATTACAGGGTGTAAGAAAAGATTTGTAAGCCAGGATATTTTAGGATAGATAATGAGACCCACAAATATGTAAGGAACAATCCCCGCTGAATCAGTAGGCTCTGTTTTCTGGCAGAATCTCACTGAAGTTCCTCTACCAGTGTAGAGGAGGGCTGCATCTTCCCTGGTAAGTGAATGAGCTGATTGTATTGCAGGACAATTTCTACTTGATCTTATTCCAAGTGTGCAAAGCCCTAAGTGATTGCATTTGGACAAAACAGCTGTCAAAGAGATCAGACCTGGGAGCTCTGCATTAAGAAACCAAGTCCTAGTGTTTGTGCAAAGAGAGAAATTGCATAAGCACCAGCTTCTATCCTGCTTAAATCTGCTTTGTACCACAAAGTGGGGCCACAAGAGCCAGGAGACAATTCCGTCCCTCTCTTGTTCAGAAAGGCTCAACTGCCTTGGTCTGGCAGTCCCCCAGAAAAAGGGAGGAGTACAAAGAAAGCACACCAGATAAAGGACGTGGCATCAGTGTTCCAACCTGTGCTAGCATAAAACCCTCTGCTGCAGAGGTGTAAAAATGAGATGAGAATCCAAGCTCTTGCAGCTGCTGACTTCATTGCTGAGGCCAAATTCATTGAGCTGTGCAGCCATGTGACTTGGGAGCAGTAACTCATGGTGACTTTAGGGGACAGACTTCAACATCAGCATTATAAGATGACTGTAGTACAATTTTCCAGTGAGGTTATGCTCCAGAAAGAGATGGATGTTGTGCCCACTCACTGATGATTTGAGCTAATGAAGTCTCGTTTTCCTTATCATCTTGCAAACTTATCATCTTGTGACTGTCTGTCTATAACTATTCCAAGACAATTTCTATAGCTTTCTGCATGCTACACCTCAGCAGCTGTATCATGAGAGACCACTTGCAGTACACTGCAGTGGCTTTATCAGTCCCACCAGCCTGTGGCTGGGTAACACCATGTTCAAGGCTGGCAGATGGCAATCTCTGTATTCATTTGCTCTCATGTATAACACTTTCATCTTAGTCTACATAACACCAGTTGCATCAGTCATTTTGGTGTAGGATTTGTGTCTGTCCTGGCCAGAAGCTGTTTTGTTCTCCCTGACTGATGTTTCCATCCCAGATGTCAACCAGATGTAGAACAGTAAATGGGTATATGTGAGAGCCTTCCTCTCACCAGGAAGCTCTGTAAACCAGACAAGCAGAGGTGCTAAAGTCAAGGTCGGCTTGAGCACAGGCCAAAATAACATTCAGATATCAGAATTTCCCTGAATCTCAACTATGGCCCAAACCTTTGGGGCTGCAATCCAAAAGCTTAGCCTCAGTTTAAAACATATAATCTTAATGTTTATAATATTTATTTTTAAATCCTGGGTCCCATTGCCATCACCAGCTTCTAAGCAACATTCTTGAGGACTCCACAGAAAAATGCATATTTTAAAAGTGAAGACTCAGATGAGGCAAATCTATTTATCAAAAGCGCCTTTCTATTTTGGAAGCTTGATCTGACTAACCAGGCACTGCTCCTTTTATTATGGGTCACCGCTTTTGCAAGCCTCCCTGTACTGACTCCCTTTCCTGCTTACATACAGGGGGCTGCAGCAAAGTTCCCCTGTTTACGCTACTAGTTGTTATTTCCCCAGCTGCTGGCTGGGTTATGACCTGAGTCAGATTACTGATAATAGTCTCCTTCCCTCTCAGCAAAGCAAGGAGCCAGCAGGGTTCAAGAAACCTCTCCCTTCTTAGAGCATCAACAATGACTGGCTTCACAGGTTTCGGGCTCTGGTGCTCTCTACTCTAATAACCCCCCACTGGCAGCAGCAGGGAAACCTACACCTGTTTATCTGGCTTCCAGCTTCCCAGCACTGTGTAAAGCAGTTTTCCTAAGTCCCTTGCCTCCTTTCACCTTCCTTGTAAGCAGTTTCTCCTACACTCCCTGGAGAATTGCCTGGAAGTCTATTTAAAAGGAAAGGTTTTGCCATTTGCTCCTCTGGCTGTTCCCTTCTTGCTGCTGCCGCCTTATTTTTCCAGGTCTTGTAGGACTCAGAAAGAATCCTAGTTCAGGAGGTAGTTGACTTCCCTAGTCATTCTTTAGCAGCTAAAGTAGTGTAGTTGTGAGCACACCCCTTGACACATACGATACATTTAATTTTGATATCTAATACAGAGTATAGAAAGACTCACAGTACTGTCATCCTTAGAAAAATATGCAATTTCCCTGTGCGGTCATAGCATTAACTTTCAGTTCCTTATCAAAAGGACTATGAGGGACACGCAGTTTGTACACTGCATTCCACCTTTCTCAAACTGCTCATTTCAGTTCAGTGGTCTATAGGATTCATTTCCATAAGGCTCTAGAGAGCTGTCTTCTCAGAGGTGGGTGCCATTTTGATCTCAGATTTTCCATGTAGATGCGTCCAGTGGGATTTTATTCCTTATTTTGTGATTACTTCCAGTCCAGCCAAAAGGGTCTCTTAGAGCTCTGATTTGACGACTACGCCACAGA
This sequence comes from Pithys albifrons albifrons, assembly GCF_047495875.1. Classification (NCBI taxonomy): domain Eukaryota; kingdom Metazoa; phylum Chordata; class Aves; order Passeriformes; family Thamnophilidae; genus Pithys; species Pithys albifrons. The sequence goes on from NC_092458.1 coordinate 93,456,596, forward strand.
AAACCACCACATTCTTCAGGAAATTATCCCGAGGTTAACTGAGATCATTATTAAAAATTTCAAGTAATTGCAATTACTAGAAGTCGGTATTTAGCAAGATTTAATTTCTATTCTTTGGTTATCCTTCTGCCTTCTTCTGATGGATTAAAAAGCAATTTATTTGCAGATATCTTTTTCCTGCATATACATGAGAAGATCATGTCCAATGTGTGGCTGTGCCTTGCACATAATTATTTCCCCACCTCTCTTTCAAAAAGATCATATCCAGCCATCAGATCACATTTTGAACCCTTTGCAATCCTTTTGAAAAGCCTGATGTGTACAGAATAAATCACATTTTTGACACTACATATGACTTCCCTCCTTGTCACTGAGCTGCTGCCAGGCTGCAAAATCACACCAGAAGCTTATTTCCAGTGGCTTGTGTACTGTGACCTTTAAGTCTCTTACTGAATAGTTACCTTCTAGAATATTGTTCATCTTATGCATACCTTATGCATTTATTTGTTCTTCTTGCTGTATGACCTTGAATTGGCCTTTTAAAATGTATGTTCACTTTACCAAGAGTCCCTTGATGGCCTGTATAAATTATTTCCTTTTATTGACTTTCTAAGAAATTCTAATACCAAATATTTCCATCAGTCATTTCAAGTTTATTCCTCATCTGTGATAAAGATACTAACAAACATCAGCCTTGAAAATAAGCCCCCTGGCTCCGTGTCTTGTTTTGTGCTAGGCTGTCCCTGCAACTGCCTTACAATCGATCTTCTTCACTGACCTGCCACCCTTTGATACATTTAAGGCAGATTCTGTAGCATGCTACTTCTTTAGTCAGCTTGGGAAAACAAAGCAAAGTCCTCAAAGAACTTCTTTAGCATATCTATAATTGGATAGGATAAACAACAAAGCTAATATGGAAATCTGTTTCTTTCCTTTGCTGTCATCATGGACTGAGTATGTTTTCCTTGGCATTAACAGTGTTCTGCAGATGAGTGATGTTTTGCCTCTCTATGGTTTCAAATTATTATAAAAAGCAATAGATTTGAGGTAATTTAATTTTTAAATTAATTTACCCCAAATTAAATACTTGGCTTCAGCATTGTAGGGTCACTTCTTTTGTAAATCTTTTTAATAAACTGGATGAAATATTGAAATAAACCCCTTATTTTTATAGTTTCTTTTAAACATCACAGGAAAACTGTGTAATTTTTAAAGAGGTTTCCTTGTCGAGATTAATAAACAAGCAGACCTGACACTAATTTAGTAGAAAATGTTACCCATTCTTGCTCCACAGAACTCCAGTTTTGTGTTCCTTGTGAGAGGTACAGTCCCTTTAACTCCCTGTGGATGTAGGATATGATCTTCTGGGAGAGGCCAAGAATTTTTGCCCTTGTGTTAATGTGAACACAGGCATTCAGCATCCTCCCCTTCCTCCAGGGCAAACCACTGACCACGGAACCAAAACTGTAGACACAAATTAGCAAAACCACTACTAATGTTTATCACTGCCTTAGAAAACCTAAAGTAAAAATGAAGAAAATATGAAAAGAGAGAAAGAAGAGGAAGGTTTTTCCCTTGAAACATTAATTTCGAGGGAAGTAGATGGTGTACCTTCATTCCCAACCAATATAATGAAGGTCAAATCCAGAAGTCTAACATCTCTGTAAATAAGCGAAATCCTGGAAAACACTAAAAGTACTATTCAGGTCTTGGATATTTTAGGTGTTATTCATCAACTAAAATTAAGTGGTTTTTCACACTTATGGTGCACGGCACAGTGAAGTCAGTGTGAATCAGCTAAAGACCAGGTGTTGGCAGCATAGCTGTGCCAGTTTACGTCAGCTCAATAGAATGGTGTCGTTTACACCATGAAGGGAGAGCAAAGGACATGACCCTGCTTTTACTCTTGTCCCTGTAGGTACTTTTGTACCTTTTCTCTTTTTTTCTCCCTTCTGGTGCACATTCATGGGAAATACATATGACTCTAATTACAGTACAATAGTAAACAACCTGATCTCTTTTAAAACTACAAATTAACAAACAGCTGTGCCCATATGATGTTTGCAGGAAAGAATATACTGACATACATAAAAACCTGAAAGAGAAATTGGTTGGAAAGTGAAGAGAAATTGGATTTCACTGAGAAACTCCCTGAAAGCATTAAAAACAGAGGAAAGGGGGAACAGGAGGCAGAAATCATGAGGTTAAAAAGTAGTAACTCTTAAACACCAGAGCTGTTATTGATACTGATATAGAAATACACTTCTCACAGGACTATTTTTTTATGCAGATAGTGCCTGTTAAAAGGGAGGGAAGAGAAAGCCGAGGTTGGAGAGCACCAGGGAGCTGGGATTCGTGAAGGAAAGAGTTAAGGCTTGGAGTCACCCTCTCTGAAGTGCTCTGTGATGCTGTGCAGTGTTTCAGCCCCAGAGCCTTCCTCCTCCTCCCTCCCTGTGTCGGAGTGGGGAGGAGGCGGGTTCTGCTGAGCTGTTAAATCCTGAGTGAAGTTTCCCCCATTTCCAGTGGCCACCGTTGTCTGAGGCTGGTTCAGAGCAGGGCTGGGGTTGCCCTGACATTTCTGGGACCGCGGCCAGCCAAGAAGAAAAAAAGCCGAGTGTTTTACAATTTGCTTTTGTCAAAGTGTGGAGAAAAGGGAAAGGGAAGCGTCCTTTCTTTTTTTTTCAGCATCACATTCCTGTGTTTTTCTTCAGCCTGGAAAATATATTAGTGCTGCTGCTTTCCTCTCTGCAAACAAAGGAACTAAACGGGACTGAGGAAGCAAGGATTGGGAAAGAGACTTGGGAAGTATAAAACAGAAAGACTTGGAGAAGCCAGGAATTCCCTTTTCTTAAATGTAATCCCTGCCTGTGTGGGTAACCGGCACAGCAAAAACCCAGACCTGCAGGTAAATGGAGAAGCAGAAATCACAAAGGAAATTTCCACTAACCTCATCCTGCTTGTCAAGAAGGTGAAGAAGAAAGTTAAAAGATACACAAGGCAGGCTCTGGGACCTGTTGGGCTGCAAAAAGATAAATCACCGAGCAGCAGCAAAGCTGTATGGTCTCCTTTTAAAGGAAAAAGACGTGAAACCTCATCTCTGGAAGGGGAAGGAACTTCCCTGAGAGTGTAAGTTTCAAGTTAGCTTCTTGGCTTTCTGCTGTAGGTATCAACCCTTTCTCTGTGTGTCTTTGCATGTGTGTCTAGTGAGAGCATGAGAGAGACAGAGAGAGAGAAGGATGCAGATCATAGTGCCCTTTTGGATAGACAGTGTCATGTTACAGAAGGATGATCTCATTTTTTCATAAAATTGTGTTTTTCCAAAAATAACAGTAAAATGTACCAAGCCACTAGGGCAGGACTAAGGTGTAATCAGCACCTATAAATCACAAAAACTAGTGAGCCTATGCTTTGCTTTGTTATCACTTGTGAAGGCTATCATCATACTGTTAACATCTAACTTTTTCTCCTCCCCCCTCACACAGATTGCACAATGAACTGGAGGCCAGCTCTCAGCCTAGCCCTGCTGTGGGCAGCATGGCTAGTCTGTGGCTCTGAGAAGACAGAGAGGCTAGCAGAGAGAGGGAGTCATGGAGTTAGGAAAGTGCCCTTGGCTTCCAGGTCTTCCAGGAGTGTCCTGAGGAGATCTGGAGCATCCCTGAGAAACTCAAATCCTCAACACCCTGTCTCCAAGAGGGATTTTTCAGCACCTGCAAAGCCACCTGCCAATCTCCTGCAAGGGGAAGCACGTTCCCAGGCCAGGAGCATGGGGACCAGAATGCGATGGGTACAGAGACTCACAGCTGCAGCCAAATACTCCAAGTCTGAGATGATTAAGGATGAAGGGATATCCTCTGCCTCACAGTCACGAGTGGCACGTTTCCCTTCAGGGTCAAGTTCCCCCAATGTCCTGGCCAGCTTTGCAGGGAAAAATCGGGTGTGGGTCATTTCTGCCCCCCATGCCTCTGAGGGCTACTACCGCCTCATGATGAGCCTGCTGAAAAATGATGTTTACTGTGAACTGGCTGAGAGGCATATCCAGCAGATTGTGTTGTTCCATGAAGAAGGGGAAGAAGGGGGAAAAGTCAGAAGGATAACCAATGAAGGAAAAATCCTGGAACAGCCACTGGATCCTGCTCTCATCCCTAAGCTCATGAGCTTTCTGAAACTAGAGAAAGGGAAATTTGGCATGGTACTGTTGAAGAAAACTCTGCAGGTGGAGGAAAGGTATCCTTATCCAGTCAGGCTAGAAGCCATGTACGAAGTCATTGATCAGAACCCCATCAGAAAAATAGAGAAGATGAGGCAGAAGGGCTTCATCCAGACTTGCAAAGCAGCTGGGGTAGAGGGGCAGGTAGTTGAGGAAGGCAATAATGGGGACAGCACCCAGCCTACCCCTGATGGTGAACATGTCCAGGTATTAGGAAGGAAGGAGGAGCCAAGGAAGAGCAATAACCAGCCAGCAAGGACCAAAACAGTGAGGAAACCAATGACAACCACAGTGGCCACTCCTCTGCCTACAGTAAGGACCACTACCCTCCCTGCCACCACCACAACTACTCATGCCACCACCCGTGCAGTGACAACAGCAAGCCGGTCTACTACAACAACTACACCCCTTCCCACCACACAGAGGACCTGGACCACCAAGTCACATTCCACCACAGAGTACCACAGGCTTCCACTAGCCCCTGATGCCACCACTCCCCGAGTCGCAGCCTCTGAGGACTTCTACTCTCCTGTGTGGAAAGCAAACCGCAGGGACCGGCAGCGCGGCCACACAGAGAAGCAACCAGCAGCCACGCGGAAACCAAACAAAGCTGCCCACTATGACAGTTTCACTGAAGTCCCAACAGCTCCCTCAATGCACTATACAAAGGCAAATGTAGGTAGATTTAAAGATAACCGAACTGACAGAAAGGACTATAACCATAGGGACCTGAATTTCACACCAGGGCAACACAAAGCGACTAAGACTAAACCACCAAAAAAGAAGGCCCAAGAAAAGATACTGAGTAATGAATATGAAGATAAATATGACCCAAGCAAGCCTGCTAATTCCCATTTAGAGGAGCAGTTTGCAGCAGGAAATATTCCCCCAAAGAAAGGAAAAGAATCAAAGAAGCATGAGCGAATGGATAAACCTGAGAAGAAGAAGAAGAAGGACAGACTTGAGAAGCAAAAGAGTGAGAAGCAGTCCAAGAAGGACAAAGCTGAGAAAAAGAGCAAGCAGGACAAAGACCGCAGCAAGAAGAACAAGAAGGGCAGCAGGACTGAAAATGAGGATTTCCCCAAGCCCAATAAGAAGCCTTTCCTACAGCCTCCCAGGAAATCAGCAGCCAACCTCCTGGAATATTTTGAAGGCAAAAGGCGGCTCATTGTAAGTAACCTGTTCATCTGAATCTTATTACCTAATTGAAGTCATATCTCCCTCCTAGCAGGAATATATGGAACAGTAGGTTTATGGTGGTTTTTTATTATTTTTTTGGTGCTTTTGTTTAAGAGGTAAAATATGTAGACCCCAAGCAATCACTTTCAACATGGAAGGTTTTGCAGGGACATACTGGAAATCTTACATGCAGTATAAACATCAGTCATCCAGAAATTAGGCTAAAACGTCTTTCTAGTCCCTTCCATGAGCCACCATATAGCCATCAGATTATCTTGTTTCCATTGGATATGTGGGTGTCAGGTTCTGCATCATTATGACCAATAAACTGAAGTTCAAGTGTGGATTACATCCACTCATCGCTTTCAGGTACTTGCCAGTGTTACCACATTTCAATGCTCAGCATGTTCTGCCAGCTGGCACACCTGCGTCGTATTGGTGCTGGTGTCCTAAAACTGGAAGCAAGCCAGGTGGTTTGGCAATACTAATGCATGTCTGACTGAGGATATGCACAAAGGCTTGTGATCAGATGCCCTGAGGGATGGTTAATTTGGGATTAAGATCTGATGGGAATTTGGATTCAGATCTCCTAGACATCTTCAGACATCCTGGGCAAATTTTATTTTGGTTTGTTTTTTTTTTCTCCTGCTGTTTTTATTAAACTATAACACTCTAGTAAATTTTCAGGCCTGAGAATTTCAGCATGGACTGGAGTTCCTTTTCCCTGGGTTTAACAGTGTTGTAAGTTTTTCCAACCCACTTCACCTGGGACAGGAAATGATTTTAGTTGTACTACAAATGCTTTTTCTGGAAGATGGCACATATCCTGAAGGGTACACTTTGAAAAACAGTTCTTTAAAAATGTTGTTGTGGAAGCTGGTTTCTTGCAGTTATTCTACTGCAAGCTGGCCTGCTTCCCAATTATTGTCTGATAATCAGTGTCACAAACATACCTTTGACTTTCCTGCTCCATATTCCAATACAAATAGCTAAGATGCCAAGCTAAGATGCCAAGCTAAGATTTCAGCTGTTGGAATTTAATTAATCATTCTGCTGATAATTCGTGAATCTGAACAGAAGGCAACTTTCTTCTCCTCCTCCCCATTTTTCCAGCTGTAGGGCTAGCGCTGGAAGTGGAAAAAAGCCATATATTTGAAAAATTTGAACTTGACTGAATTTTGCAAATAATGTCTTAGTTACTTGTTTACTAATATTTAGTCAAATCAAAAGCTCTGAGATAGAAATTGTGCACAAGTTTGGATCTTTGAAATCTGGTCTCAATATTGTGGCTTCCAAGAATATCTGTAGCATTAGGACAAATAAAAACAAACTTGAAACAAAAGAGCCAAAAGCAATGCTTACAGATGTCAGGCTGCTAATTCATTACAACACCACAGTCCTGGAAACTTAAAGGGCTGTCTGAAATTTGAACCTTCTGATACCAGGCCACCTCTCAGCTGGATCTCCAAGAAAAGAATTGCACAATCTCAGGGTATCAGGCCAAAACTCACTGAAGACTACTGACTATGCCATGCTGCACTTCACTTTTCCAGAACCTGATGCCATCCTCAACCTGCTTATTCTGAAATTTCTCGGAGAATAGTTTTGATTTGGTTATTAGTAAAAGCAGTGTTTGGACTTTACTATATCCTTGCCATGCATGGCACATTGGGAAAAAAAAAGAACTAGTCAAGATTCTTTGAACCCACACGTGTGCCGATTTGCATCTCCTCCTGTCAAACTGTTCAGTTCCATTAGGGTTAGTCCTGTCAGTTAATGAACTCTGTCCATGAGTCTTTAAACTCGCCCTCTAGAGAATTAAACCATACTGCTGCAGAAGTGGTTCTATCCAAGCTGTTCCCTGTTGCTTTTGCATCTTTCAGGTGCTTTAATAGACTGGTTTCCAAGGACATTGTTTCAGCCCTTTTTCAAAGGTCTTTTGAGAGGGACATGTTTTTTTAAGTTCTGCATTATTAAGGATTTAGGATTTCAGTGTGAATTTCAAACATCCAGAATTTTGCAGGCTGTTCTGGGTTAAGTTCAAGTAATGACAAATATAGGTTGCAGGTGCAGAAACTGGGAAAGAAAACAACATTGATTTTGAGTCCTGCAGCCTCACCTCTCTATAGTGGAGCTTTTTTGCAGTCTTGCTAATATTGAGAAAATTTGGCTTAGTAAGTCTGGGGTTTTTGTTTATTTCCCTGTGGTGATGAAATGCCAACTGACAATTCATATACAACACTCTATTTATACCCACTTGCACATATATGCATATGCACACACATGTGCATGCAAACGAGAGCCATGAAGATAATCACAGAGCTGGAGCACCTCTCCTATGGAGACAGGCTGAGACAGTTGGGGTTTTTCAGCCCGTAGAGGAAAAGGCTTAGGGAAACTTTATAGCAGCCTTCCAGTACCTGAAGAGAGCATATAAAGAGGGAGAGTGGAAGTTGTGGCTACCCCACCCTGGAAGTGCTCAAGGCCAGGTTAGATGGGATTTTGAGCAACCTGGTTTAGAGGAAGGTGCCCCTGCTCACGGCAGAGGTGTTGGAATTAGGTGATCTTGAAGGTCCCTTCCAACTCAAACCATTCTGTGATTCTATGATGCAGATGCAGATGGATACAGTGTATATAATGCCTGGGTTAAACCAGTCCTGGCACAAAGCTTTGATTTGAAGTTTGCTTTGCCTCTTAAGCGTTCCCTGCTTTGTTCTTCAAGGTTTGATGGAGCAGATCAAATTCTGACCTGTCTCTGCTTTCCATCTTATGACCTCCAAAACTAGGAGGACAATGCAAAACCAATGGTCTAGTTTTGGTCTCAATCCTCAAATCATTTTCTTGAGTCCTGTTTTTTTTTTCATTTGAAGCATTTCTATGCCATTTAAAAGCAATGTGTTACATGCTTATAGCCCAGAAATCATATCCTCTTTCTGTCTGACTCTCATTCACCTTCATGTTCCAATGCTGCAGTTGTGCCAGAGGCCTTTGCTTAAATGAGAGGCAGATCTTACAAGCTCAGAAAGGTCTTTTACACTTCAGTACTTTGATGAACTGGATTTATAAGGAGTGTATCATAAAAATTAGCCTCCAGGCCCTACAAACTTCAGAAGGTAACTAGAAAACTATTTCACCTGTTACAGACTAAAGCATAAGTTTGCAATTGAAGGATTTTGGTGATTATTTGTGACATTAAATCATAAAAGTTGGATCCAGATTCCAGCTCTCTTTGTGTTTGGGGGATCAGTGGCAAGTGCTTGATTGCAGTGCACTGCTGCTAGTTAGAAAAATGACATTGCTAGAGTGCAGCATCCCTAGCCACCTCCTGGTGGAAACTGCTGCATAGAACCACACACCTTCCCGGAATATTTGCATCTTAGTCACTGGTCTAGGTCACATACTTTAAATTTTTTAAAATTAAATCCTTGAAATTCTTAGAAGGCAAACTGTAGAGATTTTTGTAATTTTGATGTTGTAATTCTTCTTCTTCCTCTCCTTCCACAGATGTGTCTTCTAGCAAATATAAGTCCCATAAGACATGAAAGTGGCTTAAAACAAAAAAAAAACCAAACCAGAATCAGCTATTTTCAGATGAGGGCACAGTGGCCTTATCAAGTCTTCAAGGTCTTATATGGCCATCAGTTACATAAGTATTCATGTAGCCTATTCACTCACCCCTTCACAGTCAGAGCAGTCACCGGGAGCTCTTCCTGGACCATGGGATAAAGCCAGAGCAGTTGCCATGTTCCCAGTGCTCCCACTGTGAGTGAGTAGTGGGAATCCTAGATTATGGCACCAGTGAAGGCTGTGAGGGACACCTGATAGGACTTGCAGGGCAAGAGATAAAAGGAAAGTACATGGTTTTCTCTAAAATCTAATGCTATTCCTTCTACCAGAATTGTGGAGAGAGAGTGGAGGAGCTGTTGCAACCAGCTGGACATGCTTCCAAAAGTTTTCCTGTGGCTGATTAAACACCTTTGGGTTAGGCCTAGGCCTGAAGGTACACTCCAAACACTAATAAATGACAGTTTTATGGGAAAAAGAGCCCAGTTTGCAAACAGTGACTAGTTTTCCTTCAGTAAAATATTAATCTTCTTCATTCCTTATACTAAACAAGCTCTTTTGTCTCTGCCACCAACCAGCTGATCACAACCCCCAAGGCGGACAACACCATGTATGTACAGCAGCGAGATGAATATCTGGAGAGCTTCTGCAAGATGGCCACGAGGAAGATCTCGGTCATTACGATTTTTGGCACCATGAACAACAGCAGCATGAAAATTGACCACTTCCAGCTAGGTTCTTTTTTTCTAATGATTTCTTTACATTTCATAGGCACAATGTAGACATCAAAGGAAGAAATCTCCCCAGCTTGGGTTAAAATCTAAGCAGGATCACTTTTTGTGATCCAGTAGACTTTCAAACCCATTTCTCCTCCTTCCATGCTGACTACGTCCCTTTCATATTTACATAAGTGTCTCTGGTATTTTCCACGTTTAGGTTTCCATTGCTGTAATTTGAGTGCTTTCAGCTTTGTGGGAATTCCTAAAGCCAGTAAAACAGTGGAAGAGCAAAATAACAGGAAAAAAAGAGATTAGGGTATGTGACAGAAAGAGGAAATGAGGCTCAGCTCTACAAATACCCTGAATACCAACCTCAGTCCACCTCAAAGATTGCCCTAATACAATCCCCTTCTGCCACTGGTTTTTGCATGACATCAGCCATCAGTGGCTATATACTGGCTAGCAAGATTTAAATGCTACTTAAATAAACTGGCTGTTGTCATGACAGAGAGGAGAGTGGGGGCAGGAAACACTGAAGGGAATTGTTTGAGAGTATATTCAAAATTTGTTCCAAGTTAATCCCATTTTGGAGTTCAACATCATTATCTCCCCACTGCCATATAATACTTTCTCATGCCTTTGCACCCCTCATAAGATCCTGGAATTTTTCATTTTTGAGGAACATGCACTGGGGTCAAACTCAGGGCAGAGTAGCGTGCTAGTTAGAACCTTTGCCATAGAATCACAGAATCACAGACTATTCTGAGTTGGAAGGGACCCAGAAGGATCATCAAGTCCAACTCTTAAGTCAAGGGCCCACATAGGGGATTGAACCCATGACCTTGGCATTATTACAACCAAGTTTTAACCAACTGAGCTAATGAGTTCCTTCCTTTCCCAAGATCAGCCTCCAGAGCCAGGGAAGGTCCAGGTGCATTTTCCTCTCTATGCTGGTAAAGAGGTATTATTTTTAGAATATTTCAACCACAGCCCCTAGGTATGGCCAATCTTAAAAAATTTGCACCAGCATACCTAATAATTAAAGGTTTACCATTTGAAGACTTATCACCCCTCTTTCCCTGTGAATCATGATACCCATTACTGTGACTGCTTATTGCTGGCCCTTGTAAAGAGGTTCATCTTTAATTTAGAGTCAGAGGTTTTGGAGGTGCTGTAAGTCAGACTATGCAGGACCTGCAAAGTAGCTCGTTCAGACATATTTAGTGCCTCATACTTTACACAGAGAGTTCCCATATAGACAGGGGACACTGGGGGTCCACTGCTCTTAGGCAGCTTTGAAACATCTGCTGTCAGCATTCAGGTCCTGAGGAAGCATTCACCAAAGCCAGTGAGAACCCTTGCTTTCATAACAATAGTGTTTAGACAAAGACTCCAGGTCCCAGTCCAGCAAAGCACTTAAGCTTGGGTGTCTCTTGAATCATGCGAACTATCTCATTGCTGTCTGCATCTAAAGGTTAACAGCATTGTGAATGCTTTACTGCAGGAAGCCAAAGAAATACAAATATTCTACAATTCTATTCTACAAATAGAATAAAAGCTGTTAGTTTTGCTTATAGGTCCACCACATCTTTCCTCTCAAAGTTCACTTGGTTTTACCAATTTACGGGGAAAGATGTGTGATATCAAGAAAGCTCAGCACCACAACAGCTCCAGGGTGTTGCAGGTATATGTTGCACATAACTGGCCGGAAGATCACAGATTTATGTCTGGCTTCCAGCCGAGCCTCTGCAACTCTCAGAGGGATAGGAGCTAGTAGGGGACCTAGCATTGCATTCCTGAATGACACTGAATCACAGATCCTGACAGACTGTTCATTCGTGCACCTCCATGACAAATCTGGAGCAGAATTTTCCACATCAGGCCAAGGTTACTCAAGGACATTTTTTGTGTGCCTAGACCCATCTGCCTGTCAGTGGACTGTTTAGGATTATATTTAGCTCTAGTCTGGCTAATAAACAGATATTCACTCTGACATAGACCATACTCTTTCAGACTGCTTCAAACTTAACCTACAACTTTTCCTAAACCACAGAAGTGTATATTAAAGCTGAATTCTCACAGAAGAAATTAAATTGTTGAAGAAAATCAGGAAACTTAGAAGGCCATAGGTTAAGCCTTACATAAAGTTCACCTTATCATTTTGCTCAAAACACCAAATCCTGAGCTTTTTAGAAAGTTTAAATAATATAAACGTCTTTCTTTTCTGTATCTACCTTTCCTGTTTGCATGGCCTCTTCAAGGTTCACTCTCTGTCAGCACCAGAGGCAGCAAAAGCTCTAAGAAACATTTTGTTCACAGCATGTGTGCTAGTGAGAAGCCTGAGCACCCACCACGATGAGGTCTGCCTGGAGTGCTGCATCTTGGGACTCCAATACAAATGAAAACAGCAGAAAAGTCCACAGAAAAGACTTTTCACTTGAAATTTCAAACACATTTAGAAACACTGAATGAAAGAGCTCATTGACACTGGCCAAGATCAGCTCATAGTGAAACCAAAGAGTATTTCCCAGTTTCCCACTGGAATGACACAAAAGCTGAGTGTCACTTCTAAAGAGTAACTCATCTTCACAGACTCTGTGGCTGCCAAAGATATATGGAGAAAAATTTCCACACTCTTTCACTGACCTTTCCCAAAAAAGTGAAGAGAGTGAGAACTTTGTAGGTAGCAGCAGATGGTCTCCACTCCTAAGGTTCATCATGCTGAACCCAGATGCCCTCTATGAGGTGGAGGTCAGGGACAAGCAGTGAATTGGAAAGAGGCAATTAGATTAACTTCTTTTTCCCCCCCCTCCATAGAAATCACTTCCAAGTAGAAAGGCAGGCTGGGCTTAATGGCTTTATTTTTTTCTTGAAACATTTTTCTGTATCATCATCTGTAATTTAATTTTGCTCTTTTTATCATAAGTTCTGAAAGAAAATCTCCTAACCATGGCACTCCAAAGTGCTAATTTCATATTGTTATCTAGAGTTTAAATCAGAAGAGTCCCATGGGTCAGGTGGTCAAAGGTACTGCTGCACTGCTGTTTTCCATCATATTTCACAGTAGCAATTTTTGCATTATTCTATCTCCATCTAGGCCAATGAGATAGTCTTTGCTTTCAAACATGATTTTTTGCTGTATGCTTGCCATTAATAACATGTAAATCTCACTTATGAAGCACTGATACATGATTTACATATGCTTTATGAAATGAATAACCAGTTACCATATCCAGCAACACATCCAATGGGAAATTGATAACATTGCCTGTTAATTCTTTACCAAGCTTTCAACTGAGGTACATATAACCATGAAAAACCATATATATGACATCTATGGCTTGATTAGTATAACAAAATTTTAATATTTGCTTGTCTTTTTTTCTGTAAGAAGTGGGTTCAAGGTGTGAAAAGTCAGATTCTGATTCAGACATTTACTGAATTTTAATTGAGAAGTTTCATTCAGCCTGTACACAGATTGGACCTACTCCAAAATTTCAAACAGATCAGTATTGCTCCTTAAAGGCTATGGATGTTTAAAAAATTAGTTAGAATGCTTTTTTGTATAATGAATCAAATATTCTCTGTTGCTGTGTGCTCAACTTCTGTCATTTAATCTCATCTCCATTTGCTGGTGAATAATTATGGAGCAGGGGACTAGAAAGTTGTACCTCTGCATTTTACCTCTTGATCGCCTGTTGTGTGTCTGACTTCAGGCAGATCACTTAAGGCAAGGCTGTGATTTCTAAGTGAGAATATGAATATTAATATCCATAGTGGTGTCACAGAGCATAGACAAGTAATGTTTGCAGGAAGTTCTTGGGTACCCAGGTGACAATGCCCTTTGTGTGGGATTTAGCCTGTCTCTAGCTTTCCAGGCCCACAGCTGCATATGGAGGCTTGTTCCAGCACTTGCAGTTGTGTAGGGCTGTGCTGGATGCTGCAGCTGAGGCTGAGCTGATGACAGGAGGCTTTCAGGACTTGATCCTGATATACCCCATGGGAAGAAAGGAACCTTGGTACCTCCCCAGGCTTGTATTCAAATCTCTGTCTTCAGAGGTCTTTTGCTTCTCAAATGTTTATGAATGTTTTCTTAGGATGGAGCACTGAGTAGGTACAAACCATTCTCAAAACTAAGTTTTTGCCTGTCAGAGTGCTCGATAGGAAATGGACATCAGCAAACAGATGGAGGAGGGAGTGCCAAAGCCGGCTATATAGTGAGGTATGCTGTTAGGATTGCAGCATTCAAAATACACTTGCTGGTTTCTTATAGTCACTAAACCCTACATGTAATTTTTTGAGACTGGCAAGGTTAATTCTAGCGTCCTGGGCAACCTCAAGCTATTCTAGCTATACTTTACTGACCTAAATTATCTATGCTGTTTCATTTGCATATGGAGCACATTATCAAAATTTCTGTTTTCTATTCCAGAATTGGCTGCATTTCAGGAGCTGGTGAAATGATTAGTACATGCATATACATGAATGAGACATCAAAAAAATTTGAAATATCTTACCAGGAAATAGCAATATTTTCCAAAAGAATTTAGAAATGTTCAATATTGAAGTTCATATGCCCTAAGAAAGGATGATTTTCAAAGAATATTGGGATTGAAAACTGGATAGTTAAAAGCCATAATGCTATACTGATGTTTTTTGATATCTTGACTATGCAGCAGGAAAAGGTCTTCTGGGAAATTAATTTCCCCTTTTCTTTCCAGTTTGAAATTAAAGGCAGAGTGCTGTGTGACTCCACGACTATTTTTATTTCTCCTTTGTCTTCCATTAAGATAATGAAAAGCCCATGAAAGTGATAGAGGATGAAGATCTTGTGGATCAGCAGCTCATCAGTGAGTTGAGGAAAGAATATGGGATGACCTACAATGACTTCTTCATGGTGCTGACAGACACTGACATGAAGGTCAAGGTGAGGGTTTCAACTCTTAAAAGAAAAAGCACTGGAAAAATGAGGGGGGAGGGGAGGTGAGAAGCAGAGGGAAGAAAAAATTTATGAAATTACATTACAGCCTTTCATGTGAGATACACAAGAGACTGATGCAGGACTCGGTCATTGCTGGAGGACAAGAGAAAGAGCACCAAGAAATTTTCAGGAATTAGGTAGCTATCTTCATTTTCTGCAGTTAGGAGATTTCAGCATTGTAGGTTTCTACTGGGATGGTGAGGAAGTGGACCCCAGCTGACAGGGAGTTTAATGTAATACCTGGCATCCCAAAACATGCAGTTTGGCCACTCAAGGGGATGATGGTACATTGTATATGGACAGTCCTCAAGATGAATGACCTTACAGAAGAATATAATGATAATTTTTTGCCTGCAATGTCTTGTCCTTATCACACTGGGCAAATACTGAAAATATGTCCCCTCCAAAGGGCTGTCTGAGTGCAAAACCAATAATATTTTCCATGGATTCTAATCTGCTTTAGGGCTTGTTACCTTTGTGTAAACAGGACCACTTGACTCTCTATATCCTACAGTGCTGTGATACATGCAGAACGGGTCCAATATGAGCATCCTTGTATCCATGTTTTTTCTCTTAACAGCAATACTATGAAGTACCCATAGCAATGAAGTCTGTGTTTGATTTGATTGACACCTTCCAGTCACGAATTAAAGACATGGAAAGACAGAAAAAAGAGGGCATTGTCTGCAAAGAAGATAAGAAGCAATCTCTTGAGAGCTTCTTATCCAGGTATTATCTTCTGTTTTTATCTGTTGCTAGTTCTACTGATTATTGTCTTACAGAAAAAATACCCATGAAACTATTTCTGTGATTTTTAAATACAGATTTTTCAGTATTTATAGTGTTAAGCAAATACAGAGATGCAGCCAGAGCTGAATGAAGTCTTGTACAGAATGCTGGAAGTCAGGAAGCATGTCATGTTTCCTGACTGACTTCATCTTCTTTGGACACTGACTTTCAGTACCTCAATTCAGTACCTCCCATCATCACATGGAGATAGTAACACTGATTTGCATTAGAAGAGCAAATAAGGATTAATTCACAGATATTAGCTCAGTGCTTTGAATGTATGAAGCACAGTGTTTATGTGTTTTGATCATCAACCATCCCAATCTTATTTATCCCATTCTAATCCCTTCCATGTACTTCGAATCAGTAATTAATTCTCTGTAACTTCCTTTTTATCCTGCTTGAGACAACAGTTGGTCTTTGCCAGTATTAGTAATGCATATTACTAAAGGTCTTGCAGATGTCTCTTACAAAATGTTTGAGAGACCTTTTGCAGAAAGACAGTTTTGTTTATGTAATGTCTATATGCCGTGTTATTGTTCTACCTGTGAGACCTAAATTCCAGGCAATAAATATGTCTGAACTATGGGAATTCAGATCTACAGAGGAGCCGTGTGGCTATATAGCCCTCTCTGTCACAGGACAATTTACGTGAAATTAAGGTGGCCCCTATCACGCTAGGCAGGCTTTACCTGTTACAACTGTGTTCTCCTCACCTACTATTGGAATCCATGGGAATATACTGTTAATGCCAGATGGCTTCAAAAATAACTGAGGTGGCATGAGGGATTATGATGAGGGAGGAAAGGAGCAACAAGTAAATGAATAGGTTGTTGGTTCATAAACTTTTTAAAATTCTATAGCCACTTCAACCGAAAGAGAACCTTTAACAAGATCCACCACACTCACCTCACCACCTCCTGTTTAGGTCTCAGTGATTCATCCCAAAGACTACCAAGAAGAACCACAGTTTGGAAACAGCTGATCAACACAAGAAAGAGATTGTATGCTGGAAAGGGACAGGCCCCAAATGCTTTTTGCTTAGAAACAGCCCCAGTCATAAACATAGATTATAAAAACATGGCCAAAAAATGCAGAATGTTGCATTTATAAACAGAACTGCCACTCAGAATGTATTTGTTGTCTGTGAAAGAAGCATCAGGCTTTAAATATTGGGTGGACTTCTCTAGCCACGTTAACTGGTCAGATTCCCAGCAAGATTCATTCCAGCTTTGTATTCCCAGCAAGATTCATTCCAGCTTTGTATTCCCAGCAAGATTCATTCCAGCTTTGTTCAAGATTATATTCCCAGTTGAACACAAGCCCTGGCCTGGTCACCCTGGTGTTGTTCATTGGGGAGGTCAGTCACAATAGTGCAAACATTGTTCTTAATAAGCCTGGCTGGAGTGAAGGGAGATCATGAGAGTCAGAGCCAGCTTGAGTAATGCTTAAAAGTCACAAGTATAAAGAGGAAGCCTTTGAGTTTGGGAGATCCCCTGCAACAGTGGGGACAGAACTGGCTGTACTGCTCTCTGGGCTCACAAATCAGAACAGAAAGCAAAACAGGTAGAAGAGGAAGAAAGGATACACACAAGGAAGGTATGGCAGATTTGTCAGGAGTATTGGTCCCTGGCTTCTGATGTCAGAAATAAGGCACCAGTCTGTACATTGGTGTTGGTGAAGTAGCAGCAGTGAAGAACCAACTGAATTAATTTCTCGGTAAAACGTAGCCCCAGACAAGCACACCAAGCATAGGGATTGCCTGGAGTGGGAGAATAAACAGCTTGAGTGGCTTTCAACATGTTTCAGCTTTGTGCATCTCCCAAAAAAATACACAAAAAACAGGAAGCAATTTGAGAGCCTCTCAAATCAACTCACAGTTTTGCCCAAAGCAAAATATGATTCCACAACTACATTCTCAGTCACTGTTCATATGTAGCCAGGCGCTTTTCTATCCAAAATATCACAAAGATTATTTTGTTACCCATTTTCAGAACAGTGATACAAAATTTCCCTCCTTTCCTTCACATCACATATGTGATTCTTAATACTTCTCATTTTTATTCACGTAACTGTACACACACAGACTCAGACACACACAGATACATACACATCTTTGCTGTTCCTCCTGGGCAAGATTAAAATTGTGGTGCTTTGCTTTTCAAGGATTTAATTTTCTAATTTTAAATACACATATAAGTATCAATCAACAAGACAAAGACATCAGTATACTCTGCTCTTTTAACGACTTCTGTGGCTTTGAGCAAGTCTCACCGTATCTTCATCTTCTCTCCAAGTGAAGCAGAACTGACCCATTGCATTAGCCTTTGAGATCTTCACACGGTGCTGCAGAAAAGCAGGCTATTATTGTAACAGAATAACATCTGCATCCATTTAAAAGATCATTTCCTGCTATAAAAATATCTCTGTAGCTTGGCAAATTCCTATAAATCTGATTTATTTAGTTTTCGTGGAAGAGTACCTATATTCAAAAAAAAAACTTTTTGAGGAAGTATTAAAACCCCGTAGAGTTGGAATTTTTAAATGTTTCAAGTGTCCTTATGGCACTGTCTTTCCTTGACCAGAAAATGGAAGGACGTCCTTGCGCAAAATCTTGGTTAGATGATTCAGTCCCTACTAAAGAAATATTTCAAGATTTACCTTATTGCCCCATGCATGCCTTATATAGCCATAGGCTCACAGAAGCACATACTCAAGCTTCCATACGTAAGCTCAGACTTAAAGCCATGTTAAAGTTATTTGGAGCAAACGTGGTAGAAGGGAAAAAAAACAAGGTCAGTGATTATTTACACAGAAGTATGAGTTATGTCTGAAATGAAGATACACCCTAATTCTCAGACAGCCCTTGGACTGCAAAATAACTGCGCAGTTCCAGCAGTGGTGAATGATGTAAAAGCTAAATGCCTAGTGAGGGATTCCACAGGAATCTTTCTCTCTTGAATATACACTTCTCAGCATTTCTGTAACTACTGAAGGGGGGTTTGAGCAAAGATTGGAAGCTTTGCAATGTTTGTTTAGTGAAGCAGTGGCACTGCAGGTGTTTCTTTGAAAGTTTTGGAGTTGTAAAATTCAAACCAGGCTTTATCATCTCCCAGTGATGGGCAGAATTAGAAACATTTCCCATCCAGCTGTTACTTAGAAGTTGAGAGGTATCACAAATCTCAGCCTACAGAGAACAAAAATGCTTACAGAACTTGAGTCACATGTCATGACCATGCCCTGTCACTCTCTTTTTTCAGGTTCCGATGGAGAAGGAGGCTTGTAGTGATCTCTGCTCCCAGTGATGAAGACTGGGCTTATTCCCAGCAGCTTGCTGCTCTCAGTGGACAAGCCTGCAATTTTGGTGAGTCAAAAGAAATTATATCCTTGCTCCCCCAAACCACATCCTTCCTGGTGATGTGATGGATTCCTCTGCTCAAGTCTGAACACAGACAGTCTGAGGAGCCTGACAACTGGAAAGTTTCCTCCAAATTCAAGTAGAAAAGATTGTGCTAAGCAGGTAGCACAGCATACTGACAGCCAGGACAGCTATACAAAGTATTCCTTGGAACTATTTATGTGAGGCAGAAAATGGTAGTGCTCCAAAGCTTCTCTTCAGGCTTGTACTTCAGGAGAACAATAGTATTTTCCTTTTTGTACTGCATAAATTAATAACATAAATAAAATGCTTTGGGAAAGGCAGATCCTGTAACACC
The DNA here is from genome assembly GCF_047495875.1 of Pithys albifrons albifrons. Taxonomy (NCBI): domain Eukaryota; kingdom Metazoa; phylum Chordata; class Aves; order Passeriformes; family Thamnophilidae; genus Pithys; species Pithys albifrons. The sequence goes on from NC_092458.1 coordinate 93,475,751, forward strand.
CAACTTAGAAATGGGCCAGGCATCAGGGAGATGCATGAACATCAGGGGTTTCTTTAATCTTCCTTCCTCCTCCATTGCCAAAACCTGTAAAAATATTAATGAAGGCCACTTTAATCCAATAAAGGCCCTCCCAGACCCATAACTAGGTACTTAGGATCCAACTACGTAGTCAGTGGAGACAGATGGACTCCCCTAGGCAGCAATTAAGAGCAAGACCCAGAAACACTCTTCTGTCTTTTCAAAATGAAGCACAGAGAGACTTACTTGTTAAGTTCCTAGCAATGCAAATACCATGCAGGGTATAGACTTGACTCCTACAACAGGAGGAAACAGGTCTCATGCAGCAGCTGGTATTTCATTACATTTCAATTATACTTGAAGGGAGGTCTGCACAGTATCATTGTTTATTCAGTCACCTGGCTTTCCTTCAGAGCATCACCATCATCTCATCTGGTAACTACCAAAGCAAACTGTGACATGGACTCTTTCCAAAGAGTGGAATGTAACCAAAACAGTTGATTGTCCCCATGCTTTTAGGGACACCTTGAAGGAGATGCAGTGAATTTCTAAAGACTTTGTCAATCGGTGTTTTAACTAAGTGGAATGTTTACAAGCATCATACCTCCAAGTTGCAAAACAGTTATATCAAAGATTTTTTAGATTGTACAGATGCATTTCACATGAGCAGTTTCGGTCATCCCTAAGGCCTTTCTTCAAAGCAGAGGCAACAGGCCAAGTTTGCAGAACAAATTAAAGAAGTGAGTACCTGTCATAAGGTATCCCTCCAAAGCATTCAGAGTTTAACTGGGATAGATTATATTGCCTCTAAAGAATTTGTTGCTGTGTGTATGATAAGTAAAAGCTTTACTACTGAACAAAACAATGCAGAAACATTCTGGATTTGGGAGAACGGCCTCTGCAATTTACTGGCATGCTTGATGCTTGTATCCCTGTGTGACAGAACCACACCACCACACTCCTGCCCTTGGGGAACCAGCAACAGCTTTTATGCAGCTGATACCACATTCATGCGACACATCAGTTTATCCCTGTGTTTGGAACAGGTGGTGTCACTGGCAGGGACTCCACAGAAATCAGTAACTCTTCCAGTCCTGAGACTGGGCCCTAATTTAGCAAGCGTAGGCTGATTAAACTGAAACCTGCCCAAGGATGAACAGAAAGATCTGGTCTGACTCAAAACCTTCATTTTCTTCACAGGTCTGCGCCACATAACTATTCTTAAATTGCTAGGAGTTGGAGAAGATGTTGGAGGTGTCTTAGAGTTGTATCCAATTAATGGTAAGCAACTGTTTTCAGTACTACCCATGACAGGCATTACACAGTGCTGAGTGCTTCTTTGCTTCAATTTCTTTAGCAGGATGAGTATGACTGCTTTTGTTTGGTTTGGTTTCTTTTAAAAAATAAGGTGACACAAGAGCAAACAAAAGCTTTCTTGCTGTTCCTGTGCTAAACATTATATAGTGTCTTCAGGACAGAAAAGCACAAATATCTAGAAGTCATCTCACATCTTTACCTCTCACCTAAACTCACAGCCCCCAGTACACTCCTTTGCTAGTCTTGTTGTAAAAGACAAAGGGACATCTGTGCCTTTCACATGCTCAAGAGTTTGCAGGGCTAATAGAACACATAGTCAGCAAATTCTCCTATTTGTGTCCCTCATTCCTATTGATAGAATGACTGTGAGTGAAGAGGACTCAAAGATCATCTGGTTCCAACCCCCTGCCATGGGCAGGGACATCTTTCACTTGATAAGGTTACTCAAAGCCCCAACTAACCTGACCTTGAACACTTCCAGAGACGGGGGATCCATCTGGGCAACCTTCTCCTGAGTCACCCCACCCTTATCCTAAAATACCTCTCCCTTATATCAAATCTTAATCTACTCTCAGTTTATAATTCCTTGTCCTCATAAAAAGTCTCTTTTTCTCCATCTTTTCAAGTCTCCTTCAAGTATTCCACTTGCATCTCAGCAGGCTACTTCAGGTAGATATTCTTAAGAGAGCTGTCAGGGTACTTTTCAAATGCTACAGGTTCCTCTGTTACCTAATACATACAACTGCCTCCATCAGTAAAGGAACAAGGACAGAAAGGAGCTTATTTATCCTGTCTCTGTTCCAACTGTTCTTTGCATGAAAGCATCCTAGTCCTCCTGTGGCATAGGAACATTAGGTTCATCTGTAAGAAAGAATGAAAACAGAGGAAGCAAATGTCACACTTCTTCCATCAACATTCTTGAAGCCTCTGCTTATTTTCCACAGAGCTTGGTTATAGTTTCTATTAAGATCAATAGACCTCTTTTCAATATACTTGTCTAAACTTACATTGAATCCATGTTAACTTCTAGCATGTGTTCTCCTGTGAGAGCTTCTAGAGAGGTACCTTTTCTTTGTCCTGAATATGGCCCCTGTAGCTGTGTTTGATACGCCTTATCTCTTGCCTGGGGAAAAAGGTAAACATTTAATCCCTATGCATCCCTGCAGTGACATTCAGAACTCTGCAGACCTCTCTCAACTGATCTACACGACAGATTGTAGTCCCCACTTACTTGGACATAGAATCACACAGAGTTTATTCCCAACCTGTGATCAGCTTTGTTGCCCTTCTGACTTTTTTACCCCAGTTCTAATATAGTCTTTTGAGGTGAGAGAACCAGAATTTTATGCAGGGTTTAAGATCCACACAAACAGTAAGTTTCCCTAGTAGCATAATAATACTATTTTGCTATTATTTTCCTCATGGTTTTAACATCTGGTTTTGCTTTTGGCCAATAGTGAGCAGTGAACTAGCCTTTCATGAAGCTCTCTTTCACAGCCCTAACATCTCACTGTCAAGTGGTAATGGTCAATTTTCACCATTTCTTGTGTGGAGTCAGAAAAATTTTCACCATGTGCATCTCTTCAATCTGAATAGCATTTCTTCCCTAATTTTACTAATTAATCACACAGTCTTACAAGGATCTTCTGCATGCCTCACAATCATCCCCTGCCCTAACTACTGTGAGTATCTTCACACTCTCAGTGTACTTCCTAATCTCCATCCTCACACCTTATGTGCATCATTTACAAGTATATTGAACAGCCCTGGTCCCAGCACAACCACAGAACTTCACTGATGACCTCCCTCCACTACAGGCAATCATTCATCTGCCCGTCAACCAAGCTATCAAAGTACCTTTTGAAGCCTTCTGCAAATCCACATAGCCTATAATAGCCAGACAGCCAGACCACGCTGAACCACCTGCTTGCTGACCTCCTTCAGAGAACCTCAAACCTCTAATGCAGGATGCTGCTTTGTAAGCATCCTGCTGCCAACCCAAATATGTATATATGTGCCCACTGATCTCTGTTGTCTTACAGATTCTACTAATTTACTCAGCACAGACTTCACACTTAAAAGCCTGGAGTTCACCAGATTTGGACTAGAGCATGTATTTTGACATGGACATGACATCTACCACATCCCATATCTCATACATCATGAGCTCTGTGGTGCCATTAATGACCCAGCAAATTCATCCTGCAGTTCTTCTATCACACTTCAGTTCTTGTGATTTCTTTCACTGTGACTGTTGTTCACACATGCCTTCTGTAATACATGAATTGGTGGCCAAAGCTGCATAGTAGTCAAAGAAGTTCATGTGCTTTGGATGACAAAAAGATATACCACATTCCAGTAGCTTCAGCTTAGAGAATAAGGACAAGTTTACTAAATCTAACAAAAGTGTTGAAAAGACATCCTTAGTTCACAGTAGAGCAACTCCATTTTAGATCCAGGAAATCCTGAACTTCTAAATTACAAGCGTCTTATATTCCCAACTATTGGGTTGTATCCTATCTCATGTTGCTAACTCGCTTACCTACAAAACCGTCATTGCCTAAACAAAACACCAATGCTGTTTTCATGTGATCACTTTCTAGGAAGCTCAACCGTAGACCGAGAAGACATCCCAGCTAATTTGGTGAAAGACATTCGAAATTATTTTCAAATTAGCCCAGAATATTTCTCCATGCTTCTAGTGGGGAAAGATGGAAACGTCAAATCCTGGTATCCTTCTCCGATGTGGTCCATGGCGATTGTGTATGACCTGATTGATTCCATGCAGCTTCGGCGACAGGAAATGACGATTCAGCAGTCGCTCGGCATGCAGTGCCCAGATGATGAGTATGGTGGGTATGGTTACCATAGCTACCACCAGGGATATCAGGAAGGTTACCAAGATGACTACCGTCACCACGGGAGTTACCACCATGGATATCCATACTGAAAAGAGCAACTTACCCTGACAGCTCCATGTCTGTCTTCTAATAGCTATCCAAGCAATCTGTGGCCAGTTGCAGAAAGTCTTCCCAGGCCACCTAGATATCCACGCCTCGTTCTTCTGCTGTTCAATCAAGGGACATTGGTCATTTGCCTTCTCAAAAAACACAGAAGCCTTTACAGTGAAGCAATTCAAACCAGTAGTATTGAAGCTTTAAACAATAAAGACTCCTTTATATTTTTAAACCTTTATAAACAAAGACCATCAGCAGGTGCTGTTTGTGTTAAAACCAAACAAAAGAGACCCCACAGCCTCAGTCTATGGGCACTGCAATAGGACAAGACACAAACTGTCCAACATATGTTGCAATGTGCTTTTTAGTGTTTTTTCTAAGGAGAAAAAAAATTATATTTATTGGAAAGTGAAATTTCATTATTCTTATGGAAAAACAAAGAATCATATTTCAGACCTCCCCCAGAAAAGGAAACTTTTAAGAAAGAAGCCTGGGGCATGCTCTTTAAAAGTAAGAACAATAATAATAAAATCTTTTTGAAACATCTTGTTTAAAAAGACAGCATCCCTTCTACTGTGCATTAACATTGTAAGTAGCTGATTTTATCAATGAAAATAAGATTTATGGCTATGGCAGAATTTGTTTCAATACAATATAATGTAAAGTTCTTCACTACAAAGCCTACTGCATGGCCATTTATTCTTTAATTGTGGTCCCTGTTCTCTTAGGTCCTGCCCACCTCACAGTTAAATCTAAGTTAATGAGAGCTAAGTGGAAACACAAACCAGAGTTAGCATTGTCTGAAATACAGAAAACTGAGAAGCATTATTTTCATCAGAAATACAAATCTCATTCACATATATTTTAAAGGAGTTGTAATTAGCTCTCTATAATAATGCTTTTAATTAAACTATTACTCTAAATTTCAAATTTTCTTTTACCTCTTTTTCTCATACTCTCCCCCATAAAAGTGATCTAGATTAAATGTTTATAAAACTTTTTGAGATTAATTTGATCTGCTAATCCATCTCTATTTCTGCCACACTTTCTGAAATGGTTTCCTTCTCCCCTCTCATTCATGTCTTGGGGCATTGAATCTCTTGTATCACCCTACCCTGCTGAAACCAGTGGCAGGATCTGCACATACAGCCATGGTTTCAACACCATTTGGGTTAGATTTCTAAACATTAGAGACACAGCAGAAAGCTTATTGAATATCCTGAAGTGAAGAAGATACCATGCAGGCCTTCAAAATGACACAATGCTCACTTCTAATGTTGAAGATGTGCCTGACCAGTCACATTTCTTTTTATAACCCATGATATGACTGCATGTCACCTATAGGTAGACGCAACAAGGCATTCATAGTAGGTTTTGCCACCACAGCTGTAGCACAGAAACAGGGAGAAGGACACAGCCCTAAGGTGGCTGGAGTATGCTCTGCATGTGTTTTACTATTTTCCAGATTTCTTCACTCAAACCCAGATGCTTTCTTTAGAAACTTAGCCACAAAAACTCAGATGTTGCTTGCCCTTCTGAATATCAGCAAAGCGGACAGATGTGGAGGTCACAAGGCCTTAGCTTTACAAACCTGGCCATCCTCTGGGGCGGGCTGCTCTCTGTATCACAAGGTCTAGTCAGCACAGGGTACAGCTCCTGACTTACCTTTCTCAGATGACTGGAGCTAAGTGGTGGAAGGCAGATATTTGACAGAACCATTTTGAGACGATTGCTGCCTGCAGAGAGTTTCCAAGTTCTCACTGACTACAGCACTCCCACAGCTGAAAGCAGTGGACAGAGAAATTTGAAAAAGCAAACCCAATCACAGAATAGGATGATTCCTAGAAGGAAATAGAGTGTCTTGTACCTCACTATTAGAAAACAAGTGCTTATTGTATCACTGTATTAAGGTCAGCTGCCTAACTTCCTTGCCTAAAGCAAAAGCAGAGGAAAGTACACCGGATGCTTAACAGGCACCTCCTATCGACAGAAAGAAAAACGCCTTTGGGGTGTTTTCTTTCAGGTGTTCACTTAAACTTTCCTGTAATTTTGTTTGTCATGTAAAGTCTTTAAATGAAAGCCCTTTTAACAAACCACATAAACCAAATGTCCTCTGCTGAGCTGGAGGAAGATACAGTTAACTTACAAAAAAGAGTGAAACACATCCAAACAGCCTTTCTTTTTACCCCTGCCCAAAATTCAAAGTTCAGTTGTGCAAGTACCAAACTCAGCCTAGGCAATCAGTGGGAATTGCATTAAAAAGACAATGCCAAAAAAGTTGTTCACTTCTCAGGGGAGGTTGGGTTGGGCTCTTAACCAAAAGTACACATTCAAATATTCATAGCATTTGAGAAAGACTGTACTGTTCTACATTCTGGTGCCTGTTTCTGCCTTCATTACAAAGCGGCTCGAAATAATCATGAACTTTTAGCAATTATTTAAAATCCTGATTTTGCAACCTACTTCTCCCTACAGAAAACTAAAAGCAAAGTCAGAAGGAACATCAAGTCAAAGTATTTCAATGACAACATGTAGTTATCTTGCAGGCTATAAGCATTCAGGAGCTACAATACTTCAAATGAAGACTTCATCTGGCAAAGCACAAGTCAAATCCAAACCACTGATTCTGTCCCTGCAGCATCACTTCATGGACAGACTTACTGAGCTGAAGGTCCTATTCCTACAGACCTCGTGGGAAGATTCCACATGCTAAGAAAAACCTTTTTCTTATACATATTTATCAGATTTGATTCAGCTCCAAGGTGGCTCCAAGTCTGCCTTTGAAGCTGCTCCAATCATGAAATAGCTGAAATTAACAAAATAAATACTGCTTTAATTGGCTTGTTATAAACAAGAAACATGAACACACCTCTCTTCCTGGGATTTTTTGTGAACTATTTCCTCAAACCTGGAGGGAGGAACATAACATCCTCAGCCGCAATTAAGTTCAAACATTTGTGAATCTGGGCTCTAAATCAAAGCTTGGAAAGACCTCTCTGCCCAATGTATTCATTAAATGCTCTGAGTGCCAAACTAATGTTGCTCTCCAAAAATATCCTCATAAATTTCCCTGTTGTCATTTGAGGCAAAATATAGTTAAGCTTTCCAACATGGAGAAGTTTCCATACAGTGGAAATACTAAATCAAGAGGGATTTCACATGATCTATCTGAAACATGTAACTCCATAGGATTGCTCCCCCCTTGCTAACCAGGGCTGCTCTCCAGCTGACAACCCTTCACAATCACTTCCTCTAACAAATCTCATTTACACACTAAATTTGAACATGGCCATGGATAGTCCAGCAGCATAGAATTGCATGACTGTGCTTTTGGGTTACCATACACATTCTTTTATTCCAGGATGATGCAAATCCTTACCCACTTTTAGGCAACCATTAACATTCCTGTTGCTGTAAGGGAGATAAACAGTTCTCTTCCATTATTACAAGAAACCTGCCTGGCCATCCAACATAATCTCTCTGAGACCTCCAACCTGAAGCCAAGAGAAAGATTTCTACATGTTAGACAGGACCAACTCCACAGTGCAAGTAAACACTTGGATCAACACTTGTATAACCAATATCTTTGTCAAGTAAGTCACATATGATAGGACTGGTGAAATTTACAGAGGGCAAAATTATTAAGCAGGACAAAGTTGAAAGCAAGTGCACTTTATAATAGCTGCAGATCAGTCATTTCCACACCTCATTTCTCTTAATGCAGATATTTAAGGCAGGAAGGTCAAACATATGTTTGCATCTGTACAGATGACATTCATGTTTTGCTTGATGCCCTGTCATTACAGGGATGAGGCTCATTTCTATGTTCTAACTTGATGCAATGCAAAGCTCTTTGGAAAACTTTAAAGTAAACAATTTTCGGCAGAGAGAAAGGACTTCACCAACAAGCTTATGAAGTTTATAGTGAAGACCTTTTATTACACAAACCACACCGTTTATATAGGGTTAGGACTACAGCTTATTGGCTAAAAGAGTTAACACACCACCACACCAGATACTTCAATTGGTTAAAACCTATCTCTCACAAGTCCCATGTTTATATTATTTCATCCAGGCTGTTTCTGTGCACCTGCAGAGTCCTGTGAATTCCTACTATGTGAATTCTTGGGGAGTAACCTCCTCCCTATCAGCCAGCAGCAGTTGAGCTCTTTGCTGCTTCTGGCTGATAGCTGAGTCTCACAGGGCTTTCTATAGATCTGAATTGCTCACTTTTGATTTTACTGTAACAACAAAACTTCATACAAAAAGCTACTGCTCGTGTAAATGCAAAGCAATCTAAAGCCAACAGTACTTTCACTCTTCTGGGAAATACCTGCTAAAGTTGGTAGCTGTGACTGAAATAGACAACAAACTTGGGCAGGTATAGATTGCAAAGCTGTATGTAATGAAAAAACAAAGTCTTATTGCCACTAAGTCTTTAACAATGTGAACATTCTTTTCCAAGTTTCATTTCCCAAAATACGACATCACAAACCAATGAAAACTATGTTTCTGGAATTTCCACTGAAATATGCCTTCTTATTCATTCTGTACAGATGCAAACAACTAGGATTTCTTGTGTTTAAATGATCTACTATACAAGCACAATGAAATTAGATGCAAATGATTTTTCAACCACAACAGTAAATTAATTTTGTAGCTATCTTAATACATACTAGACCAAGGTTAATACAGAAAAAAGATAATCATTTTAGATTCATAGTTTATGACTTGGCAGCCATTGGTCACATATGAAAACAGGCTGACCCTCTTGATGGATCAGTGACAGGAGCTATGTTAATTAATATAGCAATAAGCCATCAATACAATACATATAAATAAGCTTTATACACACAGCCTGGACAGAATGGCAGAGGGGAACAAAGGCAGGACTGTCTTTAGTCCAGAGAAACGCATCACTAACTGCTTACTATACACTGTGGTATGAGGCTCTGACACTGAACTCATTGCTTATCTTCTTAAGAATTCTTCTGACAGTATCTTTCAACTATGAAAGACATATTTTTGAAGGGAGGAAATTATAAACCAACATGTGTTCTACTGCTATGAGAGAAGAGGCTTCAGGAACATATCAAGAATCCCTTATCAGCATCCCTGTTCCCTTTCCAGTTTCAAAATTCTCTGAATAATTTGGAACCTATTTCTCCATCTCACTCAAAATACAATCCAGCAGATGCCTCAACAGCAATTCCAAGATCACTATGCCTGGCACTCGGCAGAATGTTTTCTCTCTCTACAAAATGAATGCAAGACCTTATCAGTCTGACAGGGTGGAGCAACATCAGATGATTGTACCACCTGCACCCTCTTGCTCAGTGCTCCAGATGCTGAAGGATATTGCCATAGCTGCACAATATTTGTTTTCAGATAGTGGACCCAGTACAAACTAAGTCTCTACAAAAGGAACAAAAAAAAGAGCCTATGACGCATTCATAGTTTAACACATTTTTGTTTTATTCAAGCTCTTTCAAAGTTAGGCCACATAAGCTGCATGTAAAATTAACCAGCTGTTACAAAGGCATTCCAGATTTCCACTTTCCCAGACACTGGGAGATAGGCACACAGGAATACAACTCTCCATATATACAGCTTGAATACTGTCCTCATCCACACTTGACATTCAGCCCCAACATAGTCTTGATTGGTCTGCCAGTGGGGAAATACAACCCTGTAGAGGAAAGATCAACTTTCTCTCACTATGAGCGACAGTACTTCTCTGAGCCAGCCTCATGCTAGATGGAATCTTCATCTGTGTCAATGTCACTGCCTGGTTTGTTCAGCCTCTCAAATTCTTCTCCATCCTACAGGAACCAGAAGCAAAAGAGAATAATGTGAGCAGAAGTCATCTTGTTATTAGGACCAAGAGGCAAAAATAAAAAGAATAATATGGAGTGACATTTATTTTGAAGGTATCACTTATAATAAAATCAAGACCCTGTAATATAAATTTCACACCAGTGTGTGATAAGGTTTAGGATATACATGCTCATAAAAAAATCCCCTGCATCTTTAACACTTTTTTGTGACTTACAGCCTAAAACAGCTTGTAGCCCATTCTTCCATGGAATCACAGGGTGGTTTGGGTTGGAAGGGACCTTAAAGATCATCTAGTTCCAACTCCCCTGTCATGGGTGGGAATACCTTCCACTAGACCAGGTTGCTCAAAGCTTCATCCAGTGTGGCCTTGAACACTTCTGGGGATGGGGCATCCACAACTTCTCTGGGCAACCAGTGCCAGTGCCTCACTGGAAAGAATTGCATCCTAATCTAAAGAATTGCATCCTAATCTAAATAAATCTACACCCTTTCAATTTAAAGCGATGCTTCCTTGTCCTATCCCTGTATGGCATTGTAAAAAGTCCCTCCCCAGTTCTCTTCTCAGACCCTTTTATACACTGGCAGGTGTCGTACGGTCTCCCTGGAGCCTTCTCTTCAGGCTGAAGAGCTGCAACTCTCAGCCTGTCTTCACAGGAGAGGTGCTCCAGTCCTCTGACCACCTTTGTGGTCCTCCCCTAGACTTGCTCCAGAGCAGATTTAAGTGCCCAAAGCTGGACACAGTACCACAGGTGGGGGTCTCACAAGAGCAGAGTAGAGGGGCAGAATCATCTCCCTCATCCTGCTGGTCACGCTGCTTTTGATGCAACCCGAGATACAGTTGGCCTTGCCTGCCCATATAGTGCTATTTGTGTTTACCACAGCTGTTCAGTTTTAAGTGCTAAAGTAGATGACACCTGGCATACCAAAAATATATGACTTTGTGTTATTTACTGCTCATTAAGCAACAACGTAAAAAGGTACCATGTGGAATTTCTGAAAAACATCTGAGTTCAACGTTTCTTAGAATTCAGTGCTCTCTGCTGGTTGCAACGTGTACCCACAACCTGTCCGTACATGCAGACTGGAGGCACACAGAGATTACCCCAACCCCTCAGGTCGCTGCTCAGCTCAGGTCAGTTGGATGACTGATCTAAGAACGAGCCCTCCCTGACATGTTCTAGTTAACTAGATCATTATTCAAATTAGAACAAAAAACACTAGTGGGCCTGGAGGAAATATTTAGCATGAAAAAGCAAAAACTGTGGTAAAACTCTGTATTTTATATATTACCTTTTTGTCTTCAGCTATCTTTGACTGGTAAGGTAGAAAGAATTTTAACAATCATATATGTTGACTTCCTCAGGATGTGAGCTAAGCTACACAGATTTATCAGTTCTACTCAAGTATAATTATTTCCCAGGCATCAATTCCAATTTCTGAATGCCCTACGCAAGTAAACTCTCTTGGTTATAAAGGTTTCAAGAAAGGATTTGTACAAAGCTGAAGTTGCTGGCAGGACTGTCTAAAGTCACAGCAGGAAAGCAATGCTTGCATAGGCTTCACAATTTCAAAAAAGTGGCATATGGAAAACAATACCAAAGATTTTAAGAAATACTGGGGAGCTTTGGTGTTGAGGGCTAAGTCTGGTCACACACAAGATGAGTCTTCCAAACATTCCACAGAATAAATGAAGGTGAAACAAAAGAGAAAACAATAGGAGACAAGTACTGAAAAGCCTTACCCCACTTGACCTCTCCCATCCATCTCCTTTGGCGAGTTTTCCCCTTTCCCGCAGACTGGCATATTCCAGACCTCTTGCTTTACTGGCATTATAGATGAATATGGAGAGAAGCACTATGGGAGCTTCCAGGAAAAACTCCGGAGAAGGCCTGAAGTCAAAGATGAGGAAAGACACGGTGGTGATGATGACAGTGTTGATCTGAGCAGTCATAACATGGAACATGTTGTCTCGGAACTTCAAGATGAAGGCTACAGACAGCCCCAGGAAAGCTGTGACGAATATAAGAGCCACGGAGAAGATGTTGTGCCCATAAAAGAAGCCACAGTTCCCTATTTGCCTCTGGTCCTTGGCCTGCAGCGCCAGCATGAGCCCATTGAACAGCACCCCAAAGGCATAGAGTTTGCTGTTCTGCGTGAAGATGCTTTCACCGAGCTGATCCACATCTTTCAACATCTTTTCGTTGTAGATGTTGGCCAGGGCGGAAACAAAGCACTGCACCAGGATAAGTAGATGGCCCAGACTGAGGTGGAGAGGTTTCAGTGCTCCTGCCATGGTACTGGTGACATTCCACTGGAAGCTGTGAAGGAAACTTGGTGCTCCACAGTTGCCCTTTTCCATGCATGCTTCCTCAGGTCCAGCATAGAGAAGGCAGTGGTTAGACGGACTAAAAAACATACTGTGATGAAATCCATGTGCAGCCAAGCTTTGCTTATGGCCTCCAGTTCCTCGAGTCACGGCAACAATGGACAGGAACAAAATCACCAGAGATGCCCATTGTACCCAGGAGAGTCTTCGCCTAGTGGACAAAAAAAGCCACAAGAATTTAGAAATGCCAAGGCATAAATTAAATGACAGAAGAACCAGATCTATTAAACCACATAAAGACAACATGCCACACAGATAAGGAGGCACATGGGCACAAAAACATTTTCAGAAGCTTTTCAAAATTAACAGTAAAATGCCAAAATGCAACATGCTTTTCTATGGCAAAGAGGGCCCAGCCTGGTAATCAATCAAGTATAAAAAGGAGTAATCTGACAAAACAAGGGAAAGGAAACTCTCTCAAGATCCCATTATTCCTAGATACTAATTGCCTAACAACTTTAAAGCAACTGTTGCCTCCATGAGAATATTGGTCTGATGAATAAAACGAAACCATGGACTTTCAAATAATTACCATCTTTCATTACATTTCACTTTTCCCCATGATTTTGTGCCCTTTTCTAGCATTCTTCGATGGTAACTCTTATAAATCTATGACTAATTTGTAAGTGTTAGAATTATTTATACTATTTTTTCAAACAAAGCCTGTTTATGTCAGTGAAAATCAAAATTCTGCAAGATTAAGTGAACTGTGACATCACAAAAGACACAAAACTAAACTGAGAAAACGCATTTCAGATCAGACTATCTGACATTGCTTTGGTTTTTAACATCTGCAGGAAAGGCATCTTTGCGTCACACTCAACACAAGCAAATTTTACAGTATCAAGTTAATATCCATTTCCCTGTCAGTCTTTTCTGAACCTAAATCACACCATAAAGAGCTCAAATCAGGTAAAGTGGAACACATAGGACAGAGTCTGGCTTTTATCACATGGATAATGAAGAGGGGACATATAATTGCTTTTCAAAACGTACAATGCAGTTGAGCAGAAACACATCAGGACTGACAGCAAAGACACCTCTATCTTTCACTCTTACATATCTTATCCCCTCTTGCTAGAGTCACATTTCCATTCAACATTCACATTTCCATTGCAACAGACCGGTAAGAAGTACTGGTAATCATGAAATAAAAGATTTAATGTATAAATGAAAGTACACATACTTAATTCTGACAATTCAGCGACTATACAATCATATCAATTGTTTTCTATTACAGTTGATCAAATGTGTAGAGATATGAAGAGAGTTATAATAAGCTCTTATTTCTTACACCTTCCACTGCAGAAAACAAAACCATCTGTCCAAGCTGCTATAGCCACAAGAAAGAGAATTACTGTTCCCATCAAAGATATAAAATGTAGCCAAGCTTCATCAAGGTTAGGACGATAGAAAATTTCATTTGCTTTAGTAAGCACTACTTACTTCAGTACTATTCTGAAGAGAAGAGCTGTTGTTATAATGACAAAATTGGAGAAGAGTACAGCCATTGCCTTGAAAGAGAAAAAGGGGAATAAAAGTTATACTCCAGACACAGTGGGGACGCCAAAAACCTTCAGACTTCAGGTCTTCATCTCTGCAAAGTGACAGAGTGAAAAGCACCGGTACCGAATTTTCTTCCTCACCCAAGTGGAAGAATAACACACCCTAAAATGACATTCAAATGCCATTTCAAACTCTCAAGTAAACCACACAGTCCATGTTCTACTGTAGTGCTTAAAGGTGCACTGAAATAAAGATGTGAGGAAACCAATGCAACGGAAAAATTACTTAACAGAAAACAGTTTAGTTTTCTGTCAGATCAGTTCCCCAGCCAGGCTGACCAGTCAGCTGCAAAACCACCTGCGTTGCCACAAAGGAGGAAGTTGCTCCAAAACGAAAATAAGAATTTGAGGCTTCTTCTGTTTGCAGTGCTATCTGCAGTGTTCATGAAATCCAAGGCTTAGCCAAGGCACTTGCAGAAAATAAACTTCTTGTATGTCAAGTGCATTTGCTGCATAATTTATCAAAGGTGCTTGGCTTGAGTTTTCAAGACTGCAGCTGTAATTAAAAAATCAGCTATTTCAAAGTAGAGCTGAAGGTAACCCTACAACTTCTGCCTAATTTGGGAATAACTATAATAATGTCAGTCCCCTAATCTGCAGCTGTGATCCCAAACTGCAAACTTGTTGTAGCAAGGATTGTCTGGTTTTTATCTGTATTTGACACTCTATACCAGGACACTGGATCTACAAGAGGCTCTTTTAGACACTGCAGTTACCACTAAAGACCAGAATCTACCAGCACCAGTGGGGAAAAAAGGTTCTTTTGGTGGGTTGGGATGTTTTGCAAACTGTGTGTTATTCAGGACTGCCCTCTGCCCTCAGTACACATACAAAAGATTCACATATCTGAAGTCTTTCCTCCAATTCAGCCTTAGAATGAACTCACTTTTACAGACAAATTTACACAAAGGCATTGATGGATTCATGAGTACAAAACAGACTTTATCTTGAATTTTCTCATCTGCATTTCCACATTCCCAATTCTGCAATAGCAGAGCCTTTCTCATTTACCAGAGGAAAAGCACAGAGCCTTTTCCCATTATCTGCATTCCACTCTATTCCAACATACTGTCTGCTGAATAACAATTCTCATGAAACAGCACAACACAAGGTCACAAGTAAGCTGAGGAGTGACTGACACATGAGACATCTGCCAAAGAAAATACATCTTAATTTTTCCCCTTGCAGAATTAAAACTCAATAAATATTCATGTTAGGTGAACACTGTAGAAGGAGGAAAACATTGAATAAACAAGTAAATCTGACCAAAACCATTCTGGAAAAAAGGAATCTTGATGCAAAATGTACAAGTGTTCCATGCCTACTGTGGTTTTGCTTTATAGTCAAAGCTCTCCATCCAACATCTGGTAACATAATATGATAAAAAATTTATGAAGGATAGTTAAAAAGGATTAATTTTGAGTTGCTTTGTTCCCTGAGGGTCCTCTGTCCTAGATGAAAAGGAATGTCAAAGATCCCCATGTCACTAATTTGCATGTCACAAAGTCTTGAAAAGGTAAGTCTTATCACTAGGAAATTTAGCCACTAAAATACCCATAGTTATAACTGATGCTTCAAGAAAAAAATCCCACCAAAGCAACTCTATACTTCCAGCAACTGCTCACCCAGGTACTACTTAGTCCCAAACCTACTTTGTTTTTACAATTACGTTCAGTCACCTTCCTTTAAGCATCTTGTCTCCATTTTTTCACATTCGTGGTCTTGCACACTGCCAAGATATTCTATCTTACAAGTATTTAATTATTGCTTTTTACACTTATCTTAGTAATGTTACAATATCAGCTATCCATCATAGAATATATCCAGTTAAAAAATGCTAAAAGTTCTCAAAAGAGGAATCTTATAGCAAATGTTCTGAGGGGAGAGAGACAAGATATGCCTGAGTGCCTGTGTGTATGTAAAACAAAAGCTGTACATATTAAAAAAGATCACCTTACCTGAGCCAAAACAAACTGCTTGAAGAAGCAATTATATTTATGTACTACCTCTTACACAGCAGGCTTTGTTTTTGTAAATATTATAGCTGAATTTCCTTCCTAAAACTGAAAAAAAACCCAAAAACCAAAAAAACCCGAATCTAATCAATCAAAAAAACCCTCCACCACCACCAAAAAAAAAAATCCACCAACAGAAAACCCCCAGACAACAAACCACAGAAACAAGCACTCGTGCATCTTACTTTAGGATACCCAATTCCTTATTTTAATTAGATTTTTTTCAGCTGGGTGCTATTCTAAACTCTGGATTAGTTTGTCCCTACCAGAAAAGTATACATAAAAGGACAGTACTTTAAAGATAAATTCTGAAAGAGAAGACAACAAACCATTTATTTTTAATTTCCAACAGAGGCAGCCATAGTATTTTATAGCAAGCACAAACCATCTGTTTCCATCTTGCTTCAAATGTAGATTCTGAACCAAAAAGTATAATAGTACAAAACTAAAAGAAAGATCAAAACCCTTACATTTTCCTAAGCATATGCAGATTCAATCAAAGGGACTAATATAGCTAGAAGAAAGTACCAATTAAATTTTGTGCCTAGACATAACTAGCAAACAAATGTAAAAATTCAGTCAGTTTTCCTTCTCCCCTCCTCAGTTCCTGTTGCAATTATTTCCTTTGTGAGATTACATTTACTCACTTTATGTCACATATAAAAAGTGGTAAAACCCCCACAGAAAAGTGCAGCTCAAATAATAGCAAGATGAGCAAGTGGATTGAAAGAAAAATATGGAGTTGAAGAAAACACAGGAAGGAAAGTAAAAAAACTGCTCAGTGCTTAAGCAATTCAGCCTTCTAAATTGCTAAATCACTTTGGACAGAGAAATTATAAAGAGTCTTCTCTGCTGAAAGCTGTGCAACACTGACCAGTAGGAAAGAGAATGGGAAGGTTTGGGTGGTCAGGTAACAGATTGTTCTTTCAGCAGCAGAGCTTGCCTTGCTAGTCTTACAACAGTAGATAGTCTAACACCAGTTTTACTGACCACTAAGACACTGGAAGAATATATATATATATATATATACTTACTGGCTGGAGGTAGGACAATACATAGAAGACAATCAAGTTATCCAAAAAGTAAAGAAAGGCAGGAATTGACCATTTCATCAAATTACACAAATTCTTCCAGGACAGACATTCAAAACGATGATCTGTACAACCCTTTTCTGAAAGCAAAGGAAAAGAAATCGGTAATAAAGGCATCTTTATTATTATCAAAAGTCCATTCTCTTGTAAAAGTGTAGGTACCACCATTCTCTATTCAGGAACACCACGGGACTGAAAAAACTAAGGTATCACAGCCCTCTGGCAACATGAGGGCAGTTCCAGGGCAGAACACACAGCTAGAATGGCAATACTGTCTCTACAGGTGTTCACTTCCCTGCTTCAGCAGAGAAAATGTCACAGAACCTGTTACCCCCATCACTGGGGATAAAAATTCAAGTATCAACCATTATTTGAGGACCAAAAAGCAACTGAGTCCCCACACAACAGCAGCATCATTACTGGTTATGATTTTCTGTTGATCATCGATCAAATCTCGAACTGAAACAATGGCACAGACAGTGGATCCCTTCATAGAGCACCTGAAGGTCAGCCAGTAATGTCAGAATTATAAATTAAACCATAACTCAGCACCTGGAGTACAAAGTAGATGATCTGGGTAAAAAGAGAACATACAGGAAGAAAGAAGAAAGGAAGGACAAAGCACAAAGAATGACATTTACTTAGGCATTGGGGACACAAACTTTAGGAGGAAGACTGTGATAAACCTTCAGGCTACTCTAGAGCCGATGACAGAAGTACTTTGTTAGGACACATTTAAGACTACACAACATTATCTAATCCTCTCCTGAAGCCCCGATACATTGAGTTCCACAAAACACAGACATCTGGAAGAAAAAAAAGAAAGAAAGAAAACCAGAAAACATGTAACCAGCAGTAGCCAATGATGGCAGACACTGACTCAATATATTTACTGATTTAGGTAAGTCTGTACTAAATTGTAGAGGAGAAAATTTCATTAGCTTGCCAGAGCTGTGACTATTCTAAGGAAAAGCAGACAAAAACCAGCAGTTCAATTTAACATGCACCCGCAGTGCCTGAAACCGTCTTTCCATTTAAATATCTGTTCACTACCTTTTTGAAATGCTGTGGGGTTCATCTCTCATCTCAGCTTTTACATCAGGACAGAAAAGATGAGAAAGAAAAAACAAAAAATCACCTGCAATGCAAAATCTGAGGCTAGTGGAAAGTGTCATCTATCATCAAAAACAAACAAACAAAAAAAAAAAACCCCAAAACCCCAAACAAAAACGCATTTGAAGAACATAAAATCTTAGAGAACTAACACATTTTAGTTATTTTAAACATAGGTACTTACCTTTTTTCATATTCCATAGTGCCAACAACACACACAAGACCAGTTTCACTAGTTCAGAACACATGTTCACTGTTGTAGGAAGGTAATCATACTTGTTATCTGTAGGATCAGGCATATCAGAAAGAGTATACAATCAGATTCTGACTCCTGCATTCGTGATCACAGCAAGAATCTATTTTAACAACTCCAGTCAGAATTTTAGTCACTTTCCATAAATGTAAAGGGCTATGTCAGCACATTCGTTATAAATACTCCAAATTTTATGATATACAACTTCCTGAATATCGTCCTTTCTGGATTGAAATCTTTCCTCATTTGGTCCCAGTTTACAGCAGAACTTTTCTGGAAGAACTCAAGAACATCACTCTTTAAAAAAAAAAAATTAGAAGTGTGACTGTTTTCCCTGAAGAGCAATATGGTATTTTTTACCCTCAGAAAAAAAAGTGACTTCCACGATGACATAACCTTTTTCCAGGACCAGCAATACTAGTCTGCTTTAGCACACCCACTATGAAACCACTTTTCTCCTATGCCTGTTGCAATGAAATATTTCGATTAAGACATGTACCATTGACAGTGCTTATACAACCAAACAGTCTTTGAAAAATCAGCTATAAAATAACTCACCACCTCATCTTTTAAGAGTGGATCATATACCTTACAACCCAAACTACCACTTTATGTTAGACCAGTGAGAGACTTTCCAGTGAAGAAACACATGCCCCTGTATATGTAATAGAATGTTTATGCAAAGAGCTCTGCAGATGGTGCAGTAGGTTTTTTGGGTATGTGTTTTATCTCATTATCAACTCTTTATTATTTGAGGCACACCATGTTTGTCCAACAGTACCTTCATTGGCAGAATATTTCATCAGGAGGATTCTACTTGAACCCAACACAATAAACACTCCTCCAAGCAAAAAGGTCTGGTTGATTGTCTTGGAGCAAAAAGCAAACGGACTACGGCCCTCGAACTTCATTCTGCTGTCTCGTTGTCAATGACCTTTCAGTGGCAAGATGAAAACACAATAAAAATAATACTTCCAGAAACTGTTTAAATAAGGTCAAATAAGTATATTTTACTGCTTTGTGTTAATTTATACAAAGATGCTTACATTGCAAATCATGATCTTGTTCTACAGTTATTTTTTTCTTATTGACAAAAAAAAAGCATTAAAAACATAGGGAATCACAGACTGAGAATAACAGAATCAATTATGCTGGAAAAGACCTCTGAGACTGAGTCTAACCTATGACCCAAGCATGTCAACCAGACCACGGCACTAAGTGCCATATCCAGTCTTTCCTTAAACACCTCCCAGGATGGTGACTCCACCACCTCCCTGGCAGCCCATTCCAATGCTTAATCATGCTTTCTGTGAAGAAATCCCTCCTAATGTCCAACCTAAACCGCCCCTAGTACAGCTTAAGGCTATGTCCTTTTGTCAGTAGCTGTCCGGAAGAAGAGACAGGCCCTCACCTGGTTGCAACGTCCTTCCAGGTAGTTGTTGAGAGCGATAAGGAGAAGGATATGCCACGAGGACCGCCAGAGGGGTATAAACAGTGTATACACAGGCACTCTTGAAGGTGGCAGAAACAGGCTGGTTTCTCAGGAGACTGCATCTATGGAACACCGACCTGCTAAAAGGATTAAATAAATCACACGCTTATTTTCCTTCAATACTTTTTTAAACCGCTGTTGCTCCCCATCCCAGCAAGAAGCGCCACAAGACCAGCAGTTCAGGGATGCTCTGGCGCTCACACAGAGGCGGGGGCGATACAGGGACAGCCGGAGCCTCCAGAGCCGCCGCCGCCGCTCCCGCCCGGCCCGTTAACGGGCCCTGGGGCCTGGAAAACCGCCCGGGGCAGGAGGAGGGGGAGCCCTTTGGGTGACAGTCCGTGCCAGCCCGGCGACAACACATACACATACACATACACATACACATACACATACACATACACATACACATACACACCCATCTCGCCACGTCGCTTCTCGGGATGAACCGGGAGCGCCTGGGCGCGGCGTCCGAGCCCCCGGGAGGGGCGAGCGGGTCTCCGACGCGGCAGCGCCCGGGGCTCGGACGCGGCGGATCCCGGCAGGCTGCGGCAACCTCGTTCCCTTCCCTTCACTCACACCCGCAGCGCGGCCCCCAGAGCCCCCTGACCCGGCCTGGGTTCCACACTAATCACCCCCCGTCCCCATCCCTATCCCGATCCCGATCCCATTCCCGCTCCCCAACTTACCGCCCTCCCCTCCCCACGTCCGCACCGGCCTCACCTGACGGGGCGGGGCCGCGTGAGCGCGCGCGCGCGCCCGCCCCGCCCCTCCCCTCCTTCCCCGCGCGCGCCCGCCCCGCCCCGCCCCGCGCGCGCCCGCCCCGCCCCGCCCCGCGCGCGTCCCGCCCCACGCGCGCCCAACCCCGACGGGCCCGGGCCCCGCCCCCACCGGGCAGGTGACCGCGGGAGGGTTCTAGAGCTCCGCCCCCTTTCGCGCCTTCCCGGCCCTGCGCGCGTGTGACGTCAGAGTCGCGCCGTGACAGAGGGGCGGGAGGGGGTGGGAGGGAAGTGCCTCTGTCTGTCCGTCCATCCATCTGTCCGACCGACTGACCGACCGCCGACAATGCAGAACGTTATCAACACCGTGAAGGGGAAGGCCCTGGAGGTGGCCGAGTACCTCACGCCCGTGCTGAAGGTGCCGGTGCCGCGCGGCAGAGCCGGGACGGGGCGGGGCGGGGGGACACCCGGGGCCTCTCCCTGCACGGCCGTGCCCTTTGCGGGCCCCGGAGGCTCCGCTGTGGCCCCCGCGGGGCTGGGAGGGCGGGGTGTGCTGGGACTGAGCCGTCGGCCCGCGTCCCGCCCCGGGCCGGGTGGGGTGGAGGGAGCCCGAACCGGAGCGCAGACCCCGCGGGGAGCACCACGGCGAGGTGCGGGCCTGCCCCGGACGGGGGGTGCTGGTCCTGCCCCTCGAGGAATGAGTTGTTTATTGCTTTGTTCTGTTAAAGTGGCGGAACTTTAACTGGTTGTGTGACCAGGGATTGAAATCCAGGCGTGCAGCTGGGCTTGAGCCTTGTTTCAGGAATGCGCTGAAATGGTTGTTTTGGGTAAGAGGGCGACTTCGAGATTAACTCGGTTAAATTTTGGTTGTGATAATGCCAAGGTCATGGCTTCAATCCCCTGTGTGGGCCATTGACTTAAGAGTTTGACTCGATGATACTTGTGGGTCCCTTCCAACTCAGAATAGTCTGTGATTCTGTGATTTCTGACTTCTTCAGCTGACATAAATGAAACAAACCAAGTCACTTCTTCATTATGTGAGCAGATGTTAAGTTGCATAGCATATCTCATTACTATGTCAGAATTGCAATATTATTGCAAGCCTCTGTGTGTGAAAGTAACTTCAAATAGTAGAAATGAGGTGTTTGGTTCTTGTAGCAGCCAGCACATCAATAGGACAAGGGGGCACGGACTCAAGCCTCTGCCAGGGGAGATTTAAGTTGGATATTAGAAAAAAATTCTTTCCAGAGAGAGTAATCAGGCATTGGAATGGGCTGCCCAGAGAGGTGGTGGATTCACCATTCCTGGAGGTTTTTAAACTGAGATTGGACGTGGCACTGAGTGCCATGATCTGGTAAAGGGACTGGAGTTGGACCAAGGATTGGACTTGATGATCTCGGAGGTCTTTTCCAACCCAATCGATTCTATGATTCTATGTGTATATTAACCCTTTACAAGGGGTTGAAATAAATACTCCAACTTGATAACTTTAGAAAGGAGCTAGACCCGTTTCTCTCAATAGTGTACATACCACAGAATGCACAGAGACGAAATAGTGATTTACCCTCAAGGAACAGAGGATGGATATTTTACGTCTTTTCTTCCTGCAATTCCAGAAACACAAGTTCGTGCCTTTTGCTTATGGTTCATTTTGAGGTTAAATAGTGAGTTGTCTCCTCTGTGGTGTTTGCACAGTGTGTTATTGAAGTTTCTGAGTTTTACAGCAATTCAAATTGCTTTAATTTCTATCAGCTCATAATGATGTTATGATGTTTGTACAGCTGCTATTTTCCCTATCTTAATCTTGGTCTTAAGTGTATCCTCTTTAGAAGTGAGGGAGAAAGGCAGGATTTAGGTACTCAGTGCTACATGAAACAGGCACACTCATTTAATGTTACATGGCACGTGTGACATCACACGCCAGGGTGAAGGAACAAGAATAACCAACTTAAGCAGTGACTGGTTTTCTTCATTGTTTTCTGACTGATTTAATATGGTGAAGTTGTGGCCAAAAGCAAGGTATTTTCACTTGCTGCTTTTTAGTTCTTCAGGGTAAGAAGTCAGCTATGCCATGGTTGAAATCGTATTCTTTTTCAAAAGCCCTCTTTGGGTTGCTCTGATGCTGGGAAACAGGAGGTTTCCTTGGTACTTGTGACTTTTCTGAAGAAAACAACTAACCAGTAGGTAAACGAAAATACACTTACTCTAGATTTGAATATGTTTTATCCTCAGGTTTCATAAATGTTGCCTTTAATGCAAAAGTGCTTCATTTCTCCATGCAGAACTAAGTGGTGTGTGTGATTGCCATCTATTCTTTCATCCATAAAAAAACCCCATGGCAACATGCAGAAACTGAAGTTCCATGGAATGCATAGTAAAGGCACAGAAATAGGCTTAAAAAAAAAGTTTGTAACTGAGTCTTTCTATATAAGATTTTGTACCCCAGAGAAAAATAGGTTTGGGCATTGACTTCATGACCTTTCTTAACTGCAAAACCTTGTACCAATGCATTGCAGAGCTGTTCAGCGCCTAGAATGTGAAAATCACAGCAATTCCAACTGATCTTCTGTCTCTTACTGGCAAATGTAACATTGAGTGCCAGGGATGTTCTCTTAATTATTCGTTTAATTGGTGGCAGCAAAACATTATTTTGTATGTGATCATTTTTATAGTACCTCACAATCTGCCACAATTAATTTTGGTGATCTGTACACCACAGAGTAAGTAAAGTGTCCATCAGCCCTGGCAGGGGTTGCCTCTAGGCTGATTTATGGATCTCTGGATGGAGCTGTGTGCAAGACAAAAGTAGAGCAGATATTTGTCTTTCCAATAGTGGAGTGTGTTAACTTGTCAGCAGTTCTCAAAATTTCTCAACTCTTTTTTTTTCATTTTATTGCAGGAGTCCAAGTTTAAAGAAACTGGAGTAATTACACCTGAAGAAGTAAGTATTGAGAAAGAACAAAGTAATTTGAACATAATGATAAATTTTTTGCTCAAAATGACAGTGTTAAACAGTTCATGTCTTTGCCAACTAATTGTTGCTTCTTGAAGCAATTTTCATGAAGAGAAACTTCTAAATGGTCTTCTTACTCTACAGATGAAATAGATCAACATAATTCTTGAGATGACACTTGACATCTGAATGTAGGACGCTTTTTTTCCTGTATTATGTTGGGAAAAGATTGTCCACAGCTCCATCTGTCATGGGAGTTCAGGACTCAAGGAAGAATATATTGATTTAAAAAGTCTTTCCCTTGAACAATTCAAAGGAAAACTTTTATCTTTGGAACAGTCTTTGCTTACCTCAGTTTTGGTTCCTTCCAAGGCACTGGCAAGATCATTACATATGCTTGTCCACACTGAGTATCTAATTATTCTTATTTTCCCCTCCTTCTCTCTGTAGGCTCCTTCAGGCTGGTTGTATTCTGGATTGCTGCCAAGCAGTTCTATTTTCTTAAGGATTCTGCTGTAAAGAGAAACCAAATGGGGGGTTTTCTGGAGTAGTAAAAGCACTAATTGTGTGGTGCTATTTTGAGTTCCCTGTTCAGTTTTTTCTCATGATAAAATGCGACTGATCTGCAAATAGTCTTTACAGAGGGTAAGAAAACACTGTTAGGCAGAATGAAAGAAAAATGCCACAGAATGCAGAAATGCAAAGATGAGGTGGAAAAAACTGGAACAAATGATGGCTGAGGCAGGTAGATAATGTGGACAGAAGTCTCCTTCCTGACATTGGTACCTTGCATTTTTCTGCTGTGTTGTATGACAGCAAATTCTGCTGCTTTCTATGACCCAGAAGAGATACCAGGCAAACAGGCTGGGCAACGTGTCCTTCCCTTCTGACAACCATATGTATATGTGTGCATATAAATGTTTGTATATTATATATTTAATAATAATATATGAAATTCATAATATTTATATTATATATAAACATTATATTCATTATATAAAACAAGAATAACAGAAAGTCTAGACAGCTGTTCTTCTAATACTTAATCCCTTCTTGATTTTTGGGAGAAAAATTTGCAGGAGTAGTGAAGGAAAAGGTACTTTCTATGGAAGGTAGCAAGAACACCACCAGTAAGTGTATATAATATCCATTCTCTGTGTCATAGAATCACAGAATAGAATCGATTGGGTTGGAAAAGACCTCTGAGATCATCGAGTCCAACCCTTGGTCCAACTCCAGTCCCTTTACCAGATCATGGCACTCAGTGCCACGTCCAATCTCAGTTTAAAAACTTCCAGGGATGGTGAATCCACCACCTCTCTGGGCAGGCCATTCCAATGCCTGCTTACTCTCTCTGGAAAGAATTTTTTTCTAATCAACTTAAATCTCCCCTGGCAGAGCTTGAGCCCGTGCCCCCTTGTCCTATTGCTGACTGCCTGGGAGGTTCTTGCTGACTGACTGTCAGGTTCGATGCTGCTGGGATGAATAACTTGATCCTTCAAAACGGTAGTCAAGGGAAACAGTTTCTCAGCAAGATTAAATTTTTGTTAGGTTTGTATGAAGCTGGAACGTGGATCTGCTGATTGTCCCTTGGACGGTCTTTCCTCTTTTGTGACGGTTTTGGTCTTTATACAGTAATGGTTGCCAAATAAGAATTGAAAACCATCAGTAATGGATCTAGGGTGTCATCTTTGAAGGAGTTTGGATTTCTTGGGTAATTTTAGCTGTATTTTAGTCTGAGACACTAACTGGTTTATAGATTTTTGTGATGTTCCTGTGACTTGCTTGTGAAGATGAATCAATTAGCAGTAAGGCTGGAGATGACTCATTAATCAAACTCTCTTCATATATCTGTGTACTTGATTTAACTGCAAAAAATTCTTGCCTGTCATGAGTTCTTACTGTTTAAGACCTCCAAAAGTTGGCACCTGTTATATTTATATATGTAAATACAGGCAAATCTTTAAAATCATTCTTTCTAGAACTAGAAATAAGATGTCCTAAAACTGATCTGCTTTGTGATATTGATTCATGTGTGAGACAGCATCAGTGCTTGAGAAACAGAAAGTGAAACCAGCTCGACTGTTTTGCCGCTTAAGCTGAAAAAAACGTAAATGGAATTTCAAGCCTTGTTTTACAGTTTTGTATCTAATAGACCCACAAACAACATTTTATGTTTTTTCATCTTTAATAACATATTTCAACATTAGTACCACAAATAGAATTCCAGTTCCTTGAACAAGGGATTTTAGGTATATCTGAGGTTTCATTTGTTGTTCATTATGTAAAGGGTAATGAGTTTTAAAATTTCCACATGCATTGGGAAGGATTGCTGTTTTCTTTTAAGTGAAGATTTCATTTTGCTAGGGGCTTTTTTTAAAAAATGGGTGAAAGAGAAGCCCTTCTGCAGAGATTAAATCTGTTAATCCCCATGCAGAGTGTGCTGTGGTGCTTTTCCTAAGCTGCCCTGCCTCGCTGTGGAGGACACGGTGAGAGTACGGCTGTGATGCTGCGAGCCTGGAGTGTCACACTGCCCAGCAGTGGGTCAGGTGGGGAGGGTGCTCTTATCAACTGGATGTTTTAGGACAAGAAAGTAACTGTAGCAATAGCTGTGCACCTCATATGCAAAAGAAAGAGTGCAAAAAATCACTTCTCTTAAATGCAGGCTTACCTTTCTCAATTTATGTGTGCATCAGACAAGCCCAGTGGGTCAGACACTGCTGGGTGTCTTGGGCTGAGCTGGCAAAATGCCAACTGCCCAACACAGAGTCAGAGCTTCCCTCCTCCCCCTGAGAAAAGGGATGAAAGGGAAAAAACTTCCAACTAGGTTTATGCTTAAACTAACTATATATTTATACAGAAAAGAGAAAATTAAGAGAAAACTACAATATAACACACACTTACACAAGATAGATATAACAAGAAATAACTCCCCACTCCCCATTGAAAACAGATTCCATCACTCTAGACCTAAAGCACCCGAACAGACCCCCAGCCAGAAACAGAAAGTATAACAACAAAATGTTTCTACTTCCCTAAATTCAAACAAAAGGCAAGTAGTGGCAGCAGCAGCATCAGGGCCAAGATAGCAGGGCAGCAGCTGCATCTTGCCTCTGCTTTGGCCATGATGGAATTGAGAGAACATTTCCCGCTCCTGTATTCATATCTCAGGTTAGCAGCATATGGTATGAAATATTTCTTTGGTTACTTAGTCAGGTGATCCCTGCCTCTCCTAATCTGTGTAGATTCTCTGAGCCTGCTAATTTGAGGCCTTGCTAAAACGACCACACTGGGTGAATTTTGAGTTCATACATAAATCTGGCCTGACTTATCACTGGCAAGTCTAACATGACAGTATCACCTTGAAATAGTAGTGAGATTCTGTAAAAGCCCTTCTCTCTCCTGCTAAGAACAAGTGGAATGAATATTTTTAAAAGCTGTTTATTGAGAACAAAGTTGTGTATAAGTTTTTCATTGTACTAAGTACTTAGTAATCTGTATTTAGTTAACATCAGTGATCAACTGTTACAGTGATGGTATTATTTAAAATGTGTGCTGTTGATTGTTTTTATGCAGTTCTCTCTCTGATTCAATAAACTGATGTCATTCTTGCTTTTCTCCTTGCTGCAACATCGTTTTGAACAAGGAGAGAGAATTATACTCTTTTTTTATATTAAACTCTTGGTTGTCTTTGTAAAACTTGGAAAAGGTGCAAAGAAAAATAGTTTCTTATGTGAAATATACAATATTACTGGGTCCAGAAACTTTTTTGCATCTTGCCGTACTGGTGGGTAATACCACAGCTTTTGCAACTGTCTGAATTTGCTTTGGTGCTTAGTACACGTTTCATTTGGGTGAAGGCAATTTCATCCTTGTGTTTTCATAGTTACCTGAGAAATGGAGTTAAAATAAAGTATTAAATGGATATAAACAGTTGTTAGTTACATAGTTAATCTAACGAAAAAATGTGCAGCTGAAATACTAATATTGAGAAAAATTGGAGATGGTTTCTTATACCATATGTAAAAATACTTTAAATTTTTTCCCACCTTAACAGTTTGTTGCAGCTGGAGATCACTTAGTTCACCACTGTCCTACTTGGCAATGGTAAGTAGAATTGAAAGAATTATAGAAAGCTTGTGCTTTGGTGTGTTTCCACTGGGTTCAGCTGTGCAGTTGTCTCATTTCAGAGCAGTACATGGACTCTTCCAGTAGAACTGTTGTCTCTGTATTTTAGTCAGGCAGGGCTTGCTTACTCTGGGTAGCTGTAGTTGAATGAGGATTTGTATGGGGAGTTTTTATTTTGTTTTGTTTGTCTTTCTAAGGTTTTAGAGGATGTAAGTTGTTAAATAGTGTGAGTGCTTTCTGCTCTGCTGCAGCACCTCCCTGAATTTGCCTTGGGATAGAAAAAGCAATGGCCATGTGCAACTGGAATTGCTTGGAAGTTGTTGTAAATGGTGTATTTTAGATAAGCACTTGCTAATTAAATATGTTCAGGTTGGTCCCAGCAGAACACTTTGTGTAGTGTTTGTCCTTTGAAATTCCTTATGTTTCATGTACAGTAAGTGTGTAAATAAGGTACTTAATCGCATTTTACTGACTTCTTGCATTATGGAACTAATCAGTTCCTAAATAACTATTGTCTGTGCAGTTGGTATCATCAAGCTCTTGGCTCTGTACTGGGCCATGAATTGCTGAAAGAGGAGTTATTATTCTTGAATCCTTGTTTCTTGCCCTTTGCCATCTCCTTCAGAGAAAACGTGATGTTGAGTCTGGCCTATGTGCCAGATGTTTGGAATCAACTATTTAGAATGTTATTCTTACTTCAAACCAAAAACCATTAAAGGTGAAGGCAAATCCTTGAGTGTGAAATTAAAAAAGATTACTTGAGTACCAGTGACTGTGGACAGATTTTATATTTATAGAGGTCTGTTTCTTGCTTTTTCTGAAGTTACTTTCTTCAGACATTTGTGACTAAGTTCTTGCTGATCCTAGAAAATTTTATATAGAATAATTATTCTGTCAATTCAACCTTGCCTGACCATCTCAAGGTGAAAATAGTATTTGAGGCAGAAAATAGTTTTGATCCCAGAACAGTTTAGGAGTAGCCAAGCTTTTTAACCCCATATCTATATCAAAGTCTTTGTATAGGAAAGAGTAAAGTCATAGCAAAAAGATTCTTAAAATAGGGCAAGAGGATTATATAAAATGTTCCTGATACACACTGAAAATAGAAGGGTTCTTTTTGTTTGCAGATCATCAGATTCTCAAATGGTGCACTTCATTTTACAGGGCTTCAGGAGAAGAACTAAAAGTCAAGGCTTATCTGCCAACAGACAAACAGTTTTTGGTAACTAAAAATGGTAAGGCTGAAGTTTAAATATAACAGTTCTTAGAACTGATAGCATGGTTGACTTTGCCATCACCTCTGCTGCTTGTCTGTATTGCCAAGGGAAACAAATACCTTGTACTTTAACTGCTCTGGCTTTGCAATATTGAAGTTTTTCCTGCACTTCTAAAATCTTTTCCTTAGATCACTTGTTAGTAAAGCTTATACAACTAATAGAGCTTGCCTTGATGGAGTATAAATGAAATTTAAACATTATAAACCTCTATGTCTGTCTTTCCTTTCTCCTGTCCTTCAACTCATATTCTGTGTCTAAAGGAAAATATGTTTATTTTCCTTTTTCTTTTGCAAACTCAGGCTATTGAAGAAATTCCAAAATGTCTTTCATGGTAACACTGATACTTCTAGTTCAGATATGTAATTAATGTCACTATCCCTAAATACAGTTTTAAAGTTTTATATACATATATATATATATATGTATATATATGTGTGTATATATATGTATATATATTACTTGTGCTGACTACCTTTTTAATGGATAAGAAAGTTAACATCACAGCACAACCATGAGGAAATCAATTTCTCAAGAGTTCTTTTATGAGAATGAGTCAATGCCATTCGATGAGCCTTTAGTACTAAGAAGAGCCTGAGGAAATTTTTGCCTGCAGTGGGTTGTATGTTGTGCTTTTGTTTCACTTGGTGGCTTTTGGAGCCTTTCATTGCACTGTCAGGTGAAAATTATTACAACAGTGTTAAACAGACTTGCGTAAGATGGTCCTGATGGTTGGATGGCCAAGTGATCTGCTTTGTTTTTCTTTTCCTGCCACTTCTGGGGTCTCCCTTATTGCTCTTATCCTTCTAGATCACATTTTACAATAATATGTTTCCTGCTGATGGTGTCACATTGTCCTGCCACCTGAGTAAAAGCTGTGGGCTGTGGGTGAGGCTGAGAGCAATCCTGCCAACCTCGTTTTGGAAGTCTTGGAGGATTTCTCTTCCCTATGACATTCACACCCCTCTCCTCCTTCTCTGAAAGGTCAAAGAGCAATTTTCAAATTCTGCACTTCATGCAGCAGGTTTTTTCTTCTCCACGTTAGTAGAAAAGGAGCATTTTCTACGTAGTCCTTGTTTATGCTCGTGGAAAATGTGTGTTTTGCCTTAATCAGATATGTATTCTTTGACTATTTTCTGGAAACTTTGTCTAAATCCGTACTTGAATGGCTCTGTGATGCATATGACTGAAGTTACTCTGAATAACACAATAATTCTAACCTTCTAACATTCTATATGTTAATTTATAATTAAATATATCTAATGAATTGCATAAATAGCCAGTGCAAACTTTTAGCAGAATTATAAAACCAAATGAGTTTGGAACACTGATGCAAATCCAGGCAAAATTGTACTTAAACCAAACATTGTTTACCACTGTGAAGAAAAGGAGTAGGCTCTCTCCAGTTGTTAGCAAATGAGAAGTTAATTCTTTTCTAATCCTTAGGAATTTGGATGAAAGGGCTCTAATGGGTAACAGGAGAATGACCTTTCAAGGCCACAGCAGTTGTTGTATTTTACATGAAATAAAACATCTGGTACAGCACATCAATGTGTTTTCGCAAGTTCATGCTTTTGCATTTGAGATACAGCTTTAGAATTCCCTAAATTAGGATGTAGGAGAGACTGCCACCTTTCAGACGGCCTTGTAGGATAATTTCTTGCTGCAGTCTGATTTTGTGTCAGATTGACTACATTCATTTTGTGTTGCCATCTTTTGCAGTGCCGTGCTATAAGAGGTGTAAGCAGATGGAGTACTCAGATGAGCAGGAAGCAATTATAGAAGAAGATGATGGTGATGGGGGATGGGTGGACACTTTTCACAATGCAGGTACCCAACTCTTGCCTCAGGCTTTGCGTTTGGTAATCTGATTTTCAGTTTCCACCCTTAGAAAGTAAAATCTTCCTTGTTTACGGTTGGCTGTGTACCAATATCTAGTCTGGAAGAATTAAGTTGTCAGCTCACTGTTTGATTGGTACATGACTGCTCAGATGTTTAACTCTGTGGCTGTTTATGCCTGAAACAGAGTACTTTTCAGAGGTGTTGGCAGTAAATCATTTCAGTATTCTCTTGTTGAAAAGTTCTAGGAAGTTATTTTAAAAAATGACCTGTGCCGTGGCTCATTCCTTAGTAAGGGAATCCTGCGAAGGTAATGGTTGCTTAAATTACTTGAAGAATATGCAAGTTCTTCCTTTTTTGGGGGTAAGATTGCATGTGAAGCACATTGAGATCTGTGTCTTAATGGTGACCTCAACTGACTTAAATATTTCAGTGTTTCCCATTCTGTTGCATTGTTAGATTGAGCTGAAAGGAGGATTCATTAGAAAATAGCTATCTTAGTGTCTGAGGTCACTAGAGGAAGTGGCTGCAGCACTAGAAAGAGAGAAAGAAAATATTAAGTAGAGAGGTGTTTAAAATGATTCTTTTTTTCCATAAGTCCTTAGAAGAACTTTTGTTTATAAATA
The DNA here is from genome assembly GCF_047495875.1 of Pithys albifrons albifrons. Classification (NCBI taxonomy): domain Eukaryota; kingdom Metazoa; phylum Chordata; class Aves; order Passeriformes; family Thamnophilidae; genus Pithys; species Pithys albifrons. The sequence goes on from NC_092458.1 coordinate 93,507,332, forward strand.
AGTTTAAACATTACTGCTTACATGAATCTTTCTTACTGGCTTTTCTAGCATGGCCCCTTATAAATCCTTTTGCTCTTTTCTAAGAATTGGCAATTATATTAGTTTGTCTGTTTCTAGACGTTCTATCATGATTTAATAAAATTTTGTTCTTCAGAGATGTTTTATCCACCATTTCCAAACCTTTTACTTTCTTTGGTGTAAATTCTTTGCTGTAATGTGGAAAAAGCTCTCTGAATAATTCAACCAGGGTGGGGAAACAAAGGATGGGAGAAGATGCCTTTTGTTTCTCTAGACATACATTTTTCATCTTTGACAGTTCTTCAATCCATCACACTTCATAACTGAACACCCCACACCAAAGAAATTGTTGAAAATAGCTTTGTCATGTCCTTGAATTAAGGATGCAGTCTTCATCCCTGCTGTGAATAGACTTGTCTGCCAAGATTTTCTGTTTAGGGTTGACTGGTTTGGGTCCCGTGCTGTGGTAGCACAGCTGGGATGTTCTGACTACACCTGGCCAGGTCTCCAAGCACTGTCAAATGAGATAAAACCAAAATCTGTTTCCACCCCTCTGTACAGACGCCTTTAATAGCACCACTTTTTCTGGCAGGAAAACATGTGTTTAGATAATCACACAACCACTGGAAGTGTATTATTTCCAAGCAGCACTGAACTGGCATTTCTTGTGTTTAAATAGTTATTTCTGGTGGGCAGTTACTTGATTCCAGTTTCATTCTCCACAATGGTGTTTATTTTCAGTTAAAGAGTTAATTAATTAAATGTACTCTGTCAAAACAGAATTTTGGCATGTATCCCAAAAAGTACTGGGTGAGAGCTGCAGTAAAACTGGAGGGCTAATGGGGAGGAACTCCAGAGTTGACACTACTGGGATTTGAGATTCTTTTTACTCCCACTTTGTCTCAGCTAAAAGCATGGAGTGTTCTCCTATGTTTTGCTTTGTCATTGCTTTCAGGATACTCGGAAATACTCAAAAATGTGTGCCTGTCTCATGAAGCTGAGTTTCATTATTGTGATGTGAGTGCCTATACTGAACTCACTTTTATGCAAAACCCCCAGATTTGCAGCGTTTCATCAATAAATTTTGTCTGACAGCCACAGCTGTGCTGTGGTGCTCCATGTTACTGGTGTGGTTCGCTTGTGGGTGTCCAGCACCAAGCATGTTACCAATACCCAGTGAACAGCTTTCTAAATAACACAATTGTTGTGGGACATGACTTGGAAAAATGGTGCACTGCTTTCTGAAATCTTTGCAACCTCTTTCTGTGCTATTCTCCAACAAAGAAAGAAGGCTTTTTAACACAGATTTCTTGTTCAATTAACAGGTGTAGTGGGTGCAACAGAAGCAGTTAAGGAGATCACACTAGACAGTAAGGTACTTGTTTCTAAATGTTCCTGTTGCTTTATTACAGTACCTAAAGCTAACAGAAGTTTTACCTGTGGCAATCTAATTCTCCCTGTGAAAGATTAAAATACACTTTTTCCCTAGTTGGGTTGCAGATATACACTGACTCTCGGAGCCCGTGGAATTAACATGCAAACACATGCACATGTGCATTAGGAGCATGTGCATTTCCTTATTGCTGTGTTCACTGAGATGTTTGTCTTTTTGGAATGTCTTCAGCCAGTGTGCTCCCATGCCAGGCTTCTACAAACTGAAAATGAAATTCTGCTTACACTGATAGTGCACATTTGTGTTTCAAGAAACTACTGTTTGGTGATCTAGTGTAAAGAAATTTCAATATGGAAAAGTAGTGCAGGGATATAAAGTATTTCTTCATAATCTTTAACTACTGCAAGCAGCATTTTAATTCATTTAGTCCTGTTTGACAGGCTTATGCTTTCCAGTTTATAAAGAGCTAAAGCTGCTTAAATGTATACATCTTATGAAGTCATAAGTTTCTCTGTGTGTTTCCAAAAGGTCACTGCAACAGGAGAAAAATCTGAATTTTAAGTCCTCAGGACACTGAGAACAGCTGGAAGTACTTAAAATGAAATTGTATGGGCTAACATGTTTAAGAATCATAGAATTGATTGGGTTGGAAAAGACCTCCAAGATCATCAAGTCCAACCCTTGGTCCAACTCCAGTCCATTTACCAGATCAGGGCACTCAGTGCCACATCCAATCTCAGTTTAAAAACCTCCAGGGATGGTGAATCCACCACCTCTCTGGGCAGGCCATTCCAATGCCTATTTACTCTCTCTGTAAAGAATTTTTTTCTGATATCCAGCCTAAATTTCGCCTGGCAGAGCTTGAGCCCATGCCCCCTGGTCCTATTGCTGAGTGCCTGGGAAAAAGAAGAAGGTCACAGACACAAAATGCTGTTAAAGATGAGTTGGTTTTTAAAGTAAAGTTCTGTCTGTGTGCTGTGAGAGTTCATTAAACCATCCAAGCACTAAGCTTTGGATTCTAAAAATTAGAGGGAAGGAGTGGACTGGCCCTTGCTACCACACAATTGTGAACAGCTCAAAATTATATTGATATGATGAACTGTGAGATACATGTATTTCAACTAAAAATTCTGCTTTTTTGCAAGCCAGTGATGTAACGGTGGAAGAAGCACTGAAGAATAGCTAAAGTTGATTACCATTTCTGCAAAACACAACACCTGCAGAATGTTACTGCCATTCATAACTGCTCTTGTGTTTTGAAGTGGATGTCACTTCTAATACAAATCTACTGTATGTAAAAAAAACTTGCTTGCTTGGACCATGGGTCCAATCCAGGAGAACAATTCTTTTCTAGTAACATTCTGTTTGACAATGCACTTTGTAACTTAGTTTCTTACTTTGACTTTGCTTTTTGGTTGTTTTTTTCTTTTTATAAAAAAACAGCCACATGATGCTTACGATTAGAGCAGCTTATAGATGTAATAAATTATTTGGAGTACTCCCTTAAAGTTTTCATGAAATCTGTGTAAATTCAGATCTCTGCTTTCTCAATTTCACCAGAGTTGTCTGTTGGATTCAAGTGCTATGCAAAGCCCAAAGTAAAAAGTTGTCTATGGGCTTGTGCTGTATTCACTTCTGTTGGACTATGTTTCCTTGGGCTACAATATCAAAATGTGATATCTTTTGGAACTCTCTTGTGTTTTAAAAACAATTAATGGAACTGGAAACAGCCTGTGGTTTGTGGAAATGGATGACAATTTTTGTCATATGATTTAATTTTATGTAGTCCTGAAAGCAGCAGGGAATTCTGTACAAATCGTCTGTATGGGTCCCTCCCTGGAGATATTTTATGATAACTGCTGTGCAGTTGGACATAGGTTAGGGCTTACAAAATCTTAACCTACATGTTTAGTCTTGGCTGTTTAGTCATTGCCTTTCATTGAGATAGGTGGGGCTTTTAACTGTTTAACACCATGTTAATTTTTCTTTGCTTAGGAATTAAATCATTCCAGATTGAAAAGTCAAAGGAGAACTTGAGTGGATTTTTAATGTCATACTAGGACTTGAAACTAAGATGGGTTAATAAGCAAATATTTGAATTCAGTGTGGTACTTCTTAATACTGCAGAAATTGTTCTGGTGCACCAAATGTATGGACTTGACTTACACCTTAAATTTGCTGGGGCTATTAGGCTGTGTAGCTACAACAGTCTTTAAAGCAGTGTTTTCAATTTAACTTCTAAAGGATAATTTAAAAATACCAGAGTGTTCAGCATCTTGTGAAGATGATGACGAGGAAGATGAAGGAGAAGCTGCAGACATGGAAGGTATTGCCTTAAATTATGTGGGACATGCATTATTTCAGGCCTTTAACTCAAGCAGTGAACTCTGAGAACCATTCTTTATTTTCATGGAATGCATACTGGAACATTCAACAGGCTTACGCTCTTAAACGTCTTTTGCATAGTCTTATTGGTGCATGTTTACTCTAACTGGTGTGCCAAAACCTGTGGGAATGTTAGTGACCTGGAAATTAACTTGTGTAGCAGAACAGATCCAAGCAAGTATAAATGAGGTATTTAGCACAGCTTCCTTCCAGCTTCATACCTACACTTAAACTCAGTCTGCCCATGTAAACCCACTGAAGGATTGCTCATCACCTTCCTAATGTAGCCTTGCTCAAATTTTTATGAAAATCTGTTCTGGGGATTGGGAAGTCTACCTGAATGAAACCGCTTTAGATACATGTAGATTTTGTTAAAGGAGTTGTTTATGAATGACAAATATGATGACTAGCTACAAGCTGAATACAGAATTTTATGGGTCTTCTTTTCAGAGTATGAAGAAAGTGGGCTATTGGAGACAGATGATGTGAGTGAACAGTTCTCTATCTTGTCTGTTACAATAGAAGCACAAGCAAATGGATGAAAAGTCAAGCTTATGAGTAGTGGGATTACTGAGCCTGGTTTCCTGTGGATTTGTCTCCTGACAACCTACTGCAGTAACCTAAACCCTGGGGTCCTCAAACATTCTGATCACAGAAGTTTTGGTTGGTTTTGCTAATCCTGTTTGCTCTGTTTAGACACATTGCTGTATTCACAAGAAGTAAAAATTGCAGTGATTGTTCCTGAGTCCTACACATGGAGGATGAGTGGCTTGTAGGTTCAGTAGATTTTACTAATGCATCAGACTGTCATGAGACAAAACAGAGGGCATCATTATTTGTGATACTATCCAAAGGTCTTCATGAACTTGCATAAACAGGCACCTCTTTCTTCTGAATTTCACTGGAATTGTCTGTTATTTGTGAAAGGAGGTAGGGGGTGTAACAATGTAGTTACATTCTTCCTTAAGAAATCAGACACCTTTTTTGAAAAGTAAAAAGCCCCACGAAAAGTAAAACAAAAAAACCCCTTGGTGGGAGAGAAACTGTTACTCATAATTTAAAGATAAAAACAAATCCCAAAAGCCTAGGGTTTTTTTTTAACGTCCACTTAGGAACATTAATAAAAGTTCTGCAGCTTTACATAGGATGGAAAAGGAGAGAACCCAAACAAGACTATACTAATCTTGTCATTTTCATCTTGAAACAGGCAACACTTGACACAAGACAGATTGTAGAAGCTAACAAAGCTAAAGTTGATGTTGGAGGGGAAGATGCTATTCTACAGACTAGAACCTATGACCTCTACATCACTTATGACAAATATTACCAAACTCCAAGACTCTGGTTATTTGGATATGATGAGGTATAGCTATGTTGGGTTTTTCCTTTACTTCTGTGAAATAGAGTCACTGTGTCAAATAGCAAAGCTATTTTGTTGCTTATTCACAATGGAAATGTAAAGGAAAAAATGGTGAGAAAGCCATGAAATAGTCAGGCTTGTAGGCAGGACTTACTATACGTGCAGGAAGTAGGAACAATATCAGTGAAAATTGCATGTGGTAACCGAGCACGTTGGAAGGAAGCAATTCGTGCTCTCTCACTGGAGTTTCTCTAGCACTGTAGAGCTGGTAATAACCCCAGCAGACTCAGTCAAGTAAGCAGGTATGTGTTTCCATCATCTTCAGAGGGAAAGGGTTAGATAAATCCTTCTTCCCTTTAATGACTAAATTTCTTGAGTTAAAGTTGGTTAGAGTTTATGGCTCAAATGCCTAGGTGGGAACCTAGTTGGTTGTCAGGTGTAACTTTACCATTCACCTGGTATATTAAAAAGAAAAATCTGTGCAGTATTAGTTCTCTATACCCTATGGATTTTAACACGCTCATTTCATTCAGTGTACCTTCAGAACTGTTGAATTTAAAATACTTATAATTTATGCTGTGTCATCTGTTAATGATGTGAAGAGCAAGGTTCTGTGTTATTAATGCTTTTGTTTTCATGTTCCTTTTTCCTCTATAGCAACGGCAGCCTTTAACAGTAGAGCACATGTATGAAGATATTAGTCAAGATCACGTCAAGAAAACAGTGACTATTGAAAACCATCCTCATCTTCCTCCACCTCCCATGTGCTCAGTTCATCCATGCAGGTAAGTCTTCGTTTCTGGTCTGATTCAGGGTGCAAACACAAGACACTTCACTGCCTGTTAAGGATTTTGTTAAGGTTTTTCTTGAGGTTTTCTGGGCATTTTCCACAGCTGGCTGCCATAGTGGTCTGTGAGCTTCTAGGGCAGTATGAAGGTGAGATATCAGCAATTCTTGGAATTCATTGCAGTGCTCACTCCAGCAAGTGTGTTCTGCAGTTAGTGCTGTCTTCTCTCTCACCAATTGCTTTCACTCAGCTTTTCTACAGACTCCAGAAGATGGCAGACTAGAAGAACTCCCAAGAAATTAAGTTCTGTCTTTTCATTTACTTTGGCAGCAGAAAAGGCTATTTGAACATGAGATAACAATTTCTTATTTCATGTTAACTACTCCCTGCTCCCTTAGAAGTCCTTGAAATTTTGCACTGATCAATAGAAATCCTCTAATTGCCGCACTGAAATGTTTGTTGAACACAAGTGCAAAACACACTTGTGTTTTTAGAGTGTTTTCTGTTGCATTTTCCACATTTCTCACCTGGTACGTGGGGAGACTGTAGTTCGACTTGTTGCAATCTTTGAAAGGTGCATTCTGGCTTAGATGTAGGCCCTGACATCCTTGTAGTTGTCTTGGTGATGCAGAACCAGTAGCTTAAACAGTGAAACTCCTTAGCTAATGTACTTAATAGTATAATTAATACTCCTCAGTTCTTGGAGATAGGAGTTTGAAGTTTTATCTCATTTAAAAAAAATACACCCTTTGTAATATTGCATATGTGTAAAAAAAAAGTTCAGGTTGCCCCTTTAAGTCTTTTAATTTCCTTTGATTTAAAGAAACACTTTGGGAATCCATATCACTAGCTGAGATGTCAAATAATCAGATTGTTCTTGACAAGCTTATGGTAGTTTTTGCTGACTCAAAGCCCTCTTGTTTTTGGTTTAGCAATAATTTGGTCCTCAGTCTTGGGAAGAGTAGGTGATTCTTTTGAGAGAGCAAGGGAACTTTGCCTAAAGTATATTATGGCTACTTTTGATCTTGTTATGAGGATATATATTCATGGGCCTAGTAAATCTGTATCTCATGTTTCTTTCAGTTCATAGTTCAATTGCCTCTGTTTTACCACAGTCTTTGCTTTCACCAAGCAGTCATGCTGGACAATATGGAGCATAGAAGCCATTGTACAACTGGGAAATAGGTTTTCCCCACTGTTTAGCTGTCGTGTAGAACATTCTGGAGTTGCAAAGTTTATTGTTGGTCTTTAAATCATCAGGTTTAAGTCTGCACTAACACAAAAATGTCAGTCTTGGTGCTCAAGAGTACTTAAGTAGAACTTAGAAAACTGTTAGAAAAATAATAAAGAATAAAGCAGAAAACAGCAAAAGGCCTCTATTAATCTGTGGGAACACCCACATATTGAATACTGTAGTACAGCTCAGGTCATCTGTTTTGTAGTCTGTGAGGGGAAGGAAAACTAAAACTGGAAAAAACAGAGTTGTCTGGGGTGTCTGGGATGTTATAAAGCTCTTTCCCATAAGAAATTATTGAATAACCTGGGACCCTTCTTGGGCACACACTGTAAGATGGTTAGCAGACCCAGGCAGACCTTTGGTATGATCCAGTAAAGTATTCTTGTACCCTGTGTGAACATGTCAGTGTTAATGTCAAACTGTTATTGACTTTGACTTATTGTTTGCTGTCTGAAGGATTTTGGATAAAAAATGGATGCACCTTTTTGTGCAAGTAGTGTTTTTGAGGGAGCATCAAGTGGGGCAAATGTAGGGAGATTTAACAAACTGACTAGAAATATGATTAATAGGAGAAAAAGGAGGAAAAAACCTTAATTTAGTTTCTGTTTGCTGGAAGCTCTGCTAGTAAATTTTTTGGGAAGAAGCTCCTGTTGATGGGTGCAGGCTGGGAGGGCACTCAGAAGAAACAGAGATGACCAGATATCTGGGCATGACTGCCCTCAGTGTTTAGGTAGAACTGGCTGCAGTGTAATCTGCCTAACTTTGCTAAAGCCTTTGCAGAGAACGAGCCAGTGTAATAGTGCTCATCTGTGAATTTGGATTGAATGTCTTCATGAGTGAGAACTCTTGTCATGTTTTCACTTCTTCCTCTGAAGCTGAAGTGCCTGTTCCTTTGTTATGTAATGCACATCTACACTTGAAGGAGTGGCTTACCTCATGAGACTTGTTTCAATTTTAAGAATGAAAGAGATGATTTGTAGTGGTGAGACAGATTTGTTGCTCGTCTTAAATGCAGAGAAACTGTCTAGTCCTTCTCAAAAAGCAATCTAGGTGACCAGAAACTGCTTAACATTTGAAAGGTTTGAAAAGGTAACCCCTGAGACTGTGAAGAAAGAGGACAACAGTGTATCCAAAATGAAGGTTTTAAGAATATGTTTTCTTACTCTACAAGGTGAGCTATTTCTATTCTTTTAAATTGGTGAGGCTAACAGATAAGAAGGTCTGGGTTTCTGAGGTAAAAAATAATAGCTGAAAGCATTGTTTTGTGTTTAATTCAGGTAGGAAATACCCATGTTTAGCTGTCTGTGTTGCTGTTGCTTCCCATCCTGTTACAAGGATTGCGTAGTGTAGGATATTTGTATAATCCTAAATAACTTTTCTGTTTCTTGTGACGTGAATATTCTTATGTTGTGCATCAGAGAAAGGACAGAAACGTCAGTCGGGTGCAGTTGTCAGCTCCTTGAGATTGCTTCTATTTTTAGTAGTTGGTTGCAACTGTTCATCGTGCAGCTCTGCTGTAAGCTTGTGTTTCTCGTCAGCATTTTTGTGGTACTGGGAGAAACAGTCAACTTCCTCATTAATTGCTGTAAGCTGCTTTAATCTCAATTCTCAGCTCTTTGTGTGGGTGTTAGGAAGGAACTATTGAACAAGTTAACTACTGAACACAGTTACAATTAAATCATAATTACTTGCACTGATTCCAAAGGCTTATTTTTCTCCATTTCACAATAAATGGGGATAGGCCTCTGAACTCTTTTTCCTTCTTATATACTCTAAATATCTGCAAGGGAGTGACCAGACACAACTGCAAGGAGCAGTGAATTGCAGATCTTGTGGGTTCACTATCATGGATTCTGAAATGTTAGTCATAATGATGACATTTTTGGATTTCTACGTATCTTCTGTCTCATTGTGTGTGAACAGTTACAGGCACTGAAATAAATTAATAGGTGAGGCGTTTTTTTTGAAAGTACAGTGCCCTAAAATGTCTTTCATTTTACCTCCTGCTATGGAGGCTTTAATTGTTGTCCACTACACTGAAAGTCCTGTGAAAGGCCTTTTATCTCTTTGAACTGGGGTGGGGAGTGGGGAAACACTGTGGGAATGAGTAATTTCTGGTGTTGTGGAGGTTTTTTATCCCATATGTCAGGAAGGCTTTTATTTTTTACTTTTACTTTCTGGTGGTATATATTTCCCTTCCAAACCTGTGCTGTGAGGTTAAAAACAAATATTTTGATTGACACCTTTGGTCAGTTGCAAAGCAGAAAGAAGGATTCTTCAGCTGGAAAGTGAACATTCCTGATAAAAGCATAAAGGGTCATAAAATCAGTCTAAGAAATTATCTACTTTCAACTTATTTTTAAGCCCTTGATGTGTGGTTTAAACTGTATATCACTTTATTTTCCATAGGAACAGCAGCATTGCTGACTTGGAATATGACTAACTCATTTATGTTACTTGAACCATCTCAAGAATTGGTTGATATACCACAAAGTAAATTAGGTGATTTAAATATTTATTTAAATGTATTTAATCTATTTGCTAGCTCAAGGGATCTACAAAAAGATCCTGGAATGAGCAATGATGAGCACATAGTGTATTTAGTCATCAGGAATTAAGAGTTATTTCTGGGGAACTTCTATTCAGAAGTTAAAAAAAAAAGATTTCTAGAGAGCAGGATATTTTAGATTACATTTCTTCCAAAGTTATTTCTTGTAGTGCATACATATTTCAAATTAATTCCTACAAGTTTTCTTAAGGAAATTCAAAACAAGAAACAGGCCTTACAAAGTTTATTAAGTGCCTGCAAAGCTTTTCATGAATGACTCTATGGCAGTAAGAATGACCATCACTGTGGCCACTATGGAATTTCAGATATTTGACTGGTCCTTAGAAAACAGAAAAGAGCAAATGTCATTAAATGTATGAAGTGGAGTCAGTATGCTGTTAGAGACTTGAAGTAGCTGCAGGGTGACCTGTATTCTGTGTCAGCCAAAAAAAAAATAGTCTACAGTTACAGATAGGGTCAAAACTGAAGTTTTGGCAACAGCCAAGTTCCTGTATAGAAGCAGCTGGCCTTGGCACCTGACAGGGTATGTGTTCTGCAGGTTCATCGTGGGGATCCTGAGCTGGAATCCACTGTCAGGGTTAGTTCATTTGCAAAGACCGAGAGCAAATGACAAATGCTGACCTTCAGTATTTCCGCAGACGTGCCTGTTCCCCTTTACTGTGTGTCTTGGTAACTTTGCAACAGCTTCCTTCCTTGTTTGCAGTTGCTGGCAGGACAATTAACTTCAGAGTAGCTACTAAATGCCAGTTACTGGTCAGCTGTTTAGATTGACATACTGGTGTCAAAGCATGGTCAGAAGTTGGGCAAACTCTGCTTACCACTCATTGTTGCTCTCAGTCCGCACGTAGGTTGTTTTAGGGTGGATATCTCAAGCTACTGCTGGTCACTAACCTGCAGTGCTGTGTGGGTGAATGTCCAAAGCCCTGTGTGATGTGACTGATAAAGATTGCCTAAGGAATTGTGTATTTAAAACAAAGTTGAATTATAGGTAAAAGAAAAATTAGTTACGCGACCTAAGAGTTTGTGTTAAAAATATATAAATAAAACATAACATACAGTAGTTCTCCCCCGGACTTGGTATGTTCTTCATCCCCTGGTTTATGGGGTCTAGGAACTGAACACAAGACCATTGCAAATTGTAACTGATCATTAAAAGGTTTAAAGCCTTCATCATTACAGATATTCAGAACCAGACCAGATATTATCCTGAGTAGTCTGTTCTAGTTTGCTGCTCTTTGAGCAAGGAGGATTAGACTAGATGTAAACCAGTCTCTTCCAACGTTAGCTATTCTGTGATTCTCTGTTATATCCCCAGGATCAGCTTTGTACATAAGTCTTGTGTGTTTCATAGTAGGTTGGGTAATTCACTGATGAGAGTGTAAAAATTCAGTCACCTGAGGCAATGTTTATCCTCCCCTGTAGTGCTTTGCAATAAGAGAGTCAGAAGAGAGAAGAAACTACCTTAGAGACTGTTGGTTTGCCGTAGAACCCAAGTTACCACCAGAGAAAATCTCCATACCCTAGATCAGTCCTAGAGCAATGGTTCTAAATTTATGCAGGGTTGATTTAACCTGCCCTAGGAAACTATGAATTATTTTAGTCTTTGAAGCCTCTTAAGCTTTACAATTTAAGACTGCAGCAGAGCACCTAAGAATGTTACAGCGGTTTCTTCTTCTTCAGGAGGCATCTGGAAACCTCTGGGGCCTTGCTACTGGTCAGGGTTATCTTCTGGGGGCTTACCTGACATTTAGCAGTTAAAAATTATACCAATGTCAAGCAGTATGTATTGTCTGTCATCACGGCTTTCAATCTCCATTGTAGCATGGAACATTTTTGCTTTCCTTGTGAATGTAAGGAGCTGGCAAATGGTGTGACATTTGTCATATAATTACCTTTCAGTTGCTGTTGGTATTTTATTTTCTCAGTGAACTGAAAAATTCCTCTTGCTGCTTCTGCAACTAACAGTCTGAAATTATTTGATTTGCACAGAACGTAATCTTACTGAGATGAAGAGGGAATTACTTTTTCCATAAAATATTTTTGCTCTGTTTTTCAGGCATGCAGAAGTCATGAAGAAAATAATTGAGACGGTTGCAGAAGGTGGGGGAGAACTTGGAGTTCACATGTATCCTTTTCTCTTACACTGATTCTCGTGAATTTCTGCAGTGTAAGGAGCTGTTACCTCAAGGTTCCTAAAGTGGAATGCAGTTGTGTATGAAAGCAGTGAACAACTGCTTGGGGGAGCACTTACTGGAGTCCTGCGATGAGCTCTCTTGTGCAGACTCTCTTAAGTAGCTGGGGAGCCAGGGGTGGTGTTTGGCAGGAGAAACAGGGGAAGTAGGTAGGGTTGAAGGGACAGAACTGAGCCTTTGTTTGTAGGAGTGTGAAAGAAGTATCTTTGAGTATGAAACAGAGATCTGAGTGTAGGAGGGTAAGACTGGAGATTCACAGACTCTCTCGAGACAGTAATCACTCCTTGGTACAGCAGCTTTTGTGTTAGCTTTGAATTTGAAATTAATTTCTGAAAGGTCTAGAAGTCCTATTATTCTCTATTCTGCATGTGAGCAATACCTTGGTATAACACTTTGCTGACAAAAAAGCAGTGGAAACCACTGAAACCATTCCAAACATCGGTATCAAATGCTTCAGTTAGCATTTTCTTTTAGCAAGCTGACTGATCTTAGCTATGCTTTGTAGTAATTGATACTATGCTTTCTGACTGAAATAACTCCATGTTAGAAACAAGTGTGTCCTTTCAGAATAGTATTCTTTGCTGCTACAAGGCAAGCAAGGAGGAAGTACTAAGGAACTGTAGGTCCTGAATCAGTAAAATTCTCATTTACTGTCTGAATTGAGGCTTGGTCAATTTGTGCAGCAAGCAACTGAAAGTGAACTGAAAAATAACTATCTGGAAAGGTAGTTGAAGTCCCCTGCTCCTCAGTAGTTACAAATAGCATATTTTCAAGATTTTGATTACTTTGTTATTACTTAACAAATTGAGGCATTTTTAAAGTGCGATTTCTTTCCTCATTATGTGGCTTGCGTTAGGGAAGAAATGGTTCCTGAGACAGATAGGTCAAAATAGTAGGGTTTGCTTATAACCAGTACCAGTGCAACTTAATAGGCAGATCAAAGTAGTGGTTTACTTTAAATTTTCAGTTCCCTGTCTGCCTCATTCCCACATGGACAGACAGTTTAGATTATAATTATGCAATATATTCCAGACTGCAAATTCAGGTCCAACATGCATTTGAAGGGAACACTTCTCTACAAAGGCAGACTGCTCAGCTTAGCAAGATCTCTCTACTTTCCCTCATCAACAGAAAGTGTCTCTTTCAAAGGATGGCTGAAAACAGGAACTGCTTTCTTTTTCTGAGCCACTGACACACTGAGGAGGAGCCTGCTTTTCCTGCTGCTGCAGGAGGGTAGCTGGGGATTAGCCTCGCTGGGTGCAATTCACCTTGGAATTTGTTTACAAATACTAAGTATGTAAATAGGATTGTAAACGTTTGTGTGGTGTCTGCAAGATTTATTGAAAAGAACTCCTGTTTCCCTTTGTTAACCTAAAACAGAAAGATCTGTATGTTTGGTCAGGCCTCTGCTGTCATTACCAGAATTCTGCTTATTAGTTTTCCAGTCTCTAACTGCATTATTGCTGGGCGTTATTGTCCTGTTGTCAGGAAATACTGTTGATCAGACACTGAATGAATTCTGCTTTGTTTTACAGGATTTCTATCTATTGTACATTTTCCTTAATAAGAAAATCAGGTACCTTCTTATTTTCTTGAAGTTTGTACAGGCAGTCATTCCAACAATAGAATATGACTACACGAGGCACTTTACAATGTAACTAAAACAAGAGATGTACTCCTCTAATTATAAAATTTTTTTAAATAACCCATCCATGTGACTTACACAACATCGTACACAATTTCTGTAACTAATCTTTTATCAACTTGATGCATTAAAATAAAATGTTCCATTACCAGCCTTTTTAATAAAAATCTTTGTGTGTAATATAAATAAATCACTTTAATTCCGATACAGATGCTGCACTAAGATGTGGGATTTTTTCCTCCATAATTCCTTCAATTTCCTTTCATCAGAACACTATTTTGGTGTATGTTGGAAAATGAAATCTATTTTTTTAGTAGAAGCCTCATACTTTTCATTGCTGATTCCTGAAAATGTGAATTTTCTTTTTTTCCCCTCCCTCCTATTTAAATTCACTTTAGAGTTATGTGCTTTTTTTGTCCCGGATGTGAATGGTTACATTTCCTATAGCTGGAGGAGGATTTTGAAAGCTGAAAAAAATAAGTGATTGTCTTGTTAGGAAAGTTTGACTACATTTTAAACTAAAATAACTGTAACTAACCAATCTTTGAAAGGTGGTTTAGATTTAGACTGAAGCAAGACTAGTGTTTTGAGGTGGAATATTTTGGCAAAAGACTAATATTGGTATGTAGACTGTTTGTCTTAGAAACAGGAACAGTCTTATTGACAAAATTACAGCTTGAGGGTAAAGGGAGAAGATTGCAATGGCAGAGCAAGGTTCAATCTTGATTATTTGTCTGCCTCACCTGCACTAATAGGTCTACTAGCATGGTTTTCTCTTTGAAGTAAACACACACGGAGTTGTTTATGAATTCAGATATTGCAGATGCATCCAGGCTTTAGCAGCCATTTTTTGCTCTGTAAAATGTAAGGATTTTATTAATGAAAATAGGAGGGTAGAACCATCTTTATATATGTGTATAAATTTTTTGTCATTAGCTTCACTTAAACTGGCTTTCAGGACAGCATCTTTGTCTCCCAAACATCCTCCTTGCATTCTGCAAGGTAATCAGAAGTTGGAACGTCTGCAATGGACTAAATTTACTGTTGGGCAGGAAATTTGGTCCTGTCCTGGCACAACTGGTCCCTGTTTTTACTTTCCTCTGTTCTGTGCTCTTCCTTACATGAAAGTCTGTAATGAAGTTCTGTGTTCTATGCTTAAATTGGTTTTCCTCTTGATATCTCTCTTCACTTCCTCTTTTTCAGGCAATATCTTAAGCAATTTCTATGTGAGTGGAGAGTGATGCTGGCTGAAACCTGATAGAACTTAACCACACCCACTGAGTCATGCCATGGGATTTTTCCGATAGACTAATGTCAAGCATGTTTTGGGGCTTTCTGGTAACAAAGGAAGTAGCTGTCCTCCACCCAATAAAGGGGGATTTGAAGCGGAGCAAAGAGAGGGAGTAGGACTTAAAATAACCAGTAGTGATGTATATTTTTTCCTTTGCTGTGTCAGAATCTTTTGAAACATCCTTCTCTCCGAAAGGTGTCTGTTCTCCCTTAGGAAGGTGAACTAGTTTCACCAGTCTCCAGTAAGTTATGAAATACCACATTCTTCCTTGTCAGGCTGTTGATGGAAGTAAGTGGTGTGATTTTTTCTTTTATGTAAACCAGCGAAGGCCTTTTTCTCTGACCCTAGCAAAACAACAGAGCCACAGCAGAACTGCTTCCTCCTGCACAATGATATTTAATGCCTTATGGCACTTTTAGCACAGAAATGTCTGGTGTCATAAAACCCAATGCTCACTGACTAATATGTGCTGCTCTGCTTGGCTTCATATCAAAGTGGCTGTACCTGAGCAAGTAAATTTGACCTGGGCACAGTTGCAGCAGTTGTACTGTACCTTAATCCTCCTCTTCTTTTGGACTAATACTTAAGATTTCTGGTAGAACTGAAGATTGGAACTGGTATAAACACGTGCAAATGTAGTAACCTCAGTTATAGCTTCTGTCAAATCCTACATGGTCATTAATTTGTCTGAATTTTGTCTGTACATCAGAGTAGCTCCTGAGATTCTGCTCTGCTAGAGTCCACTTTCTACTGTGCATCTTACAGCTCTTGTGGCTCTTTACTTACCTTTTAGGTCTCAGTCTCTTGATCTTGGACTTTGAGTACATTCCCCATTTACAGGTGTTGCATGCAGTGAAGATGTTGGTGAAATTTTAACTCTACTGAATCTGAAGGTTATGGTGCAAAGGGAATAACCTCACAAATATGTAAAATAATGACCATCACAATCTCTATTGTCAAACTTCAGATACCTAGTCCTCAATTTACATGAAATGTTTTTAAAATACAAAAAACCCCCATGCTTCCAATAAAAAAATCAAAAGAATAAAAGCAGTAACTTTCAAGCAGTGTGTGGGAAGTGCAGTTCTGTATTTAGTCTTCTAAAAGTCTAATCAAAGTCTAAGCTATAAATACTGGAGGGTGGAAATAGTGTTAAACAAACAGGGTAATTCAACTTTGTCCTTCTGTTGCTGCATTTCTATATGTGAGAAAAGAGCTTGTTTAACCAGCTTGCTAACAAACAACCTGAGCCACTGCTAGAGAACTAGACTGTCCTGAATTTGAGTTGAGTTGTAAAGTCTGTAGGGACAGATACAATTTAGTGTCTTATTCTAAAAGCTTACTGATTCCATGTTTGAGGCAGAAACATACCTATCTGCTTTTCCATTGGAAAGTAACCACCTCTGCTACTAACTTGTAAGAAGTGTTGGAAATCTACTATTTAGGAAAAAAGATACCTGGATGTACAAAACTCAACCATATGAAAGAAGAAAAACTTAATTTGTCCAGAATATCATACCTACTGTTGGAAGTAGGTACATATACAACTTGATAGGAGGCTCTCTTTTTTGACAATACAGTTTCAGTTGCAACGAGGATTTATGAGAAGAGGATGCAAATCTTCCTAGCTGTAAACTGTTGCACTGATATCCTTATTGATGTTATTCTCTACAGAAAGAAATCCAAGTTGAGTGTGCTGCTAGACTGACTTAGCTTGAGGGCAGCTGCTCCCATGTTGCATATCAGTTGTAAAGCTGGGCAAATACAGAAATCTCTTAGTAAAGAAGACAAACTGGAACACAGAGAACACAAACATTCGGTAGGAACAAAATTCTTTGTCGAGCCAAACTGGAAAATTTCTGGCAAAAATTAAACACACAGAAGAAAAAAAATAATTTGGATCAGTCCAAAATTTTGAGTTGCACATCATTAATGCAGTTTTTGAAGAGAGGAAGTTAGTGTATCCTCTTCTGTTTTAGTTCCTTAAACTGATTTCTCCAGTCCATAAGCCAGTGACCTTAGACAAATTTATTAAACCACTGAAATAAAATTTTACAGTATTTAGAAAATAAACATCTTTTTCTCTGAAACTTCATTGAATTCAGCATTTCTGTGCCAATAGCTTTGGGTCCTGCTAAATATTTGGTTTTGGCAAACACTGACTAGAGAAACAGTCAGTTCTAACAAAGAACATTTGTTTTTCTTCTAAGGAAAAATACAGATTTAAAACATGTAAATGTATTTAGGTTTAAATCAACATGATTATCTGTCTTCTGAACCCTTTAGTGCCAGGGAAATAAACATGTTCTTCCTTGTAGCATGTTTATGACCAAAGAAGTCACACGGCCTGCCTGCCACAAACAGTATACAGAATGTGTTTTTGTGTGGGCTGTCACCAAAGCACACATCTGCCATTTGTATTAATTGTAGTCTGAAAGAAACCTGAAGTTTCTCTGCGTTATTTTCTTTTTCCCTGCTCAAGTGGTTTTCAGCATAGCACATCTACTTTAAAATTCTAAAATCAGCTATTTCGCAGATTAACCTTTCTCGGCTTTAGTGCCTACTTGCAGACGTGAAGATGCTCATCTGATGGTTTCTGTTCCCAGTTCTGCCTGGAAGATTTGGTAAGTGTCCCCTCTGTCCCTTACCTACTTCAGACCCACATGTTCACTGCTGATCAATAATTAGCTGCTTGTTTGCCCATGAAATCCATTCACTGCACTAAACAAAGTGCGCGTGCTGGACCACTCTGCATTGATTTGTGTGTTTTGATGAGAGAGAGATCTCTGCTAGGGTGTTATTAGCAACCAATTCCAGAATTGTTTTACAGCTTTTTCTTCCCTCTCCATTAAGATCTCTGGCTCCTTCTCTGTCACTATAAAACAGTTGTGAAAACTGATGGCAGCCATCAGGATAGGAGTGCCTGCTGACACTTAGGATAGTGTTTGTGATGAAGTTGAACAAAGTTTGTTGTGGTCATAATGTGTAATTTGCAGAAAGTTGCATATCAGTACTTTTACAACTCTTTTGAAACAACTATTCTTGATTGCTCAGACTCAACTTAGGCTATTCTGGCAATGAGGACAAAATATGAAAATTGCAGGATGTGCAGTGTTGTGAAATAGAAGAGATCCCAGCTCAATACCTGAATAGCTGATAAAGTTGCATTGTCTTATAAGACTTTAGCCTGAAGAATGTATTATGTAGTTACTTGTCATGTGACTAATAGTAATAGTTTGCAGGGAAACAATACTAAAAAAAAATTATATGAGTCGTGTATATATTAGACTTTCACCACATCTGACAGGAAATAATTGCAAATATTAGAAATTATTGGTCAGGGAACAAGATCTTTGGATTATTAGTAATGATATTCAGAATGCTGTAAAACTTCTCAAAGCCTAGAGGGATAGTGTGATGTAGTAGCTTAAATAAAAGAAAAAGAAATGCAGGCTGACCCAGATGATTTCAGGCATCTCAATTTCCCATTGATAGAGAGTATGGGAAGAAGAGAAAGGAAGTGAGCAGCCAGTATTGGACTCCCTGCTCTATAAGTCTTAAAGAAGGGTAATACGTGCTAATCAATGTTAGTAGAAAGTATATCTAGTCTAATTTGATGCTGTTTTAAAAACTATCAATATTACCAGCCACACTTAAAAAAGTAATTCCTTTTACCTTTAGATTTGTACTGCATGATTTATTGACTAAGAAATTTCAAAAATACCATGCCCAAATTCATCAAAATGGATAAAAGAGGAGTAACTAATTTATGTGCAATTTGATGATTCCCAGCTCACAGACACGAAGCAAGAGGCGGATTAAACAGGTATTCTGGCTATTAATTTTTAGCCTGCATTATTTTAGCTTTTTATTACAGGGAAAAATTATTAGAAACCTACTAAAATGAAAATTTCAAATGCAAACTCTTAGTTCATTAAACGGAATGTCAGGAAAATTTGTTTGAAGTGAAAAATATACCATGATGTCTGTAGTACTATGCTGTCTAAGTGATCCCAATTGCTTTCAGCTTTAAGCACTAAATGATCCTGAAGTTTGGTAGGGAGCATTTCACTATTCATCTTTATCAATTTTTATTCTTTTTTTCAACCATCTGCCCAATTTCTTCTAAGGCCATATGGTGCCAGATAATTTGGATAGCAATAACCAAGCTGCCAGTTAGGCCATTCTGATGTTTTCTTTAGAAGCAGTCTGAGGAAATGTTGTCCCTTTTGTCTGGTTCTGGAGTGGAATTACTTTGATTTGAGGTTTTAGGTAATTTTTTCGTGAAAGCATTATCAAAACATTATTGAAAACATTGTTTTCACCTTCTGTCCATGAAAAAAATAGAAAGGGATTTTTATCTTTTTCCAGTAATTCTGTGTATGGGAAATATAAATCGCTTGTTGTTTTGACAAACTTCTCAGCACTGGCAAAAGCAGGGAAACATTTTTGCTGATACAGTTGGCATCAGTAATTAGCTCATCGAAAGGCATTTTCCTAATGATTTCTCATGGATAAATGTTGACAGACCATAGTCAAGACTAGATGAAAAGTCTCCAGGCTGACCTGTTAGGTGTCATTGAGAAGCCCATTTGTTACCCATTACCTGAGGTATTTGAGAGTGTAGTGGGAACCAAACTGAAGCTGACAACATGTTTGGAAAGGTTACTGGCTTGTTGTTATGAGTATGCAGTACATGGTGATCTGAGCTAGATTTAGCTCTGCACCCACTTCTAGACCCCACACCTAATGCCTCACATTCTGCTGTTAAACTGGGGGTGGTTTCTTAGAAAGTGTAGCATCTACCTGGGAAATTTCCATCAGTGCCAGCCATGTGCTGGGTTTCTGTTTTCTGGGAAGATAGAAAATATGCCCCCCCTTCCTCTAGCCATGCAAGTCAAACATCCTGTAATTGAAGTAATCCAAATAATTGTCTTCTGCCTTTGATATCCTGCTGCTTCAGTACACAATGACCCAACCACAGTCTGTAATGGGGCTTCTCCTTGGTGCTTGTCCCTCACTGAAGGTGGTGTGGAGGAGGGGAAGGAAGGTAGTTTAAACAGTTTTTTTATCTCTGTTGGATCCCTGTCAGTAAGGGGAGGAGGAGGTGAAGAGCAATGACCTGAGTGTAGCAAATGCTGTTACCCTCTTGCATCATAATTTTTTCATTTCTGAGGGGAAGTTACAAGCAGCAACAGCAATAAAAGCAGCTGTTTCTGCCTTGTCCTCCAGAGCAGCATCAACAGGCATCTGTACCATGGCACTGCACTGCAGGCGCCTGTTTTTCTTGCTTGTGCTGGGTTTGTGGTGGCCAGACCCAGAGAAACGTGTGGCAGGAGCCGCGAAGGTCAGGGAGCACTATATAGCGGCTCAGATCACTAGCTGGACCTACAAACCGGAATCTGAGGAAAAGTCCAGGTAATGAAGTACAGGATAAGAAGGATGAAACTAGTCCTCCCTTGTGACTGAGAAGTAGTTTATGTCTTCTGTCTCCTGTGGAATTGTAGAGCCCAGGAGGACTTTAGAGTTTGATCTGTTGACTTCGGAGGAGCTTGGTTGACTTTAAACAGCTTGATCTGAACCACAGCCAGTGAAGTATTAAAAGCTCCTTTTTATTTGCTCCATTAGTGGATAGAATTGTATTTATGTTTTCAGAGCACTTTTGTTAAGTACGTTCCAGGGCTCAATTTTGTCATTTTCTGCATAGGTCAATGCTTGTTGTTCATGCTTTTTTATGGTATTTATGTTACATATATGGGTTTTGAAGAATGTTAAGTTGAGCCATGGTTTGTAAGATTTCAAGGATTTTCAGATTTTTTTGAATTTGCTGAAGGAATAAATATGGTCCAATATGGATACTATCACTTTCACTTAAATCAGAGTCTGATGAACTTTGGAACTAGCTGTTGTTTCTGAGTTGTTCAGTGATTTTGTGAAATGTACATCCAGAGTTCTGCTGAATAAAGGGCCAAGCTTTGCTGTACTTCATTAAGTGAAAATACTGATTTCACTCTTTTCGATAGCATTGCAGAATGGCCAGCCTACCTGCGTGCACCAATAAAGCATATAAAATATGTTATTTGTATTATCACTATTGTCCTTAGGATTATAAACTCTGCAAGTGCAATGCTACAGATTACAGAAGGTGGATGTAATTCAGAATTCTGCTTAAATTAGGCAAAAAAATTACTAATAATTAACCATTAAAATTAATGTAAAATTACTTGTTCTCCTACATTGAAAATGTATTTGGATGCTTTTTGTATGTATTGATGAATTACTTGTTTTCCTTATGTTTTCATTTATGATTTTTTTTTCCTAAACATGTAATTGCATCTTGGGATAAGATGGAAAAATATTTACATTTCAGATTGTGACAATTTCTAACTATTGGGTTTTTTAAGACTTAATTAAAAATTTTTTTGTGATTTCTAAAATCCCCCTTGGAAATTTAATACAGCGGGTATAAGCATAATGTCAAACTTGCAAGACAGACAAAACCAGAATTTAAACGTTGGAATATGAAGCCAAATGCCATTTAGATATTGGCCTGGGCATGTGAATTTGCTAATTAGAACTTCATTCTCTTCTACACTGGATGCATCAATATAAGCATCAACTGCTTTTTCATTAAATGTCAAATTGTGGATAGACTGTTTCATGCAATACTGAGTCACAAGACTGTTTCAAAGCTCAGCTGAAGTACTCTGGGAAAACTGGAGTATTTCCTGTTCTACGCCTATTGAGTTACCCATCATAAGTATTTAGAGAAAGTCACATTCCTGAATGAACTTTATAAAACTTACAGAAATCTAACTAAAAAACAAAACAGAAAACAAAAAATCCCACTAACAAACAAAACAAAACCCACCAGAAGCAGAAAAAATAAACAAACAGACTAAAATCAAACAAACAAAAACTGCATTCAAAGATACTCACTGAGGAAGAGCTAGTGGCTTGGATCTCAAAGGCATTGGGGTATGTAACTTTTGCTGATTTTGGTAGCAGTTGAATGTCTAAATACGTTGTAAGAATCTGATACTTTGCTGCTTTTGGTTCTAAATAACTGAAGAGAGGCTGAAGAGAAAATGGATTCTCCCTGAACTATTTCCTTAATTTTCCAATCATACAGGTTGGAAAAGGAAGCGTAATTTCTCTGAGTGTTAATCTTATCTACATAGAGGTTTGTTACCATGTACAACTGGTATTTATAAGGCACTTCAGAGCAAAGTAAAATCTGCACGTGCAGCGTTGCTGCTGCAGTTCCTAAAAGTTATGTAACTGGGCTTGCATAGTCTGAGCTTTCTGAACTGTTAGTGAGCTGTGTATTTTGTTCTTTTTAGCTATACAATTGGCACTGATAAATTTCCTCTTCCACCCCGCAGTCTTACATGCATATTCTATTGCACATTGCCACATTAGGGCAGGACTTGTCAATGTGGGTTATGGATGGGATCCGTCTCCTTGAAGAGTTAAACAATATTTTATCCGTGACTTTAACAAGAGGGGAATGAATTGAAAACACAACCTGCTTTTGCCTGACTGCTGTTGCAGAGAGTGTCACAGAGGAATTTACAAAAGATCTCTCAAAAAGAGATCTCCCCCTTATGGACCTTGGATGTCACTGAAGTGAGATCCCTGTGTTATCTCTGCTCAGCCTCTCAGTGCTTGAGCAACCCCACTGTCAGCTCCCCACTGTCAAATGTGCCTGAAAGGGCATTACAAAGAAAGCAAGCAGAATTACTGTTGGATTCAGTCATCATACATACTATAATAAATCAACCAATAAATTTGAAAGGCTGTTATCCCTCCAGCCCTCTTCTCATCATTGTTTCCATTACAGAAGTGTTGTGTGCTGGTTTCCTTCTGCTTGCCTAAACATTTTCTAAGAAAACATTGTGTGATCTACTGGGTGCCAAATCATTTATGTAACAAGTCTAAGGGCACTTGCAGTATTTCTCATTTTCTAACTTGCTGTGAGATCCTTCGTTGTCAGAGAACAGTTTTGTGCTTGTCTCCAAGGTCATTGCTGTGACAGGAGCTTGCTGTTAATGCTGTTGGTAGAATCCTGACAAGTCTTAAAGTTCAAGGATGGGGCTGAGTAGAAAGAAATTCAGGTTTCTTTCACTGTGTTTTGTCAGATGCTTTCTAGGTTAAGCATAATTGAGACATTTTCCTCTGTGTCTTGGACAAAGCAAAGACATCTTCATCCCAGTATCAAAAGGACCTGTAGAAACCACCAGCAGAATCAGGGGTGCTAGGTACTGTAATTGAATGGCCCATATTAAATGATCTAGCTCAGAAACATCATAAATTCAACAGAGTAAGAGGGAGAGGGGAAGACACTACAAAGAGTTGGACTATGTGCTTTGCCTTCAGCAAAATGTGCAAGTGATTAAATGTAATTCCAGGATTCATTTTTGAATATCCATTAAACAGCAATGGAATCAATGAGAGTCTTTGTCCTTTCAATTTTTTTTAACTCTTTTGGTTTCAGATTGGAACACTCAGATCCTGTGTTTAAGAAAATTTCTTACAGAGAATATGAAGTTGATTTTAAAAGAGAAAAGCCAGCAGATACATTTGCAGGTAAAGAGGAAGGAAATGTTCTGATTATTTTTGTTTGTTACTTCTTTTAAATCTAGTGACAAGCAAAGTAAGCTTGTATTTTTGTGCCCATTTTTTGCACATAAACCAAATAGCACAGGGGATGAGGTCTCTACAGTGCATGAGGCTTTCAAAGACCATAGAGAGGTTGGACTTTCAGAGGCTGTGGCTGTCTGCAAATTAATTGCACTTTACAGAGTTGCTCCCTTTGTTTTCAGCATATGAGGAGACTTCCCATATGCATTTAGATTTGTATGGAACTGTCACAGTGGTGACATTATAAATTCACATGGATAAAGCCCAAGGCTTAAAGCTAAATATGTTTCTGATAGATCCATGGAAAGGAAAAACTGAGGCTGAGTGTGAAAGATGTCCCTTTGCCTTTGTGTCTGTTACAGCTTGAAGGTGCTTTAAAGGGATGGAGACAACTTCTCATACTTATGCCATACATAAGTATGGTCCTTGATTTCTGGTACTTAGACACAATACTTATGTAGTCTGCCTGGGTTTCATATTAATAGATAAAATAACTTCAGTTGTTAAATGTTCAGATTTAGATTTCAAAGTAAATGTGTGTGAGGTTGGTGATATGAACTTACTATAAGGTGCCTTGAAAGATCTAGTCTATTATCTGATTCCTTTCAGGTTTTTTGTTCTGCTTTGTTTTCCAAGTCTGCTTCTTTCTCTTTGAAGAAAGAAATTTACAAAATAGTTTATAAGAAAAGAGCCTAATAAGCCAAAAGTTGCCTTAGCAGTTTCATCTCATTGCTTTTTTCTTTGCAACATTGGCAGTCAGGGTAAAAGCTCCTTTTGAAACCTTTTGCAGGAAATGCCTCAAGATACTTGCAACATGGGTCTGATTATTTGTTTGGATAACATTGTAGGACGGAAAATTCTTTTTGTTCTGTGACTTCTAGCATTGAGAGTGCTACTCAGAGAAATGTGCTTGAATGCCTTTCTCTACACTCTTAAACTATAAAATGTCTGTCTTCCTAGAACTATTTAATTAAATTGTATGTGAAAGATCGATAGAAATTTCTAATGAACCTCAACATTAATTAAAGTTTTTTTACCTGGAAAAAACTTCCCCCCCTCCATATTTATTATTTTCTTGTAATTTTTAAGTGCTTGTTACCAGATATACAATTTATAACATTCCTGACTATAAGCTGCAGGATTTAAATCCCTATATGCCTTTTTATTGGTAAATCTTCATTGCAGTGGTATTACATTGGCTGTATTAATTTTGCAACTTGTACTTGAGAGCTGGTATTTCCTAATGGGGGAAAGAATTCCTTGTTTCACTAAACTTGCTGTTTTGCTCATATTTTCCTCTTTCTTTATCCTGAATAACTACAGGACTTCTTGGACCAACTCTGCGTGCTGAAGTCGGAGATACTTTAGTCATTCACCTTAAAAATATGGCTGACAAGCCAGTCAGTATTCATCCCCAAGGCCTAGTTTACAGCAAAAATGAAGAAGGTAAATGCTGTAAAAACTCTCTGTTTTGTTCATTTACTTGTAGACTACTGCATGAAATACTGAGAGAGGTCCAGGCCAATGTCTGAGGATATGTGTAACCCAAATATCTGTTGTTCCTGGATTGAAACTTGTTAGCTCCTTTCTTGGTCATCAGTGTGTCACCTGGCATGTACAGTCTCCTGACCAGAGCCTGTGAGCTAATACTGCTCCACAGAATCACAAAATTGTTGAGGTTGCAAGGTGCTTCTGGAGCTCATGTGGTCCACCCCTATATAATTGCAAAGTATTTTATTTCAGGATATGTAAACTCTTAAATACAGGTCTTAAAACCTTTTGCAAATCCCTTGCAGTAGCATTATTGGTAAAGACAATTAACAGTGCTGATTGTGCTGTTGTGATACTCAGCATTTAATGCTTAGCTTTGCAGTGTTTTGCTCCTGGACCCCTTGTGAGACCAGCAAAAAGAGATCATAAACTGTGGCCAAATTGACAGTAAAATGTCTGCACCAACGCAGAGTAAGTGATTGCTCGTGCTTCTTGGATTGCCCTGCCTTGGCTACTGAGTCAGAGCTCTGACCTGCAGTTTAGAAATTTATTCAAGGTTTTGTTTGCTGGGTGGGTATAAAAAGAGTTTTGTAACTCCATTTCATGTAGTTGAACAGAACAGCTTGTTGTTAAGGGATAGACAGTTCAGTTTGACTGTCTTATTAATTTATGTGCCTTTTGCCCCTAGGATTTTGATTCTCTGGCTCCCCTTTGTCATATTGCAGATCTGTTGGATATGGCAAGAATAGATATGAGCCATTACTGCTCATTATCTGGAAATGAAGTGTACAAAAGGCCTGAGGCCACAAAGCAATGCCAGTCCATGCAGTGGCTTTATGACAGACAGTTAGAAAGGTGACAAAGTGGGCAGTATTCCTCTGCAGAGCATCCGTAGCTGAAGCTTCATGCCATCCTAAACCCTAATCAGAGGGATGAAGAGCCCAAACTTCTGGCAGTGAAGATAGTTCTAGGAAATCTTTGATCTGTAAGAAAAAGGCTGGTGGAATAGTTACAGTCCCCATGTTACTCTCCTCAATGTAGGTGGAATTGTGAGTTAGAATCATAGAATCATAGAATCGATTGGGTTGGAAAAGACCTCCGAGATCATCGAGTCCAACCCTTGGTCCAACTCTAGTTCATTTACTAGATCATGGCACTCAGCGCCACGTCCAATCTGCGTTTAAAAATCTCCAGGGATGGTGAATCCACCACCTCTCTGGGCAGCCCATTCCAATGCCTCATTACTCTCTCTGTAAAGAATTTTTTTTCTGATATCCAACTTAAATTTCCCCTGGCAGAGCTTAAGCCCATGCCCCCTTGTCCTACTGCTGAGTGCCTGGGAGAAGAGACCAGCCCCCACCTGGCTAGAACTTCCCTTCAGGTAGTTCTAGACAGTGATGAGGTCACCTCTGAGCCTCCTCTTCTCCAGGCTAAACAACCCCAGCTCCCTCAGCCTCTCCCGATAGGGCTTGTGCTCCAGGCCCTTCACCAGCCTTGTTGCTCTTCTCTGGACTCGCTCCAGCACCTCAATATCCTTTCTGAACTGAACACAGTACTCAAGGTGTGGCCTCACCAACGCAGAGTACAGGGGAAGGATCACTTCCCTGGTCCTGCTGGCCATGCTATTTTTGATACAGGACAGGATCCCATTGGCCTTCTTGGCCACCTGGGCACACTGTTGGCTCATGTTGAGCTTCCTGTCAACTAGTACCCCCAGGCCCCTTTCCTCCTGGCTGCTTTCCAGCCACTCTGTGCCCAGCCTGTAGCGCTGCATGGGGTTGTTGTGGCCAAAGTGCAGGACCTGGCACTTGGCCTTATTGAACTTCACCCCACTGGAATCAGCCCATCTCTCAAGTCTATCCAGATCCCTCGGCAGAGCCCTCCTGCCTTCCAGCAGGTAGACACTCCCTCCCAGCTTGGTGTCGTCAGCAAATTTGCTGATGATGGACGTAATCCCCTCATCTAAATCATCAATAAAGATGTTAAACAGGACTGGACCCAACACAGACCCCTGGGGAACACCACTGGTGACTGGCCGCCAGCTGGATGCAGCTCCGTTCACCAGCACTCTCTGGGCCCAACCCTCCAGCCAGCTCTTAATCCAGGAGAGGGTACACTTGTCCAGGCCATGGGCTGCCAGCTTTTCCAGGAGTATATTATGGGAGACAGTATCAAAGGCCTTGCTGAAGTCCAGATAGACCACATCCACAGCCTTCCCCTCATCCACCAGGTGGGTCACCTGATCGTAGAAAGAGATCAGGTTGGTCAGACAGGACCTGCCCCTCCTAAACCCATGCTGGCTGGGTCTGATCCCTTGTCCACCCTGAAGGTGCTGTGTGATTGCACTCAGGATGAACTGCTCCATAACCCTGCCAGGCACGGAGGTCAGGCTGACAGGCCTGTAGTTGCCAGGGTCCTGCTTGCAGCCTTTTTTGTGGATTGGGGTGACATTTGCCAACCTCCAATCATCTGGGACCTCCCCAGAGAGCCAGGACTGTTGGAAGCTGATGGAGAGCGGTTTGGCAAGCTCTTCTGCCAGCTCCTTCATCACCCTGGGATGGATCCCATCTGGTCCCATAGACTTGTTAGGATCCAGCTGGCTCAGTAAGTCGGTCACTATTTCCTCCTGGAATACAGGAGGGGTATTCAGCTCCCTCTCCCTGTCCACCAGCTCCAGAGGGCCACCTGCCTTACTGGTGAAAACTGAGGCAAAGTAGGTGTTAAGTACCTCAGCCTTCTCCTCATCTTCCTTAACTATATTTCCCTCCAAGTCCAACAGAGAATGGAGGTTTTCCTTGCCCCTCCTTTTGTTATTAATGTATTTATAAAAGGACTTTTTGTTATCCCTAACTGAAATAGCCAAATTTACTTCAAATTCCACTTTTCTTTCCCTAATTTTTTTCCTGCATGACCTAGCTCTATCTGTAAATTCTTCGTAAGTAGTCAGCCCTTTTTTCCATAGTCTGTAAACTTTCTTTTTATCCCTGATTTCTTTCAGAATCTCCCTATTTAACCAAGCCAGCCGTCTTCCCCTCCGGCTGGCCTTTCAGCACACTGGTACAGCCTGTTTCTGTGCACTCAAAATTTCCTTCTTAAAACATGTCCAAGAGTTGTCTCTTTGAAGCTGAAGTATCATATATGCAAGAAACAAACCAAGATTTTGAAACTGATTGTAGGAGGATATTCCAGCTGTTTTAGTTGCTCTTTGTTTTCATGCCACCCCACTGACTCTTTCCTTTGCAGGCGCCCTGTATGATGACAGAACATCATCTGCAGAAAAAAAAGATGATGCTGTACTTCCAGGCCAGGTCTACACATATATGTGGGATGTATCAGAAGAAGTTGGTCCAAGAGAAGCTGACCTTCCTTGTCTTACTTATGCTTATTATTCTCATGTGAACATGGCAATGGATTTTAACTCTGGTCTGATTGGAGCATTGCTTATCTGTAAGAAAGGTAATGAAATGCTTTAAGATTACTATGAGGTAATACAGTTTCATTTCTTCACAAAGTTAAGGTTGTATGATATTGAGGGAAGATACATTATTTTCTATTCCACATCTTTACATGCAGTGTAAAATAAACATTTTTAACATCATTCTTTTAGATGTTTAAAGTTTTTAAATGCCAGATTTCATGCAGTTCCATCCTATAATTATAGGATGGACAGAGAGCATTATTAAATAGGTACATTTGCCAGAACTGGTTGCATTTTCAGTTGCTTAACTGCTAAATGTATGACCTTAAATTTCCTGTCTTAGGTAGGTATTTTTTAAAACTTCATTCAAAATGGTTCAACCACTTCTGAGAATAAGGCAAGAAATAACTGTTTTACCCATGCCTTTTAAAGGCTGTCTGATCAAGAGCCTGGAGCACTCTGTCTTGTGTAACAAGGGTTTAATATTGCCGAGCAGTGTGTCTTTTGCTAAGTCATTTGAAAATATGCACAAATTTGAGCAGGTTTTAAGTGTTAAAGTTGTTTTTGCATGCAAAAAGAGACTTTAGATTTTAGCATTCTGAACCACTGAATTCCATCTCCACTGTAAGAACTGGTGTCTCGTAGGACTTGTAAATAGCTGCTAGATGCATATCAATGGTTTGAAGGACATTTGAAACAGCATGCCATAACATTAGTTACTTCAACTACTTGCTGATCCCTTACATTGTAAGTTTTTTCCAGGTTATATGTATCCTTGTTGTAGTGAATGCACAGTGAGTTATTCAGCTTGATCCTCTTTTCCTGCGCTTTGACTCAAAAATTTTGTGTAGGCTGTGGACTGCATGGACTTGGACCTTGAAGCTTTCCTGAAAGTAAACATAAAACTTGTTCAGTGTGGGGTTGCACAAGGACACTCTCTTGACTGATAGATATTCATTTAATTGTAGAACACACCTACTTGTATCACCTCAAATGAGAGGCATTAGTATTAATTATGTTACTCCTATTTTTTATGAGGATTGGTGCTTTTAGTATTACCTAGGACTTGTTATTTTCCTAATTTCTTGGGTTTTCTTTCTCTGTGTTTCTGTGTATGTGTGCATTTTACGGCGTATGGGTGGAGCTAATCTGGGCAATTACTTTGAAATTACTTCCTTCTCTGGCTTCTCAAATTCATATTGTGGGTTTCAGCTGGATATAAGCTTGAGATGGATTGGTCTGACAACTACCTTTAAGACAACTTGATCATATGTTTCTAGCTAGAGCAAAGACAAGCAGCTCACTGTGCACATTTTTAAGATTTCTGAACACAGTTTCTTTGACTAGGCACTGTGTATGGCAGGTGCACAAAATACCTCTGTGTTTGGTCTGCCTGTGCTGCAGCTCATATGGTGCTGTGTTTTGGATTTGTGGCTAAATAACATTGATAATACACCCACCCATGTTCGAGCTATTTCCTGCTCAGACCTCCCCAGCTAGTTGGCTGGGGCTGGATGAAAGGTTAGGAGGGAACTCATCTGGACAGATGAACTGAACTGGCCAAAGGACTATTTTCTACCATGCAATATTATTCTCCAATAAGAACTGGAGGCAGAGGAAGAAGAAGCAATATGAGTGGGGAGAATGGGGAAGGTTGACTTCCAGGGTGGCTGCTCCTGAAAGACTGGCTGGACATTGGTCAGCTTGTGGGAGATGATAAGTGATTTCTTCTGTGTTGCTTATTTTTTCCCTTCTGTCCTACACCTTTAAAACATCTTTGTTGACCTGTGAGTTTTCTAATTTTTGTTCTTCCTGTTTTCTCTCCTGTCCTGTTGGGGATGGGAAGGCATTGAAGTGTCTGTGTTTGGCTGCTGGCTGGGATCAACTCACCACAGTCTGACACATTAAGAGCAGCATAGGTGGTAAAGGTTATAAAAAGTGGACTTTTGAGCTAAAGCACTGTTTGAATGTTCTTTGTGTGACAAGCAGATGAATTCCTCTGTTGGTATGAGACTTTTTTTTAAGGAAAACAGGACTTTGTAGCCTCTCATAAATAAAAAGGGATTATATTAAAGATAATTGCTTCCAGTGTCTCTTTTCCTAAGTAGAATAATCAAAAAGTTCCCAAATTTTTAATTCCTACAGTCCAGAGGGACTGGATTATGTATGGAAAGTAGCAAAAGAAAGTTTTAGATGTAAACAATCTACAGAAAGAGTCAGTAAAATCACACCAGTTCTGTGTGGCATGTCCAGAATGAATTCAACTTCTTACACCTGTATCACAAAATGAACTGGACAGTTTCTTCTAACTGATCCAGTTCATCAGTATCTGTTTAAGTCTTTTGTATGTAAATGTTGATTGCTGAATGGTCAGTTTTAAGATTTTTAAAGGTTCTGATGACCTCAGTGTAGTTCTTGAAAAGGTACTGTCCACACTGCTGGTGACTCTGCCATCTCTGTGCCTCAAAGTTTCAAAAGAGAGGGCAGCACCTGATTGTGAACAGAAGGTATTTGGCAATCCCATTCATTAAGGCAGTCCCTGAAACACGTGGCCAGAATTGTGCGAGACTATTCATTGCAAGGTGTTTGTCTCCTCTGGATTTTGTGGTTACCCAACCCAAAAGTACTTTCAGAAATAAAATCACGTTATGAGTGTTCTTAAGGCCTTATTTTGGTCAGGCTCTGCCAGTACATGCTAACAGGGGCGCAAGCTCATTAAAGATACGTTAATGCAATTATATGGATGTGAAAACTGTTTTATTTTGGCTTAATTAAAACCTGTTGTTTCTCCTGCATAGGAAGCCTAAATGAGGATGGGTCACAGAAACTTTTCGACAGGGAGTATGTACTGATGTTCGGTGTGTTTGATGAAAAAAAGAGTTGGCAAAGATCAGCATCAGTCAAGTACACAATTAATGGCTATTCTGATGGAACATTACCAGGTACTGTTCAGGCTTGTGTGATATGAAATCAACACTGATGAACATTGAATATTACCTTTATTTGATTTTCATGCATGGGAATACGAATGTGGAAAAATAGTAGAAAAATGCAGTAGGCTTTTTTAGAATGTGTCCATGAGCATCTAAATTCTAGAATAGCTCTAAGATGTATTCTGCTTGAAGAACAGAGTTATTAACTCTAAAAAGAAAATTAAACTTCCTCAATTTTTACTGAGGTGATGGCAAGAGAGTAATGCAGTTAAGCGAACTATTTGTTTTACAGCTTATAGAACATACTAGCTGAAGAACTTCCTGGAAGTGGAAAGTTAGTTACCAGTAAGTGAGAAGACTAGGAAGGTGCTAATGGGTCTATTCTGTTGCTAGTGTTTATCCCTTGTTCTCCTAAGGAACTACTTTCATATCCCTCTTCTGTCCACTGAGTAAATACAAAAGGCTGTCTTAAGTGGGTTTTTTAAGCAAATATTGGATAGGGCAGTGACCGTCAGTACATACCACATCATTCTTTAGCTTGGATCCTAGCTTTGTTCTTCTCCTTCCCTGCCCTGTTCCTCTCCTCACCCGCTAAACAGGGACAGATCAGCTTTCCAAAAGAGGGCAGTTTTTTTTTCCTTTTGTGCCACCTCACTCTAAGTCAGGTTGGCACTGGCAGGTAAGGTGTAAACACCTGTCTGCCACTGATGTCCAGGATTTTGGCATCTCTTCCATCTCCAACCTTCTGAAACTTCATCTTGTTGCAAATACTGATCCCAGGCATCAGAGATTTTTTTTTAATGTTTTGAGTGCAGATTCACTCCAGACCTAGGGTTCATAGGGAACTTCAATGATTTGCCTGTATTCTGAACCCTATTGTCATGTCTCTTTCAGATTTAGAGGCTTGTGCTTATGACAACATTAGCTGGCATTTGATAGGAATGAGTTCCAAGCCAGAAATTTTCTCCATTCATATCAATGGCCAGTCCATGGAGCAAAGGCATCATCGAGTTTCTACCATTAACCTGGTGGGAGGAGCTTCAACCACAGTAAACATGACAGTGACTGAGGAAGGAAGGTGGCTCATATCTTCTCTTGTCCAAAAGCACCTGCAAGGCAAGGAAACATCTATTTTTTAGGCACCTGTAGAGTTATCCTTCTCCTCTTTATGTCCCAAATGGCTTTTACTGTTTTGCAACAGCACAGTTAATCTGTTTCAGGGGGTTTTGTAATTTCAGTAAGAAAGCACTGGTGAACAGGGAATTCTGTTGAAGTGAAAAATGCAGGATGAGCTAAAAGACTTATCTGCAACTTTACTGCTGTGTGCAGGTCACAGAGCAACAGGGAATCAACACTCCAGCATCTGAGTCTCTGTGAGCTGCTCAGATAAGCACCATTATAAAATGAGTAAAGAACAACCCGTTAACTGAGAAATGATACTTTCAGCTGAAAGCAACTTAATCTGATGAAAATGTTTGCTGTTCATCATCTAAAAGTGATATTCTGATATGATCAGAATTGTGCTTAAAATATGAAAGAAATGTCTCTCTTTTAAGAACTGAAAGAAATGTCTCTTTTTTTGGGGGGGGGAAAGCCAGGAGAAAGTATCTTTCAGGCCTGAAAAGATAGCAGTCAGATGAACAAAGTCTTGCTGGCAGCCTTAGCTAAAGGAATGAGAAACACAGTTGGAGTGGTAAGAGTTCATCAAATGGTAAATCACTGTGATATTCTTCTTAATTAGCTGGAATGCATGGTTACCTCACTGTAAGAGACTGTGGGGACAAAGTGGTGAAGAAGAGTCGTCTCTCCTATAAGGAACGTCTTATGGTCAAAAACTGGGAATATTTCATTGCTGCAGAAGAAGTTACTTGGGATTATGCCCCAACTATTCCAGCCAGCCTTGATAGGTAAAGTAATACTTTGTCAACATAATATGGAATGATAACATGAAATCACGGGATAATTCAAGTTGGGGATCTAACAGCAAAACTGGATACAGTTGCACAGAACCTTATCCAGTTGTGTTGTTATTGTGTCCAAAGACAGGGACCCCCCAGCTTCACTTAGCACCTTTGCAACCTCACAGTGAAAAAGTTTTTCCTTATATCTGATCAGCCTTTCTCACATTGCACCTTGTGACCATTGTGTCTCATCTCTTCACTATGAAACTCTGAGAAGAATATGGTCCTGCTTTCTCTACAATATCCAGTTTGGTAGTTGCAGATATAAATAAGATGCTTCTCTAGCTGTGTCTTCGCACAACTGAATAAATCTAGATTTTGCTTCTTTATCGAGTGCTCTGTCTCTCTGATGACCACGGTGGCCCTCCACTGGACTGTCACCACTGTCAATGACTTCTTTTGCTGAGGAGCCCAAAAGTGGACACCTTTTACCTCTCACAGGGAGCCCAAAAGAGGAATATGATTCTAGGAATTGCTCAAAGTAGCATACAAGACTATTTTCTAAAATACTTTTTAACATGAATTCTGCTGAAATAAACAATCCTTAAGAGGAAGGGAAAGGGAAGGTGGGAATATTTCTGGAGATTAAAAGTTTTTAGATGTCAGTACAATTAAGTGTTTAGGGACTGGGAGAAAGAGAGATCTCTCTATAAATGACCTTTGCCTGGCACCAATGTAGATGTAGTAGAAGTCATAACAAATAAGCATATTGGACTATTTTGTTCAGCTTAAAATAAATAGAAGGACTTCTGTAACATACACGATGTTTTAGGATACAGTGCTACCAGTGCACTGTAAGGCTATATCTACAATCTGTCAATTCCCCCTTGGTATTTGTGCCTTTACAAGCCTTTATAAGCTGATATTCATAAGAACCTTTAAGGATCAAACAAGACAAATTCCTTATTCTGTAAGAGTTATAGTTTCATATATCTCCTCAGAAATACAGTGCTCATGAAACTCCTCCTCCTTTGGCATGATTTGCTTCCCTTATTTGCTCTTGGACTACAAGGAGCAAGCTTTTACATCTTTCCTGCTAGTCACACAATTACTTAACCACCTCAGTAATTGTTGAATTACTCTGATTTTTCCTGATTTTTCCTCTGTTGAAAACTGCAGAATTTATCCCTGTTCAGTAACCTTTTCTGGAGTGCAAGTGACAATGAACATGTTACTCTCTGTAACTTCCCAGTATTTATCCTAATTTTGCTCTCAGCATTAAAAATTTTAATGTTTTAATCCTCAGCGTAACACTACTTACTCTATAGTGCTTGACTGGGATTAAGTTTATCTGTTCCTATTTCTCCTGGAGTCTTTGCTACTGTAAGCAAATTCTTTGGTTTTTTCTATGCTCAACTATGTATTTTTAAAAGGAGAACAGTGATTTCTGTTGTCTTACCTTGAAAATGTACCTGCTACTTCAGTTTGTTTCTTTCTTGCATGTGTTCCCTGTTAAATTAAATGTAAACTCTGATACTAATTGGTCATATGTGATAGTAAAACACAAGTAATGGTCCAAGATTCTTCTTACCTAATTTAAGTTAGAATTTGGGGTGAAGAGCATTAGGTTAGTTTAGGGTTTGGATTTGTTTTCAAGCAGTGAGGTTTCTACCAGTTCCTTGAGTACTTCTTGTGTATTCTAAACAATGTCACTATTCAAGTTTTGTTAATCATTTGTCTTTTCCTTTATTTTTAAGAAACTATAAAACACAACATTTGGACAACTACTCAAATCTCATAGGTAAAAAGTATAAAAAGGCTATTTTTAGGCAATACACTGATGCCACCTTCACAAAACGTCTGGAAAATCCCCACCCCAAGGAAACTGGAATCTTGGGCCCTGTTATCAGAGCTCAACTCAATGATAAAGTCAAAGTAAGTAACATAAATACAGAGATTATTTATACTATACCATAATTTTCATTGAGGCAGAGATACAGAAGAAGTAGTTTGATTTGTGTTGATTGTGAAAAAACATAGCTAATGTTACAAATATTTGTCCTATTAAAAGGTACAATCACAAATGATAGTGTTTAGCTTACACTTTTTGGCATTCCCTCTAAGGTTCCATAACTGTGCTTTATTTTACAACATAAACATGCTTCGTTCACACTCTTTGTAAAATATATGTTGACACTGGTCCAAACTGGGAAAAAAGCTAAACCCAGGTAGACTTCCTGGGAGGATTTGTATGTGAGGCCGAACTTCATCAGTCACTCATTTCTTATGTGGATTTTTTTTACTGGCTGTTTTAGACAATGGTACTCAGTCTCCATAGTTAAATGTTCTTTCATGAAATTATACCGTGAAACTACAAAGCATTTGCTTTATAACCCTGTGCTGCTATCACGTCCACTTGTCTTTCTGTTGTCACTTAATGCATCACAAAGTTCCATGAGCTTTAATTTCCATAATTTCCACCATGAGTCTGTGACTCTGAGTTTAGCATTTTTCGTTGTTTGGGTTTTTTCCTTTTTTTTCACCCTCTCTTGTTTTCATCAAGAATAGGCAGGAAATTTTGCCTTTTCCTTACATATGCACATTGGGTCTTGGAAGTGGGGACAAGATTTGGTTTTAAATTTGTTTTCTCCCATATTGAGGGTTCTGAAGAACTTTAGTCAATAACTCCCAGAGATAGTGTGTGCCTAGTAAGCAGAAGAACAAGTGTTCCTTTTAGACCTTCCAGTGATGAGGTATAAGCAGCTGAACTTCACAAAGTGAGCTCTCCAAAGTCCAGAAGCAGGGTACTAGCATCATTTAGACTGTGGGTTTATATTTCAGACAATATTTAGTACATCCCTTTGCCTTTCTGGCACTTCCTGGACTGAAACCAGGCAAATTCCATTCTACCACAGTGGAAACTTTGTTATGTATTCTGGCAAGGATTTGTTGAATACTAATTTTTTTTTAATTTGCCTATCAATATAGATTGTATTCAAAAATAAGGCCAGTCGACCCTACAGCATTTACTTCCATGGAGTGACATTTTCAAAGAATGCAGAAGGAGCTGATTATCCTCTAGATTCCACAGGTAAAATACTTGTGAAATATGTTTTGTCTGTCATTAACTGTTGTGGATGGTTTGCTTTGAAGAAGGTGCTGTGTCTAGGAATGTGCGTGACTGGGAGACCTCTGTTCTGTGCTCTGCCTCTGCTTACCTGTTGTGTTGCCTTATTGAGAGACCTAGGTATTATCTGCAAAGCAGAGAGAAATGCCCTTTTTTGGTGTCTTAGCTTTCTCTTCTTGTTTGTGATCTTAGAGAGAGGCAAAATTCATTCACTTTTCTCAAGGTAGCTTGAAATGGCCTAACTGCAGCAATGGCATTAGAAGGTGCAGCTTGATATTAAGATCTGGCTCTCAGTTTGTGTCATTACTGTTCTCCTTCTTTGTTTTCCCTTAGGCAATGGCACCCAGAGTAGAGGAGTTGAACCAGGGAAGACATACACTTATGAATGGAAAATCTCTAAGACAGACCAACCCACTGCACAGGATGCTCAGTGTATTACAAGACTGTATCATAGTGCTGTAGATATTGAGAGAGATATAGCCTCTGGGCTGATTGGCCCACTTCTGATTTGCAAAAGTGAAGCGCTGACGCAGAAGGGTGTGCAGGTAACTTGTTTAGCAACCTCTGAGAGACAGATTTGGCTCAAATAATGTTATTTGATCTACAGTGAATTCAGTTTTGCTTCCTGTAGATAGCTCTTCTGTAGAGAGTAATTAAACCAATAGGCTCCTGAAGAAATCACTTAAAGAAACTCTCCTCTAACTGTCCACATTAGTAGGGGAATTATATTCCATTTTTCTTAGCAAGAGCGGCATATCAACAAAAGGTCAGCCTGACTTGAAAGTCTGTTTCTAGGCTTGGTAAGAAATTTTCCTGCCACTATTGTATCTTCTTACTCGAGTAACATTCAGATCAGACCTGGTCCCTTTCTGTGACAGATATAACTCAACAGTGTCTGACAATCTCAGACATCAATAAATCCAGAATAACCCAAACAGCATGGGAGAGTTCTGGGAAAGTGATTCTCTTTGGCATTCATTGAAATCTTGCTTGGCAAATACCTAAACTTCACTTGGGAGAAAAAAATTTCAAAATCATATGCCCAGGTCAAGTCAGAAGTTTGGTCCTTTTACAGAGAGCCCAGTCATAAACCACTGGTGTATCAGCAGTGCAAGTGGCTTGCTCAGTGCTCCATGACAAGTAGTTTGCAGTAGGAGTATTGTGGTCTTGAAGTCTTGAGCCCCTCAGCCCTTGAATCATGCTTACCATGACTCTGGTGCTTGCATAGTAAGTAAGAAAGATTGTAGTATTGAGTCCTTAATACATGTGTCTGCTCGTAAAATCTAACTGCTCTGTCAATTGTCTTTCAGAAAAAGGCAGATGGGGAACAGCAGGCAATGTTTGCTGTGTTCGATGAAAATAAGAGCTGGTACCTAGAAGATAACATCAAGGAGTACTGCAGCAACCCAGCCAGTGTTAAAAGGGATGACCCCAAGTTCTATAATTCAAACATAATGCACAGTGAGTGGCATATCAAGACGAATAATAGAACGCTTATATGAATCTGAGCATTCAGTGGTTGCTTACTCTTAGAAGTATGTGTACTCAGGGAATTCTCTGGTCAGTGAACTTCTAACCATGCCAGGTGGTACTGTACAGAAGTATGCAATATGTAATATGGACTTATTAAGTTTGGAAAAGACCTCCAAGATCATCAAATCTAACCTTTGACCTAATACCACCATGCCCACTAAACCATACCACAAAGTGCCACGTCACTTGTTCTTTGAACCCTTGCAGTGATGGCGATTTCACCACTTCTCTGGGGAGCCAGTTCCAATGGTTAACCACTCCTTCAGTGAAGAAATTTTTCCTAATGTCCAACCTGAACCTCCACTCGTGCAACTTGAGGGCACTTCCCCTTGTCCTCTCACTAATTGTCTGGGAAAAGAGGCCAACCTCCACCTTGCCACTGGGGATCAGGCAGGCTCTGGACCCTGAAGCAAAGCCAAGGGCTGATTAAACTTTGATGCAACATTCCCGCTCCCTTAGAGATACTGTTTCTAGAGATGGATCTCCATCAAGTCCACTGTGATTTCATCCCTGTGCCAGTGTCTTCCCAGGTGAAAAAGTGATTCCAGTTGAGTGGACTGACATCAAAGGACAAGAGGTTTTAAGTCTTACTCTGAAAATACTGAGACCACTTTTACTTTGCTTTCTTTTTAGCAATAAATGGCTATGTTGCTGACAGCAGCGAAATCCTTGGATTTTGCCAAGACACTGTGGTTCAGTGGCACTTTTCCAGTGTTGGTACTCATGATGAAATTGTCTCCGTTCGCCTTTCTGGACACTCTTTTCTGTATCGAGGGAAATACGAAGATACGTTGAACCTTTTCCCTATGAGTGGAGAATCGGTCACAGTGGAAATGGACAATGGTGGTAAGTGGTAGAACTATAGTGTTTGACAGCTCTTCTAAGACCTTCCTTCCATCTAGGACATGTTTTTTTTGATAAATTAAATCTCTAGTCTATAAAGACTTACCTAAATAAGAAAGAAAACTTTTCAGATAAACACAGTGCTGGCAAACGTTAAATCATTCCCCAGTGCAAATGGTGCATAGGGAGCTTTGTTGGCTACACAGACTTGGCACACAGCATAATTGTGTGCTATACTGAGGCTCTTTTTGTTGATCATCTTGTAGCTTGGGTTGTTTCCACTTCACAGTTAGTATTGGGGTTCGTAATGATCAGTTTAAGGTAATTCTAAGATTCTGCTTTGAAGTGATCCAGTATCGATACCGTTGCATGATTCCAAATTTTGACACATACTTGTCCATCCTGAGCAGGCTAAAATGTGCTAAAACTGTCAAATTTTGCTGATCATTACTGGATCTCATCTAGGCTTGGGGTCATTTAGCAGCAGTAAAGGCTGCCCGGCTGAACTGGATCACTGGTGCGTTGGATACATGTTAATGTCTTACTAGAATTAACACCATATCTTGAAAAGAGGACACTAGAATCCATATAGTCCACACTTAAGGAATTACCTCCAAAAGGACAGAGGTTTTTTATCATTGAAGTCTGAGAGTTTTTAGTGAACATTCTAAAATCCCACAGGGTTTAGATATCCTTATCCCATTTAAAGTACCCATTTTTTTATATATATTTTATCTATTTAAAGAATAAATTCCCTGTGTTCTCAAAGCTTATTTTTGGTGATCACACAGCATCATGACCTTAAAAATGTATGGTGTGTCAAGTGGCTTTTATTGTTCAAGACTAGGGAGCCATTAAAACTCCATTAGACTTTATGGAAACCTCCCCAGTAATCAAGTTGTACTTTTGCTTGATTTTGGTATGTGATCTGTTCTTTCCATCTAAGACATGTTTTTCTTTGATAAATTTGCTGCTGTTAGAAATCAGGAAAGCTGTGCAGGTCACTTCAAACTCTGATAAACAGAGGAAAAAGTGTATGTGACCTTTTTAATAAAAAAGACTGTTTTTCTCAAGCTCTGTTAATTCTATCTATTCTGTCATTTCCACTAGTTCCAAAAACAAACGGTATCAAGCAAAGAACTTGACTTGATGTTACTTAGGGAAACACTCTTTTATTCTCTGCATATACTAATTTCAAACAGAGAACTTAACTTCTGACTAGGTTTTGGAGGAATTGTAAAACCTTTTAGTTAATTTAAGATGCCTTAGATTGGCAGTTTAATGTTTTCTGTCAAATTAGAAATTCAAATTAATTTATTCATATTATACCTATTAGAGATCATCCTTTATGCATTCAAAAGCTTTAAAAATGCTGTGTTTGTCCGATGTTTGTCAGCATTGCCTCAGAACATATTTGTTCTGCTTGGAGTGCTCTGTCTGTGTGGCAGTGTATACAACAGAAAGGACAGGATAAAACTTAGACTTTATCTCAAGAGATCCCATTCTCAGATGCAGATCTAAACATAGGAGCCTTTATTTTATACATTTATTTATTTTCATATTCATCTCTTTTACGGGTTATGTTTGGACTCAGGTCCTAGGTACAGCTTAATCTATGGAGAAGAATTCCATCTCTTAGATGTATGTATTTATTTATAAGTGCTCTTATTTATTTACATTTATTATTTTTTTTTCATTGCAATGATTGCTCCTGAAAATCCCAGGTGAAGATTGACAATCTGCTATAGCAGGTGCTGTAGAGACAAACACAACAACTTGCTTTGGCCACTTACATGATAGATAATGTTCATTTTCATTACACTTTTATTTCCATTGCAGGTACTTGGCTTTTAGCATCCTGGGGTACCCCAGAGATGACTTATGGCATGCGGCTGAGATTCAGAGATGCCAGATGTGACTATGAGGAAGACTACACGTTTGATGTTTTGGATTTCACTCACACCAAGACTGAAAAAAAGGCTGTTTCCACCTCAGTTGAGGAAGATGTTGAAGAAAAAGAAGAAGATACGGAGGACTCAGATTATCAGGAATACTTGGCTTCTTTTTACTCCATCCGAAGCTCAAGGAAGGCAGCAGACAATGAAGAAAAACAAAACCTTACAGCACTAGCCTGGGATCAGTATGAAGACACTGATGCCATGAGTTCTGAGGTGGCATCTGGCTCTGGTCTGACAACTGTAAATAGCAGTGAAACAACAAACAACTCTAAATTCTTAGAAACTCGTATCACTCCTCTTCCCCTAGCCAAGGCCGAAACATTCCAGTCAAATCACACATCAATCACAACAGAAGATGATTTATTTTTAGCCAGCATAAGTGATGGAAAGGCTGACTTGGGATTTGAGAACAGAAGCCAAAGCAAATATGAAATTCCTCACAGTAACATGTCTGCAGGTGAACACTTGCTGAGTGAGGGGGAAGGCCTAGTGAATGTTGCAGAAGAGCTTTCAACTGGTGGAAAGGACAGTAAATTTTTTTCAGAAGAACATCAAGAGGAAGGCACAGGAAGAGGAAATTACAACAGGAAAAGGCGAAGCTCACTGGCCATGAAGTTTTACTCTGTCCAAAAGATGAATGCCCTTCTAAATCATGTACGAAACAAAAATGTCTCATTTTCTGACAAGATTAATGCACCTTCTTCTGTGCATCACACAGAGAACACATCCAATATAGCCATGGTGGAAACTGCCCAGCTTCTGAATGATTATATTGATGAACTGGAAGAGGAGGAAAACAAGATGGAAAATGTCGTGCGTGCAATTAACTTGACACTTGCTTTGGACTTCATATCAGGAGATGGATCTAATGCATCCAGCCTTTCTGAACCGCGGATATCCAAACAGCAACTAGCAGATGCTTTTTTTTTAGATCATGTTTTAGGTG
Organism: Pithys albifrons albifrons; assembly: GCF_047495875.1. Lineage (NCBI taxonomy): Eukaryota > Metazoa > Chordata > Aves > Passeriformes > Thamnophilidae > Pithys > Pithys albifrons. The sequence goes on from NC_092458.1 coordinate 93,549,002, forward strand.
AGACAGATCCTACTTCCAGCCCTGCAGTGAAGAACTTAGTAGAAGCATCGTTGCCCAATGCTGGGAAATACTCTTCTAAAATGACTAGTGAGGAATGGAATTTGGTGTCTGCAAAGAGAAATCTGGGAGTAGAGGCAAATCTAGATAAATCTGTTGGTGGTAAGTTAAAGCATCATGGTAGAAATGGTACAGCATTCATAAATAAGGAAGATATGAAGAAGTATCAAGAGTTCTCACGTCTAATGGAGGAAAACCAGAAAGGGAGCCCCATGCACCCAACTCAGAAAGGAGAAGAGGGAAACAAGAATGATACTTTGAGTACATCTGGAACCTTCATCAAGGTCCGAAGGAGGAAGCAGGGAGATCCAAAAATGGCCCTCTCACTGGGCCCAAGGAGTAAGAAGTCCCAGACAGTCACCAATTCTACGGCAGGGTTTGGCCGTATGATGTTTCCAGGTGAGACCAATCACACGGCACTGCCGTGTTGCAGGAACACCACGGGAACACCCACTGAGGCTGACCATGCAATGGATGTCAGCAGAGCCAGGCACAAAGAGCTGCAAAATTACACACTCACCCCGCGGCAGCTTAGGCCATCAATCACAATTGGGCTTCCTAAAGAAAATGGAGACTACGAGATTGTCACAGGAGAATATGACAGGGAGGAAACATCAGGTTTCGAATACGTGTACCAGTATGTGAGCATTGATGACCCATACATGACAGACCCCAAGGTGAATATCAATGAGCAGCGTAACCCAGACAACATTGCTGAACATTACCTGCGCAGCAGAGGGAATGAGAGGAGATACTACATTGCAGCTCAAGAGGTCTGCTGGAACTATGCAGGATCTAAAAAAAGGTTTGGCTAAATTCTTTGCTTTCATTTTGCACACCATCCTGACACACACTAGCAGGATGCTGATAAACTTAAAAGGAGGCTTGGACCGTGTAGAAGTGTGCTAGGGATTATTCCAATCAAGAGCAGCACAACTAAGAAGGGGGTTTTTTTCCCCCTTAACCACCTTTTGTAGACTCATTAGAAACACTCATTAATACAGAAGTTAAAAAACTCACTGTAAGAGGGAAACTTGCAGTTTTGTTATGCTTGAATGACCTGTTTTAATTCCAGCTTGAATTCTTGGTACCTGTAGTAGAGACAGGACAGAGACCTCCTTGTGCAAAGTCTCTCCAGGAATATAATGGGCTAACTGATGTGACAGAGACAGGATATTCTTACAGGCAGGATGAAAGCGCAATTTCTAGCACTAGCAAGAAATGGTTCTGGTGTCTCAGTTCTCTGTTGTAAAATGGGATAAAGCACTTTCCAACTTCACAAGTTTGCAGTATTGAAAAGTATATGAAAGCTGCAAAGTGATTAACCACCCAGGTGTACAGTAAAAACAAAGCTGTGTGAATTACTGCATTGTTATTTCTGCTGTTTAGAGAAATCAGGAGATGACTGGATCACAAACCCTAATGCAGAGGGGTCTTCTTTTATTTTGACAGGGAAGACTGGCCACTATGCCACAACAAAGAATATATGTGAATTGAGAGAAACACTACTAAAAATTCACTATCTTAATTCATGCAAGTCAGGATCAGTGCTCACCTTACAAACCATAGAATTCCTTGTCACCTTGTGAGGTGCATAGTTCCAGTGAATTTAACAGAGCCCATGGCATATACTGTCTCAGTTCTAGTATGTCGCTTAGGTTAAGTTTCTGTTTTTTGCAGAATTGATAATGAAGCCAGGCTTGTAGGGAATTATAATAGCATTCTAGTGTTTCTATTTAAGATCTGAAGAGTGTTTTGAATGCCTAAATTTTTATTTTACTGCACCAGCTGTGTGTTGCAAAATGCAGATATAATCAAATGTAAAATGTGTTTCTGTTAGCTTTCCAAAGAAGGTACATCTCTGAGACAGTAGGGTATAGGTGTGTTATTACAGTAAAATCAAAGGTGAGCAATTCAGATCTATAGAAAACCCTGTGAGACTTAACTACCAGCCAGAAGCAGCAAGCTCAGTGGCTGCTGACTGGTAGGGAGGAGGTTTACTCCCCAAGAATTCACATGGTAGGAATTCACAGGACTCTGCAGGAGCATGAAAACAGCCAGGATGAAATAATATAAACATGGGACTTGCGAGAGAGAGGTTTTAACCAACTGAAGTTTCTAGCATGGTGGTGTGTAACTCTTTTTAGCCAATAAGCTGTAGTCCTAACCCTATATAAATCATGTACTATGTGTCATAAAAGGTCTTCACCTTGAATCTCATAGATTTGTGTGAAGTCCAGTTCCTCCGCCGTTTATTTTTTGTTTACTTTATAGGTGGTATGCTTACTGCACTCAGAGCTAAGCTCTGATCCAGATTAATAAAGCTAATGGTAAAAAAGGGAAATAGAGCTCAGGTGTATTTTCAGAGACTAGTTGGAGTTTTTCAGTGATAGCTGACCAAATTGTTGAAGGATCTCATACAACTGTAGAGCTAGAATTGCTTGAACATTGCAAGACATAGTATTCAGAATCATCTGACACTTACTTCATGGAATCAGAGAATCATCTAGGTTGGAAAAGAACTCTAAGATCATAGAGTCCAACCTTTAACCCAGCACTGCCAAGTCCACCCCTAAACCATGTCCATAAGTGCCACATCTGCGTATCTTTTAAATACCGCCAAGGATAGTGACTCAACCACATCCCTGTCCCAGGGCTTGACAATCCTTTAGGTAAAGAAATTTTTCCTAATATCCAATCTAAACCTTCCCAAGCACAACTTGAGGCCATTTGAGTTTTTATTTTTTCTATTCTAAAATGTTCTTGCTGTATTGGTTCTCATGTTTCATCAAAGCTGTTATTTCTGTTTCACTGTGTGCTTTTTTAATTGGGAATTCCTTTCAGTCCAATGATGAGTGACAAAACCTGTAAAGATGGCAGCAGATATAAGGTGATTTTCCAAAGCTATACAGACAGTACCTTTACAACTCTTCAGGATGAAGATGAACATACAGAACACCTTGGCATCCTGGGGCCAGTTATCCGAGCTGAAGTGGACGATGTTATCCTAGTAAGTCAATGTTTTGAATGTGTGACATAGAATAGATCTTAAAAACTGCACAAATTTTTAAAAGATGATGATGGAGAAACAGTTTTCAAGGCTAGAAATTGTACTGTGGACTTGCAAGCACTGTGATGTGTTTCTTTGAAACAAATCTTTTTTCTCTTCTATCCACAGTAAATTAAATTCTGCAGCAAAGCGTAAGAGGTCAAAACTCCCCACCTCCCTGCTAGCAGTAACTAAACAGTTCCAGGTGTGAGGGATGGCAGTAAAAGGCCTAGGAGCCTAGACTCAGTGGAGGACCAGGAGTTTGACTTGTGCTTTCTGATTTTTCATTATCTACCTGCATCAAAGACAGTGACTTAGCATGGAAATGTCAAAAGCTATCCCTGCCAGCTTTTCCATGTACCACATAGCCTGTAATCATTATACAAATCTTGAGCCTGGTTTGAGGTCATGGGAATGTATTTTGTGAGGACTTTGGTTTAGGCCTGAATTTTCTGAATAAAATCTATTTAATTTTTTTTAGGTTCATTTTAAGAATCTGGCATCCAGACCGTATTCCCTTCATGCTCATGGACTCCTCTATGAAAAGTCCTCTGAGGGCAGCATTTATGATGATGAATCTACAGCTTGGTTTAAGGAAGATGATGAAGTCCAGCCAAATAACAGCTATATCTATGTGTGGTACGCAAACAGGCGATCGGGACCTGTGCAGTCAGGAGCAGCTTGTCGGTCCTGGATCTACTACTCTGATTTAAATCTGGTAAGGAAATCAAAATAGAAGTGGAAGTGTTGTTGGGTTTGATCCCAGAATCACAGGTGTTGGAAAGGATCACTGGAGATCACCTCGTCAACCCCCACAACTCAAGCAGAGTCAGTTAACAGTAGGTTGCCCAGAATTGTGTCCAGTCAGGTTTTGAATATCTTCAAATGATGTTACTGTATGGCTGCAGAAATGCAAGCTGCAGAACACATCTTTGGATATCTGTCCTTTCTTCTGGACTCAGTGTTCCTATTTTACATTTAATTGCTTACACTCAGCTAAAGCAGGATATGAGCTGTTGAAGAATTCAAATTGGGCAACTCTGGCAGACTGAGCAGGGGACAGTGAAAATACAAGGCAACAGCAATTCTAGAGCCTGCTTTAGATATTTAGGGCCAGATGCAATCCTGCAGAATGCTACGGGGTTTTTTACATCTTTTGGGAAATCCCCTTTTACATCTAATGTGAGTGTATTGCATTCTAGGAGAAAGATATTCACTCTGGTTTGATTGGGCCGATACTGATCTGTCAGAAAGGAATCTTCAACAAATCAAGCAGCAGCAGGACATCTACTCGAGACTTTTTCTTGCTTTTTATGGTCTTTGATGAAGAGAAAAGTTGGTACTTTGACAAACATTCTAGAAGGCCTTGTAGTGAGAAGACCCAAGGAATGCAGCAATGCAACAAATTCTATGGTACTTATTTCATTTTGCCAATTATTCAGTTTATTGGAGTAGAGGGAAAGATGCTGGGGGAGATAGCTCACAATCTTTTTCAACATGCATAAATCCTACATGCTAATTATGTGAATGATTTTTTTTTTGTTTGTTTGTTATCCATTGTACCTGTAATCATCATGGTTTCATATGTGAAGATTGGCAGTGTCTGGAAATTTTTTATTAAAATGAAGAAAGGACATAATAGATGAAACTCTGAACAGGAAACTTCCCTCTTGCACTCATATACGTCTACCCAAAAAATAAAAAAGAAACAAACCCCCCTCCTGTTTTCAGAATACTTCACGAACTTTTTGCAAGGAATTTAAAACTATTGTAATAATTTGACAAATCATCTAGTTCTATTGAGGAATTTGAAGCAGCTGTAAAACAGCCCTTCATAGATCTGCCTCTCTGTGAATATAGAGATTTTAGTGCTGTAGAGTTAAGTGGCTGAATATTCAAAGGTAACACTTTTTTCTCTGTGAAATAATGGCCAGTACTGAAACTACGTTTCTCTCTTTGAAAAGCTGATGCCTCTGTGCTGTGAGTGACCATGTTTGAAAAGGACATGTTGAGAAGTGGAATCTGCCTTTTGAAAATGCAGTCTGTAAAGCCAGTTATTAATCAATGATGTCAGTTGTATCTGCCTAACAGATTAAGAGACCTGTTTTGGGAGCAATTTTCCTTACTAACAATTTTTTTTCCCAGCCATTAATGGGATTACATACAATTTGCAAGGCTTGAGAATGTATGAAGATGAACCGGTCCGATGGCATTTGCTGAATATGGGTGGCCCAAAAGACATTCATGTTATTCATTTTCATGGCCAGACCTTCATAGAACAAGGAGACCCAGGGCATCAGCTTGGTACATACACACTCCTTCCAGGTAAGTACCAGAGCAAAGTTCTGAGAGGTGACCAGTGCAGTCTGTCATCATAATGCCAGTGTCAAGGTCTCCATATGGTGGGAGCTTTTTTTGTAATATCATGGTGTGTGATACGGGACAGAAAGAACAAATGTGAGCCCTAGGAGAATTCTTATGTCCATGGAGAAAGGAAATAGGCTTAAAGAATTCATTAGGCTACAGGATATATTCCTTTCCTGCATCACTGTCAGCAGTATAAGTGTGCAATAGCAGCACTTATGAAGCCTGTATTGCCAGCTACAAGAGGTTTAAAAAAAAAAAGGCAAGGAGGAGATCAAAATAATGGGATTGTTTTGAAATAACTGGCATTTGTTTTCGTGAACATTTGGTAGTTTATTCACTATTTAATTGCATTATTCTAATTACTTCATCAACATGGGGCTTTTCACTATGTAATCCACATATTTTTGTTTAAATGGGAACCAGAAGTACCATACCTGCAGTAACTAAGAATACAGGAAAAACAGTGAAGGCATGTACTGTGCTTCCTAAACAAGCCAGCAAGCAGCTGAAACAGTATCTCTTTCCTGCTCAGTGCTTGTCACTCCTGGGTCGTGCAGAAAGTCAAGGGAGGGCCCATAGATCTGATTCTCCCACATCTACTTTTGGCTTCTTTACATCCATCCTTTACATTACTTGAGCAACCCACTGGGTCAGCAGGAGTGAGAATTATAACCAGAACCACGGAATTAACATCCCAGCATTATGTGATAGACTTGCTAGCACTGTTCATTACACAGCTCAGCACTGTAATGTGCAGGTATCTGTCATTACATTCAGGCATCCAAGGTTTTGTACTTTGCACCAGCAGCAAAGGTTGGGTTTTGATCTGGCCATTTAAGTCCAATCTCAGGCTCCAGACAGAATTTCCTTGCTAAGAAAACAAATCATTGAGATGGTGGCATCTATTGCTCTCTCTGCAATGTGTATTTAAATTTTCTGGATTAAGTCATAGGATGGTTTAATATGTAGCCTTGCTAACATCAACCATGTAATGCTAATGTTTCTGATACATTTCTCTTCCTTTTTTTCAAGGCTCATTTAGAACAATTGAAATGAAGCCACAGAGACCTGGCTGGTGGCTTTTAGACACTGAAGTGGGGGAATATCAGCAAGCAGGAATGCAGGCATCCTATTTGGTTATAGAAAAAGGTACTGAACTGGGGGGGTTTTTGGCTGGGGGCTTCAACCCATGAAGTCTTCTCTGCCCTTTCAGGATCACGAAAAATAAATCTGGGAGATTTTTCTGCAAAAAACCAAAGGAGATTATCTGTGCATTCAAGAAGGGGCTGGAATGGTTACTGTAAATTCGTTGTAGAAGAAAAAATTTTTAGCTTCTACCAGTAGTAGCTTTAAATTTTTTTGCTTACTAACTTTATACCTTTAGCACAGTAGCTTTTAATTTGAGGTTTCCCCACAGTGACCAGTGGATTAATCTATGTAGAGAAATTGCATACCTTAATGTGGACTTCTCCAGGGAGGGAGTGGTGTCATAATATTACTAAGAATTGTTTTGTGTGATACTGTCTTTGATTTCACCAGAATATATACTGGAATATCACTCATTTTCTTTAACAAACTTACTGTGCTCCCTTTAGAGTGCAGGATTCCAATGGGTCTGGCAAGTGGAGTTATACTTGACTCTCAGATTGAAGCTTCAGATCATATAGGTGAGTTAATACTTGAAAAGGTCCATGCATACTCCTGAATACCCCCAGAAAAGTGTAGTTGTTCCACATTCTTTCAGCATCCTATGATCTTACAAGATCAGTTCAGAAGTTAATCAACAGTCAGGTTAAAAATCTCTCCAAGGCTGCAAGCAGAGTCTGTGAGTGTATTAGGTAGCCATCATTATTGTATTTTAACAGTGTCATAGGTCTGCTTTCAGTGTCACAAGCTTGAGAGTCCTATGGGTTCCCTGCTTGAAAATGAACATCAAATATTCAGAAAACTTTTGAGATTTGCATGTTATGAAAGATTTGGAAACCCTGGCATCCAAAGCAATCAGAGTGTCTTTAATTTATCAAGTTTATCCATGGTATAAAAGTGGGATCATTTGGTAGAGAAATTGTTAAAATTTCACATGAACAATGTCAAACTAGGATACAGAGGTTACACACACATGCAGGAATATACATTCTTTCCCTTGAAATAACAAATAAATTATTTACTTCGTAAAACTTAATTTTCAATGGATTTATTTGGTTTTGTTTCCTGACAAAGTGTTGTGAAGGCTTGAAAGCTGTTTTGTCATATATATTCTATGCCAGTTGTTAACATGGAAACCTTGTTATGCATAGGGGAGCTGTCTTCCATGAATGTAGAGCATGTTTGTATCTGATTCTGCTGGTGGCCAAAACTTGCTTAGCAAACTCTAGACCATGGTTCCAGGGTCAGCAGACAGTACATTACATAAAAGGCTGTTATTTTAAAAGTCATTCTGCCAACCATAAAGCTGTGCATGGTAGCAGCTGACTTTCAGTTGCTGACCAGGCCCAATTTATCCTACATTATGGTTTGAGTTTCTTGGTTGAGGATTGTTGTTTTTTTTTCCCCAAGACAGACTGTGAGGGGAAAATGAAGCACTCCAGATCAGTAGCTAGTTACAGCCTCCATTTTTTTTCTTTTTTAGTGCCTCTCTTATAATTCTTGCTTTATTCATATTTTCTTTCTAGACTATTGGGAACCTAAGTTAGCCCGATTAAACAATTCTGGAACATACAATGCTTGGAGCACTATAATGAAGAAAGATCAACTCTCTTGGATCCAGGTATGGTTGGTACAACATGTGCTTGACCATCATTGAACTATGATTTTCCAACAGGTTATTTTAGAAGGTCATACTGCTCTTGTTGTCACTGAGAAGACTGCTGGGGGAAACTGAGAAGGTGTAGCAAGTGATGCTATGGTAATGTCAGGTTAACCTGTCTGTCTCCCATGGGGTGACCCAGTCTGTGCTGTTGTTGAGGCCCATTGACTGGACAGTTACCCTCACAATTTAGATTGTAACCACTTTGTAGGCAGAATCCTTCTTTCTACTATTTTTTTCCTCTGTCTGCCTAACAGCACATATTTATATGTATGTGTAGCTAAGTGATCATTTAAGGTATACTGTTCTCAAGCATTTCTTCAAATAGTTTTTGGTTGGTTTGTTTGTTTCTATATCCAATGACACAGCACAGTTGGCTTCACAGGGAAATTAACTATATTGTTCAGTCACCTCACTTCTATGTTTTTCTTCCATCCCAGTGACTTTTGCACTACATAGCAAATTTGCACATAAATTTAGGGAGAATAGTTGATTTGTTACAAATCTCATTAAAATTGGCAGTTGGGACAAAACACTCAAGCTAGTGTTGCATTGTAAGTTCAGCTGGTGGCTGCTGTGTTTGTCTCACTTGTAAGTTAGTTGAAGGTAGGTAGGAGGAGAAGATTGGGAGATCTGATGTGGAACTGGAAATAACATTGAGAAGAGAAGGAATTTGACAGGGGGCCATGGCAGTGAACAGCTGAGGTTCCTGCAGTGAAGCACAGAGAGATGTCAAGGCAGATCCCAAAGAAAGAGTTTCACTGCTGAGAGAAACAACTTGCTGATTTGTTTTTATGTGCTAAGTGCTTGGATATGATATAAGCAGGAAAAGTGGCTTTTCAGCACTTCAGAATGTCATATGCCTTTTCACAGCCTAGGTATCTAAAACTAGAGGTGGTTTATTAAAGTGTGAACCTTTGATTTCTCTGTGCTCTTTTTGCCTATCTGTAAAATGGGATTAGTGGAGTTCTACCTACCACAGACATGCAGATACTTTTGAGGTGCCTTTGTGTTGCTGTGCTGAAACCTGTAAAATGGCCTCTGCAATTAAATGGGCACACAAATAAATGCACAAATTAAATGAGAGTGAGGCAGCGTTAAATTGACTTCTGACATCTGGTTGGTTTTCCTTTCAAGAGTGTTAGTGTTGTGGGTGTTAAAATGCAGGGCTCAAAGCTATTGTGTAAATGCCAAAGAATGATATGGATTTTGCTGTGCATTATAAATGCTTTATAAATGCTGTTTGCTGTTCCTAGGTGGACTTTCAAAGACAAGTTTTGTTAACTGGGATACAGACACAGGGAGCCAAGCAGTTTTTAACATCCTTGTACATCCAGAAGTTTTTTATTGTTTACAGCAAAGACAAACGGACATGGAACACCTTCAAAGGAGACAGCTCTCCAGTACAAAAGGTCTGTCAGTGCCACAGGGGTTGCAACAACCTTTACAGCATCACTGGATGATGCCGTGAGATGAGAGTTTTATGTTAAGACAGAGTGGAAAGAATTATGGCCTTCAGAGAATTAATAATATAGCTTGGGGCCCCAAAAGGCATTTACCAAACTAATAAAATTCAGACTAGAAGACAAATTGTAAGATGAGGAACCATCTGGACTGGTGTTTGGATTGGCCTTGAGACCCTGACTGTGTAGAGTCACAGGCATCTCTCCCTCCTTTTATTTCCTAACCTTATGTCAGCTTTTTTGAAGCAACCAGGAAGCTCAATTAAAAATCAGGCCATACCTCACTTGGAATTAGACCCTCCTTCTTGTCCCTCCCCTTTTGCTGTCCCAACAGCTGCATGTTGAGCAGTCTGAATTGCCTGCAGAAGGCCAAGCATGGCTGTGCCCTGAAAGAGGTTCATCTTATGCCCAGCTGCTCCAGCCCAGCTATTACAGCTCCCTTCAGTTTACACTGAAGTTTCTATGGTACAGCTCCCAAACTGAAAACCTCTTGTCTTTTAGCTCTCCTTTTGCCTCTTTGCTCTTGTCTTTTTACAGATTGATGTAGAAAAGGGTTGCATATTTAAACTGAGGCCTTCAGACACTTCCAAATACACTAAGATGGAACCCTGAAATATTTCAAATTCCCATATGACACAGAGTACTCCATCACTGTGGATGGGGCTAATGGCATAAAAGAGACTAGATTTGTAACAGAGCAGGCTTTCAGCATCCAGGTTTGTGTTTGCATCAAATCAACTATATGTGGATTTTTTTCTTTTTAACAGATTTTTCAAGGTAATTCCAATGCCTACGACATAAAAGAGAACATAATTGATCCCCCTATTATTGCCAGGTACATCAGACTCTACCCCACCGAGGTCTACAACAGGCCAACTCTTCGCATGGAGCTTCTGGGCTGTGAAGTAGATGGTAAGAATGAGTCGTGTGCTGGTGCTTCCATTCTGATAAATTTTTTGCCTAATACTTTAAATGAAGCTAAAACTGTGGGTGTTGTCAATTCCAGTTTGTTCTTAGGTTGTGAATACTTGGATGTACTGTAGATAACATGGTGCTTCTCTCAACAGGTTGCTCTTTGCCACTTGGAATGGAAAATGGAGAGATCAAGAACGCCCAAATAACAGCCTCATCTGTTAAGACATCCTGGTTTAACACATGGGACCCTTCACTTGCTCGTCTCAATCAGAAAGGAAAGATGAATGCCTGGCGGGCCAAGGTAACAAGTGAGAAGCAGGGATGGCAACAAGACAGCTAGTTAATAAATCCATGCTCTGTGTGATCACTGCACTTACTGCTCCCTGTATCCAATGCCAAGCGTGACAGGGTTGCTTCACAGCCATACTTTGTGAAGAAGCCCATTCACATCTTCTGGTAGAAAACTTGTTGAACTTCTGGCAGCGGCATTGAAATCATACTTTGAGAGATGGCTGGTGTCCTCTGGGCCACAGCTGCGGCATTTCCCTGCAGGAATAGCCCATTTCATTTCAGGAGATGAACACAACTTGAATATTTGTCTCGAAGGGGTTAGAAAAGCCCTTCCTGGGGTTGGCTTACAAGCAGTGCAGCTCAGTGGATCTGGGGGTGGGTGACCTTCAGCAAGGCATGTGAGCTCCTGTGTCTTTGAAATGGAGCTGCATTTCTCATTTCTTCGTGAAGCACCTTGAGATTTCTGGAAGCTACTGTTCTGTATAAGCATTTGATATTAATATTATAATGTTTTAATACTGGAGGTAAATCTGTGTTGATTTTTGTTATGTATTTGAAATTAATGTGGAAATCTTAAGATTCAAAATACACCACCTGCAGTGATGAAGTTAATTTTATGGCTCTTGTGGCTTGTCTCAGATTTACTGTTCTGCACTTCTTTAATACAGTTTTGATGCATTTTGATGCAGTTTTTACTACCTTTAAACAAGATTTTTAAGTTAAGCAAATATAGACATAGACATGTTTATTCATGGACAAATTTTTTATCAATTGTAGTTCAACAACAACCAACAGTGGCTGCAAATTGATCTCCTCACAGTCAAGAAGATAACTGCTATTGCCACCCAGGGAGTCACATCCATGTCTGCTGAGAACTTTGTGAAAACCTATGTTATCCAATACAGTGATGAAGGCTCAGAGTGGAAATCCTACACAGAAGGTTCAAGCTCAGCAGCAAAGGTATTGTTCTCAGCACAGGCAATTGTATTGTTTCTTGGTTTGAGATGTTGAACAATGCCAGGGCTCAAAAGCAGAATGCCCAGGCAAATTGATATTCTCACAGGACTTTAAAATGCTAGGGAGATGAGGTTACTACAGATAACATCACAATATCCACCTGATTTTAGTAATTGTAATTAACAATAATAGAAGAAAAGAACACTGTATCTGTAGAGAAGGCAGTCAACATTGTGATAAAAGGAGCTGACACTGTAAATGAGAACATTTAATTTGAATGAACAATGGATTCCCCAGGGCCTCTTCTCTATTTCTGCCTTGATTTTATAAGTGAAATTAATGTTAGTGAGCAGTATTACTATATCAGAGCTGGGGAACTTCAGGTACCCACAGAGAAGACACAATATATATTTTTGCCCATGTCACCTTACACTAACCTAATCCCCCAAGGACCCAGAGGTAAAATAAGGGAAATTTGGGTTTTGGTGCATTAGAAACTAGAATGGCAAATTTTGTGGCATCGGTGGAAACAGAGGCTGTTTCATTCATTCAGACTCAAGTATTGCTGGCCGGAGCTACCTTTGACTCAACATGTCAGGAAAAGCCTGGATGTGTCTTCTATAAAATCAGAAACGAGCCAGTCCATCCACCCTGGATGGCTAATGCAATATCTTGGAAATATTTCAAAAAAACCCACAAGGTTTTTTCAAGCTCTGCCTTTTAAACTAATTGTGTGTTTATGTATTTGCAGGTTTTCTTGGGTAATGAAAACAGCAATGGGCATGTCAGGCATTTCTTTAACCCACCCATCCTGTCCAGGTTTCTCCGCGTTGTGCCCAGAACATGGTATCGTGGCATTGCCCTTCGGGTGGAACTCTACGGCTGTGACTTTGGTGGGGGTCTGGCTGTGAAAAGGACTGGCAGGTCTGGGAGCTCTTAACCTTTCAGCAGTTGTCATGCAGGACAATGTGGTTTTTAACAACTCTTAAAACAGTCATGCTCAGTAGTTTGGATGTGTGCTTCATCAAGGGACCTTAATGTTTTGCCAGCAGAAATTGAGAGAGATTTCTCTGGTAGACGTTTCATTCCTACAAATACACATTTTAGAAAACAGCTGCTTTTCTCTGGGAAGAAATAGAGGTCCCTTCTGATTTGTATTATCATTACTTCATTCTGACCAGTTCTCTGTCTTACTTTTTACTTATTAATAATTTCTAGATCCCTAGGAATGGAGAGTTTGGCCTTAATCTTGAGCCCTGCTTATCTCCATTTTGTAGTGGTTTTGCAGCACAGAGGAGGAACAGACACTGTAGCAGGTGAGCATTCTCCATAGATAGGGCTGAGAGGGAAAACCAGTGCTGGTCTGGAGTTGTGGTGCTGCATTCCAGCAATGCCTCAGTAAAAATGATTCCAGAGGTGGCCTCACTTCCAAATGTCTTTCATCTACACTGTGACAAAGGTAGAACACATGTCAGCACTGAGGCATCTGCAAACCCCTTCTCAGAGAAGGTGGGTTCACGTTATTGATTTCATTCTTGCACACCCAGCACACCTGGAACATGGTGGATTTCACGTATTTCATCTTCAGAGCCCTGGCAAGCAGAGGGAGAATCAGCAGTATCTTTCCATTGCAGAAATGAGAAGGAAGTGATTTAACCTGGCAGGTCATGGAACAGAAATGGTAGAACCAAAGTGAGAATCCAGAACTCCTGACGCTCAGTCCCAGACACACTTATAGACCATGGGGAGGGGGAGCTCCCTTGATTAGGAAAGCTTTGAGAACTGTAGCTGTTGAGTGACAGTACAACCTGGGGGTAACAGAGGAGAATTAGGTGAAAGTGGATAATAGAAACATCTGTACCTTCTCTTACAATTTCTCTCTAATGCTGTTTTCACTCTTGTGCATAGAGATTACATGGATTTTTCCTAGGATGACTACACCTGGTGAATTTATGTACAGTCCATGAACTCATTATTCCAGCAGAGTTCTAGCTAAGCTTTTGGGCTTCTATCCTGTACATTGTTTAATTGCAGAACTTCACTTATCACACTAGGTAGCATTCAGTAGGGTGGATTTTTCAAAGTAGTTTGTCTTTGAACCTTGGATGGTGTTATCCAAGTTATTTCAATAGTTTTTCAATTTTTTGTCTTGTAGACCAGGCATTTCAAAGAGAAAGTTTAGAATGTGAGTGAAAAGGGTGTAAAAGCTAAACAAATATTTTCTTTTTTTATATATATATACTGTGTCACAAACTGTTGTCATTTTCCACTGAAGAATAAACATAATATTGTAGCATGAAGAGCATCAACATTTTATTTTGTATATTAGCCTTGACAGTAGTAGCTCTTTGGCAATAATTAGGGAAATTTTGCATCATGGAAGTAAAATTTTCAGCTTGATGGAATTTTCAATGTTGCCATGAAATTGCAATACAAGGTCATATTCACTAAAAAACCCCAAAAGAATGTAAACTTTTGAATGAGGTTTTACCCTAGAAAACAGTTAATAAATTCTTGGTAACCTCAGCAGAACCAGGTTTTTATGTGATAACTGTGAAGCCAGAAACTCATGATCTTAAATGTTCTAAATAAGTAATTAGTTCTTCATATATATCTGTATGAGTGTATGTAAAGTCACACAAATGCAAAACTGATTGCAGAAGCATGACTTAATGTATCTTCATCAATTTTGCAAGCTGAAAATTCTGTTTCTACTTAATAATGAATAAGACTTTAGTTAGCTGGGGTCAGCTGTCCTGGTTGCGTCCTCTCCTCAACCTGTTGTCCACCCCCAGCCTCCACACTGGCAGGGCAGAGAGGTAAAAAGCAAAGGCCTTGATGCTGTGCAAACACTGTTCAGTACCAGCTAAAACACCCCTGTGTTGTTAATACTGTTCTGGTTACAAATCTAAAACACAACATCCCGTGAGCTGCCACGCTAAGAATCATCCCCATTCTGCTGATGTTCCAGCCTGTCCAGTCCAGCAGCACAGGTACAGCAGCGATGCCTGGGCCCTGTGCCAGCCCAGGCACATGGCCATTGCTCTTAACAAAATGTGCCTTGGCACAACAGAGTAAGATGATAAGTGCTACAATAAACAGCAAAAGTCCAAGTCACTAACAAGCACCAGAGTCTAATATACAGTAAGTCAGGCAAGCACAGAACCCTGCCAGTTAACAGCTTAACAGCTACAAATTCTACCTCGCACACTCTGATCTCAAAGTCCTCTTGCCCCACTTTGGACACCAAAAAAGACTGCAATGGGTTGGCCCCAGCTGCCAGCTATGCACCCACTCAGTCACTTGATTGCTTTCCCCTGACAGACTTGGGGACAGGATTGGAAGGGCAAAAGAAAGAAAACTTCTGGGTCGACATAAAGGCAGTTTAGTATGTGAATCAAAGCTGCACATGCAAGCAAAGCAAAATAGTAATTTGTTTGCCACTTCCCATCAAAAGGCAGGTGTTCAGCTGCTTCCTGGCAAGCAGGGCCTTGGCACACCTAACACTTGCTTGGGAAGACAAACACCATAACTCTGAACATTTTCTCTTCCTGCTTTTCCTTTCCTCCAGTATTTCTTCCTTTTGCCCAGTATTTCTTGCTGGGCACATTGTCACAGTCTGGGATACCGTATCCCCAACTGTGCCCTCTCCCAGCCTCTTGTGCAGCCCCAGCCTACCCACTCTGGGACAGGGTGGGAAAAGGCAAAGGCCTGGCTGCTGTGCAAACACTGCTCAGCAACAGCTAAACATCATGTGTTATCAGTGCTGGTTTAGTCACAAATGTGAAGCACAGCACTATGCAGGCTGCTGTGAAGAAAATGAACTCTATCGTAGTCAGACCACATACACAAAGTATTTCTAATGCAAATGTGAGGGAAAATTCTTGGCAAGCAAGATGTGAAAACATCTGCAGCAGGTCTGCCAAACCACAGTGATGTTTAGTGTGTCCACAGATGACTAGAAAACAAAGAACTTCTATCGATTTCAGAAAGCAGAGAGCTTAGATTGAATTTGCCAAGGCTTCTAGAAATTTGTAGTTAAAACAGTGGGTCTTGCACAACCTTTTATATATTGTGGCATGAAATCCTTTGTATGTTGGGATTATTGGCAAAATATGCAAGAATATCTGCAGTTTTCTCAAATAATAAAGGTATGTATGATGGCGTGAAGGTTAGCAAACACAAGGTTTTTTTGGATTGAGGGAGAAATGTGGTGCCAAAGTTCAGAGTAATACAGTCAATAATTTCTTCACTCACAAATCTGGATGGATTCAAAGGTCCAAAGTCAACTGCTTTTAGCCTCCAACAGCGTTACAATGGAGTTGCTGCCCTCTAATGCTCGTTCCAGCTTCCAGGAGGCTTCAGGGTGCCCAAGGCTGACCATCTGTAAGTGATGGTCTGATGGCTGTGCTTGAAGTCTTGTGCTTTACTCACTAGGTGCCATCAAGTACTTCCTTTTGCTTTCCAGAGGTGTTGGCTGTACTCCTTCACACAGACATTGTGAAACTGGTTGTGTCTGCACCTGGATTGGAAAGGCGTTGGAAGTACATGTAAAGGTAGTTGAGCAGCTCTAAAGTAGTTACAGCAGCACCACACTAGTTTCTTCAGATCCTGATGCATTAATCCAGTATCCAGACAGGTTTGTACAGAGTGCCCTGTAAAGTCTACAGCTGATGTAGGCAGCCTGATGTGAATTGTAAGCACACCTTTTCCTTATAAAATAGATGTAACCTCCATTTTTTGCTAGTTTTTCTGACCATGACACCTGTACTGCAGGAATGGCTGGACTGAAGCTGAGCCAGCTTACCTTCATCAAGGTTCCCAGGTATCTGCAAACTGGATGGTTCCCTCCACACCACTGGCATAGTACAGTATAACAGAGACATAAAGCTGTGTATTGCCCATGGATTAAAGTCAATGCAGATCACATTGCTGTGTTCACTGTCTCAGAAAAACCTCCTGAGCTGTGCACCAACACAGATGCAATGGTAAATCTTGGCTATGGGGCACTTCCCATGTTAAAGACATCAGTGAGATGCATAGCAAAACAATGCCTATGTGAAGTGCCAGGAGAACTTTACAGAAAAATCATCAAGCAGAAATCTGGTTGGGACTTCAGACAAATAACCAATCTTTTGAGCATCCTCCAGCACTCCCTGTAATGGCTATGGACACTGATGGGTGATCAGAACTTTAGGATGCTGCTAAGGGGAAAAAAGAGGTCTTGCAACTTCACAATCACTAATGCTCATGAGATGTCTTCCATGACAGGAAAAGATATTTTTGACACATACCTAAGGGAGGAAGGTACAGGCTGTGCCCATGCCCACATATGCACTAGATAAGACTGCTTATCAATATGTTACCATTAAACACCACAGAAATGAGATGCAACACTGTCCTGTGGTGACCAATTGCCATTTTGTATGAGTCAGTTACTCCACTTAACCAGCATAAAATATTCCTCTTCTACTATGTTTATTCATGCTAGCTGTGCATCATAACTAGTTCATCCACCTACACTTTCCTATCATTGCTGTTCCTATTCTCCATTTGTTTGTTACACCCAGTGCTTGCGTCACGTTTTAATTACAATAATCTCCTGCAGGTAGCAACTTCACCTTCTTGAATGTTTGTACAGCACTCTCCAAAACAGGCCACGGGATCATTCTAGGGGTTCCTGGGCACTTCTGTAACACCATTCCTAATGGGGGCAATATGGTGTTAAGCCCACTGTGACCCAGATACACCAAGCACCAAGTAATTCAAACCAACCTATATGCTTCTACATTTAAAAGTACAGGGTATGTTTCTTCCAGGTGTTTGGGTTTATTTGTAAAACCACTATTGTGCTCTCTTTTAGCACTTCCAATGAAAATTTGTCCACTGTTGGTAGCAGACCTAAGCGACTTTTCCATTTTATCTCCCCATGAGTGCAAAAGATTTTAAAATGTTGTGTCCATAATGGAAGCATATAGTGCTGTACATGGTCTGTGTTAGCTCAGGAGTTATTCTGATACCCTGTGGTGAGTGATTCCACAAATTCAGCTATAAATGCCTCATTTTTAACAGCTGTGTGCTTCAGTCTGCGTTGTGTCCAATGCAGAGCCTGCTATGGATTGTGGGGCAGAAGGAAAGTTCTCTGCCATAGGCTTTTGATAGCAACCTGCCTCCTACTGACTCCTGTACTTTGGAGAGATGGCTGCTGTTTGTCCTAATGCTCCTGCAGGTCTTGTCTTCTCTAGCAGCTGTGTGCCAGTGAGCTGCAGTGCTGCTTTTCCCCCCCATGCACAGTTTCAGGACATACTTGGTGTACCAGTCTTGTTGAACACAAGATCTTGTGTGTATGGAACTAGAGGTGATGAAGGCAGAGCTGGAGGAGATACATAGTGAAATGTGTAGGAACAAACTGAAGTCTGAGAAAAACTAAAACCATGAATGTGTGTTGAAATACAGTACCAAAATATCTTGGATTTCCAGATAATGTATAGTAAAATAGAAGCAGAAAATATGCTCTGTCCATGCTTCAGAGATCTGCTGCATTCTCTTAGCAAGGGACAGTTTCGTACAGGGCATGGATAATTGATCCAATTAGAGCAATATATTTATGACAATGACTGCTGACCCTCCCTTCACCTCTCTACAATATAAAATTAGAACGTACTCCTGAGACCTTTCTTGCTCTCAAAAAGCTGGAATGGCTCCAGGGTCACTTCAAAACAGCTGTGGCATTTAAAGAATATCCTAGTAGGATTTATATATCTTTATTTTTTGAGGAGGGGAAGGAATTTTAAAATAATTAAGAAGGGATCAAGAAGTTGAGTCAATTCTGTTGTCTTTTCTAAAAATGTTAATTTACTATCTAGGGTCCTGATATGGGAAAACACTGAAATTGCCTTGTTCCATTGGTACTCATATCACGTAAATACTGCGCTTGTAGCCTTGAATGTGGGCTCATATGTACTCAACATGTGACATCTTAGGAGTCTGGAACTAACAAACCTTTCTGGAATAGGAAGCAACAGAAATGAAGTCATGCTATCGGAATAAAGTAAAGAATGCCAAAGTTTTTTAATTGACCCTTCATGGCTGCATAATATTTGTAAGTCTCCTGTTCAAAGCCTCCAAATTATCAAAGGATCAGCTAGGGGAAGTAGAAGGTACAGGCCTCCAAAGTTATATCCAGTCTTCTGTTCCTACAGATAGCTATAATCTATAGGCTTTTTTCTAAACTAATCATGCTGTATTTCAGAAATAATTTGGCTTTTTTCTCTTCTTGCTAATTCTGTTTCATTCCAACATCAATAGTAGTTGAGGCTACTTTTCCAGATTAGTTACAACACCCAAAATCATAAAAACAAAGAAAGCAGTTGTTGCTGTTTGTCACATTTATGTGCCTTTGTTCCTTCCATGCTCAGCAAAAGACAAATCTATTTTACTCCCTCCTTACAGATAGTTTCTGAAATGTTTGTATCATCTTAGTGCTCTCACCAACCAAGAAAGCGTTCTGAACAAAACCTTCACAAGAGTGTGGTTTTTAACTTACAGAAATGTTTCCCCAAACCACTCGGCAAAAATTTAAGAGAACTTTTCATGCACATACATCTTATAAATTCCTCCACAAAACACTGTAGGCCAGAAGCTGACAGAGGAAGGGAACAGGTAAGATGAAGGAAAGAAGGTGTGAGAAACCCTACTTTTCACAACTTCTGCTTTCCATCTCAGAAAAAATATTGGAAGTGTTGAGGTTTGTATTATCAAACATCTTTAACCTTTCCACTTTTTCTAGTAGAGTGGGGAGATGGGAAGAGAAAATGTAAAGGAAAGCTGGGGAAGAAAAGACAGAAGTAAAAATTCAGTGAATAAAATTTTATCTTGTTTCCAAAGGCTGAAAGTATTCCATGAAAAGAAAATAAGTTGACTTCTTTTGAGAACAAAAGAAACCCAGAGAAAACCTGGAGTACTTAAATCAAAATTTTTGCAGTTTTTTTTTTCTTACGCAGTTTTTGGAGGAGAAATCTACGTTTCCTGACAGACTGACTATCTCCTTAAGGAAACAGGCTGAGCCAATGTAACTCCTTCTGCCAATACCCTGGAAACAGTTGAGCTCCAGTGGCACAGCTCTAGGGATTATTGTTTTGGAAAGGACCAAGGTCACCCACCAGATCCTGTGAGTGCCTGGAAGTTGTAGGAGCTGCTGCCTCTAGGCAGGGCACACCAAGGTAACTGCAAGGTTTTATTCTTTCCTCCTGCGTCTGCTTCGAGTGAAATGATGACCCAGATTGGTGAGAAGGTGCTCCACACCTCTTGCTAACAGCCCATATCCCTTTATCACCTGCTGCTGAGTCACATGCCAGCGGGACAGAGGTGCTGCGAAGAGCTGAGAGGGAGCTCTGTGTTTCTGTTCACTTCCCCATGGCAACAGGTTTATCAGTCATTGTTTTGGCTCATTTCACTCTAACCATGCTGTATTAAAAGACCAGCAGCTCCTCGCACATGGCTGAGATGGATGCCAGTATTAACAGGAACCGGTTCTTTCCAGATAGTTTTGCTTCAAGCTTAAGCATAGTGAGATGGCCATTGTCAACTTTTTTCCTTTTTTTTTTCCCTTCCCCTAATGAACATTGCAGGTTTATTACAAAAGATAACATGCAGAACAACGGAAACTTTGCTAGACCCAGAAGACAGGCAGAAAGCAATAATCCTCTGATGTCAAATTATACAGGACCAAAATGTTTAGCTGTGTCTTACAGACAGTTGAATAATCTTATAGCCTCAAACTCTTTTATAGCTCTATTTATTAAGCTATGATGATGGAGATGGTAATAATATTCTGCAATTCAAGGAATTCTCTTCTGGGTCTGAGAGAAACCTGGTTTTGCCCACCCAACTGTGTATAACCAGATGCCCTCTGAGAGCTTTTAGTTTGCTTCTTTGATCACTGACCCCAGGTAGGAGGCAGGATATGCAGTTGCTCAGGTGGAAATTTTCTATGGCATCAGCCAGTTTGTAGAACAAACTGTAGGTACAGAATAGGAAGCCCTAGCAGTAGTATCAGTGTGATGGAGATCAAGGGAGTGGAGCACAGGGAAAGGCAAAACAAGCAGATAAAAAGAAAATGTCGAATAGATTGAGAAGCAAAACATAATAGTTAGAAGACTGGCAAAACTTTAAGATCAGTAGTTCAGAGTAAAGCTTTAGATAATTACTTTGCATGTAATAGTTTTATTTTCAGCTCTTGTCTAATATTCCTTCTGGAAGGACAACTGGGTGCTGCTTTATTAAACCACAGAAGTGATTGCAGTTCTTATCTTGCTAAATGGAAGAATGTGGCAGAGGTCATGAGCTGAACGCACTTGGGCCAGTAAAGGAAGAACAAGCACAGCACAGCAGGCAAAGGATCTCTTTGTTCAGGCGCTTTTCAGGAAAGGCTTGTACTTGCCCCTTGGGGGAAAGGGGCGATGGGGAATTTTAGGGGGACAGTGACCCACGCGGTTCCCCAGCCCTGCCCCGGGGGGAACAGGGAGATGAGGAATTTTGGGAGACAGTGACCCACGCGAGCTCGCAGCCCTGCCCCGGAGGGAACGAGACGATGAGGAATTTTGGGGAACACTGACCCATGCGGGTTCCCAGCCCCGCCCCGGGGGGAACAGGGAGATAAGGAATTCTGGGGGACACTGACCCACGTAGGTCCCCATCCCTGCCCCGGGGGGAACGGGGAGATGAGGAATTTGGGGGACACTGACCCACGTAGGTTCCCAGCCGGGGGGAACGGGGAGATGAGGAATTTTTGGGGACAGTGTCTCACGCGGGTTCCCAGCCCCGCCCCGCCCGTCTCCTCTGTGCACTCATGTGCCGGTCCCGCCCACAGCGGCGGGCCCACCCAATCAGAGGGCGGTGCGAAGTCCGGCCCCCCGCGCACCAGCCAATGGCATCGCAGCGCCGCCGGCGGGCTGGGCGGCGGGAGGGGCCTGTCGGAGGTGACCGGGACGCGCCCGCGGCGGCCCCGGCAGCGCGTCCGGCCCGGCTCGGCTCGGGTCGGCTCGGCCCGGCCCGGCATGGCGAGCCCCCGCGGGGGGCGGCCGGCGCGGCGCTCTGCCCGGGCTGCCGGCGGCGGCGGAGCGTGCTGCTGGGCGCTGCCCACGGGGCTGCTCTGCGCCTACGGCTTCTTCTGCAGCGTGCGGCCGTCGGAGCCCTTCCTCACCCCGTACCTGCTGGGGCCGCACAAGAACCTCTCCGAGACCCAGGTACCGCGGCCCGGCACCGCGCACCCCCGGCGTGTGTCTGTGTGGGTTTAGTTTGTGGGTGCGGGGGCATCACCGCCGTCTTTTCCCTCCCGCAGGTGTTCAACGAGATTTACCCGGTGTGGACTTACTCCTACCTGGCGCTGCTGTTTCCGGTGTTCCTGGCCACGGACTATCTGCGGTACAAGCCCGTGGTGCTGCTGCAGGGCCTGAGCCTCATCGTCACCTGGTTCATGCTGCTGTACGCCCAGGGGCTGCGGGCCGTCCAGTTCCTCGAGTTCTTCTACGGCATGGGCACTGCCACCGACATCGCCTATTACTCCTACATCTACAGCGTCGTCGATGTCAACCTGTACCAGAAGGTCACCAGCTACTGCCGGAGCGCCACCCTGGTGGGCTACACGGTGGGCTCGGTGTCCGGGCAGGTCCTTGTGTCGGTGGCAGGATGGTCCCTCTTCAGCTTGAACGTTATCTCCTTAACCAGCATATCCGTTGCCTTTGGCACGGCGTGGTTCCTGCCGATGCCACAAAAAAGCCTTTTCTTTCACCACGTCTCCAGTCAGCAGCTCAGTTGTGAAATGAAGGTGATGGATTGTAAAAATGGATCAGCCGTCCAAGATCGCCCCGATGTGCAGAGGGCACCTGGTTGGGAGGATGAGACAAAAGTTCCCTTAAATGGGGAGGATCATTCAGCAGAGAAGCAGGTGAGTTGTGCCCTGCACTTCCATAAGGAGAAGATGCCATTCTGATGTGGTTGCCACGCGTGCCTAAGTCCATGTGTGTACGTAGCAGTAGAGATGTAATATATAACAGAAAAAAAGTATCCCTTTGCTTATCCCTCTTCCTCATATATGGCATAGGGAAAATTATTACTGGCATCCTTTTGCTGTTTGAGCATGGTAGGCTGCTCTTCAGTTTTCTGAAATTGCTCTCCATGTTTTCCAATGCTGTAATTAAAATGCTCTGGGCATCAAATTGCTGTTCCATGGTACAAAGCCAGAAATATCTCTGGGGCATTAAAAATTCAATATATGTCCAGAATCTATGTGTGCTTCTGGGTGCACCAGTGACTTGCAGAAAAGAGGCAATTCTTCCTGCACTCACATTTTGACATTTGTTACTTCAACTGTTGTACAAGTTGTGCAGTAATAAGCTGTGTAATATTTGGATTTTATCTTACGTTCCTGGAAGGAAATTTGACTGGGAAGAAAACTGCAGTAGTTCTTCAGAGCACTTTGAGACAGACATTGATTAGTTACAGAGGTCGGAATACAGATGTATTGCACTGAGGTAGTGCCCACGCTTATGGCTTTTGTGGGCTGCATAACCTCCAGCAAAGTCACTTGTATTGAAACAAAGACAATATGGCTTAAAATTTAACTATATTGTTGCTAGCTTATGAATTTGCTGAGACTGTGCAAAATGTAATGTAATGTAACTGTTTGCAAGTGGGGCCAGCCCCAGCTGTGAGCAGTTAAGAGAACTAGAGCTAACTTGAGTATGTGTAACCAAAATAAGAGGACTTGCGTGAATGGAGAAGCAGCTCGAAGCACATGAGAAGTGCTTTCTAACACAGAGGAGGGGCGGAGCAGAACCTGGACATAAGGGGGGGTGAAGAATAGTAAACAACATAAGACATAAACAATAGCATGTATAATTTCATGACATAAATCTACCGAGTGCCTGTAACAGATAATATTTGGAGCTAACTCCTTAAAAAGGGCTGAGTTGTATACCCGGTGGGCACGTACAGGGGGCATGGGCCCCCTGCGTGGCCCCGGCCGTGGCCAGGCCGTAATAAAATTGTGCTTTACTATCAATATCTAGATTTTCTTTAAATCAGTATGGAAACCAGTGTGCCGGTACCCTTGTTGGGTAGTGGGACGTGTTGGGTCCTACAAGGTGATGAGTGAGAAGCCTCCAATTTTGAGGCCCAATGTGTGAGTGCCCTTGCCTGCTGGGCAGGTCTCTGCCACACGGCTCCAGGTAACACACGTGTATGGAGAACCAGGAGGGAGATTCTCACCAGAGGAATTTGAGGCCCTGGGGAGAGGTCAGCCTTGCTCCTCAGGCAAGAGGAGGCCGTGCTTGTTCTGAGAACAAGCCAGAAGATAAGTACAGCTGTTGGATTAGTCAGCAATGGGTATCTTAGCAAGGAAGCCACAGTTAGCTGGTTTTGGGGAGGCAGCATCCAGGGCTGCCTTCAGCTTCTCCAGCTGCATCTGAGAATTAAAGGTATTAACATTCCAGGGATTTAATCCTGCCCCATCCAGCACGGTCTTGTGTGAGCAAAAGTCTGTTTAACTGTGTTATGCTTGTGTGCTGAAGGGTATTTGTTAAGACAAACTCTGTGCCAATAACGACTAACATATAACTTATCCATCCCTTTTGTTTATCCCACTCCCATCCAGTGAGAGTGCTTCCAAACTAGTGGTGAAAAGTTTAGAAAAGGAGCAAATACACCTGGACAGCTCCCCAGAGTTGAGCTGTACCAGGTGCGAAAAGCTAAGAAGCACTGCCATGTGATGGTAGTTCTCCTTCCTGAGGTAACAACAGCCGTATTTCACAAACGTGAATGGCTGTATGAATAATTGTACCGAAGATGCACTGCCAGGAGGTGGGAGAGCAGATGGCCCTCTCTGCCTTATCAGGCACATGGTTGGTCTGAATATGCCAAATCGGTTTTTGCAGTGTGTGTGACAGTTTCATTCCCTTGTTTTTCTGTGCCTAAACTTGAGCTTCGTGTGAAATCTTCTATGTGGGTGTTATGTGCTAAAGTCACATTGCCACAAGCTGACCTCATCCCAAGTTGTTGTTGGGCTTTGGAAGACTGGTATCCGTATGCAGAGCAAGAGTTACACCGTTGCCAAAGCACCAGTGGTACTTTATGTGTTCAGTAAAGATGTTTAGAATTAATGACACTTGGAGGGCTGAAAGAAAGAGAGTTCAGGACAGGGTGCAGGCTGTAGTCTTTGGGAGTTTTGGTAGAAACGCTATAAAGTGAGTTTAATTGATCATGGAAAATAGTCTTTCTCAGGCACACACTGCACAATTCCCCTAGGGAAAGGGCATACCACCAAGAGCCCAAAGTTGCTGCTGCTGTGTGGAAACCACTCTGAAACTGGATGTGTGACAGCCCAGTGTGTAATAGCTCAGTCCTGTGACACTGCTGTGTGTTTCCCTGCAGGGAATTCAAGTTCACAGGGGCCAGAGATGCTCAGTGGGCCTTGGGGCTCTGCCCGGTCTCAGGTGAAGTAACTGCTCCTCTGACTCATACAAGAAGGGTCTTGCCTGTCTGCACAGATTCTGTACATGTGTACATGCAGCAAATGTAATCAGGAACTCTTGTCTACAAAGTAAAGACATGCTCTTTTCTTCTGCTGCTTTTGACATAAAGTGGTAAAGAGTAGGACTGCAAGAGCCTGTATGTAAAAACCAATTTTGATTGTTGTCATCACCTCTTGCTAGAATTGATCTATTTTCAGTTATATCTTTTAAGGGTCTGCCCCTTTTTGTACTCTTTTTGTAATGAAAACTTCAGTTTTTATCTCATGCCTTTTGTCAGGCTGCTTGCGTGTACAGAAGCTGCCATTTGTAGTGGAAGTAGCTTCTGTTTCTCATGAGATCCCCAGGTGACAGCTCTCACCTTGAAGCCTTGGTGAGCTTTGGCAGGGGTAGAATGTGCTGTAATGAGATTGCTTCTTGGAATATTTATAAACTCTAAATGCTAGTACTAAAGAAAATCAACTTATTTGTGGGGAGATATACTCATCCAGTACCTTTCACGTTCTTTGTGCTACAAAGTTAGGTTTGATTTGGATCAGGACTTAAAAGTGTCAGTGATGCTTTTTGCCTTTATTATTTAAATGGCTGTCTTGTCAAAGTGGCTGTCGTGTCCTGTTCTCCTTCTGTGGTACCTTTCAGTGGCTTCCTTAAGATCAGTATTCCTGCTCTCTGCTTGGGAGAGCCAGAGATGGAGGTGTGGTTGGGACTGGACTGTGTCTCTGCACATTAAGGGGATGGCCCTGGTTAACACGGAGACCAGTTCCTGAGACTGTGGGGTGAGGAATCTTTTTATTCATTACTCTGTGGAGGTTTGTGTCCAAGAGTGGTATTGTCACTCATCAGTCATCAGACCACCTGAAAGGGGCAATTTTATGGAGCTGTGTGAAGTATTTACAAACAAAGACTTAACATTTCTCTCCCTTTTCTTCTCCAATCTATGCAGGAGCAGAAAGTAGACATCGTGAAGGTGCTCAAGGATCTCTGGCAGGACTTCCTGCAGTGCTACTCCTCCCGGACCATGCTCTGCTGGTCTGTGTGGTGGGCACTGTCCACCTGTGGCTACTTTCAGGTCATCAACTACGCTCAGGGCCTGTGGGAGATGGTGTTGCCTTTCCATAGCACGGAGATCTACAATGGTGCCGTGGAGGCAGCCTCGACACTCCTAGGTAAGCATCCCTGACAGGCACAGGTTGGATGCTCAGTGCTGAGCTGGTCACTGCACACAGCTCTTGTAATTCCTGTAATCCAGTATGTAGGTGTTTAAAGGAGCCTTCCAAGTCAATCTTCATTTTGAAATATTTGGCAGAAGACTTCAGGCATGTGGCTGACTGTGTGTTCTTGGCTGCTGCAATGGCAGTGGTGTTGTGCTTGTTTTTATCACTCAGAGCCAGACTAAGGGTCCTATGCTTTTGGTTTTCTTCTGGCTGCATAGGGAACATATGAAGGTTCCTGTACACATGAGGCATGCAGTGAGACATGTTTAGTCATTGCAGCACTGTTAAGAGGAGAAGCTATTAAGATGAAAGAAGTTGGTTGACTTGAAAGGGACAGGTAGGTCAGTCAACACAAACATTTGTTTATTAAGTTGTTCAATACTGTTTCATTACCAGAACTAGGACAATACCTTTTAAATATAGCTAACAAAGCCTTACAGAGGCTTTCTAGATGTGGTGCAGTATGTTCCTTTTCTTTGATGGACTCATCGTTCCATCATCTGCTTTGGACATCACCTATTTGGGGGCAAAAGAAACCAAGGTACAGAACAAATTATTAGTACTTTCTTGGACATGCTGAGCCTCTTCCTGAAATTCAGTGGGAAGCTGTGGCTGGTTTATAGTTGTAAAAGCTAGTCTACAACCCATTGTTAGTTGGATTTGAAACTGTTGGGAACTTGATTTTGAAGACTTTGGCTATTCAGTAGTTCTTGCTATGCTCAACCTACATTTAAATTGTATGCAGTCATAGACTGTTCCTCCACTCTAGCATGATGCTGTGGCTCTGATTTCTTGTTTGAATTGGCTTCCTTTACCATCTTGCCTTGGTCCTAGGAAGGAGAAGAATTTATATCAAGGGAAAGAAGACTCATAATGAGGTCAAATGTGAGCAGATTTTTTTTTAAAAAAAGGGAATAAAAACCCTAAAAATTAAGGAGAGATATTTTTCAACCCTAATTCTGAGCATCTTTGATATCAAGGTCCTTTTTTAAAAGGCCTGTGAACAATGGCCCTATTAGAGGAAAAGGTGGTTGGCACTAAACTCTTGTAAAACTCAAGTTTTTAATTTTCCATTTTTATTTTTTTTCCTCTAGTATCTTTTAATAAATGCTTGAATCATTTTGGGTAATGTTTTCTGAAAGCAAATTAACCTCTGTCCCTGAACTGCTCAAAAGACAACCAGAAAATCCTTTCAGTTGACTCAGATTAATTGCTTGAAAGAAGTTTAGTGAAATAATAATCACAACTAAAAGCTTGAAGTGTATATCAGGACTGGAAGGGACGTGTTAAGGGTGAGCATGCAGTGACCTGACTCCCTAAGCACTAGTGCAAATGCTCTATCTTCTGATTTCCAGTTAGAATTTATTAATGAGCAGTTTATTTCTCTCTGATGTCATGCCAAGGTTGTATTTTAGCACAAAATCTTTGCTCTGAGCCAAAACAGTCAAGTTTTTCTAGTTGTTCTTTGATAAGGTTAAGCTCTTTGTTCTCTTCATCTTATTAGCCCCTCTTTGCACCAAGCCTGATTTGAGTTGCATTCTCTTTAAAGGTGAATGACTGGAGCTGCACTCGGCTTTATTCAGTGAAGCCTCAGACTTAGTGAGCATACTCTTTACTCATCTCCCTTAGCTAGACTTACCTCCCCCACATACCTCTCCTGGTGCATCCCAGATCTGATTTTTCATTGTTTTCATCGGTCTTAGTCACTCTGTGCTGTTATGAGCAATGTTCAGCAACCTTTATGTAAGATGCTGTTGCCACCCCTGCAGAAGAGTTTAAGTTGAGCCTGGTGACTCATGTACCTGTCGGCTTCCTGTCCTGGCAAGATAAACAGTATTCCTTCGAGGGAGGTCAGGTGACTGTTAAGCTGCATCCCTGCACCTTCTTGGGAATGTGGCAGTCCTTTCTCAGGTTGGGTTGTGAAACCACTGAATCAGCTGCAGGTGTCTCATTG
Organism: Pithys albifrons albifrons; assembly: GCF_047495875.1. Taxonomy (NCBI): domain Eukaryota; kingdom Metazoa; phylum Chordata; class Aves; order Passeriformes; family Thamnophilidae; genus Pithys; species Pithys albifrons. Next base: position 93,577,604 of record NC_092458.1, read on the forward strand.
CAGGACACAGATTGAATATCTTAATTAGGTGTCAGGCTGATACAACCTTGACACAGAGAGAGAGTACAACTTCATGAGTTGCCATGAGATCCCCTGAGCGTCATGTCTTTTCCCAAATTTCAGCATTGCTGAGACAGTAGGAAGAAGGCCCTAGGACTTGGCTTTTTTACATCTCCAGGGTTTTGCTGCTGGGGAGTCACACTTTCAAAGAACAGAATGTCAGTAAAGTAGTGTCACAGCAGGCACTGGGAAGAAGAGTTTAGTGGGGAGAAGTAAATTTCTTTCCCTTGGCATAGCTCCCTTCTTCTGTAGCCTGCAAGATTGATGTGAGGTCTGACAGGATCACAGGCTGGTGCACACTGATGGTACATAAGGAGTCTTGGTGTGCTTGAAGGTCTTCTCAGATAATAGGCCTTCTAAGGGCTACAAAGAGCTTAGATGTTGCACTGTAGGACTTCTGTACTTCTAATGCTGAATACAATCCTGTTTTTCACAGATCTCCAGTAAACCTCCCTTTGTCAGTATGCTGTTTATCTAGTTTGCTCTGTACAGTAGTGCTGTTATGCTGTTGGTTGCTATTTGGCTTGTTTGCAGAACAAAACCTACTCAAAATGGGGATTTTCTATTAATGGAATATGTATTTAGGCTTCTCAGTAGCTGCACCTGTGGTTCTATGTGAACACCTTGTGTGCTCACTGATTTGCATGAAATACCACACATTTCTATCTTGGGATCTGTCTTCTCATCTGCCCTTCATAAAATCCAGCCAGAGCTACAAACCTGTTCTGGTTTCAAAGGATTGTTCTTGCACAATCAATAGTGCATGATTGTACCTTGTGATTAGGCTGCATCTCAGGAGATGTCCAAATCAGATCCCTCTTACTTACTCTTACAGCTCAATGTGCTGGTGACAGTAAATGTAGGTTTTTCTGCCTTCTGGGAGAGAGCTCTAACAGCTGTGCATCCAAGTGTGTAGTGTCTTCCTATCCTCCTAAAGAAGCACAAAATAGGTGAGTGCTTTTGAGAACCAGGGCTTGCATTTCTCAACACAAATTGCCCAGTTGACAACACTGCCACAGTCAGGTGCAGAGGACTGAATGGCAGAGGCCTGAGTCGTGGGGCAGTTGTGCTTCTGGTGCCACAGAGGAGACTTCAGAGGCAGTCAGCATTTGCCTATGCATTTTCTTTCCTGTTCCTGTAAAAGTAAATAGGAGTTTACAGCAGGGTTCCAGGTGAGGGAGGAGTCAGGAAGGAGAGCCTCTAAGGTATTCACATTCATGTCCTTCTCTTCAATCATGTTTGGCTGTTAGAGGCTGTACAGCTCCGAATACACAGTCCCAAAATTGTTCCACCTGCAATTACTAATGGTTATGCTTTCCTTCCTATCACAGGAGCTGTTGCAGTCGTTGTTGTGGGTCACATAAAAACATCCTGGGCAACGTGGGGTGAAGTGGCACTTGCCCTGTTCTCCTTTCTTATTGCTGCTGCTGTATATGTCATGGACACTGTTCATAACATCTGGGTGTGCTATGCATCCTATGTTGTCTTCAGAATTATCTACATGATGCTAATCACGATAGCAACGTGAGTATCAAGGTTAGAGCTGGTGTGAAAGCAGCATATTTTCTGTGTATCAAGAGTCTTGCAAGGGGTTGTGTTGTGATTCAGGTTGGAAACTGAGGCATATTTAGCTGACAGCATGCCTGAGCTTAAAAGTCTTATGACACTAAAGTGATTACTTCTAATTATTAGATAGTGCTGTTTGACAGGGGGATGTTTTTCATAAACATGTCTGCAGTGAAGCTAACAGATGGGGAGAGGATGATGCTTTGCCTGTGCTGAAGCTTCAGCTTCCCCTAACCTGTGAGGAAGAAAACTTCTTCAATGTTATTTGTCATTTTGGGGAGGAAAACATAGTTGTTGTTGTTGAACTACACATGCATAATCACTATGAGACAGCTCAAGCACAGTATGGTAGGTGATGCTGTAACTGGTAATTGCAAAGGGAGTTCTGGTTAGAAGGACACCAGAGGTTATGGACTGCACTACAATAGATTGATGCTTTGAGACTGTCGGCCGCTCTCTGGGATCAGAACATGTTGTATCTTCTCTGTATTACAAGACCCTTTACATCGGACAGGAGGGCTGCTTCAGTAACACTGAAACCCACAGAGCTCCTAAAGTGCTGTTCTGGATTGGTTCTATTTTTAAAAAAAAAAGTTTTTTGCTTGTATCTATTGTTCTCTTTTAGGTTCTGTGCTAGTGTGTCATGATCCTATTTAGAAAAGTTCACTGGCAGTGCAAAGTAATTTAGCTATGAAAAATACTGGAGCAGTCCATGTAACTCCTCAGGCTGCACAGTCATCTTGTCCAGAAATGTTCCTCCTATTTGTGCATTTCCTTGCTTTTTCCCTGTCCTTATGTTTCTGATCATCCCCTTCTTTCCAGGTTCCAGATTGCTACAAATCTCAGCGTGGAGCGATACGCCCTGGTGTTTGGGGTCAATACTTTCATTGCCTTAGCACTTCAGACTCTGCTCACTGTGATTGTTGTGGATACTAGTGGGCTTGGGTTGGACATCTTCACCCAGGTATGATAGATGCTTGTACCTTAATTGATGGGAGGGAAGGAGGGAGGGAGGGAGGAAGGTAAACCAAGCTGTAAAGCTTTTCAGCTACCTGTTTCTGGGTCAGGGGTATGTCAGAGAAATAATTACCGATTCTTGATATTTTAGAAGAGGAAGGGAGCTTATTTATTAACATTCTTGTAAATATGGTAACTGTTTGGTTTAACCACTTCTTTTTATTTTCTTTTCTCTGCAGTTCATGATTTATGCCTCTTACTTTGCAGTCATCTCACTGGTGTTCTTGGTCAGTGGCATATGTAGTATTGTTAGAGTTCACAGAAGACAAGAGCAGACACAAAGCAGACCTCCTGAGAGCCAGTAGTTCACCAAACGAAGACTGTTGGTCACTACATATGAAGATATAGGTCTGTTTTTAATCTTTGCCTTTTCTTCCCAAGGCAGTCACCTTAACGGTATTTGATCCGTATTTATACTATATTAGTAGCACATTTTAGAAGGTAAATGTATTAGCTCTTACGTAAGTAAGAACAAATATCTTCTTTCTAAAATGCCTTTTGTTCTTCTGTTGCATATATGGAATGTGCAGCAAAGAACAGTAAAGCTTTCTCAACGAATGAGAACCTTGGGAGGTTTTACTCAAAGGCTGTCCCTCTGCAGGCAGCTTTGTGATTGTCTAGTCAACTGCTGCTCTCTCTATCACTGAGGTGCTGCTGCAGGGCAGAAGCGAGGGCACACTGATAGACCTCTTTGTGGAGAGCCCCAGGCCTGGGACAAGAGGTGGCCTTAGGGCTGTGCTCTGCAGCGTGCCTCTCACTGTGGCTGCCCTGTGATGCTGGATGCTCCTTTTGAGGACTGGTACACTGATGTTTCTGCATACGCACATGCTTCCTTGAGGAGCCTGCACTGTTTCTCCTGCTCCTCTCTGTCACCCCTGTTGCCACCAGATTTTTACCATGGCTGATCAGGGTGCTCCCTCAAAAACATAACTCTGTCCTGGTGCAGCTTGTAACACGGGTGGATTGGCTATCATCAGCACTGCTTGTGCCATGCAGGCCTGTACTCAAGGGACTGTAAAGCTGGAGGGGAAGCTAAGAGGGAGTTTAAGTAGACAAGATGCAAATTCAGGGGACCTTTGGACAACTTTGCCTTTGCCCTTTAGGACTGCAGGTTTCTGTGATTACAGGAGTCCCTGACTCACAACCCTGAGGGCTGAACTGTGTCGGTGGGATGGTGGATGTTAATACAGCACTGAGAAGGAGGGTGACTTGCAGAATTTTAAGCTGCTCTTTGTGTCCTGGGAGAACCGTGACTCTGGTGACTAAATAGACACCTTGAGTTATGGTAGTTAGCAGAATCACTGTCTGAGACTTTGAAAAATGATGATTTGTGATCTGTCAGTTTTTTACTTCCTTATTTTAAAATGCCTTTATGCTTCTGATGGGTCTCTGTCCACGAATTCTACCTCTTCTTTCCATGTGAGCAGAACAATGAATGTTTGGAGTGGGCAGTCACTTTGTTTTGTCCAGTTTAAGCAATCTGGGACTTGCCTCATCTCTGTTTTTTAAAAATAATTTAATTTTTCCAAATTGCTTCAACACTGGGAAGGAGTTGCACAGAGTTGTCCTGGGCTTGGGAACCTGGATACTCAGGCACCATGATATCTGCAGTATACTGTGGAAATGGCCTATGGCTTTCCCTGTTGTTGTGCAGGTTGTGGTAAGTTTAAGTGTACGGGACAGCTGGCAAGGGAGAAAGTACAACGTAATGTACTTCCCTCCATGCCTTCTCCCTGTGTGTTGTTTAGAGGTTCTTCTCTCAGCTGATGAAGCAGCCTTGTTTCATCACTTGATTCAGTGCCATGGAAACTTCACAACATTGGGATTGGGAAGGTGTATTCCTGCTGACTGGAACATTTCTCATTTTCTGTGAGCCTGAGCCTTTATCAGACAAGGTGAATGATTAATGTTTTTGGGATGTGCCCTTCCAGGCTGGCTGCTCAGGGGAGGCCACTCCCCAAAGCCCCTGTGTGTTTGCAGGCTGCCTCCTAAAACAAGCACCTAAAGAGGAGCTCAGCTGCACTGACACTTAGGCACGTAAACTTAACTGCCTTATCCTGAAATGGAAACTTGAAGCCACCCATGTATATATTCCTTTCTCTGCTGTTTTTTGGTTTTAAAAAAGTAAAGTCTGAAGCCATGACATGCTAGTTGATGAGCTGTCCTGGTACAGGAATAGTCTGTCCTTTGAGTTCCTTGGTTTGATGGCAGTTGCAGCAAGGCCAGAGAAGTGGGTGTACATCACTCTTGTCAAGTGACCAAAAGAAGCAGTTCAATTTTAATCATGTTTTTCATACAGAGAATAAGTCTTTGATGGGAAACAGCCCAGTTATTTTAAAAGCAAGTCAAAAATTCACTAACAAAGTACAGCAATAATAATGATTTTTTTACCAAAGTAATGAAACTGTGGCAACTGAGGCACAGTATGCTGTGTACATCTTCAGGTCTGCTAATGTGTGGAAGCCACATCTGGATGTTGTTCAGGTTCCTAGCTGTGCTGTTGTTGTGGTGATGAGGTGACTATAGAGCCTGACTGGACCTGGATAGAGTTAATGATGCCTATGAAATTCTGTAACCATGTTGACATTGTTGGTTTCTAATTGAATAGATATTTTTGTTAAATAAAAATACTCCATGATATCCTGTGTGGCCAGTGTTTGTTTTCTATTTGATATCTTGCTAATTCATAGCCCTGCTATTTCAGGTTTTTCTGAGCATCTTTGTAACAAAGAAGAAAAGAATATAGGTCAAAACATGCAGAAAGAAGCAGGTCTTCAAGAAGCTGATATTTGCTGGCTGGCTTCTGTAGGCTTGCAGAACTCTGTGAAAGTGTCTTGTATTAAGGATTCTTAATTGCTGAACTCTAGTTCCAGTGCAGACTGGTCCAGTGAGGGAAATCATCACTCACTGCTGCAGGGTAACCATGTTAAGGATGCATCAGTCTCACTGAGGGTGACAGTAGAGCAAAGGAGGTGTAGGTTTGCCACGCAGGAGGACCTTTCTGTTTACATTGACTTAATTACAAAGTTAAGGCCTTAAGGAAGAAATGCTGTTAATTCCCCACCCTGGCATAGCCACACTTAACTGCCTTGGAAAGCTCTCCCTGCACTGTGCTACTGTGCTTCTAGAAGAGATGGCTTGTACTATAAGGCTGGGCTGGAGGGCAAAGTGATCTCTGAGTATCTGCTACCACTTGGATATAGGTTGGTGTGGGTAGTAGCCCAACAAGCCCTCTGCACAATACCAAAGAAAAGAGAAAAGGGGTTTTCTGGGCAGGAAAGGGGGAGGGAGAGGGTTTCTCACACTTGTTTCCTTCAGAGCTTTATTGCTGAGGCAGAAAGGATAGAACTGTCAGCATGTCTGCTGTTCAGTTGCTCTGAATTTCATTCATCTGCCTTCCCTGGATAAATGCAGGAGTCAGCTGTGCAAGGATGAGCTTGTCAGTGGGGGGGATTAAAATCTCTGCTTGTGTATGTCAGAAAGGCAGCTAGTAGCTGATACAGGCGTATAGCATTACCCTCTCAGGTTGGATTCAAGTGTTTCGTATGTGGTGCTGGTGGAAGGTGCTGTGACAAGAACCCTGAGGCTGCTCTTGACTTCAAGTGAAGCAAGTCCACATGAACTGTGGCAACTGTTCTTGCTCCTCCCATCATATCCTGCCACATCGTGTACAGCTGAGAGAGCTGAAAAGGGACACAGCTGCTGAGAAGGAGCTGAATTTCTGCATTGGAGATACAGCACACAGTGCAGCCTGATGGATATGAGATAAATACTACACACAGCTGTCTGCGTGGAAAGCTGTGGCTGTTTCTTTGTTCCAGTTGATGCTCTAAGCTGTGGGAGGTGAGTGTTACTACTTAATCTGTGTGTCCTGTGCTGGGCTTGCTATGATGCTGGTAAGATCAGGATGGTATAGTCCCTGGACTAAAGCTAAAGATGTGGTATAGCTCCTGAGATCACTGTTACAGTGAAAGGTGCTGGGCTTGTTCTGTCCAAAAAGCAAGGAATAGTGAGAGCTGCCAGAGGCTGCTGTTTCAGAAGCAGCACCCACTGCTGTCTTTCTGGACTCAAACTTGCTGTGAGAGCCCACCAGGGCATGGCAGGGTTACACTCAGCCCTGCTGTGGCTGTGTGCATGTCTGACACAGCCGGCAGCTTTGGCGGTGCTCTCAGGAAAAGGGAAGGGCTCTGCGTGGAAGTAATGGCATTTTCTTCTCTTTTGGTGTGATCACAGCCAAGTACAGGGAGGGAAAGAGAGACTTTGGCTATGGAAGAGACAGGAGACTGGGAGCTCTGAATCCTGTTACCAGTGGCTCTAAGTGTCAACTCTTTCATACACAACATACAAAAGTGTTAAGGTGCTGGTTTAACATTGCCCTGGAGGTGTTAGGCAGCCTTTCTCTGTGAAATGTACTCACTCTGCATGAGACCGTGTTCCCTGATCACAGTGTCTGATGCATTAGTGACATGGAGAAGAGCAGCCAACATGTCGGGATCTGCCCTTGGAGCCCTGCACTGCTTAGCTACTGTTTTCATTGCATTTTTATAACCATTCTCTGTACCTTGCTCACAGATGGGAACATCTGAAAACCTACATTTAATGACATGTGGGTTAATGAATGCATGCATGAATTTAGATTGACCTCATATCATTAAGTTATGATTATCAAGCATCACAGTTTGATATTCCAGTAATGGGGTCTAATCCTTGTCTTCATCACGCTGATTTGCTATTAGTCAAATAAAGCATCTCTCATGAGTGAAAAGGATAGCACTGGCTTTTAAGCTGAAGGATAGGCTTATGATAAAAGCAGAGTGAAAAGCTTTGGTATGGTGCCCAGTTCTCTGTATTTTAGTTTGCTATGAACTTGTGAAAGATGCCTATCTATGAAATGTGGGAAATCAGAAATTCAGCATATTGTCTGCAAGGGTGGGATAACTGCATGCCCTAGGTGAGGTCACTGGTTGAAGTTTTCCCCGGTACAGCAGGAACCATTGCCAAGCAGGTACCTGAGCGTTATCTCCAGTAAATACCATGGAGCTCTTCCAGCCCACTGGAAACAATATCAAAACCCATTTATCTTTCTCACTGTATGATGTAGGATGAGCAGAAATCCCGAGGTCATGGAGTCCAGCTCTTCTGTGGCATGTGTCCTGTATGATGACAGGTGTCTTCACGGATCTTCTGAACCCCACCTTGAAGGGGTTTAGCTTTTCTACCCTGCGTGACTCTGAGTGAAAGGGTAACTCTACTTGAGTTACTCTGAGGGTTATCAAAGCCCTGGCTTTGTGGCTGTCTTCTGCTGGTGTTTTCTTTCATTAACTCTTTAACACCACAGGGGTGCCACCCTCTGAGGCATGTGGCCTTGCAGACTGTCATCTTTCACTTTTCTGTGCCAATGTATTCAAATTTGGGGGCCATGGCTGTGTGAAGGCCAGTGTGACAGTCACCATGTCAGTGAGGACCACTCCCTCCCTCCCGCCTCAGGGGACCCATGCTGCTGTAGGCCAGGCCCATGTCCTGGCAGGAGGGCTGAGCAGGGACATCCCCCAAAATATGGTGCTGGGAAGCATCTTGTGATGCTGCCTGAACCTTGGTCACCCTGGAGGGCTGCTGGCAGCTGCTTCCCCTTGCAGCGAGCCCTGTGTGTGCTCCATGGAGACTGGGATGGTCACACAGCTCACTGGGGACCTGCTGACCACAGGGACACAACATCTACCATCCGTGGGGCTCTTTGGTCCACCACAGAGGAGGCTGTCATGTGCCACCTCCCCCCCAGCTCTACTAAGGAGCCTGGCACCTCTGCCAGCTCCCCTGGCCCTGCAGGTAAATCAGGGTGGGAGGTTTTGCCATTTTTCTTCCAGATGGGAATAATTCAGGGTGTTTTCCAGTTTTCTTTGTTTCCTTTTCCAAGTGGAAATGTGTGGTTAACACAGAGAGGTGTGTCTCTGGAGGTTCAGTGCTTGCCCTCATCCAGTGAGGTACTGGGACAGGTTGTGGGTGTTCGAGGCTGGGATGGGGCTCTGAGCAGCCTGCTCTGCTTGAAAGTGTCCCTGGACTAGAACCAGTCGCCTTCCAGCCCAAACCATTCTGTACTTCTATGATTCTGTGACTAACAAAAGCCCAAATTCTGACACTGGTGGCTCCTGCGCTGATCCGATTGCTCAGCATGAATAATACAGCACATGAACCGCGGCTGCTCCCTGTCAAGTGCATCATTTACCAGCACCCGAGGGCTTTCGTCTGGACAGGGAGCCCCTTGCCGCTCTCCCGCCGCGCTGCCCAGGGGCTGTGCGCGCATCCCCCCGCGGCCGACAGTTCCGCTCCTCGCTAATTCCCAGGCGTTAAATGGAATTGTGTCACATGGAACCCGGGGACAAGGGCGGCCCTGGCGCGGAGCCCCGTCTCCATGGGAACGGCGAGGAGCCGCCTGCCAGCGCCGTGCGCGGCGGCAGCGGAGGCCGCGCGTGTCCCTCGGGAGCCGCCGTGGCGCTGAGCGGCGTCGCGGGCAGGTGAGCGGGCAGGTGAGTGAGGAGGGGAGCGGGCAGGTGAGCGAAGAGGGGAGCGGGGCGGGGAACGGCATCGCGGGGAGGGGAGCGGGGCAGTGACCGGGGAGGGGAGCGGGGCAGGGAGCGGCACCGCGGGGAGGTGAGCGGGGCGGCCCCGCCGCTGCCAGGGCAGCGCCCCGGGCCGGGCCGGTGGGACCGGCGGGGCAGTGGCAGCTGTGAGGGCGGGACCGGAGGGGCAGGGGGAGCTGTGAGGGCGGGACTGGAGGGGCAGGGGAAGGTGTGAGAGCGGGACAGGCGGGGCAGTGGGAGTGGGAGTGGGAAGGGCAGGGGCAGGGGCAGCTGTGAGGGCAGGACCAGCGGGGCAGGCGGAGCTGTGAGGGCGGGAGAGGGGGGTAAGGGGCAGCCGTGAGGGCGGGATGGCGGAGCAGGGGCAGCTGTGAAGGAGGGTCCGGCGGGGCAGGGGCAGGGGCAGGGGCAGGGGCAGCTGTGAAGGAGGGTCCGGCGGGGCAGGGGCAGGGGCAGGGGCAGGGGCAGCTGTGAAGAAGGGTCCGGCGGGGCAGGGGCAGCGGCAGCGGCAGCGGCAGCGGCAGCGGCAGCTGTAGCTGTAGCTGTGAAGAAGGGTCCGGCGGGGCAGGGGCAGCTGTGAGGGAGGGACCGGCGGGGCAAGGGTAGCTGTGAGGGCGGGACTGGAGTGGCAGGAGCAGCTGTGAGTGCGGTCCCCGCAGCAGCAGCGCTGGGCTCGGTGCGCGGGGCCGTGTCGGGGTGTGCGCTTCGGGCGAAGGAACAAGCCAGCACCTTCGTCGCTGTGTTCCCCCGGCTGCTGTGGTGGCTGTGCCGGAGAACGAAGCCCGCACGAGGTTACCGAGCGGTGCGGGCCGGGCTGGGCACGGCGCACGCTTCCCATAGACACACCCCAGTGAGAACGGGAGCAGGTGAAAGTGAAGAGTTGAGATTTTCTGAATGCTTTTGGTCGGTCTGTAAAGCTCAATTACTTTACTGCAGAAGACCCTAAGTAGAGTAGGAGTTGAATCTGGCTTGTCTGGTGCCCCCCGCTTAAGGAGGACATGGAACTGCAAAGACAGGCTGAGACAGTCGGGGCTGTTCAGCCCGGAGAAGAGGAGATGCATGTGCAGACCTCGACTGTGTGCAGACCTCGTAGCACCTTCCAGTGCCTGAAGAGAGTGCACAGGGAAACCAGAGAGGGGCTCTTCGTCAGGAACTTTAGTGGCAGGACAAGGAATAATGGGTACAAATTGAAAGAGGGGAAATTTAGGTTCGGTATTGGCAAGAAATTCTTTACTGTGAGGGTGGTGAGACACTGGAACAGGTTGCCCAGGGAGGTTTTGGATGCTCCAGCCCAGACAGTGTTGAAGGCCAGGTTGGATGAGGCTTTGAGCACTCCTGGTCTAGTGGGAGGTGTCCCTTCCCATGGCAGGGGGATTGGAATGAGATGATCTTTAAGATCCCTTCCAAACCCTTAACATTCTATCATTCTGTGAAACCAAGACATGGAATTGGAAAATTCTCTCTTCAGCCATGACTACTTTAAGTTGTAACAGACAAAGATGATTTTTATGCTGCTCCCCATTATTATACTTAACCTAAATGAACTGAACAGTTTTCAGTGTTTGTGTTGAGTGCCACAGACTGATGTGAACGAGTTTTGTTAAGGGCACAGTTCAGTTGTGCAGCTTTTGTGTCTGCTTACCATGATGATGAAGTCACAGAGAAATAGTTCTATGTACTAGGGCAAAGTAACCTATGTTAAGAACTCGGGTACGTGTCACCACCCAAACCAAGGATACTTGTGAAAAAAAGGGCAAAAATCATTACACGTAATATCAGGTGGTGCAGGAAAAACATGATGGAAATAGACAGGTCGTGGAAAGCCAAGGCAAGAGCTTGAATGAGCTCTAAAAATTTAAAATCTGAGAAATCTAGTGTGAGTGATTCTGGTGGCTAGTGGTAGCTAAAAAGAAGTGAAAACTAAAAACTGCGAGATTTTCTTGAACATATGGATCAAAGAAAATGAAGAGCTTTTCAAATTTTGTATACAACTTTGCAGCAAAAAATGCCCAGATTTATAACTTCTTTTCTCTTAGGCAAATCTTGACTAAATTTTGAGGTCAAAAAGGGCAGCACTCTTCCTTGGATGGAAGTGTTTTTACAAAATGCATTGCAAAATACATAGACAGATTGGAAAGTCCAGGTGCAACCCTTTTTGATTCTATGGTTTTATGATTCTGTGATTCTTGTCTAGAAGGGCAGGATGGTCACACAGCAAGGACTGTTGTGCTGTTCCAGGGACATCCAGAGCTAGCACTGCTAACTTGTATACCTTGTATTGTGTTGCCATAAGGTAATGCTCATGTCATAGAATCATAGAATGTTAAGGGTTGAAGGAACTTGGAACATCACCTAGTTCCAATGCCCCGTGCCATAGGCAGAAACATCCCTCTGGAGCAGGCAGCTCAAGGCCCCATCCAACCTGGCCTTGAACACTGCCTTGAATACCAGGGTTGAGGCATCCACAGCCTCCCTGGGCAACCTGTTCCAGTGTGTCGCCACCCTCACAGTAAAGAATTTCTTCCTAATATTGAACCTAAATTTCTCCTCTTTCAATTTGTATCCCTTATTCCTTGTCCTGTCACAACAATCATGACCTTAAGCATGTTGCAAATGACACAGATTTGTCCTACTAGAGAGACACTGAGAAGTGTCACCTTTCAGCCACAGCAGAGGGTACAAAGAGAACAGGAACTTTTGAATAATGTCTCCTTCTTCTGTGTTGCTTTTTGTAAAGAGTAATAAAGGAATTAGGGAAGGAATTACAAGTGGCTAAAGCTGTAAAAAGAGCAGACTCAGCTCTCTAGGTTGGTGTCTCCACATCTTTAACCCTTCTGGGTCTTTGGATGGAGACAGATGCCTTCTGCTGAGCTAGCTGAGCCGAGGATGGCAGGCAGGCAGCCTGGAGCACCAAGCACTGGCTTTTAAGCAGTCCTATAGGAGCTGTTTTCACCTGTGTGCTGGGCAGTCTCAGGATTGTTTAAAAGACTCAGTCCTTATAGTGGCTCATCTTCAGTTTTGTCATGAGTATGGCTATATCCAGCCTGACTAACAGGTTAATGACTTTTCCCCTTTGTTGTCCTCCTCAAATTCAAACAAAAACTGTGCATTTTTTCCCAAGCAGTCTCAGATAGTGTTTGTGTAACTTTATTTACCCCTATTACTGGTGGAGAGGATGTTGCTTGAAAACTGCTTGTCAATGCACAGGCACTCGAGCAGGAGGTTTCTGTCAGGAGTCCAGTCAATGAATGTCTTTGCATTTTAATGTGTTGTTATGAGAAGATTTTTCGTAATTTGATCTACTGTAAGCTGTGGCTTCCATGGATCTTCTAGGACTTGAGCATCCCATATTTTCGCAATGTAACTTTAAATAAGATGAGGTTTATTTAAAGGAAAGTTGACCAGGCAGATACAAACCAACAGTGTAAGACACACCTGGCAGGGATGAAAGCTTGTAGTACTTCTAGCTACCATAAAGTAAGTCTTTTTGTCCAAGCACAAGGCTAACAGTCAAGAGATCAGGAGTTCTAGTTTTTATCTCTGTCAGAGACATTGAGTAAGTCACCTTGATTTGCTTTAACTCAAATCTTCGCCTGGTAGCTGGAGCTGGAAAGGCTAAAATCATTCATGTGTATAAACCATTGGTGATCCTTAGTTGTGAGGTGCTGTGGCACTGCCTAACACGGTTGTATTGATACTGCTCACAAATTTTTCATAGAATCATAGAATTGATTGGATTGGAAAAGACCTCCAAGATCATCAAGTCCAACCCTTGGTCCAACTCCAGTCCATTTACCAGATCATGGCACTCAGTGCCACATCCAGTCTGTTTAAATACCTCCAGGGATGGTAAATCCACCACCTCTCTGGGTAGGCCATTCCAATGTCTGTTACTCTCTCTGTAAAGAATTTTTGTCTGATATCCAACTTAAATTTCCCCTGGCAGAGCTTGAGCCCATGGCCCCTTGTCCTATTGCTGAGTGCCTGGGAGAAGAGACCAACCCCCACCTGGCTATAACTTCCCTTCAGGTAGTTATAGACAGTGATGAGGTCACCTCTGAGCCTCCTCTTCTTCAGGCTAAACACCCCCAGCTCCCTCAGCCTCTCCCCCTAGGACTTGTGCTCCAGTCCCTTCACCAGCCTTGTTGCTCTTCTCTGGACTTGCTCCAGCACCTCAATATCTTTCCTGAACTGATGTGAGTGCCACAGGAGACACCAATGTTCTGTATTTGTGTGTCACTGGAGTTTTAAAACATTTTATTCTCTCTCCATTTTGTAGTATTACTCTAACACATCACCAAAATGAGTGAAAAGGAAGATCAAGATCTAGCAGATATCAGCAATGTAACAGCGAATGTAGAATATGAGGATGATTTTGAAAAAGACCTGGAATGGCTAACCAATGAAGAAGAAAAAGAAAACCGTGGTGAAAGAGAGGTATTTGTTACATTAAATGCTAGTTGTCTTATTTAGAAGACAAAATTGAAGACTCTTTGAAATCATAAACACAAAATTCAGTATCCTTTGAAATATGTAGTTGCACTCACTGAACTTTGCCAAGGAAGATTGTTTGGGATTGTAGTGGAAACATTTCCAGTTTTTACTATAATTAACATTTCTAGTTTGGTTATAATTGCCTGAAAACAGAAAATTCAGTGTTCATTGAAATTAATATGTTTGTTTTTTCAAAAGTGGGTTCCTTTAAGTGTTCATGCAACACTGTTGTTTTTATGCTGGTTTTACCCTTGTTTTTATGTGCAAGGACTGGTTAGTTAAATGTTGTGCAAACATGAACATGAAGAGAATGCAAGAGGCTTGTTAGTCGAAGAAAGCTGTTAGTTGTGACATACACTATTTGACAGCCTGGTTTAGAATTAGAGCAGTTAGTACTGCTATTCTCTCTTGCTGTTTCCTTTCTCTTTCTTTGATACTATTCTTTGTTGGGAGAAAAGACTAGTTCATTTTATTTTTTTTTTCAGAATCCTGAAGAAAATGAGGAGGATATTGAAGCACAAATTCTTAAAGCTGCAGATAGCTTTGAGGAGGACAATGAGGAAATTGAAGAAAATCTAGATCAGCTTTCAGAGGCAGAAATAAATGCAGAAGTGAGATACTCCAGTGAAGAAAATTTGGAATCCAGGCCAGATATGGGACAGGAGGACGATGGATCTGATACCAGTGGAGAAAGCTGTGGCCAGGAATCTAAGCTGGAAAGCCAGGAGGAACTGGATGAGGTAGAAGATCAGGAAATGAAGCGTTACATCTTAGAAAAGATTGAAGAAGCCAACAAACAGCTGGAGAATCAGGCTCCTGCAGATATAAAAAGAGCACGGAAATTAAAATTTAAGGATGAGTTGTTGGAATATGAAGTCTGTCCTCCAGAATACGCTGGAGTTTATAAAACTGACCTTGCAGGAGAAGATGATGTTTCAAGCGGGCTATCTGAGTTGCATATTTCTGATGACATGACGCAGGAAAGCACATCGCTTTCAACATATGCTGGCACAGATGAGGAGATGACAGATGATAAAATCCTAGTGGAAAAAGATGGGAATTTTGAACTCTTACGTATATGTGATCTTGAAAGCCAGGGCTTTTTGCCGCCAACAAATGTTTCTTTTACTGATGTTGAAACTCGATATGAATCTTCAAAGTCTTCACACTACAGTTCTTTTCCTGTTGTCTCTCACATAAAAGAAATACCTCCAGAAAGATCAGGAGCACCTTCTTTTACTGCTAGTGAAGAAGAGTCTGTGTGTCTCCCTAAGCCTCCATCTGACCCTAAACATCATTCAAATTCTGCTGTCAATGCTGCAAAAGGTCTGGGAAAACAGAAGAATCCACAGAGGACTCAGTCTGCAAATGTGTCTGTGAGAAGCTCCACTTACAGTCTTTCCCCCAGACAAAAAGAATTACGGAAGCAGTTAGAACAAAGGAATGAAAGGCTGCGGAAAGAGGTACAGACATAGAGACAGCAAGTCAATCACAGCAACCATCCTGTTCCTCTGCTTCTCTGCTACCACATGCTCAGAGTATTTACTGCATTTTTCCAAGATGAAAGAGGCAGAAATAGTAATAAGTAATAATAGCAATAATAGTAATAGTAGTAGTAGTAATATAATAACAATAATAACAATAACAATAATGATAATAATAATCGGGGGGGGGCGGTCCCGTGGTGTAATGGAGAGCACTCCGGACTCTGAATCCCAAGATCCTGAGTTCCAGTCTCAGTGGGACCGTCCCCTGGCAGTTCAATGCCTCCCTGCCATCCCATCCCGTCAATCTCAGATGCTCAGCAGGGTCAGCCCCGGTTAGTACCGGGGGCTGTGACAGTCCTGAGGACTTCCCTGTCACTGTCCAAGCTCGCTCGGCCGTGGCAGATGGACCTCAGGACTGAAACGGTGGGGCCAGTTCTGTGCATGCTGTGCCTCACCTAAAACATCCACTGTGCAGGCTGGAAGGGCACACCCACGTGGGGAGAGCCTTGCCCAAATCTGCATTTGCAAAGTCTGGCCATGCATATATACATACATACAATTGTCTGGGTTTGTATAGAATCTTTCAAAGCTCCTTTCCCATGGAGTAGCATAGGATCATGCCTTGCTCAGTGGAGAAATTAAGTATTTTTTTAATATATCTTTCATAAATAGCCACCTTTGCTCTCTTGTGCTTACTGCTTTTGGTTATCTACTCTCTCTCTGCCTGGGCTCTGTTACAGTCCCAATGTAGCACTTGGTGCCACATCTCTACAGATTAAACTGCAATGCAGGAAATTTACATTAAGGCAGGTTGACATTAAGGCATTTACATTAAGGCAGGTTCATATTTGGGTACTCGTGAAGGAGGAATTAGGCAATTATAGGGAAGAGTGTTCTGTCATAATACAAGATTTACACAGCAAAGTGACTGTGAGAACCCTTTTAATTTTTTCTCAGCTCCTAATTCAGAAAAAAATTGTATTTAAGAGACAGTCAGCCACTGACAGCTGTAATAGGGACTTCGGAAATCTTTATCAAAGATTTAAAAAATTTAGATGTTTTTCTGTTGTTTGCACTGCAATGATACAATTACTAAAAGGTAACTTGCTATGTATGTTACTCTATAAAAAGAGCATGAAGTATCTGCAATTTTTCTGTGCCAGGATATACTAAGCAAGCTGGCTGAAGTAGCTTCCGAGGTTACCTTCTATCTGTGGAAATAGGTCTGGCCTGCTTTATTTCACAAGTTGCTGAGGCTTAGCTCAGTAATGAGGGGTATGAAATATGATGAGTGATTGATGTGTTTTCTTTTTACACACAAGACTAGATTAGTTCTTGACACCATGCTGTGTGTATTTAAAGTAAAAGATAGTGTGCTGGAGGTAAGAAAGGTTATTTTCCTAACAGTGTGTGCTAAATTTACTCCTTTGTTGACTGAGTTATAGAAAGGTAAGAATGTTGAATGGAATTCTTCTGTGATGTATCTCACAGGCATGAAACACTTCTTGGCATTGCTGGAATCCCTCTGCTTCATTTTGGTGTTGTCTCATTCCAATAAATTACAAATTGTAACTTTAGAGGATAGTCTGAAAGTTGTGTGTAGGTGGGAGAAATGAAATCCGTTAGCAAGAACAGATTTCAACAAGTGTTGAAATGCATTGAGATTATAACTTTTGTGTCAAAGAGAGTAAATTCTGGTAAAAAAAGTCCTAATTGGCATCCTGAAGCATTAATTGAAAACTTTTCTCCTCCTTGTAGATACTTATCATTAAAATGTGATTCATAATGAAAGGAAACTTTTTTCAATTTTGTAAAAATCAGTTGATTTTGTAAACTTGAGAAAAGTGTAAAGGGATTAATACTCCTTAGGTAAATACATTGCAATTTCATGCTCAGAAAAAAAGTCCTTATTTAAAAGGTAGTCAGGTAGTTAAATAGCCCCTAGGGTTTAGTCATCCATCAAGCCTGAGAGCTGCATTCATTTTTCAAATGCATCAGTTTAAAGTGATTTTAAGCCAACAAGAGCTGTTGAGCAGACTTAATTGCAGAAGTTTTCACCTGATGCTATATAAGTGTCTTGATTCAAGATGTATCATGGAAATGGAGGTAATCACAAAAGGGATTAGACTGGAAGTATCTGAATGTGTCATGAACTGCAGAAGTGCTCCAGTAGTATCTCCTATGATGCAATCTTTGAGTATTCCTGTTTCATTGGTATTTTAGTGTGTCTGTCATATAATTCAAATGGCTGATTTTTGCCTGTGAAGGTCTTTGCAGATTAATATGATTGTCTTAAAAACTAAGTTTATTCACCTTTCACTGCACTTAAGGAAGAAGAAAAAAGAAGGGAACAAGAAGAACAGAAGAGAAGAGAGAATGAGGAGGTTTTTAAAGCTTGGTTACAAAAGAAGAAAGAGCAACTGCAGGAGGAAAAGCGAATTCGTCGTGCAAAGCAGCTGGAAGAGTTGAGCATCAAAGTAAGAACCCCCTAATGTAGAACTGGGATATAGAGTGCTCTTGCTAGATAGGAACACCAAATTCTGAGCCTGTGTTCTTAGCTAAGTGTATGAAAATTTACAGCAATAGGAAATGTTCTTGTTACATTGTTCTCAGTGAAGAGCCAGAGAGATGTGTGTATTTAGGGTTGTTCAGCTGGGCAGGCTGGCTTGCATCCTAAAAGCAGAATCCATGAACTTAACTATAAAATCACAGGGGATCCCAGTGATGCTCCTTTTTATCAGGAGGATGACTTCAGTGAACCCTGCACTGAACAAGCACCCAGAAAATCTTGGAAGTGTGTTCCTTGCCATCAGAACTTGCTGGCATGCAGTTAATGCATATGACCATCATGATCAAAAGCTGGAGGTTCAGATGCTGTTCTGAAGTTCCTGTCTGTTGCAGTGATGGGTTTGAATAGCTAAATTCAGTGCTTTGTGTGCTGGCTCATGTATATATTCCATGTCACTTAGCATATGCTCTAGTTTGCTTATGAAGTATGTTTGGTGGAGGACAGATGCCAGCAGAATTTAAAAAATTAATGTAATTGATTAGTATAGATAATTTAGTTATAACCTTTATGTATACATGTCTTTGTCATTTATTAGGAGACAAACAGGGATCCAGAAGCAGCCTATAACTTATGGCTTAAAAGAAAGGACCAAGAACTCATGAGAGAAAGACATATACAACATTTGAGGCGCCAAGCTGAGGAACTTGCCTTTTTTCCAAGGAGAGAGGAATGCGAGAGAGCTTTTAAAGAGTGAGTAGGGTCATTCCTAAGGAACCCTATTTTAAACTTCTGTAGTCTATCAGCTTGAAACTGTAGTTATGGTACATCTTTACTGCTGAAGTCCTTACTGCTTGGGTGGTTTTTTTACATGAATATGCCCTTTTAAACTTACACTCTAGCAAAAATACATCAATTCCTTGATGTTGCTCGTTCACTGTTGTGAAATCGCTTGTCAGAGCCTGAGCTGAAATAGTGAATTGCTTTTGCTAAAAAAGGGATCTTCTCCCCTAATCCTTTTTGCCTGCTTTGGAGCAGGCTTGGGCTGGTTCAGTCCATTAAATGAGTATAAAGTTAATCTGCCTTAACAAAATGGGGAAGGTAAACACGGGTGCAGAAGCAGAATTGGGGTGGAAAAAGGGTGTTTGGGTGTGTCAGGCTTTTAGATGGTCTGAGCCATGACACCCAACTTTACCCTACAGGACAGGGTGACTCCAGTTTTGGGGGGGGCAAGTCTCCATTGAATGGATGATGCAAAAGTTTAAATTGCAACTGCCAGTACTTCAGGTCCTCTTTCTCTCTCCACAGGTGGCTCAGAAGGAAGAGAGATGAAAAACGAGCAGCAGAACTGGCTGCTAAAGAGAGAGTAAGGCAGCTTAGATTAGAAGCCAGAAGAGCAAGACAGATGCGGAACATCCACTGTATTTAGTTCAGAGCCAAAATCTTTCTGTTTCACAGACCATTATAGATGAAAATTTGATGTAACCACAGAGTTCTTGGTGACAGTCTCCTTAATTTTTATGGCTTAAGTTTTTGTTCTTTACAGCTACTGAATTTTTGTGGTGTGTTTCAAGGTTTCAGTCAAGTTTAACAATTACCTTCAGTGACAATGATTTTCCTATTTATTTGTATTTTTGTTGAAAAGCCTGCTTTTATGCACAACTCAGGGATCTTCTTGGTTTAATCAAATCTAAATGAGTGCAAGATCTGTGTAAAAGGGTGGTAAATACACATTCCCATCTTTCAAAGGCACTTTATACTCCTCTCCACCATGAATTCCTGGATGCAGGCTATCATGTAAGACATTGAATTTTTGCTGGATTAATGTTGCTGTTTGCTGCTGCTTCTGATGAAGACTATACAAGGTGCTAGTATGTTGTTGGAAAATCAGGTTTCTTGTACCACTTCCTACTGATCTGTTGACCAGCTCCAGACCAGAGGACTGTTCTCTTTTAGGTTCAAGGAAAGTGGTCATTGAAGGCTAACATGTATGTGAACGTGCAACAGTTTTTTAACTTATTTCTGTGAATCATATTCAGTAGTTTTCTATTCCATGGAATTAAAAAGTTGTGCAGTTTATAACCTTTCCCAATATTAAGGAAGCTAGGTTCCTTGTATAAATGTCAATGTTTGCTAAATTTATTGTAATAAACTATGTCACCTTACCCAGCTAAATTGTGAACTCTTGACAGAGAACATGCCAAGGTCACTCATGAGATCATAGTTAGTGAAAGAGGAGGACCCTTCTGTCCAGCTATATGACCAACAGATTTCATGATCCTGACACTGCTGTTGCATTTTTTCCCCATTCAAAGTGTTTTCTGGAAGTACTAAACAGACAGAAGGTGTAGTAGATGCAAAGCAAATTTGCTGTTAATAGCTTTTTTTTTTTTTTTTGGAGCTAGTTACAGGCATATTGAGAGAATGCTGGTGTTGGACTGGAGGGGTCTGTGTTGCAGCTTTTGCCAGCACAGATACAGAGCATTGATGCAAAAAACTGCACATGCTAATGAGAAACATGAGTAACAGGTGCTTTCTCCTTCGTATACCTTCCCCTGACACCAAAGGGAAGAAATGCTGGTTCGGTCTACCAAGCAAATCCAGGGAGAAAGATCACAAACACACTATCATCTCCCTAACTGCAGTAGGGTAAAAAAGAAATGCTTCTTGGTTCATTTCCTCAGACCAGCACAGTAAAGGGTTTTACAGGTCAATGTCATATAGTTCCTTTTATGCTGCAGAGACAACAGGCGCAGAAATGTGACTACATTAAATCCAAAACCGCAACTCGAAAGAAAGCAAAGAAAGTTTATTGTAGTTTTCTTCATGCAAACCAAAGCATGGTCAGCAACAGCAAGAACTTATAACTTACTTATTCTGATCATGGTATGAGATTCAAAGGAAAACTGGGTTAAAGCAACCATTTCAGAAACCTCTTCCCCAAACTAGACAGCTACATGTGGTAAATTTGGGGGGGTCAAACTAAGAAACTTAAATAGATGTCTTTGGATTTAGCCGATTGTCTGCTAAAAGTTCTCTTCAAGCACAGGTCAAGAACTTCAAACCTATGCCAAGTTTATAAAACCAGAGAAGTAAAAAAATACATCTTTTTATGTGCAATCTTAGTGCTTATCTTCATCTTCCACTAATACCCAGGAAGACCTAAGGCAAGGACTGAGTACTGTAACACTAGGCCAGATTTCAACACTATGCACTAAAGGAAGTACATCAGTCTGCCTGTTCTGAGGTTCAGCTATGCAACAGCTTTACTCTAGAAGCTGAAACAGATGGAAAAGCCATGACTTCAGCTTTATGAAAACACAAGAATAATCTCACTCCCCACAGTTTTCTAGAATGCCTGAAACCAATTATGATTTATATATTTAGCTAGAGTTCCATCAAGCTCCTTCCCTTTCTTGCCAGGAGGGCTGACACTGCATATGCCCTTCCTTTCAGAGCTTACAGCTATGAAGAACCATTGCACGTGTTCCTTTTCATTACTAAATTTAAAAGGCTCATTACTTTTGTTTTAAATTTAGACATAACCTATCAGCATTTCACTTACTTCAGTATAGTTACACTTCTGTCTCCCTCTAAAGGGAAATTCATTAAGATTTGCTAATAAGACTATAAACCTTAAATAATCAAGGGCATCTTTACAAATTGGACCAGCATAACATTTTTGGCCTTGCCTTTCTATAAGAAAAAAAGTAGCTTTCCAGACTGGGAAGTAGTAGAAGTATTCCAGAGACCACAGAAAACCTGTCAGTCCTCAACTTCCAGAGGTATAGAAGCAGAAACCACATGATTTCCAATGTTAAACCCACCCGTTATGAAAAGAGGACAAAGGGAAACCTGCTGAACATCAACTAATGTAATTCTTCAGAAGGAGTGCATGTGCAGCTGCCTTGGCTGAGCTTTTAAAGGGCTATCAGCTCTCCTTGACAGTGATTGCAACAATTGAAGGTTACATCTTCGTATCTTGTATATGGGTGAAACCTTCCAATACTCTTCTTTGTGGAAAGGAAGGAAGATGGAGAAGTCTCAGAAAAAGAAACTTCTGTTGATGTTTCTGGACGTGCAGCTGGATCCAGTACACGTAGCATCTAAGGATGAAAACACCAAACCTGAAAATATTTCTGTACAGTTTAATGGGTTTTTTCCTTCTCTAACAGCTAGGAAGAGTTCCTGCTCAAAAAGCAATTTTTCTTTTTTTTTTCCAAGTTGAAATATCTATCTGTCCAGAACCTCAATATAAAGATTGACGTGTATTAAGAGTCCTTACCATTTCAGCCATTTTTTCAGCAGGAGTATTGCAAAATTCCACAGTTGTTGAAGTCTTTTTTGGACTGTTAGTGCCAACATTTCCCAGAAGATGAGAGCTCACAGCTTTGGCTAGCTTACAATTCACAGCTGCCAGCTCTGTGGTAGTGTAAGGCTGGGCACTAGGGTAGTATGTCTGTTGTCTCCCCCATTGAAGAGAAACCATAAGCTCTTCCAGCAGCCTGTGCAGGAAGGAAAGAAGCGGGATTAGTGGGTTGTGTACTCTGCACTGTATAATCAGCACTCAGCACACTTAAAGAGGAATTGTCTCTTCCCAAGACTTACTGCATAAGTCACATCTTCACAAAAAAATGGACAAAAAAGATGCTCAAAACCAAGGAGACAA
The DNA here is from genome assembly GCF_047495875.1 of Pithys albifrons albifrons. Taxonomy (NCBI): domain Eukaryota; kingdom Metazoa; phylum Chordata; class Aves; order Passeriformes; family Thamnophilidae; genus Pithys; species Pithys albifrons. The sequence goes on from NC_092458.1 coordinate 93,599,978, forward strand.
ATAGGCTGTTCTCCAAGGCCTCACCAAAACAGTACTTTAATAATGTTAAAACTTATATCTGCCAGAATAAGCACTAAAAAGTCCGTCTTAGTAGAAGAATCTCTGTGTTTTGGAAGGAGACAGTGGAGACTTGAAGTCAAAGCAGTAAGTGATTAAATCGAGAAAGCCTAAGGAAATGAGGGATGTTAGTTCCACAGTTCCTCTAGGGAATGCAGAAAGAAATATGTTACTTTTGCTCTTTTAGGGCTAAGACTGAAAATGACTTTACTATACATCAGCATAATTGATTTTTGTTAAATATCACTGAAACAGGCAGAACTGATTTGATTCTTCTCTGGCCTAGAATAAACTGACAAAACTTAAGCTGGCACAGAGGTGGTCTGGATTAGAAAAATCATACTTCTGTGTATCGATCATCTCTTGACGAAACTGATCACGCTCATTCAGCAAGTCCTGGATTGCACTTTGGGCATCCCTGGTTTGACGCTGAAGAATTGCCCTTGTATTAGTTAACTCATCAGCCATAACCCTGCAAAAGAAATCTACAGTCAGTGTAAATGAACCTTTTGAATGTCACCTTTAATCTACTACAGATCATCACTTGTCAGTTCAAACTGAGGATTAAGCTGCATTTCTCTCTCCCCTCCCCCATACAGAGCCTGTATCACCCTAATTACAGAAGACAGGTATTAAGAGTAATTTCTGTTCAACTACAGTCAACAAAAGTGCACAATCCCATTTAAAGTCAGCTAGTCAAAACAATCTTAGGCCACTTAACAGAGATCTAGGAACAGACATTTCAAAATATCTTGGTTAAGTGAACCTGGTTTACAAGGGCACTGTGAAATAAAAAGATGAATACATTTTTGTTTGACTAACAATTCTTACAAGTATGTTGTAATCACACCTGTTCACACTCATCTCTGAACACAACAGCTGTGTTTATAGACTGCATTCTTTTACCTCTTTGCCTTTCCCAGGGGCAATAACTAGATGCCAGATGAAAGTGTTTAAGAGCTACAAACAAGACAGCTGTTGTCACATTTTGCTGTGCCATGAGGTTTGGCACTGACCCCTGCAGCAGGCATTTCAAATGCCTGGGATATTCCAAACACTAAAACCAGAATGACATTTGAACAACCACCAGTTAGAAATCTGAGATAAAAATGAACCCGATCATTACAATATTGAAGAGTGTTACTCTCAGCACATTGCTGGGACTCACATCCTTGATCTCAGAAGTCCTATTAATGCTAAAAAACCAAGTTAGGGTAGTAACTCTTGCTTAGCTAGCACTTGCAAGTACTTACCATTCACCCAATATGCTGTAACTTCTTAAGACCACCAAATTAAAGGAGGAAACTCTGTTCTATTACCATTTCCTTCAAGCAGTGAGATATTTTGTAATATGCAATAAGCATGATAATTATAATTCAGTCAGTTATATCCAAGTATAGTAGAAAACTAAAAATCCTGTTAACATGATTTACAGATCCAGGAAGACAACTAAACAGCAAGTTAAAAGTCCAGTCCATTGTCAAAGAAGATTTTTACTTTCAGACCAGCTTTTATGGTTACGGAATTAACAGTAGGATTCTGCTCAGTAACCCAAACAGTGTTGGATGAAGAGATTCTGCTTCTAACCATGTCAATTTCTTCACAAATTGACAATTGTATCAATATTGGGTGTTGGGGATGAACATCAAGCTAACTACCTTTAAAAAAAGTCAAGACAGCTGCCCTGGAAGACTTTTTTAAACCCCAAACTGCACACAGTTTATCAGAATTAAGAACTTCTCTTGCTATGTTGGCAAGAACCATAGTTGTCCTTTTAGGAGGTTTGGGACTCACTGTATTACCTCTGAAAAGCAGGACTATTCAGATTTACAAGGAGCTTACTTTATACCTTTCCTGTATACTCAAATTTCATAGTAGGTGTCGGAACAGCTGCTGTGACTGTCCTATGCATCTATAAGGACTCTGCAACGAGTGTGTGTGATGAAAGACTACAGGACAATGCTGTTACGACAGCTCTGTAAGAGGGAGTACCTGCTCGCTAGGAATTTGCTTCGCCACACATCACATTGTATAGACATGCGCTCTAATTGTTCAGACAGCTGAGACATATTCCGGCCCAGGACCTCGTTTTCCAGGATGAGCTGATTTTTCTCACGAGCCATCCGTTCAAAGTGATACTGCAGATCGTCCCCAACAGAAGCAACAAGTAACTTCTTCAGCTCTCGGTTGACCTAGAGTTAGACCAGACTCTCATGTGACTATCAACAGAGAATGAAACACCTCCTATTTACAGAATGCAGTGCAAGTTATCGTATGTATGGCCAAACTTCGCGAACACAGATTTGGGAAGGGCTCTCCCCACGTGGGTGTGCCCTTCCAGCCTGCACAGTGGATGTTTTAGGTGAGGCACAGCGTGCGCAGAACTGGCCCCACCGTTTCAGTCCTGAGGTTCATCTGCCACGGCCGAGCGAGCTTGGACAGTGACAGGGAAGTCCTCAGGACTGTCACAGCACCCGGTACTAACCGGGGCTGACCCTGCTGAGCATCCTAGATCTGATGGGATGGGATGGCAGGGAGGCATTGAACTGCCAGGGGACGGTCCCTACGGAGACTTGAACTCAGGTCCTTGAGATTCAGAGTCCGGAGTGCTCTCCATTACACCACGGAACCGTCCTGCAAGTTACTGTAAATTGCTAACAATAAATTGCCTTTCTCTTTCCAGAATAGGACGCATCCAGGCAAGCATAAACATTTTAGCCTAATTCATGTTTAACATATTCTTCTTTAAATTCTAACAGAGCCAAAAAGGAAGAATGAAAGCCTGTTACAAGAAACAAAGTTTCAGTAGTATTCAACTCTTGAATCAGTAGATAACAAAGGCTTAGACAAGACATCCACAGATATATTATGCAGAAAATTATAGCCATCCCTTCTATAGAATAACATTTCTCCTTAGTGGTTAAGGAGTATAATCTTTTCTTGTGGAAGATTCATTTCCCTGCAGCCCTCTAATGTGTTTCTCCCAGCTTCAAGCCTTTGATTCTTTCATCTCTTGTCAGAGAAGCAGCACTGGATCACTTTGATGTACTTCTACTCTGTATCTGGTAAGTTCAAAAGGGAAACTACTCACTTCAAGGCTAGAGTGTCATAGCAGTTCTCTTTGGTCACATTTACAAACTGCTTTTATAAACCAAAACAGTTCACCTGAGTGAGAGAAAATACCTTTCATTTCTTACCTCTGTCTGTATACGCAGCTGATTAGAGAGACCTTCCTTGTCCTGTAACAACCGCTTTTCTGAATTTTTTAGCTTTTCAATTGTGTTTTTTAGCTCTATCTGTTCTTTCTTTGGATCTGCAGCTCCATCTGTCTGATGGAATGTTTCTCCTTTATGTCCCACAGATTTAGCTACCTTAGCATTTTTAGTTGGAACAACATGGGTGATGGCTGCTTTGGGGACTAAGATACGAATAGCTTCAATCTCCACTGATTTGTCAGCATGTACTTTCCCCAGCTGCAGAACTCCAGGACTCAGGGAAGAGGCTGTCTTTTTATGTGGGCTGTGGTGGATGTGATGGTTTGTAGTGTTGGCTCCAGTAATTACTTCCACTGATCCAGCTGTCTGCTCCATTTCCATGCCATCGCCAGGTCCACGAATGGGTGATGAGGACTCATCCACTAAAATTCAGAAATTGTGAAAGGAAAGTTTAGCCCCTTTCACTTGGTTATAGTCTCATTGTAACTCTTCCCTTAATTTCTGTACTTCAAAGTTACAGATTTTAATTGTACTCTGCATGTGTAAGACAGTCCTTTGCAGCAGCAATTATCAAGCACAAGTCAGAAAAGTCATAGAATGTTTTGGGTTGGAAGGAACCTTCAGAATCATCCCACTGCAATCCCCCTGCCATGGGCAGGGACACCTTTCATTAGACCAGGTTGCTCAAAGCCCCATCCAACCTGGACCTGAACACTTCCAGGGACAGGGCATCCACAGCTTCTTGAGCAACCTGTTCCAGTGCTTCACTGCCCTCACAGTAAGTCCTTACTCAAATGTGTATTCCTCATTAATACCAACAGCACAAAATACAAACATTGATCTGAATTGCATTAATTTTAATTTCCTGCTGCCATACAAGATTAAATGCAGACACAAAAAAGAACTTGCATAGAAAGAATTCTTGACATTATTCATAGGCTGAAAGCAAAATGAGGTTTTGGGAGCTGACAGAATCAGAGCAGTTCCATTGTAAAAGCAAACAGTTATTAGCTAGACAGCTGCTGACACGTTAAGAACTTTAGCACACTTTTAAGTACTATCTAACATGTTTTAGTTGTCCAAATAAAGGTTTAAGTAAAGCCAACAAGCCAGTCTGCTCCATTTCTAATAAACAGATACCAGTATTCCCAGTAATGCTGCATTCTGCTCTATAGTCCCCAATAGGCACATTTACTGAAATTAATTTTGTTTAAGTTCACTAACTTTTCAGATGAAAGAATTATTATTGTAGTAAAGTTTCCTCAAAATGAGTGAGAGCTAAAAAAGTTTTTGAGAACATGGCTACACATCCTCCTTTTCTCCTTATGCTGCAGGCAGCAATACGAGTCTGTGTCCTCTATGTGAATAATGGATTTCAAAAATGGTAGTAACACCATCATATTGCCCTACTTTCTACTCAGCTGAATCAGCACCAACAGGTTCTAAATACCAGAGGAGCACTGACAGGCAAGTGTACAGACAGATGACAGTGACAAACTTGTTTTTCAATACAAAGCTGGATTTGAAAAACTACATTCAATTACCATTCCATCCAGGCAGCTCTGGTTTTCACTGCAATAATATGAAGTTACAGAAGTACTTCCTCATAGCTACATAAAAGAAGTAAGTTTAAATGAAGCCTGGAATACAGCGTAACTCTGGTGTTTAGAATGCCAGTTAAAAGTACTTTCAACCCACTCTGCTTAGATGTCATATGAACAACCTACCTTTTTCTAGAGATGTCATTTTCTCTTTAGCAGTCAGCTCTTCCTAACTAGGTAAGTCTGAGGCAAAAAAGAGGAGGGGGCTGTAAAAAATCGTTAGCAATGAAACAGAGACAGTTAAATCTTGGATTATCCTGTTTTCTTGTACAACCTCTAAACTCCAGTTCAGTAGCACAGCGAAAAGACCCACACCACAACAAAGGTGAAAAAACCCAAATGATAAAAACCACACCAACATCTAAAGAGTTAAAAGGAGAAGGCTGTGTGATTTCTTGGCACTTGTTTCTTTTATCGCCAAGAGCTGCACTTCATCTCCTTTCTCCTGCTCCTCATCCAGTTCCAGTTTCCATGCCTCAAATTTCTCTTCTGGTCTCCCTCCTTTTTTCAGTGAGTCCTCATCTTACCCTATAAAATCCTGTAACACTCCCAGAGTACAACTGCATGACCATACAGAGATTACCTGAAAAAATCACAGAACCACAAGGCAAATCCCACACTGTGCTTCAAGCAGGCCAAGAGGTGAGGAGGAAATGGCAACTGCACAATTGCACAAGTGCTTTAGTCCTGCTTGCTAAACTCAGCTTTTTTGGTTGTGCCAATTCTCAGCCAAAGAAGGAGTCAGTGTGCTGAGTGGCTGCCCATGCTTAGCTTACCCAAACAGCAGAAGTTTACTACAGCTTGGCCCAAACTACCATCCTGGCCATTTTCTCCCTCATCCACCCATGGTATTGACCATTGCCACCTTCATCCACAGGTCCATCCCACTTGCAATTCTACAGGTCATTCACTCATCTCCCTTTTCTTGGGTCTGTCAGTAACTATATTAGTTTGAGATCAGTAAATCCCTACTTTGTTTTGGTTTGCTTATCTTTTGTGATGAACAGAAGACAAAAGAAACACATGTCCCTTCTTGAGCTTTCTCAAACTACAGACATGGGAATGTCTCGCCAGCTGTTGCTGCTACAACCGAAGTTGCGTGTTACTCGTTTAATAGCAGTACATATTAATCACCGCTGCTGTTCGTTTGTTTTGATTGAGGTTCTCTATTCGCTTTAGCACAATGAGGATGAAAGCATAGCTGCTCAGAACAAATACAAGAATACTCAATAAAAGATTCGTGAGCATTTGGGCTTAGCTGCTACATCTGAGACACCTGCTGCTGACTCTCTTCAGTGTTCACGCTACAACACTGCCCTGTTAGTGAGTGCTGCGGCAGTGCAAGCCTCTCCCAGCATCCCCTCCCAGCACATCCCTGCCGGCAGAACTCCTTGCCTTGTTGCATCATTAACCTCCGCCCCTCCCCGCTGATGCCGTTTACCGCAGCGCCCCGGGCCCCGCACAGCCGCCCTCCACTCACCCAGCCCCGGCCCCCCACCCTGTTCCCGTTCCCGTTCCCGTTCCCGTTCCCGTTCCCGTTCCCGTCCCCGTCCCCGTCCCCGTCCCCGTCCCCGTCCCCGTCCCCGTCCCCGTCCCCGTCCCCGTCCCCGGCCCCGGCCCCGGCCCCGGCCCCGGCCCCACAGACCGTCCCGCAGCCCCGGCGAAGTCACAACAGCCCCGACAGTTCCCGCCCCCGCGGCTTCCGCGTCCGGCTGCGGGCGGGGCGCTCTGCGCGTCGTGTCCGCTCCCGCCCCGCCGCGGGGCCGAGCTCGGGGCGGTGCTTCGGTTGGCGGGGTGGGACGGGCATCGTCATCATCATTATCGTCATCGTCATCATCGCCATCATCGCCATGGTGAGCGGGCAGCGGGGCCGGGGGGCGGCGGCGGCTCCGCGAAGCTGAGCCCCGGGGCGGGTGGTGCTGCTGCCGGGGGTGTGCGCGGCTCCGGTGCAGCTCCGTGCTCAAGGGCGTCGTGGGGAGCAGCCGGAGGGAATGTTAAGCTGCCGTTCGGGCTCGGGGATGCTCAGCTGTTGGGAAGCTGTTGGTGCTTCCAGCTCGCCCTGCATTAGGAACAGGCTGGTTCGGGAGTCCGGGAGCGAAGGCAGCTGGTGCGTTTCGAGGAGGGAGTGCGTTTCAGGGGCGACAGTGTTTATTCTTCACTGAATCTGCTGTACAGTAATGTAGGGCAGGCGACAGGACGTCAGTGCAGGGGCACTAATAAAGAATCAGTTTGCACTTTGTTATCGGGAAAGGGTTTTTCCACCCAGGGTGTGATTGAGCACTGGAAGAGGCTCCCCAGGGAAGTGGTCACAGCACCAAGCCTGACAGAGCTCAAGAAGCATTTGGACAACGCTCTCAGGCACGTGGTGAGATTCGTGGGATTGCCCTGTGCAGGGCCAGGGGATGGACCCGCTAATGCTGATGGATCCCTTCCAACTCAGCATCTTCTATGATTCCATGATTATAATGCAACTCAGCTGAGTCCCCTTTTGCCTAAGATGGCATGCAAAACCTGGTGTTGTAAAGCTGTTTAAAACCCCATCAGCTTAAAATTGAGTTTCATTTTCAAACTCAAGTGCAAGACACGTGTAATAGCCTGGCTGATCCACCTGCTTACTGTCAAACACCTGCCTCAAACAGCTCAGATTTGCCCCAGCCTGTTTGCTCCTTGCTTTCAGAACACAAACTCAAGATCAGCATTTGCCACTTAAATAGGAAGGCCACTGCTTGTTCCCAAATACAGGCATTATAAGTCTTTTAATCCAGGCAAAGCTGTAATTTTCAATTGCTGTGTTGAATTTATTCACGTTGGCAGGAGTCCTGCTTTGTGAGTTTGTGCACGTGTTGCTTAGGTAAAGCATTCACTTTGTTGTACTGACTGTCACTGAGAGTGATGCTTCTGCCCTCCCTTTATTTCTGAGTTGACACCAAGTTAACTGCTTCATTAAAGCAATGTTGAATCTTACAGCAACCTCTAACAGAATGTTTCACGGTGAATTTATTTAATTTCTTTTGACAGTTCCTTCAGTGACAGGAACTGCATGATCTGTTGACATAATTCCAATGCATGATGATTTTTATAAACTTAATTTGCTGAGGGTTTTTTCCTGTTATATTCTGTGCAGCAATGATGCCAGGGATTACTTGTTCTGTCTTAGGTTGGTATAAAGATACTCCATTTTTGTCTTTTATGTGCAGAAGAACTTGAAGATTATAACTTTGCCCTTTCCTGTTTTCACATTTTTCTTCAGCAAACAGATTTTGTTCTCTTAGTATTTTCCTCCTGATTATGTGGTTTTAAAGCTTAAATATTTTACACTTTGTGTTTCACTGCTACAGAACACAGTATTTGGTTCTTGTATCAGATTATCATTTTGAGTCCTGCTTCTAAACTGCTTGCAGTCTTTCCCACCTTAGTTGTCAGCCCAGATTCTGGTGGTGTGCTTTTGTACTTTCATTTTTAGTGTAATAAGGAAAACAGGAAATAAAGCAGATGCATGGCAGATTATTGTGGAACATTTGACACCATTAGACTCCCAGTTTGCAATGGAAGTATTCCTAATTACATCTTCATCTAATAGTCGTAACTGCACTTCATTTTTTGCCCTAATCCCTTATTCAGCATGTCAGATGCTCAGATGACTTAGACTAAAAGCTCTGTCAATACAGTGTCACACCTGTGGCTTTTCTCTTCCTCACTGTGTCAGAAGAAGATTTGTTCGTGACAAAGTGATATTATCTGCTTTTTGTTATTATATTACCTTCTTCTTAGACGCTCAGTGACTGACTCCTTAATAACTTGTTCCATTGTCTTCCCAAAGACTGCCTCTCTTGGAACTCCCTCCTGCTCTTCTGCAAGCCCTGAGACCTTTCTCTCTTTTTTCTCTGGCCTTTCAAGTGTTACACAGTCGTGTTTGTTTCTTTTATACTTAAAAAGCCATCAATTTTCCCACTCATATACCCTTCCTCTTTGCATTTTCTTGAAATGCATTATGAATAATTTGTCTGCTGCAGGATGGTGGGAAAACATGTTTTGGGAATGTGTGCTGCCCAATTGGGTATGGACACAGCATCCGAGGGAAGAGATAAGTTATGTGGTTCTAGGATACCATGAATTTGCTAATCATTGGAAAACAGCTTTCATTGTCAGATGTCATCAGGTAGCACTATTTCAAGTCAGTTCTGATTCACTGTGGCATCTTGATTGTAATTGTGTGACTCATTGATGCTGTGGACAGTGAGCAGTAAATTCCCAAAGGGAAACCTGCTTATCTCCATCCGAGATATGCTCCCTGTCTTGAGTGCTGGAATGCATTATTCCTGAATGGTACCTTTCATGTAATCATGTGCAGAGATGTACTTGTCCATCATTTAACAATGTTAGTTTCTTTTTATTCATGAGTTTCATGCACTCTGACACTTGAAAGTATTCCAGATAAAGAACTGAAACATTTACCAGAGACCAGTGGCTGCCTTGCCTAACTGATGTCATCTGGCTTTGAAATTGTGAATGCAGAAGGACATAGTGGAAATATAGTGTCCAACTACCTTAGTTCTTTTTGCAAAGTTGGGGAGAATGTACGTGAAGTCGACTCTCTTGGTTGCCAGAACTTGCAGTCTTGTAATTTCGAACAAAATCTTCAGTATATCAGGGGATGAACAGTTCAGCTCATGTCAGCAGAAAATTTTAAAACTTGTATATTTGTTGTTGTTATTATCATCAATGCATTGGTAAAACCCACAGCTTAGAGAATATCAACATGAAAAGCCTCAGTTTAGACAAGACAAATAAAAAAAATGAGTAATTTTTTCAGAACACTTTTATTCATCAATGGAAAAGACTTATTTCATGTTTTGGAACATGAATCTTAGAAGATAGGAAGTGAGACAGAACTTGTCAGTGGAGAGTTCTGGATTTCTCATGGTGTGATCAGATTTTCAGCTGAAGACTTTATAAAGGCAACACAGCTTGTGGGGCAGCTGTGGAACATGCCTTAGTTTACAGGGGTTTCATTTGGGACCCAGTAATCTCCATTGTACTGCATGGCTGGTAAAATGGAATAACTTTGGTAAAGATCTGTCATTCAGATCTGATCATATAAACTGTTTCCTGGTAGTAGACTTTCCTGAAGAAGTGCATATGTATAAAATTACTTTTCTTTTAATAATTTTCAAATTATGTACTTTTCGTTGCAAAATAGTTGCCATTCTATCTGTCATTTGCAGCATTTCATTACAGGGAAAAATAAATTCTTCTATGCAGCATGAGGAGAAAAATAGTAAAATGCTATCAGTGCTCACTAAACATACAGTTTAAGTACTCACTGTATGGTGACCATCAGAAATGTCTCATGGTTTCTTCTTAAACTAGTGTTGAAGTAGTGCTAATTTATTTGTTCAGCAGATAGACTGTGTGCATTGCAGAAGATGTAGCTGATAAAATAACAGATTCTTTGGCACTCTGTCAGGCAAATGAAAACTGTTAAAAAAAGCCCCATAACTTTCCTTTGTTCCAGGAGCTCATTTTGGGTTTGATGCTGACATCTTTATGACATTATGTATTATATAGAATATCACTCTACAAATACAAAGTTGACATGGGATAAATTACCTCCTACTGTGGCCAAGTCTTGGCTTTGGCTTGCAGAAGTTTCCATCTCTCTAAAAGTAATTTTAGATGCATTGCTGACTCTTCTGATGGAGTGGCTTAAATAGGTGACATTATGATAGTCAGGTTATTTAGCATTGCTTAAAGATAAATTCTACAATAATCTCCCTTTGTCACCCAGAGTTGTCTGGTGAGATCCTTTGGATTGTGGGTGCAGATCTTAATAACTTTGACATGTCTGTCCTAATTGTATGCTGCTTCTTTTTTTAATGTATATATTGTCAGAAACTCAAGAAATTCAGGAATTACTCAGTGAACCGTTGCCAGGAATAAAGAAAGGTTACAAACTTTTGGTTGGCAATAAAAAAATAGTCAGATTTGATGGCAGAGGCAGAAGTTATTTAGAGAGTTGCTCCAGGCAGGTTTGACTTGGATAAAATTTATACTTAACAATGTTGTGCCAGAGCTCTTAATTCTTGAAAGTACATCTAGATTGTTGTTAATAAAGGAACCCAGTAGGTCTGCGTAGGATCTGGAGTAGCTTGGAAGAATGGACAGTATCTTTGGGCAAAGAGATGCCAAGCTATAATAAGAATCACAGAATCATCATTCAGGTTGGAAGAAACCTCCAGCCTGCTTAAAACAGGTCTAACCAGGCCAGGCTGCTCCAGCCTGTATCCAGGCAAGTCCTGTACATTTCCAAATATGGAGATTGCACAACTCTGGGCAGCCTGTGCCAGTGTTTGACCATGGTCTTGGCAATTTTTTTTTCCCTAGTATGTGACTGGAATGTCCCATGTTTCCACTTGTGTTCTTTGCATTTTTTGCTATCACTGTGCACCTTCAAGAAAAGTCTGCCTTTTTGGGTGTCTTTCAGTTAGGTAGTTGTAGACAGCATTTAGCTCACCCTCAGCCTTCTCTTCTCCAAGCCGAGCAGGCTCAGTTCTCTGAGCCACATCTCCTGTGTTGTGTTCTCCAGACCCCGACTGCCTTGGTGGCCAGTGTCTACTGAACCTGTTATCTGTTACTATTTGATAGTGTCTCCTTCCTTTAAGCCAAGCAAGTAGTGACCCTCCAAAAAGGGGTTTTAGCTGTTCAGTTGACCATTTTAGCATAATCTTCTAGAATAATATGGTGATCTAATATATCCCTGTGGGGTACTCTATTAATCATTTCCTGGCTGGTGAGAAACAGTGGTAGTGGGGAACACCTATTGCTGTAAGTTTGAAGAGGGCTTTTGCCCACTATGTTAACTATAATTGTGGCTGCCAGGAATAATCACCAAAAGTACTATTTCCCTTAATCCTCCCAAACTATTGTATGTTCATCTACGTCCTTATGCAGATGGAAAACAGAGGCCCTGGTGCCTAAGCAACATGCCAGGGTCACTCAGTAGTGTTTTCTGGGTGGCACCCAGTAGTTCTCTCCCAGCCAACAAACTGGAAATTAAAAACAACATAAGGTTTGATAAAGGGAGTAAATTTTGTGTGGCTGGGCTTTGGAACATGCTGTCACAGTTTCATACAAAGAGTGAGGGCTTAGCAAGTATTTGCATGTGTAATGAGCATATCCCCAGTCAGATGAGCACATGAAAGAGGTAGAAATTGTTTTTGTTCTCATACTATATGCCTAAATAGAAATGTTTCCAGTATGAGATGAACTCTGTGAGATGGCCCTTCCAAGCTGTTCTGGAATGGACAGCTCTGATACTCAGAGCCCCTCACTACAAGAAGAGCATTGCAGTGCTGCAGCATGTCTGGAGAAGGCCAGTGGAGCTGATGAAAGGTGTAGAGGGTAAGTTGTATGAGAAGCAGCTGAGGGAGCTGTGGTTGTTTAGCCTGGGTAAAGGAGTCTCAAGGGGAACCCTATTACTCTCTGTAACTACCAGAAAGAAGGTTGTAGCCAGGTGGGGATTGGCCTGTTCTCCCAGGTAACTAGTGACAGGATGAGAATACACAGCCTCAAGCTACACCAGGGGAGGTTCAGGTTGTACATCAGGAAGAATTTCTTCACTTGAAAGGGTTGTTAAACATTGGGATGGGCTGCCCAGGGAGATGGTGGAGTCACCATCCCCGGGAGTGTTCAAGAAACAACTGGATGTGACACTTAGTGCTATGGGCTAGTTGGTTAAGAGTTGGACTCTATGATCTCAAAGGTCTTTTCCAACATAAATGATTCTGTGATTCTCTGAAGAAAGCCTTATGCCCACGTGTTAGCAGTTTCCCTGCGTGAAAGGTCTTTATCACCCAGGCTGTTGTGATTAGTTGCTTTATCGTTTAGTGATTTCTGCCTCCTCTTATAAGGTTACATTTTTGAGGCATAGTACACTAGGAAGAGATAGCAAACAGCGATGGCTTCTTACTGATAATTTTCGAAGTTAATTCTTGAGGTTTAAATAGGGTGCTCAACCTGTCCTTGGGCACCAGAGGGTGCTCCTGTATTTGTTAAGAATTAGCTTTCTCGAGAGGTGTTCCTGAGAGCCTGTTGCATGTTCTTTGTTTGCATGGATCCTTCAGTAATTGTAACTACCTTAATTATCTTTTTTTTTTAAAATCACACTTTTTCTGCAGAACATTCTAACATACTTGGAAAGAGAGCCACATATGGGAGGTCTACATGTGGAAAATGCGGAGAGGTGGGTAGGTGTGCTGGAGGTTGTGTACCTGTTCTTCCACATTAACACAGCACTTTTAAGTATGATGCTTTGCTGAACTTAGTATTCTTCCAATTTTTATCCCTTCCATGCATTCTTTCTCCTACTGTAGGGACTGTGTTATGCTCTATGTTTTCTAGTTACATAACACCAATGCTGTCCTCGCCCTCTCCCAGGTTCTCTGCTACAATACACTCTGATAACTGAACTGTGTTCTCTTAAGTCTGAACATCCCCAAACCACTGGTGAGAAGGAGGGGAACTGTGGTCTGGATCCAATCCTTGCAGCTACTGACATTCTGGAGTGGCAATGTGTCCTGGTGGCAACTGCAGGGGCAGTGGGCTGGGCAGCATCGTAGCCCTTTCTGACTTCTCCCACAGGTGCGTGTTCCTGTGCTGCAGTGAAGGTCTGCAGAGGCAGGAAATGAGGATGAACTGACTGAGTCTGTCATGTTTTCTTTGAAATCAAAGGGGATTTAAAATGTCTAAATAGTACAGATATTTTAGCTATGAGATCTTGATCTCCTTCCATGAAAGGAATGATGGTGTTGATTTTTCCTCTTTTACAAAAGGATAAAGTGGGAAGTACAACCTTCTTTTTAAAAAGTGCTGAACATCAAATGCACTAATGCAGGGGACAGCTGTGAAGAAGGAACTAAGCAACTTGAGGAAAACCGTGTAGGGATTGGAATCTCTCAGTCACTGTCTTCATCCAGCAGAGACCTTTGCATCTCTGGGGAATAGCAGTCAGTGCAAAACTGACATGACAAAAGTCTATGCTCTGAGAGAGAAATAATCTTTGAATTGTAGAACAAATCTTTATAAGATGAAGCTGTAAAAGCCTGTGGAGATTGGCAGAGTTGAATTATACTTATCCCCTTTGCCTTCTGTACCCTACAGTTTTTAATTTTTTACTTTACTGATGGGAAATCGCTGAAAAGCTTTTATAATGAGTAATTTGTCATTAGTCTGACTTCAGAATAAAGTATGGCCACAGCATCTCTACTAGCTAAAATCTTGATTCAGTCCAGCTACCTTAAAATCAAGATTTGACAAAATCTGAGGGGGGAAAATAGTTTTTAACATCAGCCTTTGGTTAAGCAGTAGTGCAGACAAGGTGCTTGCTCCAAGTGCCCACAGTAGTGAGTAAAACTTCAGCAGAGTTGTTTGTCTGCTTCATAGGATCATAAATGGTTACTAGACTGTGATAAGCTCTGTCTGTTCAAGGTAGACACAGAATATGTAGTCTTCAGAGCATTCACACAAAATCCGGAGTGCTAATTGCTTGTGGTATTGACTGGCTGAGGGATCCTCTGTCCTTTATCTGTGATTCCAAGGCAACCAACTAGTTCTTGTTAAAAACCCTTCTCAGAAGATTATTATGAGCTGAGATAATAGGAGGATGCTGTAGGCATTATACTACTTGGAAGTGCTGTTGACAGCTTTGGTTTAGGATTTGTAGGTGTTTCCTCTCAAGCCACTACTAGCTACTTGTAACTTTCTCAGATTTTAACCATTCTGTGTGAAAATTTCCAGTCAGATCCTACTGGAGGTTGAAAATTTAATGAAATACCTGAATAAGAATATTTTGGGAGAAAATTTGAAAATGCTTCCAAGTTCTAATTTAAAAAAAGTTAAAAATCAGTGTTTCTTTGTAAAGCTTTAGTTTTAAAAATATTGGAAATTGAAAGCTGAAAGTTTGCTAGGGAATGATATCTACATGAGCTTTAATGTTAGGCAAGGGTGGTCCCGTGGTGTAACGGAGAGCACTCTGGACTCTGAATCCCAAGGACCTGAGTTCAAGTCTCCATAGGGACCGTCCCCTGGCAGTTCAATGCCTCCCTGCCATCCCATCCCGTCAGATCTCGGATGCTCAGCAGGGTCAGCCCCGGTTAGTACCGGGTGCTGTGACAGTCCTGAGGACTTTACTGTCACTGTCCAAGCTCACTCGGCCGTAGCAAACGGACCTTTAGGACTTAAAACAGTGGAGCCAGTTCTGTGCACGCTGTGCCTCACCTAAAAAATCCACTGTGCAGGCGGGAAGGGCACACCCACGTGGGGAGAGCCCTGCCCAAATCTGCATTCACGAAATCTGGCCATACAATACAATACAACATACAAGGTTAGGCCAAGTTTTGAGCCTTTCAAAAATGTTTTTCCTGCAAGTCCGGTATTGGTTGGATCTTGTAATGGGATGTGCACAGGTAGCTCAGTGTATGTGCATCCCTGTTTCCCTTCTTGGGATCACACCTAGACACAAATGTCCTGGTTGGCGGGTGAAGACACAGCGTTCAGCAGCTGACCATGACAGCATTAGTTCCGCCTCTAAGGACCGATTAGGTGCAAAGCGCCTAAACTTTATGCTCAGGTGTAATTATGTGAGACGACCTGCGGTACAAATGCTGTTCTGAGTCAGGGACCAGCTCTGCTTTCGCTTCAATGACTGTCAGACTCTGCTCGAGTGAGTGGAGGCAGAGGCACATGCTGAGCTCTGCTGACTACCCTGAGATGAATTATCTCTGATCATGTGATTAAAAATACAGTAACACGTCCTGTGATCTGCAGCTCTAACAACATACATTAAATGGCCACATATTCTCCTAAAGACAAGGTTTAGCTCAAGTTAAGAAACAGTCATATCCAATAGAATAGAACAAAGTCCTTTTATTCAGTGCTGGGAACATGGGGGCTAACCCCACCAAACACATGCTCAAGGAGACTTGTATTTCCAGATTTATATACTTAGTTACAACTGAAAACCCCTCCCCAAAGTTAAACAGTATATTTTGGTTGACTTAACAGCTCTAATGGGCTGCTCTTTTCTCTGCAGCCCTGTATTTCCTTTTAACTAAGCAGTGTTACAGCTTCAGACCTCTAATCTGGGCAGGTTTTCCAATTTATTTCTTATAGCTCAGATTCTAATCTAAACAGGGGTTTTGGTTTATTTCTTAAAGTTCATCTTACAGCTACAGGGTTAAATTCCTCTTTGGCTAAAGCTATGCATGGCTAAATTAATATAAAATACAAAGTTAGTACAGGTCTGATTAAAAATTAGTAAAGACCATGTGATTTTATGGAGAAGGGATAAAATCCATTTTTTTGAGGGATCCCTGTATCAAGCTGATCTTCCGAAGTTAAACCTGCCTTCACACAGAGCAGTGAAGAGAAGTATGGCATCCTTCATGTGTTTCAGAGAAATTATTTTACATTGTTAGAAGAATAATACTGTAACTAAGTACTTAGCTATGCCCTATAATTGCAGAGGATTGAAGATAATGGTTGAGAATTTCAATTCTTGATTCTCTTCTATGAGAGACTGGGGGAAAAATGTTAGGTTACACTAATCATGCCTACATGCATAGGAAGCTTACGTAATTTGCATAATCTAGCAGCAAAAGAAGAGTTCTTGCTTAGTAGTTTGGCAGAATAGCAAAATAATTTTGCTGATGTGACACGGAATTGCAGGGTCCTGAATCTGAGAAGAAAATTTGAGGCCTTCAGGCTTCTAGAGTTGTGTTTATTACTACCCCTGAGTATATGGGGATCCCATTTGAAGAGGAAGATTCTCTTGGCTAGTGATACAGTGACAGAAGTATCCCCATGGTACTTGGTAAGAGATCATCCAGCAGCAGTGGCCATATGAACATATGTAACCCAGAAGGTACCTGAGAAGCCTCAGGAGCAGAAACACTGGGAGTCAGATAACTGTGCATCTAAAGGATGTAGCACAAGTTGCAGGAGGGTAAAATGTTAATGCAGTAAAGTGCGTGACTCACTTAATAGATTTCCAAATATGATTAAGAATGTTACTAATCTACCCAATACTTAATTGGTTTGAAATAATCTAGAAATAAAAGGGGATATTGCTTGCAAAATGCGCCAGCGGGCTTCTGAATATGAGGCTTTAAAGACTGAGAATTGTCTGTAGTGAAGACATTTTCATGGAAATTGTAGTTCTGCCAGATGTTTCTCTGTTTGAAAAGTGATCTTTTGATGTTACTTTTTCACTAAAGAAAAGCCTGTGGAGAAAGTAGTGGGAGGACCAACAGCAGTGAGGGGGTTGAAAAATTGGAGTTCTAAAAATTATTCAGCTTGTGTGTCAGAAACATGAATAGGAGGAGGAAAATGAGCTTTAAGAGACAGAGCTAATTGAGTGCGCTATCTACAGTGTTTGGATTTAAGTTTTGCCTGGAAAATATCCTGTATTACACAAACTATGAAGGTAGAAATGGCTTGAATAACACAGCTTGATAAAGGTGCACTGTTGAGAATTCATTTGGGTATTTAAGATACACTACAATGTTGAAAATTAGAGCACTTTCTGCCATCCAGAATGTTTTTTGTTAAATACCACTAGCATGTCTGAAGTCCCATGTTTCAGTTTTGCAGAATTGTCACTAGCATTTAATGTCTTAGCTACTTCTGTCCTTCTTTGCCTTTTTTTCCCACAAATGGAGATTTTTCCTTTAAAGAAAATGGAAAATGATGATGATGGAAAATTACCTTTAGTATGCAAATAGAAGTTTTATACTGCTTCTTTCAGTCTGTTTGTCTCAGAAAATGTGAGGTTTATGATTGTATTCTGTTGTGTGTATCTGACTCCTGAGTTTCTCTGCTGGGAAGTTCAAATTTACTGGCAGATTTCAGTCAGATTGGGTAGAGGGATAATAATGTTCCTCCAGGTTGCACAAGAATGAGGAGAGAAACAGCCGGCCAGCCTTGCTTTATTTTCAGCTGAATACTTTTAGGGGCAAGTCCTATGTTAAAATGGGAGAACAGGAAAACTAACAAGTCAACCATTTAAAGCAATCAAAGTCTTTCTGGGGCTCTTAAAGCAGGTGATACTGTGACAGTGCTTCTGTCATTGTCCTGCTGGGGGAGTATAAGACTTTGACTAGTTGCCTTTGAGGCGGGCAGGGCGAGATCTGGCTGAATTTCCTGGCTCTTGCTCCTCAGCCTAGTTTTTCAGTGATTTCCTTTTCATTTGTTCTGAGGTCCTCTTCAGGACTAGGAAGTGGAGTTAAACCCGAAGGGGTGATTGGCCTGGAAGATGACTGAGTGATTGGCAATTTATGAGCTCTGAGAAACTGTTTCAAATAATTCATGACAGGACTTAGATACCTGTTGTAAGAGTTTGATTGTACCTTTATGACAATAACTTCAGGACCTAATTCTGAGAATAATGTTCTTGCTGAAGGCAGCTGGTCAGGTTTCCCACTTCACCCCACTGCTGAAGAGCACGAGGCTGACATTGTAAAAGGAGCGTGCCAACACATATGGCAACAGTGGGGTTTTTTTGTTAGAACCTATAAAGAGGAAAGACAAGGACAACAAGACAATGTTGACTGGCCATTTCAACAAATATATATTTATTTTGCCAGAGAGTGGTTGGCAAACTCTCAGATATTTGTGATTTTTTTTTTCTAAAATTGTAAGGTAAGCGTAAGCATTAATGCATAAGCAAACTGCCTGATGTTGGAGTCAGTCAGCCTTGTTATATCTTCAACTTAAATGTTTTAAAGTAATTTGTATCCTTATGCTTTGAAACCATCTCATTTTTTATAAAAATACTCTTGCTCTTCCAAAGTATTTTTGAGAATTCCACCAGCCTGGTTTGAGGAGGGAGCAGCTTGTGAGAGAAATGTTCCCTTAAAATTGTTGCCAGAATTTTAGGAAGTTTCAGAGCAATCTTTCCAGAAAGGTCTTTTGGTGTATTAGGATAAATACCCTTTCAGTGTGAGAATCGTTCCTGTCTGCTAGTCCATCCTGTTCCCAGTGATTTTTATAGAAACAACTTGATCTGTGCTTGACTGCAGGTTTTCCCCATGACAGCACAGAGTTTTACAAAATATAGAACATAGGTATAAGGATGGTTCAGATTCAGCTTTTGCTGAGGCTTTTACAGTCTTTTTATTGCTTCATTGGGAGATGATTCAAATCCTTTTTTTCCTTTTCTCTGGTCTGATTCAAGAGTCACTGAGTCACTGAGAAGATCGAAGAAGCAGCAGACACGAAGCTGCACACCTAAAATGTAGCAGTACTTGTCATGACTCCTAAACCAGTAAATATGTGGGCTGTGAGCCTGTGTCAGATATGCCATCCGTGTTAAAGTTCCTGATGGCATAGATAAGCCTCACAGAGACCAGATTGCTAAGACCATGTAGAGGTGCACTTTCTAGATAACTCAGGGCTTTCTAATTTTAGGAAATACTTTGCTACTGTTTCATGTGAAGTTCTTTTCAGTTGAAAAAAACCCTCAGTGTCTCCTAATTTCCTGTGTTACTCATTGTAGGAAAGACTCCAGCATGAAATTTCTAGTCAAAACTAGAGGAGAACAGAAGTACTTTCCTCAGAATAGTGCAATAGTGTGGCAGTCAGGAAGCATCTTGAAGCTGGAAAACCAAATCGAGGTCTTTGTTCTGCATAGTTCAGACCAGAGGGACAGAATTGTTTCTCCATCTTCCCATGAGAGTTCCTTAGTCCGTGAAGTGCTCTTCTACCACTGTTTCTTCCAGGGAAAACATTTGGAAGATCTTTTGTTTTATTGCAAACAGAAGCCTTTGGGAAGTTTAAATGGTTTACAGGACAGGACATCACATCCTGTCCAGCTTGCTAAGCATTCTGCTTTCTGCTTATGAGCATCCTTGGCAGTTTGGTTCCAGACACACCATTTCCCTCTGCAGCAGAGTTTTCTGTGAGCACAGCTCTTTGCTGAGTGCTCGGATTTAGCTTCTAGGACTTAGTCCCTTGCTAGCTAAGAATGACTGCTTCCCCATCACTTTCAGAACTAAGTACAAAACTTAATCTTTTTTAGTTCAGTTGTGCTTAAATAAGTGTTTCTCATGTGCATAGAGCCATCCTACTGCAAATTCACACATGCCAATATAAACAAAAAAGTGTAAGATAGCAAACCTCACATGCGTTTAAAAGTTGTTCTGTGCAGCTTATAAAAGGAAGAAGAAAAAAATACTCTTTCTGTCATCACAGTATGTGAACTCTTGATATCCTTGATGTCAGTGGTCCTAGATTTTACCGTGGAAAGGAGATGTAAAGCTGGAGCTCAAGACAGCTGTTTAAAAACTATCAGCATGTAAATACAAAATGCATAGTCACTGCTGGGCTTATTAGTGGTGGTAATTTTTCCAGTGATGTGAGCAGTTATGAAAAAATATTTCTCCTCCATTAGAAATTGCTTGGTTGATTGCATAGTCATGAGAGCAGAGGCTATGTGTGATCTTAATGAGGGCACAATACAGAAATGAATGGAAACTAATTCTTCAAAGCAAGAATTTTCTGAGTTATAATGTATTTATAGATTCACTTGATTATTATTACTTGAACTGTTCACAGAATGTGGTTTCAGTAGTGACTAACATGTTTCAGCCATTTCCTGTGGGAATGAGATGCCAGGGATCTCTGATGGTCAAGGGCTGTGAAATCTTCCCCTTTCAGATCTCACTGTTGGTCTGGAGCAGTGTGGTGCATTGAACGTGATACCACCTGACAGGTCATCCCTGTTGTCTAATCACTCTTCTCTGGGCAATTTTGCTCTCTGAGTTTCCTTTGGTAGGAGGATGAACAGAAGCTAAAGATGAAACTTAGCATGTGCTTTCTCATATTTGCCTTTCCTTCCCTCTTTGCAGTGAGGGCACACTAGTGAAAGAGTATGTAAGAAAGTTGTCTGCCATATCAGTTCTGTTTATTGAGTGGTAAACTGATTGAAAGTAAATGTTCAAAAAAGATAATTTTAGGACTGTGAAGGCTTAAAATTTTATTACAAACCTTCCAGTATGTGATGTGAAGCAAACAGATTTTTGTCTTTGTTTTTTGCCTCCAAAACCCTACTCATCCATCCAATAAATAAATAAAAATTTCCATTCTTATTTAAAATCGCATATTGTGAGCTTAATATGTACTCACTTCTAAAAACTTAGGTTTTTTAATTGATTGGTGTTTTTGATGACTTGGAGTGGCATTTTTACAGAAATGCCTGGCAAGGTCTTCCCAGAATATGTTCATCACATCATGATTGCATTCAGTATTGTCTTCTATCTGGTTTAAGACTATTTGCATGAATCTGCCATAGTAGTATTGCAGTTCTACTGTGTTTTACATTATACTTGTTTGGCAGGGTCTCAAGTTTGCTTTTTGGATTGACTTTCTTTGCTTTTTGGTGTGTGCCTCTGAAACAATTTAGATGTTCACAAACATAATCTGTTTCCAGCTATTTTTGCATTGTTTCCAACAGGCTTTTAACTTTTCTTCTGATACTGTTCTCTACCTCTCTCTACATCTAGAGGTATTTTTTGTAATAATTTTATGCTTGTACTAAAATTGTAGTTATAGTCCAGGAGAAAGTTCAGAGATTTTGCTTTGGTTATTTTAGAAAACTATTAGCTCTCCATATTTTCTAGATACAATACAGCAATGGATTCAAACTGTCCTGCTTACTGATAACATTTACTGGGTGTTTGGGGATTAGCTCTGCAGCTTTTTTCAAGTCTACAAAGTATTTATTTCCTTGCCTTTGCTTATGATGCCAGAAAAAGGTAATACAAAGTGGTGATTTCTGATATTCAGCTGAATAATAAGTAGAGGCCAGCAGAGCCTGCTGAATAAAAAATATTAATAGCTCAGACATTGAGTAAGATTGAAGTGTTCAAGGTTGGATGGGGCTTTGAGCAACCTGAAAGGTGTCCCTGCCAGTGGCAGGGGTATTGAAACCACATGATCTTTAAGGTCCCTTCTGAGCCAAACCATTCTATGGTTCTATGAATTTAGAGGACTTCTCTGTTAGAGAACTGCTTCTCTCTGACATCCATCCTTGGCAAGATGATGGTCAAATTAATTGCTCAAATGTCTCATCTTTCAGTAGTATGAGTGTATTTAAGATCAAGATTGAAATCAGTTATTTATTAATTCTCTGCCAACCCTTAGTTACTGCTTATTTCCAACAACATGCCTATAGAAAAGTTAAGGTGTAAGTTTTGACATAAGAAACAGTTTGTTCTGACTTGTGTTATCTCCAGAATGATGATGATAACAATGAAGACCCAAGCACGTCTAGCTTAAGTAAAGGCCAGAAACCAGGCTAAGTCCCTAGGGAGTTTTCATGCTGGACCTAAAATACGAGTTTAACTATTGTCAAATGCTGCAGTGTGTACTGTACAGATAATACAGCAGTTATAGTAGGTTGTGTAAATAAGTTTTTCAGTGCTGTGCAGACTTCTACAGATAGAAAAGAAAGCTTTGCATCCTTCACAGAGCACTGTGCTGCCCCCACTGTGTAAGTCTTTTTGCTGTACGATCATATAGGTGTTTTGCACTGTAGGGATACTGTAAGGGCTGGCAGGAGGGTGGGGCACTTGCTAAGATGTTTTTAACTGAGCAGGTACAAGTATGCATCACATTCTAAAATTCTGAATTTGTTCTTCATTGTCTCATTCTTTCCTGCTACTGCTTGTGTTAGGGCTGCAAAAGCACTTGGTACTAAGTCACTGGTAGGCTGAAGGTGCTGAAAGAAAAAATGCACTGACAACAGAAGCAAGATCATGGCTGTTGTTTTGTTGGGTTTTGTTTGGGTTTAGGTATTTTTTAAAATGTCTGTGGGTTTGCACTCACTAGGAAAATCAGTATAATTCTTTTCCTGGTAGTGTTCCAGAATAACCGTGGAATCCCACAGGAACTCCTGTCCTGTGGCTGATTGCGTGGTCATTGTAACAACTGAAATGCTGCTGTTTTCTAAAATCTGAAGTACTAAAATGGCTTGCCTGGCTCCACCCAGTGGTCCCTCGATGTTTACAATGTTTAAGAGTGTGCAGATACATGTAAAGAGTGGAAGCAGGTGGCAAGACCCTGCCTTGTCTTTAGGGGTAGCAATCCCATTGAGATGAAGTGAGTCGAATTAAAATCGAGCTCCCTCTAACAGCTATAGAACAACTGATACTGCATCAATAGCTAATAAACATATTCCAATAAGAGATATCAGAACTGCACGTCTACACTGTGTCAGCTTTGTGCTAACGCTGCTGGGGGGTTTATCCTCTGGAGGGTGAGGAGCGGAGGGAAATTACGCATGTAGTTACACTTTTAGAATTACTGCGATCTGTCTTTCTTGTCACACTCCCGAGAGGCACAAAATGAGTTGTAAATGAGGTCGGGCTATTTATGCTTTATGTAAATTTCAGGAATTTAAGTAGTGAATCAAACTAGTGTGGTCCTTAATTTGAATATGTTTATCTCCTCGTTAAGAGAAGTTTAGATATGATTGTTAAGGAAGTGGAAAGTGTTTTCTTGTAGGATGTGTAGAAAACGTGTGAAAAGTCTGTAATTTAGTTGTAGGCAAACACTTTTTTTTAACAAATGAGAGTAAATCAAATACTTTAATGAAGCTGAAAAGTGTAACGACAACTTCTACAATATTCCAGGCTTTGTGACTGATAAAATCAGAATAAATTATGAGATTTCCTTGAAAACTGCCATGATCCAAGTTCCATCATACTTAAAAGGTGATAACTAACAAGTGAAAAGATGTCACGAGCTGTGGTAGGCAGAAGATAATATGCAGAGTGTAAAAGTCCATTTACT
Source organism: Pithys albifrons albifrons (assembly GCF_047495875.1). NCBI lineage: Eukaryota > Metazoa > Chordata > Aves > Passeriformes > Thamnophilidae > Pithys > Pithys albifrons. The sequence goes on from NC_092458.1 coordinate 93,623,697, forward strand.
AGGGATTTATTTTTTTACTTTTTCATAACAAATGAAGAAAGTTTTTTATTTGTGTGCTTTTACATATAAAATATGTATGTTTTCTGTAATAGCTATTATTGTTCCTTTTCTTTTTCCAGAGTCAAGATGAGAGATACGCTTTCATTGCTGAATGGTATGACCCCAATGCTTCGCTCCTTCGACGTTATGAACTTCTGTATTATCCAAAAGATGGATCAATTGAAATGGTAAGAATGAAAGAAAAAAAATCTTTTGTAACAGCTGATTAAATAGTTCACAAAATGCCAAGTCACTGCCTATTAATTTTCCAGGTAAGAAAATGTAGTTTCAAGCGTATCTTGGTTTGTTTCCAGACCTAAAGAAAAAGCAAAAATATGACTTCACAGAGGAGCATGTGGAATAGCTGTTACATTTGTGATTTTTTTTTTCTTTCTTAAAGCTTGCTGTGATATGGAGAGATTCATTTTCACAAATCTGTTTTCATTCAATCTCTGCTTGGGTTTTAGAATTGAAACTCAGCGACACCAACCTACTGTTTGAGAAGACTAAACTGAAGCTAGTTTCAAACAGGGAAATAAGCTTCATCTGTAATTCCAGAAGTCTGAAGAGTAAAATGTTAAAGAGTTGTATCAAAGTGGAGGAAATGGAAAATTGCTCTTAATTTGGCTTTAATGAAACGTAGGGTGTTTCAGGCAGTGAGATCTAAATTTTTCAGTAGTGCTTGCACAAATGTTTCTAACTTGTGATTCGTGCAACTAATCCTCATTTTTACTGATAACAGGTGAAAAACAAGCATTTTACATTAGCAGGCATGTATATAAAAATATAATATTTACTGTAAAGATAAACCTCATAAGCCAACCAGTGCTTTGTGCTTCCTTTTAGGAATGAACAAATGATTTGGACTAGTCTTTTCCAATTTCTAATGAAGACCTGAGAGTATAAGAATAGCCTAGATTTGGATATTTGCACTTAGTAATTTCATTATCAGATTTTAACTTTCCCGCTGTAAATATGAAATGGAGAAATAAGAAAGCTAGTGGAACTTGGCTAATCTTACCTAAACTACTGCTCACAGAAACCATGGTACCCACCTGTGTGTAGCAACAGCGCATTTTTCACTCTTTAAACAAATTCTATCTTAATGTTGTCCCTTTAAATTAGTTCTTTGTATGATGTCTTTATCTGCACAGTTGCTAAAATGTGAGGATTTTTGTTTTTTCTTTCCCAAAGACAGTTTAATCAGTCAGGAACTGTAATAATCTTCCTACACAACGATACGTAGGCTGACAAAATTGTTTTTCATTTCACCTACATGTCTCAAAACCAAGAGCTTTCAAGGTGTTCTTAAACTTCTTAATGCAATACCCATGGCTTGGTAGACTTCTGCCTTTTTCTTGTGTTCTCTTAGGGGAAAATAGTGCGGTATGTCACAGTCATAGACTGCCCATATGCAGGGCAGAAGTTAAAAAGGCAAAAATGCATGTGAACATCCTTAGAGACAGAATATCTCAAGATCCCTTCTGGGGGTGAGTTTCTGGACAGATGGTACCTTTAGGATTCTCTTCTGGATTTTTTTTTATTTATTTCTGCAGAATTTGGAGATTTTTTTTTCTTTGGTACTGCCTAATTCTTCTGAATCTTTTGGTATCTTCCTGAGGAGTTGACAACCTGCTCTTACCTCTAATGTGTCTCAGAAGAAGAGAAGTAGTAAATATGAGGCAGCTTTTCCCCACATGAGAAGGATGTTTCATTTCCTTTCACACGTCCCTGACTGCAGCTCTCCTTTATCACACACCTCAGGTGAGGGTGGAGCAGAGCTGTTGAAGGCTTTTCTTACCTGAAGTCCTGAGCTTACCTTTTCTTTCTGTCTTGTCTTGATTCCTCTAAAGAAATGTGACAGTGGAAATAATGAGAGAAGTTTTCAGCTTGCTTTGCAAATGAGAAGAAAACAGTACAAATTTTTGTCCAAGGACAGCAAGCAGCTTTTACAGTCAGACTGGATCTCTAGTCAGAGGTGCCCCATTCTCTGAGTTTCCATAGTTAGTAACTCTCATGGTGAATTCTTAAAACCTGAATAATGTTTCTTTCTATGAAAGACTTCATGAAAAGAGAGGAGGAATCTTTAAAAAGGACAGATTCTTAGCAAAGAACTGTTTTGTTTTGGGTAATTTACTTCTATAAGTATATGGGCAGGAGTGGAACAGTCCAAATAGTCTTTTATCTCTTCTGCTGTGGGTTGTCATTGGCTTTATAAAAAGGTCTTTTAAAGAGATCCAAAATTCTACTCTAAAGAATAATTCATTAAAACAGGTAGATCCTATCCTTTTCTCCCTTTTGAGAAGAGAGAGACAGCTCAGGATGCCTTTCTAGGAACCCTTAGTGAAATAACCAAGGAAATGTTTAGATTTTTAGTCAAGATATTGAAGAATTTGAATATGACCAAGACAGTTAATAGTGTTCTTGGCAAAGTCCAGGAGAAAACAAGTAGCTGAATTCAAGTGATTTTTTTTCTTTTTAAGCATGTTATCATTTCATGCTGTACTGTACTTGAATAGTGAACACTTATTAAGAGCATGTGTGAGGAGCTAAAGACATTTCAGTAGGGAAAGATTCTTCCTTATAATCGTCCCCTCAGCAGAAGTATCAAAATAATTTGTATTCTCTGACCTGCAAAGTTTTGGCTATTCTGCAAAATGCTTACGTATTTTCTAGCCTTCTAACAGAAGAGGACTGTATCCACATGTTTCAAAACATGGTGTGTAATTTTGCTCCTAAACTTCCCTCCCCGCCCCCAAATTTGTGGGAATATTATACCTTTTTCCAGTGCTGTTCTCGTTGATATATCATTGCAGTGGAGTACAGTAGATGGTAGTTTGAGACAGAAGGGGAAGTTTGGCCTGAGAAGGACAAAAGTCTTTCTTTTATAGGATTTCATTTCCCCAGGAAATTGCAGGCATCTGTAATATCTATGTGCAGTGAAGAAACAGTTCAGCAGGATGCCTTTTGTGCTTTGCCAGCCCACCCAGAAAACTGCACATTAACGTCTGGCTTCTTGCTTGGAACCATTGATGACACATAAAGCTGTATTGTCTTGACAGGCTTTTGAGCTTGCAGCTCTAGGCAGTGAGAACATCTCAGCCAAGTGTTGCAACCATCTATCCGTGCCTAATTCTGATTCCTATGCAGTCAAATAGAGCATAGTATCACTGGAACGATGCCCTGAAGAGGAGACCTGCCAGTGTGTATCTTGATCCTTGTCTGTGAAACAGCACAGATCTGCTGGGGGGAACTCTCAGGGTGACTGGGCAGAGGCATCCACGAGGCACCTGAACCTTTTATCACAGCTTGAATTAGAGCAAGCAAATTACTAAACAAAAAATTTAAAGATAGCAGTGAGTCTGAGACTATTTAAATGGAATACATTTGTAATTGTGGTTTTATCTTCTAAGCTTTCTTGGCATACCTGTAAGTTCAAAGGGTTAGGAATTAAATCATTTAAGTGATCGAATTCAGTCCCACAGTACTATGGAAATTTCTAAAGGTAAAAATTGAGTTTGCCCACAACTAAGTATCTTGCTGTGGTATATTTTAATATCTTTTCCCTGCAGTATGATGTGAAGAACCGCCGCACCTTTCTGAAGCGCACCCAGTATGAGAGTTTGCACCTTGAGGATTTGTATGTGGGCAGCAAAATTACTGTTTTTTCCCGTCATCTTTCCATAGTGGACTATGGGAATCCATATACATCTCGCAAGCTTGGCAGCCGCAAAGAGAGGTAAGAAGGGGGAATTTTGAAATCTTCCTTTGTGGTTGCGGTTTCAAAGTAGTTTGCTAGAAATGAGGTAGGTTTTCTGTACTTACAGTGGGGAGAAAATATAACTACAAATTTTCACGCAGTTTGAAGTGATCTGATATACTGATAGCTGGAGAGAAGCAAAGTGGTCCCTGCTTGTGGGCAAACCCATAACTCCCATAGTTACCTCAGTGTTACCTTCTCCATGGTGTCAACTGCTGAGTTCTCTTGGTCTCTTGGGAGAGAAGGGGACAAGGAGGAGAACAGTGGTCCTGTTCAGCTTTGTTACTCCCCCAGGACAGATAGCAGTAGGATTCTTGTGATTTGTGGATTCTCTTGGAGCAGAGTTAATGTGGTAACTGATGTGTTGCTGGGATTCAAAGGCCTGGACCATGTGAAGCTGCCACCTGTCTCTTGGGGATCTGTGTAGAAGCTTAGTACCTTACCAGTCTGATCTGTGTTAGCAGTTGTAAATGAGAACACTAGAGGCACAGTCACATTCTCTGTTGTTTTTCCCCACTACGGAGGATGGGCTTTTTCTGAGAATTTTTTTCGAATCTCTTAAACTGAGTGCATGAAGACAGAAATTTTAGAGTGAGAATGTCAATAAAACTAAAGGCTTCATTGTTAAAACTAAGTTTGTTTATAATGGATGTACATAAGACAGATCATATATTTTTGGTTTAAAGATTTGCTTTGGAAATGACTTTAAGAGCCGTTCAAAAGCCAAAAATATCAGGAGGGAGTTAATAAAATTACAATAAAATAGATTTACAAGAAATTTAAATCTAGGTTAATTACAGTGTAGGTAATCTCTGAATTTGCAAATGAATAAATTTTGATAATTTACCCCAGCATTTTTTTGTAAAGAACACAGAACATTTTCTTAGGTATGATATTCCAGTGAGGCCTATTCACCTACTGGCTTCCTCTCATTAACTGGGAACTCTTCTTGGAGAGTTGTACATAACCACACATGGAGGAAGAGTTGCAGATTTTAACACACATCTTAACGGCACAAGAATAGTGCTGTGAATATTCCTGCCATAATATCTTTGGAGAAAGAGTTGTGGTACTTTTTATCTGAGCTGAAGTTGGGCGTGGTGCAAGAGTAGCAAAGGAGGTGGAGGACACCAGGGGATGGATTCTGTACATGTGGCTACTTTTGTTGTACCTCAGTGGAGCCTTGGGTGGATTGTATCTTTATATCAGTGTGTATTTCCTGCTCTGCTTAAACTAACGTAAGCCGTGGTGCTGATGCAACGCTCATAGAGTTACACCAAGAAAAAGCAGCTTATGATAAAATGACATTTATTCTTGTAGGAGACAGTTGCTGACTGCAGGGCAACACTGTAGTTGTGTCAAATGAAGTGGTCTTGGGAGGGGGTGAATTTTTGTACTGCTCTACAAAAGGAAAAAAGAGCATTTATGATATGTCAGCTGTTTGGAAAACATTTCAGGAATGTCAGCTGAAAGATAACATAGATATGCAAGTGGTGTTACATATTCAGAATAGCCCAAAGGAACATAGTGAAAGGTGCCTTACAGGACAAGGGATCCTCAAAATCCAGTTTCTTCACAGAACCTTTCACTGAGCAAACAGGGTCATATTAAAAGAGTTTCCTTGGCAAAACAGTTACATATGAGTTATTTGTCTTTTTGGCCTGTTCCTAACAGGTTTGACAGTATTTGTTAATTAATAGATATAATAAGATTTCTGCAGTGCTTGATAATGCCTAAAATAATCTGTAGTTGCATTTCTATTAACAATTTTAAGGTTGTTGTGTGAGGCAGAATATTTCCTTGACTCATTCTTGTGGTTGTGCTGTACAGGATTTCAGCTGTTTAGTTCAACTTTGGAAATATATTCTTTGTTCACTGAATATGTGTGCAGATAGGCTCAGCAGAGGCCTTTGAAGGAGACTGAGAAATGTATATGAAAAGAAATCTGAATGTTTTGAATTAGGGACCTTTTGTCAGTGAAACAAATGACTGTGGCCCTAGGTACATGAGGTACAAAACAGGTGTGTAGAAAAAGGCTTGATTTGCACAGGGCCTTTCTAGAATTAGGCAAGAATTGCTAAGATGGTTCTATGAAGTTTCAGCTTCTGTACCTCCTTTTCTTCCCAGTGTGTCATAAGGAAACAGTCACAAATGGTGACTAAAATGGTTATGTGAGCATGTGCTTACTTACATTGTGCCCCATAAGGAATCACTAGCATGGGACAGGGATTTCTGTTTCTGTAACCTTTCGCTTATGATCCTGTGTCGTTGTAACCAGAGGTAAACATTTGTCTGACTAGTGTGTCCTGTCTAAGTAGTCTATACTTAGAGTCAGTATCACTGCTTTGAAAATGGTGTTAGTAACTCTGTGTCTCAAGCAGAAATACTTGTTTTCTGTTTTGATTGGGATGTGTTATTCTTAGGCTTCTAGTCATTGACATAATCAGTGTTTCTTCCCCTGCAAGACATAAGCTACTGTACATGCAGCAGTCCTATTATTAGAAATAAGTAGATCTCAAAAGCATAGTCACGGCGTGCTCTGTGCATTGTTCCTTTGATCAGTTCTCATCTTGTGTTGTTTCAGTACTCATTGAAGTACTGTTGGACAGTACCTCTGAAAATGTAAGCAAATTAGCTTAATCTTCATTCTTTCTCCTTTGTTCCTAGACATAAAACTGGTTCAAAATCTACTTTGCAGACTGCATCCTGTCAAACCACAAGAAACATATTCCTAATTAAAACTAAAAATAGGGCACATGACTGAAAATCCAATCTCAGAAACAGTCTTCAGCAATCTGAGCTGTACTGTTTGTATCCTGCATACCTCTGAGAAGCTCGTGCTGAAATGTTAAAGTTTATATATCGCTGTTAAAGACAAATGTTATAAGAGTTGCTCACTGCAGTTTATGTTAATGTCTTCTAGGTAAATTGCTTTATAATGCAGTGATTCTTTACTTATTTGTTGGAATTACAGTATTACTAGAAAGCTTGAAAGTAGAAAAGTAAGGGACAATTTATTTCTAGCATTAGCAGTCTGTTTCAAATAGCCTGTGTAATAACACAGATTCAAAAAAGCGTTCCTCAAGGAAATGCAAATGCCACTAGAGATCTTATTCCAGTGGTTAGATCCTTGTTGTTCATGGGAAATGACAGCGTTGCACACCTCCTATGGCAGGATGGAGGTCGTGCATTGTGTGACTGAGTGGGTACGTGCCATCGGTCAGGCAGGCAGCTGCTGCCCCTCATGGGCCTCCATCACATGGCACACCCTGTCATGTGATAAGTACTATCACAAAATGAGGTGGAGCTGTGAAATCCCTGGGGAAGAGCGGGGCAGGCTGTGGGGTGCATGGAGTGTGCTGTGTTGAATGTTGGTCAGAGGTCAGACTTTTCTGATTTAAAGATAGGGCTAAACCAACTTTGGTTTGCACTACAGTGGGCTGAGGCATAGTCTTGGTTGACTTCTTTCATGCAGCTTCAGGCCACACCCTTAGTCAATCTGTCTTTTTGTGTCATACTTCCCAAAGGAATCTGGGCCTAAGGTGGTCGGTGTATATGAACTTCATGATGCCTGTTTGTTTCTGAGCTCTGAAGGCCATCTGTGTCTCTCCTTTAGTTTTAGGTGAAATGTCCCATACATTCCAATCTTCTTCATTGTATTTCCTGGTCCTAGCACTTCCCTTGGTTTGCATTTGCTGTGAAATAGTCTGTCTCTTGCCAAAGCATCTGTCAGTCTGGGGTCACTTAAGGTTCAGAGTAAAGGTAGTGGAGGTTCATCCATCTCCTGTAACCTGAGCAGAGGATGTTATCCATGCTATGCTGGTATATAAAATAGGAAATTTGCAATTATTTATCTTTCATTTAGGTAACTACTGCAATAAAAAAATCTGTCATGCATGCCCTTCTTTATTAGAAACAGTGTAAAGGATGGAAAATGTCTTTAGGATTGTCAGAGACATGGAGTTTCTGAGATACAGGGTTGACTAAATCTGTTGGTTTGTAAGCTGAGCACATTTGAAGCTGACTCACCACAGGATGAATGCAAATAGAAAATGCAATTTTACAGGCCTACTTTTTGTGCTTGTTATTTTTGATTAATAATACGTTTAGTGCTGATGGTGTACTTGGTGCTATGCAAAGTGCACTAATAAAACAGTCCTGGCCTTGGGGATGTACAGTTTAAGAAGATAATTACCCAGAAGACAAGATGTACTTGGAAACAGAGATGTGGGGGAGAGCGTAGAGATTTTTGGATTGATGTCCCTTAGAATGTAGCTGTCAGTCAGTATAAGAGATGTAATACCTCCTCTGCCATCCCTTTATTGTGTCTATTAACAGTGTCAGCTATTTGGCTTGCACATTGTACGCCATAGAGTTTTTGTACTGTATGAAGCACAATAGGATCTTCTCACTGAGGACTACAAATGTTTTAAAAATAATAATAAGTCATTTAACTTTGAGTTTTATGGAAGAGGCACATGTTTAATATTTTTAAACAGGGAATTTTAACAATCTCAGTTTTATATATATGATGATTAATGTTAGGAAAAAAGGGAACTGAGCAGGGAGAGATTAACAAGAGTCAGATGTGTTCTAACCCAGAGCTGTGAGAGAGGAGTGGTAGAGACATCCACTAGCTGAGGAAGAAGTGGTCAAATTAGTTGCTCTGACAGGGGAAGAAGTCAGTAAATATTGACTGCTGGTGGAACACTGTGAGCTGACTTGGGTTAGAAAGCCAAGGAAATTATAATGTGCAAAGCTCATTCTTATCAGAATAATGTGTTGCACAGGCACTCAAGCACAGCATGGAACTTGATGAGACACTGCAACTGAGATATGTAACTGTGACAGAATTTCTTTCTTTGATGTGATGGGTTTTTCCCTGAATATAAACCCAACATGCACACCAAATGTTCTAAGGAAAGTAGTGTTGGCTATATCTCTCTACTTTTACTTTTTTCCCCCCAGAACATTGGCTTTGATTAAACCTGATGGAATACGCAAGATTGGAGAATTAATTGATATCATTACTAATTCAGGATTGACAATAACTAAGGCCAAAATGATGCTGCTTTCAAGGTAAGGAATTTTTCAAGTTAGTTCTATGGTGTCTAAATATTTTTGCAGTTAAGAACGTTCTCTAAAGCTGTTCTGTGTTGTTCCACACATAAGATTCATTCCAGTGAGTAATAGAGGTAAGACTCATCAGTTTCATAATCCTGTAGGTTTCTGAAAGTGTGTAGAGATTTAAGCTAAATATCAAAAAGGGCTTTGCAAATGAGTATGGGTGTTGAAGTATCTCATGTCTCTGTATAAATCCAAGGTGGCTATCACAGCTTTAGCGATTCATCAGTGTTTACTACTGACATATCTGTATGTCCTCGCCTCGTGGCTTCCTCATACAGGCTGTGTTGCAGATTATAACAGTGTTGTCTTCAAAGTATTTTGTTTATCTGCCCTCAGTAAATCTGTTGTGTTAATTTGTGCTCTCATATTCATGCTTTTTGATGACTGGAAGTCCCAGGGAAAGCAAGTGATCTTCTGATGTTGTTGCAGAGTTGGATAGATTTTATTCATGTGTCTTCCTAATCCCCAAGCCTTCGCTGTTCTCTGTATCAAGCCACAAGATTTAAAAGGAGGTATGCTGCAGAGGAAAGAGAACACAATCGTTTTACCTTAGAAGACTTTTCCAAAATTGCTGCACTATTTCTCCATTACTGCTTTGCTAAAGCTGTCTTCATATACAGTGTGTTTTTGGGGAAAAAAAAAAAGCTCTGTTTTACATAATTCCATGTTCATATGTTCTTGTGGTTTATATGTGAGATCAGGAACAATTTTCCTTTACCTCAGGACCTTTCTGGCTCTCTGAAATATTAATAAGACAACTATATGACTTCCTCCTTGTCTCTGCATTCACCTGCTGCAACGTTTGATGATACTAATCCCAGATCCTCCATCAAACAATTCTAATTCACAAGTTCAATCAGGTTTCTAATGCTGATTTACAATTCACAATGTCTTTCAAACCAGCTTTTTTGGTGGTCTTCTGCTGCAGCTGAAATACTTTATCCTGATGTGTTGTTTTGTGTGGTGCTTTATTTCAGTGTCTGTCTGAGAAGATGAAGTGTTGAGCCAAGTCACATGCTTTCATGTTGACTCACTCAAGGGAAGAAACTGAGATTTGAACTTTTATTGCCTATTGATATGTAAAAGTTTCTGGCTGTATAATTGCAAATAATTATTAATAAGCACAAGCTTGTGCTGTGATACTGACTGTACTTAAATAGTGCCTTGAGTATTTTGTGGTTTCTCTGCATACTCGTGGGACTGTGCCATTTTAAGATGATAGAACCATGGCTTTGCCAAAGTCTTCTACCCTTACATTTCTGCAGGCATACTTGTTCAAATCAGCATTATCATCTACTGCTTTCTTTAAAGGCATTATTAACAACATTTGTCTGTCAGTCACTGTTAATTGGATTCATGCCTTCTGTAAAAGTTGTAGCCAAGATATGAAAGTGTGGGCAGGCACTTGCTTTTCCAGTCTCTTCATTTAATCATATGTCAGTTCAATCTGTTATGCCCATGTGAACACTGTTTTCCGTTCTTTAAAAACATAGAATTAATAATGAAATTGAAAAGGAACTAAGTTACACGGCACAACTGCACTTTTATGTTTATTTCAATTGGATTTCTTCACTGAGTGGTAGAGCTCACTTTGCTTCAGAAATGTATCCCTCAAATACTTCTTTGCATTCAGAAATGATAATACTTAATTCTGTTTGCATACCTTTTTCATATTTGCTTTCAAAAATGATTTAATGAATTAATTTCAGAAGAGGATTTTTTGGTCAAATAATGAATTGTAGGCAAAACTTTTGCAGAGTGTAGGTAAGAAGCTTGTGATTGCAAGGGTTGCTGTGTCTAGCATAATTTTTTGCATCACGTTTCTGCCTTGGGAAATGGAAGGAAAGCTATATGGTTAATGAAAATCCTTTGAATGGCTCATACTTACACTGAACTGAAAGCAACAACCCAGGAGTTAATCATGTCATTTTGATAAAAAAGCTGGAGAAAGATATGCTTGTTCAAACTGATAAATGTTAAAAAACTGAAATTCTTCTTATGTTCTTCTTGATGTTATTTCTTTCCTCTGGCAATATTTGGTGTAAGTCTGAACTGTAAATGTGAGAGAGACATCAAAAGTTCAATTTCAGATGACAGAACCATGCCTTTGTTGATATTTGGAATCTGTTATTGAAAAATATACAAGCAATTTCTTTCAGTAAAGAGAGCTGCTCAAAGTGAGCAAAATCATGAAGACTTTTTCTGCAGGTAAAACCAATTTTACAGTTTGGAATCTTTTAGTCACCCTACAGCACTGCTATGATTATGATCTTTGCACTCAGAGTAGAGGCCAGCAATATTATATTGCTTGCTTTCACCTGTCAGTCCTCCTGAAGAGCTTGTCCTTCACAAATTCCAGCTTCAGAAACTGGTATACACCAGCATTTGGAGCAAGGCATGACTGAACCTGTATTCCGAACTGGAATTTTGAAGCTGCAAAGTAGCAGGTTTAAGTTGGATTTAGATGGATTTTTCTAGCTGTTGCCATGCAGCAAAAGCAGTTCAGTAAGCAAGAGTTAAACATGAGAAGCAGCTGGAGAAGAAGACAGGGAAGAGAGTAGGTTGGCTGGTTGCAGGGGGTGGTGGGGGGAAAAGCCACGAAACAGAATGCCCATCAGAGGATGGATGGTGGCATGCACTGTGGAGGGACCCAAAACGTGTGTAGTTGGGTAGCTGAGCCCAGTGCTGCTCACAGCATGGCTGTGGCAATACAGAGCTTGGAAAGGGCCATCACCCTGTCTGAAAATGGTCTTGTTTTTCCTCCCAGTGTGAGTAAAGGCAAAGTAACAGCTGTGGTAAAGTCATACTGTGTGTGTCTGGTAGCCTTTATTTGCCTGGCAACGTCAAGAGACCCCTCATTGCAGAAACCTCATTGCTTTGAAAGAAAGCAGTGTGTAGTCACTGCTGTGTTCCCTGAGGGGATGTGCAGGACCAAATCAAGTTTTTAAGTGTGAAAGTGTGTGAGAAATCAATTCTTAATATGGAAGACATTGAGCTGCCTTATAGGACTTGTAAGATTTGAGGATACTGAATAGAAACCAGGTTATGCAATGTTTTGTTGTGCACCAGTGTAATCAAACACTAGCCTTGATGAGGAAGTGTTCCAGTGAAGCAGATAAATTGCTTATTTATGCCTTAAAATCAAACTTCATTAATCAATATCCCTAAAGACGAAAACAACAGTAAATGGCTTGGCAAGAAGGTCACTTGCTGCATTTGTTTCTCAACCTGAGAATGTGGAGACCATCAGTGAGCTGAAATGGGCTTCCCAAAGCAGGAGCATAAGGAGTTACCAGCTATACCTGTAGTCACACAAAATATGACAGAAAATCAGATGTAGTTTCTGTTACTGGGCATGAACACCCAACAAGTTGCTCAGATTAGGAAGACATATGACTAATAGTTTGTGGTTTTCAGGTGGTGTTTTTTATATCTATCTATCTATCTATCTATCTATCTATCTATCTATCTATCTAATCTATCTATGCATATGTATATATATATATATATATATGTCTTTTTACTTTTCCAGAAAAGAAGCAGCTGATTTCTACGTAGACCATCGAGCAAAACCTTTTTATCAGTAGGTATATCGATTTCAGCTTGGCATGTGTTAAGCTTATTTATTAAAACCACAGGATTCATTTACCGTATTTGGTACCTCAGGACCATGGGAAAATCAGAGCTTGTCTTAGCTGAGTGGAGCCCTTTGCAAAGTATGCACCCTTTTCATCTTCCTTCAGGGACAGATCCTTATTTCAGCTCTTCAGGGTTTTAGCTCACACTCTTTACAGCCTGATGATATCAGGGGAATGTCTTTTGTCTCTCAGAAGTGAAAATGCTCCTAGCAAGGTGAAACTTCAAAGCCAAGGGAAGGAACATCTTCAGGATCAGGATGGAGCTTGCAGATAGTGAGAATTAGGGGGAACACTTAGCTATAAGAACCTATTTAGTAGCAAGTACCCCAAATCATGGACTGAAAGTTCCAATTGTACTGCTAGCCTTGGACAAAATACTTCCATGATGCTAGCCTGCTCCACCTAATGTGAAAAATCTTAATCTTTTCATAAGTGACCAGACTGACGCTTATTACCCAGGAATTGTGTCAGTTCTGCTCCCCCTGAAAGTGCCAGCTTTCCTTTCTTTCCCTCCTCTGGATTTGGCAGGCTACCTCTTTTAGGAAGAGGGTGCCTTGTGTTTTTCAACCATGTTGATGCCTGAGTTTGCACTGACTTGGTCAAAAAACCTGGATTCAGCCATGAAAGGCTTAAGAATTTAGCATCACCAGCAGCTTTCCTGCAACAGCAGCTGATTCACTGTAGGTCCAAACTCAAGCCCTTCACAGAGACATGGCTCCAGGCTATGTTTGATCATGTTGGAGGTTAGAGGACAGATGATTTAGAATTGCCTTTTCTTTGCTGAGTATACCTACTTGAATATGTTGATAAATAAGCAAGAATTTTGCCTGCAGTGTTATTTCACAGATGTCTATCTAAACTAATGGTAATTGTCTGAGGAGCTGTAGCCTTTGTCCACTGTGATGTGCCTGTCTCCCAGTCTTGTTGGCTACTTCTTCTGTACAGGATTTTTCTATAAATTAAAAATAAATTGTTCTAAAGCATTACAAATCAAATAGAAACAAAGATATTCAAGGCAGTGAATTGTGAAATCCACAGCTTACTTATATTTAATGTTGTTTTACTTGTCTTTAAATTCAGATTTAGTTTGCAAGTTCACTAATCAATGTAAGTCTAATGAATAGTAGAGAAAAATAACAATTCTACTTGTTTGGAAAATGATAGTTTTCATATTAGAGAATTAGTCTTCACAGTAAGCAGAAATTGTAGAAATTTTTGTAGAAATTGCTTTTTTCTTGGGCGTATGTATGTGTAAGCTATTTAACTATATACTAGACAAGCAGTCTCTGACCAACAGCTGGCAGCCGTGTAGTTTCTCTGTGTAACTTTTCATAGTTTTAATATTGTTCCTTTAGCAAAGTACTAGTAAGATTTCTCTTTTTGCCCCATGATCATGGCATAAATGATCATTAGGCAGAAAGTGGTTGGAGAAGCATACACAATTATAATTGTGTAAAGCTTTTTCCTTTTTTTCACAAAGTAGTGCAAAAAGCATCAAATCAATATTCTCCTTTCTTGGTTCTGTCTAGACTACACAGTGAAAAGCCAGGCCTCTTGGGATGCATGTCTTGTAAAGACATCGAAAATTATAGTTGTGGTGTTTTGTTTAGTTTTTAAATAGAAAGTTTAAGTCACATTTTTGGGTGGTTGTTTTCTATGTGAGTGAGGAGCTCAGGACAGGTGGCAGGCTGCTCCTGACAATCTCTTCTTGATTTCATCCCATTAAAATCAGTTGACTTCTGCTTATTGGGATGTAATAACTCACTTTGTGATTAAGTCCTCTCTCCCATGCAAACTTCTTTGCAAGTCTTTCCCTTTTGTTCCACTTTGGACTTTGGTGGGCAAAATCCATGGGATAGATCCACAGGGCAGTGGAGAAATCCATCCTGAAAGCAGTGCTGAAGTTCTGTCAGTGAGGTACACACACAGGTCATGTGTGCGAGTCTTTCCTGCTGTGCAGAGGAGACATGCTTAACAATCATTCCTGTCAGACAAGTGGTTAGCAGGGGCTCTCTTTCACTGTTGCCAGGACACCATTACCAATCCTTTACAAATTCTTTTGAAATCTAACATACTACAAAGTAGCTTGAGTGAGTTTGTGTTATGTAGTTCTTTTTCTACAACCATAATAAGGGAAGGTCTGCAAGTGACCTAGTCTAACCTCCTCCTCAAAGCAGAGTCAACTTCAAAGTTAGATCAGGTTGCTCAAGGTCATGCCAAGTTGAGTTCCAAGCATCTCCACTGGATCATGGTTTTGTTGGTTTTAATTTGTAGCATGGATCACCACGTGCTGTTTCCATTTTGCAGAGAGCTGCTCCAGTATATAACGAGTGGTCCCGTTCTCGCTATGGAGATCTTAGGAGATGATGCAGTTAGTAAATGGCAAGCAATAGTGGGGCCAACAAACCCTTCAGCGGCTGAGGCTGATACACTGGACAGCATCAGAGACAACTTTGGACATGGTGGCCTAGGAAATGCAGCTCATGGCCCAGATTCAGTTGCTTCAGCTGCTAAAGTAAGTTTTTTACTTTCTCGACTGAGGTTTATTTTATCTTTCAACAACTGGGTCAGGAATTTCATTTTTTTCCACACAAGTTCAGAACTAGTTTACATATTCTTCATGGATCCTTTTTAGCATGGAAAAATAAACTGACTGAAAAGAGAAATCTTGTTTATCTCTGTCACAAAGGGAATCTTGGACACTTTGATCAGGAGACCATGTCTGGTCATTGTTAATGTCTTCTGTACATCACAAACAATGAGTTAATTGCATAGTCTGCGTAATCTACCTATAGCCTACCAACGCTGGTCATAAAAAGGAAGGAATTAAACAATTAAATCCTTTTGTGTCCTCCTATGTTTTGCTTATCTATTCTCCTCCACAGTCCTCACTAGTCCTCTGTGTGCAGCCTACTTTGCTGTTACTGTTCAGAATGAAAAAATATGAAACAGACCACTTTGTAGTGCTTTGTGCTTTGAGAGGTAATGTACTGAACATGACTTTGAGGAGTTTTGTTCTGTTTTGCTTTGTTTGAAATCTGTCTTTCCTTAGTGATTAGAAAAATCCCTGGGACTGGGTGATAGGTATTGCCAGCAGTTCTGTAGAATTAGAGGGACTATTTGTGTGTGTTGTTGTGGGGTAGATATGCTGATAAATGGTGGCAAGAGTAAAGGTTATCTCATGGTTGGTTGGTTGGTATATCTTAGCTGTAGACCAGTGGGGAAAATATACCAGTTGTTGCTTCCTTCATCCTAGTCTTTCTTCTTTTTAACTTGGAACAGCTGCAGTAGCAGCTGGAGAGAGACCTGCCTCAGAATACCTAATAAACTGCCAAGTACCGTATAGTCAAAAATGTAGACAGAGATCATATCCTGGTGGTAAGGGCAGGGTTGGTCAGCCTCTTCCTCTGGTTGGCATTTGGCTGTGTGGTGGAGCAGGCTGACTGCAAAGCATGGGTGGTTTTCTGCTGGTCAAGCACTCATCTTGCTGATCTGCACATGCCTAAGCTGCTGGATCCTTTTCCATTGCCTCTGGTTTTGGCAAGAAATCATGAGCTAGATCTGAAGTACTTTCTTTGCCGGCAGACTTGATGAAGATGTTACAGAGTCAGAAAAAGTTTGGATAAAATTGATCTTTTCTGATGAAGGAAAATTATAGTCAGAAATGTCTTTGAAGTTCTGGTTTAATAGTTGATGTGTTTAAATATAAGGGTGATAGTTTCTCTTTGGTCCCTGTGCCACCTTCTGAACCAAGAGTGTAGGAAAGAGTAGCTGTTAACACAAAATCTTGATTAGAAGCAAAAGTATGTGCTTTGGTTTACGTTTGTTGTTCTTTTTGCATTTCATTATTTTTGAAAGGCCCTGTTCATTTGCAGCATTTTGATGACAGTGGGTTTTGCTGAACGTCTGTAGGTGTGTGCATCTTTGTTGTGTTACTGATACCAATCCTCAATAAATCAACCAAAATTGTGAATTTAATGCCCCATGCCTATTTTAATTTAGTAGGCACAGCATTGTATGGTTGTATAGCAGTTGCTATGGAAGCTAGTTGGCTGTGCCTTGCAGAAGCTTTGCTGAAAAGAAAGAAATAAAAGATAAAGGGACCTAAATGAACTCTTCTGACAGAAAACTGAAGTCTCAACCACATGTAATGAACACATTGTAAGTGGAACAGTTAGAGTGGAAGGCTGCATTGTTCTTTTGGGGGAGAAGTAACAAAAAAAAGTAAGTCTCTGATATACTCTAAGCTACTGTCTCTCTGCAGGCCAAATTTTGTAATTTCCTTAGATCAGGAATAAAGGGAAAGGAAAAGAATTTTTTTTTTTAAGGCTCTACATGATTATAACTTGGCATTCCATTATGCCAGTCCTTCAACGTTATTGAGCTAATTTCCTATTATGAATTTTAATGTATAAAACTAAGTGTTAAGTATTATACATATTTTGCTGCCTTTACCTGGTTGCTACTTTTAGAGTAAACAGAAGTTAACAGAGTGGGACACGGTCTTTGAGGCATGCAGCATCTTATCAGTAGAAGAATGTAGGAAATGGACCCTTTTGTCTCAGATATGCCCACTTAAAATGTGGATTATTTGCTAGCAGGAAAACAAAAGCCATTTATCTTTCTATGGAAAGATCCATTAGTTTAAATTGTATAATTGTTTGAGTAAGGATTACAGAAATTGTTGAAGTGGCGTGCGTTAAAGACTGGGAGATATGTAAGTCTGTTTTATTTGAGTTGAACTAGTAAATTAAATGAGACTATTCCATGAAATGGCCTTTGCCACTGCTACTGTTATATAGGAAAAAGATAGATTTGGTAGTAGTATTTCCTGCGTGTATTTTTCCCCTTAAATGCAAATTTTTCAATTCTCTTCCTGAATTTGACCAATAGGTCTGAAATGGAATCTGTGTTTTACACATTTGTTAATGTGCAGATTGTGTAACATGACTCAATTATTTGAGAAAAATGTGAAGCTGGCAGTGAACAGTGCAAAAATATCACAGAGGAAAGAAACCTGGCCATCAAGCTCACCCCAGTATGGATTAAGGCCCAAGCTATATGGTAACTGAATAGTGATGATGAGAAGAAAGAAAGTGGTCAGAGGCAAAAAGGTTTTTTTGACTTATTCCAGAAATCAAAGCAATTGAGTTCATCAGCTTCAATTCAGTAAGGTTAAAAAAAAGTGATAAGGTCAATAAGGAATGAGGAATGAGTCAGCAATTGTAGACAAAGTTTAGTTGTTTAAGAGGAAAGGGAAAAATGTAAAGAAACAGAAAGGAGGTCAGATTTTTATATGGAAACAAAACATACTTAGAAATGGATAGTAGTTTTATTTTTGCTTATATAGTGGAAAAGATGATTTGAAAAAAAAGGGAAGACAAAATACGTGTATATGGGAGTGTATTTGAAAAGATAGTGAGGAAAGAGAGAATTTGGCAAACAGGGAACACCTGTGATTGTGGCAGCAGCATTTTGAATGCTCTGAGGGTAAACAGATTGCATTGCAGAAGTGCAAAGGAAGACATAGCAAAAAATATTCCAGTCATGTTTTTATGATTGTGGCAGTGGTGCCAAAGAGGAAAAGGTGCATTTGAGATATTATAGGGAAGAAGTATTTGTAGCAAAAAAAATCAATACTTAAGGTTTATCTTCTGTGATTATGGATACTTCACGTATTGTTTCTTGTGACAAAAGCTTGTGTGCAGCTAGATCAATATAAAATGTTTTCAATTACAATTGTTTTCAGGAGCTGGAGTTGTTCTTTCCCTCCAGTGGAGGTCGTGGACCAGCCAGCAGTGCTACATTCACAAACTGTACTTGTTGCATTATTAAGCCTCATGCTGTTAATGAAGGTAAGCAATGCAGATAGCAGAGGTGAAAGCTGTGTGTGCTTCATTGTACCCTTGGTCATTCCTGTGCCTGTTTTTTGGGAGTATGAGACTGCAAGAGCAGGTAGTGTATTGGCACAGTACATGCAAACTAGTGCAGATACATTGTCCTTCATACACATTTAGTGTTTCTGCAGTTTGGTTCCATGAAGAGTGAGTGGGTCATGTCCTTTCCATGGGAATACTTGTTAGTTTCAGAATAAGAAGAGAGAGGTGAAAAAATTAAGGATAAAAAGATACATGAGATTTGATGAATCTTATCATGACAACTTTACCTTGTCCTTGCTCCTGTCTGCCCACCACAGTCACCTGCAGGAGGTTAACATCCTGACAACAGGGTGAAAACAGGACCCCTGGCCATATTGCAGGGCCTTCTGCTCATGCAGTAACACATTAGATTAAAACTACTCACAAAGGGAGGTTTGTGCTGCCGTGAATCTTGTTCTGCTGAATTCAGTGAGGATGGAAAGTAGAAAAGGCTTGTTAATGAAAGCAAGCGAAAGACCTAAAGCATTTGGTGAACTCTATGATGCTTTCTATGCTGGAGAATTCACTGTGAATTTGCCATATGAGTATTGGAAAAGTTTAATGCTCTGCAGTTACCATGCAAAAATAATCTAACTTGTGTGTCCTGTCCTTAGATACAGGAGCATGTGTAGGAGCAGTGAGTGCAGTAGAATATTTTGGCTCTGGCACTAAAACAGTATTTTTGAATGCAGAATAAATATTGCCATGTGAGAGCATTGAGTTTTTCTTAGTAAGATGCAGAGCACACTGCAGCATTTTAATCACTTCTCTTTGGATAGCTGAAATGGAAACAGGAGAAGTGGCTGAAGCAGTTTCCAGGCCTTTCACACCTCATGTGGGTTTCTGGAGAGCTTGCTGAAAAAAAAAGAAAAGGCTTTCACAAGAAAGAGTCTCGCAGTCCCTACTGATAATATTTCTGTTATCTCTTCCAGGCCTTGCATGGTATCTGCTACTGATAAGTCTGCCATGCAGCAAAGGCAGAGTGATGTTCTTTTTACAGAAACATGGCAGCAGCTGGGACTATGATTTTACCTAGCTACATGTTTGCAGAGGACAAATTTGTCAGTGGCAGGATTGTTAGGATCCTTCATTTGAGGGTAAAAATAGCAAAGTAGATAGCTTGGACTGTATTTTTCTATACTTAATGTGTAATTTCTATTACTTACAGAGGCTCAGACTCTATCTTAGCAACCTCAGGTTGTCCTTCCTAATTTTAATCTTCTTCATTTCTGTAGATTTCATAGTGCCCGATCTATTACTTTCTTTCCTTTTTCTTGAACTTCACTGAATTTTTCTGAGTCACCAAAAGACAATTTCTGACCCTGTTTGCACTCCCCTCTGGGAGTGTGAGTGTCTGTAGGAGGTGGGCGTGATGAAAGAAAAGAAGAGGTATGGGTACAGATAAACAAAAAACGTATGTGCACACCCCGCTTTTCAGTATGAGCTCTAGAAAGACTGGCCTAAGGTTGAGTTTAATACCCACCATGTACTCCATTTTCTCAAACCACAGAGGGCTGGAAAGGCAAATGACTGCTGCCAAACAGCAATTAAAATCTGAAGAACAGAGTGTACCTTGTGTGAGCATTCTCCTCCATGCAGCTTTGATTACTGCATTGAAGGGAATGAATAAATCAAAACTGAATTTTCTAAGTCAGCAAAGTGTTTTATCAATTTGTTGTGGTTTAAACCCAGCTGTCAACTAAGCCCCGCACAGCCACTGGCTCACTTCCCCCCTGTGGGACTGGGGAGAGGATCAGAAGAGAAAAGTGAGAAAACCCGTGGGTTGAGATAAAGACAGTTTAATAAGTAAAGCAAAAGCTGCTCACACAAACAAAGCAAAACAAAGAATTAATTCACCACTTCCCATGGACAGGTGTTCAGTCAACCGAGGAGAGCCAAAATCCATCACATGTAACTGTGACTTCGGAAGACAAATGCCATTACTCTGAATGTTTCCCACTCCTTCTTCTTTCCCCGGGTTTTATTGCTGAGCATGACATCACATGGTCTGGAATATCCCCGTGGTCAGCCAACCCAGCCCACTCACTGGTGGGGTGGTGTGAGAGACAGAAAAGGCCTCCATTCTGTGTCAGAGCTGCTCAGCAATAATGTAGACATCCCTGAATTATCAACACTCTTCAGCACAAATCCAAAACACAGCTCTATACCAACTACTGTGAACAAAATTGGCTCTACCCCACCCAAATGCAGTACATTCTCCACCACTTGTTCCATACCATTTCCCCCATGCTCAGATCCCACACTGTCCAATACATCCTCATTAATTATGTCCCCATTCCCATCCTTTGTTACAATATGCAAATATGACTCCCTTAGTCTGTGGACCACCCTTTGTGAAATGTCTGAAAAAGGTCCACAAATGTCCAGCAAAGATACACTGAGTTCATTTAGCCCATGACTTTGGGCTCCATCTGTTATGGTGGTCACTCAGGACAGGAGAGATGGTGTTTGTGTAGCATTAATGGGCACCAAATCCTGCTCAGGTCATGTCATTGCAGCACTTTCACCGCTGCATGTAAGACTTGTTCTTTGCGGGTTCAGGTGGTTCCTGATATAGTAATTCCTATAACATGCAACTCAAATCACAGCTTACAGCAATTTAAAGGTTTATCGATTACAATCTCCACCTCTGTTCCCTTTGAATCAGACTATAGGGTGTAACATTACAATTAGCTCCTCCCCTTAACCCTGCTCAGGCTCGGACTTATCCTCAGCTGCAATTGCTTTGAGGTGCACCTGTTCCAGTGTAGCCTTATCCATGAGCCATGTTTTCAGAGAGGTACCTGCTCCAGCGTGGCCTTATGCACAGCCACAGTCCCTTCAGAACTAAACCTGCTCTGACATGGCCTTACCCATGGCTGCAGTCCTTCCGGGGGTGTACCTGCTCTGTCTTGGGCTTATCCATGGCCACATGCTTTGAGGGGCTCCAGGATGACCTCATGCAGAACCACTCATGCTTCAACGTGTACCTTCTCCAGCACAGACAGAACCATGGCTGTAGACACGTGTAGATGTACCTACTCTGGCCTGGGCTTGTCCATGACCACAGATGTTTTGAGGTGTCCTGCTCCCATGTGGGCTCATCTGCAGGTCCCTTTGACTCGCCTTCACACTGGAGTCCCAGCCTGTCCAGCATATCAGCTCAGAAGCAGCAGCAATGCCCTGGCCACCTGCCAGTCCAGGTGCATCACCAGTGCCGTTGTCCCAATGCTCCCAGGACCAGCAGTCATGTAATTGGCAGCACAGAACTACAGCAAGGAGTGAAAGTAAAAAGGCACCACTAATGAGCACTAGAGTCAGGCCAATAAGCCCCATGGAAGCACACAAGCCTGATGATTAATAGCTGAACAGTAATAACAGCTATAAACTCATCTAGCACATTCCAGTCAAATCTGGCAGTATCACAAACCCTTTGAGCCCCACCTTGGGTGCCAGAAAGGGCTGTTGTGATTTAAAACCATCTGTCAACTAAGCCTCACACAGCTGCTCACTCGCTCTCTCCCAGTGAAATGGAGGAGAGACTTAGAAGAGTAAAAGTGGGAAAAATTGTGGGTTGATGAGGTAAAGACAGTTTAATAAGCAAAGCAAAACAAGGAATTCCTTTATTGTTTTCCATTGGTAGGCAAGTGTTCAGCCACCTCCAGGTTAGTCAGAAAGATGCCACAATTCTGAATGTACCCCCCTTCCATCTTATTCTTTCAGCTATAAATACTTAGCATGATGCCATAATGTTTGGAATGTCCCTGGGTTGGCTGGGATCAGCTGTCCCACCTTTGTCCCCTCACAGCTTATTGTGCATCCCCAGACCACTCACTGATGGGGTGCTGTGAGAGGCAGAAACTGCCTCAACTCTGTGTAAGAACTGCTCAGCAATAACGTAAACATCTCTTTGTTATCAATGCTGTCTTCAGCACAAATCCAAAATGCAGCCCCATAGTAGCTACTATGAGGAAAATTAACTCTACCCCAGCCAAAGCCAGCACACAATTTTAAATTGACATCAAGAGTGATGGAATTCAAGGCTGTCTTGTATTTTTACTATGCTAAGTTCTGTTATCCCTGCCTGTTTTCTCCAATGCTACTTTTTATGTTTCAAAACCCACAGGCAGTGCATCTCTTAAAGAGATTAAGAGGCTGAGGAGGTCTTGTAATAGTTTACAGAAGTCTCACTTCTGATGAGGAGTTGATCTTAGGAGTGGGTAGAGACACTGTGGCTGAGCAGTGGCCTCTGTTTGGCTGGTAGCACTGATGTGGCTTCATACTGCGGCTGGGGGGATACTAGTCTGCAGTTCTAAGTGAGATGGATCATTCTTCTCAAGGCCTACAGGAACTCTCCAACATCAGCTCAGTGGGCCAGGAGTGTTGCAGGGGAGAGAATTTGGCTTTCTTAACCTGCCCTCTTCTGTCCTACTTGGTCTTTCTCATATTCTTCTTCAGCTTATTTTTGTGAGTAATAACAGAAATACCACTGATGTGTCTCTTGGTACCCTTGATCGTCTTTTTTCATTGTCACAGTTGGAAGAATCCCAGCAGAGTAGAGAGAGCTGTGTGCTAGTTTTGCAACAGTTTTTGGAAGTCCTCATCTCCCTTTTAATGTCTGTTAGCAACTGTGCTCAACCATACTTGAGACATTCAGGTTGTACCAACAACATTTCCTATATTTCGGTTGAAGTGGGTGCTGTAGCAACTAATGAGCTGCCCCGTTGGCAAAATTACATGCAGGAGACTGGTCTTAAAAATGAGCAACTTGCTTAACCCCCAGTGGCAGTGCTAGCTGTGGCTGTCTACCCTGCTGTTTCTGCTGGGAAGGAGGTAAGTGGAAACACAGCAGGTGGAGAGGAAAGGAAATCCTGTGTGAAAAGATGGTTTGGCAGAGACAGAGGCATGGAAAGGAATTTGCGTGGATCAAAAGAGCACAGCCTCTTATGCACTGGAGTTTTGATTTGTGCTCTACAAATTTTCCATATTGAGTGTCTAAAAATAAACCTTCTTGCCATTTCTTATGTGCTGCTGAGGCTTTGAGCTTGACTACCTAATTACTATGAATATAAGCTGCTCATTACATATTTACAATTTCTTGAAGTTTCACTTACATACTGGAGTTTGTGCGGAGCTGTAGTCTTTATTTCTGCAAAAACATTTGACGGAATTAATGATTTGGATTTTGCTTTCTGGTTGTTTTTCCTAGGGTTTGTTTTTCCTCCAGGGTCTCTTGCATGACTGATTCTTAGAAGAAGAAATCTTCTGTTTTTCTATCCTGGAATAGGGTTTGCTTGAACAACAGCTGTAAACTAGGATGCTTTTCAGCAAGGTTACCTTACTGTCAAAAGGCTGAATGGAATCTCTTGGTTAATTCTTGAAATGAATCCTTAGGAACTGACTTTAATTACCATAGGGGGTTTATAGGGTTCCTATCCAGTGACAAAGTAGTGGAAAATGACTATTGTTTTTGTCTCTGGCCTTGCTGACCGTCTTCTGATGGGCATACAAGAATATCTGTTCCTAGGCAGCCACAGCAGCACAGCCCCATCACCTGCAGCAGGACCTGGTGCCGCAACCACCCACCTGAGAAGTCCTGTAAGCAAGAGGGTTGAAAGTCTGCCAGTCTGCAGGGGAACCTGGGGCCTGATAAAGGGTGTTGGTGGAGTTACATGAAGTGTAACCTCATCTCAAGAGTGCTTGTAATGCTGGAGGGATGGTATCACAGAATATGCTGAGCTGGAAGGGACCTACAAGGATCATTGAGCCCAACCCTTAGTGCTGCACATGACCACGCCCAAAGTCACACCATATGCCCGACAGTATCATCCAAACACTTCTTGAACTCTCTCAGGCCTGGTGCTGGGGAGCCGGTTCCACCACCCAACCACACTGGGTAAAGAACCTTTTTTTAATATCCAACCCTAAACCTCCCCTGACAGAACTTCAGGCTGTTCTTCTGGTCCTGTCACTGGTCACTACAGAGAAGAGATCAGTGCCTGCCCCTCCTCTTTCCCTCACAAGGAATTTATAGACTGCAATGAGGTCTCCTCTAATTCTCCTCTTTTCCAGGCTGAACAGACCAAGTGACCTCAGCTGCTCCTCATACCATATTGCTGACCCTCTAGGCATGTGCATCATGCATGTTTCTTAAGAAAGTAAGGCAATAGCTATTTTGTCAGTCTGGTGTCAGCACGATGTCTTCTGTGGGGCATCAGAGATGGGAAGATGGCTGGGAAGGCCATGGAAGGCAGTGTAGCCCAGAATTCTGGACTAGACAGCTTCAGCTCATTCTCTGGTGGCTTCTCCCTGTGCGAATGAAGCGCTTCCCTGGCTGGCAGTAGTGCAATGCCTGTATTTTAACTCTAAAGAGGCTTTGCAACAGCAGTCCAGTTCATCTTTATTGAGAGCTAGGATGCAAAACTAACCTGGTGCTACTCAGTGCAAACTTGTTCTGACCAGGGAGTCATGTTGTGGTTTGACCCCTCTAGCATCTGTCGCGTTTTTCAGTGTCTTCCAATCTTCTCTCCTCCTGAGACCAGTTTTCAGCCAAGGAGTTGGTAACCAGTAATCAACAGCTCTAGGATTGTATGGCTAAGTTGTGTAATAATTTGAAATTTTTAGTGTGAAATCTGTGTTGTGTAATCCTCTTGCTTCTGATATTTCAGATAAAAAATCAGAATTCTAATCACTTAGATATTCTCTTTTTGCAAATCCCCCAGTTATTAGATCTGGAGGTGTTAGCGGTAGTGCTCAGAAGTCAAAACTGTAAATTCACCAAAATGGATAAACATGAGTTTAATGTCCTGAGGACAGTTATGACTCAGCTGTTTTGTGAACAGAAATAGCACCTTATAGATCACTGTGTGAGATTAACTTTACTGTATGTATGTGTAACAGTTTAGTCACGTTTGCTGTAGGAATTTTGACAAAAAGAATGTCAAGGACTAGTTCAGTCTCAAGCAGGTACAGACACAAGGTTTGCTTATGTAGGATCTCAAGTGAAGTTATGTATAAGAGAGCAAGGAGAGAAGGATTGTAGAGAGTGGGAATCCAGCATTGTAGTGGCTTATATGTCTGACCACAGAAAACTGAAGAACTGTTCCTGACACACAATATACTTGTTGCTCTTTGAAAGAGAGAAGCCATCCCTATGATAATGTCCAATTTGCCTCTGTATTATGCTAAGTATAGTTTCATGTATGTAGTAAGAAAGTAAAACAAGCTGTAAAAGACAAAGAGGATGAGTAGTAGAGGTACGAATCTGTTATTATTCTCAGGACTAGGTATATCTATGTCATGTTTTTTTACAAAGACTATTCGTATTGATTAGATAAGATTTAAAAAAATTATAAACAAATTCTGGAAATTGGGTTTTTTTTACCATTTTAGGTATAAGTTTGAGTCATTCATCATTTTTATTTTCAGCAAACTTAGAATTAGAACAAGGTTTTCAGAAATCTGTCTTCTCATGCTTGATGGAAATCAAGGAATTCAATTTTCTCATAAGAAATCTGAGAGTATGCCTCCTGTCTGTAACAATTATTTGTAATAGAAGGGTGAAGTGCAGATGCTGTGACGTTCACCTCGTTGCAGGCAGAACTTCTCTTTGGATCTTGTCCACAAGGCTGAGTGCCAAGGGGCGTCAGTGGTAGACTTGATGCCCTTAACAAGTCTGTAAGGAACTATTTGAAGATAGAATCTCGAAATGGAAAAAAGTTGTGGGATGAACACAAATCTTTGCAGATACTTCAAAGGGCAGTGGATTGTTTGAGATGGGGCCTCTGGGTCACGCACAATGTGGCAATCTTAGTGCTGCAAGCATGTGAAAACTTATCTAGCAAGGCACTATGCTTTCAGATGGAGGCAGTCTTTTGCAGACGGATTTGCCCAGACAGAAGACGTATTTCTGCAAAATTAAATGCAGTTCGTTACTTATGTTTTCCTTGAATATATTGTATGTAGGGTGGTGAAGCATTTGGTGGTGTCTAGTGATGCTGGGGTTTTTTTTGGCTGGCTGTTTTTTTTCCTCTTTTGATAAGCTAGGAAAAAGTGATTAAAATGAAAGCAACCTACTTTACCACTCTATCACCATTTTTTAGAAAACAATTTTAGCTTCCCTGGGAGCAGTAGTCCATCCGCTTCCATCAGTGTTTTGAATTATTTGCAGTAGTTGTAAGGATGGATACTCCTTGTCCAGGATGTTTGTTTTTGGAGCTAAGACCATGTTTCTTGGTTATTTCCTGTAGAAAGTTTTAGCAGCTTGGCATTGGCTTCTCAGCTTAGACTGACCTTGGATTTCAGTGGCTGGTGGGGAAGAGCCATTTTTTTTAAGTATGAAAAATAAATTTTGCATTAGAACTAGTTAAGGTAGAGGGGGAGGTGAACTGAATCTAGAAATCCTTTCTCGCAGTCTGAGACAGGAAGGAAGAGGAGGAGATATAATGACATGTATTTCAGAGAAACAAAGAGATCAAATAGCACAACTAGTCCTTGCTGAAGCTTATAAGGTTCCTTCAACTGCAAAAAGAGTGTTTTCCATTTGTGTTCAGTAGACTTATATTAGCGGTATTCATGTTGATGAAAATTATTTCTGTGAAGGGACAATGGTATTTAAAAAAAGACATTAGAAATGAGTATTTATTTCTGCATTTTGGCATTTTCACTCTTAAAGGGTTAGAGAACAGTCAGTTCTAAGGGTGGACCAGGGAATTTCAGGCGAGTGAAACTTCTTTTTTTCTAAGTGAACTGATTAATCAGGAGTGTATAATTTAATTTAAATCACTCAGTGATGATATGATGGACATTTACCAGCATGTCTTTTTTTAAGGATCATATGCTTTGCTTATCTCTGAATTCTCTAAGTATGTTTTCTGTAAAGGAATGTAAAACAGAGCCAGATAGCCTAATTCACTTGAATATCAGTGTCCTTGTCAAAGTCCTTTCCTGTTAGGAAACCAGAATTTTCCTTTAGCGAAGTGATTCCTACATTTAGATCTATGCAGCATAGCCATAAATATTTCCCTGAATGTTGGACTGGACATGAGCATGTCAGATTAAAAGGGCTTTGCAAATGAAGTCTTGTCACCCATCCAGGGGCCAGGTCTTGACAATATTGTCATTAATGACTTGGATGGGGAAGGACAGAGAATGCTTGCAATGTTCACAGATGGTACCAAGTGCCTACTGCAGTTTTGAAGGATGAGATTAGAATTCAGAACATTCCTGATGAGCTACAGAAATGATGTGAAGATGATGAAACCGAATATAAGCTGCATAGCGCTACCGTGGAGAAGGGAAAATAAATGCACAGATACAAAATATAGAAGAAACTGGTTGGATATCAGTGAAAAGTCTGTAGAGAAGTGGTTGGAATATTGGTGTAACATAAGCACAATCAATGTTCACAATGTTGGACTCACAAGTCCTGCTCAGTGCTTGTGAGAATCCAACTTGTGTGTCATATCAGTTTCTGGGCACTTTGTTTCAAAATAACATTGTCAACTGAGAGCAAAAAGAGTAAGAGATTTAGCCAATGAAAACTTGATGAAATCTTGAAGGGTTTAATTTATTTAACCTGAGATGGATAAGACAGGGATATACAGCTTTCTAGAAGTAAATTTACAAAATATGTATGTATTTACTAATTCAGATGGAACAAGATTTAATCTAAGTATTAAGGAAGACTTCATGGTTTATCACTGACCTGATGTCTGGGGATTTAACAGAACCAGAATTTACCAGAAATTTTTGAAAACATTTTAGAAAAGTGAAAAAAATACAGCCATGCATAGTCTAACTATTGGAGCAAAAGGTAAATATATTGAAATGTCTTCTATTGCTGTCCTTTTAAAATCAGAATGTAAGGAAAAGGGCAAGATACTGGATCTGAAAACAGTCAGTACACAGAATGTAGGAATATGTGATAGTCTTTTGCCAAGCTGAAAATGAACTATGGAACTTACAGTACATTTACTATTGATCTAGGACAGTGAGTTGGTGAACCTTCCACAGGAAGTGGAATATAAAATTAGTAAAGGCTGGAACAGATTGTAGGGGATCTCATGAGGGTTTTAACCTCCAGAGTTAACTTAATTGACAGAGCAGTAGTAGATTAAAGTTATTGTTTATAATTATGGGCTAATGCACACTCCAAGGCATAATTTCAACCACTTCCTCTCTGTAACTGTAACCATTCATGAGAAATTCCATGCACAGTGTTCAGCAGGGATTACCAGGTCAAAAAAAGAAAGAAATACTAGTCAGCGTGTGAATGGTTTGAATTACAATACTGAATACTATCATATGATCCAGTGGTATAGCCTCAGCTAAATTATCATGTTTAGTTTTTTTCACACTCGAGAAATAAGCCAGAGTGATTGACCATAATCTTCCTAAGTGAAAAAAAATATAAAACCAGAGTGGATGGGCTAGAGGAGTACTAAGTAATGAACATCTTGAAAGAAAGAGCAAAACAAGCTGGATGTTTCTTTTTAAACTTTCTCTTAACGCAAGAACAAAGAAAGACAGAAACCTAATCCTTTCTGGGTTTTTGTAGATATACAAACATCAGTTTGAGTTCAGCATAACTATTGCAGAGATCTTTCCTTCTTAATCTTTCTTTCTTCTTCAGATTCTCAAATGGCACACACTGCACAGCCAAATTGCCGGATACTTTCTGTAGCCTGATCGTGATCTTTTACTTGAATTTCGGTATGGACTCTTGTATCCAAATGTTAAGTATGACTCTTCCCATCTGTTCCCATGCAAGAATTCCCAGAATACCTTTTTTCCCTACAGATTTTCATCATTCTGCATTTTAATGCCCTATCTGGCATTCACAAGTGTGGCCTTGCCTTGTTCGTAGCAGTTCAGAAAGCTGCAGCTGGGATTAAGCCTTGGAATCTTTCACCCTCTTTGAATCCTTCTATCAGTTCCCATCCTCAGTCACATCATACACTCGGTTGTTTTGGTTTCAAGGTCCCCTGAGATTTGTTCTCTGCATCATTTTTCTTGTGCTAGCAAAATGCTGACTTCTTCCTTAAAGCAGTGGTGATATCTTTTGTCTTCACCCTTTTACCTTTTACCATTTTCAAATGTATGTTTGTAAAGATTTCTGCCAGTGCTGCAGTGTTGATAGGGTTGCCCAATAATAAATGTAAAGCTGCCCTTCAGACTTCTTGAGCTTCTCCTTTAATACAATACCTAGCCAGAAATGAGGAGTGGTGGAAGTTCTTGGATTCTACCACTATGAACAACATTGTCTTACTGTTTGCTCACATGTTGCTCTTCATCTTCTCTCTGTACCCACTTGTATTTTTTTTCCTCCTCGTGGTTAGCCTTAGCAGCTTTTGAGCTTCTCTTCTCCTTTTTTGGCACAGTGTGTGTCACTCAGGAGACCTTTCATGATTCACTTGGTACACCAGAGCACAGATACAAAAACGACTGCATGTCCCTTTTCGTACAGTAGTCAGTGGAGCTGAGAGATTAATAGTTGTAGATTATCATTATGACCACACTTTTGGGGAGTCTAGAAATGGTGTATTTATGTTGCATAATAAGAATGCCTACAGTTGTATTGTTCCTAACTAGAAAAAGCAAAAGAGAGAATTAAACCTTGTTCTTCAGGGAATAAGTTGACCAACTGATAGGAGGAAATGCACCTTTTGAGCAGGACATCTGTAATTTTCTTACTGCACAGTTGTTTCAATGTCGTCTGAATCAAAGATTAGTGAGAATGTCAACTGAAATACTTTGCAGGAGTGCCTGGCTCTAAATCCCACTTTTCTGTCTTTTAGAATTCAGAAAGGACTTTGCTTGGAGTTGAGCCTGATTGTGATTTTCTGGAGTTTTGGGACAGGACCTTAACACTAGGCAATAAAGAATCAGATAATTTCATTATACTGTGAAGCAAAGTTGCATTTTAAAATGTCAAAAACAGACATGAAATTGAATTGCTACTTATTGTTAGTGCTACATTAAGCACCTGGTACTGGTTGCTTTTAGGAATATGTTACTGGATTAGGTGGGTCGTTGATCTGATCTGTCATGGAAGTTTTATGTATCCCAAAAAACCCTGTTGTTCCAGAGGAATTGTTTTTGAGTATTGGAAGGGTTTATAAAGAATGACATATGGAGACTGAGATGAGGAAGCTGGTTCTTGCCTTGCTTTGAAGGCAGTCTGCTGTCTTCCCTAATAAGCTTTTAACAGAAGAATGGTTAAATTGGGAAACAGGCCAAGAACAAAGGGAATAGGATGTAACATTCCTGTTTGTAGGGCTGGTGGTTTGTAGTGCACTGGGACTGAAAGGCTCCCGTAGCACAGCTGTTGCCTCTCATTGATTAAAGTGATACTAGGTTAAAAGTGTCTTTTATTAACTGTTCCATTTTATCCCAATCCGTAGTTCTGCAGACAGTTGTAACATTTTTCAGTCTGATGTCTTCCATGCTACTTTCTGTTTCTTAGTGAAGGAAAATTTGCAAATACTGTTTGTTGTAAAGCAGTAAACTGTAGAAGATGAATGTAACTGAGAAAGTCTTGGTACCTTAAGCATTTTACCTGGTTAAAATATGTTGGAAGATTTTCCTCTATTAGGTGTGTAGTAATATAGTGTTGCCCAGAAGATAGAAAGTGTGTGTCTGCTCTCCTTTTCTCTCTCACTTTCCTGTTTGTCAGGATTAGTATTAAATTCCCCAATTCTGTTTAGTAATGCTTGAGTTTCTTTAGTGCTTTGTGACTGAAAATTCATAACTGGTGCCTAATCTGCAGCTTTGATTTGGGTTCTTACTGTAATCACATTTTAAACATGCGCTGACCCTGTGTGAAGGGTCCTTAGAAACTTGTTTTTTTCACTACAGATTTGGATTTTAAAGTTGAATTATTGGAAGCTGCTGAAATGGCACTGTAATTAGTTCGTATTTTCCTTAGTCTTATCTGCCCACAAAGGAGAGGATACATCCCAATTCAGACATGAAACTGGCTGAAAACCTGAAACATGTCCAAAGCTGAGTCTTGAGCTTCTACTCTTCTGTTGCTTGGGATTGCTTTTATGCTTTTTGTTTCTATTTTGGTTCAGGTAAAGTTTGAAAGGAGTGTGTCCCTAGGAGAAGTGATACTTGTATTACTTAAACTGGGACGAGGGAGACCAATTCACTTGATTTGTAGATCTGTGCTGCCACTGACAACTTGCTTTTCCTCCTCTGCCTCAATTCCCACATCTAGGAAGTGGAACTAACATCCTGCTTTGCAAGCATAAATGAAATCTCATGCCTTTTCCTGAAGGCATTGTGAGTTTTTTTGGCGAGGCATCTGTCTATCTGCAGTGGTGTCAGCAAGTCCTTTGGTTTAGCCTTTTGGGTGTTGCAGGTGTGGCCAGTCTGTCTGGAGCAACAAAGTGCTCTATTGCTCTGATGAGTGAAACTGAACTCAGAAATACAGTGAAGAGGAAAATCTCAGTAGGTTTATTGCAGCTAATGAAGGAACCTTGCATTGAAGACCTTTTTTCCAAAATACCTTTCTCTTCTGTTTTTTATCATTAAAGAAAAGATGTATCTTAGTGATTTCAGTAGAGCAACAGCCCAGAAAGCTAAATATTTGAGTCCTGTTTTGTTTCTCTAAAACATGGGTTTTGCTTACAGCTCATAAAACTGCTGAAAGCAGTTCTGTAAAAAGCAATCTCCATAGTACCCCAGAACATGATGTATTTTAAGTAGATGCTCATGGGCTATGAGGGCCTATGTGAGTGGCACATTCTTGACTGATAAAGTGTAAAATGGACATCTGTCAGGCAAAGCAGCTTGTTAAAGCCTTTTCCCTGCAATTTGCAGTGACCATTTATCTGGCAGGGCCCTTTCTTTATCTTTGTTGGTTTCTGGTGAAGCAGATTACTGAAATATTGTCTCTGAAGTTTGAGAAGGAGAAAACCTTTATGCCCTGTCACAGATTGATTATTTATTTGTAGTTTATTTATTTATTTATTTCCCGAATGATTCTCACCCAGTCACTTAATCTCTTTATAAACTGGCCATTCATCTCTGGAGTCAAGACAGTAGGCTCAGCGCCTTGTGGAACCTGTGTGAAAGCTCAGCCTTTCCAACAGGGTGGACAAAAAGAAACTAGAGCTCTGGTTTCTCTCTCTGATATGTCTTGCATTTCCTGGGCAAACCTCTCCAAAGTCACTGAGCTACTGCAATTATTTTTTTCTTACTTTGAAAAATAGGGGAAATTTTTTTCTGTGGCTTCACAGGAGTGTTACAAGGAAACTGTCACCAGTGCTAGTGAGCCATGGTGGAACAGTATAGTGGGACAGGAACTGCACCTGCCTTCACTTATGTTCTGTGAACCCAAAGAGCTGGATGGAGGGAGTGGGTACTGAAATCTCAGGCTTTCCCTTTAGTGGTTTGAAGATTTTTGGAAGAAATATGCACTGTTTTTTATAAGGTTTTTCTATATAAACCATTACATAAAAATACCATAGCACATACTTCAGGGCCAGTTTTTTTCATTTTCCTTAGTAAGTAGAATTTTTGAGAGTCTTCCAACTATTTTCCTCATTTACTCAGAGCTTCCACTGACCTGTTACTGTGGTAGGAATCTCACCAACCCTATGCCACAGATTTTAGCAGACTGTGTCTTGAGCACAAGATAAGCTAGTTATTGGCTTTGGGGGTTTTGGTTTTTTTTTTTGCTTATCTTGAGCACAAGATAAGCTAGGTATTGGCTTTGTTTTATTTTCATCTCCCAAATTTGTGTAGTGCTAAATATTCTGCAATTTAAAATCTAGCTAATAAAAGGATTTCATGACCAGGAGTCAAATCCTGCTGTTATTCATTGCAGGGTATTCTTCTATGGTTAATTCTGTTCTGAATAAATGCCCAGAAATTTGTAGTTTCTCACAAGTTGTACTAGAGGATAGGCATTTGCCTTCTATAAAAACAGTGATTCTATGAAATTCACTCACACAGAGTACTGTGCTTGGCTGGCAGTCTTCAAAATGGCCTGATGTTGTAAGCACAGGCAAATCTAAAATACACATTCCGAGGAAAATCAGTGTTTCTTGTTCTCTGAGCTTTAGTGTTTTGTTTTACATTTTTCAGTCTTTAAGGATGCATTCTGGAGAGAATAAAGCAAGCAGTATAATCAACAATAGCGTATTTTTTAGCTATAAACTTAGAAGGGATAGGTTACTTTGCACTACTGTGTTTTTCCTGTAGAAGACATGAATTTTTGTGCTGATTTACTGATAATATTTGTTACCATCTTGCATTGTTTCTAGATTAAAGTAGGACCTGCAGTCCAGTGAACACTGTATAAAAAAGGACGGTCTGTGCTCTTAATTGATTACTGATGAAGCATCCGTATTGCCAATGGATCTTCATCAAAAATATCAGTCTTGGTCTTGCAGCAAATTCTTTTCAACAGCTGCATGGAATGGAGTTGTTCGAAACCATCAACATGTCACTCCATATAGAACACAGAGTATATGAACTGAGCTCTGCTTTCTGTTTCCTCTCACAGCATTACACAAACAGTTTTGGTTTGAAAATAAGCAGTATAATGGCATAATAGTTCTTGGTTGTAAATTCTGCTTTATAAAATTGAATACCTTATTTTCCACGTTTCTTCAGGGCTCGCTGGAAAGATTATAAAAGCCATCCTGAAACAAGGATTTCAGATCTCAGCTTTGCAGATGGTAGGTTTCCTTTTGTGTTTGTTTTCATGATAAACAGAAGATGGAGAGGTGCTGTATGCACTCCACAGCAATGCACAGGTGTCTTCCTGCAATACAAAACCCTCATGCAGACTAGCAGTGTTTTGAGATCAGCATTGTCCTTGTGATATTTATTATTTGACTAATCAGCTGCTTTGTTTATATTTGCTCTGTGACCTTGAGCCAAGGCACTTTACCTCTCACTATTTGAATTTCCCTATAGTGAGATGGGGGGTTACAATATCTGCCTCTTCTGGAGCAACTTGAGATACCTTTACAAAATGCACTAGCCAAGATGAATGAAACTATTGTTAATATCCTTCCTATACTCTTTAAAATATGTTTTTAGTATGAATTACAGGGAATGCTTTTAAAGATACTGAAATTATTTTGACACCCTCAGCAGTTAAAGAAATTTGGCACAGATATTGTTCCCAAGAGTAGTCCAGGAAGTCCTAGTCTTCAATTTTTGTGAAAGTCTCAACATCTGAAATTCTCCTATCACTCAATTCCCCATCAAAAATGTAAAATAACTCCTTTCCTTTACTATCCAGCAAAAAGATCCTGTGATATGTTGTAGTGTCATACTAAGTTGTCTACTTGCATTTCAGGTGGAAGAAAATACTCTGTGCTATGTTACCTGTGGCATCATTTACTAAGCTGTTGACAAATGTCATATTGCAGCAGTAAAGCTGTTCCTTTTACGTCACAAAAATTAAAAGAGAATTCTGAATTTTTGCTGGTTAAGAAGTGGTGTTTGTCTATTTTTGTTGTTGTTGTTTAATACAGTCTGGCTAATATTTTGGTTTTCTTAGTTCAACATGGAGCGTCCAAATGCGGAAGAATTTTACGAGATTTACAGAGGTGTTGTCCCTGAATACCTGGTAAGCTTAAGTTTAAGAAGAATCTGTTTGAAAATAAAATATGCTTAAATGATGGCATTTTTTGTTGCTTGAGATTGCAATATGTTTTCTTTTATGAACCTGGTATTGTTCTCAAATAATTAATCTTGAAAATCATGCTATATATGTTATAATAAAGGAGAGCCTTTCATGATAATTGTTCAGCCAAGGAATTTGTAAAATGTGTCACATCTGCATCTTTCTTGTGGCTTGGGCCAGAATACATATTTATTATTTTATTTACAGTGGGGCTGCTGTATTTAAGGCTTTCCTAATGAGACTTTGAGCTGTTCTTTGATATATTGGTATGACTTTTATAGATTTTCAGAAAACTTAGGAAGTTTGAGATATGATGTAATCCCAGTGGACATCTAAGGCTCTATAGTATTATATCTTGTTGTACTGTCACATGAAACTTCCTGACTGCAATTAGATCAGCAGGAATAGAAGAAGATGAGCTTGTATTTCTGTATCACCTTCTGTCGGAGAATTTTGATTCATTTTACTCAAAGGAATTTTTACTACATAATTTACTCAAAGTAATGAGTTTAGTTTCATTACCATGCTAAATACTATGCAAATTATCCCAAATTTTTAAATGGTTAAATTATTAAATATTTTTACATATTTAATCATATTATTTCAGAGAGTTACAAATATTACTTTGATGATGAATTTCTGCCCCCCTCCTCCCCCCTTTATGATTGTTCAGTCTAACTTATTTCAACAGGGTTTGTAGATTTGTCTTTAAATCCGTTAGTAGTACTGTTAATTCACTCTCACACTGGGGAATACTCTTAAGGTCTCCTCTAATAACATTTTTTTGACAAGGACCAGAGGGAGATTGCGCAGCCATACATGGAGATATGTGGCAGAATTAAAATATGGAAATATCTGACCATTATTTCAGAGCCTGAAGAGTCCTGTGGTACTGCAAAAGTCTCTGCTCTGAACCGAACTGGAAATTCTCTACCATTTTCTGCAGCTCTTTTGTACAATCTCTGACCCTCTAACATGTTGCAAATGTTAGTTATATAATTTGATTGCAGAGTTACTCAGAAGGGAAAGTGATATTTAGACAGGATAATTCAATAAATAAGGTCTGTTTTCCGTAATTTCAAGAAAAGTGAGAATCTAGGGCTCCGTCCTGCAAGCTTTATGTGCTGGATTGACTCAGTGGAAAAGAACTTCCAGAGAAGGCACACATGGGAACAGCAACGGATATTGTCAAACAGGAAGAAGTATGTTGGGAAATAGGATATTGAAGAAAGAATATGACCTTCTATATGTGACTCAGAACCATTTGCTTTGATCTAAATTTTATTTATCATTCCAAAATAACTCATTACAGAAGATACTGCCATCCAGAAGTCCTTTAAAAAATCTATTCCCATTTCTTCTGGTTACCCCTTGACAGTCAGATAAAGGATTGTATGTAAAGTATATCTTTGTGAAAAGAGAAAGCTGTACAATTGCTCAAAATCTTAGCATTATTGGTCTTTCTTGTATAAGATTTTGCATACTATTGATTAGTCATTGTGCTGTTTTGCTTTGTATTTCCTACCGTAGCCAGAGGTAAACAGAAGTGAGATTATTTTAGGTCAGCTCAGAATACACTGTGTAAATTACAAATGCTTGAGCTTGATTCACCTCCAGGAACAGTTTTGGCTGACCACAAACCATGCTGTTTGATGAAGAAACTATTTACTAAAGAAAATTTTATTTAACTGTAACTGGGAACCTTACCAGAGATACAGTGTCTGCTATTTAAATTCAACCCTGAACTTGATGAGGCTGTGTAAGGTCGACCAGACTTGTCTGACGTAGCACACCTCTGTGCTGTACTTGAGGGCAGCTGGTCTGCAGTCCTCAGCTCTGTGCTGTAATGAAGGAGTCAGGAGTAGCTTTGGTCCCATTTGCTGTTGGGATATCAGTGCTGATACAGAAACAACAGAAAAGGAAGGAACAAGAATAACCACAGTTTGCAGAGAGAAATTGCAGGTAGTTGACTCCGCTAAAGTTAAATACCTGGTTTTATTTTGCTTTCCTGTTAACAGTTATTTAAATGACAGAATTCAATGAAATTGTGCTGAGTAGTGACTTTGTGGCAATTACTGTTTCTTAAAAGAATGAAATATGTTGCTCTCTGACCTGTTCTTAATAGATCATCTGTTGGTGGTAACGCAGTTTTTTAAATTAAAATGTTTATTCATGTTGAAGAGTATGAAACTAGTCTGCACTTATTTCATGTCCTTGCTGGAATACTTCTACCTAGATTTCCCAGGATCAGGCTGATGATAGAGGCACTTGATTAAAATTCAGAGTGTTCAGTGTTCTCAGCATTGAATTGGTTATGAGATAGCAACCTTTTGTAACAGTGCTGCCTCACTCAGAGTCTTTCTGTATTTAGATTGTGTCACAATTCATGAAAGGCAGAGGAGTCAGTCTTTCTTTTCCTACTACTCTGTATGTCCACTCTGTATGCTGTTATGCTTTGCCATGGCTTGTCCTGCCCATGGCTTGTGGGCATGATTGCATTACCTTGTTTGTCCTTACCTGTCCTCCCTTATTTTCTATGTGTGTTTTCTCCTTTCCTCTTTCCTCATTGATTTTGATTCCTTTAATCATACTGATTTGTTAAAAACTTGTCTGCCCAGATTTCTAGACAAGTATGCAATTATAAGGGCATGATTTAAAAAAGGACGTCAGACTAGAACATCAAAATAGATTCTTTCTGCTTGTGAAACCTGTACCTCCAATTAACAAACTCCATATTGGCACTAATGCCCAGACTTAATTTAAGCTTATGAAAAGTAATACCCATCTTCATCACCCACGCAGAACTCACGATGTCTCTCTACTCTCTAGGAGGCTCCAGGGAAATAGATACTGCAGTGTAGCTGAGATTCTGGTCAAGGTAAACCCCAAGAACGTTGCCAGGTCAAGGACCTTTCCCCTAACGAGTTGTGCCACAGGCTCAGGTTCTGTTGGCTCATGTGTTTCAGCTTCCGTAGTAATAGGTGAGGAAAAGACAGTGAGAACCAAAAGCTCAGGAGACATTTTAATGGCTTAAAGCCATCAGA
Source organism: Pithys albifrons albifrons (assembly GCF_047495875.1). NCBI lineage: Eukaryota > Metazoa > Chordata > Aves > Passeriformes > Thamnophilidae > Pithys > Pithys albifrons. The sequence goes on from NC_092458.1 coordinate 93,661,874, forward strand.
TGGGTGTATATTTGGAAACAAATATAGGCTGTGTACTGTGCTTCCTGTAGGGAACACTGCAAAGTACATTGCTGCCTGTGGAACTGGCTGAACATCTTGTGATTTTTCAGGCTTAAAACCCAGCAAAGTGCATTCTATTGATTTAGTCTAGTTTGACAAGTTATGGGATACTGCCATGAAATCCAGGTCCAGATCAAAGTATTGTGGATGCTGTTATATACTGTTCAGTATCCTATTGAAGCTGAATAACCAATTTTTCTCAATTTCCACCTTCCAAACCAAGTAGCAAAATAGAAAACATTTCTTTTGTTGTGAAGGCTAATGGCACCTTTGTTTCATGTCCTTACTTTCCTAAATGCACCAATATTTTTTATTTGTTCCTGTCCTGTAAGTTTTGGACCGTGTTTTGGGGAGGAATACAACCTTTGCTAATGCCCAGAGAAGCTCAACTTTTTTTCCGTGTTTTTTCTCTTCCAGGAGATGGTTTCAGAGTTGTGTTCAGGGCCTTGCATAGCAATGGAGATTACACCATCTGATCCACCAAAAGTGTTCAGAGACTTCTGTGGTCCTTCTGACCCTGTAAGTACTTTCTTGAGTGGTAAAAAAAGCTTAAAAATATTATGCTATGTGAATTAAAATATCGAAGTGTGGTATGGCTGCCACATGCTTGCTGCTTTCATTAGAAACATGAGCATTATCTTATTATGGCAGTCAAAAGCTACTCCTAGTGGACCAATTTGCAAATCCTTTAGTAACTCTTCTGATCTTACCTAAAGCAGATGATAAGGTACTGTGATGATCTTTATGTGAAAGGAAAGCTATCTAGGCAAAAATTTCTGTTAGAGTCACAAATACTCTATCACAAGGCTTTGGAGCCCTGGAACAAATGCTTGTTTTCCTGAAACTACTGCTTGTAGATGTCAGTGTAACCAAATGTTAGTCCACTGTAGTCTGTGGCATTTTCCTAGGATGAAACTGTGAAAGAAGAATCGATTCCTTTGATTTTCCAAAGGAAGCAAAGAAAAAAAGGGTGTTAAAGTTGTCATACATGCTTGCTTCTAGCTCTTATTTTTCATTTCTTGAAGTGGGTAATTGGGTATGTGTGGTATTGTGTGCAATTTGGAGACAAGTGTAAGTGCTTTCTCAAAAGGTTTGCAGATTTTTATTAAACTGTGAAGGCTTCTATACCACACAAGAACCATGAAGTGAAATATCCAGATGAAGCCAATGAGGTCAAGTTCTGTGTGTTTTTCTGGTTACGATGTGATGTTTTAGTTGCACACTGAGGGGATTTACCAGTTTTTATGGAAAAAAATCACAGAGATAAATGTTTGAAGAGAGAACAAGTTATTCAGGGTATATTTCTCTTCAGATCCAGAGTTTCCATTACAGAAAGCACAAGTTAAAAGCATTACCCAAAACTTTTTTTCCTCTTCTGTTTGGTAGCATTCAGATTATTCTCTGCTGGGTTAGGATCTTGTAAGTAGAGCATAAGCCATTTATCTTTTAACTGCAGGATGATATATCAGTAGTAATGTACACAATATGGTGGTTTCTGTTTTATTTCAAATTCCATGTTTAAGATTTCTGGTCTTTAAAATTTGCAAAGATGCAGTCATTTTATTTGGGTCTATTATATTCTTTTCATATGTCTGCTTCTTTAATATCTGATACATTAAAATATGCTTGTAAACATCACAACTGCATTTGGTTATGAAAGGCAAGTGCACCTGTGCAAGGGGAATTCCACTATTTTTCCTTACTATTCACATGGAAAGCTGTCATAGTCATCCAACACGTGTGTATGGAACTGTTGATGAGCTGAGGAATCTGAGAGATATATAAGCTGGTGGCTTCTCTGAGTAGCAGAAGAAAACAGCAAAGGAGGGACTTAATTTTGAGTCTCCCAGGTCTCTTGTTAGTGACCTACTGATGCTGTTTGTGTTTCCCTTTTAATGGCTAACTGTGTGACTTGGGAAGTGAAAATGAGTACCCACCTGCTTCTAGTGGAAGCAGACGGCTGTAAGTTTTGTACATTGACTTTGTAGCAGTTACGCTGGTGGCATGTTTGGAAGACAGGCAGCTGTGTTATGTATTTCTGTCTAATGTTTTATGTAAGAACTGCAAGTTAATTGATTCTCCAAGCATATAAAGCATATGTACAGTAACTACAGCTGCTCTCAAGACTGATTGTTGCCTGAAATTTAGCTCTCTCTTCAGATAGCTTGAAGCTTTCCTCAAGGAAGAAGGGGCTAAAGGTATCACAGTGGCTTTTGTCATTCCCAACTGGAATTGTCAGAGAAGCTCACAGTTGCACTTTGTGGTTACAATATTTGTCTCAAATAGCCATAGCAGAAGCCATAACAGCAGTTTCATTATCTAAAAAGGTTATATATAGACCGGGAAAATAATGTGGACTTGATATTCTAGTAGTTAAACTAGATCTCAGTGTTATGCAAATAGACATTAAGAGACCTGGATCTCTTAATCATTAAGAGACCTGGATCTCTCTATCACTTGTTTGTGTGTTTATATATGCTAGATCCTGAGGTGTGTGCAGTCTGTTTATAAACATGGGTGAAGACCAAGTTCACTACAAAAATGTATCTGTGTGGGTCACTTTTCCTCATGTTAAAGAGTACCCTATTTGGCAAGTAGTGCCGTTGAAATCATTGTTGTTACTATCAAGGCAAGGTGATGTTTGAAGTGAGTAAAGGTGTTGGAATTTGACTTATATAATGAATATCTCCCAATCACATGTGATGTAATTATATCTTAGATACATATCAAATGTAATAATTACTTGATGGTAAGTCATATATCTAAACTAGGTATGAATGTTAGCAGCCCTTTCAGTCCATTTTTGGTTTTGCAGAATGTTTAGGGCTGAAGAAAGGGGCAGAATTCTTCTATTTTAAAGATTATATTTTTATATGATAGCAATTTATTCCAAGTCTGTAATACTAAAAGTGAAATGGAACTCTGGGCTATTTTCTATAACAGGGTAGTATTTTTTTAGCACTGCAGGTCAGTAAAGCTCTCTGCCAGAATATCCTTCATTATAAAGCAGCTTATAAATACTTTATTAAAACCTCTTGTGTGGTAGCAGGGAAGGCAACTAACCAAAACCCTGTTTTGAGCTGCTTTGTAGTAGTGTACGAATGGCTATCAAATCAGGAAAGCAGGCAGTGGGATAAAGATATTTCTCTGTAAGGAGTTGTGCTGGGTGTGCTCACTCTTCAAGTTACTGTGACCTGATTGAGGGGCTCAGGGTTGCAGGCTTGTGGAATGTTTGCCCCTGGTAGGTAGTATATGCACTAGGATATCTGCTTTTCTGCAGACCTTGCTGCTGCTTGAGTTCTGCTCCACTGGCACTTTCCTACTGAGGGGCTGACTGGCTTCCTGCACTCCTTTTGAAGTGTCAGCATCTTTAATTATACTTAGCTTAAACTCCTGGAGTACATCTCCTTTTGTGTTATGGATGGTCTCATCTGAGGCCTTCCTCTAGTTTCAGATGAGTCGTGATGCTCATTCTTGGTCCTTGTCTTCGGTGGCAGCCTCTGGCTTAGCTATTCTGACAGTCAGTTCCATGACTGCTCTGAGACTTGCTCGTGGTGTCTCTCTGCCTCCTTCTATCTGTCCTGAACTGCTTCTGTGGCCAATATGTGAGCCTTACACATGGAGGGCAATCTCCACATCTACTATATTGGATTTACTCTTTATTTATTGTTGCAGCACCCCTATAAAAGACCAGCACTAATACTGATGCCCATCTTGAAAATGTTTCTTTGCCAGGGCTGTTTAAAAAACAAAAGCTCTCTGAATTTCATACAAGGCTGTAGCTTTTCAAGGAGGGGAGGCACACACAGACTCTGCTTTGGGAAAGAAGTAACTGCTTTATAAACCTAGGAAGGGAACTTTAATGAAATAGGAGTACAACAGAACACAAAACTTTTGAACTTTCAGTATACAGTGTCACTTAGATATGAAAGTCATAAATGCAGTCCAAGTTCAACAGAAATGAAGCCGTGCTTCTTCTCCATTGTAAAGAAAGGGAAGTGCTTGGAGGGGTGGGGGTAAATGCAGCACGGTGTACATTATCAAGAAAGCAGTTTTGCTTAAGTACAGAAAAAAAAAAGGGCAAGCTGCATTTGATTTGATCTGCATTGATTTTACTTTCTTTAGCATGGGCCAGGATACTAAGTCTATAATGCTAAACCTTGGAACAGGGATGTGGACTAGGGAATCCTGTCCCTGCCTTGAGCTGGCATTGATATTTCATTTCACTAATGTTTCTGTATTTTTGGCCTCTGGAGCACTGTGAGGCTTTTTGTTATTTCCTTCGTCTGAAGGTACAGCTTCAGTTTTCACATCATCTTCATGTAGCTTTTCTGTTGAAATAGCTGCTGGTAACATTTTTGTCATGGAATTGTCAAGGTGATTACTTAGTATTCTTAAGACACTTGTAAAATCCTGTAGAAATTAGGTTTATTGCTTTTATTTTTTCTTTTGAACTTTCTTCATACACAAATGAAAAAGTTGGTTAGAACACAGGAGTCTTCATCAGCTACATGTTCCTGCCTGATTGCATAACTTTTAGTATTCTTAAGAGCTTTTCCTTGGGATTGGCAGTATGCTAAATGTGACTCAAGTACCTTCTGTTGTGAGCTACTATTAAAGTGATGGGATGTGCTGCAATATTTCTGCATCCAGTGGGCTGAAAAGCCCACTTGCTTTAATTCCTAACCTGCATTCTTTTCACATTGGGGATTTGCACTTTTAAGGGTAAGTCTATGACCAATCTTTTTTACTTTTGCATCGAATAGCTGAAAGGGAGATTAGATGATTTGAAACAAAGCAGTGAACTGAAAGAGCTGGAGTCTGCTTTAGCTCCATTTCTGACCTCACTGTGTGACCTTGGACAAAAAGTTCAATATGTTTCTGCCTCAGTTAATCACATCAGTTAAATAGGAATAACAGTATGAGCCAAAGAGCACTGTTGCTGTAAGATTTTTGTTTGTATAGACCTCCTGTGAATCTTTAGCGCAGTATGTGAGCCCAGAAATGCTCATGTTCATTCCTAGAACTACATTAGCAGCACGACATTTTCACATTACATCACATAAAGAATAGTTCAATGAAACATATAAAGGGATGTAGAGACTACTTTTTGAGTTTCCAAGTACTCATTTTCTGGTAATACCTTCATAGTTGTTTCATTGTGGATTCTCCCTGTAGCCTAGTGAGCCTTGGTAAGAGTGCTGACAATGAAGTACATAATATGTTTGAAGAAAAATAAGAGTTTTTCTATCTAATTCTTTAATGAGTAAGATTTTAATGTAATTGATTATCTGCTCAGATAGTCTGAGTCATGTAATAAAAAATTAAAACTTTCAGTCAGATCCAGACCATTATCAGCTAGAGTAGCAAAGGGACCGATCAATACCTGTTACAATATCCTGCTGTCTAAGCCAGCAACGGGAAAGGCGTGACTGAATTGCTTAGATGTTATTTAGGGTCAATCATCTGACTCTGTCCTTTCAGTTTTTGATTTCCACATCAGCCTCTGCAGGTCTAATGAAAAAGTGTCCTAGACAGTACTAAGACCTCTTAGTTGAGAAAAATGGTAATTTTTGCCTGAGGAGGTGTCTGTGAAAGTAGATTCTTCCCTTTAGTGCAGCCCCTTTTGTTTGAGCTGATACTGCTGATTCATAAAGCCCAAAGTCTCTGTGGGTTCAGGACTTCTGTCTTCCTTCATCCTTCTGTCTTCCTTCTGTCTTCTGTCATCCTTCTGGGCACAGGCAGGCAGGCCCTGGTCTAGAAGAAAGTAAATGTTAAGATAACTATGCTCTAATGACCCACAACTGTAACGTGACTACAACTGTGAGTTGTCACTGCTGCTTTAGACTGCCAGTAAGTTGGTGTATGATTTGCAGTTTGTCTCCCAAGGTGTTACAGCTTCTTGCTAGAGACAAGTCTGTGTCTGTGTGGATGCCAGACACTACACCTGTGTGGATGGAGTGTACACTGGCTGCACCGGGAACATGACTGATTAATAAATGTCATATTTGTTCTTCCTCTCAAAGCTGTGTGTAGTCCTGGGAGCAGATGAGAGTTAAGAATCAAAGAATTTTTACAGGCACAAATTCAGTATTCATAGTAAGTTCTCCTGATGTTTCTTTTGTTTCTGAATGGGTACTGTAGAGGTTTGCCAGCCCTTGACACCCTACCACTGCTTCCCATTTACTTTAATCATGTGTGTGTATGTGCTTTGTACTGGCATGTTTACATGATCTGGTTAAAATTTTGAGGTGATCTGCTTAGAGCTCTTCTCTTGCAGACTGTCTTCAAGCCACCCTTTGCAGGTTATGGGCAGTCGTTTGATAGGAAGAGGGACTTCAGCCTCATGGAAATATGTCCTTGTGCAGAGATTAGAACAAAAATCAGAGCAGTAGTAGTGGAAAAACCTTTTGCTTTCAAGTGGCTTGCTTTAAATGTGGCTTGTTATTGCCAGAAGGTTCCTGTCATATGATGGCTGTTCAGTGTCATGTGGAGCTGGAGCTTGTAGGCTCACTTTGATTCTTGATGGGTAGGTGCATGTTTGTTAGAAATTGCTCTTATTAGTGGTGACTGACAGTCTCCATCAGGAGACTAAATACTGACAGAGCCCTCGAGACCAAACTCTGCTTTAAATCCAATGTGATTGAGGCGTGTTGGCAAGGTTACAGTTTGGAAAAAAAACCTTTTATCTGCCACTCCTTGTCTGAGGCTCCCGAGCTACTGAGCTTGAACATGTCAACAATGCAACTTTTGCTGCCTAAATAAATCCTGGTTATGAGGTCACTGGACTTGGATTCAGTGGTCCTAAATTAAAGTAATTTGGTAAAGCAGATAGTAAAAGATACTGTGTTGTTTGTTACCATGCCCACTGCCACCACAGAGGCATAATACTGCAGGAGTCTGCTGCTTCCAGCCTCTGGAGGGAGGGTGCTGGTGACCTCTGGGAGAGGAATGAGAGCACATTTGCATCTCGTTTCCAGTTGCTACAATGCTTTTTTTTTTCCTTAATTGGCTACCAAAGCTCCTCCAGCCTTTGTAGGGTGGTTTTTTTGTAGTTTCCTCTGCTACCTGACACTGTGATATTTTAATATTCTCTGATTACAGGACACCTTCTTAACTGCAATTTCTGGACATTTTCAGGAAGTTTAACAAGATTTTGTCAGAGATTGCTGTGCTTTTCTGGAAAGTAGCATCAACTTCAGAAGCCTCAGGGCTCCCATCTGCATTCCTGTCTTTCCCTTGTCGGTCTGTCTCTCGCTGTGAACCGATTCTTCCTGGGTACCTCTTTCCTGATTCCATGCTGGAATAACTTATCCTATTTTACCAAAAGGAGTGAAGCTTAACATTAGTCCAGAGACTGAAGGAAACCAGCGATATGCCACAAGGCATTTACAGCAGTAGTTACTGATCTTCTTTGACTTGCTGTGCTACCAGAGAGACCTACTAGCTGCTCTCCAGAATGGCTAATATGCCAGGGTACCCTGGAGCTAGGCATTTAGGCCTTTCCCTGTAAAGCATCACAGGACTAGCCATTTTTGTAAGAGTTTAAGCCACACTTAGAATATTTATTTTTTAAGAGAACTCAGTTTTTTGGTCAAGGCCTTTGTACACCCTGTCAACCCTGCAGACACATGAAGACATTTAACCTAATCTGAAGGCAGTGACTAATTGTACCTGTAGGTAGGTGGGCAAGAAGACTGAAAGACTGGCTTAGAGATCATAAAGACTCCCTTTGCACTTAGACTGAGTGCATCCTCAAGTAGTAGGTGGGTGTTATTAAGCAGTGATATTTTAAGCATCTGTGATGAACACAAGATTCTTGTAAATGCTCTGAGTTACATAAATTTGTCTATTCACCCTTGAGAAGGTGAGTTTTTCTGATTGCACGGGGTTTTGGTTATAACTGTCCTGTCTAGTTGTGCACAATGAATGCTTCCACATCCTGTTTGTATTGCACCTTCCGGGCTCTGTTCTGTCCAAGTTTGAACACATGCCATGCTTTAGAGTGGTGTCACAGATTTAGTATCTTAAATCAATGGATCGTATTTTACTTAAAAAGTGACAGCACAAAACTTTGGAAGTGCTTGTCTTGTTTCTTTTAGCATTTGCTTGGTTTGGTTTTGAAATAATACTAGCTAATACATTTCAAAGTGCCACTTCTTTGTTATATCTCTGCTTACATATCTTAGGTGGATTAAGGAGAAAATTTTTGTTTCCCACTACTGTAAAAAATAAGTAGGCTTCTAACATAATAGCTGATTGTGTCATACCAGCCTGGTATGGATAAATACACAAAGTAATTTTACACTGCTAGGCTGATCAAAGGTGTTCCACAGGGTTCTCTTTGGGGCTTCTTTCTCACAGTTACATTGGGTTAAAATGTGATTTACCTTGCCTGTGGGAGGGTATTAATACTTTTAAAAAATAAGAGTATCCCCCCTCTTGTGAAAACACTCTCTGTCAGCAATACAAAGAATTGGTCATCAGAATTCCTAGGTTGTAGTCTCCTCCTGCAGTCAGAAGGTGCCTACCTTCCTTACTGATTTCCTTTTTATTTTTTTGGTATTTTTTTCTCTTTCCTTCTTCCTTTGGACTGCTCTATTTAAGATTCTGCAGTAGCTGCTGAGGTTTCTGAGAATAGATTCATTAATACATTCTGTCCATAAGGGCACTAGGTAAGAGCCTTTTTGAGACCATGATGGTTCTGGGCTAATTTCACTGTACATATTTGTTTTCTTTGCTTCCCTCATGTTCTGTTTGGTTACAGCAGACAGCAAATCACTCTTTTGCCTTGGTTAGCAATGTTTTTGACTATATAAAATGCCAGAAAAGAAGCATTTGGGAAAAAAAAATACTTCATAGGCTCAGTCCTTCTTTGGAAAAAGAGAGCAGTGTTTTCAGAAGACACGGGAAGTTCTGACGTCACTGTCTGGGAAAGAAAATTATACTGTTGCTGGACTAAACAACTTTTTTCTTCTTCTTTAGTTTCTTAGCATTCTGGTCACTGTGACCTTGTGTGTTTGTAGAATCTTTGATCTGAATAGATTAAGAGCATTTTCTTACATGCCTGACTCAGGTTTTTGTTGACTGTAGATATACTTGTCCTTCACTTGAATTTGTCCTGAGTTCTGGCTGGAACATATGGTTATGTAGTGCTGTTACATATACTTCAAGTTATGAAGTAATATGAATAATATTTCAGTTAAAAATATTAGGAAAGTAGTAAAGGTAGAATTTTAAACAATAAATGTAGAAGAGGCTGCAAGGGCTTTTTCTAGAGCTCTGTAGTTGGCAGGTAGCAAAAATCAGTGTACAAAGGTGCTTGATGAAAATGTGCAAAAGAGAAAGTTATAAAGGTTTAGAAAAAGGGCAGTAAACCACTTACTTTTCCATATTAGCTATGATGGTGTGATCTTGAGTATCCTGAAGCTGACTGTGGCTGTCCCAAAAGGTTTCATGTTTTTCAGCCAGTAGGTTATGAATAGGCAATTCCTGGAAGTGCTTGACCCTTTCTCTTCCATTCTGATCCCAGAGGACTGCTTATTCAGGCTCTTCTTGGTTAATAAATTGGTGGTAAAGCCAATAATAGCCGAACCGCAGAGTACAGTGTATTTTATGTACTCTTGATGATAAACTGATATACAAGAGAGATTGATCTAAAGGGAATTGATCATTGCTGGAAGTAGATCTATCAGTTTCTCAAGTGCCCTAAAAGGGCAAGGTTGGCTTTCTAGGTGGCATAGGTGGTATCTTTGGACTGTACGCTGCAACAGGGACTGAAATTCCCTCAGTGGTTTGCATGCCATTTTAGTAATGTAAGAAATACATGCTGTGGCCAGAGTATATCTGCAGTTATTTTCTGCTTGAGCTACATTAGTTAAGGCTTCAAAGGGGGTGAAAACTGTGGCCTAAGCCTTCTCTTCTGTAACAAAAATAAGTAGTCTGGTTTTGCCTTTATGATAATGATGATGGGTATTATTATTGTTGTTGTTGTTATTATTATAAATCCTCCTCTCTGCCATTGCTGACAGCCATGAGAACAACTGCAGCAATAGTTTTCATTCTGTATCACTGGTCTCATTGCCTGGGGATACTGTTAACTAAACAAAGGCATTTTAAAAGCTGGACATAAAGTGATTAATTCAAATTCTGAGAACCTGCTGAATAGTTTGGGGTGCTGCCTGCTGTTCTGTTTGATTCATGCTGACATTCTCTGTTCCACTGCAGAGCCACCTGAGTTGAATTTTTATCAGCTTCTTTCACTTACACTATGATAGACTGCATCTGATGTGCACATGGGACTTCCCTCAGATACTCCTAATAAGAAGTTTTCCCTATCTCTGCATATGTTGTTTTCCCACATTAAGGGACTAGAACGTGTTCAGGGTGGAGGATGATGGGTGAGCAGCAGTTGTGTTCTCTGAGCAGCTCTCTAGTTCCCAGAGGTGACATGCCATGGCCCGAGTTCTGCAGACTGTGGCTTATCATCAGAGTGCTACACAAGAACTAAAGCAGCATTAAATCAGGAAGAAAGGACAGTTGAGGAACTGATCTGGGTTTCAAAGATCTGAGCTAAAAGTTAGACTTGTGAAATGTGTGTTTCTTTGTGCCCCTGGGAAATTACTGTCTCATTGGCTTGGTTTCCTGCTCCAAAAAAACAGGGTCCTTTCTATTTTCTGTTCTTTGTGGCTCTTCATTTGTTTTCCAGGCCAGGAATCATCTGTTACTGTGTATAGGCACACTGGCTAATATAGCTAGTCCTGAACAGAGCAGAGGCTTTTAAAAAGTAATTGTAAAACAAAAAATGAGTGATTCCTTCCATCAGTACAGGGCTGCTCACAGCTGTCCAGGAGGAGATGGCAGCAATGTTGTCTCCAAGGTTGCACTGGTTATAGGCTTTAAGGCACAGAAGCATCAGGTGAAATAGATCTTGGGTTTTGCAGCAGACTTGTGGATTTTGTCTTGCATTCTATCTCTGTCCTCTGTTGAAGTGGATGATCAGAAGTTGGTTCAGCAAGGGCAGTCTTGGTAGAATTTCAAAACATGTTTTTTCTTTACATAGTGTAAAGCTCAGATACCTGGACTGCTTTTGCAAATGTAGAATTTCATCTCAAAATTTCAGAGATAATGCATAATTAGTTATGCTCTTAGTGGGGAAAACTCAGCCAAGATATCTGCAGACTAAAAATAATGTCTTGTAACTTCATAGTGACTTTCACTGGAGGCTCTCCAGATATTTTGCTAACATGAATTAATAAAATCCCAAAATATCCCTTTTAGCCTAGCTTTTTTTATCCTTGTTTTACAGATGAGTTAATAAATGGGTGGTATTTTGGATGCCTTGAAGGCACTGAAAAAGCATTAGTAGAACCATCTCACCTTTAAAACTTAAAATAAAGCAACTAATAATCAAATTTACAGCTATACTGTGTGCTCCAATGTCTTGTGGGTTTAATTGTTTTTAAGTTTTAAATGCTTTCTTTTTCCAGCTCGTCAAGTAACATAAATATCCCTAATGGCGCTCAGATAATGCAACTAGATAGATAGCTAGATATTTTATCTTTATTCTATTTAGCATCCAGCTTGTATTTGGTATGTCAGTTATCTTCAAGGCTTCACCATCCAGCCTAGTTTACACTTAACTCAGGAGTGTGGCCACCTGAATACAGCGCATTGGCAATGGCAGAAAGGCACAGGAGTGCACAGTAAATAAGCTTCTGAGCAAGGCAGTTGTCATTAGAATCACTTAAACATCAACCAGAAGCACTAAGACCAGTGAAAATACTATCTCAGGCTGGCAAATGTGCCACGCTTGCTGCCCACAGAAGAGAACCTGTGGAGAGCTGGTGCAGCACCTTTGGACTGCCAGAGAGGAGGAGTGGCAGGGAATGTGTGGGAGTGAAACAGAGAGAATCAAAGTGCCTGAGGGGATGGAGGGTGAGAAGGAGACAGTGTAACAACTTGTAAAGACTTGTGAGGTTCCGAAAAACTGGCAACACTGGAGTATGGAAGATAATTTTAGGTCCTTTAACAAAACTTCCAAAGAGACAGGTCTGCAGACTGGTGGTTCAGAGGTTGGTTGACTTAGAAAGAAACAAAAAAGCAGGTGGAATTCTTTCTTTCTTTCTTTTTTTTTTTTTTGTATGCAGACCAGAGTAAGCTTTCATAATAAAATAAACTATAGTTTGGTACTTGCTGCTACTGTTGCAAAGCTATTTGAAAGGAGTTGTGCCTCAGATGCACTTTTTACAGCCTTGCAATTGAAAATTTGACTGACATTTGAATCAGATAATTTTATTTGCTGAACAAACCTTTACGGACATGTTCTTTCAAGTACAGAACTATATGCACACAGACTCAGCTCAGTTAAAGATATGAGAAACTTGTCAGGATGGCTAGTAAGTGATGTATTTTGCCATCAACCAGAAGACAACCTGAAAGTCAAGGTGAAATGCACAGTGCTAAGGGAAGAAAAGGTTAGGCTAAATCTTATAAAGACTTTTAATGCAATCTTTCCAGGTTTTTGAGTTTGTTTTGTGATAAAGATTAAAAGATGAGGGAAGTTTAGTGTATGGGTTTAAGGAGGTTGTTTTGGCTTGATAATTTCTTTTGTGATATGTGGAAAGTACAAAGGTAACACTGACTCCCTTGAAGTCTATGTAAGGCCTTTGATACTGACTCTGTATTTGTACATGACATCACCACACACAGCTCATGTGGAACAGAAAGAAAGAGACAACATGTCACTGTCAACAAGTGACTTCTTTTCTGGATTGGTTTGTGAAATGTAAGATGAAGGAGACCTCTTGATCGCTCTTTCGTGTTGACCTGGTTTTGAATTTAGAAACTTTATGAAGTACCTTTCTACAGGCAAAGCTGAGGTTTGAGGGCAAAACTCTTCCCCAGCTAAAGTCTTTACAGTGGCAACAGCACCATCTTATGTAAATTTTTCTCCCATAATGTAGACAGAAGGCTTGGCACTGCATTTAGGGGTGATGAAATGGACGTTGAATTGCTGGAGGAGTAGAAAATTTACTGATGTTGATTTCAAAGTGGTTTTATTGCATGGAAGTGAGGAACATACACCAGGACAGAGCTGAGGTAAGTAGTGGGGAAACACACACTTTATGAGTGCTTGGCTTGAGTTTGGGAGGAGTATTGACTGCAAAGAAAACATGTGAAGCAGGCTGAGACAAGCTAGCCTTTTTGGTGTCATGCACGAGGTCACCTCTGACCACAGATTTCATTTTGACAGTTAATTGGATGGGAACTTCTGCGAAGGATGTATCAGTCTCACAGTAACAGTAGTGTCAAGGTGTTTCTGAGCTTCAATGAGCATTACAGAAGATGCTTGTCTAGTACTGTATTCTGCATGACAAAGACTGTGCTGCTTGTGTAGGAATGAGTATTCTGTTAATCTCTCTACTGCAGCCAGGAGTGTGTGGTATGACTTGTGCTAAAATGCTTTGAAAATAAAAGCCAGCTGAAGAGCTGTGATGATGAGAAAAGAGAGACACTTCTACCTGGCTTGCATGACTGCTGTACTGCAAAAGTTGTTTTGTTTTTTTCCTCTGAAAGTGCTTATCACCCTCAGCTCACTACAGAGGAAGCTCAGGTGCCTCCCTTGGACAAGGCAGGAGGCTTTCCAGTGCCTAAAGTTCAGCCAGACAAATTCTACAGTGAGTGGTGGAATTTACATTGTTTTGTTTGTTCACAGTTATTGTGTGTTCTGTTCTCTTGACAAGGGCAAAACTGGTCCTTATAAGGAGAAAGGCACTTGCTTGTTTGCCCGAGGCTGACTACTGCCTTCTGGATGAGTTGGCACCCTCAGAGGCAAAGAGGGACCATCGCTTTCGTGATGGCAGTGGAGCATGGAGAACTGCAGAAGGAAAAACCTTCATAAATGCAGGGTACAGAATGCAGAGGTGGTGAGACCAAGTCAACATAAAGCCTTCAGAAAGTGTGATGAATAAGGAATTCCAAGAAGAGCAGGGAACAGGCACACAGTCAGGGCTCAGGTGGAGCAAGAGAACTATTTTATGGAGGGCTTAAGGGGACTGTGCAGAGTCTCTTCCAGGCCAAGAGATTCTCTGGATGATGCTGGTCTGAAAGCAAACTTAAAAGAATGAACCTGCCCTATAAGCACACTGGGGGTAGAGCGGGTTTGATCACAAACGCCCTTATTTTTATTCTACTTCATTCAAGAGAACCAGTAAAATTTTTCGACGTTCACTTGTTCCAGTTCATGTTCAAGTAGAACAAAGTTTTAGGCTTTAGAAGTTCCTTTCTGTCATTTTGATCCATTCAGAATTTGTACTGTTTAAAAGAAGGAGTGTTTTAGCCTTTCTAGATATGAAATTAAGTATGCAGGACAAGTGCTTTAAAAAACTTGGCCAAGTTTTCTTGAAATTTGCAGTTTGGGCCACATTTTCTTGAAATCTGAGGTTTTGACTGAAATACATGTTACTGTTCTATATAACTTCCCATCCAGCCTGTGAAAAAAGCAGCCATTTGGAGAAAAAGCAGTTAATGAGCTTTGCTTATGAATATGTTTATGATTTTTAAGTGTGATTTTGACATATTACTGACATTGGTGAAGTTTTTGTTTCTTTTCATTTGTATAGAAATAGAAAGATGTCAGGAATGTGCTGAGCGCTTCATACCGGCAGTGTTGCACTTGACACAGTTACATGCTAAACAGAAACATGAGATATATACATCTGTATCTCTTATAGGATGAGGATCTTCAAAGGGCTCGCTGTAGATGAAAGCCCAGCCTGTAAGGTGTGATCAGATAGCTTGGTGAATAAGACCAAAGAGGAAACCTTTTGATACAGCAGCCCTGGTTTGTTTTGCTACAGACAGTGTATTCCTTGTGTGGGGTGCCAGTTTTGTGTCATCCCCATTTACACATGCACATGAAGTTCCAGCCCATACATAGTAGTCTCTTGTTATGCATATGGTAGAGCTGTTCCTCCATCATCCCACTCTCAACTCCTTTCAAAAAGCTTTTGAAAACCAGTGCACAAAGCACATACTCCAGAAAGCAGACTCAGCAGAAAGCTTAGGAAAAAGAGGGAATGGTGGGGTGTGAAAGGGGATGGTGGGGTGTGGGGGAACCAACCCAAACGCTACTATTTGGATCTCCCTGTTGTTGCAGGTGGTGTTCTGTAAATAAAATGATTGGTAAGCTTCCTGTCATGAACCAGAAGGCTGTATATTAATACTTGCTGTGAGGAATAAGTTCTGTAGGGAACTCCCTTCCTCCTTCCCTGAAATATTCCCCAGATTTACAGCCATACATACACAAGGACACCTATATATGAGCTGTACAGCTCTTTATATCTCCATCATTTACAGAGGCCTTGTTCCTTCATAGTTCCTGGGTGGTGTAGTAAGAAAGTGTTGAAATAGTAAAACTTTGGAAATTACAATTATTTTACTTTTTGTGGTTATGTAAGTGTAAGCAGAGACTGCTTAATTCTGTTTGTTAACTGATAGCAAGAAGGGCTTATTTAGATTCTTATTAATCTTACTAATGCATTATTCTAAATGTAAGGTGCTGGAGAACCTACCTTTGTGTACTTCCAGTCCAATACAATACTAGGCAGAACAAAATGAGTCCCTTTTTGTGCAAGATGTGCCTGATGAGTTTCAGGAGGGCAGGAGAATGTGTAGCAACCTACATTGAAAAATTGAAGAATAACAGGAGATTGTGCAGTGCAACAGCAGGAGCATTTGCTCATGTCAGTGAGAGTGAGTGAGACATGAAGAAATATGAGGTCTTTTGTTGTGAAGTTCTGAAGCAGAAATGAGAGCTTAGGACAAATGCTAAGTTAGGAAGCCACAGCTGCTTTTAAAGAAGAGAGGCAAAAAAAGGATGATGAGGAAGATGGGTCAAGGGAAATCTGAAATTTTCGTAAGAAGCATTACTTCTGGACCTATTGGAGAAAGTAACAGTTTGAACAAGAGGGTTTGATGGATGGAAAATGAACAGAATATGAAATACCAAGCTTTAGCTTTTTAGATCTGTGCTATTTCTTGCTAAATTGTTTCCAAAGGTTTCATAGCCACAATGATTTTTTTTCTAGCCTTCCCAAACTTTGATTTAAATGATTGAAAGCTCCAATGCTATTGCCAGCTTCCTGTCAGCTAGTTGTTACTGCAATCAATAGTTGTTTGAAGGAAGGCTTGATTAAAGTGTTGCATAGCTATAGTTAACTGGCATGTGACTTTTGTTTCTCCAGCAGACTTTCTTATCTCAAGCCTTTAATAAGGACCATGTAGACGAGGGGGGGGTTTCTTTGGGGTTGTTTTTTTCCAAGTAAAACTCTTGAACTTTCCTCTGAAGCAAAATTCATTTGATGGTGAGTGTTTCTTATTCAAATGTCCTTGACATCCATATCAAAAGCTCTTGTATAATCTGTGATGTACATACAATAACAATGAGGAACTGAAACTTGTCCTCATGTCATGTTTTGGGTTATACAGCAGCTTAATTGTCTTCTGGGTTGGTAACATCATAATAATTGTTAATTGTTATGACAGGAAAATATCTAGGACTTGCTGGGCTAAGAGTTGATCTTGCCCTTAAAGTCCAATTGCCGTAGTTTAGTAATGAGGCATGACAAATGGGTGATGCTGGAAGGTGTGTAAAAGGGTGTTGTTGTCAGATGGTGATCATGTCAAGTCTTTTGGGACTAGTTCAAAACATTCACTGCCATCCCAGAAGAGAGTGTGCACCATGCTAGTGCTTCTGATCTGTACCTGTGCAAAGTTTTCCAGGTCAGCCAAGAGCTACTGATGAAGTCACTTTGAACTCATTTGACACTGAAAGTTAAGAAATGCTTGGACAATCCAGTCTGATGACTCGGCTGCAGGAACAATAACCTCCAGCTGTGACACTGAAACAAACACCTGGGAGTGGCACAGTGAAACTGTACTGGCCACTTCCAAAGTGATTGCACCTTAATGTACCCTGTGCCTTTTCAGAAAGGGGCTGATGTAGGCTCTGTTGGCAAGGAAAGAATTATTTTCTTTGTTCAGTAGCGGTGGGAAGAGCTTGCCCTCCATCTCTCCCCTCACAGGCACTCACAGGAGAACATCCAAGGGGTTTAAGGAGGGAAAACAAGGTTAATGCCATCACCACTGAAATTCACTGTGTATGAGGTAGGCTTGGAGACAAGCCTCAGGGTGTTGGGAAGAGAGGCCAACAAGTGTAGAAAGGTGGCATAGGAAGGGGGTTAAAAGACAACACCACAAGATGATAGTGCAGAGAAGTACAGCAAGACAGAATTATGGCTTGGAAAAAAGTGTGGTGGAGGGAAGAGTCGCTGAAGGCAGTCCTCTGTGGGGATGGGAGAAATACCACAGTAAAAAGGCAGGGGAGGAATGTTATCTCAGGACCTGACCATCTGCTGTAGTAAAAAGGCCTCTGAGATGCCTAGGAGGTATTTGGCATTGTAGATGAAGAAGAGCATTGAAATGTTAATTTCAAAGAACAGAGAAAGATGTAGAGAGACTCTGGACTGATCCTTAAAGGAGATGTTGGAAATACTCAGGGTGTCAGAGAAGAAGACTGAGAGGTTGTTCAGGGTCTGGACTTCACAAATGTCAGGTTTTGAGGCAAGTAGTTCAGTGCTAGGGGAGGCAATCTGCAAGGTAGAGTGCTTGTGTCTGCTCACTAAAGACAACACACCTGTTCTTGAGAGCTGCAAAGGTGTTAACATGAGCTAATTGTGTTATACAGGTGCCAGTGAGGTGTATTACATGCAATATGAAGGGCCATGTATTTCACTCAAAGTGGCTTGATAGGCCCAATTTCAAGCAGATAGTTTTCATAGTTTTGGTTATGATTTTTTCAGCAGTTGTCAATGTGTAGAGTACAAGCTGGAAT
This sequence comes from Pithys albifrons albifrons, assembly GCF_047495875.1. Lineage (NCBI taxonomy): Eukaryota > Metazoa > Chordata > Aves > Passeriformes > Thamnophilidae > Pithys > Pithys albifrons. The sequence continues at coordinate 93,679,830 of NC_092458.1, forward strand.
TTCTCTCTTCGTAGAACTGTAGAATGGCTTGGGTTGGAAGGGACTTTCAAGGTCATCTATTTCCAACTCCCCTGCCATGGACAGAAACACCTTCCACTAGACCAAGCTTATCAAAGCACCATCCAGCCTGGTCTTTAAACACTTCCAGGGATGGGCATTCGCAGCTTCTCTGGGCAACCTGCTCCAGTGTCTGACCACCCTCACAGTAAAGAATTTCTTCCTGATATTTAATCTAAACCTACCCTCTTTCAGTTTAAAACCATTCCCCCTTATCCTATCACTACATGCCCTAATAAGCTCCCTCTCCAGGTTTCTTGTAGCCCCCTTTAGATACTGGGAGGCTGCTGTAAGGCCGCCCTGGAGCCTTTTCTTCTCCAGGAGGATGAACAACCCCAGCTTTCTCAACCTGTCTTCATAGAAGTTTTCCATTCCTTTGATCATTTTCATGGGCCTTTTCTGGACTTGCTGCAGTAGGTCCACATGCTTTTAATGCTGGGTGCAGTACTCCAGGTGGGGTACTCCATACCAGAGTGGAGCAGAGTGGGACCTGCTGGCCACGCTGCTTTTGATGCAGCCCAGGATGTTTGGCTTTCTGGGCTGTGAGTGCCCATTGCCAGCTCATGTCAACTTCTTATCCACCAACGCCCCCAAGTCCTTCTCCTTAGGAATGCTCTCAATCTTTGTTTTCTGCTACAGTATATTGCACATATTTTAATAGCACTAAAATGTTTTACTTTATATCATACTTTTGCATTGATGATATAAAGGAACAGTGTGGTTGACAGAAGTCTTCTGGTCTGCTTGTGTTCAATAGGAATTAGCCCGTCACCTGCGACCTGGAACTCTGCGTGCTGAATTTGGGAAGGACAAGATTCAGAATGCTGTTCACTGCACAGATCTTCCTGAAGATGGACTTTTGGAGGTAAGACCTGCTAGACAATATCACAGAGAGCTGTAAAGTGAAAAGCTATTCTTGACACTCTTTTAAGCTGGTGAGTGGGGGACTGGTGTTGGAGACCAGACTAGACACAAAAACAAAGGGTTTATTAAGGGCATTTAAATCAATTAATTCTGATACTGTAAATAATTCATTGGTGCAGTTTTCTTGAATGAATATAGTACAATGAAGTATTTAATTCAATTCAAGTCAAGAGTCTTCTCTTTGTCTAAATATCTTGTGTCCTTGGGACTGAATATCAGCCCTAACAGTGCTCCTGCAGGGACACCTCCTTGGCCCTTGGATGACCACCGTGACTCCTGATCTGAATTGTCTCTGCAGTGAGCTTGTGTGGAGCTTGGAATATTACAGGCACTAGGGATTCAAATTCTCCAGATAGAGTCCAGGTTTGGACTATCTATTTTTAGATAGTTATGCACATCAGTTTGTGTTTCAACTGTATTAACTTACTAATTATTATCTAATTTTGACTTTGTATGCTTTCATTAAGGTACAATAAAATGGGAAAATGTTAAATTAAGGGAGTTTATAAAGACACAAGTACTCTATGAAAACCAGAACATGCTCATTCACTTAATTCTGTGCCTCAAAACTAAGGTCTGTAGAAGGGGTTGAAGTGGTGTTTAAGTGTATCTTGGATGGATCTTTGCATCACTCTAGATATTTTTCCAGAACATCCATAGCTTATGTTTCATTGTCTACATGTGTTTGTGAGTGTTTTCCTGTCAGGCTGTAGCAGAATGATAGATCAGCAAGAGTTGTCCTGGCTTGGATGATTTTACATTGACAAGATGGTGGTTTCACTGGGGAGTGAGCAAGCCCTGATTGCATCACCATCACCCTCTGGGAATTAACCTGTGGGTTAAAGTGTCTGTTTACTAGGAAATTGCATCCAGTTTAAGGCATAGTAAAATTCAACACTTAGAATGGCAACCAGTGTCAACAAAGTTGCTGCTTTTAAAAGTATTTCCAAGGTGTCATTAAAAGTTGACAACTTCTTGTTTCTTCCCAAAGGGCCTGGATTTAAACCAGCAAACTGGTGTTTGTCAGTACGTGCCTGAAATCCCTCAGTCATGGCTTTTCAATGGCAGCAATAAAAAAGGCATAGTCTGTGAGGGAAAAAGTAGAGTCTCAGCAACACTCAGAATGCTTTACTCCATCAGAATTTTCTGTCTCTTTGTGTCGACAGTATTTTTCCTTTACTCTTTTCCTTTACTGTTTTCCTTTCCTGGTGCAAAGCAGATATAACCTCATTTTTCTGGTTTTTGAAATCAAGTTTATAGCTACCATAAGTAAGGCAGAAATTGCTCCTCCAAAACAGAAACTGAGGCTGGAGGTCTTTCTCAAGATCTCCATTACATGTGTTTGTCCTTTGAATCCTGCGGCTGAGTCATGAGCTAAGTTCTTCATCTAGTTTTATTCTGACTACACACCTTGCAGTTCCTATTGCAGTCTGATCATTGTAACAGTTGTTTATTGATTATATTTTTCGGCAGAGGGATATAAAACCATTTTTTACCATAGGCATAATTTTATGCAGAATATGGCTCTTCATCAGTCTGTAGTTTCATCTGTAGCATTCCAGGTTACGCCAACAGTTGTAAAGGACATTGCTGAAAGTTCTTTAGGGAGTAAATAAAGCATTTCATTCTGATTTTTTGGCAAATATTATCTCATACTCTAAACCACTGAAGCCTTTTTACTGCTGACACTTTAATTCTTGGATTATGTTTAGATCTGTGTTCTGTAAGAAACACAGTTGCCTGAAAACATAGATAAGCAAAGTAAATGGTAACATCTGGATCTGTTTAAGTGCAAGGCTTGTCACAACTAATAAAGTCATGCTGCACACACAGACATCATCCTTGGGAAGGACTTTTTCCTCAGTGAGTTTTTCTGTGAGAGGAGCTTAAATCCAGTCACAGAGGTCTCATTTGCTGGCAAGTGGAAACCAGACCTTTCTTCCCTAGCCCCAGTAACTCTAACAGTGCCGTGAGTGTTGGGCTAGAACAGAGTGACTGTGTGGCCTGCTAGACAACCACAGAAGGAAACCAAGCCAGACAAGCCTTTTTAAGAAGTATGCTGTTTTAGTAAATGGTTATGAGGGTTTTCATTCTCTAGTGGATAACTATGTATTTCATATAATGAGTTTAACAGAGCATTTATTCTCAGCCTCAGAGGAGGTTAATTCATAGATAGGTAAGGCAGCTGGGATTGGCCTTGAGTATGGCCTTCAGTATGTAGTTAGTGTTTATTAATGATGTCCATGTTCTGGTATGAGATGTTGCTGAGATATTAAGATATTAATGTTGCTGTTCCTCTAAAAGCTTTACACTATCACTGTAGGACAGCTGCTTAGTAGAAGAGGAGTCTAGAGTAAATTTCAGAGAGAAATCTGACCTACTAGATTTATAGTATGAAGATGAAGAATCCTTTCTAAAACCTTTGAATAAATTCATCCCCAACAGTCTTCTTCCTTTCTTCCAATGACATTGGATTTTGTATGGTGTTAATGCTCTGCTGCAGTTACTTCCCAGTACAGCTCCAAAATCCAGACCTTATGCATATTCTCGCACTTCTGTTTTAGCTGATGAAAAGTGAGTTTGGCAATCTGAATTGAGGCACGAGAGCTAGAAACTCCAGAGTTTTATTTTTAATTCTGGAGCTGATTTTATCTGAGCTTGACTAAGTCACTTCTCAAATTTTGGCAGAAAAGTGTTTGGCTCTGAAATTATGTATGAAGATGTTTTAATTTATATTTTTCTTCTCAAAATAAAATACTAAATGCAACATTTTTTATAAAACAAACAGCAGAATCATTATTACAAATAATGACACAAAATTTCTAACACTTTTTTCCCCCAGTTCCCACTACATATATGGTGGTGCATTTTTTGGTGGTGGGTGCATTGGTTAATTGGTTTGTTTTGATGTTAAGGGAGGATGGTTCATTTGGGGTTTCTTGTTTGTTTTGGCTGTTTTTTGGTGGTGGTGCTGGTTTGGGGTTTTTTGCCTTTTTTTTTTCCAGAATAGGAAATAGCATAGTTATTCTATTAAAACACAGGAAGCTTTTTTTGGAGAGAGGATACTGTGATGTAAGCTTTTCAAAAATTGTGGTGAACCAGAGAGGTGGGCCTCAGGAACTGTTCCCACTCAAAGCAGGCAGAGCCAGTCTGATACACCATGAATAAAGATATTTACTGCCTTTGTATCAGAGCTTTTGTACAACTTTGGCCATGTTTGATGTTTGAGTCACCCTTTTTCAGAGGTTCTCATTTCCAGTGCAACCTCTCCCTACAGGTCTAACGACTGCAGAGTGAAAGTCCCAGTATCTCTGAGGTTGACTCGAGCCCAGTGGGTTTGTACAAAGAAAGCCATGGCTGTGTCTGTTGGCTGGTGTGTGGAGTTCTTGCACTGCTAATACTAAAGTAGCTTATTAGGGGTCCCTCCCACAGTCCTGACTCTGTTGTGGCCACTTGTTCTGTGTGCACATCTGCAGGGTCAGCAGTGCCCAGAGGGCCTTGGAGGCAAGATGGAAGGGCTGCTGCTCTTGCCACTTTGTGGATAGAAAGCTGAATATGTTGGTCTGTGTGTTAATTGGTTTTGTGACTGTTGAACTCCCAGAACTAAATGGAGGTGGAAAGGGGAGATACTTGTTTGACCTACTATCCTATCATGGGCCTTAAATCCGTAGCGTTTATGGAAACACAATAAAGGTGTGTTCCTCTGTAGAAGGCAACACACCAGTGCTTTCCTGAGAACTCAGGTAGCCATAGTGCCAGATACTGCTTATCTTAAGATTTCTCCACCCCTTTCCGCAGTTTTCATCACCCACAGTTTCATATCTAACTGAAATTTGAAAAGAGTTTGCATTAGCAGTTGCTGTCTGATTGTCCACAAATGGAGACATCTTAGAGAAGATGAGATAGGTAATTGAGTGTTAGAGCAAATGCTTCCTGAAGTTAATAGCAAACTCTTGGTGACTTTCGTGGTTTGCACTTAATTGACTGTCACTAGGAAGTGCAAGGTTGTGACCTTTCTCCCAAAACTCATGACCAAAGAGTACTTTGGGAGAGAGAACAACAAGCACTAATTAACTAACTAAGGGTCAGCTTGTGCACTTAGTTTAGAACACTACATTTAAATAATGTAGTACTGCAGTTTTTCAGTGTTTTTTTCTTAAACCCTTTTCCATGGACCTGGAAAAAAGGAAAGTTCACTTTTAATCTTAAACCCCCCTCAAACAAACAAACCAACCCCAAAGGCAAATATGAGCATTTGCTCCCACCAGTTTGACCTTTACCTCCTGTTTTTGTTCTACAAACTACTTCACGTTTTAGGCAGTGACTAAAGAATATCAGAATTAATGAATAACTCACTTTGGCTCAAGAGAGGAGGGAGATGCAGTTGAGCCTAAAATGTAATTGGTTGCAATGGAAAAATCTGTGTATTTTCAATTGTAGAGCTGTAACTACTCTTTATTTACTAGTTTGTGGTGGAAGAGGAGGGTGAATATTGCCCTGAAGTCTCCTAGATGAATTGTTTGAGTTACTGGGTCAGGCACTTACTTTTTCACTTCATAGACTTGTGTGTTCTTGTATCAGTACAAAATGTATTTTCACAAGTGATAATAGACACAAATAGCTCAGAACAGCCCATTTTCTCAGCCTTGTCATCAGTTTCCCATTTTAATGAGGAGAGGGAAGAAAGGAGGAAGTAGAGAAGGGAGAATGATAGCAATGGAGTATTTGTGAAATAATGGGGTTTCATGAGTGATTTCTGAGTGAAGGCTTAACCAGCAGTTTCTTAATATTTCAGATCAGCTGATGTTGTGTGGAACATTCATTCAGAACAGAGGGTTGCATTTGTTTCCCACGTCCAAAGCAGTTACTGCTCTATGTCTTGGCAGGTTTTTTTTTCTATTTTATATAAGGCAGATGCTTTTGGAGCAAACAGTCACAGTATTCACTCGCATTCATGTTTCTTGTGAGTCAGGTAAAGGAAGGACTGGAACATGCATATTTCATATGCCAAGGAACTGCTTTATTTAGCAGACTAGAGATGTGTCGTCTACATGTGGTGAAAGATGAGTCTGTTACTCAATTCACCATCTTTGACCTGAGAAACATTTCTGATAAATATCTTGTTGAAATAGAAGCTTGCAAACCATTGGATATGATCAATCATTATTCTCTATACAAAACAAGTTTTCTTGAAATTGGTCATTCCTGGAATAGTTTTTAATCAAAGCATAAAAGGTGTTGTGGGTAGCAGACTTCACAGTTTACATGCCTCCTTAAGGAAGTGAAGGCAAATTAAAAATCAGTCAGTGAAGACCATATTCACATCACTGGAAGTACAGTGAATAAAACTTCCCACAGGAGGTGGTGCTGTGCATACATCTCAGTTCACTGGGTCTCAAGTGGCCAAGTACCTTTCAGATTATGCAGGAACCGATATAATTAAAAATCCAGTAGCCTAGAACTGCAAATATAGCAAAACCAGTATTTCTGGGCTTTGGCATACTGTATGTAAATTGTTGCTCATACTATGCAGTTTAAGGTTTTGGGTTTTGTTTTTTTTTTGGGGGGGTGGAGGGCGTGTATGAGCAGTTCCATAAGGGCATTTGTGATGCTGCAAAACATTCCAGGGATGATAGACTGCACACATCTTGGGTAATCTGAAAGGTCTCTCCATTGCAGTGCAGTCTGGTGAGCCACCCACGCTGGCTTTGTGTTCCTGTGCCATGGTGTTGGGGCAATCAGTCGGTCTCCTGGGGTTTCTTTGCGTAACTACAAAACCTTAGTAGTCATACACATACTTGTGTGTGTGTACTAATGCATGTATATACTTGTGTGCCCATAGGCTCTCTGTCCGCTGTTGCCCCAGGTTGCTGTGTGTGTCTCACCACACAGCTGCCATGTGCCGTCAGGCTCCGCATTGGGCATGGGGACTGTGGGGGGAGACGTTTCAGTATTCAGTGTCACAGGCGACTTTCCAGCCAGGCATTGAGGTCCTCCTCGAGTATCGTTTGCTGGCCTTCTCCCTTGCCTCAGAGCTATTTGTGGCTCCCACAGACATGGAAATAACCTATCAAAGGGGGATGGCTTTGCTGTTATCAAAGAAAGAGTGGGTTTTGTCTGTCTTCCCAGAGAGCTGTCATGATGGTTGGATTTTTTCATTATCACGTCTTTGAATTTCAGCTGTGCAGTGGTCAAGAGAAGGCTGAGAACTGGCAGACTGCAACATACTGCTGGAAGCTCTTCATTCCCCTGCTTGGCCTTGTACCAGTGAGACTGGCTTACTGCTTCTAAGGCATTAAAGCAAACAAGTAATATCATCTGGCTGTACAGATCAGCTGTGGCAGTCTGGTAGATGGGGACTCACCAAGTTCTGGCACTGGAAGTTCAGCTGCCTGGATCCAGCCTCAGGGAGATGGGAGGTGATGCTGTATGATAAGCAGTAATAGGTTGGGCCAGTTGAGCAGATCTGTTTTTTCCAGGCAAGTGCTGTGGACAGTGAAAACTATGATAATTTTCCTCAGACTTGGTATTATTAACTAAATGCTCTGCCTAGTGTGAAGAGCTGTGCTGCGCCTGAGCCTTTGTAGCAGCGTCTTCCACCTGCTAGAGGCCAGCTGTCCTTGGTCTGGCATTCCAGATAGTGCCAGGAGAAGCACAGCATGCCTTATGCTTCCTTTCCCTTTGCATTTATTCAGGGAGGCTGAGTGGAGGGTGGTGTTTTAGCAAGCTGTTCAGAGTGGACAGGGGACCACTCTCCTAGAAGCGGAGAGACAGACATGCCTCCCATAACCATTTCCATAAGAGTCCTGTTACAGAAGTGCTCTGCTGGCTGCCAACTTGCATTTTGGTGTTTGCTTCTTTCTTGCCTGCCTGCTGCCATTGTCTCGACATGTGGGTGTGCTGCAAGGTGCTTGTGATCATCCACCCTGGAAATGCTTTCATGCCAGCTATGAGCTGATCTGTGGGTTGAGGTTATAGTTAAGCAGTTGAGGATGAAAGGCGTCAGAAGGATGCACCTCTGTTAAACTAGTCTCTTTTGGTTCATCAAGATGTAGTCCATGCAATTTAATAAAGCATGTCAATGAATAACTCTCAGAAGCGTCAATCTGCTTAGTGTGGAATTTGTGTATGTCACACTCAGAACAAAGGTCTCCTGCATTGCTTGTTACCGATTAACTTGTCTGGTATTATGCAAGCTGCCTCTGCCAGCTGACAACTAACTCTCCCCATTCACAGGGCAGCCCAGCTTGTAAAACATTACACAGCAGAAGTGCATAGCATGGCAATGAACCTTTCACTGAGGGCATTCCAGCCATGCCGCATTTCCCTCAGGAGTCTTTAAAATATTTTAATAAAGAAGCTATTGTTTCACTCAGTCATACAGCAGTTTTGCAATGAAGTCTTTTATTAGTGGCCCATACTGAGCTGCATAATCCAGGATAAAATGCTTTTCATCATTTCCAGTGAAAAGAAATAAAAGTTGGACGGTTTGGGTGAGGTTGGTTTTGGCACTTTTTTTTGCAAGTTTTCATCAAAGCAGTAGCTATTTTTATCAGTTGGAAATTTCAATCTCTTCTGGTAAAAATGACTTCTAGGGAGGTCTGCCAGATAATGGTTATTATGGTTCAAGTACGTCTCCGTTTTAACTTTCTGAGACTTTTTATCCAACAGTTGTGGGAACAGGTTGGAAAGAATCTGAAGTGTAGAAAAACTTAATCTTACTTGGTGGTGGGTTTGCATATCAGAAGATGTTAGCCAGCACTGGATTGCTGTCTCATAATGTTTTGTGATGCTGTGTATATACTTGTACAGAGAATTAAGTAATCTCTTTGCCTAGGCCTGTCTGAAGAGAAATTAAGAAGTAAAGATAGTAGTAATAGATGGATGGATTTTGAACACATGTTGGTAGTTTCTCTTTTAAAAAAATAAACTATGGTATTCTTAGGTCACTTGCACCTAATTTTGAGCATAGGTTGTATAATTATTGTACTTGTGAGCCAGACAGGCAAACCAAACTAAAAACTTGTTTAAACATAGTTGTGAAATAGTTCTCCTCTTGTGCTTCCACTTCTGGGTAAAACCCAAGGTCCAATTACTCCTTGTTCTGCCAAGTCTAAGGTTTATAAGTGCCAGAGAGAAGAAGTTAATGAGTGTGAACCAAGCAGCTCCCAGACCTCTTTAAGTTTCACCTGATCCTGAAGGTAACCTGTGTGATAAACAGGGCTCGGCTTTTGGCACGTGTTTGTGTTGCGCTGAGCAAGGCAATTTTGTGGAGAGGAGGTCAAGGCGGAGGGAAGGCGTGACAATTCTTGATAACTCATCTGAGGCCCAGTTTGTGTCTTTGAGGTGCTGCCTTCTTTCTTTCTCTCTGCATGTTTTCATTTTAGACCAAAAAGCCCAGGTCCTCTCTCCATTACCCATTTTCCTCCAGCTGAAGCATAGCAACAGTTGGGCTGCAACTCAGCTGTACGATGGGCAGATTACAGCAAAGGAGAGAAAAAAGCCCAGGGAAATAACTAATGCAGCAAAAGCAGTAAGAGGATGCTGTAGTTACACATCCACGTAGAAGCTTAGAATATAAATTAGTTTCTAAAGCAATGGGCCCTACACTTTTTGGGGGGGGTTAGAGAAGTACTGTTGTCCTGTAGCACACACTGTTGTGAGATGCACATATATTTTTATGTGCATTTCTGTTATTGACCTCAGCCAGGTGCACTTCCCACCTCTGTCTCAGAGAAGAAATAGGCAAATGATCAGCTATATCAGTACTTCCTGTACCCCTCTCCTTGTCATTGCAGCTTCCTTGATTGACTACTGTAAACCAGCAGTAATTAAGAGGAGAGTTTGAGTCAACTATCTGCATACATGTGTTCAAATATATGTGAAAAATGGGAGGAAAATCCCAAAGCCAAACGTGTGTTAATATGGATAGAAGGCTGTGAACAAGATTTTCTGTCTCTCATGGCTGCTAACACCATGGAATATCTTAAGTTTAGAAGTTTGTCAAGTTCTAGAAACCACTTCTTCTTTCAGGAGTAAGAATAACTCGTGATTCAAAGTGTAGTGTCATTTTAGAATTGGTTTTGTACTGTCATAGAGCTGAGGGCTTAGACATTGACTGTGTTGATCCTGTGCCAGCAGCTGTGCAAACACAGAACAGGATGGCAGTGGTCACCTGAAAGTGTGTTGTCTGTAGTCTAGGGTTCCTCAAAGTCATACAGCATCTTCTGGTTTCAGTAAGAGCTGTATTCTTCTTTAATCCTAAGTGCACTACTGACAGGCAGGAATGATGTATCTGCAACTATATATGAGATACACTGGTCCATGAAGGGAAATCTCTGAGCAAAAGGCAATTCTCTTAAGTGGCCAGAGTTGCTACGTGAACAAGTTTTCTTCCACGTTGATGTAGTTACTGCTGCTCTGGGAAGAGGCAGTGTGCTTAGACTATCCAGCCACAAACCAGGAACTCTGGGCTTCCTCTGGTACTGCCTTACTCAATCCAGCTATTGAATAGTAACTCGACTACTGAGGTGTTTTGAGTCTAGTCATGACAGTATGTGGTTTAGCACTTAACGGAAGTGTTGAAATCACAAAAGGCTGCTGAGACTTGAAACAAACTCCTGGCCTTTTAAATACTGAGCCATTCCACAGGGGAATGGAGCTTTCTAGATTCAGTGACATGTTTCAGAAGGTACTTTGAGCACTAATGCTGGGGGAATCTATGCCATTAGTTTGATGGGATGTTTCCTGTCAGCACAGCAAGCCACAGTCAACACAGGGACTTGTGATGGTGCATGGAAGGCCCACACTGGTAGTGCTTTTGGTAGTTTCTTTCAAGATACTTTGTTACTGTCTTATCTGTCATAACTTTTACTCGGGTGCCAGGTGCAGCCTTTAGGGTCCTGCGGCCAAATAATACCCTGCTGAACATCATGGTCGCTCAGGAAGATGTTTATGTACTGGGTACTTTCTACCTCATGTGTTGACTGCTTTCATCCTCGCTTGAACCTGTGATGTGGGTGAAAACATGTTGTTGTGTTTCTGCTACCACTTCCTCCTCTATCAGCCATAATCTGGTATCTCATGAGGACCACGGTTGTCAGTGCTCTCTGAGCAGGCTGAAGCGCCTTTCTTCAGCATTGGCAATGTCTGTGGCTTGTCTGAACACATCCAAACCCAGATTCACTTACATACTTCTTGTGCTAGCAGCAGGGGCCCTTTCCAGTGTTTTTACACCATGCTCAGCTGTGTTTGCAGCTTGCACTGACACCTGCCGTGGTGCACCTCGTGTGTCTGCACCTAAGCTCACTGATTCCAGGGCATCCAACAAGACCTTCACAGGAGCTGCTGATTTTGAGGCAGGCAAGCCAAGTGTCCAAGTGTGCGTCAAGATAAGCATGAAGTACAGAGGCAGTAATCCTCTGTGATTGACTCGGTGAGCTGCTTGGGATCTTTGCAAAAGTAGTATTTACTTTCATGTTGTAGTTTTTCATATGTCATAGGAGCTGGGATCTTACATGCTATTTCGTTCCAGTGGCTCTACCAGGCCAGTTCAGATGGTGACCAAACATGTTGCTAAAGAAGGAGTAGAGCTGGTGGGAGACTCCTGGGCTAAAGCATTCAGCTCCAGCTACTGAGTAGTTGGCTTATGTCATGGAGGGGGGAGATTCAGTGAACCTGTACCTTCTCATGAAATCAGCAAGTATCTGTGCTTCAGAAATCAGTGGTCTGAGTGAGCACTGCAGTTAAGTATGATGTAAAAACAACACCATGTTATTTTAAATAAGTTTTGGGGTTCACTTATTTTTCTTATATCAGAGTAAATAGCATAAAACTCACTTTCTCAGTGTTTTGATTGTGGTGTAATTAACTACTGTCTTGTCCTCTCATTCCTGTTTGGAATTCAGATTTTTCTTATCTTTTATTTTCTTTATTTCCAAATAGATTCCATTGCCCTTCTCTTCTACTGTGTTGAACATAAGCATATGCAGTGTTTGAAGTGACTGTGGTAGCAGCACGCAGCATAAAAGCACAATGAACTCTGTGTTATCCTGAAGTGTTTCTTTAATAAAACCTTCCATTGCAAAGTTGCGGGTTTTGGCGCATGGGGGGTTTTGTCCTAGCTCTACGTAAGAAATTTACTTGGACAGTTGAAGTGCATCTGTACAAATTGTTCTGCCTTGGGCAGCCTGTCCAGCTTTATTTCTTAGGTTGCATGATGCTTGAGAGAGAGGTAGGAGTGACGAACTCTCCCTTTTTTTTAACAAACTTCCTGGGACTAAAACCTCTTCAGGATTATGTGGGAAAATATTTCTTTATTTTCCAAACACATACTGCGGTGAGTAAGTAGGCTCTCTTTTTTGACAACCATTTTTTATTTTTGGACTGCTTGTGGCTGAAAGGATGGTATGGGACTTTCAGTGTCTTAATCTAATGATTTAGTCATGTGAATCAGCAGAGTGAACTGTAACTGAAGTGAATTGTAGGTGTTAGCAAGTGTGCTTGCTAACAGTGTTGGCAGGTTCATGCTGATGTACAAACCAAGATTAATGGGCAAAAAGAGATTTTTGTTTCTACTTCTGACCTCAAACTGGGATAACATCTAAAAAATTATCAGACTTAAGTGTTTAGAGAGAGTGTACTGATGCTGAAACTTCAGGTCAGCAAAGACTATCTGGATCATGGGTCTGGATGATCCTATGCTGAACTAAGGAGATACAGTTTTGTGGTGGTTTTGGGGACAGGGTACTGGTGAATGTTCAGCTGCTTGGGAGGCACCGAGATTACTGACAGGCTCTAGATGAATACAGGGATGAAAAAGCCTTCCATCTGCCAGCAGCCAGTTTTAGGTTGGCAGAGATGACGAAGGACTGAAATTGCCATCATCTTTCTGGTGATGGATGAGAATTGAATCTGTGAACTCAGCATTTTTCTTGCTGGTATGTCTCCCTGTCAGTCCCCTTGTTTCTGGCATGAATGATACTGACAGGGCCTCTTACCTAAAACAGCCAGCCCAAAGGAACAAGGGGACTGCACTGTGAAGGTTGAGGGTACCCCTTCAGTGCTGCCGTTCTCTTTGAGGAAAGCTGTAATGCTGCCTGTATGAGGTACTGGTACAGTTCAAAGTGTCCCTCGGTCTCTTCTTCTGTAGGCAAAAGCTCTGATTCCAAAGCTGCTCAGAAGGCACCTCTCATCATCAGCACTGCTGTTTGCTTTGTTTTCTGGGCAGGAGGAGAATTAAATTGTAGGTGCCTGTTATTCTTACAGACACTTTGTGCCTGTGCTGTGCCCTGCGTTAATACCAAGATCTTTTCCTCTCCCTTGGAACCTTAGAATACTGACTGTCTCACTTGATTTGCTTCCCTCTTTTTTCTTTCTTTCTTTTTTTTTTTATTTTGTCTAACCTTTCCATTCTCTTAGGGTACACATTATTCAGATGATAGTTGTTTGTGCTCAGCCTAGGCATTAGACTGGATTTTGTTATTGCCTGCTGTATTAACTCCTGAAACTTTGAGGTACTGAGTGGAAGTGCTCAGAGGGAGCAAGCAGCTTCATTTACGTGAGTTTTGCAGAGAGTATGTGTGACAAGCAAAACTTCAGAGAACTGAAGTGGCTCTCAGCCCCTTCTTATCGAAGCAGTTTATAGAGTCAGAGCCAGAAGGTCATGGTTATTCACCCGTAGATACTTCCTGAGCATTATTGTTTGTCCCTGAGCAGGAGCTAGAGAAGGCATAGCTGCAATGCTGTAAAGCAGGTTAGATGGTTCCCGAGATCTGTAGGGAGAGTACTGATGTTAATTTAATCCTGTCTCATCCTTGGGAAGGAGTGAGCACACCTGAATGCTAGCATCATTCGAAAGGCATTTGGGTGGCATCTGTGAAATGCATTGGATTGTTTTCAGATCTGTTCCTCTGTGGATTTGTGCTCTGCCACCTTTGAGTCCTGTAAAGAGACCAGAGGTGCTTTGTTAGGAGAGGCTGACCTTGTCCTCAGGCAAATGTGAGGCTTGTTGTTTTGTTCAGGCACAGCTTCCTTTTCTGTGGTTCGTACTCTGCTCAGATCTGGCAAAGGGACTAACTATTTCCTAAAATACAGAGTACTTTGGAATACCTAACCCCCATCTGGATGCTCGATGCAAGTCTCTCCAAGTCTGAGGTCCCTTTGGAAATGGGGGTTCTTCAAGCTGTCTCCAGCTGTGGCCTCATAAGTCGGGGCACCCCAAATTTCTTGGTAGTGCTGAGATCCTTGGTATTGGTTCTTCTGCATAACACCATACTTGGTGTCATGTGAGTGGGGTAACTGATGGTCCTAAGTTCTGGTGGTTCTTGTCCAGCACTGCCATGCTCCGGATGGTGATGTTCTTGGAGGGAAGGATCCTTCCTGTGTACTAAAGGTACTCCAGCTCTTAACTGGTTTCACTGGGAGCTGGGTGGCAGCTGACCCACATAAAGATAATGATATATAAAGAGAACATACTGGCACCTAGTTTGCACATTATACGATACAAAGTGTGCTTGCCTTGCCAGTGCAGTGTGTGTGTATCTTCAATAATCCAATAAAAGCTAATTGAGGAGGAAGAGATTTTGCACAGGTTGTAAGTAAGCTGAGTTTCTTCAGCCTGGCCTGGGAAAATTGGTTGCACAAAATCAGGGGCCTTTAGGGACTAAAATAGCGCAAATCTTCTGTTGCTAATGGCAAGTGAGCAGGCAAGGATGGCATTCACTTGTGTCAGTGTGTGCTGCAGGGGTGGATCAGGACCTAACCTGAGGAGAGGCCACACAGGTCCAGCCAACACAGCCCAGGCAGGATGGGGAATTGACTCAGCTCTATTAAACCTGCCCCATCGCAGGGAAATGGGCTGTGGTGACAGCAGTTGTATCAGCACCCCAGGCTGAGGCTGGACACAGAGTTATTACCCACAATGGAACAAATTCCAATGCTCTTGGCCTTTTTCTTTGCTCTTGGCACAGCTCCTCACACACGCTGAGGGTCTTGCCTGGCCTGTGCTGCCAGTCACCCTTGGCCAAGCTGAGAAGAGAAGCCCAGAAGTGCTGGTGCTCTGAGCTGTAAAACTGCTAGCTGGTGTTTGTTAGAGCAAGTGTTCATGCAGATATAGCCTTAAAGGCTCTTGTTAAATATGTATGTATGTGTTCGTGTGTGTCTCTCCCTCTCTCTGTTTTTTATGTTACTAGTGGTTTTGTGTGTCTCTCTTGACTATGAAATGCAGGTGTCCCATACAACAAGAAGGGAGATAAAATTCACTTTAATGGCTACAATTATACTTAACTATGTTGAGTCAATCTGACAGAAAGAACAACATGTTCAAACTGGCAGTTTATAACATAATGTCCTATTAGGCAGTAAGGAAAGCGATGCCTTTCTGGGGAGTGAGGTTGAATAGTCAATGCAGCACAGATTAAAAGACAAATCTTGAAGGCAAGGCATATCTTGACCCCCTTCCTCTGCCTGCAGCCCCCCTGCCCCCGGGGCTGTTGATCAGCCACTTAGCCCAGTTAGACTGTCAGTGCTGCTTTGTGAAAGGTCATTTTAGTATCAAGGCACTTGTGTACCAAAAGTACTGGTGCCACTGGGCCAGCTGACTGGCCTGCCAAGACTCTACACCTGCTTGTTGCAGGGTGGGATGAGAGGGTGGGGCAAAGTTGTTTTGGACTTTGGTTGGGATTTTTTTTAATACTTCAGTCTTTTTGTGCTTTATCTCTACTAGTCTGACAAATTACAGCAGCATTTCTAATGGGGGAAGGGGATATATCTGACCATGTGGGTTGTTTCTTTTGCAGAGGGGTGTTGGGGTGCAGTCCTTTGGTATCAGAGTTGTCCTGAAGCCTGTGAACATGTGGGTCTTTTCAGTGGGCAGCTGCCTGGCACATGGCCGGGGTAGCTGCTGCCCTTCCTGCCTGGTTAATTAGTGATCTGAGCAGCCATCCTGCTTTCATTGATGTGGTACAAGAAAGTGACTGAGGCGGAGATGTTGGGTAAAAGTTTCATACACAGTTCCTAAGACCTTTTTGACACTTGCTTACTGAAGTCAACACAAGCACTTTTAAGATTTCTACAGTATCAGTATCAGTATTAATAGTTCATGCTTGGACTTTGCATTCATGTAGAAAATTAAAAGAGATAAATTAGCTAACCATGACTTGGGTGTTATGGAAGTAAAGCAGTTGGGGTTTTTTGGTTGGTTTGATTGGGTTTTTTTTGTTGTGGTTGTTGTTTTTTTTTTTAACTGACAGACTGTGCACCTAAGAATTGAATTGTAGGGATAGTTGATCTTACCAAACCTTGAGCCATGCAACAACACTCCCACTCCCCACCCAAAACGGTGGCAGGAGGAACACACCAGTTGCTGGGAACCAAAATGGCTCAGCTTTCCTGAAGCTTTTGTTGCAGGTGGAGCTTCCATTAGGGTATATTGTAGGACTTTCATCACAGCTGCTTTGATAAATCCTTGCCTCACTATAAACATAAAGCACCACACAAAACAGCTGAAGGTGCAATTTCTACCAGCACCTGCTCCCTGCAAAACAGCTTAAGGGGTACAGAAACCAGTATGGCTTGTACTGGGACCAGACTTTTCCTTCTAGCAAATGGCAAAAAGTTTAGCATTATGCTTTTCCAGTATTGTGCATTTTGCTTACCAAGTCTTTATCAAGCTGCTTGCTCTAGGATAGTCATGTTTTACCAATTTACACAGAGAAATTCTCTCTGGTAATGTGTGTCATGCAGCATAAAGTGATCCTGACTCCTGGAGGAAGCCAGCCTGCCATGTTCTGTCACATCTGAGCAGCCCCATCAAGCACAGTCTGCCCTCAGCACTGGCCACTGGCCCAGCAGCAACACAGTGAACAAGTTGCTGCCGTGAAAACTCTCTTGTGACCTCAGCGAGTGCCCTCCCTTCTGGCTGCACAGCACACAGGGCCACTGGAAGCTTTAACTTGCACTGAGGATCAACCATTTTACTTTTAGTTATGGCTGGAACACTTGGCCTGTGCCTCCAGAGGTGGAGAGCTTGCAGTAATTGGGAGTAGATTTTTTGGGATCCTGAGGGGTCACAGCAGCCTCTACTTGATGCCAGGGAGAGGGGAAAACAAGTCACTAACAGACACCAGGGTTGCTGTGTAACAGCTCCATGTTTCAAATGTTTCAACTCCCTTCCACTGAGACCATCTGGGACTGATAAACATGTATTTTCTGTTTGAAATAGGTGCAGTACTTCTTCAAGATTCTGGACAACTAACAGCCTCCATCCTTACCCCCTGCAAAAGACACATACACAGAACAGTGTGTTCATTCATTTATTTGTCCAATGTTTCAACCTGACTGAAATACAAGATCAACAAGAGCACTGTACTCCTGGCTATTATTACATGTTAGAACATAGAGTTTTGCACTTTAGACAACATTTAACACCATTCTATGGGGTACTGCATTGCTTTTATAAAGTTTAAAATAAAGTTTTATTTTCAAACATGTGACTTTGGTTTATTTCATACATTACACTTTCTTGCAGAAAAAATAAAATTGTACAACTGCATAAATATAAAATTCTTCCACCATGAAAATGGCTAAAACATTCAATAAAGACATTAGCACCACAGTGTGCGATGCCTTCAGCAGGAAAAAAAGAAGAGAAAGAAAAGAAAATATACAAAGCAAAGAGTTATGCCTATCACTGCAGAGAGTGATAGTCTGACCCAGTCTCTCACACAACACACTGGAGGATGAGGAAAGAGGTGGAGAGAGAGACAGCATTCGCTACAAAGCACAGTACACAATCATCTATTCTCTTTAACTTCACTTAAGTTAGTTTCCCCTGCCACCCCTCCAAATAAAATACCCTAAACACCACAGAAAAGCCAGAAGCCTTATGGAGTGCTGTTAAATATCGTCTCACAGGTGGGCCTTTCTTTGAAAAGGAACAAAATAATGAGAAGTATCATGCCAGTTCTAGTCCCATTGAGTATTTACACCTTGGACAGCAAAAGTCTTTGCCACAAGAAGTAGAAAACAGATACAATACATGGCTTGAAAAATGACCAGAGTATGCACCTATAGTACTGTACACTAAATAAAATACACAAGGCAGCAATACTTAGGGGCCAGAAACACTGCTTACTACAAGTCAGTTATGGAATCATAATTTACAGTAAAAATGGGCATGTCCCAAGGCTCAATTTTGTTTTCTTTTGTCATTTACAGTAGAATAAATATTTGTCGCTATTGCTACACTTTGTTTACATTCTAACCTAGTAAATGCAGAAAGCTAGTGTAAAGCATATAGATTACGTGTAGGTCCCATACGTATGACAGTTTGTTCAAGACTAGTAGGTTTTCTTTTTTGTTCTTTTTTTTTAACCTTTTTAAATGGCTAGGAGGGGGAGGAAGAGTGTTGTGCTTACAATCAGCTGCTTTTTATGTCAAATTTAATATCAAAGCGTCCCTGGAAGCGGTCCTTGTCGCTGTAGAGGATGTTCTGCCCGTAGGCCCTGCACTCCACGCGCACCTCCATGTCGTAGGTCAGGTTGGTGAACTGCACGGCCACAAGCGGCTGCAGGTACCGCGGCTGCAGCAGTTTGCCGTAGTAGGGGTAGTATTGCAGCCCAAAGCCGGGGTAGCCGCCCATCCCGTAGTACTCCACCGTGCCTATTTTGTCTGCATCTTCCTCTCGCTAGAGGAGGGAAGAGGAAGCACAACCAATGACAAGCAGCCACACTCCACCTTTGGCAGCCCCTTTCCCTAGCGACATGTTTTCTAGTGAGACTGCGACCTCTGCTTTGGTCATTGCTGACCCCCACCTTGACAGCACAAGGACAGCCCAGGGACAGAGAGGACACGTCAGCACTGTCTGATCAGTGCACACACAATGAGCACATACATTCCTGCACGCCTCAGCCAGGAAAAGGGCCTCGCTTTATTTAAAACTGCAGTCACTTTATCAGAAACCACCACAGCTTCCTGTTGTACCAACACACAGAGACGTTGGCTAAAGTTTGCTGCTTCTCAGACAAGTATGAAATCTCTTCCCTGAAATCCTTTTTTCAGGTCCAGTACAGAATGGAAGCAAAATGGCTACTTTTGAGGATACCTTTAGCTATCTGGCCCTGCTTTTACCCCTGCACTGTGAGGGCAGGACTAACTCATCCATCAGTGGGACTTTCAGCAGCTCCTGTTCTGGAGGGGGAGCTACTCCAAGCAAGAACAACCCCATTCGTCTGTGAAGCAACAGAGGGGTAACTACACTTGGACAAGACTTTGTCATCCCCTGCAGCTTCCTGACTCTGCTCTATCATATTTCAACTTACCTTGGCAGTGCAGTGAACAGGGATGAGGAATGGGTTGTATTTTGCCATAATCTCCAAAGGGAGGCTGTCATTTAGTGGAGCCTAAAAGAAATGCAGAATAAGGGGACATTACACAGTGGACACTCCTCTGCAGACCAGAGCAGAGCACCTTTGTAGCAACAAAGGTCAGCAGTCCCGACAGACAAATAGCTTTACAAAACTAGAAGCAGGAGAACTTAACCCACACCTTCACCTGCTGTGGATAAAAGCAGCTCAGGCTGTTTTTAATCTGTGGTGTCACTGGGGCAAGTGTTTCAAAGCAGAGTGCCTCTAGCTAGGGGGGCTTGTTTGTACAAAGCTCAGGCAGTGGAAGGAAGAGAGGCACTGTGGAGGATTTGCCACCTGCCTGCCAAATGTGTGCATTCAGGACTGGAAATGCACAAGAAAGAACAAAGAGTGACAGTCACACCCTGGCGCTGCTGAACTTCGACATCATCTACAAGGAAGGACAAAAGCTCTGGGTACAACGGGACAAGGTGTGAGTGCCAACTGATAGTCCAACCATTAACCCAGTTGGTCTTTGGTCTCTGCAATAGATTTGCTTGACAACCTTGCAGTTTCAGATATGCTTCACATAGGCACCTTGCCCAACGCAAGAGTTACAGTGTCTCTGCTGGAGCATGTAACGAAGAATACTGCCTCGGATACACTGGTCATTGCTACATGAAACATGTAAAGTCATTCCTTGACTAGACCCAGCTGTCTAATGCAGTCTGGAGCTCTCCAGATCTCCATGACAAAGAAAAGAGGAACACATCAAACCCTTCATTTCCCCAGTCATCAAACATGCACATCTCATGTCATCCTATAGCCACCACATACCACACACACAGCACATTCCTCTTAACATGCACTCTGTTTCCACCATCCATCAGATAAACCAAAATTAAACTCATTTCTTTTGGCTTGGGACAGGCTCCCCTAGAAAAAAAATGATCCTCAGAACTTGCTAGCTAGACTGCACCATTTGCTGTCCTTGACTGCCCTGACAAGTGGTGGTGAAGGCAGTGTAGAACACCATTTGCACTGCTCCATCCAGAAGATGGAGTAGCAGAGGTTTTGCACACCACCTTATTCAACAGCACATGCTTTGACACTGAATTCTTGAAGATATTTTTAGCATTTAAATGTGTTGGGGGCAAAAAAACAGAAGTAAAAGCCATGCATGCCCAGATTTACATCCTTCAGCATTACTGCAAACTTGCCTGAAGGTGCAGCACAGAGCAACCAGGTGACAGAGATACCCTGTAGCCTCTGGGAAACCACATGAAATAACCTATAGAGCTCCTCACCATTCTTGCAGCTGTGCCTGACTTTCAAATGCAGTTTACTCTTTACAGCCTATGTTTCAGTCTGGTAGTTATTATTAGCACTTCATCATTTAATTAAGCAGTTTTAGCAAGGCAGACAAGTCTACATTGCCTGAGGAAAGAATGGAGTGGATCAGGGGATGACACAATGTACTGATGTTACTACAGATAGAGTTGGTCTGGGATGGTCCCAGGGAAACATACAGGAATTTAAAATGGGGTTTATGGTTTGATCAATGTGCCCCATTACAGGAACTCCATTAGCAGGCTCAGAAGTTACCAGATCAATAACCTGAAAGTTGCACTCTGAGGTTCACTGCTACTTGTTACCGTCTTGAAGTGCACAGTTTTCAGTGCTTTTTAATGAAAAGTACTTTTAAACTCAATTACTCAAATTATCTCACAATTCATCCTCTGCAGAAAGAGCTTAAAACTGATTTCTTTCCAGAGACCCAAAAGCAGGCACAGCAAATCTGCAGCTAACTCCTCTTCCTGATCAGTAGTTTCTGATAGAAAGGGAAGAGATACTTGCCTGAGGTTTGAAGCCAATAATTCTGTTGAGCTTGACAAGGATGCATGGTTTGCCCTCCCTGTACCCAAAGGTGGGATCGTTTAATCCAGAACAGTTTTCCAGCCATTCACGTTTGAATTTGCAGACCTTCTTCTGGCCCTGGATATCATTATATGGTCCTCTCTCTTTGTAGTCAGTAGGTGTGTCTGTCATAGCAGAGGAATGAAAAGGAAACTGTAGGCAATGTGATCTTTCATTTGTCAGGAACACCATCACTTAATACTTCACCGTGTAGTGTTGATTTCCCCCTTGCCCAGGCAGTTAAGTGACACCACAGACCTACACACAGCTGCCCCTCACATGGGGGCTGGTCCCAGACCAGCAAGTTTTCAAAGGTTTTGTTTTATAACTAAGGATTCTTCCAGAACACAAGAGAAAAAATCACATTTGAAATCACCTGGCTCAGAGATTCTTTATCAGCTTTTACAAGCAGGTTCCCCTCAGATTTTATATGCACATATTAGGAGGTGATAGTCTCATTTACATGATTACATTTTAAAGGTTAATTAATACCTCTCAGATGTTTGGCTGCATCTCATCAAGAGGACCAACACTGGCTTTAGCAAAGTCATCAGTAAAACCCTCATGACTTTCAGAGAGAATAAGGTCAGCACTAGACACTTCTGAGTCAGCTGCAACTTTCTCCAAGTGAAACATGGGAGTTCTCAACCATATAACCTCTACAATAAGCTGCTAAATATGTACCAGTGTGGTCTGTCCAAACAAAATTAATGAGCAGCCATATGACTGAAACCAGAGCCTGCCAATTTACCAACATGCTGCTGGCTACAATAAAGGGAACAGCCAAAGACCAAGCCCACTACTGCTCACCCTCAGCTTCTGGTGAACTTGACACAGGCATCAGTCAGAGCCCTGTAGGAAACAAGCGAGACTTACCCCCACAGTCCTGAAATACTATGTTTTCAGTTTGTTGATCAGCACTGTAGTCCTTTAAGAAATTCTCAAGGTTCCTTATATACGGATCATAACTTTTGGCTTCTGAGACAGTAAAGGCAATTTCTGTCTTTTGAACCTGGGGGACTTGAGTCAGTCCTATGAAAAGCAAAATCACGAAGCATTAAGTACCGCTCAGAGCTACACACCCTCCAGACAATACAATGCACACCAAGAACATAACTCCTAATAATAATCTCTATTTTTCAGATTTAGGAACTTGGACAAAACAGCTGGAGCTCCTTAGAGGAGGAGTTCTTATCTCCTCTTTCCAACAACAGTCTTACATATTTATCACAATATTTGCATCAGGTAAGCAGATAATCACAAAATGCAGAATGGAGGCTACAAATCAAAGCTTTCCTCAAGAGAACAGTCAACCACAGATCCACTGTGCAGTTGCACCTCCTCCTCGAGGACTGAAGGGAAGCTGTCTGCATGTGAGACCAACCACACAGAACGTACACATCCCTAACAGGTTGATTTGAAAGCCTGCAAAACATACTGTGTTTAGGATACATGCGAGCTGTTCACTTGCAAACCCTCGCAATAAGAGACAAGAGAGGTTCCCCAAGTCAGGTCACTCTCTGCCAGCTGTAATCCACATTGCCTTTGTGCAATCTTGTAGGATGCAGGGCAGGAGACATTTTCTCCCCCAGTAAATTCATCAGTCTGATTACTGCCTCCACTCTTTTCACTGCATAACTGAGTATTTCTGGCTGGAGAACTCTTCTGAGCTCTCTCATCAGAAGATCATTACCAGGTAGGTGAGTAGAAAATGCCACTACACAGGAGAGTTGTTTAAAAAGTCTCTCCAGATTCTGAGCTGTGTTAACTGGCATTCAGGAGGATGACCAGAAAAAATGATGGAGAAGGGACTATAGACAAGAAATGGCTACAGATGAAGAAAAGCTCCAATGCCCTTGCTTTTCATTGTGGAACTTGGAAATAGTTGCTCCTATGCAATGTTTAGGTCACATTTTAATTGAATATACCGATGCATCGCTAACACTTTAAACTTAAGTAATGGGAATTGAGTTCATGCTGCTTTTGTGGCAGCCACTGTAAATATTGAGGTCTTGACTTCAATTCAACTTGTCATATTCATTTTAGCATGATGGAGAAAAGGAGCAGGGGTGCAGCATTTGCCTTGACAGCTTTCAGAACAGCCCTGTTGCCAGCAAGTTCCTCTGGTGCAAAACTCAGGCAGCTTAGCTGGCTGGCCCCAACCCACAAGAGCTTGTGACTAGAGCAATTTTTCCAAAGCCAGTTAAGTGCTTCTGCTTAGTCCCTCCTTAAACCAACTCACCACTCCCCCCAGCCCTCCTCCCACTGCCCACTAACTTGGAATTTGTAACCTAGGACAAAGATTAGCTTTGTTCCTGTAAATGCAGCTCCCAGTCGCTAAGGACTGCAAGGAGCTCAGGTGTTTCATGTTTTATTCCATGAAGCAGCTTTAACTGCCCAAAACTCTGATACAAATGGACCAGGGAGAGTGTTAAATGTTTAGAAGCAATTTACTATTCTAGTACCAGAATTACATCCTACCTTCCAAAAATGTCAGTGACTTTCAAACCCTTCTCAAGCAGTTACTTGTTTTGTTGCTTCACAAAGTTATAAATATATATAGAATAAATACGCCTGATTCAATTTTAGTAAGGGACTTCAATCCAATCCTGTCAAGCCCTTCTCATGTTACCACTCGGCTGGGAAGCAACAGGCTCAGAGTCACCTGAAGTGGCTGTCTGGAATTGCAGGAGAGGCAGATCAGACCTCGGGTAGTCTCCTGGGTCTGCCTTTTCCAGAGTTCAAGTTACAGGTGTGTCATTCAAGTGTATACATACAAAAAAAACCCCCAACCAACCAAAAAAAAAAACAACCCAAGAAAGCATGGGCAGGCTTGTTAAGCTCTTAGTTTTGCTCAGGATCTCCCCACCTCCATTTCCTGTCTTGGCCAAGATAATGTGTACGGGCACTCACACAGGCCTGGCAAAGGTGAAATGAAGGTCAGGAATACACACCCTGTGGTTTGTAAAAGCCAACCAGCAAAACATCCTTGTTCTCTCTTTATGAGAGCCTGGCCACTGATAGGTACAGTCCTAAGCCAGCCTTCTGCCCATGAACAAGAGACTTGGCTGGGAGAACAGATGCCCATCCCAAAGTATCCTTGTCTTGCAAGTCTTCACAGAGCTGCAGTGAAGCCCAGGCAGTAGCACCACACAACTGTTCCAACAGGCAGCACAGGGGAGCCACCATTCCTGTCAGGTAGCCTGTGGCCACAGTTGGGCTGCTTTATGACTAACTGGGGGCAATTCCATGTACTTGGATGAGGCAGACTAGACCAGCCTTTAATACACTGATGCTTTCTCTTTGTAGGACAAGAACAAAGTAGAGATCAATCTTCCCACTTAGGAAGTAAATCTTCATTTTCATGAAAGACGTGTCATGAAAAATACATTTTTAAATTAGGATAAATTTATTACTTGCGGGCTTTCACCACAACCTCCCTTCTGACATGCCTGCAACTGACTGGATGCAGAGCACTGAACACTGATTTATTACTTCTTCGTTTTCCATCTCCATCTCTACATCCCATAGCCGAAATAAAAGCTTCAGTGCTATTATCAGAGCAGCACTATCACTGAATTCTCCTTAAGCAATCTTGTGTAAGAAAATCAAGTGTGTTTTATGATGACAGGAAGTAACCTCTGCAGAACACTCTTTTCGGGAACATTCTCTCATCCTTACTAGGTAACCGAAGCAAGTAGGGACAAGAAAAAAATTACAAAGCTGAGCCATTACAGTGCTACCTCCTATAGGCTGCTAGACATCCAAGGAAGTGCATGGCTCCAGTGAGTTACCAGTGTGAATGAAGCTCTTGGGGGCTTCATGCACATGAGAAGCCATTCATAAGCAAGTCCTATGGGAGGAAAGAAACAAAGCCTCAAGTAATCTAAATCCTCTCCCCACCTTCAGACTACAAGTCTACGTAACACCGTTGCACATCTCACGCTATTGCCACAGAGATGCACAATGGTGTCACACATGGTGATGCTCTTTCTC
This sequence comes from Pithys albifrons albifrons, assembly GCF_047495875.1. Lineage (NCBI taxonomy): Eukaryota > Metazoa > Chordata > Aves > Passeriformes > Thamnophilidae > Pithys > Pithys albifrons. The sequence goes on from NC_092458.1 coordinate 93,705,068, forward strand.
CCACAGGAAAGAATCAAGTAACTTACTGCTAAAATACTGACAAAATAGAAAATTGCTGCAATTGGCTTTTAAGAGTTCCTTGCTGGGAAATACGACTCCCATCTTCACTTGACTGACACTGTCCACATAAGTGATGAGTGATGCCTTGACTTGGTAATGGACACCACTTTCTGTTGCCTTTCTTTGAAAATACAAGGATATAAAATACTAAAAAATCTGTATAAAGCCATTTGGGTTTTTTTCTCCCCAGCTACAGTTCCACATCCAAAAAACTGTTGCAGATTAGAATTGCATTTATTCAAGCTCAATTACAAAACAATTTTCCAACAGATTTTATCGTTCTAAGCCATAAGAGCAAGATTTCAGGTAAATGTGTCCTGAGTGTGAAGAGGAAGAAACTAAAAGTGGGAAGTCAGGCTTGTTATTAGGAATCATTATATAAGTCCATAGTAAACTCTTCTTCCTAATAAATGGTCATTTCTAAGTATCATGTAATCTTGGTTCAGAAGGATCCCAGGAATGCTCCTGGGATGACAAACATGACAAACTGAATGATCACTACACCCCACCTCCCCCCACCAGCTCACTAAATGAGGGTAGATTTTAAAAGCCTCCATACCAAGCAATGTCCTCCCAAGCTTCTAGTCACTCTCTACCTCATCCTCAAAGTGCAAAAAGCAAGTATAAGTGTTCTAGAAATGCGGCAAAACCCGCTTAACAGTAACAGCCTATGAGCTTGAGTTCAGAGATTTTTCCAAACATAGATGATGAGACAAGAGAGGGAAGGAAAAAAGTGCAACTTCACAGGAGACAGGACATGCTCCTTTGAGGCCTTCCTGCCACATTCCTGTTGCTCTCCAGGCTAAACAAGCCAAGTGAGGAGCATGCACCAGAGCAGCCTCTTCCATGATGCACTCACTGCCCAGGCAGCACCTGAAGCAGGGGCACCTGAAATCCCCTGGCTTGAGAAGGGATTCTTCCTTCCAGCCACCACTTACTTACAAAATGCTCAGGCAGCAGTAAGCTCTGTTCCCTATGCCAGTCGCAGTGATGGGATGACGGGATGCTGTTCCACAGGATGCGCACCACAAGATGGCAGGATACGCAGCCCAATTTACATTGGGATGGGGAAGGGGAGGAGGAGAATGGAGGATTATTTTTTAAAACACTCACTACACTGTTTAAGAGGCAATATCCTCATCCTTCCCTATTAGCAGTGTGAGTCCTCTGTGCTTAAAGCAGAGTCCGAGCCTGCAGCACACATGGAACTGGGAGGTGGGGCTGTCGCAATGGCAGGGCTGGCCAAGGTGAACTGAGCCATCCCCTCCCCCACTGCAAGAAAAAAGAAGGAAAAAAATACTACAATGGAAAGGTACAATACTCAGCTTGCCCTGAAGCCCTGTATAACATTCCTGTTGTGTTCAATGCAGAAACCAATTACCATATTAATGACACTTGGCTACAAAAATAGCACTTTATGGCTTTCAGTGTTATACCCATGTCAATAACTCAATAGAACACTCCGTAGGTTCTGTCACTGTTATGAAATCTGTTGTATTTCAGAACAAGAATGATATTCTAGCAGCCCCTGCAGCATTTTCTCCTGCAAATTCTGAAGGGAAGACTGGTTTCCCCTTTCTCAGACATTCTTGGCTGACACAACAGGGCCTTGCCCAAGGACAGAGCACTCTAAAAAGAATAAAACCAGGTTTTCCAGCTTCCTAGAAAATCCAAGGCTCTATCAAGCTGCTGGTATAATTACTCAGCTTGCAAGTTTTCCTACAAGAAGCAGGAATTAGAATTCCACAACATCCTATTTCATACAGTTAATCATCTTAGATCACAAGAAATTCAAGTTTGATGCTCATCAAGTGCAGCAGTGAACATGGCCACACATTGTGTTCATTGTCAGGACAGCAGTTGTGCTTGCAGCACAGGGGAAAATCCTGCACAACAGGGGAATACAGGCATTGCTGACCTCCCAAAGACAGCAGTGCAGCAACTTGCTACCATATCTATCTCTCTGAAAGCTTACATCAAAGGGTTATTTTTGACTTGTGGTCTAATGGCTGCTATGCTACAGGAGAAGGAATATACTGGACAAAGAGCCAGCCTTCAACCATGCCTACACCCAGCTTGCCCCCATCTGTAGAAGGAGCTGTTGCATGATACCCGGCAAAAGGATCCAGTGCTATTATCTAATGATTATTTCCTTGAAGTTGTACACATGTGACACTGCAGCTTGGTTCAAAGCCTTTGTTTATTGGCTGCCCACTGTTATATTCAGGGAGCTGGATTTCTTTCTTCTTGATTTCAATACATGTCCTGAAACCCCATTATAAAAGATTCCTGACAACCTTTTCATTGCTCCTCCATTTTGATTTCTGCAGTACACGCTACAAGAGTGTCTTGAAATTCAATTCCTTTTGTTTAGGGAAAAAAAAAACAGAAACACTGGTGCAGGACGCAATTAAGATATGAATAAAAATCCTCTGCAGGCTGAAATCTTTCACAGAAATTCTACCAGAGCTGCTTCGAAATCGGAATTGTAAACTGCTATTTCACAGAGAGCAAACAGTTTATCTAGAATGAGTAATTATGTGACATCTGGCTAAACAGCAGGTCTATCTGGAGGAGACCCAAGATCCATGGGTTTTTTCACTAATTATTTCATGTCTGGTGAGACCACTGGACTTCAGATGGGGAAAAACACATTATTAAGTAACAACTACCCCACTATTAGCCATGTTTGCTTTTCTGATGCAGCTAATGGCTCTGGACAGTATCAGTGACAGTCTTTCCTGCAAATGTCAGGGTCCACTGCAGAGACAAAAAGAGCCACTTTTACTGCATTTACCCCAGCCATGGTCATACACAGTGCCACACACTAACACAGCAGTTCCAGTCTCTGGTCTGACTTTAAAAAGTGCCAGTAGAAAAGCAGTTATCTGCTAAAGATGATCCTTTGCTGAGATATGACACTATTCATTCCCCATGTTTAGGGCAAAGATTCACAGCACTGCAGACAGCGCTGTTGTAAGACACAGTGCAGCACCAGAGCCAACTTCTGTAGCTACAAGCCATCAGCCTCACAATTGTCACTTAAATACCACTGTTATTAAAAGCTTCTGAACTGTTTTACAGAGCAACTGGAGACAGATCGTTAGGATCCCCAGTGCCAGGCAGCCTCAAGGTCATTTGTAATGTGGGAAAGCAGCAGTTGCGCAGCTCCCCCCCGCGCTCTGAGTCGCCGCTGGCTGCGGCGGGATCGGATAGCGCAGCGCAGCCTGGGCAGGGAACCTGCGGCAAGAGCTACTCACTCCATTTGCCCCTATCCAAGGCAGGCTGGCCACAGACACTCCTAAGGCCATTATTTCACCTTTAACCTCCCACAACACAGTCAATATCCACTAGTGAAGGTTAACCCCACCTACAGACCACACACTAGTTTACTGTTGGGATAATACAATTCAGTAAGCACACTCAGAACTGATATTGTCCCTTTTCTCCTTGATGGAGGAGCTGGTATGCACAATAAAGCCAACATTTTACCTTTGTCACTTCACTTACCCATGTGGACAGAGTGGCTATGAAGAAAAACTGCACCTAGCTTCCTCATACAGTCAGTTCCCAAAAGTGAAGCCTCTTCCCCTCACTATAGCTTCAGCTTAGGGGAAGGGAAGAGCAAACCAGGTTCAAGCCCCTCTCAAGAGAGGAGACATCTTTCATGTGAAGCAACCTTTAATTCTAGCAGGATTGCCTTCCAGTCCCAGTACTGCTAACACAGAAGGCTGAGAACATACCCACCCCCTACAAATATGTGTTGCAGCAACGACATATTTATTTCATTCTCCTTCTTGAGGTGCGTAACCAACCGCACCTCCCCAGAACAGCTTGCACCAAGTCAAACGTGGGTCTCTAGTTACCTGGAGGTGCCACTCGATCCTGGTATTTGGGCTCAAATTCACTGACAGTGAGTAACATCACTTGGATGGTCCCAATGAATATACCTGCCAGGCAACCGTAGAAGATGACATAGAAGAGGAGGATCTTAACTGCAAGAGAAAACAAACAGAAAGAGGAATCAAATCAAGCCCTCATGGCAGTCACGTTTTAGGACAGAATTTCCAACCTTTGCCACTTGTAAGGAAGAGCCCAGCACAGTGAATGCAGATGTTGAAAAGACATAACAGTGAGATTATGCCCTGATGCGGACAGGAAATGTCACTCCAGTTGTTTGGGGGGCAGGAAGCACGAGTCTCTGAAAACCTAGAAATCTACGAATCAGGATTTGGCATTATGAAGACTAAACCACATTCCCTCATATTTTTTTAAGGATCCCTTGGCTGACCCAGCACCACCATCACAGGTTCTTGCAGCTGACAGACTTGTCAGTGATCCAAGCGCCCAAAAGCAAAAAGCCATACTATGGCTGTGCTTGAAGGATACTCATTCCACACAGCTTGTTTGGGGTTCAAAGCTACTTTTAGGAGCAGTAAGAGTAAACGTTTCATTCAGGTTTACAAGCAATTGTAAAGCCTGATCTGTCCTAGTAATTCAGGCTCTCATCTCCAATAAAGACGAGAACTGAATTCGGGCCCAAATTAGTTGCAGTACTCCACCTCAAATGTAGGAAAGTACTTGTAACCTGTCTCAGAACTGCACATTTACCAGCCTTCTGTGACTACAAGGTCACTCTGGCACTGGTCATACCAATTAAAGAGTGAATTACATAATAAAGATTGAATGTAGTTTTGGTCTAAAGGGAATGACTAAAACAATCTTGTGGGGGGCAAGGGTGGGAGGAACAGACAAGAGACTGGAGATGCAGCATGGCTCAGACCCTGGGTATCAGTTACCAGTTTACAAGGATTATCTCAACTGATTAACTGCACAATAACATGCCATACTACACATCACCACGCTGCCTACAAGGCCCATGCCAAACAACTGTATGCTAATCGGGTTGCAGGAACAAGCAGAGGCTAGGAGTACTCGAGAGCAATCCTGCTTGATCTCAGACTGTCCTCATCTATTTGCAAACCACCAGATGTGGTTTACTTGAAGGACCTGAAGTGACGAGCTTGAAGAGGAGGAAGCAGTAGGTGGAAGCATTCCTCCTCACTCCCCAGCCCCATCATAAAATACAAAAGCTACATCATTAGAGAAGCCTCACAATGAAAGCTGGAAGTTCTGGTCGTTTAAAGTCTATGAAAGACAGGCGAGCAGGAGGGACAGCCAGCGACACAGAGGCTGAGGGACACTGTCAGAAAGGCACTCCATCCTTTTGTCTTCCTAATGGGTACCAGAGGCAGAAGAGGCAGCCATGTCTGGAGGCAGAGGTGGGTGAAGTAACGTGGTGCTCCAGGAGTTAAAGCACTCTTTGGTATCCAGGCAGCGTAAAGCAAATGGCCGTGACGTCAGGGACGTGTGGAAATTTTTTCCAGAGCACGGTCATAGGAGGTGCTGTTGTAACAAACCAAACACTAACGCTGTTGTCTGCAGCGTAATGCCTTTGAGTTTTGTAACATCAAAAGGCAAACGCTGGGAGGTAGCCTATTTAATCAGGTTCCCAGCCAGGATGCTCTAAACGCCAAAGACACCTTAAAGGTCAAACCACTCCGAGGTCTCAGAAAATACGCAGTGGGTCTAGCAATCGAGCACTACAGGGTTGAACGAGAGCCTCCTGCAACAGGTAGGCTTATAACAGAAGACTCTGATCATTATCCTGCAGATCGACTCATCAAATGCAAATCAGTCCTAGGCGGATAGGAACGGGCGCTCTGGGAGGAGGACCTGGTTCAGCCTCCGTGTTTGAAGCACTGCGCAGTTGCCTGGTGCCTCAGGAGCAGAAAATACCTATCCATGCGCACCCACAACCCAATTCTGCTCACGTAAAGATACGGCAGATGCCTGCTCTAGTCCACCCGCCAGAGCTGGCGGCTCTGGATGTGGCATCTCCGGCTTATCCTTTACAACAGGAACTGAATTCAACATCGCAAGGGTGGCAACACCAGCTGTGGTTGGCAGCAACTGGAAGACTGTCTGTTTGAGTAAAGAAATTGTTAAAAGCCTCTTTAGTCTAAATGCTATTTGTACGGCACCCAGTGAATACATGATAAGCATTCAACCCGGAATGCACATAAAGCCATTTCCTTCTTGCGGAGACATTGAGTCAATTGCTCCCTCTCGGCGGGGTAAAACTCGCTCGGTTTCATTTATCCAGGGAAAATACAAAAAAAAGAAAAAGCCACTGTGCGATCTAAGGCAGATGAGGGCTGGGAGGTCAGGCTCCCCCGACGGCGATGCTCCCAGGCCGGGCCAGCCGCCGGGAAAGGAAGGAGACCCAAGGACGAGGCGCCCTCGGACAAGGTCGGCCCGACCCTGCCTCACCCTCGGCCCCACCTGGAGCCGCACTCAGGGGGCAGCGCCCGCCGAGCCCCGAAGGGAGCGGGCAAGCGGACCCCGTCCGTTCCTGCCTCCCTCGCCCCGCAGGGACGCCCCGTCCCCAGCCCCCCGCCCCGGCCGCAGCCCCGCCGCAGCTGGCGGAGGCGGAGCGCCGGGGCCGTGCTGCAGCGCCCGCCGCATCGCCGCCCCCCGGCCCCGCACTCACACCAGCTGCCCCCAGTGCGGCCCAGCAGCTCCTTCTTCTCCGAGTTCCAGATGAATTTCTTCCAGTTGCCGTCACCGTCCTTGGCCTTCCCGCGGGCCATGGCGAGCGGCGGGGCGGGCGAGCGGCGTGCAGAAGTCTGTAGCCCTCGGGGGGCGGAGCGGGCAGGGCCCGGCCGGGCTCCGCGGCACCAGGAAGGTGCGGGTGGGTGCGCCCGCCCTGGCGGAGCCGGTCCGGCGGGGCAGAGCGGGGAAGAGGCCGGGGGGACGCGGGAGCGGCGAGGAGAGCGCGGAAGAGCGCACGGGGCACAGAGCAGCCGCGCTGCCTGCACCGCGCCCCTTCATATACACCGCGGGCTCCGCCCCGTCCGCGCCGCCGCCAATGGGCGCGCTCCGTGGGGCGCGGGAGGGGCTGCGGCGGGAGGAGCGGGGTCCGGGGCCGGGCGGGGCGCGCTCGGGGCGCGCCGGCGGCGGGAGCGGCGGCGCGGGCGGCGGCGCGGGCGGGGTTGGGGGGCTGCGGCACCGCCACCGCCACCGCCACCGGTACCGGTACCGGCAGCGCGGGTCGGTGCGAGCCACCCCGTCGGGTCGGACCGGACTGGGCTGCAGCGGGACAGGGCTCTGTGTGCCCGCGGGGGCGCGCGCGCGCGCCCGCACACCTGTACGCGCGGTCCGGCGCACGTGCCCGCCTGTTCCCGGTATTCCTGCCCCTCCCGCGCCCTGCGGGTCCCGGCTCCTTGCAACGGAGCTGATCGGCTGCGCGCTGCTGAGCATCGCCTCCCTCCTTCCCCCACCTGCTCCTGCTCCTGCTCCTGCTCCTCCGCCCGCCCCGCCACGCTCCGGAGGGCTCACGTGGAGCGCGGCTGCGGAATATCGAACGCAAAGAGCGCTCTTCTCCCGGCCCCGCTCCGCCGCCTGTGCGCTGCGAGCACCTGCCGGGAGGGGCTCCGCGGGTCCGGTGGGACCTGCCCGTGCCCTGTACCGGGGGTGGGTACACGATTCACACACGCGACAGCCGCAGCTGCCCTTGCGCGGTGACCTTCAGGGCGCTGCACAAACGCCACTGGCGCACCCCCATCCCGGCGGCAGGGCTGTGGGGTTTCTCTGTGGGGACACCTCTGTGATCACAGCTAAGTACTGTGCCTTACATTACATCTGTAAAGCCAAGCATGCTTGGGTTTACCTCTGAATTTCCTATTGGGTTGCAACAGTGTATTCCATGTATTTTCCTGCCCTTAAGCTACTGATGATGTTTTTTCTGAACTTTAACTGTGTCCTGTTTGGTTTTTTTTAATGAGATCTGGAAATTGTGATGAATGCGTATAAGACGGGCCTTTCTTGGCACCACCTATAAAGTGCATGTTCTGGAGTTTACCTGCAAGAATGACCTAGCTTGGAATTGATGACCACCCTGCCACCCATCCAAGCTCAGCATATTCTTCTCAGGTCTCAATAAGTGGCTATCATCATCTCCTACCCTCTTTAAGCCACTAAAACTGGCAGTCAGGGGACAAGAAACAGCTGAGACCTTCTTTTTTAGGCTGTCAGCCTTAACTTACTGGACCCACACTAGGTCCAGACAGGCCAGATATCCTCAAGGTCACACCACCATACATGGCAGTGGCTGAGCATGGCCTCCTGGGCTTTAAGCATACAACCAGACTTCTCAAAGCCATGAAGGCTTGTGGGTTAGAGGTATAGAGAGGCTGTGTGCCTAAATGGCTGTATGTGTTTAATTGGGAGTGTCTGGTTTGCTGAATGCTCCATGATGCATTATACATGATCAAAGGGAGCAAGGTGTACCACATGGATTTGCATCCTGGGTTAGGAGAATCAGCTCTCAGTGGTGTTTATGTGATGGGAAGGAGCTGGTCAGTCAGAGGGAAGAGGATAACTGAAATCTCTCTTTTCTCCTTGGTGTCTGGTCAGAGCTGGTCTTTTAAAGAGACCTGCTGATGGTGGGTGATAACAAAAGCAAACACAGACAGCAGTATCTGATATCCAAGTGGACATCATCTACACTGCAGGGAGGACAGTATCAGTTACAAGTTAAGGCCGCTGTGATTACAATCAAGCCAATAAACAGATGAACACTGCTGAAGGAAAAAACACCCATTTTTAATTCCCCAGACCTCAGCACAGTTGCTGCTCTCACCAACTACTATGTTTTTCTCAGTGGCTGGGCTGCCCAGTCTGCACTGGCCACTGGGGGCCTGAAACAACTCTCTTTCCAATGCCCTGGGTGCCATTTACAGCCCAGGTATAGTACTCTATAGAGGGCAGCAGTTTGGGAATTATGTAGAGGTGTGTGGTGGTGTCACTCATGCATCAAATCTACTCATCAGACAGCCTGCACTTGAACGTTATGTCTCATGTTATCTGTGGGCCAGGACCCAGTTCATCTGGTCTGCAGAGGAAAACACCACATGAATTAGTCTGAGGCACATATAACAGCAACAGTTGGTGCAGCCCTCTCCTTCTTCCCTTCTGTCTGAGCAAGGGGGTCATCCAAATTAAAACAGGTATGGGGTATTCAGGGAGGTTCATGGTGACACTAAAATCAGGGAAGATTTAAATGGGAATACTCTTCCGCAGTATTATTTCCTGTGACTGCAGAGCATGAGTTTGGAGAAAGCAGATAGAGAGTATCTGAATAACTATATCCCAATTACACAGTAAACGGCTGCCTGGAAATATGATCTGCCTCTGAGCACACACCATCCCTAAAAGCTCTAATAGTGCTGGTGGAAGCTGAGCACAGGAGCTCTTGTCTTCATCAGTGTTTGTTCAAGGATCACCGTGAAACTCTCTCCTCTTCCTGCAAGCATCTGTATTTCTGTATAAATACACAGAGAAGTCCTGTTAGCTTGGCAGTGTCCAGCAATGTCAAATCCTCATGACTGCACAGGCTAGAGATTGCAGGATCTGTAATAGGCAAAAGGCCTTTCATGGGGGTTTCACACTATTCCTACAAACTCTTTTACACAACTGAAGACTGTCTCCCATGCATGCTTGGTACGCACACTTTACTTGATGTCTGTGAACTATCCTCTCAGAATCAGCAGAACTAATTGGCAACAAGGTGCCAAATTTTATTCAAATTTACTGTTTGTTTGGCTGTTCAGATATCAATCATGCTGTCTCTAAGGCCACTACTATATGATCTGATCTTTTAAGGCGATAAGGGCCTGAGGCAACATTGGAAACTGCCAAGAACAAAATGTGCAAAGCAACGTATGTCCAAGAGCTTAGCTGCAGGACAAAGGATGGGGCTGGGGAAAGCTGTGCACCAGCACCTACAAAGGAACAATATACAACATAGAAGGTTTATCTCACTGCTTTGAGCAGTTAGCATATGAAGAGCACCCTCATTTTCTCCCGTAGGTTTGGGAATAGCCATCAGTGAGATTCCCACTTTCTTGGGGTCTCCTGCCTTGTGGAACTAGGAAAAAGCACTTAGGGAAGGAAGGGTATCTCACTACTCAGCAGGAAGGTGAACAATTACTTCTAATGTAGCAGCAAAAGAGTAGTGCCCAGCACAGAGCAAAACAAAGTAATGATTTTTCTGGCTTGATGACTATTCTGCCCATTAGTGCCATTTGGAGGGGAAATGAGACTGTGCTGCTGGGAGTCACATGCAGGAATTTTGGGTAATGTGTGATCTAGAAACATCTCTGATGGTGGCTGTGGATGATGCCGTGATATGCAGCAGGAGATGGGGATGCCAGGGCAGGAAGCGACTCTTACACACTGTGGGACCAAGTGCTAATTATAACATGACAGAAGGGTGCAAAGTGGCTTCAAGTAGTTACTATTCATGGCCTGCCACTGCAAACGTTGCCACTGTGGCTCCTCGGGCTGGCATGCCCAGGAGCTGGGAAAAGACAGCTGTTCAAGAGCTTGGCATCAAGCCTGCATCACACACAACAGGTGAGGGAGAGTGAGGAACAAAACAGGTGATGAGAGATGCTGCAGCCCTGCAGACCATGATCAAGTTGCCTGATGGCAAACAGGCATTTTATACTCCTCTGGGAGCTGCAAGAGGCCCTGATGGGGAGAGGTATGACCCTTGAGAACTGCCCTCAGTGTCCCAGCAAGGCACGCGGTGGTGTTTGGTCCACATGACAGCTTCTTTGTCCTGTAGGACATTGTGTTAGGACTGTCCTTTTGGTCCACATGGCAGCTTCTTTGTCCTGTAGGGCATTGTCTTAGGACTGTCCTCCAACTTTCTGCCTGGGAAGTTCAGGAGAAAGTCCACTCAGTGACTGCTACACATAACACTGGCTCAAGCAGGGTATGTAGTCTCCCAGAACACAATATGATAAAAGTAGCTTTCAAGTCTTCCTTCTTCCTCTCCTTGTCCCCCTCAAGAAGTGGGGTCACTGGAGATGAGACTTATAGGTATATGCCACGGTCCTCTGAGCACAATGATTACTTTTGAACAAATTAATTGTATATAGCTATGCAAGCTGAGATAACTAAGTTTAAAAAGTCATGAATTAGTAGGCCCTGAGAAAGTAAATGTATGTAGAAATAACCTCCCCCAAAATCTAGACATGAGGTCGCTATTCTTTTCTTTAATACCAGTTTGATTGTTGTGTGGGAGTGCCTGCACAACTCACCCCTGGCAAAATGATGTGGAAGACAACAGCTGATAAGATAGGTACGTGACTGTAAACAGCATGTACAGATGGAAAACCCAAAAGTGTCTGAGAGGCCATTTGCCCCAAACTGATCTTGAGGAAGAGGGAAGCACTCACCAGGCCTCAGCTGGTCATGCTAAAGAGAATGGCAGCCATCAGCTGGATTAAATAGTAGCCAGGGAATGACCAAGACAATTTTGAGACAAAGAATGAGTTGGTCTGAAAGACTGTATAAAAACCCACAAAAAATTGTAATGAAGCAGGGAGACGTCTCAGACTGTCAAAATCCAGTCTGGCACATCACAGAGCAGCTCCTCCCCATTCATGAGACACTGTCAGAAGCCGGTGCTCAGTGCGAGGTCTGACCCTGTGGGGTGCAGAATACAGGGACTAACACTTTGAGAGGGTGTGTGTGTCCTGCCAGCGTGTCTTCTCGCCAGCAGGAGCATTAGCTGATTGTAGGATTCTAGAGCTGGAGCGGCCACCACTCCAGTGGGAGTGGGGTGTAACCAGTGGCACCTGTACTCCTACAAGTGACCCCCACATCAGTGGCAGAGGGGTTGGTGCCTGTGTGTCTGGGCGTTAGTTACAAAAGTGTGTTTAGGAACTTGCAGGAATTTATTAGTGTTTTCTAAGTGAGTTGAACCATTTTTCCCTGCCACAATGACCAGCTGATGCAGGCTTTTGATCAATCCTGGCAGGAGAAGGCCTATATGCTCAGTGAAATAAAAAAGATTCACTTCATGTTGAACTGGTGACTATGAGCAGAACAAGGGAAGACTTCTGGGGTGGACTGGCTAGCAGGTGGAGATAGAAAAGGGGGATGCAACAGAGACAACATGTTGTGTGCCTGGTGTTTGATAACTGCGATGAATATTTGTGGTGGATGGTAGAGAGTTCTGGTGGATGCTACAGTGAAATCTGCCAGCTATCAACAGTGTTCTGATAGAGGCAGAGGCAACTTGTAAAGGCAGCAGAAGTCAAATCATATTGCCAGAATGTCTCCTTTTGCCTGATTTGAGAAAAATTACTCTGATCTCAGAGAAAATAATATGAAAATACTTTTTTGCATGAAATCCACCCTGTTTTCATTGGCACGTCTGGAAATGATCAGCACACTGGGAAGTAGCATTACACAGGAACTAGTTATGAAGCTAGCAAGAACAGCACATGTTTTGTGACAATGGGCACCTGGAGCCCTACTGGGGTAAACAATCAGTTTCCTGGTATGCAGCCACCAAACTTAGGCAGCTATGTGAGCTCAGCTGCAAGTCTGGGGGACTGATGGGGCTTCACCCCTGCTGGTCCAAACAGAATGGTCTCCATTCAGCTCCCACTGGAGATAGCAGCACTGTGCACCAGTAAAGTAGGCTACCATTAGTTTTCTGTCTTGGCAGTAAGAGGCTTCACTTTCCACTCAGTTCTAACCATAAACCTCTACGGGGTTTCTGATGGCACGTTGTATTTGTGCACTAGTCTGCTCATCTGCTCAAGTTAGAGCTCTCCTGTTTACAGCACCAGCCAGCCTGGGACAGCCAGCATAAAACCAAGTCAAAGAATGAGAACTAAATAAACTTCAAAACTATTTTGAGGCCTGCTCTAATGGAGCTTAAAAATTAAAATCGGAGTGGAAAACATTTCTATCTTTAGCCATCAGGAGCAAGACTTATCTAAGCAGCACCACATGGAAGCTCGCAACATGAATGGTAAGTTAAGGTTCGACTTGTTCCTAAACATCAGTGGGATGCTACATGACTTACAGTGCCTGCCAGAGGTCTTTCTCCTTCTCCTCATGGGAGGTCCTTTCCCTAAAACAACTCACAGATGTATGCGATAATTTTAAAGATTACTTCAGCATTGTTCACAGGAAAAATTCTTACCAATGGAAGGCAGATGTCCCTGCGAACAGGAAAGTGGGCTGCCCACTGTGGGCTTCTTGGTGGACTTTGCTTTCCTTTTGGTTGTCTGGTTACACTGAGGCATCCTGGGATGATCAACACTGCACCATCACCTGCAACACAGTGACACATTACAAGTAAAAAACAAACACATTTTCACTGGAGAATCTACAGTCCTGAACATCTAGTTAACATGACAAAAGATGCCATGCAGCTGTAATGGAAACTGTCTGTCTTCATTCCCCTGATGTAAATTTGGTGCTGTGGTAACAATGCTAGAGTCTGAAATTCCTTTTTCTCTTTTAACCAGTCCTGTTGACTGCAGCACATCACACAGCCAGAGAGGCATTCGCACATAGGCCAAAGGAGGCAGACACCTGTCTAACAGATGTTTCAAAAGCCCTTTTCTCATTATAATTCTCATATAATTTCTTATTATAATCAGTAGGAGTTAAGAACCTGACCTGTGTGAATGATTTGAAAAGCCGGATGAGCCTCTGTTTGTGTTCTTAAATGCTTGTGTACCTTGGAAAATCTGCTTGGCCTCTGTGCTCAGATAGCCTGGATACATTTGGCATGGACATTTGTACCAGACCTGTGTCAAAGTGAATCCATTCTGCAACAGCATGACACAGGAGCTGGGTGCTTGTGTCGCTGGTGTCCACAGATTGATCAGGCATTTCTCAGAAACTTTCAGTTCTGGCTGAATAAGAGACCACAAGTGCTAGGCACAGGGGAGCGAACACCATCAGCAAACCATCACGTCTGCTGTAACAATGGGACAGGTGATGCTGCTGTTATTTACATAAGGTGATACCTTAAGTTTTCTGTTATTTAAACCCTGTTTATTCACTGAATAACACAAATTCTTGGAGGATATAATTGTGACAAGACACCCAAGTCAGCTAGAATTTTGAGTTGCACTTTTTTTTTTCATGGGAAACATCCCCAAAATACCAACATGCAAATCTGTTCTTCTGCATATTAAAAGAATTCCCCAGGCAACCAGGACCAGGAACTGAACAGAAATTCCATTTTCTCCCCACCCATATTTCCTTTTGAAAAAGCAGTCACTACTAGTAATCAAAGGTTAGCTACTACTGGCTGATATTCAAAGCACTTCACAAGTGAACACTCAATATCAAAATGGTCTTAACTGACCAGTTTTATTATAAGCTAGCTTTGATGACTGTAAGAATGTAAGACTTGCAACACGTGGAACACACTAAAGGTCCATTTAATCCAGTGCATCTTCTGCAGCTGTGGTCAATAACAAATATTTAGAAAAAGAGGTTAAGAAGAGGGCAAGTACACAGTGACCAGTGTGACCTCCTAGGTGCCAGTAGTTCACCACCTAGGGATTTCCCAAGCCAGGCAGTACATTGGCAGCTAAGTAAACTGGGTGTAGTCCCCAACCTAATCTATGTCTCACTTTGGAGAAGTAGTTTGTATCTGACACATTGCACCTCACCCTCCAGCTTAGTGGTGTGATTAGTGGTGTGGCTGCAGCCTCTGCAAGTTCACCCAAGTCACCTTTAGAGGCCAACAGCTGCACAGAGGTGAGGTCAGGTCTTATGCAGTGCACAGCTGGATCCTGCACTGGTCTGTCCACTGGTGTGTTTCATCATGGTTCAACAAGATGGTTGAAAGCTGTCTCTGGTCTTGCTATGTAAGTCAGCATGAGCCTCAGAGAGTCCCAGATCATCCTTCCCATGGGGCATGCAGTTACAAGTGAACCATAAACTTCAGTGGGCACATGGTAGTTTACCCAATGAGTGAGGTACCTATCTTACTGTCGTGGTGGTATTTGAGCAGTCACCCATGCGTCAACACCACCAGAAAACATACTAACCTGTAACATAAGAATTCATAAAGAGCAATCATTGACCCTGAGCTCCTTTGGATGCTGCCTCCTACACATGGAAATTGCCTTTCATGTTTCAGTTGAAACGACTGACTGAGGTGGCCTCCATGTCACCTGTGGTGACTCACTGACTCACAGTCTGTCTTTGCTGCACAAGGCTTGCCACATGAAAAGACACATTCTGCTAGACACATACTTAATTTATAAGCACTAATTAATTGCATAATAGATTGGGTAGCCCTGGTCTATATTGTATTCAAAATACCATCTGGAAAGATGCTGGTGTGGTTAGCAAGATGGCTGCTCTCTTCAACATGATACCTTTGCAAGAGAATCTGTCCCAGCATTATTGATGAGTCGGAATTTAATGATAAAGATGTGTATTTTATTCTCCCGAAGAATGTTTTCGGTCATTGGGATCGTGATCAGTGTTTCGATTCCCACAACAAGCTGTGGGATGAATATCCTGTTATAAACGTAAAGCAAATAGTTTCTCAAAGAGCTTTAAATGTCATCAGTCTCAGAAAATGCATGTCAGTAGGTCTCATGTGACTCTGAAAGCAGTGTGGCTGTTTAATGTAACTTTTGTCTCCACTTAGGCCCACTGGGTGCCTATGACTGAGAGCAGCTGTCCTTGTACTGACAGCCCTGCTCAGGTCATGGAGGCTTTGACCTGCCTCTGAACTGACAGTCTGAAGCACTGGACAGATACTGCTGTTTCAGTTCTTCCACGTTTATCTCAGGGATCAGGTTTCCAGAAATCTGCAGGAGTTGAGTTCCTATAATAAAATGGCACAGGCAAGTCACCCACATCAGTCACTCAAAACAGGCTTGAAAATCCGTCTCTTCCCTATTGACTTCAAAGCACATTGACGAGTAAATGCATATACATTTTACGGCCCCATTTCTATCTGGTAGGTATGTGTGGGACACGGGAAGCTGGTGGTGGAAGAAAGAGCAGAGCCAGTGTTTTGACACCTCGGATATGGCTCCATGCAGGTGACAGCACTGTCCTTGCTATCTGGCAGGTGTCTGGGAGAGCTCTGGCTGCAGCTGGAAGCCTCCTCGCACAGAGCCACATGCAGCTGCCCAAAGCCTGTGTCTGCTGCACTCATAAGAGAGAACTACACACATCTGGCCTCCTGCCTCCCAAGAACAAAGTGCTTTCTAGGTATCAGTGAACTGAATCTGGAAGCATCGCTTTTCTAAGGTAGTGAAGTCCTCATTTCATCAGGGGTTTACCTATATGAAGACACTCAGGAAATATAATACTGTGCAAGCTAATTAAACTTTAAAAAACTTAAATTACATTAAAGCTGTATGTGGGCATTTTAACTTAAGAAGAACATTTAATTTAGCCTGCTCTTGTTCTTACTAAAGGTGTCCACCTTACTGCAGAAGGCTCACCTCTTTGAAATTCATACCTCTAGTTCACCTACATGACTTATTTCTCCATATTCCTTTGTAAAGAAGCCATTCAAGAAAGGGAAGGAACTTGTTTGGGGTCATCCAAAAGAAGTGTCAGGAGCAGAAGCCGTGAAGGACAGACATACACAAGTATTCAGTTAAGAAGCTTTTCTCTCCACTATCATTCTACCACTGCTGGAAATGTTTGCTGGAAATGTGGCCCCACTGCACTCTTTGTCTACCCCTTACACATTGGGGTTTGCAACAGACCCAAACAGCAGAGGCAAGATGGAAAGAGTGAGCTACCTGGTGTCTTGTCTGGCTCCAAGCAACACAGTGTAGAAAACTCATGAAAATGTCACAGTCCTTTGAGACTGCAGTCTAGGGATCATTTATTCTGCCTTTCCAGCATAACACAGACAGTATAATTTCATTCCACTACTTCTTCAGTCAGCCTGATAGTTTATCTTTGACTGAAACATAAAGTCAGAAGTCTGTTGCAGTCAAATTTTCCAGGCATTTTGTTGGATACATGTTTTCCATTAAAACCAATTTTTCTTTTAGAAAACCAATTTTTATAATCTCTGCCACACCCCCACGCCCCTCCCCCCCTCCCCCTCCCTCCGACATGCTTTTCTTGAAAAGCTATAGCCATTTCTTTCTTGGGGATGCAGCTTTGGCCTATAGCAATTTTTTTAAAAAGAGGGGAAAACCCTATACATTTCCAGGAGCCTGAAATTAACATGAATATAAATTTCTCCTAACCTCAAATACCTCTCTCATGTCACTGAAATGCCTAGGTTCTTGAGGACATGGAGTGAGTCTGTTTGTCTTCCTCAACATGCCAGCAAAGCAGTTGGAACAGGAATACCAAAGCCTGCAAGCTTTACAGGGTGATGGTAGCCTCAGGCACTCCACAGGACCTGAGAGAAGAATCTGGTGGACAGCTTAAAGGTTTCTTCATATATAACCCACAAATTTAGCCTTTTCTCTTCCCCCACCCAAATAGCAGAATGAGGTTGCGCAGTGCAGAGAGATTCAAATATACATTGGAATAAAACAGAAAACTGAGCAAAACAGGAAAATGGAGAATAGCCTCTACAGGCTAGCTAATTCACTCTCAAATATTTTAGCTTTAATTTGAGACTTATTTAATTCTCAAATATCAGAGCAGACTTACTGTGCTGGACTGTCTCAGCATTCTGGAATAACCAGTAATGTTCAGAACAGATATATATACAGTTTTCCAGTGCTGGATCTTAACACCAAGGACAAGAAGCACTACTTCTTACCTTTTCCTAAGGCAGAAAGCAAGAAATGCGAGAAGTGACTTGACCTTGACCACACTAGACAGATGTTTACTAGAGAACTGGGGGCAACACTCATGAATCAAATTAGAGTTACAGTATGTTTGGTACCATAACTCACAGACCCATCAGGGTCCATAGCAGAGCTGGGCGCAGGAATCAGGTGAAGGTCTATAGACATGATCGTCTCTTGCAACATTCATAGACACCTACCCATCCTGCCATCTCTATTGCCAGGATCCCTTGGGCCAAGATCTATCCTCAGGCTGCCAGTCCTCCATCTGGAAAACTGCAGTGCTCTGAAAAGCCCTGTGGAAACAATGTTGGAGTTATTAACCTCTCAGGGACCTATGCCCAAACCCTGACTACAGCACCCTTACATGAAGCTGAATAAAACAGCATATTCAATTGAGTCTATGACACATTCATTAGTTTGCCTAATTTTCTCATTTGCCGCAGAAGAGAGTTGGAATTATTCTTTCTGAGCAAATGAGTTTTAGCTTTTCTTGTTAGCTTTTCATAATCTTTAGTGCACAGACTGGGAGGAAAGAGCTTTCAGCAATTTTAGAAGAAAGTAAAATGACTAAAGGTTAAAACCCTGAGCAGCAGGGAAGGTGTCACTGGTCCAGAGAAGATTCCAGCATCCTTCTAACAATCTGACTGCATGAGGAGTTTAAAAATACCAAAAAATGACAGAGCCAGACAAGTCCTTACCCAGGTAGTGGAATGGGCTGTTAGGTCAGATGCTGTGACTCACACAGACTGATCGAACATAAATAACCAGCTTAAAAGACAGAGGGCTTATCTGTACTGAACTGTCACTTTTAGCTCAGTTATGTCAGTTGAGATCACTCTGGTGAGTTAACTTTATGGTAACATTAGAGCTGTGAAATATCACATAGTTTGAGGCAGACACAAGGATCTATTATATAGCATGGAGCATCCTGCATATGTACTGCATCTGTCATGTGACCTAAAGAACTATCCACTCTCACCCAAAGCACTGCATCTTCCACTACACTATGCTCTGTATGCTCGAATTGAAATAAGCTGAGGTGAACACATTTTTGAGGACATGGATGCAGTATCTGAAATCAGAGGCAGGTCAAAAGCCTCTCAAATGTCCTCCTCAAGCCTAAACTCTACAAGAGATGTCTACCACTCCTCGGAGTTGCACCAAGGACACCAGATTACTACTCAGATCTAGTAGGTGCCAGTCCTACACAGCTGAGAGTCACAGTCAAGCTGGATTGTGTACCCTACCATCTCTGCACTGAATGATCTATTTCAGGTGGGACTTGCCAGTACAGCAGTGAAAGCCACAGCTAAGAGCACCAAAAGAATACATCCCTTAAAATCAAATTAAGTATTGAGACAATTTCTTTGGGGTTTTTTGCTGACAGAACTGTATCAACCCCAGGGTTTTCACAGGCTCTTTTTCCCACACTCCCATCCAGTTCAGCTTCACAAGCAAAATGGTGAAATATAGGCCAAATGCTCTGCAGGGCCAGCTAATCCTTTTTATTTATATGAGAACAATCACATATATATGATTGATCATATGTAGTGAATGTTGCAGCCCATGGACTATGAAAGCAGAATATGCTTCATTGTGTGTTTGCTTTTGGTAAAGTGGGACAAATGTTTGCTTGTGCACAATCCAGAACATGGTTTTGGGAAGTCCAGGAGAAGGTCACTCTTACACTCCTCCACATAGCATTGCCTGCCTTGCCCTAGTGTGCAGCTTCAGGACAGCAGCCCAGAGGCTGCTGGTCGTGACCAAAGCACACATACAAGGGACACAAAGGAACAGTGGGAGAAGGAGAGGGCCTGTTGCAATGCAGCCCTTCTACACAGAGGAAGCATCCAGGTCCCCAGACTGCTTTTTGTCACACATGTGATGGAGAAAATGAGACTCAAGGAAAATGATGCCACTTGTAGTGTATATCCTACAGCAGATGAGCTGTAATTCTTTGTCTGTACAATCTTAGAAAGTGGGGGTGGTGTTTTTAAAGATATTTTCTATACTGCAGCTGAGAATGGCAGGTTTCACAATGAAGCTGTTGTTCAATTAAATGTGAATCTGTGTGTTTGCAGACCTGACTGTGATAGGGAAGTAATAAAACAAAGACACTAGAACTTATCAGTAATTCCTACCATTCCTTAATGATGTTTCTAATCTATGCCTTTGACCCTTCAGTAATTCTGCTTGGTTCTCTGCTGCTGTAACATTTAGAAAGTAACTGAAAATTTTATGCCAGTTGTTAGCTTATCATGTTTGCTTTATGACAGCCCAAGACAAAGGCTGATGTATCATAAAATAAAAGTCCAACTCTCTATTTAGACTTCTGAGTAAATGACTTGGATTTCAAATGAGTAGAATTCACAATCTCTCTCTCACTGCTTTTAATAGAAACTCAAGGGTTCCTGAAAAATCAAGTCTTTTATCAGACTTTCAGATATGGTCTTGGACCTATGACTTCTTATGCAAATCATAGGCACAGGCCTTCAGTGAACTTCATGCCATTAGAACAGGTACTGGGCGTGGACACTCCTTAGACCTCATGAGGATATTTGCACTTTTTCTTTCAAATCACTTGAGGGACAGCTTTGCATTCTGTCAGGCTGGTTTAGCCTCAAAGGCTGGATTACCAAAGATTTCTGTTGGCCTGTGTATGGATCTGGACAGCAAAGAGGGGTGAGCTGCCTTGCTGGCATCACTCTTGCAGCAAAGCCCGGTTGTCTGCATGTAAGTTACAGGCTGGTATGGAGTACAGCCTTAACACACACCATCTCTGCAGCAATAATACCTCCCTGTAAAACTCACTAGTGCTGGAAAAGTCTTTGCACAAAGCTGTGTCTGAAAGACAAGCTCTTTTGAGTACACCTGCTCTCTGAGCAAACATGGTCACACTCATCTATCAGTGCTTTCTACATTGGCAAAACTTTCGCTTCCAAGAAGAGAGAAGAGTTAAATCATTGGCAGACCTATTCAGTCTATTGTAATGTATTAAAATTGGAAGTTATATTGGTATGGACTTGGTTAAGTGAAAAACAACCTCCTCTTGACAACAACCTGTTGTAGTTTGGGATTATTATGTAAATTCTCTCCCCTGCCACTTAACTGCCCAGGCCAGCGGTTAACAAAAGAAGCAGTTAACTGTGATCGCTGGGGTGGGGGCAGGTTTGTCTCTTTTGGGTTTTTTTTTTGGATATTCTCCCCAGTCTTGGCTCGGCGGAACGGGGGAGTGGGGGCTCCAAGGAGGCAGGCTGCCCTGCTTGTTACTGCTGGGGTTTTCCTGGCTGTCTTGCCGCTGCCTACTTCGGACTACTTTTCGTGCCGCGCTGCTGCTGCTGCCTGCCTTGGATTTGCTGCTGGTTGCTCGTACCTTTCTGCTTCTTGGACGGGGAACACAGGGGGAAGAGACTGAGTCCATCTGAAAGCTCACTGCTCGTCTGTCTCGCTGGAGAGGGACTGAAACTCACTCTGCAGCCAGCCGGGCTGTGACAAGGACACTTAAGTATAACCTTTTCTCCCGGAGGAAAACCTGCTGGGTTTTGTTGTTGTTTTGTTTTTTTTTTTCTCTTGTGGTGCTGGGGAAGTGGGTTGCACTAGTCTGTTTACATATATATATATATATATATATATATATATATATATATATATATATCAGTTATCCTTCTTGTATTAAAATTCCTTTTCTTAAATTTGATAAAGAGTGGTGTGATTGTCGTGGAGGAGGCCCCTCCCCTGCTTGTGGGTAAAACATATTGGTTTTTTTCCCCTCAAACCGAGACACAACCACAATAGCTGCACAGGCATGCAGCTATAGATGAGATACCAGCCATAAAGTTTCTTCTAGGCAGTTTGCTCACATGGAAGGATTATGCAGAAGAAACAGCATAAAATAAAGTTATGAGGTGGCAGATTCAAAGCTAACAAAAGGAAACACTTCTTCAAATGCATAATTAAATTCTGGAGCTTGCTGCCAGCAGTGCTATGGATGCCTAAAATATATTTCAAAAAATGATTTTATGAGTTTGTGGATAGATCTATTTAATGCTATTAATCAGCAAGATTTTAGGAAGCTTTCAAGAACCCACAGCCTGGAAAGTACACCAGAGAATTTCCACTACATGCCCGCCTTTCTCATACAGTTTTATCTAAATATCTGCTATCAATCACTGATGAAGAGTGGATACTAGACTATATAGAATGATATATAGACATATAGACATGTATATGTAGACATATAGAGTGATCTAATGTGCCCATTTTTCATTTAAAACTTCCTATGTTTTCCTTAATGATGAGGGCTGTTAACCACAGGGGCTCACCAACTGCTTTATAAGTATCTGAGCCATCCATGCAGCCCAGACATCACTTTAAGAGACCAGATCTAAATCATTCAGGAGATAGTCATGCCATATTCTCTCTGGGTTAATTTATCTGCCCGTTGCTTACAGGAAGGTAGCACCTCTCAGGCACTTAGTTCACCTGCTGCAGAGATATCCTAAGGGCTTCACCCAACTCAGATGCAAAGGATTACAGCAGGCAAAGATATTGATTCCAGTCTCCTAAGTGCTTTGCCGGCACCCAAACACCTGATCTGTTGTGTTTCTCTGCTCAGGAGACAAGTGCAGGACAAGGAGGAGGAGGTAAAATAGGCAAGAAATAATAATTGTGCAATTGCCTAAAAAGATATTGCAAACTTTTATAAATTGGCATATCATCAGCCCCCCACACTCCTGAGGTTTACAGTGCACACCTCACTTTGGTGGCCTTCTTCATTAGCGTGAGCTGTCCTCTCTGGACAGAAAACTGAACATCCCTACAAATTGTGCTGCAATAGTGGTCATTACTGCTGGTATACAGGAGGTCAAACTCTGTTCCAGCAAGGAATTTGTCCTCTGAGCTGTAACATGAGTTGGACTTGCGTACACAGGTGAGACAAAAACATGCAGTAACATGGTTAGCAGAGAACTGGGATGTAACATGACCCCTTGGCACAGAGATCTGCCTGCGTAATACCACTCCAGGCATGACAGATGGAGGGAAAGGAGTTTCCAATCCTTCTACATTATGCTGCTGCTCCCAAATGTAACAGATCCCAGTCCACTGTGATTCCTCAGAGTTTTCCCTGAACCACTGCAACCCCTTACTCTGAACTACTTGGCCCCATGGGCAGGAAACCCCTGAGGTAACTGCCCAAGGAACACCATCAGGAAACACAGGTTCAGTTTCTAGTTCTGCCCTAGGATTTCTCATCATTGTTTAGGAAACTGAAGAGGTGACATCTCTGTATCTCCACTTCTCTCCTGTTAAATGGGGCTTGTAGCAGTTTTTAGTTCCCTAGGAATGTGAGGAGAATGCAAAGATTCGAGGGAAGTTGTGAGGTACTCAGATTCGGTGGTACCAGAGATAACTACAGCATATGAGACAGGCAAGCCCTGTGCCTGATGAGCATAACTGGGCAGAGCTTTTCCCCTCACATTCAGGGCAGGTGGGTACAACTGAAGATCACTCAGCCTATGGAAGACTGTGTGAGATGAGGTAAATCCAGACCTTTTTCTCTTCCACTCTGCTCAAGCTTTGCCTTAGGATGGCAGCAGAATAGATGACTGACCTGTGTAACATTGGGTCAATTACTCAGTATCCCACCTAGGAGGGGACTCTGCATCAGCATTGCAAGTACCTTGTCCTGGCACAGCTGCAGAGCCCAACATCAAAATCTCCCAGCTTCAGGTCACTGCTGGGAAGAATCACAGTTTCTTACAACTTCCCCAAATAACCACAAAAGTGCATGTTCCAGAACAGCTTGTTCTACCTCAAGCCATGTGGTTATTTCATCTAGTGGTGGACTTTGGGGGAGCTACTTTATCACCAGCTGCAGCAGGACCGAACTGTTTCCTGATGTTAATTAAGGAAATAAAAGTCACCAAGCACAGATCTTCCTGAAGTCGTTGTGTGAAGCTCTTCCTCTGTGCATGCTCCTCACTGATTGTACTGCTTTGCCAAGCCTTGTTAAGGCTTCTCCATTGTTCTTCGAGTGCTGTCAATCAATCACGGTTGCTTGTGCACAGTGGCAAGCTTTGCAAAGGCAAATATGTAATTGAGATCCTTAATTAATGCCATGTAAGGTTCAGATGTATTCACTGGGGAAGGGACATGTGAAAGAAATCAAGGAAGAAACAGAGCAGAATGGGGGGAGGGGGATGGACCCTTTCCAATGATTTTATCTGCAGAAAGATATAATTAAGCTAGAATAATATGCAAGCTTGCTTAAAAAGAAAATGAACATGAGGAGAAGCTGAAACTAACAGCCAGATGTGTTCTCTTTGAGAGTTAAATGCATTAACTCCAGAGGCAGAAAAGGAGAAAAATAGGTTTAGCATTTGTGTATCTTAAAACAAGTGAAATCTACACCCACTGGTATGACACTGCAAATCTTCCACTTAATTTGCATCACTGGGACAGGTCTTGTCACTAAGGGGACATGTCCCCCTATTTGCCTGTTAAAAGCATAGGCTTTGCTGCCTGTTGTTGACAAAACTAGCCCTACTCTTCCACTTTCTCTCCAGACCAGCTAAGGCTTCTTCTGTCAGCTTTGCTGCCTAGGGTATGTCTGATAAGACAGTGCTGATGCCAGGGTGACCAACAACTAGGCTGGATTTCAGACTGAAGAGACCATGTTGTTCATCAAGACCTCACTGGGTGGGGGTAAACATGGTGAAAAGCGTTAAACTGTCAGTTTGAAAGAGAAACTTTGGGTAGTGATTTTGAATGTGTCTAAGAGAGTTAGATACTTAGGCAACCCTCTCAGCAAGCTGGACACCCAGTTCCTCTAGGGTATGTCTACAGTAAAAGGAGTTTTCCAGCATATGTATACATTGCTAGAGCCATGACAAAAATATTTCAGTAATGGAGATGCCATTCATACCTCAGAGAAGTTATTTTCTCAGTTACCTAAGTAGACTAAGCTGCTGCTTTTTTTTTCCCTAAGTAAAATTGAAATTATTTTAGGCCCAGTACTGTGATGAGTTTAATGTATATTGTCCTGTATACTCCCAATTAGCATACCCCAACCAGACAGCAAAAATTTTCAATACAGAATAATCCACATTCATGTTATCAATATCACCATTACTCTTCAGAAAGGGAAAAACAAACCTGGGGACAAGTATTCACTCCAGTGCAAGAAGTCTCACAGCTTTGCTGAGGAGTCACAGCAGTACCTCCAGTTTTCCCACCTCTTATTTAATTTTTCCCTTCAGGATTCTGTCTTTGGCCCTCAGAACCTTGAGGATGTCAATGTTTCCTTTATGGTTGTGAAGTTTCTACCTCCATCTAAGTATTACCAGAAAACAAGTTTATACACATGAACTAAACCCATCAAGAAATCACAATCCAATCTGCAAACTCTGCAGGACAATGAAGAAGCTGAATAGCCTTTGGAGCACAAACAACACAAAGTGCCAGGACTCTGCAGCAGTGACTTGTCAGAGTTTTCTCTTGCTGCTGTAGTTGTCTATTAAACAGATGTGTAAAATATTACACTACTATGGATTTGCTCGAATGTTGGTTTTCCCCTCTTCCTTAGCTGAAGGATGGCAAGACAAGTGTGCATTTCTATAGTCCTAGAGTCAAGACTGGTTTTGTCTAAACGTAAAGCAAACTGAAGGATCTATTTTTTTAGCAGAATGACAGTTTTTTTGAAAGGGTGTGACCAAGCAAACATATACTGCCATGATAAGACTGAGAAGACCAAAACAGGTGAAAGGCTATCATTCCTTGCCCACTTGAACCCTGTCAGGTCTGGCTGAGATGTAACCACTCCTTTGACAATGGTCCAGCCCATTCATGTGAACAATGCACTGAGAACTCACAGCAAAGCAGGGAGTAACAATTCCTAAATGCTCATGTTAAGCAGGTTGAGAGACCTTTTCTAATTGAAGACATGATCTATCAATCACAGTTCACTGTAGTGGAGGACAGTGAGAGTGGACTGGTCAATCAATACATGTTAGAACATAGACAAAAATAAGATTAAAAATTAGAGATGTGGAGATCTTAATTATTTTGGGAACAGGAGAGGGCAGCAACTAATGTCAAGCAGTTTTTGAATACAAGGATGAGCACTCCAAGTGCTGGAAGATTTTAAAATAGGAAATTAAGAACGGACAAGCAGGATGATGATGTATTGTGGTATACTTTATATGCAGACGGATAAGGCCTGTGTTATTCTTTAAAGAAGGCCAAATAGCTTATAAAGAAAAAGAGCAGCTACAAAGCAAGATCTGGATTCATAACTTATGCACCAATACAATTACCTTCCCTCCCCTAGTTTTATCTGGGAGAAATTTTTAAAAATTTCTTGACTTTTTAATTGCAGTTTCTCAGGCATTTGTAATGGGTCATATTTCAGCTGCAGCACAGTGTCTCCAGTCTTCTATTTAGGTAACACTTTGCTTTGGCGAAGGGAACAAACATGGCCTGGGAACAGTCTGCAATCCTCCAGTCAAATTCACAAACATAATTCTAGGCTTTTATCTACTGCTGCAGTCTGCTGCTGCAAAAATTACATTATTATATATGTGATTATTGAGGTAATCATAAAATATGACACATTGACTTTGTTAAAATAAACACACCTGCCCCCCAACTGGCAAAACTCTCTTTGTCTACATCTCATCTTGGTTGGCTCTCTGACTGACAAAACACTTTTTTGTAATCACTGGTGTACTAGGATACTTTATCCTGGGTTTGATCCATATACTCTGGAATGTTTGACATGACTATAAATAATTCAGTGCTGACACATAGATTTTCAAAAAGATTTCATCTCAATTATAATGCAAGAGGAAACCAAGTGCCTAGTAGAAAGGAGGCAGCATGAGAACCATGCTCTAACCATTTTCTTTACCCGAATGACTAAACAGTGAAGATGGCCCTTCCGAGACCACATCTTTGTGGGAAAATGCACCCAACTGAAAAGCTGGAATAGGCAGAGCCAGTGGAAAATCCCTGGCACAGCTCACAGCCCCCAGTGGGAGAGTCAGCAGCAAACATTTAACATTCCTAGCCCGAATAGGCTTCCTTTCCACAAGTCCTGGCTTGTGGAGGGCAGGATGGTCTAAGACAATACACTTACAGGACACATTTTTCACTGGAATGCATCGTGGAAAACTGGGGTTAGAAAAAGCATAAAATCTGTGGCAGGAGGGATGGGAAGTTCGCCTGCTCCCAGGATACCAGCAACAAGTGAAAATTCCCAAAGAAGAGAAGCCCAAGAGAAAGTTCCTTTATTTTGACAACACCACCAAAGCCTCTAGACAAAAGGAATTCAAAAAAGAAAAGAAAATAATCCAATCTGACTTTGTCCTTCTAACATTGTAACAGGGAAGACCCAGTCTCAGCTCAAGGTCTGGGATTTGTTATCTCTGCTTGTTCCAAGGAGGCTTCCTAGCCTTAATGACCTCCAGATCAGGAATCCTCAGCTGAGACTGACTGGTAGAAGGCAGGGAGTAGCTGTCCTTGCCTGATGCCCTTTTCATCATTCCATGCCAGTCCTCAGAGCAGGAGAAGCAAAAAAAGCTGTTAAGGCTAGAACAACATATTTCTGGTCTCCTGCGTGACATTTAGATAAAACCCTTGTCAGCCACACAGAATTGTCTCAGTGGCAAAGTGTGTTGCTGCATTTACAGCAACATCAACTTTCCTCCTGGAGTTCAAGGAGAAAATGCTGCAGAACAGGACTCCCCACGTTGGCTTTTTCCACTACCCTTAAGGGCAACTTGGGACAGCAAAAGAGGGTGACCATGAGAGTCATTTTTCTGCAAGGACACTGCTCCCCTGCAAACCAGCTCGTGGCACCTGATGTTGCCCAGGGCGGTGCCGTGCACTGACCCTGTGCAAACGCGGCTGGAGCTGACGTAAAGCACCTCTGTCCTTCCGCTCGGCCTTGTAGAGGTGCCTCATGTGCGATAACTCTGCCTCTGCTCTGTCTGTCACCTGGGCTGACCTGCAGCTGGACCTGGCACTGGTACATACTCTTTCCTGCTCGCTCTGATGCCCCACTGGCTTTCGACTGCCCATGTGCCAGCATGAGGACCTTCCTCCGTGGAAACCTGCTCCCTTGCCTACGTGGCCCACCCCAGCTCTGCAAAAATCCCAAGGTGGTGCAAGGTGCTGGTACCCTGCTGCTGCTGTGCCCCGAGGAGGCACAGGAGGAGCAGCCCCGAGGCTCAAGCAGTGCTGTCTGGCACTGGCTCTGGTCTGCTATGCTGACCAAACCAGTTACACCAGCACCCAGGTCCTCCCAGCCCCCATGCCAAGCTGGCCAGGACACTGGGAGGCCTCCAGGCAGACAGGGGTGGGGATGGGACCTGTGGAGCTGCTACAGCTCCTTTTTGGGTATTATCCAAGAAGGAAAGCCACGTGGCACTATGATCCACATGGTTTGAGGCCAGCCATTACAGCCACTTGCTAACAGTGCAGGGTTAAGTTGTAGCACAAGAAAGGCTGTGCTATAAATACTGGTACACAGCCTAACTAAGCAAGGGTCATCTAGAGAAACAAATGTGAAATTCTCCACAGGGCTGTAGCTATCCCTACGCCTCCTATTTCTGAGATGAATACTGTTTTGTTTCCTTGCACATAACAGACTTTTAATATATTTCAGCCTTGAAGACTTTTCTAGTAAAATTTCCCATGTCTCCCAGCTAGTTCCCTTAAGGCCAGGATTCTCTCCAGAAGTCCTATATCCTTCCTTTCCTTCACATAACCATCTTGTAGCCTGGGATCACACACTGATCTCATTTTTCCTGTCCATTTCTGTTGATATCTCCCTGCTCAATCTTCTCCTCTCATTTTCCTCTTCTAGTGTTCCACTTGTTCCCAGTTCTGGGGAAGGTAAAGGAGAGATTCTGCTGTGGATTTTTTGGGGCTGCAATGAATGTTCCTCTACTGGAAAGAGAGGTCTAGAGAGAGAGAGGAGACATGAAGCCTGACTTACCAGGCAGATGATCAGGCATTTTTTTCTCAAGGCAAGCTTTTCTGAGGACTGACACAGTAGGTTGGTCAATAGCAAATGGTTTTCAGAGAGAATCAACAAGTGTTTCACCAAAGTCGACCAGGCCAGGTGAGATGTGTGGCTCCAAGCCCTCTAGTCCATCCCAGCACTTCTCCACTCCACTGTGAGCCATATACCAGTTCCTCAGGCTGCAAGACATCTGGTTCACAGTAAAGAGGGGCTTTTCCTATCAGTTTCTATGTTTTTCACTGCTTTCCCTCTGCATCGTTGTGAAAGAAAATATATTATCCTCCACTTGTGCTTACATGTGATTAGTTTGTCCTTCATGATAGGTTGCTCGGGTCAGCACTCCTGGGTAAAAGTAGAGCAAATGTCAGATATGAAGGAAAATTTTCCAAAACACCATGATTTCTCACCACCAGGTCAAAACCCTTTTAAAGCAAAGGTCCCTACCCTTTTCCAGGTGTTAATCTACTGATGAGTTTTCTACAAGCATGAAAGCAACATAAGCTTTGCTGAATGAACTGACTTTATGCCACACACATGTTCCCACTCACAACTGGTGTATTGAAGACACAACCATGCTGATTCCCTTCTCCCCTCCATTTTGACAACATTTGGAAAGAGAACATGGTTCTCTGGGTATGAATGACACAAAATACCAATATCCTTCACTCATCCTTGCAACACATGTGGCAACACTGCTCTGACGATGCGTCTGCCTCGGCCTGCAGCTCACCCAGTATCGGCTGTTGTGCAAGTGCTTCCTGGAAACCCTGCAGTGTTTTTCCTGTGAAGCCAGAATGGGCTGAAATTGGGTCAGGTTCTGAATGCAGATCACTGCTTTGGTGGCCAGGGTGTGAGCAGCTGGCTGAGCCAGCACAGCTCTGATGCTTGCCCTTTCTCTCCCATGCACCACTGATTTGTACTGGCAGCATGTCCCAAGCTCTCTGGGAAAAGGCTACAGGCATCTGGGAGAGGAGTGGTTTGAGAGGTCTCAGTTTCAGGGAGCTTAGGCTTGATGCCATTTGGGTTATAGCAGGATGGGAGCTTCATCCCCCCTCGCTACCTGGGAGCTTCATCCTGCCTTTGTCACCTGCATTGCTGGCGTGCCTGTGCACAGCCCTGGCTGCAAGACAGACCATGCAAACATTGCAGACAAAATGTGCTCCAAGCTGCAACTTGTTGCAACACTTCCAGGCTTATAACCTAGATGTGCATTGTGAATACTGGGCAGCAGAAGGGGTGAGAAATCAAACTCCCTGTGAATGCCAGAGTGGATCCTGGGTGCTGTTAATAACCTCTTCACCTTACTGTGCTACTCCCAGTGACCTTGACTCTAGCAAGAAGGCTGACAGCTTAAATGAAGCGCAGACTAGCAGTGCTCAGCTGTCAAACTCCAGTCAGTGATTGCAGGCAGGATGAGCAAAATGACTTTTAATCCTCAGTGGTTCACATCTCACTTGCAATGGGCCCAAATTAGCTGTTTGTTTATGAGGCTGGAGATCTAACAGGTGATTGAAATTGCTCTAACCCAAAAGAAAGGGCAAGGGTTTTGTAGGCTCTGGCATAACTGCTTGTCTTGCCACAAACCTGTCACATAACCATCCCCAAGTTTCAGACCCCTCACACTGCTTCCCTGAAATTGGGGTAAGCACTATTATAGCATGCTCCTGGGTGTTGGTTCTGGAGTGTTGGTACTCTGAGGTCTGTAAGAAATTTGGCCCTTATAGATGACAGGTGCCCCAGAGAGGTCCACAAGAAAGAACTGTCTAGCACTTACACCTGCCTCTTTTCAGCAGCTCTTCACATGTATGGATGCAAGGTCTCCGTTCAGTCAGAACAAATTCAGGACAGGGAAGTTTACTCCAGCCCTGCCTGTTTCCCATACCCTGTGGATAAAACAAAGCTTCAGGCACCAGAGTTGGGTACAAATTACTCTCATCAATACTAGAGTCATTTTAAAAGCAGCACCATCAGGTATTTTTTTCACCTCCTCTCTCCCCACAAGTACATACCCAAGGATTCCTTGAGATGCTACCACAGGAAATCTTGGTTTAGAGAAAGCTGCTGTTGTTAGGACAACACGTATCATAAACACTGCCATTGCTGCATACTCCCTGCCTGGTCCCAACCACTCTCCTTATGCTTCACGGCCTCTCTCCCACTTGACAGGCTGCAAATGAGGTCAAATGCTCCAGAAATGGTTTGTGACACTTTTTTCCGTATAAAACAAAAAATCCCAAATTAAAGCATTTCTCAAGTCAGCTCTATGTAAGCAAAGATGCCTAAACTGAAGTTTGGAATTAAAGGTGGTGTTGATCAAACTGCTGCAGTTGACTGACTTTGCATGGACAAATCTGGCCAGTGTAGTCAGTGAGCCATTCATCTCTGTAAGGACTGAGATGCCCTCCTCTCACAGCAGATCCAGTTAATGATAATACATGACGTACATTTTCATCCTGCATCCATTCCATAGCAGCTTTTTAGCTGCAAATAGCAAGGCTACATGTCTGGCCCTGTACTGCTGCCTGGTGAAAGAGAAGCCTGTATATAACCTATCAGATATGGAACTAAAAAGTACAATAAAATTGAGGGAAGGAAAACTAAGTCATAAGTTCTGGGACATGGCAAAGGTGCACTGTTAAAAGACTGCAAAGAAAAATTAAACCCATGTGATTAGAACCAGTACACAATGCATCCAGATCTCACAACTACATATCTTTCTGAAGACATGGCCAGCAGCAGATTTTTCTAGCAGTGGGGGCCTTTCCTGCTTCAGGTATAAGATTGCTACCTACTTACTTGAGGCAATATGCTAGATCTTCACCCTCCATTCTCCTCCCACTATCAGCGAGACTCCACTACGTTTAGTTTGTGCTATCTGATCAGATTGCAACCAGAGGTCATATAACTGTACAGACCATTAAGCACCAGTTCACCTGGGCAGAAGTAAATGGCTCCGTTTTACTGAAGTATCATTACTCAGTTACCTTAAGCAAGGGATATCATCTCAGCAAGGCAATGAAGGCAATAAAAATGCAATCTGCGCAAGACATGGTTCTTGCTGGGGAGATCTGGATCTGGAAAGTTTTTCCAGATCATTCCAGATCTGTGCTGCTTAATGTGTAATGGGAACACATTGCAAGCAGCTAGATTTACATGTCTGGGACTAGTATATTTTGACACATTGTTGGTTTCTGGTACCCTGC
The DNA here is from genome assembly GCF_047495875.1 of Pithys albifrons albifrons. Taxonomy (NCBI): domain Eukaryota; kingdom Metazoa; phylum Chordata; class Aves; order Passeriformes; family Thamnophilidae; genus Pithys; species Pithys albifrons. The sequence goes on from NC_092458.1 coordinate 93,737,041, forward strand.
CCCTACCTGCCAAGTGTAGAGAGCAGGCTTTTAGACAACTTCTCATCCAAATGCACGTGAAAAAGTATCCCTGCTGGAAACCTCTCACTGTAACACAGTTCTGTTTGTGCTGGAAAACCCAGCTGTCACCACCCAATAAACCAGAGGCGTGATCTTGGAGGGATTCTTCTCAGCAAATGTCCAAAAATAGCAGATATTGCAAGAGGGTAGAAGGTCACGTAACACCCATGCTACAACACTCTTCTGAGTCCTGTTCATTACTTACAACAAGCCAGTCACTCCTTTCCTTGTTGCTTGCTAAGCAGTTTCTAATTCACATAGTCTTTCTTTAGCTGCTGTTTTGCTGAGTATCTCACACATTTTTTGAGGCCCAGTTTTCTTCACAAAGCTGGGATAGCCACATTGGACTAAAATCTGCGCATTTCCGAGTTTTCTCTCTCATTCCAGTCACAGCCTCTGCCTCTGACTCAGACTGGTGTTTCTGATAGGATCTCAGAGAGGGAGGAAACAAGAATAAATAGCATCACGCCCTCCTCACGTGGGTTGTGGTGCAGAGCTGAAACAGAAGATGAGGAAGAGCCTGGGCTGGAGAGGGAGGGGGCCCTACTGGAACTAACCCACATTTTGAGGATTCCTCCAGTCTAATGGGGCACTGAAGCAGGGGTATTACCAGCCTCTCCTTCCCTCTTACTGGGCCCCTAACTGGCTATTACTAGTTCCTAGCTATCAGAAGCATGAGCTGTCCGTCTTAACCTCCCAGACTTGGCAACAAAGCTGCCCTAAGAGGCAATTAGTGCTGTCGGGCAAGATGAGGACAGGTTAGCATGGGAAAGGTCATGGACACCCAGGCCTGGCTTGAGGGCAGCTCTGTGTTTGCTTCTCTCCACTGAGAGGCATTAAGGAGAAGTCAAGCACAGGGCTCTTTGAAAGAGTAACGCTTTGAAACAGTGGTAGAAAGCTAAATAGCTTTCTGGCATGGAGGGATAGAAAACTTAAGGATTCTGACAATAAACAACTGATCCTCTGACCTGATTCAAAGCCTGGTCTGGTGAGATTCAATGGTGACTCAGCCCCAGAGGACTGATTGGTACTCTCCATTCCAGGATATGCTGACCTCAATTTGGTTCTTTGGAGATACCTGCATGATGAAGAGTTCCTTCTATCTGGCACATATTGAGAGTTTTAGGAGGCCACTAGGCTGAAACTGAGTCAGGCACTTACTATTACAGTCAAGTACCTTTCAGCCAGAAAGGTCTGATGGTATCCCAACCCCGGATTTTTTGGTATCCCAACAGAGGGAAACTGGAATGAGAAGCCACACACATAGAATTTTGGGAAGCTCCACTTAGAAAGGCCCCATATGTATGTGGATGCCCCCAAAATGTCATCAAGTGCCTTTATTAGGCACCTATAACTAAGTTCCTTCACTTCTCAGGGTGCTGCAACTTATAATAAAATCCTGACTCACTGGTTGCACAGTTTCAAATCTCATTCTTTGCCTCCACCAAACAAGGTACAGCTACTGGGGCAGTGGTGTAACTAGGAAACCTCAGCAGCACATTTGCAGTTAATTTTCTCAGATAGTAATAATAAGCCACACCAGTAAAAAGACTCCTGCTGCTGCTTTTGCTTCTTATCGCTGTATTTACAGTAAAGCTTGTGCTGATTGCAGTAGATTGATGGGAGGAGTGGGAGAGAAAAGGTATTTTCCGCATTCTTACTAGCTCTATAATTTCCTAGTACAAGATAAGGCTGGGTTGTGTCATTGATCCCTCTAACACAGGACATCCCAGGGCAGATAGGAGGTAGATAGAGACAGATTGTCCCTTTTGGGTGAGGTACAGAGCCTCAAAGAAGAAAGGAGAGCAAAAGCTCACATAGGACTGAATACACACCAAGAGATTGCTCTTCTCTATTCAGCAGAGCTATTATGCTGGAGATGCGCTCTAGTATGATGCAGTAACAGCTGTTTTTAATAGTGTGTGTTCATTAACATCTCTTCGATTGAAAGGATGAAATACGCTGTTGGAAGGAAATTAAGTCCCAGCAACTTTCTGTAAGAATTCAAAGGCTTCATGGTCAACATCTCAATTCCACCATGAAAGACTTCCAAGAAACAGATTCAGTGTTTGTGACAGTTCTAAAGAGAGAAAATAATTTTCAAAAATCTAAACATTTGCAAACATTTCCTGTTTGCCCTAATAAAACAAAACAAGAGGAAATTTCTTCTTGTTTCCCGATGATAATTCTGTCTCGAAAGGGGAATGAAACAAAAAGAGGAAAATTAAATACTGCACACTGGGAAACACTGAATGTTAATATTTGCCTGTCTTGTTACATCTTTTTTCTTTCAGTACTCATTGACTTGTAGGTCTCTTTCTGGTTAGGTGATTTCTGCCTGAGCTCATGCATAGGAGAACTTGACTCTTGTTTTTGAAGGCAGAACTGTAGAATATTTTCAATTTTCCCAAGGCCCACCTTGGGAAAAAGAAAAGAAACAGCGTGTCACGTTACACCTTCACCTCATTTTTCTTGGGCTTTTGCTATCTCAGCCTGTTGCACGTCACAGTTTGAATAACAGTGCTCGGCAGCCCAGAGCAGCCATGGGCCAGGCTCCTGTTCCCAAAGGGATTTTCCCTCTGCTCTTACGTGAGCATCTGGGTGCCTCTGTGTTTACATAACTCTCAAAAACATGTGGGGTTTAAAATTCCTAATACCTCAATTTGCTATGGACATAAAACACACGCTTGAAGGATAAGGATGCTGTTTGCAGCTTGCGCCACTTGTTGAGTCAGAGGGAGGAGGAAGAGAGGAGAGGTTGGGTTAATGCATGCTATTCTCTGTCCCAATTCTTTTGATAATGGTTCCAGGCAGCTGATTGTGCCCTTCCTGAAGTACACAGAAAATGCCAGAAGACTGCTTTCTGCCAGCCAAGCTGACGGTCAGGCTCTTTGCACAACTGAGTGCAAAGGAGGGCATGTTTCAGAGGAGTATTTTTAGTGCTGCAGAGATGACAGATCTGGAAAGGGAAGGCATTTCTCCAGGAGCTGAGTTGGGCAAGTGCAGGGTGTCTCTCAGCCCCATCCCTCTGCCAAAGCACCCCCAAACTAGAAAGAAGTAATTTCTTACAGAGGTGAGCCAAGCTGCTCATGTGACTTCCCAGGCTCCCCCTTCACTAGTGCCTTTCCACACCACTGCAAATTGCCCTGCCAGTTTCTCGGGCACGAACACCTGCCTGGCAGGAATCCAACCCAGCCAGCTAAGCAGGAGGTGCCTTCACACCCCCTCAGCCGTGGACAGCCCCCCTTGTTTTCCCAGCCAGTCTATGCAAGGCTTGAACCAGAAACCCAGCTGAGGATCAAGGACTAGCACCCACTCTTCCCAGGAAAACAGGTTGTTTGGAGTTTTTTTAACACAGTTGCTATTGTTCAGGAGATTAAGGATGTAGTTGAGGCTTGTGGCATTTTTCCTCTGGAATCTAATGACGGAGGAGGAAGAATGAATCTGTATATTTATTAACTCTTCCAAATCCAGAATAAGACATACAAAAGGCCTCAGCAGAGGCATGTTTAGCCATCACCCATCTTCTGACAGTGTGTCATACCACATGTCCAGGGTATGGTAAGACAGAAAAATCACAGTGATGGTTGTTGAAGGCACAAGGTCAGCCTCCAGCAGTGCCCTGTGCCAGTGGCAGCGAGCCAGTAACTGGATGATAAATGTTACCGAAAAATCTATGTACTTTTATCAGGGAAGTTTTGCAGTATTTTCCTTAAAGCTGCAATTCCTAGAACCATGGGTTTGTGTAAGTGCTTTGATCAAAGGGAAATGGGATTTGAGCTGTCACAACTGCATAGAAAATTCTGAAAACAGAAGTCTCTGTACACAAAGTCACCCATATTCAGAGGGCATAAAAAAGGATTTCCACCCCATTTATTTATTTATTTGCTTACTTACTTACTTATTTAATAAATAGGTTTCTAAATTCTGAAGGCTTGATGACTAAACACCTGTGATTAGTAGCAGTGCACACAATTTTTTTTCTTTGCACAAAGATAATAATTTTTCTTCAATTTAAGGCACCTTGACTCTCTTCTTTTCACCGACAGCAAGCACACAGTATTCCCATGATCTCCTCTAAATTCTCTGCCTACCCCAGCAAGAGTCTGAAACCATTCATATTTAAAAGAAGGTTCATTGAAAAAAAAAAGAAAGATTTAAGGCCACCTACAGATGTATGTAAACTCAGCTAGAAGAAATACTGCTGACAGGCTGTGTGTTAGATTTCTCTTTTATGGCCACTGGTACACCTTAGCTAGCCAACTCACCACTTATAAAACAAGATTAGACATAAAATGCAGAATCTGTACAAAGAAGATGGCAATAAACTTGATTTCTCATGCACCTTGCACCATCTTATCTGTTCCAACTCCAGTAAGGACTGCTAACATTGTAAATCTTTTCATGAACACAAATGAAAGTTTAGAAAGAACCAGCTGGCCACAGAAGTTGTATCCATCTTGCAAATCACATTGACACGTAGTCAATGTCCTTCAACTAGCTGATTTGGGATACTTTGTCCTGTGAGAATACAAAAGGAGCTTCTGTTCTGAGGACTATGCTTTTAAGACCACAGACTACAACACTATGAGTCATAGGCTGAGGTATTGTACAGGATATTAGTACTAGCAATTATTTTTCTTCTTCTACAGCCTTAGGTTCACCTGAAGGAATTTTTTTTTTACAGAGAGGGAATAAATCACAACAATAGGTTTAGGAGTGCTCTAAAATAAACTCTGATAGAGAGCACATGCTAATGTACCAGCTAGATTCACTGATACTCAGTTAAGAAGAGCTATGCAAATTATTTCCCATTTTGCCATTTCTGAATGATGAAGTTACTCCCTTGCCCACTTTCAGATACCAAGCTATATTAGGAGTTTTTAGATACCTGAATATAATCACACATTTTTTTCAGCGTGGGCTTTTCTTTACTTTAAAATGCATCTAGATGGACAAGCACTAGTTGAAATGGCTTAGTTTTTTCTGTAAATTTTTGAGTGGGTGCCTTTCTCTGCAACTGGGCTACTGGAAACAAAATAATCCCTGGACCTCAGTGATGCAAATAGGCAACATAAGCAGAAAAAAGAATGTTTCCAATATTAAAATCATTACATTCAGAATTTATTAATGTCTGAGGTTTATATAGGCCTGTATTTCAGTCTTAACTATGACCTCTTCCAAAGCATGGCCAAAGTAAATGAGATTACGCCCTCTGCCAAAAAGAGCTGACATAAAATTTGAATATTCCTTAGCTTAACTAATCTGAATAGCAAGACTTCCCCTTTCGAATTACTTTGCCCAACTCTGGTTGTGCAAATTGCTGTTTAGATAAACCAATTTGTGTGGCTATGTGTGCAGTGTCAAGAACTATAGAAATAATTAAAATTCTTTTTTCATTAAATTCTAGAGGTTAGCTTTTGCTATTTTATTCTAAGAAACCATGTAAAACAGCAATCTTACAGTGAAGGAAAAGAAAGAACATATCTTCAAATAAATGCAGTCTTAATGAGAAATTATTTTTGAGCATAAATAAAAAATCTACAAGTATTTTTTGTATAAATGTGGTACACAGGCAAATGAAAGAACACCAGTTTGTCATTATCTGACACAACCTTATACAACTGTGTCCTCAATTAATCATATAGGAAGAGATCCGAAAGGAAGGGGTTAAACTTTTAATTGGTTATTTACTGTTTCAATTACAGGCAGCATTCAAGTATCTGCATAACACTGGGATGGCTTAGGAATAATAGTGGGTGTACTGACTGTAAATAAGCTGCAAGGTGCAAGCTACAAATCTATGAACAAGCCATGATCTGATGTAATAAATCACAAGTCAGACGCTCTTGTGGTTTGTGACATCACAAGCACTCAAAGTGCTATTTATAAGCTCTATCACAGACTGTCCAAGATTATTGCCAGTTCAGAAATGAAAATGTTTAGGATTCTTTTCTTATGGTCTTTCTTAGATAGGGTCACCGATTTGCAGCAAATTTAAGTCAATACAAAGACAGGATTGCTTGGGGCCACAGATCAGGTGAGGCCAGGCACTTGCATTCTAGGGAACCCAGCAGAGTTGAGTACACAGGAGTTGAGCTGCTGAGCTGACAATCACTGTGGCTCTTTCAAAAGCAGTTTTTCTTCCAGCTCCACTAAGGTGACCTAAAACGCCAATAGAGAAATATTTGAAGAGTGCAGAGAGAAAAACACTGAAGGTGAATGAGGATAAGTTGATGAGAAAGAAACAGAAAATGATCTGAAGGGGCACAAGGCTGGGAGAGTCACTCCGGTTACTGCCCTGCAATCAGGTGGTGCAGTTTGTAAACATCACTACCCATGACACTGCTTGTGATGGTTCTTCAGGAGGTAGATGGTAACAATCCAATGTTTTGATGTGGTCCAGAATTAAATAGTTTTGCCTTCATCTGCTTTGGTCATAGCATCGTATGTTGCTTTAACGCAACTGCAAAAGCAGGTGAAGCACCACTGTAATTCAGGGAAATGCAACCCTTCGTTCCTATGTTAGGTACCCTACATAAGTAGCAAAGAATCATCTGCTTCTACTGATGGGCTCATTCAGATCAGGATCAAATTATTCCCAGGATCAGTCCCTTCCACAGAGGTCAGGGCAGCAGTGGGGCAGCAGCAGAGCAGTGCAGGCAGCTGCCGGCACAAAGGCACTTCCAAGATGGCTGCAGAAAATTGCTCTATGTGTGCGAGGCTTCAGAAAGAAAGACACCACAAACATTTCTAATCTGTCCAAAGAAAGACTGCAACACCATCAGGCATAATCACTGATTGACAAAACAGAAAACAGGAAAAGATATTTAAGCTAGAAAGGAAAGGGGAGTAACAGCAAGTCCAGAGGGTTATAACTATTTAATTCAATCAGGGGAAGATAACAGATTAAAGCATAACAGTTAAAAGCAGCATCCCTGTTTCATTACTGCAATTATGCTGAAATATATTATTTTGTTTACACAAAATCGACTGCAACTTCCCTTAGTGCTCAACACATTTATACTGCTAAGCAGCACACAACCTAAACACATCACCAGCTGCTCCTCCCCATCTGCTGTGCTGGCCCTGCTCTGGGGTCTCAGCTCCTCTGCAGGAACACTCACAATAGCCAACACCTTGTTGTGGCTAGAATTGGTTAAAAAGTCCCATTTAGAAATGTTTTGGGGATAGAGGTGCCCTTTCTTATGCTACGTTTCATGACGGTTTACCACAGAGTTCATTACCAGTGCTGCTCTAACCAAGGTGATCTACTCGTTATCATCAAGGTGATCTTTGGACACCTCCCTTCTTCCCCCTCTACAACTGGGGGAAAATGGACATCCCCAGGCACAAATGTCTCCTGTGTTACCTTACTGGACTGCAGACCAATGTATACATAACTTGTTTACATTTGATTTTTGCAAGAACTGAGCTTGCCAGCAGACTATTGTTCTTGTTTTTCAGAAGAGGAAACCCATTTCTCTGGTACAAAGGCATCGGTATTAGTGCCAGCTGAAATTGCAGGTCAAAGGACTAAGAGCAGGTGCCAAAGAGCCAAAGACCAGAACACTTAAGTAAATCCTGTATGAAATATGCATGATACAATTTCCCTCTGCTTTAAGGATCAGGTGACTAATTGTAATTAGTTGAGTTGCTGAGGTAAAATCCATCTCCTAAGGGAACTTGTAAAGGATTTCCTGAGAAAGCCTTCTGAAATTTTCAGGTCTCAGTTATGTTCTATCAAACAAAATAATAAAGCAGCCAAATAGTCATGACCTGAGAGTGTCTCCTCCCTTTCTCTGCTTCAGAAAGGTGGAGATGGTGCTTTTTCGGCCTGATTGATGGCTGCAGATTTACCCTTGAAATGACTCCTGTATTTCAGTGGAAATAGCACTGGTATAGAACAGGAAGGAAGCAGGAGAGACTTGTCACTGCTGTGACGAAGAATCACTGCTGCAGGGAAGCTTTATCAAGGAGGTCTGCCCTCCCCTTGGGCTTGAACTCAGTCCATCCTAGTTTCTAGCAAATGTTTCCAGTCAAGCTAAAAACACCCAGCAGTGGTTAGTTCAGATTTGGCCTTTCCTAAACATGTTCATCCCATTGGAACAGACTATTATCTCAAGAGCTTGAAAGGGTAACCAAATGCCTGGGTCCTGCAAGGCTTGGCCGGTCAGGAGCCTGGTTAACAGGCTCCAATCGAGCACTGATGACTGGAGATAGGGACCAGAAGCAGTTCCCAGCTGGCAGGGGTTCAGCTTCCTGTGTGACATGAGTCAATGGCACCGGGCCAGTGACCAGCTAACAAAGTTCCCTCAGTACAGCAAACAGAGATGCCAGGGACTGGGTGGCCTAGCAAAAGCTGGGCTTTTCTCTAGGTTTTTAGACACAACCTCCTCCTGCTGGGGCAGCAGTACTGTTCAAGGTTTCTGGTTGAGGGGTCCATAAGCAGAGGGCTGTGTGGGCTATTTAGAAATTTTCATTAGAGCCAAGGTCATCATACAGAGAAACAAAACTGTATTGCTGACTTGCTGATACTACTAATCTCATCCTCTACACAACTCCACCAGAGATTTGGAACCACAAACAACAAGTGTCAAGCCACTAGAGGCATCTGCAACCCAATAAGTTTGTGCTTTGGCACCAGCACCGAGTGCAGTCCTACAGAAAGCAGAGGAGCCACCTCTCTGGTCCAGACTTCTGTGCCTTCTTCTCTGTTACACATGCCCGCAGAGTTCCAGACCTAAATATGAGACTGGAGACACCTTCGTCTTTCAGTAACCTCCTCATTCTTCTGAGGTCTAAAATGCCACACCTAGAAATTTCTGAGACAGGAAGAGTTAGCATTTCAAATAAGCAACCTGATATTCAAAACAGTTGTCTCTGACAGATTCCAAGTCTTTAAAACAGGGTTGTGCAGGGACATAAGTGAAGAGAAAACACTTGGATTAATGAAAGAAGTGAGTAACAATAGATTTAATTAATCAATAACCACACAGACACCCTTTGGAGCCACTGCCAGCCAGTTGGAAAGTTTCTCTCTTGCGTAACAAAGTCAAACTCTAAGTGCTTTATTGCTCAATGGAGACTTTTTTTTTAAGCCTTAGGTTTGCATTTCATCTGGAATTACCGACCTTTCAAAAACATTGACCCTTTTGTGTGCACTTGCATTTTTTTTTCCCTTCTGGTGAAAGCATGAGAGAAAATGTCCAATGACATTGAACTGATAAACAAGGTGTAGGTGTCTCAGAAGTACACATGTATGACTTCTCCAAAATGAACAATGTGTGCTAGGACACATTTTGAAATGTGGACTCTGAGTTGATAGCACCCGAGGACATACCTGCTGCCTGTGTCCATGAATACATGTTGGGAAATGTCCAAAAATGTTTTATTTTTCTCATGACAAGAGGCTTTTCCAAGGACTATAAAGGTGGCGAGCTCAAGACAGAAAAACTGTCAAGCTGAACGGACAAGATGGCCATAAAAAGCCGAGCAAACAGTACTGAAGAGACCTGTCAGGGTAACACTGAGCAGCACCTATAACCTAGTACAGGAGTGGCTTATCTTAAACCAGAAAAAGGCACTCCTTTTCTGGAATAACTACAACTGCAGGTAAAGCCAGATATGTCAAGGAAAGGCATGACCAAAATGAAACATGGAAAACACTTATTTTAGCCTAGTGGGAAAATCAGTTTCTTTAAGACCGTCATTCCTGTGGCATGTGGATTTAATACAGCCTCCCAAACCAAACAAATCAAATACATACAGAAGGACATGCTTGCCTCCTCCTGTGACCTAGCCTACTGCACTCAGTGGGATACTCCACATCATCCCCACATAAGCAGATGAATCACTTGTACAGAAATGGATTAACTTGAAATGCAATTTCCCTACTCCTCTTCCTGGGACCCCTCTTAATCTCATATAGGCAAGGGAAAGGTAGACACTGTTTCCTGATCTTTCACTTCTGACCTGGTGTTTGGGAACCGGGTACTGGAATTTGAGCCCTTTTCCACAGTTCCCAGCAAGTTCAGTATTAATAGTTCTCACAAGCCTTGGGCTAGATTTGGCTCACCAGTGAAATGAAAAGATGCATCGTATCTCCTTACCAATAATTTTGAGATCAAATGTTTCTTCTGGAAGCTATTTTCCAGTTGTCAGTAACCTAAGAAATAAAGCACCTTACCCTATAGTACAAATTTTCTGCCCTTAAGTCATTTGCCTAAGCTTTTAAAATCCAAACCTCCCCTCCCAGTACTTCTCCATACACACTCATTCTCCAGGTTGCCATAAACCTTCTGAATCAGACAGATATTTAAGAAGTGCAAACAAAATCCCACTGGAAACAGCTACATATTTATAGAAGTTTTAAAGCTCTGATCATTGCTTATTTTCTAATCACTACATCTAATAAAAACAAATCCAACAGTCAAGCACTAAATTCCACAGTGACATCAATACTGTAAGTTTCCAATGTAATTATGATTTTACACACTGAGAGACTAAGAAAGGAGCAGAGAGCAGCAAGGAGAGTAAATAGCACTGAATTGCAAGTGTATGGAAAGCAATAGTTTTTCTTCTTATTTTACAGTTTATAACAACCTTGTGTTAGTTGTCTTTTTTTTTTCTCATTATCCTATCAACATCAGTAAGCACTACAGAGTGACCATCTGTATAAGGCCCTATAGCTCTGCACCAAGTTCAGTCTTTTTGAATTGATTAACTGCAAAGAGCTGACCACCAGCAAAGTGAGCTAAGCAGCATCTGGATCCAGGCTATGCAACTTGCATGGGAGGAGCAGGAAACAAAGAGTCCATTTCAGTAAGTCAGGAGGGCTTGCTGTTTTGCATTTCCATTAATCTTTTGCAGTGGTCCAAGCCCTGCTACTCTGAAGCAAGAAAGTGATGAAAAGTAGTCCTAGATGCAGGACCTAGATGCTGCAGTATCACAGTAAACAGCTGCTCATCCAGGAAACTTGAGAGCAAGCAGAGGCCACATGATTCAAATAGTCTCTTGCATTATTCATTTCTGGGCCATGCTGAACAAAGCTCTGATAGACAGAGAAATAGTGACAAACATCTAGACCCTAGGATGGATCTGAACCCTGAAACAGTTTGTTCCATGGGTTTCTCCTCAGGTTTTGGACTTGTCTGCCCTGTGCAGTGGAGCATGGGACAGAGATGTTTGTGGCCGGCCTGAGCCAAGGCTCCTTTGCAGATCCCTGCATGCTCCTGTGCTGATGTACCCAGTTTAAATGCAGATGCAGTACAGCTACTTTCATGCACTTCTGGGCCACAACATACTGCTTTCAGATCTGAGTTGGTTAGGGACAGAAGGGACCAAAATAATGAGAGAGATCAGGTCTTAGTGAGCAAAAATAACAGTAGATATTATCTAAAGATAAATAGCAGCACACCTTGTCCACAACAACCCTTATACCTGTGCTAAGAACATCGGATGAAGGCACTCAGAAAGTACTTTCCTCCTGACACCTTTGCAGCTAAGTTACATCAATGTGCTGTATCTCAGGGGACTCACAGAAAAATATGATCTATCTAATGGCAAAACAACAGAGGAGGCAGAGAGTCTGCAGTGAAAGCTGTAATCCTTATCAGGCTAGCAGCCTTAGCATGCTGCCTCAGTTTTTAGTCTTACAGCTTGAAAATGAGACCCTTATTTAGCAAGGATGTTCACATGGAGCAGCTGTGAGATCAACCATAATCCGTTGTGAGCTGGACCGAGACATCGATTCACACCAACCTAGCTAAATACCATCAACAACGGCAGTATGACAGAGCCTGCTCTTTTCACCACTGGGGACTTCAGACATGACTTTTAGATACTCCAAACCTAAACTTCTCAGAGAATATATGTTAATTAGGTTCTGCTAACACAAACCCAAATAATTTTGACAGAACCTGGCTGGGCAGCTTCTCTCTGGCATAAACCAGTGATATGTATCTATTACCTCAATTAACTGATGTTAGTCCAAGTGAAAGAGATCATGTTGAAAGCTGGAGTCTAAAGTGAGAAAGGATCCTACAGATCCAGATCCAGTTTCACATACCCTTGCATACATCAGAGGAAGTGCATGGAAGATAAGGAGGTGCAATTCATTGCTATGATCAGGTCTGCACTGCTTCACTTTATCCCAACAGGTCCTGATTTAACTGCTCTCCTTCCTGGTGCTTACATTGGAGCACACAAATAATCCAGCTGAATCAAAAACTATTCCCAGGACAAATACAATTTACTGGACTGGAGTCACAGTTCTTATAATTTTCCAAAGTCAAGCTCACAGTGTTTCAACTCCTATGCATATGCGTGAGAGGTAGGATCATAGGTCATGATCTGTCACTGTTTAGGAGCCACTATATTTGACATGGAAAACGCTTTTTACAATAGAAAAGAAAGGCAAAATCAAAAATATTGAGACCTCAGAAAATGAACAATCAGTATATTACTCAGGATGAAGAAAAAACCCCAATGTTATCTCAAAGTAAACGTACTAGATTTTCATGTATACAGTGGCAAATCATATGGGGTTTTATTAGCTAAGAGATCTTACACTTGAGTAAATCTAATGTTTCAACTCAAATCCGGTGGATACTGTTTGAAAATACTAAACAATCTTAATTGTAGTGCTTACATAGGTAACCTTGTATAGGTTACTGATAAGTAATTTAAAGTCCATATATTTTACCTGTGTGCTGTTCAGATTTTCCCCTTGACTTTGGACAAGGTATATAGGCATCTAAATTTCACAAATTTCTCGTCTATTCCAGCTTTGAAATACTGAACCACTTTAGCTACATCAGAGTATTTCCATCAATAAAATTTGTTATGTGAGGTTTTTTATTTCTACATTTGTGAGTGTAGTCACTGGAATGCAGTCTGGGTCACACTGCCAGCCCTGAAGCCACCTGTCTGAACACAGGATAATCCCATCTCCTCCAGTTTGTTCTGTCACAAAACTAAGGACAAGGAGTTGGGGGGGTTTGCCTCTTTCGCCCACTCAATCCAGGCCACACTTCAGAGATGCTCCTAAATAAAACTAGAGGGTCAAATTACACATACAAATCTTCAAATATTCATGGGGCATTTGTTTTCCCCAAACTGTCTGTTTCCCTTTTCGGTTTTCATTATTTAGAACACAACAGAGATTTCCATGTATTTGTATAATGAGATTATAACTTGCAGCTTTGCTGTACTAGAACTGCAGATTTAGCAGAACTCATAGAAATAGTGGGCTGGAAGGACCTTGGTGATCCCTTCCTTACAACAAAGTAAACATGACAAGATCATTATTGACTAAGAAAGCTTTGTTCTTAAAGGACTCCATAAACACGGACTTCATAGCCTTAAAGGCTGCTTCACCACTTCTCTCTTCCTATTTTCAGAATAAATCCCCTTCCAATACTTAACCAAATCTTTGTTTATGAAAACAAAGCTGGTCCCTATTTGTTGCACACCTCTCCTGCCACAGAAGCAGAGATCAATTAATCCCTGTCCTTTTCATAGCTCCATTAGAAGATAGTTTTCCATATTACTTCTCAAACTCATTTTTCTTAAACCCAGCAAATGCAATTCCTTCAATAATTTTTCTTTGACCAGGTTTTCTGAACTGGTGACAGTTTTTATTGCTCATTTCTAAAGCCACCTCAGTCTGTGTCCCACACAGAGACATGCTGTAGATAGGTTGATGGCTTTTTTCCTCTGATGTTAGCAGAGAGCTTCTTAAATATATAAGACGTGTCAGATGATAGCACAGACTAGATGAGGTTTTCTCCAGCAAAGAGTGCAAGTACATATAGGCAAATACAGTAACTTTCTTTTTAGAATTTTTTTGGAATTATCATGAGTGTCCCAGTACTCTGATATGCCAAGAACACCATAATTAGAATAATCAGACTGGAAATGTCACAGTTGTGCACATCACATTACTTTTGTTACCCTAATTCTTGATCTCATTCCCTCAGTCTACCTGTTTCCTTCACTGGTTGTGTTTTGCCTTTGACACCTCATGGGCATTTGGTGGGAATGCCTGTCCTTTACTAGGTCGTATACTGTAGCTTAATACATTGGGAACTCAGCCTGCTAAGATTGTGGGCTTTAAAATATGTTTTTTTGAAGTAGCATAATAATGTATCAGATGACAAAGCATCTAAGAGCATAGATGTCAGTGAGAGTTAATATGGTATTATTGACACTAATGGGAAGAATTCAGACTGGAAAAGAGCAAAGCAGAGCACTCAGTACAGCAGATCCTTTGCCCTCTACTGAGCAGCCCAAAGAAGAGAAGCAGCTCGGGGAGTTGCCTGCACACTGGCACAAAGAGCTCCATGGAATCACTTGTTAAGCCGGAAGAGGAAGAGGTGAGGTTATATTCAGTACACGGATGCTGCTCCTTACCAGAAATGGCTTTAGTCTTGGATTGTCATTGAACCGGTTTGTTCTCCTCTGATTTATTGAACAATGTGATTCTGTTTCTCCTCATGAATGTAACTCCTTATGGGTTACTACAGTTTTGTTTATTCTTTACATAAAACTTAGGAACTGGTGGGGTTTTTTGTTTCTCTGTTTGTTCATTCGGTTGGTTTTTGTTCTTGTTGGTTTTGGGGGTTTTTTTGTTGGGGTTTTTTTTGTTTGGGTTTTTTTCCCCCCCTATCTTCCTGTCAGATGAGCTTGTCTGGGTTTTTTCTAATTGTCCTGGGGTTCTTCAGAAAAGCAGAGATAGCTGGGTTGAGTCTGGGTCATTACCATAAAAAACAATCAGGAGGAAAGCTAAGGGAACTCAGGCTACTGTATATAGTGCCATACAATGTAGGACAGCTATTTAGGTAATCACTTCTCCCCTCACAGGGGTTCAAACTGTCATCAGCCTGCTCTCTAGCTTGCCAGCACAAAATCACCAGGTGCTACAGAAATTTCAGGCAAGCCTGAGTTTAACAAGTTTTTTGCTTACAAACAGCATCCCAGTGAGTTTCAGGGAGGGAAGTGATCTGTTTAACAACAGAGGGGACAAGTCTCTCCACAGTTACGAGGCTGGCACAATTTTCACAACTAGCCAGCTTTATAGGTGTCCTGTTCATCACTGTCAGAGAGGCTGGGAGAGGTAAAAAGTGCATAATAGAACTGTGATGGTCAAGGGAGATGATTAGGCCATTTAGCTGAATGTGCTTATCCCTTAAATATTTTGCTTCCACTCAGCCCTGTTTTCTCCTGTTTCCTGAGATCCTGTGATTCTCCCCCTTCTGCCTGCAGACACACAGCTCTAGCTGTTGCTTGATCTCATTTCTGTGACATTTCAGGCACTCTTCCTGCTGACTTGTTCCATCTGGTTATTACCCTTTGAGTGAGAAGTAGCTCTTGCTTGCATCTCTGCTGAGTCTCCTCGTCTGTGTGTGGAGTGTTTCGGCTCCTCCTTTCTGAACAAGCAAGCTTGAGCAGGTTTATAAATAGGAGCTTTCAAGCTAATGAGACGGGATGCGGGGGTGAGGAAGAGAGAAACTGCACTGAAGTCACTTCAGAGGCAGATCTAATGCTCCTCAGAATGACAGTTTTGCATGCACAGCCACAGAAGGACATTGGGAGAGGGGATGGTTAAGCACTGAATGGGGTTTAAGTCTTGGCTCTGCCACAGGTTTGAATATAACT
Source organism: Pithys albifrons albifrons (assembly GCF_047495875.1). NCBI lineage: Eukaryota > Metazoa > Chordata > Aves > Passeriformes > Thamnophilidae > Pithys > Pithys albifrons. The sequence continues at coordinate 93,752,761 of NC_092458.1, forward strand.
TGGGAAAAGCCATTTCTCCTCTCAGTTCTCCATAGTTCTCAATCCTCTTTCTGCTTCCCTCCCATCTTCCTGCAAATGTACTGTAATTGTTGTGGGGCAAGAATATTCCTATGCATTTACTTGCAGAGCAGTAATGTAAGACTTATGGCCTGCTGGGATCTCTCAGTATTGTCAGGATAATGCAGACTTCTCTTTAGGGGCCATGCCCTGGCTTATATACATGACATCCTTTTTCTGGGGCACAGTATACACCTTGTATTTTATGATTTCTTTCCCCTCCTATTTATTTTTATTATCCTCACTTAGGGCTGGTACAAAACAAAACAAGTTCTGCTGGTACTAAAATCCTTGTACTGACTTTCAGCCCACTTTCCAGAAGGATAAGTAATTTCCCTTATCTGTACTAAGAAGACGAAACATAGCCAGGGTGACCTAATTCATACAGATGGCATGTGGGTCAGCAGCTTCATGTCTGGACAACATTCTGCATGGGCTGCGTGGTTTGTAAATGCCAAGTGTCACTTTATTTGGACTCTAAACCAAAAAGCAGGGACCTACACCAAAACAAAAAGGAAGTGTCTGTGAGGCAGGTCTCTCATGCCATATGAGTATGTGTGATGAAAGAGAAGTGGTGACTGGATGCACTAAAGGCAGTAACAGACCCAAACAGCACATCCTGCTCCTGAGAAGCCTTTCAGTAGTTACAAGATTATTAGACAAGTACTCTACACTTACAAGTCCTAGAACTCAATGTGACATCAGTGGTGCTTAGTAGATATATGAAGGTGACACGAGGTCAGATGTAGAATAAAAACTGCATAAAAGTACAGTGGGTCATGGATAATTGTCTGCAGTTGTCCCTGACTGACTCCAGACATGAAGATTCAGCTGTAAATCACAGGGTGTTCTGTCCCTGTCTGCAGTGGAAAGAATCCAGATTCATTCTGGTGCAGAACAGCCAGAGTGCAGATGTTACGCTTAAAATGCTCAGTGTACCCAGAAAAGAAGTGATGCCCCCTCACCCCTTACTCCTGTACCTCACACAGACTAAATCTAAAGTGTGCTGTTCTCTTCAGCCACCAAATTAGGGCTCATTCCTTGAAGAGATGATAAAAGAAAGTCCTATCCTCATATTCTCTCCTTCAGAAACTCCTTTCTGAAGAGATTCAGAAGCTTTCATTTCCAATCATGGAAATGTTTTAAGATCCTTGCATACTGTCTCCCTTTCTGAGAGAAATCCTTTTTTAGTCCACAGTTAAAACTGATCACTAAAAACAAACTCTCTGCTTTCCAAACACCCAGCTGCAAAAACTGGCTGTTGAGAAAAGCAGCAAGAACCATTTAAAATATTCTGACATTGTGATATATGAAGAATTAGTGGCAGGTTTTCAGGAACCTATTCAGCATTTTGATGCATATCTAATCAGCAAGAGAGCAGCCCTTATTTACCTATCCCATCTTAGGAAAGCAATATCCACTGTTCCTATATTTCTATTCATCAGGCTAAAGGCATGTTTAGTAAGAAGATGAGACTTTTTCCTGCTCCCCAATATTCACTTTTTCACATAAGTCTTGCAAAAGGTTTTATGACCTCTTGCAGATAGTTTCATCAGCCCAGTAGCTTACTGGGGAGGTGCAAGATATGGTAATGATGTCCCACCAGCAGGTTGCATTCAGACAGCAGTTTGAAATGAAAAATTTAGTCCTTGTATTTTATTAGGTGAATGTGATGCTCCTCTGAAGTCTGTTGGCAAAGTTAAAAGGTTGATGGCATCTTTAACAAATATGCTGAACCACAGCCAGCTCACACAGTTTAACTGGAGAGATACTGAACTTCGCACTTTAGTACTATGCTACTATTGCCTCCTATAATACAGGAGAAACAGGTCTTCTACACACTGAAAATGAAATTTATTCTGTTAGCACTGGGAAATGGAAACACAAAATCTTAAGCACTATTACTGCTGTCATCACTCGCGGAAATCTGCTTCTGTTAACATCTCAGGAAAATGTCTCTCTGTAGTAACACAGTATCTCAGGAAAGGTCTTTTTCAGAACTTCTCCCATCCAACAAACGTGTTTCATTACTTGCCCTTTTCAGAAGCCAGGTTTCTATCCAATATTGCTTCCATGGTTCAAAAATATTGGGCTATGTATTTGTCTCACCTCTCCACCAGTGTCATCCATGCTTTCTGCTTTGCAAAGCATGTTGCACAACTGTAGGTCCTGCTTGGTACCCAATCTCCTATCTGCCAGGCCAGTGCTTTATCCACAAGAATTAATTGCCCAACAATAAAAAAATGGAACAGGACTAACTCTGCACCCTACTTCTGCACTACTTGCAGCCAGGAATAAATCTGTTCATTTCACCAGTGGATCTGTTTACTGATCTAGTATTGTGGCTCTCAACCCACAATATGTGAGATCCCAGGGGCCTGATAGTATATATAAGGAGTCGGGGCATAAAGACCAAGAAAAGAAAACCTACATTCTCCACAGGAGTCCACACCTCTGCTGGAATTTTTAGTGGCTGGCAAATTGGAAGAATGTTGAAAACCATTTGTGTAACAAGATAGGCTATGTTCGCTCACTCAAAAAATTTTAGGGAACTGCTGAGAAACTCTGCCAAGTTGTAACAGTTGCAGTTCCTAGTTAGCACCTGTCTGTAAATCCAGCATTTGTGACATAGCTAGGGCTGCACTGAACATGCAGCAGCTATTTCTTATTCCATGCCTGGGTAAGACATCCCATATGAATGGCAAGCTCTCCTTGGGGTCATTTTAAGCCAATGTCAGAAGCACAGAATAACAGAACTACAGAATACCAGGTTGGAAGAGACCACAAGGATCATTTGGTCTAACCTTTCTTGGCAAAAAATGGTCTAGACAAGACAGGCCAGCATCCTGTCCAAATGAATCTTGACAGTGTCCAGTGTTGGGGAATCCACCATTGCCCTCAGGAGACTATTCCTTTGGATGGTTTATTTCATTGTGAAAAATTTTCCTCTTGTGTTTAATTAGAATCCCCGCAGAAGCATCTTGTACCTATTAGCCCTTCTCTTTTCCATGTGACTTGGTGCAAAAAAAGGGAGTCTCACTTCCTTTGTAGCCACACTTTAAATATGGGATAAACATGATGAGGTCTCTCCTAACCCAACAGAAGGTTCTCAAGCCAGAGAAAAGCCAGTCAGTTCTCTCAGACTTTTCATATAAGGCAGGCTTCCCAGACCTTTGATCATCCAATTTGTGGCCCTTCTCTGCATCCTCTCCATTCTGTCCATATCTTTCTTGTATAGCAGGGACCAGAACTGAACACAGTATTCATGGTGTTCCCTGACAAGCAATGAGTAAAATTGCATAATAACTTCTTTACGTCTGCTGGTGGTGCCCTTGTTGATGCAACTCAGCATCCTTTTGGGTTGCTTTGAGTGTGCTGCTGTGGCACACTGAGCTGTTGCTCACCACAACCTCCAGGTCCTTTTCCACCAAGCTGCTCTCCAGACAGGTAGATCCCAGTCTGTGCTGCACTCTTGGATTATGTTTTCACATATGTTATATTTGTCTTTTTTGAACTTCACAAGGTTCTTGTTAGCTCACTCTTCCAACCTATACAGGTCTTCTTACAGGGTAGCTCTCCCTTTCAAAGTGTCCACTTTCCTACTCAGCTTGGTATCATTGGCAAACTTCATCAAGATATGCTTGATGCCATCATCCAGATGGCTCATGAAGATTCTTAACAGCCTTGGACCCAATACTGATCCTGGGGGACCCCACTTGTGAGAGGTTACCAGTTTGAAAAGGAATACCACACTCTGGGTGCTGCCTGCCAGTGAGTTCCCCACCTACTACCCAGGTCCCTTGTCCAGACCATACACATCAGTTTCTCTAGGAGGAGGCAGTAAACTAAAGGAGAGAATTCTCTTGAAGAATGCAGTATATTAAATCTCATGGGATCTCCTATGTGCAGAAAACCTCTCGTTGCAGGCTCCTCTGACCCTTCCAGCTCCCCATAAAGCAACCAAGTCATCTACAGGATGTGCACAAGCCATTCACAGTGAAGTTCCAAACATATTTCAGCAAAATGTTTTCCTTTGGAAAATACAAGGCAAAGTTGCACTATCTCTGCAAGAGTACACACTGACGTCAATGACATTGTGTCTAGCAGAACGGAAAAAGAATTTTCCATTTTCAAACTTTCTAAGAAGCAAAAGATCAACAGCAAGAAGGAGGAAAAGCACTCTCAGCCACTCAGAGTGCTCTAGCTGAACAGAAATTACACATTTGAAAAATTATACTGTAGGGAAAACATTACGGCCCAGGATAAAAACCACACATAAAAATAAAAATGTTACAGAATAAAATTTCTTTTTTATTCTCCTCCAGGTTACTACCCCAAAAGTCTTTGAGGGATCAGTTTCTTAACTTGGCTTTTTTGCCTTCCCTTCACAAGTATGCTGGTGTTAGTTATAGTGCTGGATGCTCACTTCAGCTTTTACATATGAATCTTCCTACTACGCCTCAGAGATTTCCCCCCCACACACATGACCTCTGCCCCTTTTCATCATGACCCTTTGTTCTGGCAGGGCAGATAAATTAATATGAACGAGGACTTAGGAAGCTGGGGAGCTCTGCAGAGGAAAAGCTTTTCTCTTATAATGCTGCTATCAGCACAGTTGTTTGAGGCCCAGAGTTAAAAATGAGTTGATTATAGATACCCATGCTCTGCATAGACCTCCTGAATGGTTCTGATGAGCTGTCTAGATTATTCATTGTTAGTATCTTTCTGTAAGTGGCAATATTTGCCATTAAAAGTGTGTGGGGAGACGCACAGATGAGGAACACCCTTTCTTCCAAATCCTGCTTCTCTTTAGCTTTGCCCACACTCTAGGAGACACCTGTTAATTGTGACATAGGAGAGACATTTTCTTCTGTGGCAATACACCCTTAGTAGTCTTTTGCATCTGATGAGAAATGCACACAAACACCAAGATATTATAAAAATTAATGAGAATACTACTGAGAGGAATAATAGTGTCCAAGCTTAACCCTGCATTGTGGCATGTTAAAGAAACACTAACAGGATCCACTCAGAGCAATTGATACATAAAGGCACAGCAGTGAGAGAATGAAACCCAAGCTGCAAACTGGTTTGTGCAATATCTAACTAAGGACTTAGCAGGACTAAGGCGAATGTCCTTCCTGCTGTGCCTGGGAGTAACCTAAAATCCTATTAAATGCCTGTGTCTTTACATTACTATATGACTTAAAAAAATTTCTTGTCTTACCTGTAAAGCCACAGCTATTTCAAAACTGATGAACACCAAGACAAAAAGTGCCTTAATAGGGACCATTTATCCTTACTTTCTCATCAGTTATCTGTCATAGTTTCTGAAGACTAATAAAAAGAACTAAACTTTACTAAATACCACAGCTGAGGATACCACACAGCTCCTGCTATGTATTCTCAGTACTATTTGTCTGGAGAGGACTGCTTCAGTTTTTTGGATGCATTTCCAAGGTCACAAGAATTTTCACACCTTTTACTGCTGGTAAAGGCAGGTAAAGGATGTTGCAGCTAATGGGAACACAGATTGGAGCTAATTATAGAGTGATTAACTTGCCATGAACTTAATTGCTTATTAGAAGTCACACTGATGAAGGCTACAAATCTTACTATATGTAAAGAACTTGAAGAATAAACATAAAAAAGGTCATTTGATAATAAGGAACAGATTTTTGCACACAGCTTCTTTCAGTTTGTTATACATTAAAGGTTGGACAGAATGATCTTAAAGTTTTTATCCAATCTAAGTTATTCTATGATTTCAGCACCAGTGACTGGAAGCCAAAACTAAGTGTTCAGATGTGAATGTCAGCAAGTGAATTTATACAAGAGCAGATCTCAGGTCCCAGCCTTGCCAAGGAGCAATACCAACTCACAGAGGGAGCACAGGTAGGAAGCTGCATTTTCATGGAACTCTATTTGTATTAAGCAACTCTGCGAGTTCTGCTTTCACTACAGAGTACCAGCTCAAAGCACCCTCCCTTCCTATCTTGCAGCATGTGCTGTTTTCTGAGTGCTGCCCCAGCCAGAGGCTGCACACTGGCATCAGCAGAAGTACCTGTAGAAGGCCACATGGAATCTGGGTACTTGCTTATAAAGTTTTTGTGCTATGACTCTGTCTAATACCAGGAATTTTCCTTCAGTTTCCTTCCCCACTCTTGCCCACAGGCAACAGTTGTCTCTGTTACCTTTTCCATTAATGTCTCCTGTTTCTCCATGGATCATTAGTAGGCCAAACTCAGAGCAAGCCTAATCTACTACAGTGAGCACCAATAGGACTCTTATTACCCACCTGGCAGTCCAAGCTTAAGAAGGTACCATTTTTAATGTAGTGTGATGGAGTGAAAAAAGCATCCTTAATTTTTCCCTTCCAGGCATTCCTGTTTATATTTTTGACTCTGACAGTAGTGAGCTTTTCCTTTCATTTAGCCCTTGTTTTACCACATCCATTAATCTTCTCACTGCTATATCACAGAAGGTTGCTCCTCTGATGGTCCCACTGCTTAAACCTCACGTGGGACCCCCAGGGGATAGGTTTTGCAGGGCTTTCTGGCAGTTATACCACTTCACTGTACACTCCCACCATTCAGAAATGGGAGTATGTACCTGCTTTTCAGCTGCTGTCTTTCACTTCTGAACCTCTGAATGCAAGTCTAAACTGAGTTGAATTCAAGGTAATTGTAGAATCACTTAAGTTGGAAAAGACCCTTAAGAACATCAAGTCCAACAAGATGTATTTGTCTGTAAACTGCAGCAGCTCAGAAGCAGAACTGTGGCACGTCACAGAGAGGTCTGTGCTGTCTGCCCCCACCCTCTTGTTAGATGTCTTGTGCCAAATCATAGCCGAGTTCTATGAGGTGCCCTGTGGCTTTGGACATTTGCCCTGCTACCTCTCTTTCCCCTTCAACAGGCTTTAACTTGCTCTTTTGTCATAATTTCTCTCCTTCAATTCATACCTGGTCATAAACAGTAGGAGATAAAGTCATGCCAAAGGGAATGCTATTTGTACACTGCACTGTACAAACATGAAGCTGTGGATAACATGGTTTTCCCTTAAAAACCCCCACTCCCTTGTCACTGAATGGGAGCTCTTTTCATCATGACGTGGTAGCATAATGAATTCCCTGCACTGAGACATTGCTCACAGCCTAGAGACAAGGCACAAGGGAGGGCAAATAAATGAACAATACGGTGGAAGAAACAAAGAGCAAAATAAAAGCAAGTAAGCAATAAAGGGGAAAAAAGGAGAAGCAGTCTGCAGTGTTTAAAGCTGTGCCATACAAAACAACCATAATATAAAACGATGTGAAATTCCTACAGAACAGGGCTGGCATTTCTACAGAAATAGGAAGTCCAATCAGAAGAGGATGTTGACTCCATGGGCAAGGACAGAGCTGGCAATTAAAGGACAAGTGCTGCGTAATTTTCACATTGGCTTAGTGTATCCCATCCCATGGGACCTCAGATGGTGCTACAAGAGCTTTTCCTGCTCCTGAAACACAGCCATATTTGGGGTTAGCAGTGCACTGCAGCAGCATGCAAGAAAAAGAGATATTTTTATTGTTGCATGGGTCCTCCCTTCTTTTGTCCCCCTACTCCTCTAAAAATAAATATTCCTCACACCCACCAGTAACACTGCAAGACTGACTGACTCCCTTTAGAGTGCCATGGGAAGTCTTATACCCCAGAGCCTTACAGGCTTGTGTGGAAAAAAGAAAATGAAAAGATAAAATCTGTAAAATATGTATTGCAAAGTGCTGGGTGTATAAGTTATTGTATTGAAGGCTGGCAGGAACAGACATAGAATCACACCAGGAAGCTCAAAGCTCTACTCACAATGTCATCCATATTCACTACAATTTAAATCAGGTATTTTTTCTTGTATAGGAGTTTGCACCTATATCCTCTTTTCTGATCCTTCAGACCACCCTCCCTCTACAACTCATTCTCACTTCTCTTCCCTCTTTTCTCCTTATTCTTACCCCGGTCTTTCTAGTCATCAAAGTAACACCCTCCTCACTGAGCTCCCATATTAAATTGCCCAAAAACAGCACCAATGTCACTACAGAGGAATTATTACCTGCTGGATGTTGAATGGTCCTATGCAGATATTAGCCTTTCTCACCATATCTGATCTGTCTTTGAAGGGTTTAGAGGCTTTTTAAACAGAGACACTCAACCTCGGTCTCATGCACAAAACATTTAGTGCAACAATACCCTGATCTCAGTGTTTCTGTGAAACAGAGCTCTTGCTTGGTTGGAACCATGTGCCACTATAATGTATAGTGTGCTACATAGCCAACTGTGTTCACCAAATTCTACCTTTTTGCTCCCACTCTAGGTATCCTATGGGAAGGAGAAATGAAGTTCTCTGATCTGTCTCCTGGCCATTTCACGGTTGGCTCAAACTCTTCGGTTCCTGGGCTGCTGCATGATACAAGCCCTTCTTTTATGCTAGACCTAGTGATTTCTGCTAAGCAGGTTTTCAGCCAGATCAAAGCTGAGTAACTGGCCTTCAAGCCTAATCCAGCTTGCTGGGTTTGCTGAAGTGGCAGCTGGGTTGTGTCATGGTTGGTGTATACGTCCAATGGTGAACCTCTCCAGTATATGAGTGTGATTGGTGTTATGAAGGCAGTGACCCTGCAGACAAATCAGAGGACCCAGTCAAAAAGGGCTGCCTCTGTGTGTTCCTCTATAAACAGATTTCTGCAAAAGAAAATGCTTTTATAAGATCTTTTTGCCAACTCGTTTATGGCTTCCATTCCTCTTTTCCTCTCCTAGCTGCAATTAGCTGTCCAGTCTTGGTGCATATTTTCTGTTCACTTGCCTTTTAAAAAGGCAAAACCCCAAGATTTCCAAAAGAGAGACAAGACAAGAGCTCATTTCCCTTTTCCACTCTGATTGAACTGAGATGCCACAGTGGCTTAACTTAGCTTGAAAAGCTTGATGTTCTTCACCTGCAATCACTCATTCATGCTACTGGAACCTCACTCTTGCTGGAGTTGAACCCAGTGTTTTTCCATCTGCTGTTGAATTGGCTCAGGATGAAAAATAACTTTCCCCTCAAAATGCCTGTCTGACATACAACATAAATCTAATACAAGCCCCACAGATGGGACAAGTGAGTTGGGGTAGAGGAATGACAACAAACAACTATGGTGAAATGGAGGAATTATAAGTTTTAAGCTCATTACTGCAAATCATGGCCTTACTGCTTTCAACAGTTGCAGCCTGCTAGGCAAAAATTGCTTAGCCAAGTGGATGCTGAACAGGGTCAAAATCTTGACCCATAGCTGTGAGTCTTCCCTCCACCTTCCCACAGTTAGACAACAGAAACATATCTGCAAACCAAAAACCCCTCCTTCCTCCTTTTTCTCAAAATGTGATTCTTACATGATACAGGTTGCTTCCTCCTAGGAGGAAGTTCATGCTCTAGGACTAGCCATGACCTGCAAAGATTATTGTTTATTACCATCTGCCTAGAAAATGTTGTAGGGTAACAACAGAGATGTCTGTTCTTCAAGGACATTTCTTTACAAGGTAACTGTAATGATCTTCAAACCCTTTGCAAACATCCTTTAGTGGTGACTCACAGCACCTTCTCTTATTGCTGTTTAGTGCTGAAATGGGGTTTGTCAGTATAAAGAATGTGATGGCAGCAAAGTCTTCAGCAACTGCTGCTTCTTCTTCATTCTCACTCCTTCCTTGTGCCATCACCACCTCCCAGCAGGCTGACTCTCAACTGTGCACTACTTTATAAACCAGGTGGTGTAACTTCCAGCTGAAAAACAAACAAACCTAACACAGGGGTTTTGTTGGTGTTGTATTGCTTTGTAGTCTCAGCAGTTACCAGGGTGACAATAGTGCCTGGAAAATGCTGACTAATGATGAACACAGTGGTAACATGCCACTGTAGAGGAGCAGGAACAAGCTGTGGAGGAAGAAGAAAGTAAAGGAGAGGATGATGATGGCAGGAAGTGAAGAAGCAATACCTGTCCCTTGCATTACCGAAGAAGGCTGTGTCATCAAAGGCCAATGCAGGCACAAAGGAACGGAATAATTTTTCCACACAAAAAGAGCAAGTTATTGGCAGAGAGCATAATTTTAAGAGAAAGTGACACCTGCTTATCCCCTCTCTCAACTTCCAGCACACTTCTGCCCTTCTCTGGTTTGAAATCATAATGAGAAAGTAACTGGTACAAATCCAACTGGAGGCTGTCCCATTCGGGTATATTGTCAATAGCTGGCAGCTCATAAAAGTTTCTATACTGGTTCCTAAAGCAAAGAGAAAGCACTACATTCAAATGCTTGAGCCAGGCCTTGTTTTTAAAGACAGCATGCACATACACACACAGGTGATTCACTTCTGCCCTTTTCCCTTCCTTTTCTCTCTCCTCCTCTACTACCACAAGAAAATTGCACTAGTTAGGTGTAAAATAGATCTTTAAAAGAAATTTAAAAGTAATTTCTAAGGATTAGCTTTAAAAGAGTGCAAAGGATTGGGTAACCAGCTCTTAATTTTCAGAGGGCTCTTTCAGTTGAAGAAACCTCAGTAGTGCAGTCTCAGACTTGTCACTAAACCAGGGAAAACGTCTGCATGGTTGCTCAGCTTTCTATGATAAGAGCCTATATGTATGATGGAGGGAATCATTTGCAGAACCCAAGCTACTCCACTCTCACTCTCTGTGTGCAAGCACACGGTACCCTCTGTGTGGGAGGCTGTTTGGGTGCATGTGAGCAGCAGGGGCACTGCTCCAATGCAATCCACCACTCACTGTGGGAAATTTCTCATTTTTGTTGTTCCAGAGGAACAGAAACATCCCTCCAGCCTTTTGTGAGATCCAAACAAGCCTGCCATACATACTTTGTGTATCAGAAAATGGAAGGAGGATAGAAGGTTGCATTTTAAAGCTTTGCAACTCACATTCAACAGCAAGGTCTAGCAATGTAGTAAGCAATTCTGTGCAGGCCTATGATACAGTTAAATCATTCCTTAGGTTTCACTCTCTAAGGTAACTTGGCTTCCCTACCTTATTGCTGGGCTTGCTAAGCTTAATATTCTTTCTAGCCTCTGGATCACAGAAGGCACTGCAATCTCCAAGTCACTGCCCTTAATAGACTAGCACTGTCTCATGTCAAGTACACTTGAACATCAACCACTTCCCCAACATATGATAGCCTCTCTGTTTCCATCAACCAATTCCTTTCTGTTCATCATTTCCCTCTGGCTGATGCCCACATTCCCTTACTCCTGTGGAAGCACTGCCTTGGCTCCCAGCTGTGTATAGCTGGCAGGTCCCCAGGGTCCAGACAAAACTGTGGCTGCCCTCCATCACATTCTCTGGATTAGAGTTGGTGTTGGTCTGCTGCTGGGGACAAAAGAGAAGCTGCTCACTTTTCTTGTGCTTTTCTGTTGCTGTTGAAACACAGCTATAGTTTCCATGCCAGAGGCATCTGGGGCACTGGTCTTCTGGCCACTCTCTTGTCTTTTCCTACTCTGTCATTCCTCTTTCAACACTTCTAACATGCAGCTTGTGTAGCAGGCTTTTGTTGTGCTGGAGGAAAGCGGGTTTGGCTGCAACACAGAGAAGAACCCTTCCCTTGCTCTCCTGGATGCAGGCACAGGGGTAGTTCTCCAGTCAGCATGGCCTCAGCAGTTTGTAGACAAGAAGTAAAGATGCTGTTGCAAACACTGAAATTATTTGCTGGCATACAAAAGAGAGAAGTCTCCACTAATGAAGCTAATATTTACCCTCACTGGCAATTTAGGGGAATGCTTATTGTCTTTTCATACTCTTGAGCCATGCTTGCTGTGAGACAATCCATCATGTTACTGCTAGATTTGACACACATGCAACAGCCCACCCTGCAGAGGTAGGCAGCCGGAGATGGAAACAAAGATGCTCAGTGTAATCTCACACACTGCTACCATTTGAATTAAAAGAGCGTCCTTGTTACAAAGCAGTGCTGGTTGTGTCTTTCCCTCTCAATAGACCCCAAAAAAGAATGGGGAGGGATGTAGCTGAGAGAAAGAAAAAGTAGTGCAATGGAACCATAAAGGGTAGACAGGTCCAGGGCTAGGTCTAGAAATAAATAAAGCAGTTAATTTTGCAGAGCAGGAAACCAAAGCATGTGAACCAGCTATGACCCAGCTGCCTAATTAGGCTATTCCAGAGTTCTGGAGAGTCACACTGTCTTCTGCTGCCACCACCTCTGGTTGACTGGGTACAGAATATGTGGACAGCTCCTATTTCCAGTATCAGGATCTGTCCTCACTCCTCTGATCTCACTTGGACATGAGGGTATATAATCTTGGGGTTTGGAGACCTCTGGGACCACTTGTTAGATCCAGAGGAGGACCAGAACCTCAACAGGACTGCAATCATCATCTGTACTAACAGGTTTTCCCCTTCCTTTTATTTTGGACTCAAGGGAACCACGTGGGTCTCAGCACAAAGGCTAACAAACACTATTCCGTTCGTGCCCCAGGGTGCTGGGTTATAGTACTGGGTTTTGTGGGTTAAAACCAATTTATCTTTGTGTCATTGTATTTATTGTAATATTTCTATTAAATTGTAATTCTGACTTATAATCTCTCCTGAACTGAGTTCATTTCTCCTTCCTTTAAACCAAAACAACATCCCAGAAAGCCAAATGTATTCTGGGCTGCATCAAAAAGCAATGTGGCCAGCAGGTTGAGGGAGGTGATTCTGCCTCCCTGCTCTGATCTCATGAGACACCACATGAGGTACTGCATGCAGCTCTGGGGCCCCATATGAAGGATGTGTACCTGTTGGAAGGAGTCCAGAGGAGGACCACAAAGATGATAAGAAGGCTGGAACACCTCTCCTATGATGACAAGCTGAGAGACCTGGGGTTGTTCAGCCTGGGAAAGAGAAGTCTCTGGGGGAGGTCTTATTGCAGCTTTGCAGTACTTAAAGGGGCTGACAAGAGAGCTGCAGAGGGCCTTTTTACAAGGGCATGGCATCATAGAACAAGGAAGAACTACTTTAAACTGAAAGAGTACAGGTTTAAACTAGATACTAGGAAGAAATTCTCTTCTGTAAGGGTGATGAAGCACTGAAACAGATTGCTCAGAGAAGCTGTGGATGTCCCATCCTCGGAAGGGTTCAAGGCCAGGATGAATGTGGCAACAGGCTCTAGTGGAACGTGACCCTGGCTGTGGTCCTTCTAACCCAAACAATTCTATAATTATATCTCAGTATCTTTCCTCTTACTTATGTCAGCAGAATTCACTTTATGTTGCTGAAAACCTGACACTGCTCTGGAGAGGTGATGTATTTATTTAAAAGTGTGCTCAATTTGCAGTGTGAAGGCTTTTGATCTTAGCAAGGACAAGCTCCCATTTAAAAATCAGGTTAGCTGCTGCAGCGCCTAATGGGAGGACTGCTACCAGCAGTCTCTGATTGGAGATACGATGAGTAGCCTCACAGCAAGGAAAGCTGCTCATCCTTTCCTGGCAGAGGCACAAAAGCAACCTCGCTTCCAAGAGCTCTGTAATAAACCAGCTCAGTATTTGTCCCAGGTTGGCCTGAACACCTGGCATCTGGCACAGTATGCGGCTGAATTGTGTTGTGGTGAAAGTCACCCTCAAGTTCACATGCAAAACTGACTTCTAATGCAGCTGTGTTATTAATTTGTTGAATGACAGAGAATTGCTAGGGACGCAGGTAATAAAGGAAGCAGTACGTTTTAAAACTTAACAAAAATACTGATATGAATTTCAATAACTTCCAGTAGGAACCCATTACAAAAGAAGCTCTGTTTACAGCAGCTCCTCAATGCCAAAACATTTAGTGTCATTATTGTAGGTGCTTAAGCAATCATGTCTTAGACTGCTTTGTTTCATAGCAGAATTGATCACTAAAGATTACAAACCAAGCAGTAGCAAAAGTTCTGCAAAGAAAGATACTCTGTTGAAGAGTTATAGACAAAATATCCGAGTATTGGATGGAAAATGTTCACAAATGTAGACTATGATCATATGACACACAAAAAGAACATCATCAAGGGGACAAAATCATCCATTCATGGATAGGAAATGCCAGGATTAGAAGTGCCTATGAAACCTTTGTTCCCTGTTGGAGGTAAAGCACAGCAATATAATCTACAGCTGCAGGATCACAAACTGTTTTGTCTGAGGAACCCATACCACAGTCTGCACAGGGAAAGGATGAACTTTAACATCAACTTTACAACCATTGATACTGCATACTACTGAGTCACTGCGCAAAAGATTTCATTTGGATCAGATGCAAGCATACAATCACACTTTAATAATCTTTTCAGCCAAAACTCACAAGATTTAATGCCGTTAGAAAGTGTTAAATTCATATAGAGGACTTACACCAGCTGTGGAAGGACAGACCATACTTGACTCATCGTGAAGTCAGTGAAGCGCAGACAGACTGTGCATGATATACAATCTGCCAGAACAGAGTGTCCCTTTACTTCTTTAAAAAGCATTTGACACAGCAGAGTAAGTATGTACCATTTCAGAACTGTGCTTCATGCGGCCATGGTACATTTGCCCTGGTCCTAGAATTGGACTTACCATCTCATACAGTCATGGACTGAATAAACAAATGTGCTGATCCTTACTACCCTCACTCCACATCAGTCTCTGCAATTTGTATCCTGCCCACCAAGCTGGATCCTGCACTGAAAGCAAAACTGGTATTTTCCCTGGACATATTTCTGCCTGGCACTCTCTGCACAGTATCACACTGCAGGTCTCCATGGCACAATAAGTGCTAGGCCAGCTTACTGGGACCAGCTCTTAGAAATCACAAGCTCTAACTCTTTCTGTCTGGCAAGTCAAAGGTATAAAGGGAATGATTTTTTTTTTCAGAGTCCTTCAATAAAACCAGTCAATTAATGCAATCTGTAATCTTCCATAAAATGGAATTTCTAAAGAAAAAAGACATTCTCCATTATACCTTCATTTAGCTATTTAGCTGGCACTAAACTTCTGTCAGCAATGCTTGTCCCTCTGAGGTAATTATTTTTGTTCAGACTACATTAGTGGTAGGGGCAATATCTCATAGCCGTGTCAACCTGTGCTCCCAAGAGCAGGTGAAACCATTTGACAGCATGTGGATGATCGGATTTTATTTCTCATTTGTTTTCTGGTTTTTTTTTGTCTTTCCCAGATGAGAGCATTAAACTGATGGGGAGGTAAACATTAGTTTTTGCTTCTTTTGATGTTGTTTGCAGCCTAGATCTTTCACAGTTCACTGTGGGACTAGTTCCCTTGTACTCATATCTGTTAAGACAGCATGTTCTTTTATCTCCCTAAATCTCCTGCTGATATATATCTGCAGATAACAGAGGATAAATCTACCTTCAAAATTCATCCATGAGGCTCAGAGAGAAGTCCTGCCTGAAGTTCACAGGGAGAAAAGTAAAGGAATCCAAGGGACAATCCCTCACTAGAAAGGAGATTAAATTCATGGAAATCATAGCTGATTTCTCTTTTCCAGTTTTCACATCAGACTTAAACTGACTGCAAGGAGGGCAGACCATAGCTCACTATGCTCTGGAAAGTGTTCTCCTTTGCTTCAGCTTCAAGAGGTGAGGGGTATCATCCAGTCACTGGAAATGAGAAGCAGAGGTTTCACAAGAGAGATCATCTAGCTTCAGATGCAGACATGGACAAAAAGTACCCTCCTGACCCATAAGTCTTCTGTATTTATATTTAGCAAGTTATTTCAAGCTCCTTTCATTCTTTGAACAGGAATAACCCTTAAAGAAGAATCTCCAGTCCCATTTTGAACCTCCTCCTGAGGACAAGCTAAGCACCAGCCTGCATTTTGTCTCGTCTTAGCCCATGTTTCAATTAGAAAACCATTTTGATGGTCAGATAACTTTCTTTGCCTTGGAGAATTATTCCAGGATCCACACGTTCAGCCCAAGGGTGAATACTACATATTCATATCCACCAGAATTTGTTCCAGCATTGGGATAAATCCTTTGGGACTTCCCTGTCCTCTGAACCTAGTTTTGACTTTTGACTTCCCCTACATTTTTCATTCCAGCCTCTTAGAATGATTCTTTTTCTCCATCTTTTCTATTGGTGGCAGGAGAAGAAGTTCAAGAGAACACCACCTCTGCACAAACACCTTTGATTCTCCCACTTTCTCCAGGCTCTGCTATGAAGGAAAGAGAAGACTTATACATCATGCTGGCACTGTGCTGAGCTCATCACTACTTCCCAGCTTTATACAGACAGGCTGACAGCATGGATCAAGTGAAGATTCTGGTTCTGGCATGTTTTTCTCTGATAGTGGTCTTACGCACTCACCTTTTGATGGAAACCATTTCTTTACTAAATCCCTATTGTCTAAAAAAACAGAACAGAAAAACCTTGACTGAGCTTTACATTTTCTTCTTTCACATTAATTCCACAGGTAATTTTTCTCTGGATTCAAAGTATGCTTTCCATTTCTTTTTCTGTAGCTCCAGATATGGAGCATTTTGTTCCAGAACTGATTGCGCGTTTATGACAGGTGCAATCCAGAGCTCTTGACAATAAAGTATGGCTATGTAAGGGCAACAATTAACACTTGAGATTTAAAAAGTTAATGCCTTTTTTTTTCTGAATTCTGATCTATCACAAAGGATTTATTTTCTGTGTGTTTTATTCTGGAGATTTTGAGTAGGTGAGTCAATGAGCTTGCTAGGAGTGTGCAGGCACTCTTTGCTGAAGTCCAGTGGCCTTAAAGAAAGTCTGGGACTTGGGAGATGCAGGTGTAACTCTGACTTGCTAACATTTTCAGTATATTATTGGATAATCCACTTAATGCTCTTGTCATACAGTTTCCTGTGAGTCACATGGGTACAACAGTCTCTTTCCTCACAAGGCAGTTGGTCAGGTATGTATAATGTAAAGTGGTGAACCGATGATGGTGCTGAAGGACTTGGAATGACTGGTGAAAGGGGAGGAGGGGAATGTTCCTAGTCTCATACTAAAATGACAGTGGTGAAGCAAAGCCCAAACCCCAAATCATCTTTGCCTATGGCTAATGTATCTGTGCCTAATATACTCTAAAAACTAAACTAAAAGCTGCAGGAACACAACCAGCATGGTTTTGTTCTTTACTATTCAGCTGTATTTCTTATCCTCTTAAGGTTTTCTTTGGTATTATCTAAAAATTAGGAACACATCAGCATTATCTGTTCAGCACAAATGCAAACAGCCTCTTTCTTTTCACAGATAGAGCTTGTAGAACTGGCAAAAGGGATTTTTTTAACTCAAAGTTGTCCCTGGCAAAGAATTTTCCTGAAACTGCCCCAGGGTGAATGAACTGCTGTAGTGTTTTACTCTTCCCTCTTCTGTGCTTGTAAAGATCTTTACTAGAGAGACAGTATTACTGTTATTATTAATTAAGTATTCCTAGCAACGTGCCAAGCATGCTCAGCATCTTCCAGACAGAAATATTCACTCAGCAAGGTCCATTCTTACATTTTCCAACTGCATCAATGGCAGAGCCATCCCTCCTTGGAGCAGTTCACTGCCAACAAGTAAATAAACCCTCAGAAGGAGTGAGTTGTAATAGGAAGATGAGGGAAATCATTTGGCCTTGGACCTCTTCAACACTAGACAAGAAATACAGGGCTGCAACCCTCCTCTGTAGCTTGAGCTCCAGAAAGCCTTCCAGCACAACTGAATATAATACTATACTATACTGGAATAGAATAGAATAGAATAGAATAGAATAGAATAGAATAGAATAGAATAGAATAGAATAGAATAGAATAGAATTTGTGCTGGCAAAAGCTAGGCTATAGAGATGATGATTAGCAAAGCCAACATGCTCCAATGCACAGACACTGTGCTCAGTGTCACCAGCTGTGGGGTCCTCTGTGTTCCCTGCCCGATCCAGGTCTTGGTTGCCCTTTCTCTTCTGTGTATTCTGACCCTCTTCCAGATTCAACAGATGGTTCTCTACCTTTGTCTCTTACACAAATATTTCCAAGCAGACTGCCAGTCTTTTGGGTCTTCTAGATTCAAAACTTGGTTCAGCCTTGTTTTATAGGAACAGTGAGTTTCCTTTCCAAAGGGGGAGGAGAGAAACTGGTGTCTTCTGACTTCTTACTATGTCACAATGAAAATAAAGTAGCTGTTGCAAATCTCTAAAAATTGTCAACTGCTTTTTTTTCAAGTTGGAGTGGGCAACGCAAACAATCACTTCAACAAGCAGATGCGAAGCACTGCTTAAGCACTGAGATCTATTTCAATGATCCAGTTCTAGGAAGAAATCCTAAGATAAAAATCAAAAATAAGGACTATGGCAAAAAGCACTGAAATACCATTTCAGATTTTCAGATCACCTTTCCATTCCACAGTTAATATTTAGGAACATCCTTAATCTGAGTAAATTCATTTTTGCCCTGAATCTCAATACTGCAAAGCCTCTGTGTTTATGTGTGATGGCTCCCTATTTAAAAGAAAAATCAGGCAAAAAAAGTCTAAAAGTTGTGGCTTCTTCAACATGTTGACCATTCACCAGAGCTGAACTGTATGTCTCGACCTGTCCTGACCATACACTGCTTTAATTGGGGTCCCTAACCGTACAAACCATGACTGGCACAACTATAAGCTAAACTGCTTAACACAGGCTAAGCCTGTAGTGCAGTTTAAGATAACTAAGCCACTTAAAACTCATTAGTACTGAGAGTTAAGCAACATCAAAAGGGTATTGGAGACCCTGCATTGCACCTACTTCAGGACTGCAACTTTCTCAACCAAAAACATTTCCAGCTTCATGACCCCATTGCAAATTTTTGTAAGTTAAGCACACATAAAGATCTGTATTGTGACCTTTTGTTGATGATCAATCCTAACGTAGTTCAAAACACAAGTAAAATTTTAAGATGCTGGGGTTATCTATCTTTCAATATTCATCCCAGGAGCAAACTTGAGCAGTAAATGTGAAATACTTACTGGTTTTGTTCCTATACTTAAAAAGAGTTAGATGTGTATTGTTTCTTGACATCACTTGTCTCTGCATGTTTCATAGCTTTTTTAAGTGACTATGTTGGGGAGAGAATTGAATAACATGTATGATGGTGTGAGATGGTTTTAGGTTGATAGAACTGCACTATGAATGAGTGGCAAAGCCTCAGTCAGGTATCTAGTTCATTCCTAGAACTCAGGGATCTGCATTTTAGAGGAAACACTCCTAAACACTTATAAATAAGTGAAGTCTTTTCCAAGAACCTTATTCTAGTATTTCTTCAGCAGTAACCCCATCTTCCCTTACAGAACAAATTAAAGGAGCCGCACAGGCAGAGTTATCACTGCTGTTTCAGAGACCAGAGACAGGTATCAGGGCAGAGGGCAGGGAAGAAGAAACCGGAGAGCAGGGGACAGATCTGCTGAGATCCTGTCCTCATTCACCAGGGCCCACAACAGCTGCCAGGGAAGGACCTTGACCCCTTACACAACACCAGCAACTTCAACAGTACTCAGTTTTGTACTGGCCAAGCAGGGACTGTGGCAGTCACTGCTTTTCCACCCACAGCAGTCTGCTGCCCCAGGCTTTGTCTGTGCTTGCAGCAGACTTGTACTCTAGCTGCTTCAGACTTGTGGCAGTATCACAGACCTGCTCCTACAGCTTCTGTCAGAAGGTGGAAAACGTTACTGAAAGAGAATATGCACCTCAAACCCCCCCCCCCCCCCCCCCTTTTACCTTTTATTTTTGACACCTAATTATGATGACAAAAGGTCTGATACCTTGCCATAATGCTTGCTTTTAGCAGTAATATTTTTTATTAACATAAACCAGAGGGAGAGTGGATGGGATGAAGAAGCCTGTCATAAAGAAAATGGTAATACTTTGAAGCTTGTCAAGGAAGAGACATTAAGTCCCAGAGGAGGCAGTTTAATAAGCAGAGTCCAGAGGTGCATGTAGCTCTCCACTTGGTCACCTGGACGTCATAATTTCTGAACAGTTTCTCTATAGTCTCCATACTGTCATGCCATAAGGGGAAGCTGAATATAGTTGCAATGACAGATCTGGCTTCTGAATGGCTGCAATGTTAATGGTGCGGTGTGAATTCCATTCCATAATGCTTCCAAAGTATTAAAAGGAAACTAAACAATGGCAACATTAAAATTTCACCTTAATTCTCACAAAGTTTACCTTATGTAGCTGGAACATCAGCTCTCATCAGCCTTTCCCCACCTGAGATAACAGAGAAACTACTCACGGTGGAAAACACATCCATAGACTTTCTCTAAGAAGAAAATATAGAAATCATGTGCTGAACATGAACAACAGACCCAGATTTTAGTTCTGCATGTGGAGAGGAAAATCCTCTGGCTATGGCTGATCCTCTTCTCTCTGGTGCCTGTGCTGTTTGCCCAAGGCCAGGCAGGTGCTGCCACTGCTGTGACACTACAAGCTATGCTGGTTTCCACGTGAAAGGCTGGCACATTTTTGCAGAATTTAGGTTTCAAACTCTACCTCCTTTTTAATCAGGCACAGCCCAAGTGTTTCAGGGCTACACTTTTGTCAAATTTTAAGCAATACCACAGTAATGACAAAGACACTTCTAAAAAGCAGGACAGCTTTGTATTGACCTCCAAACAAGGCAAAGGTGAGAATGTACCAGCACTCTTCAATTTACAGTAAGATTTCTAAATGTGGGCAGTGTACATGTTTTGCATCATCTTGGACTGAGAAATGGATGATAATGAATTTGTTTTGTTTTAAATTAAGCAAAAGAGGCCTGAGATGGACACTCAGCATGGAAAATGTCAGCATCAATGATCAAGTTTAATGGAGTTACAAGCAAGTTCAGGGGGGAAAAAAGAAGGAAAAAAAAAGAAAAAACTCTTGTAATGGCAATGACTGGGCAACCCTAACTGTGGCTGATGGTAGCTATTGCTGCCTAGGATGAGTACATTTGAGAGGCTACCTTCTCAAACAAAATCTGCAGAGCAGTGATGGGGCATTTTTTGGCACTGTATTCTTGAGCACCTTTACCAAGCACAGAAGGCCAAAAACTAGGAGAAACAAGGTCAATAAAAAGCAAAACAAAACAAAAGCCTACAGTAAGCTCAGAGAATACTTGCATTTTCCATACAAACAGTATGACAGAACATTATAATTTCTGGAGCAGGGCAGGGTTATGTTTCTGGCTTAGCAGAAGGTTATGAAAATGCAGTGACCGAGTTTCTAGGTCATAATGCAAGCTGTCATCTATTCCTCCTTCTGCCTTTCAAAGAGTGATGACTCCCCAGTTTCACTAAAGTTTTAGTGAACTCCTTTTAGCTCTCCAGGCATGCTCTTCTTCTGGGCTAAGTAAGTGCAATACCACTCAAGAAAGGTCAGAATCTAGTCCTACTTACCATCCTCTTCACTGATAGTTTACAAAATAAAGTCTGGGGTTTAAGTCACTTGATATGCAAAGACTATCACTCTTGTTCCAAGTTGCCATAATTGGATAACTAAACAGGACAGGAGATTAAAATGCACTTGAAGTAAAAGGTTTGGACTCACTGCTACAGTTTGTCATAAATGACTCATCTACCATTGATCAAGGCCTGCAATTTATTATAATATTTTTCCCTAAGACTGGAAAAAGATGCATAGTTTGTCACCACAAACATGAGTGCTGCACTTAAAGTGCTTAAAATTGTTTAATTTCTGCTGTGTGTGCTGTAGGATTTTGATTTTTCTTTTTCCCCTTTTCTAGTAGCTATACATATGTGATGGTTCATTGTATTTATTTTCTGCATCCCTCTCTCAATAAAACCTCTTCAAGCTTCTGGTTCCAATAAAAATCTTGACCTGTCACCATGAATTAAGTAACATTGTACCTTCACAAATTAAAAAGCATTTATGTGTCTCCTTAAACCACATCCACTTCTGGAAGTTAGAGCCTAATAAAAGCTTGAACTTGTGAATCTTACTTAGCAAAACTTCTGTTCAACCTGTCTGGCTGGATTTACAGCCAAATTGTGAAGTGAAGGTCTGTGTCAAGTCAGGAGGCAAAATTGCTGTCTTTGTTGTGGGCTGTGCTCCTGTTAGTTCTCTAAGCTGTGAGGGCTGGTTATTAACTCAGCCCTGGAGGCTGTGTATCAAAGCAATACAAAGTCCACTGTGGAACATAAAAGGAAAGTGCAGGTCTCAGGTTGCATTGCCACCAAGACTAACCTTCCACATATCCGACGAGGGGTGGAACAAATCCTCTTTGTGCCTGCCCAGGAAAACATTCATTTCTTGTGCAATGTTTTTTTGTACCTATGTGTAGGTCTGAAAGACCTTCTGCATAGAGTAGAGAAGCAACAGCACGGGAAAGAAGGTGCTCTTTGAGAATTTTGCTTGCATAAAATGTGTGTCCCCAGCAATCAGCTGTAGCGACTCTAAGAAGACAGTGATGGCACCTTGAAGAGGCACAGAATTCTTGGGGAAATATGCATGTGTGGTGGATACTGATGAAAGTTTGGCTTGTCAGCTCCCAAATCAAAACGTTATATGCTGCAATTCAGTAGACCACCCATGCTTAATTCTGACACATTCCTAGATCTCTGTAGTAGAAAGCTTTTTCAGTGACGTTGTATTTTCTTGCCCTGAGGATTGTAAAATTTAGTGGCTTCTGAGGACTTCTACAAGGATGCAAAGTAACTGGAGGATACAATTCTACTTGGCATTTCATTCCTCCTATACCCTGGTTCTCTTGAGGAAACCTGGGGCAGTTGGGGTGTTTGTACAAGACACTCAGAGCCACCAGTGCACCGGGTCCATTTGTGCTGGGATTACTTCCTTGAATGCACCTGTTGCAACATAAGCACAGCTGTCACCAGGAAGCTTCAAGGCACTGCTGTATATGCTCCAGCACTCACTGTCATCCTCTGCCCATCCACCCAGCCCAGCCAAAGCACTGTGCATTGAGCACAGCCCATCTACATGTCAGGTAATCTATGTTTGCCCCTGGCTTTTTAACCATCCTGGCCAGAACTCTCCCAGTTTAACCATGCCTGCCTAGTTTGCCCACAGCTCTGGAAAACACACTCCTTCTTTATTCTGTGTGAAAATAAACAAGTTTCTGAACTTTGGTATGTTAATACTGAAAGACAAAAGAAGACACAGGACCAGTCACCTGAAGAAATGTAAGCCACAGGCAGACACAGAGATCAGTCACTGTTTAGGTGCCTTTATTCCTTCATGGATTTGGCCATTTGCCTGACAGCACTTATCATCAGACTTAGTTTTTCACCAACTGTTTCCTGCAACTTACAGTGAAAGCAAACTCCCACAGACTTCCACAAGGTTCTGCCAGCGTAAGGCTATCTTTTTTTTCACAGCAATCCTCCAGTAATGGTGAGAAGAGATTTGGTAGAAAGCCTAGGCTGGGGATTTTCTTCCTTGAATAATTAGATAATTTGCAATGGCATTCTTAGTGGTGTTATTAAAATGCCATGACTCAGATATAGCTGTGAAAATGCTAAGGACCTGATTTATTTTACTGTTAGTAGAGTTGATTTATGTGCTTGGGATTTTCTCTTTGCAGGGTCAGAATAATTCAAAGTCTTTATATTCACCACAGCCTCTAGCACATTCATTTTTTGCTTTCTGCAGCAATGGGAAAGTTTTAAATTAAAACATGATACACCAAAATTGAGAAGGATATCATACCGAATTTCCTTTTCTTTCCAGAAAGTTAGCTAAACAACAGTGAAGTTTTGACCTTTTATTTAGGGTAGTTCTGTAAAATGGGTGGACACATGCATGACCTTAGCAAACAGATTCTTTAAATATATTTTGGTCCTTAATGTGACATTGTGGAGTGCCGTCCAGCTTGTAAAAAGTGGGATTACCTGAATCAGCAGTCATTTGCAAATTCAGATCCTGAGACTTGATCCTTAAGGGCTTTCTTTCACTGGTGAGCATGCAAGTTATTTTTTTAAACTGACACAAATTTTCTTATATCAAATAATGCATTTTATCTCAGAAGACATATTAGGTCAATAGTTTGGACTGATGAGAGATTAGAATAGCAACATGTTCTAACTAAAATAATACAGACATGGAAAAACTTAATATGGAGCTAAAAACAACCAGTGAAAACCCAACCATACCTAGACAAAAAGATATACCCTTGCTTGAACAGCTTAACTCCCCCACCTTTCCCTCCCCCCCCTCCAGGAAAAATTGTGATACTTCTCTGTCCCACTGGCAGAAGAAAAAGGTGATTCTGGCTGATTTGCAGTGTTCCAGCCAATCACAGGAGAAGAACATTTGAACCTTCACAATTCAAATGCCAGAAAAGCATTTGACAACACCATGGCAACACCATTAAGCCTTATGAATGAGAAGACTTTGAGATTTCAAGGAGTATGGGATGGATGTTTCCTTCTCTTCCTCTACTAGTTTCATGCCATTTTTCTGTATTCTTAAGATCAAGGTGCCCTGTCATTTAGTGAGTCTGTTGCCCCTTCCTAGCCTTCTGCAATCCCCTGCTGTGACAAGCATACAGCCACTTGATGCACCACTTTGTGTGTTAATATGGTCAATAGTGCACCCAGCAGTGTCATTTCTGGACCAGCTCCACTTGATACCACTGATACCACTTCCCTCCCTGAACAGCAACTGGCACTCTGTACACACTCAGCACCACCAATTTCAGTGTACTCTGCAGCTGAAACACAGAAACCTGATAGAAGTGCTGAAGTCCCCATTGTGGTCTGCACAGCCACCTGTGCAAACAATAGGGGGTGAAGTGTTTGTGTTCTAAACACTTGCACTCCTTCACCTCTTTCCCAAACCCACCCACCTACCACTGAAGGTCTGCTTCTCCAATACGCTGCCCCAGTCACTCTTCAGCAGCTCAGTGTACCCTCAAGGACATCTTGATTGCTAATGGTCTTCCTGTGCTGGGCCAGTGTTTGTGGACCCACTCTACTCTGTCCCTCTACTCCCTGCCCCATGAGAACCCTCAGGGCAATCCTCACACCTGAGCAGGACTCAAGACTTTGCCCCTAACCCTACATTCAGTCTCCTCTGCTCCCGTGGAAAGACTAAGGTATGTACACATAAAAATATGGCAAGGACATCAGCTTCAAGACTTTTTCCTGACATTTCATATGTGAGTAAAGGCTTCCATTTCTCTTGCCACAAAACTGAAATTAGTTTGTTGCATGCTGTTAGAGAGTAACTATGATTGATTCCTGCAATTGCTCCATATCAGAGGTAGGTAAGTGAATGTTTACCAAATGCTGGTACTTTGGAGTTTGCACAATATTATTAGATAGATCAGCATAATAAAACATTTAGGAATCCTTTGATCTAAAGTCTGATTATATATTTCAGATCTGAAATGTCCATGGTATCTGGATATTTGCTTATGTACATAATTCTAGATTAGCATGCACAGCACACGATCTTCCTGGCTTTCCCTTCAGCTCTGCTACGTCAGGCATTTTAGAATTCAGTGTCACCTGACTTTGCCCTACTCATTGCCTCAATCTATTAATGAAGAAAAAAGCCTACTAATTTTTTATTAAATAAAGGATTAAACTCTAAGAAAAGCAGCATTTCTAGCTATACCACGTACAGTACAGATCTGCAAGGATTTTTAATGCACTTGCTTCAAGGCGGTCGTAGCTGTTCTCAGAAAGGAACTTCCATATAGACTATGAGATCACACATCATCAAGTGTATTACCTTTGAACCAGGTTGCACCTGTTGTTACTGGAAATAAGTAATTCTACTAACTGGACAGTTAGTTCCCATAATAGTAATTTTATAACTAGGGAAAGTACTTAGACTGCAGCCTTTCAAATCTCTGAATATATTACAACTTAACTACTTGGCAAGATTCAGGGGACAAAAAAACCCCTGAGTGCCACCTTAATGAGTTCTTACTGGCGATACAAATATTTGAGCTTCTGAACAAAAGACGATTATAGGTTAAATGATATTGGGATAGCATCATGTGGTTGATTAAAAATGGAATAAACTGCTAATACAGTAAAGAATGCATCTGTTTACAGGCCTGAATCCACTTCTAAAACAAGAAGAGAAAAATTTCTGAGTTTTCTCATTTTATGTCCAACTATATACAAGTAACACACATAGTTCCCATTAGGCATTTTTCCAAAGGAAAATGAAAGGAAAAGAGACAAAAAAGGTGAAATACATCTTATTTTAAACCCAGGGTTTATTATTAAAGGTTTTGGAGCTTTTTGGAATTGCAGTTCTAGTCTAATGAACTGTTATGCAAAATTACTACTAAATCAACAAAACTGCTGCCATGGAAATGGTTCTCCAGCAATTCTTCTCACTTCTGTGAAATGCAGTAGAGCTTATTGCCCTGCCATACCTTCTGCCATTGTCTGAATTTATTCTGCACCATGAATGCAATATAATGGATTTCCCTCCTTGGGCATCATCTCTATGGTATTTGCCTTCCATACTCTCTGAGGCCCACTATGGTGAAAAGCAACGAGGAGGCAGGATTTGACTGGCAGACCCTTTAAGAAGGTTTACATGGAAGACTTGATCCAGATCAATGAAAGATTTTAGAGGACTGTAGAACTTCTTTTTTAAAAAATACTTTTCATTTTATATAAATATGTGTCTGTAGCCCCAAATGATATCCTGGAAATCAATCTGACCTGGTTACTTTTAGTGCAAGGTAACAGACAAAAGGGGTGTAGTACTGAATAGTATGGGAAAAAGAGAAGATATGGAGTATCTGTGAGTGTTGCTCAGTCTCTGGTATGCCATTTCTTCACAGTCTAAATCACATCTTCAACCTCAGCCTGGACAGACGGGCTAGTTTTAAACTGGTCAACAAAGCTACAGAAAAAGGCATAACTACCCAGGGACTTATAGTCAATGCCAATACTGTACTACCTCATACCCTGCTCCCTCATCTAAACGTGGCCTAGGTCCATCTCCATGAGGCTGCATTTTCTCCTTTGGAATAACCCCACCTTTGTGTTGTGGAGTAAGTGCCCTCTTTATCTCTCTATCTTTCAGTTTCTTATTCATAAATCAAGTACCTTGTCTACTATTACTGCTATGAAGAAAAATGCTTGAAACAAGAAATGTACCTTGGACAGGAGAAAACCTGGCTGGCGCCTAGTTGACCTGAAATATGACCTGGAATTCTGTCCTTTTGTCCTTTACTGCCTTTCAAGTGCTCATT
Organism: Pithys albifrons albifrons; assembly: GCF_047495875.1. NCBI lineage: Eukaryota > Metazoa > Chordata > Aves > Passeriformes > Thamnophilidae > Pithys > Pithys albifrons. Next base: position 93,780,010 of record NC_092458.1, read on the forward strand.
TTATGATATGCTCTCCCACTGTTTTCCCCAAGAAAGAGAAAGCAGAGTGACATTTCCCACCATTCCTCTTTCCAAACTGACAGCAGTTTTCCTCTGCAGTGGCTTCTTTTTCCCTTGTAAGTGAACAAGGACTTTACAGAGAATATATGCTCTGGAACAGTGATGGACAAGTGGTACAGGGATGAGGGGAAGCATCTGAAACTCTAGACACTGTTCTGAGCTTCAGAGGGCACCCATCTCTCCTCAGAACAAAAATAGGCCAGAAATACAGTAAGAATAAACCTCTCTCATGGGGTTTTGGTACATCAGCTTCTGTTTGAGGCCAGAGATGTCTGAAAATTTGGAAGAGAAGGTTAAAACAAATTTTGGTGTCCATAGGAGAAGAGATTAAATAGGAGAAGGAGAAAAATAAAAAGAAAAAAGAATTAAAAAAGGGAAAGGAAAAGGTGAAAAAGGAAAGGATCTCAATGTTTTAAAGAAGGATTTGTTGGGCTTTTTTGTTAGGGTTTTTTTGGTCTGTTGGTTTAGGGTTTTTTGTTGATTTTTTCATGCCCAAGAGCTAGTAAGCCTCACCAACCAGGATCAGCGCTTTCCAAGGCCTCCTCCTCACTGCCGATGCAGTCCCCCACAGAAATAAAAAATACAAAGGTGTCGTGACATAATATGAAATCAGAATAGTTGGACCTTGTACTCCCTGTGATCTTATGCTTCAGCTAAAGGATTACACACTGCACAGGGAAATGAGACATAAATCTCCCACAGCCTCAACACAGGAGATAGATCCCTGCTGGGGGATTTGGCATTGCCATTGGCAAAAATTGTCCACACCCAGTGAAACTGGTGGGAGTTTAGGGCATGCAAAAAAAAAAGAAATGTAGGATGGGCACTGAAACATATTCATGTAGAGCCCTTTGACAACAGTGGGAATCCCTTCCTGGATTCATCTGTTCCAGACCAGACTGGAAATGTCAGCCAGAAAACAAAGCAAAGAGATACTACTATTGCTTTTCATTTATTTAGACATCTTAATATAAACAGACATGAAACCTGAGCAAGCAAAAGCTCAGAGCACACCTTATGCTTGAGGGATGTTTACAAATTGCCAGTCCCTTATGAATAGAATAAGCAGGAATTAGGAAAAGAAATCCTTTGAAGATATTTCCTGGTTCCTACTTAAGCATGTGAAAATAGAAGGAAGACCTAATTTCAACCAGTTCCAGATGCACACTGTCACCTCCACATGGGGCTTTGCTTTTGGTAATGCTTGTATCCATGTTTACCATTCAAATTGACAGAGCCCGGTACAGCAGCAGCAAGCGAAAAGGAAAGATTATCTAGTGCAGATAGTGGAAAACTAGGCTTGGCAGCTAGTTGGCTATGGAAAGTCCTAAGTAGTGCACAAGATGTGCAAAGGAAGGAAGAGGATTTGCCAAGATTGTTTGGTGACATGTCACCTCAAACAGAGCTAATAAAAGAGACGCCTGTTTCTCTGCCTTTCATCAGCTTTTTGAAGGAAGAACAGTTCTTACCGAGAATCTCTTTGGGGCCAGTCTGCAAAGGAACTACTTTTTAAAAAAAACTGCCATTCACTCAACAGCATGGTATTTCTGTGAGGTTCCTGTTTTGATATGATTTCTTCATGCTGGTGGTGCTCCAAATCTGGCTGCATGTGAGGGCAGAAATATCCAAACAGGTGGTTGCCAGACTTCTCCCTTCAACATACCACAGGATCTGTGAGGCTAGGTCACACTAGCAAACACCAAGTCTAGTATCTTGTTTGAGCCAACAGGCAATGCCTACTTCTCAAGAGACAAATTAATGGATGATTCAGTGCTGAGTATAAGAGACAAAAATTTCTTCCTCTCTAAATAAATCAACTACATAACGTTCCCAGACCCATGACCACCAAACTCTATTTTCACTGGTCTTGTGCTTCATGCACGCTTCCCAATCATATGATGGCTCTTCCTTCCAAATATTGGGTGAACTCTGTCTCATGAGAGTCCACACACTTTCTAAAAGGATCTACCAAATCCCTTGCCCTTGTCATGCCACATGTCACTGGGCATATCCCAAGAGTTCACACCAAACTGCAGATGGAAGCCAGGTGTGTTCAGCTGTCCTGGGGAGAAATATGAGGGAATGGATGTTCCTAATGTCTTACTTACAACTCAAACAGGATTTGAAATGTTGCAGGACCTTCCAAACAAGTGAATGTAGTCCTTTATGAAGGTGATTTGAAACACGTCATTTGGACTTGTGAATAGCAAAAAGTTTTGCAGAAGACAGAAATGTTTTGATGGACTATGTAAACCTATTCACTCTTGATTTTCCAGCCAATCTCAAAGACATAAGTATTTATTGTTATCAATGACAGCTGTTCAAGTTCTGACCCACTGGAATCATGAACATCAGCAAATGATTTCAGTGTTTCATTCCTAGACATGTGTTTTCCTTTTGATTTCTCCACATTAAAAATTTATGAGGTGGGCTCAGGAAACACCCAATACATGCAAATTTCATTAGAAATACATGCAAAGAAGAGGGATCAACTTGTGTAAATCCTTACAGAGAGGGATCCAGTAGCCACCGCACTTCAGCTTCTCATACATGAAGTAAAATGGCAGTGCCTGTGCTGCTCAATCCTGGCCCTGGAAAAGGGCTAATACTAAGGATCTGAACGACTTAAAGACAAGTCCTGAGACTTGTCCCACTTCTCCTGGTGCTGTGACACACCTACCAGCTGGTGCAGCTGACTCTGACTGCCCTCTAGTGCAGGGATCACAAGTGCTGAATAATTTAAAAGATGGGGATAGCTACAAATGGAACTGACACCTGCAGCTGAATGGTAAGTCAACTTGTGCCTAAGTATCAGGGTCTATGGCTGGCAAGAAGACTCCCATGTTGTATTCCAGGTATCACACTGGTCATGAATGTGAGGCCCCACTCTGCTTTAACGGTGGAGAGGAACCAGTTATGTCTTCTGCTGTGGACGGAAATTCTCATGCAAACCACAGATATATCAGTAAAATGTCACCAAAACAGAAGCATCACATCATAATTTTACATTTCAGAAATGTCAGAAATTACTTTGGGGGGTAATGTATTTAAGAGAATACTTGGCTAGTTCAGTCTCTGTCTCACATATCGGTGATTGATTACTGAACCAATTCATGAACCTTCTCACCTTACAGAAGGTTTAAGAACTTATTTGCCATAAAAGTAGACAACATAGTTTTGAACTATTAAAATCTATTAAAGCCCAAGAAAAATATCCTTCTGTGCAACAATGGAATCAATCACTCCAGACAATTTTAAATAATCTTGATTTTTCTCATTGCTTTGGGCTTTAGAGACATTGTTATAACAGAAAACAGAGCAATCTCATCATTAGTTTCAGCAACTACCTGCAATTAGATACAGCAAAATAAAATTACATTACTGGAAAGAAAAGATCTACTTACACTGGTTCCAAATAGACATCTGAACTATTTATCTTCTTCTATGCAGCTGGTCTATTCTGGATATACTTTTTATCATGGGATAAGTGAATCTGAATGAGCTGGGACAGAATGACCACATTCTTGGGATTCACTTAATACCTTGCTGTTGAAAAGAGGTATTATAATGAGATGAAATTAATAATGGGAAAGCTTCAGAAGAGGGGCAATGGACTAAAGTGCCCTTTATTTTTTAATGTTTTTTGTGGCAGATCAGTTCACACAGGATCATCCAATCCATGGTATTTTCTCTGTGAAAGGCCAGCATCTGGGCAAAATATGACAAATGGTATAAATTTGTCCTATAATCCATAACAGATAGGGCTTCTTTCAAAAGCATGGTGCTAATGAAGCACCCCTAGACAGTCAGTGGTAGGAAGGCCTTGGCTCTGTGGCTACATTTAACTCACATGAGATGTATTAATAGACCCTACTTGCCTCTAGTTCTCTGGTCATTACTAATACACATACACGCACAGGTTGCCAGGCTACTGCCCATGCCCACATCTTTGTCTATATCCCTGGGAAGCTTCTTATTCCTTCAAGATGTATTCAATCTAAACAAGCCAACTACTTGCAAACATTACTGTCTTGTACCCATTCCTCTTCCCAGCTCTACTAATATATAAAAATGGGACCTACTATGCTCTCACCTAACTAAAAATTACCCAAGGTACTGTGGCCAAAACTTATTTTAATTTCAAAATTTAATTGGGTGACTGTGCAGAGCAAAAAACCATCCTCTTCTTATTCCAAGTGGAGGGTTACCCACATGAAACCACATGAATACGGAGAGTATGTATGAATTCAAGGACAGATACCATGACACAGAGTCTAATTATGGTCAGAGCTTGAACACATTGGTATAAATTGCTACCACTGCGGCACCCATTCTGTGACTCCTTAGAAGACTTTACCTTCAAGGGAACTTTATAACCCACAATAAATGCACCTGAGCAGCTATTTCTGGTCACTCAAATATATATTTCTTTTGAGAATACCGTTTGTACAAGGTTTGGTCATGTATCTTTTGTGAATGAACTGCATTCAACTCAACAGGCTTCAGCAGCAGAGGCAGCAAGAGAACCCCAGATTTATAAATGTTTCTTGCTCGTGACACTACACAGCCATATTTTCAAGTTAACAGCAGCAACATCCGCACACAGATAGTGCAGCTTCCCAGTAATGAGGATGTGCTGACTCCTTGGTGTTAGTTCCCACTGGATAAAAAGAGCTGGGAACATAGACACTCACAGCATGGGGGTGAATGTTTACCACTGGGGCAGCAAACTGAGACTCTGAATGATAGCACACAAACAAGAGGAATTCTTTAAACAGTTGTGTCTTAAAATGAGTCTTGTGACAAACTCAGAGGTCTGGTTAAACCATTGCAGAATCAAATAAAAGGATTGTCAAATGACTCTGCCCTTTTCAAACTGAACAGGCTTATTTCCTCAGTTCCCCTGGAAAGAGTGTCAGCATGCAAAGTGATATGTACAGGCATACTTTCTCTTCCTCTCTCTTCCAGATGTATTCTTAGCAAACACCTGCTGCCACTGCTCCTGCCATTGAGAAACAGGGATCATTTCGGACCCATTGGGCTTTTTGTCCCTATAAATTCGGTAATATAACAGCAAACCAAAGGCAGCAGTTGTGTAACAATTCAGTGTATCTGGCAACAGCTGGAGGAGCAAGAACTCCTGAAAGGACAAACCACCAAACATTGCACCTCCCTTAGGAAAAAAAGAGAGGTCCCACTCTAAATGGAGTTGGCAGACCAACTTGTATGTCTGAGAGAACAGTCTCAAATATAACACTGAACACAGATGTACAAGTTTCTCTTGAGCTCTCCTTCAGCATTGTATTTCAATGCTGTCCCGCGGGGAGTCTGTCTAAGAAGTATGCATAAATTTCATGCCAAAATATTTCTCTATCTACCTTCAAATCAGAGTCATGGGAAAAACTCACACTAGCTTCAGCAGAGTTTGCTCAAGCCGTTTGTGTATCCTAACCTACTGCTGATAGCTAAACCTGTCCCTAAACAACCCAGATGTACCAGGTGATAGCACATGAATAGTGTATCATACTGATCATAGTATGGGGCAATAACTTGACTGTTACTAAACTCTTTGGAGCTAGCAACTAGGAATGCAGAGATAAGAACAGCACATAGTACTTTCATAAGGGTGTAAGGGAGCTTCATGGGCAAGTGAGTACTGACCCCTCTCCTTTATGCCCTGTACTTCCCAGTCTGATGACCTTTACTCTCAAGACCAGGTATTGTTCTTCTGAAGTCAGTGCAGTGCTATTATTGTACCAGGACAGGAATAGGTTAATATTATCTACTTTCTCACTTACATGTTTTTATGCAGAAGTAAATAAAAACTTGAAGGAGCTTATACTTGGTGAAAAGAGAGCAAGCTGACAGAAACTTACTGTATGCACACAGGCTGGTACTCCCTGTAGCAAATTATAACTCCTTCTCTAGCTACCCTGCAGTAACATCTGCATGTGTCTAGATACAAGCAAGGAAACAGGCTACTATCATTACTATTTCAGAGCATTAAAAACAGCAAGATACATCTGCTTTTCAATTACAATTACTATTTTATAGTGTTGTGCAAGATAAGAGCTCCCCTCTCTTCCCACTACCCTAATATAATATTTAAGGTTGATTGATATTTTGGTAAATCAGATAACCTTAAATTCAGTTTTTAAAGGAATATTAACCTTGTCCAACAAGGCTAGTCAGACAGGAGGATGTGACAAACTATAATTTTGGCAAATTGTTTGACATGCTAGTGTTACTCTGCTTTTACTTTAGGAATACACACACACTTATGCTAATGGGAACGCAAGAGCGGAACTTAAAGGAGAATTCTCTAATGTAACTGTTCAAAACACATTATTTATACTACTGATTAACTGATAATGAATCTTTAACACCCCAGTTTCAATATTTTCCATCAAATACTTTTGGCATTAAGAACATAATTGCTTCCCCATAACAGCAGGCTCTAGCAGTTCTGCCTCCTCTGTGTTTTAAACCCTAAGCTATCCAGGATTTTTAATATGGAACATTGTGACTTTAAAGATGTCTCAGTCACACTGCAGTTACAGTGCAAGCATGCTGTGAAGTTGAACAGCACAGTCACAAAACCTCACCTTTTCTCTGCTGGGAAATATGTTACCAAAATCCGTGCTACTTATTGCCCTGAAACTGTCCTGGAGTTCCACCTCCAGCAATATCTTGTAACTGAAAATAGAGCTCTTGTCCCACCCTCAAGAGGTTGCTAATTAAAATAGGTATTTTTAGACACTAGGTATACTCAGATACAGTGCAATTGATACTATAAATAGTTTTGGAGTTTATTTTCATATACATTAGCCTCTAGAAAAAGGACAGAAATTTTACCTTCACTGTAAGGATAGTCAAACTTATGAAAAGATATACGAGATGTAATACAGAGGAAAGAATATCAGAAGGCATTCAATGACTTCAGTAATTAGCCTTTCAACTACATTGGAGGGTGATGGCAGAAAAAAACAAAGAATTGCAAAGCAGCAACTGAGTGATTGAATTTACTGCATCATCAGCTCCAACTACATTTTACAGATAGTTTTATTTTCCCACTTTTTGCATTCCCATTTTATTTTCCCTCCCAACAAGAAAGCATTTTTTACTATCTCAGCTAAGGCTAGAGAGAGGCTCCAGGAAGACAAGGTGAGATTATCTGCAATTTCATCAGGTTTCTAAGAACCTCAAGTGAGAAACATATTTATAATTCCAGTGGTATGGATTTCCTACAACAGTTCAGCTGGAGAGAAACATCAGGGGAAATATCCTGTCCCCACATGGGTTGCACTACACTTTCTCACCCCCATCTTCACCATGTCGTGGTGGTGTGTGCATCCTGTGTGCAAGGCACAGAAGTAATACCTGATTACCTTCTGGCTTGGACAGGAACCTGAAAGGACTCCAAAAGGGTACAGAAAATGCTAAAAATGATGGAAATCAATGGAGGGAGAAAATCACACCATCATTGTGGTAAATCAAAAATTGTTTTTTTCAATACACTGTTCAATATGTTGCTTGCATTATTGGCTTACACAGCTGTGTGATACCCAGACATTCTCTTGATGCTGATGCATTCACTTTCCTGAGACTTCTCCAAAAGAAAAGCTGCAGCTGTTAAAAGTGTTTTATAGATGGGGAATGGAGAGACAGCTAAGAACTGAATGCAGGTCTTTGAATCCTGGAGAAATGCTTCAATTTTTTTATCTTCCTTCCCTTTTCATCCATAGGTCCTATAGCTCAACAAATGCATTAGGATTTTGAACTCCTAGTTTTATTGTCCTAAACTCATGAAACATGAAAATAAACTTGAGTAAAAAGAGCCCACTGGATAGACAATTTTAGTGCAAGATCTTTGACACTGGAATTCATTTTTTGCAATGGACCTTGTTTTCACACATTGCACTCAATGAGCTTTTGTGTGCCCTCCAGGAGGGCTGACTTGCTCTCTAAAGAGAGAAGATGCAGTAGAGAATTACAGAAGAAATTAAGTTGAAATTCACATTAGTCAATTAGGATGCCCTTGATAACCATTGTAAGCAACAGTAAGTGTATTTTGCTTTACTGTAGTTTTGCAGACAAAATAGGTGCTTTTACAGGGATGAATACATAAATATTTCAGATGATAAGCTGCTTACATTATGGACTTCAAATTCCCAGGGCAAGCAAGAAAGCTGCTCTTAACCTCTAGCACTTGTCTGTCATTCAGAAATATGTAAGTCCTGGACACAAGCAGGTCTGGTCTCATTACAAGGAAGAAACTTAGGCAGGGATGCTACAAATACAGCAATCACTGTGGGAGAGTTAAGCCGTATTCATTTTCATGCACATAGGTTACTGAGCTACACAGATCTTTGTTATTCTATATAAAGCTAGAATAATGTGCAGGTATTGGCTTCTGCACTCAGACTAATACATAACATTGTTTTAAGTTATACAGGCTAGAGGAGAGATTTGGATAAATTTAGTAGTGTTACTGTAAACTGGTTGCAACTTTGCTAAGGTATTATAGGTTTAAGGGAGATGAAATGTAGTGACTATTTAGTGAGCTCATGTAATTGTAGGTTTTGTGAAAGGTGAAGAAACATTGTGAAGAAACAACACTGAAACTCTTTGTTTCTCTTTTAAGGAGACAACAAAACTGGCAGTCAGATAGTCAAAGCTTCCATTTCAGAATACCAGCCACTGCCTCAGCTGAGTTATCTATTTGGAGACTTTTACCCTATTTACTCACCTGCTTTTTTTCCCTTCCTCTGCTAGGTCCTTGGGGAACACTATTTTGGGACACTATTTTTTTTCCAGGGCATCCATCTCTGTGATATCTGTTTGTAGAAGATATCCTCCCCTGCACCTGTAGATGAGGGTGCAAAGCAGGATGTAGGTGCAGATGCATATGACTTTCACTGCTGCCTAGAAGAATGTTTTCTGAATTATATTTGGAACAAGGAAAATGAAGTCAATTCAGGCTAAACTAGGAATATGCTGGTAATCCACTATCAACTTATACTCCATTGAAGTGTAGCTCAAACCCAAATCTTGATACATATGTACAGAAAGGTATATACCTCTGTATATTCAACTTGTCTATCCTCATAAAAATTGTTTCAGCTCAGAAGAGAAAATCCAGAATTGGACTTGAGCAAAAATACTAAGTTTATTTGGGTAATTTTTAACCTGAAATACACTCCCATGTGAATTACCAAAGCTACTATATATATCGTTGTCAATAAAAAAATTCCACAGCCATATCTTCTGAGGTGCAGCAGAAAAAGTAGAAAATGATCCCTCTTTCAGGCCAGTTTCCTCCAGCTTATTCAAGTTGGCAGGTGTGGCAGAAGTCAGTAGAAAGGACAGGACTCCAGTCTCAAATCTAGTCTTGGTCCAGGATATGAACTTCACTTCCTAATCACTATAATGCAGTCTTTTGTAGCTAGCTGGTATGGTCAATGTATTCTGCTTAAGTAGTTCCAAGTCATTTTTTAATTCTACAGGCAGAACTATTTCAGTTGGAAGTTCTCTCTCTTTAACCTTCCCCCCACCCCATACTGAAATGGTTGTATTGGCATCATACACCTTTATACAAATATAATGTTCATTCTCAGTAAAGGAAAAATCACAGAGCTTTAACTCTACCAGGTTATTTAAAGCCAGTGCAATTTCTCTGTATAGACAAACTACATAATTTCCAACACTTGGAGATTCTTCTATCACATTTCTTGAGATTTGGCTTGTCACAGTACTGGTGAGCTTCCCAAAACTCGCTGTCATGAAATATTGTCACAATATGCATGATCCTTCCCTACAGTCCCACTTCATAAAAGCAAGCAAAAGTTACAGCCAGGAGCCACTGGCTTTCAAAGCTTACAGTCCTTTTACTTCTTTTCCACAAAGCTGACTTCGAGCTATACTTGCTGCACCTATTCTCTCCTTCTGCTCTTGTACTGAGTTTGCTCTGCTATGCTTGACGTTTCTGAATCATTATCTACCTTTTAATATCCTTACCCGAGTGTGCCATGTATAAGTGAAATGATAGAAATAAAAAGCCCCACATTTAATGAGATTTCTTAGCAAAAAAGATCCAAATCTGTGCCCTTCCATGACCCTTTAATGGATCTGTGTTTTCTCTGTCATGAGAAGCTGGAATGCATTGCATCGAGTTTCAGAGGCATAACTGCCTGTGGATGATGCTAAACTCTCCTCTCATTAGGGAGGGAATTACACTAATTTTCAGAGCTATCAATTATTTTGGAACAGGCAGACAATGAATCAGTCCTAATAGCTCAAAAATGCTCCCACATGCTCTGATCCTTTAACCCTAGCCCTCAAAATGACACTTCTATTCCCTCAATCTGCTAAAGAGTCCTTTCCACAGACTCAAGGAGTAGCTTGGCTGGGAAAAATGCTGAAAGCAGGTGGGCAGTAAATGACCTGGGATGAGCTCGAAAGCATCTGCTCCCTCCACCTCTTTGATAGACACGATGGAGATGTGTGAGCTACAGCCACCTCACCCCACAACAGCCAAAGCAACAGTTCCTGCCACGTTCCTTCACTTTTTGGCTGGGACTTACTTTATCAATCTTCCCTACTTCATTGCTACAAGGTGACAGCTAGGACAAGGACAATGGGAAATGAAGCAATTCCAAAGGCAGGAAAAAACCTCTATACCTCTTCCCAGATGATTACAGAAACAATTTAGAAATAAAAAAACCAAACAAACAACAAACCAAAAACCTTTTCTTCATTCCTGGTATAAATCTAAAATTCTATTGCGGGGTTTTTTGTGTTTTTTTTCTGGGGGGGTCTTCTGTGTTTTTTCTTGTTGTTATTTTTGTTTGGTTTTGTCTTGGGGGTTCTGGGTTTTTTGTTTTTGTTTGGTTGGGTTTTTTTAAACTTATCACTCCTATCTGTGTATCCTTAAATGCTTAACCTCCTCACCTAGTTTTGTCAGACCTGGACCTGGGAAAAAAAACCCCCAAACCCAGTATGATGTAGGCTGTGTCTTAGAGCTCGTACTATTCAAAAGTTTCTGGCTAACAAAAGAGGAATTCCATAAGAGCAGAAGGTAAAAGGATGATATGCCCAACAGAAGTGTGAGGACAGAGGTGCACTGAAACCTCAAGACCATCAGAGGCAGAAAACCACAGGTGCTGCTACAATGGAAGAAGGCCTGTTGAAGATAGAGCCATGAGAATTTGATACAACAGTCCCACTACTGAGTATTGCAGCAGCCTCCAGGAATGCTCTGTGAAGACATCCCACAGTGCCTGTATCAGGCTCTGAGAACAGCACTGGCTGACCCTCTACTGGGCACTGCAACTTCAACCAACAAGTCACATTTGGGGAAAATACTGTCTTTGGAGATATGATAAAAGCACTGTTTTCTTTCAAAACAAGAAATCTAACAGCTGTAGATCTCCTAACTATAGGCAAGACACAAATGGATTAGGAGTCTAATCTTGCTTGTAAATGGCAATTAGGCTTTTAGATCACTCGGGGTAGAAAATTTCACAGTGGTCCATCTGTAACCTGCAGGAGCAGTAGGTCCTGGCCACAGGCCAGAGATTCTTTTGTATACCTGTAGAAATTCAGTAGTCTGGGAGTAGGCTGTCTCTTGTTCCTCCATACAGAGAAGCTGTCTGTGATTTCACCTTCTGCTGTCTCTATACCAGTAATTTCTATGGGATTATTCCCAGTTTTCCACACTATAGTGAGGACAATCTGGGTCACTGAGATGACTGTGTGAAAACTGACAACCTGCATCTCCTATTCCTGAGAGACAAGCCCTAAAGTGTAATAGCTTCCAAAGAGCCTCCACCTCACATTACACATTATAATAAAAAACTCTGATATTTTATTTATGTTGCCAAATTAATAGAAATATCATCAAAAAACTATCTTGGCAGTGTCTAATAAAAAGCTTTTTAGAGGCCTGTATTTTTCCCATAGCTGCAGCTCTTCAAAACTGTAATGCTTTGTTTTGACTTGACTATGGGCTGGAGTGGGTAGGTGGGTGGTCTGAAATCCATATGGGCCACTTTAATTACCTTAGTCACACCAGAAGCTTCAAGTTACCACAGCATCCTCTCTGTTTTGCCTGTTAGCAATGATAGAACCTTAAATTGAAAATAAACCCCTCAAATTTCCAGTTTAATTAGTTACAAACCACTTTTACATCGTGTTTCCCTTTCTAGAGATACTCAGCTTATGAGGTGTTTGCTGCCTGGTAACTGGTTTCTCTGACTAAGGTTTTAAAAATAAAGAGCTCAGATGTTTCATTTAGTTATTATCTCCCTGACTTGAAATAATGCTTACTTATTTATTTCACTTCTCTGTGGTCTTGCTTGTTCGTTCTTATTGAGTTTCACTTGTCAGTATTTGGATAGGAGACCTTAAAGAAAACCCTGCTCAGGGGTTGATCCAGTGTTCTCCTCACTTGGTACTATGCAGTCTTACGCTTCTGAAGATGCTTTCTGATGCACTGTAAAAGCAACAGACCAACTCTTTAAAGACATCCTTTCTAGAGTGTCACTGTTGGAAATGAGGTACCTAAATAAAAATTCCTAGTACTTTCTCCCACCCTGAATGTCCCAGCAGCATCTGCTTGACAGTTTTCTTTTTCCTGAAGCTATCTGGTCTGTCATGGTGTCACACAGTATCCAACAGCTGCTGCCAACCAAAGAAGTAGGTACAGATCTCCAGTGGGTGAACTTTCTTCTGAGCAGCCCTGGAATCTCCACATTCTTGCAGTCCTGAAGAGGGTTTCCTGTCCTACAGCATGAATCACTTCCTTTTGATTACCACAGCCAAACTTTTGCCAGGCAGGTAGTAGCATTTTAAGACTCCAGAATTGCACAAACACCATTTGGGAATGTTTAAGAACAAAACATGATTTACTTGGGTATAGTACAGCCACATTATTCATGCAAACCCACTGCCAAGAGAATCTTGTCATAATATACCATCTATTTAGGAAAAATGAAATGAGATTAAAAGTTCATTTTTCTCATAACTGGTGAGACATCATAAATCTTGGGTTCCAAGAGCTTCAGTCCTGCGCCATAGGACTGCTAATTTCTTTATGACCTCTCTCTTTAATGAAGCTTCTGTATTCTCATCAAATATTGTTTCTGTACCTTTCTTTCAAGGTTTGTATAGCTGCACTCCTCCCTCTTTTTTCAGGACACCCCTGTACTCTCTGCGGTGGCAGCCCGCAAGTGCACCAAGGAAAGCCAGAAAAACAATAGAATGGGCCCAGATAAGCATCAGCAGGGAAGTAGTGTAGATGGCTGTAGGGCTCAAGTTAAGCACATACCAAAACAAAGATTTAGATCTGTCCTCATATTCCCCTTAAGCCATAAATCAGCCTTATCTCATTGGCAGAAGCTCTTTATACTGTTTTGTTTTCTCCTGGTGACCTTAAGGCTGCAGACGACATGAAATGCAAAAGATGCTGTTATTACTGCACTGCAGCCTGTGAAGTGTAGAAAGAAGCCACCAGTGTGACTGCATGGTCCTGATTACAGCTTGTGTAGATGCTGTTGTGATGGAGACTACAGCTGATGCCAGACAGCCTGGGGAATAGTGTTCAGTGGTGTTTTAAGATAAATGCTTTTAATTATGATAATTTTTCATTTCTTCCTTGCTTATGGGTCTGGTCTTCCAGCTGGGGAACTACAACTATTTTTGTTGCTCAGTGGGTTTTATTTCTAGTTTTGTAGAGTACACAGGAACCACAGGCTCTGGTTCTTGGCAGATGAGCAGTATTTGACATGGTGCCTGACCATCTACAGTGATCTCTGCACAAGCAATGAAACAAGAGAGACCACTGCCTTGACTATATTGTGGAACAGGAGAGGGTCACAGAGCAAGTGCACACATAGGACATACTATTTCTGCACCCTTGCTATTCTGGGCAGTTGCTTCTATTGATTATATTACCATACACTTCATGTTGCAAGAAAGCTCCAGATTTCATCAGCCTCGTGTAGTGAGGCTGGTATGTTTCTATCCAGAATCAGGTGGAAGTGGAAGAGGAGCCTCTGAGAACCTACATGCAGGAGAAATAGTAACAAGCAGTTAACTTGCCCTTGCATCAAGGGCAGCTAACTTTTCCTGCCTGTGTTAGATGGAAACTCTGCTGGGTCAAGTGCCAAGTCCTAGCTTTGTGCCTCCACTACACAGCAACGTCCTGGCAGACAGCACTTCACTTCTGCCCTGGGCTTATGGCCCCAGGAGAATGGCCCCTGGGCTGCTGGCAGGTTGCAGGCAGGTGAGGAGACACTGGCTGGCTGCTTCTGGGGGTTGCGGGGACTGAGACCATGGAAGTTCCTAGATGCTGTCTAGATTTACAGGGTGGATATGCTAGGCACGGCAGATAGAGCCAAGACTCAAGGCATGTTCTTGGGTGTTGTTCTGCAATTGTATTTCTGTAACCTGTGGCGTAGCTTGCGATAGCCAGTGGGGTGCTTTCATAATGAAGGCTCTTATGGGTTATTAATGAATTGTGTTGTGGCAAAAGCAACAGTAAACAGAAGTTGCTAATTTAGTCAGGAAGTATTTTAAGGTCTGATTGGTTTTGCTACAGCAGCCAAAGATTAATTTGGGTTGGATGCTGTCCGGAAGGTCAAGCAAAATGCCTCGATGTGTAGAGCACTGTTGTTGTGCGTTACTAGGAGCTGCTGGAGGAATCAGAGGCAAGTGTGACTCCTGGGCCTGGGCAGCACAATTTTTGACACACCGTCACAGCATCCCACCACATGTTAGGGCTTCTTTAAAAGCTGGAGGTGTGTTAACAGAAATGCCAGGACACATATGCAATCCCAATGTGATCCATTCAGGGAATGGAATAGTTTTTATCTATGCAGATTGCCTAATGCTAAGAAGCCCTCAGCTTCTCTTCCATTAGTGAGCTCATTTTGTGAAGTTTTTCACTGGTTTTGGCTGCTCTGTTTTAAACTGAACAGCTTTTTGAAAGAAAATACACTCAAAGAAATTAACCTGAGAGTTTGTATTGCACACTTCTTGATTAACTCTCATAAAATCCTGCACAAATTTTATTACCCAAATACACTGGTTACCATTTCATCTTCCCTTGTCAGAGTCTCTGAAAAACACTATCTGTTTAAAAATCATGAATTAGGCAACTAGTAATGAGGGCATTCATGTAAAACTATTTTTTCAAAATATGGAGTTTTTTTTCTCATCTGGCTTTTAAGCCTCTAACTTTCATGTTTTAAAGCTCTTCTCAGCAAACCTCAGGGAAACACACACTAATTAAATAAAAAGAAAATTGACCGTTGGTTAAGCCCATAACTGACACTGAACCTATGACTACTGAGAAACTCACAATAAAATAAGGAAATCTGAAGGTAAGTGCCATAGCTCTTGAGGAATCACACACCCAGATAATATTCTGAGTTGGAAGAATCTGTGACTGGGTAGGTTAGGAGAAAGACTGAAGCAGAGATAGCTTCATATTAGATCTAGGCTAGCACTGAGTTTCAAACTGGCCTATAAAAACAACAGGAATAGCGTGTAAAGCTGTTTCCTCATGAAAGAAACCCTTGTCCTTGAGAGTAGGATATCTCAGTAAAGCTGTCTCATTCCCCAAATCTGCTTTTCCTGTCAGAAAGACACACTTGAAATCACAAAGCTTTGTAGGGATTATTCAAATCAGAGACAGGAGTTTAAGGAATTCAAAGCATTGAAAAAATGTCACTCGTAATAAGCATGTTTGGGAAAACAGTTTGGTTTTAGCTTGCTCTGGTACTCAGGGATCCCGAGGAAGGGAACTGAGCCTTAGTAATATCATTCTCTAGATCCAAATCAAAAGATAAGAGGAATGTATAAGATATTCCTCTCCAAGGCCTACCAGGTGGGCCACAAATGCATCTTTTAAGGTGTCCTCCACGTTACACACAACTGACCAAATGCATCACCAGATGCCACTAAAAATGTGTCTTTTCACCTCCTCTCAATTTTTTGTCCTTTCCTTTTCTCTCCCTAACTAACTCACTAACTTCATTCTTTCACCCCATTCTCTCAAATCCTCTCATCCCTAGTCATTTTTTCCATTTGTTTTCTTCACAGGATCCTTCTCTGTTGTCCTCCTTTTAGTTTTTCCCTTGCAGTTCACCTTGTCCCATCTCATAGCTCTTGTTCTGCTCAGAGTGCAGAAGAGTTGACCCAGGGTTTGATCCAGGATCTTACAGGATCACATCCTTAAATTATTTTTCACTGGTACCTTTTTATACAGGGCTTTACCCTCCTGTTGATTTCTGGTGACATCAAATCATTCTCAATAGCTGATTTAACTTGGGATCATATGGCCCAAGAAGAGCCTAAGAGGTATGTGCTATGAAGAGGTATGTCTCTTCTGCATGGGCTCATATTCTCCCTTCATCTCCCACCTGATTTCTCTATGCTGTCTGTCTTGTAGAAGTGACTTCCTTTTTTTTTTCAGATACCCCTCCTCTACAATTATAGGAATTTTATATATAATTTCCAAAACAGACATTGCTTCACTGCCGTCATCTCCTTTCCAAATACTGTCAGGCACTTGGCACTTCCATGGACTTCAAAAGGATGGCACATAAGCTCTCTGTCATGAGGGTTATGTAGCTTGATTTAGCTTATCTCCTCAGGTCTATGTCAGCAGAACTGAGAGCACATCCTGACATCCTGGATGAGGTACACAAAGTAAGTTAACTATCTGCCTTCACTTACAATGCAGCATCTGACAGTGAATGCTTAGCACCTGGTGTTTATCTATTTGAGGCTTTGGTAGTTATTTGTAGCTCAGACCAAGGGGTTCATTCTCAAAAGACTGTGAGAGCCTTTGTTGAGTCAAAATGCACCGACAGAGAAGGACCAGCGAGAAACTGTCAGGATCAGTGCATTGCCTACATATGCCTTAGGCTCCACTCCTGCTCCTGCTTAAGGAAACCATAATGGCCTCTGAAGGCTCACCCAGAGTTAAGGGCTAATTAACTGATTAACACACAAGCACACTGTTGTGGAGGGCAGTCTGTGCAACAAAATACTGAGCACTGACACAAGTTAGACAAAGGAACAAGAAAGCATTATCTTACCCAGATCAAAGACAGGAACTGAGACAATAACTGTGACTTGTCAAGGTCACCCAACAATTGAGTAACAGATGAGAACAGAAATTTTTATTTTCCTGAATCACAGCTCAGAATCTCAAGTCACAATACCATTCTTCAACTCTCACTCTTACCCCAAGGGAAGAATGTCATTCCTATTTGCTTACCTAGCAGCAGTCCTATCTACAGGTGATAGGGTCCTTCTAAGTGAGCAGGGTACCAGCAAGAGTGGAGTCCGAAGCAATAGGGACATATGAGAGCTTGTCTCCCTGCTGGAGGCACATGATATGGCTGGTGTGAATTGGAAAGCCTGCCTGATTCCTATAGCACCCTCAGATTTCATGTCTCATAAAGCTGATGGAAACAAGGAGAACTCACAGCCCAATCCCCCTCACATTAGGTTTCTGAACATTTCCTTTATGGCATGTGGAGAGAATCTGAAGGAGAGCTCAACAGCACAGATATTTTCCTGGCAAAGGGAGAGCTTTGAAGCTCTCAAGTGGTCCCAGAATAAACTTCATGACTTGGGAATGAACACTATGTGCTGACAACATCATCAGTTCACAGCTTTAAAGGCAACCTTCAGGGCAGCTTTTCTTGGTGCCCACTGCAGGGTTGTGATCCAGCCAGATTTTCTGGAAAGAATGCAAAGAGTTGGCTGGGATGTCTCCATGGGATGCTTCTGTGGGCATGCATGGTCATTCCCATGGACATCAGTTGGGCCTTCAAAGGATAGGGAGGCACTCCCACTTGAGAGGTAGATGTGAGCTGGACCTTTCTGGTAGGCCCAATCCTGCTGGTTTTAGTGCCTCTAGATGGGTTCCCCTGAGAAACTTGGAATCCCACTTATGGGGAGATGGAGGGGAAAGGAAATCATTGGGAAACAATCTGGCAGAGGAATTGCAACAAACAGAGAGCATGGTTTAGGATGGTATAACAACGTCCGACAGGTTATGAAAGGCCTTGGGGATACCTAAAATAATCACATGATGAAAAAGCCATAACTCATATTAAGTGATTCTTTGCAGATGACAGACAGGGATTTAAAGGGAAAGAAGGCAGTGGTCAGATAGATGGTTTGGGATGTATGGGGGCTAAGGAGCAGTGCGGAGGATTTAAAAAGATTATTCTGATGAAAGTAGATGTGCAGGCAAAATTCTGGCTTTATTGAAATCCAAGACAGAGAAAACGTCACTGGAGTCTGGGTTTGGCAGGGGAGATTTGCCATGCTTGTAAGCCTGCAGGAATTGGTTTTGCTCATAGTCACAGCATGTTGCATCTACAGTACTGCCAGGTACTTGAATGCCATCTAGACCTGTTTATGAGGAAAATTGCTAGCTAGAAAGTACAAATTTGTAGTTATATCATACATTCCATCTTCAAAAGCTTTGAAACTTTGGGGTAGTTCTTGCTTCAAACTGAAAAGCTGAACAAGCATAGCTTCTTCTGTTCTTCCATATGGTCCTGAGAACTCTTTCTTAAATATCTTGAAACAAATTTGGTTTTCTATACAAGGACAGATACCAAGACCAAGTTTCATGATCCACACTTCTACTGTAATGGAAGTTTTGCTTCATATACCCACCAGGTCAAGGCAGTTAAATGCCTCCCTGACATCCGATCCCATCAGATCTCGGAAGCTAAGCAGGGTCAGCCCCGGATTAGTACTTGGATGGGAGACCTCCTGGGAAATGCCAGGTGCTGTAGGTTCTAGTCCTGAGGACTTCACTGCCACTGTCCAAGCTCGCTTGGCCGTGGCAGATGAACCTCAGGACTTAAACGGTGAGGGCCAGTTCTGCGCACGCTGAGCCTCACCTAAAAATCCACTGGGCAGGCTGGAAGGGCCACACCCACGTGGGGACAGCCCTTCCCAAAATCTTCGTTCACGAAGCTGAGCCACACACACACACCTACCATGTCCCAGGGAGAGGCTGTGCAGAACCAATATCTTAGGAACTATGGAATGGAGAAGAGTGGCTGGAAAGCTGTCCAGTGAAAAAGGACCCTGGGGATGCTGTTTGACAGTGGTTGAACATGAGTCAGCAGTGTGCCTAGGTGGACAAGAAGGCCAGTGGCATCCTGGCCTGGATCAGAAATAGTGTGGCCAGCAGGACTAGAGCAGGAATCCGACCCCTATCATCAGGACTGGTGAGGCTGCACCTCAAATCCTCTGTTCAATTTTGGGCTCCTCACTTCAAGGACGCTAAGGCGCTGGAACATGTCCAGAAAAGGGCAACAAAACTGGTGAAGGGTCTGGAACACAAGTCCTGTGAGGAGCGACTGATGGAGCTGGGGTTGTTTAACCTGGAGAAAAAGAGGCTCAGGGGAGACCTTATTACTCTGTACAACTACCTGAAAGAAGGCTGTAGTGACATGGGGACCAGTCTCTTCTCCAAAGTAACAAGCAATAGGACAAGTGGAAATGGCCTCAAGTTTCTCCTGGGGAGGTTCAGATTAAATGTTAGGAAAAATCTCTTCATGAAAAGGGTTGTCAATTATTGGAACAGGCTTACCAGGGAAGTGTTTGAGTCATCATCCCTGGAGGTGTTCAAAAGACATACAGACATGGCACTTAGGGACATAGTTTAATGTTGGACTTGGTAGTGTTAGGTTAATAGTTGGTCTTGATGACCCCAAAAGTCTTTTGCAGCCTAAAGGATTCTAAGATTCTAACTGGTGTCTATCTGCAGAGATGTTACTGGGCTCAGGACATTTTCTGACAGTGGGAGGGAGAGCAGAAGTAGCCACAGAGCAAGATAGTCTTTCTTCAGCAGGGAGCCCCACTCAGCTCCTGTCCTTGTCAAGTTGGATCTCCCAGTTTGTGACCATTTTTCCTTCTTACAGGGGGAAGAGCAGTAAAGACATTATTACTGTCTTACATCTGCCCCTACTTTTAGGAACAAACCAGTAGTTGCAATCAAAGCTACAAGCAAAAATCTGGTGACAACTGGGTAGGATTTGTAATTGAAAGAGAGAAATTCTGGGGTCTCCCCATTGAGACCGGCTTTTACCCTTGCAGCCTCTCTCTACTGGTGGAAAGCAGTGTAGGAAAGCATGACAGATGAGCCATACATAACTACAAACACATACAGATGCTGTAGCTGCCTGCCACCATGTCCTTCAGCAGACAATCTTTGCTGGAGTTCAGTTCACCCCTTGTTCCCCTCCTCTTTCTTATGCTGTATCCCCATACTGGGAGATGATGCATTGCCACATCACCACATACTTACTAAAGCCTCTGATGACAGCCCCAGAGCCAGTGAACTCCCACAGATACTTTAATCACAGGTCAAAGAAGGGGTAACAGGAAACGAGCTCCTGGGAAATATTGACAGAGAAGGAGATGTGACAGCAAGGCAGCCTGATGACAGAGGCCAAGCAGGAACACACATGCAGGGAAGAGAGGATCACATCACAGCAACATTGGTTTTGAGCCCTGGACCATAACATTAAGAATCTTGTGCTGTTATCATGATGTGATTACTCAGAGAAAAGGGGATGAGCCCTCATCAGTCATGCAGCTAATGGAGATGAAGGATCTCCCAGAACAAAGCAAGAAGCTGTGCATGAAGATTTGCCAAGGAGCAGCTGATATATGAAGTGGGCTTCTCTTTAACTATCTTGCCAGTAACTAAAGTGTTAACTCTCCAGGGGGCAAGACTAAAGTGCAGTAGTGGAGATAGTGAGATCTGAGCCCTCAAGTCTTCATCAGAGTGTGTGAGCTTCTTAGCTGGAAGAGAGGATAGAGAGAAAAGGGAGAGAGTGGGACAGAACTGTGGCCCCAGCCTTGTCAGAGTCTGTTCAAAGCAGGCAGAAAACTGATCAAAAGGATTGTGCTGAGGGAGAGTGTAGCAGTGTTTCTTAGCAATCCAGTCTTCATTAAAAAAAAAAAGACACAGCTCACTGCTTTTCCTTTCTAATCAATTAAAATTAGGCTAAAAATTTGAATATGCCTATATTTTCCCTTCTGTTTATATAAATTAAATATAATTTTCTTTCTCCCTCTCCTTTTTGTTGTTCCATGCAAGGAGAAATGTATGTGTATATTTTCTTTTGGTGTGTATTTTTACAGTATTTTGTAGAAAGCCTTTAATGTCTTACCAAGCACCTGTTGTCTTTGACAGCAAGTTCATAAGCACTGACATGAAGCAGCACTCTTCACATCTCTTGTTCCTTATGCTATTTAGAAGCAGGTAGGGGAGAGCATGTCTAAATCTCTGGCCACTATAGCAGTCTCCAGGGGATATATACCTGTGGCACAAGTAGTACAAACCCTAAACTTCTTTCAGTAACATTATCTTTGGATCTCTTTTAATCTTTTTGCATGATGAGAGTTAGCTGGGTAAAATGTTAGCTCATATCACCTTGCCCTCACACTTTTCTGAGACAAGTATTAACTTGATTCATTTGGAGGTCTGGTTCATTAAGGTTAATAATTTCTCAAAATACTTAATGGCACTGAACACATTTATATGTAACTAAGCCATTTTCCTTGTAAGCAATTGCTGCAATTGCACCAAAAGTTACATCCATATAAGTGGGACAGTGACAGCAAGATTGTGAAAGGCAAGAATCTCTGCAACTGTCTGTACAATCAGATACTGTTTTCACCATATCACAGTTGTTTTTGAGACTCCCTACTTGAAAAGATACACTTATGAGAAAGAACTTCATTCTCATCACAACTTAAATATGTAGAAGTTCTGATACTTCAGGGAAAACCTCTGTACCCAAAGACACCACGTTTCCACAAGCCTGCTCACCCGAAGGTCTGCAGCAGCATTGATGGACACTTTCCATATGGCACATAAATTTCAGTTCTGAAGACTGCTTTCTTCTTTTTTCTGAAGCAGTTCTGAAGAGTGCTTTCTTCTCTTTTTTTCCCTTCCATGCATTATACTGGCAGAGTTGCATATGTCCCATTGGCTTGCTTGACAGCATGAGAGGTTTGTGTCCTGCTCTGTGGCACTCCTGTCCACCCAGATGGTCTTCACTGGATCACAGATTACACTCACCAGCTGTGCCTTGCATGGGAGAGTGGCAAAGAGGAGACAGAGGTTGCAATGCTGCAGAGAAAACACACACCAAAAGTCACCTGCTGAACCACAAGGTGGGGATTAATTGCAAGAGTTTTACCCTTGAACAAGATTCTGCAATTCTACCATATTAGCTTCTATCCAGTGTATAAGCCAAAAATCCTGCCCAGGGGTCTCCCAAAGCCCTCTTTCCATTTATACATGTATATTGCCTTGGCTGAAGTCATAATAATATATTTCTTCTCTGTTCATTGTAACCACTCCTGTGCTGTTGCTGTGGTGATCTACAACTGTGACAGCCGTGAGAGTGATGGATAAACCAAATGGAAAACCATGAGAATCAGAGGGCAGAGGCCTGCAGCAGGGCATCTGTCCCATGTGCTTCAGCCCGCAAGGAGAGGACGTGCATGAGCTTGACAGAAGCAGACTAAAATGGAAGGCAAAAATGAAACACAGGGGAAAGCTAGCAGAGACACTGGTTTTAAGGTTAGGCAGGAAGTAGGGATTTGGTGGACAATTTGTTCTACTACAGTCCTCCCAAACATCTTTCAGCAAGGCATCCCATCAGTTTGAACATCAGTTTCCCTTCTGTAAAAGGTTTGTGTGAGAAGAAATGCCACAAAATATCCTGGGGAGTATAAATACAGAATGGTAACAACCTTGTAAGTGATAAAAAACAAGCTGAACAACATGCAAAAGATAAAAAAGGCGGCTTTCAATAATCTTAGCAAAGTCAGAGTTCACGAGGAAAGCAAACAGAAACAGACAGGAAGGGAGCTGAATCTGCTTCTGCTTGTCTCCACAGTGGATCTATACACAATATGTGCAATTACCATGCTTTTAGGAAGTTCTTTCAGGTCATCTGTTGGCATCAGCATTGCAGGGCTGTACCCCCAGTTTGCAAATGTGATGTTATCTCATGTCCCCCAGTACCAGGGAAGGATAAGAGCTTTCTGCTGAAATAGTATTTTCATTCCCTGTTGCCACTCTCTTCCTACCAAGTGTTTTCCAGTGAATCATTGTTTTGCACCCTGAGTCGTACTGGTGTGGCTGAAAGCACAGACTTTAATTTAGATAAAGTGGAGACCTCTTGGATATGGATGCTGTCAAACTGATTTGTGATTAGGCAAATATAGCCCTGGAAGCCTCTCAGTCACTGAGTACTATCACAGGAAGCCACAGAACGAAATGTCTTTCATTTGAGTGAAATCTTTTTAAAGCATCTGGCCTCTTTCCTTGCCTCTCCCATTAGAGACTGCTCCCGAACCTAATTGCTCTGATGGCTAGAAGGTTTCTTTTAATTTCCAAGGTAAATTCCTTTATGGTCAGCTTATATCCAGTTGTTCTTGGGATGTCCTTCAGTTTTAATGACTTCCTTTTCTGATTTTTATACTCTGATACATTTATAGAGAGGAAATCCAGACTCTCATCCTTCAATTCACTGGCTGTAAAAGCCAGTATCTCTTATTCTTTCCACATAGGCTAGGAGATTCCCAGGTCCTGCTATCATGTGCTCATTCTTCTCTTCACCTGTTCCCATTGGAGCTCATATTTCTAGGAAATAGGGAACAAGAGTTGCATGCTACTTTTCAGATAAGATTTCTCCTGAGTCCTGCATACCACTATTCACTCTTCCTCTCTCTGCACACATTGTTGGGTATTATTTGTCTTTACACAGTTGCAGCATGTTGAGACTCATAGTCACTGTGGTAACAGTGCAATATATTAGTTAAGTGCAAGTTTTTGTCCTTCTCTGGCACTTCCAGCTCTTGAGCCACAACACTATTGATGTTATAGATGCTGATACATTTCTGCATATTAAAGCTAATGCACTAGGAAAGCTGAATTCCATTCTTCCAAACAGATACTTTCCCTTTCCATAAAACCTGCATTTGTCTTCCCATTAGCCAGCTCTTTGTCTACTTTCTAACTTTTTCATAACTTGTATTTTAACTATTAATTTCACATATGGCACTGTGTCAAGTACTTTATTGTAGTCTGGACAGATAAGATCTCTATCATTTCCCCAATCCAAAATAGTTGCCTTATCAAAGAGAAATATCAAGTCATTCTGGCATGCTCTGCCTTTGACAAACTAATATTGCATTGTACCTCACTGTTCATTTGCCTCCATGTTTTTTTATTATTCCCTCCTACAGACTGGCTCTAAAGCTGTAGACACTGAGGCGGTCAGAAGAATGGGTATCCATTTCCCTAGATTACACCCTTTCCCTTTTCTTAGAGATAACAGAAGTACTGCATCTGTTATTTTGCAGTCAGACAGTGCCACCACCAACTTGACATATTAATTAAAAATCCGCCCTGTAAGATTTGCCATTTCACATGCCAGCTATCTCAATATTCTGAGATATTCTGGTCCCTGTGACTGGAGCTGATCAATATGCTTACACTCCTGTTTCATCTCCAATTTCCATTTCCTTTTCTATACACACAATGTTTGCCCTGTATTCTCCTTTGTTGTAATTACTGAGAAGTGTTACTCGTTCAATTCATGTTGTCCTTGGGCCACACCTATGATCTCCTCATTACTTTCCCCAAACATGCACACATCCTTTCCACATCATGTCACAAAGGAATCATTTGTTGTTTCTTTTATTTGCTTTCACAAAGTGTATCTCAAGTTGGCCTTTAATTAATCTTTACAGTTCTTAATTAATCTTAACAGTTTTAACCCTCTTGCCCCCCAACATACAGCAACCACTGCAGTGACCTGTTCTTTAGTTCTGGTGCAATCTGTGCTTTCTGATTGCACAGCAGTGAAGGACCATCAACAGAATCAGTTTGGAGCCAATATAAAAGAGGTGTCACAGTGACTTTCCTGAGTTTAACATTAGCCATCTTCTAAGCTATTAAAAATTAAAGTTGTTCAACAAGTTGTGAAGGTACGCCCTAAATCCTTCACTGAGATTTAAATGAAAGCATTTCATGCTCACGACCCAGCTGCTCTGGGTCAGGGAGAAAGAAATATTTTTCTCTCCTCGCCTGTTCTACACGTTCACTTACTTTCTAGATTGTCTCTTTTGTATTTTTAGAAGTGGATGTTGCTAAGGCAACCAAAGTAGCTGAACATTTTGTTTCCCTAAGAACAATACATGTTTAAATATTCAGGCAATTTTCCATTGTTCGGCGGGAATGGTGAGATCAGTCAGATTATCCAGACCAGAGGAGGGAAGTTTAGGTTGGCCTTCTATTATATATAAAATCCTTCAGTGTGCTGACAGCCATTCAACAGCTCTGTCCAAGGAGGAACAATAGACAGCAGACACACAGACTGCCCTCCTTAAATTGGAAAAATGTTTTGGTTTATTCCCTTCTATTAGACTCCCCACAATAAATGTATGTATTTACAGGTAGATGAGTTACACTCACCCCTATGTTGAGGCTGACACAAGGCCTGCTCATGCTCTGAAAGCACAGCATCAGGTAACAATAATATCATACAAGTTAGAAGGGGCAAAGAAAAGATCTATCCACCTTATTACATCCTTCCCTATTGCCTAATATGTGGCTTTCAGGTACGTGTTTCAAGCATCTGGAAAAGACTTAGAATATTCCTACATAGCCAGCTGCTTGTTCTTACCCCCAAAACTAGTCTGGTGATGGGATCCCGTGAATGACTCACACCTACTGTACAAAGCTCACCAGTCTGGCTTCCTGACTGACTTTGCACCAGAGTAGATTACAGAGGGGCTGGCGCAGCCCATCCCACTGGCTGGTCTGTCATGGCAGGAACTGTCACCTCATTAGTGGCATGGAGCAGACTGCAGTGCTCATGCCCTTCAAGGGAGCTAGAGCCATGCACTGAGACTGAGGCACCTTGAAGTCTGCTTCTGATTTTGACATGAATATTTTTTGGGTTGATCACTAAGTGTGCTTAGTTTCACCTCCCCCCACTGGCATTATGAGATGGCTAAAACTATAAAAATCTGAAGAAAATATGAGTATGGCTTAAAAATATTTTTCAAAGAAGTGCCAAATACTATTATAATGCTGAAAACAGCAGGAGGGGAAGAGGCGAGGAAAGGAGTAAAGGAGATTAAATGTGTGAAAGTGGTCAGCATGTGAGTCTGCAAAAGGCATAGAGACACAAACCCCATGGCACAGTCAAGAAAAGGGATGATTGAGGAATTAGGGATTAGCCTGATACCAAAGGATGGAAGGTGCACTGGAGAGTCACAGTGGGAGGTTAAGTGAGGAATACAGGACTGAAGCTGTCAGTGACAGCAGAGATGCTGTGCAGCAGAGCAGGCACTCCTCCACTGAGTGACACACAGCACACGCCTGACTGACTGGTGTTACTACGAGATGGAACTACTTATACTATCCAATATCTAGCTCCAGAAATGTGCAATTACCTCTTCCTTCTAAATAGCTTTCCAGGAGATGTGAGAAATAGACCATTAATACTGTACTGCAAGTCATCCATCTGAAAAGAGAACTTTGGAAAGCTTTTTGTTTTTCATCATTTGGTAGTTCCTGTGTCTATATTTGTGCTCTTCTCTGTCTTTCTCGTTTTAAAAGTGAAGAATATCACCCAAAGTATTCCAATACTTTGGCCTAAAAGCTGATCAGTGCAAAGAGGGTTATCCCGTTCAAAGAAAATTGGGAAAGTCTCCTACTTTATCTAGGCCAGATCCAAGCATACCAAACAGTAAGAGAAGCATCCTAGGATTGCCAAAGATACTGGGTTGAAATGGCAGTGTTGGCATGGAGCATTAGTTTTCAGGAAACTATTTGATTCCTAGGATGATGGACAGCTAGGCAAAGTCTGAATAACTACAAAAGACAGTAAGTCATGAGTTAGCCATAGGAGCCATAAAGGGGCTATATGAGTCATAAAACTCCTAACCCCAACACAGGCTAGTCTGTTGGGCTCTTTTCCAGCCCATCATTTTTCCTGAAAGACAAGAACTGGAATACTAGACGTGGCCTAGGATGGATACACATCACATCACAGGTAGCTAAATTTCTGCCGAAAGTATTGCTTCGGATCATTTCCATTACATCTTTCCTTCACAGCTGTCACTCTCCCTATAGACTGGACTGCTGACCTAACCAGTCTCCTCAAGCTCAGGGCCTGGCCAAACTGGAAGACTAGGTGGAACGTCAAAGCCGAAAATGGGGCTAGTGGATGAGAAAGCACTTTAGTCAGAGACAGGGATCTTGCAGATGCTTAGACCTGGGCAAATGAAAAGATGGAACTGGGCAGAAAAGGGTCACTCAGAGGTCTAGGAACAAGATAGATTGGTGCACCACAGTCTCACAAAGAGATTGGTGAGAGTCATGATTCATCACACTGCAATACATCTGACTGCAAACAAAAGTGATAGTTCCAACTTTTGCCTATGGTCTACTGAAACTTTGGTGCAACCACGGCATGGAGCACTCAAGCTTAATGCTCTCCTGAGGCAGCCAATTGTAGGGAGCGGAGGGGAAAAAGAAGAAGTGAAAATTGCAGACTGGAGTGGATTGGGAGGGGGTACAAAAGGGAAGGCAAATACAAGGTATGCTTGCTCTCACTGCAGCCTATTTGTGGAGCATCAGCAATCAGCAAAGCCTTTGTTTCCTCCCTACTGACTCTTTAAATGCCAGTGTCTCTACTTCTGCCAGGTGTTACCCATAAATAATTCTGTCACCCAACTACATCATGTTCTCAAAAAGAGAAGACTGAGTTGAACAGGACCAAATCCCAGAAGGGATTATTTTAATTTAAGAAAGAGCACCTACTGTTAAAAGAATCAACTACTTGCTCACCACAAACACCCTCAGGAGAAAGAACGGGGAAGGTCCCCCAGCAGTACTGTTGGACCAGAGCCAACAGAGTGGTACACCCACAGTGCCAGCTGTGACAGATGTCTGCAGTGAGTCTCCCTAAGGGCAAGAACAGGGAGCCCAGGGATGTTGCTGCCCACTTTATTGCATATTTCACAGAACCTGGCCTAAACCAGGATTAGTTTCAAGGCTGGGCATTGCCAGTGATATTACTCATATCACTTTGCAAAAATTACTTGCCCTCCATCTGTCTCCGTTTCTTCACCTGTGAAACAGAGCCTGACTGTGGCTTTGCAATGCATGACTGCTTTTCTGGCCCTGGCTTCTCTGCCTGCTCTACAGCTGCTGCCCAGGCAGTCTACAGGTGGGTCTGCTTTCAAGTCTGTAGCCTTTAGGGAAACAGCTTTTGCTATGGGAGACTGTGGCAGTATGAATATATGAACAGAACAGTCAGTGCTACTGTGGTTATTACAGACAGCAGTAGCGGCTGATACAACTTCTCAAAAAAGGTGAGTATGGACCAGAGAAGGCAAATGGTGCAGACATGGGAGACATGCATGCCTACCACCTTCAAATCCTATTTGTATTCATAAATGTGAACTCACTGAAAGGTGGTTTACCCCTACCTTTCAGTTAGCCAGGTAAAGACTCTCTGAATTTGACCCACAAATACCTGAATAATTCTCTTGTGACCATTCCCCAGTGTAGCTGAACCATGACAAGGCTCTGTGGCTTCTGCACATAGCTGTGAATGCTCCACCTATCCCGGGAGAACCACCTCTGTCACTCACAGCAAAAAGGACACCTTTCATAAAGGAGCAACCAGAAATTGCATCGAGGACAGACATTGTTCTGTACTGAGCAGTGAGCCTCCCAAGTGATTTTTATTATCAGTTTTCTGAGGACAGTAGATTTATATTTAGGTGATATAAGAAACACAGCCATGGGCTTAGGGGGTTGTATGGATGAGATTACTTCTTTCTCATTTTTCATACACCTGCTTTTCCAATTACTGTTCTTTTTAAGCATTTAGGGAACAGGAGGAAGGGAACCAGGAGAGGAGGGGTTGGAACAGCAAGGCTGAAAGCAGAGTTTCATGTTAGTATCATGAAGCAGCTAATCAGATTTTGTTTCTACTCAGGGACCTGAATTTTGCAGTGCAAAAGGAAGAAGTCTAAAATAAAGCTATGACCTTGTTGTTCCCACCAACAGAGCAAGGTATCTGTAAATCACATTTAAAAAATGCTGCAAACTCAAACATGAATGAAAAGGTTTCCAAGAGTGAGCAAAAGGACAGTTTGGATTTTACTCCACATTTCACTAGTTGCTCACTACACGGACACTGCACTGATTTTGGTGCCATGAGTAAGAGATGTTACATAACTATGCAAAATGCCAGAGATGTGGGGGCAAGAATCCTGTCGGGACTCAGGTATTAGACTGTGACTCTGAAAATATTGCCATGATTTCCATAGCAAATCCACTGAGTCATGGAAACGTTAGGGATTATTCACACTGTAGGAGGAGCCAAGGGAACACAGATCTAGGAGAACTTTTGCACGAGCCAACGTCTGCTTAAGGCAAGCAGAAGAGCACTTTCTAGTCTACCTGCTAATAGCCTATTTCAACTACTGCATGAACAAGTTATTTTACACCTACGCACCCCAGCCCATCTTAAGTACCTATGTACAAGGATTCCTTTGGTATCACCCCATATTCAACCACCTTGGCTCACCTAGAGCTTTTTTATACTATACAGATGCAAAGAATTGGCAGCGTATTTATTTTTAAATTGGTCAGCCAGACTAGAGCTTCTTGAAAGCAGGCCCAGAGCTGGGACACGGAACGATGGGAGAGGAGGATCTCCATATGTGGGGAAATCTCCACATAGGCTTGAACAAGCATCCCTTTGCTTTGATTTCAGAGTGATAATAATCTTCTCTTCCAAATGACAGCTTAGGGCTCAGCTGCTGTGACACTGTTTTTGGAATCAAATTACTAGAAAGGTCAAAATCATTAACATGTGCCTTAGGAAGAGGGAAAATACCAGGCAAAACCTGTAAGCTTCCACAGCTGAAAGATGCCCTCTGGACTAGCAGATGCTATTATTTTCTTTCTTTCACCGTAGGCAGAAAGGTGTCTTCTCACCAAAGGAATAGAGAAGGAGGTCACTCTGCTTGGAGGTCTTTCAAAAATGTGCATAGAAGGAGGAGAGTCTTGTGAGTTTTTATAATTTAAAAGGCACAAAACAGTGTTAGAGGGAGTGAATGTTCCTCTCATCTGTCACACCCCTAACCTGTACAGTCTCTGTAGGGCCCCTTTGGAATTGTTGGGTATGGTTGTTCTAGTGTTAAAAATGTGTGAACTTATTCTTGCTCCCACATCCACCAGGAGAAAATTAATATGGAGTTGGTGGTGCACCCAAAGGACAAGACCTAAGAAAGAATTTTGGTAATGCCTCCATTACATGTGTTGGGGCATAAGCATAATAATATTACACTACAGTTCTCCTTGTACAGCAATTGTTAATAAATAAGGAAAAAAACCCCGACAGAGCAGACAAAAGCTTCCTCAATTTTTGTGCTGAAGCTGTGTCTTTCTTGTTTACCAGACATCCCTGTGATGCCACCTGAAGACACCAAGTGCCTCAGCATTGCATTAATCATCAAGGTAGCTGGCAGATAAGGGCAAGCAGCTTTCCTTTTGAAAGCATTCAAAGAAAAGTTAAAACCTCTGTCAAGAATGAGTGTAGAGTTTCTAAAGGAGCCTTACTTTAGATGCATCATGCATGCTTTGCCTCTTCGAGCTGGACCTCACTAAGTAAAAGCCAACTTTACATTCTCCAAAACATGGCTAAGACAACACTGAACACAGGCAAAGACATACTGTGCCCTTTTAAAGTTCATCAAGAGAAACAGAGTACATAAGGCTTCTCTACCACTGATGCATTTCATGAAATTAAGCTGCCTCTATATTTTATACTCCAGTGGTGCTTTCCTATTTGTCATGTGTACCCCTGGATGGATACAGGATTCACCTTGATATGGCAGTGCCGATGTCTTTAAAGTAATCTGGCCCATGAAAAATAATCTTTTTAATCTTGGAGAATGTCATGTGTATTAGCTGTAGCCTTTCTGTTATGAATCCTCTACAGTGGATTCAATTTCACACAAGTCCCAGCAAGACAGACCATCCTAGGCTAGGAATTCATATCCTCCATAGCTTCTACTCTTCAGAGAGACAAGCTACCACTGCTTTTCCCATAGTATCCACCTTGAAACCCATATATAATTTTCCCTTCCTAGAGCAGGGAGGTTTGGTCTCAGAATTTGGTGGTCAAATATTTCAGACTGTCTCCCCTGTATCTCCCTTTCATAATTGTACGCCTTTATGTGAAACACTCCATGTTCACGTTCAGTCTTCACCTTCACCTGCAACATTAAGCTAAGCTTTTCCACAGCATTTTTCCTTATCCATTTCCCCTTGACCCACAAAAGCCTGTTACCTGAGTTTAATGAGGCACTGAACTTGGCTTAGGTTCAGGTTGTTAGCCACTGTTAAAAAACATTAGTCTTCCAGTGCTTTCCTATTATTTCCCTTGGGCTGTGTATTCTGAGTCAGCTTCCTACTGACAATTTCTAAATCAGAAATGACCCCTTACTAAGAGATTACATATCAGGTTTAAACCCACCTTCAATGCAGTCTGGTGGGCAGGCAGTATTTCTAGTATTTCTATGGACACAAGCAGACCATCTTCCAGTTCCCCAGAAGAAAATGGATCCCCAGGGTACTGTGGGGCTGAGGACATGAGAGGAGTTTGCAGAAGTTCTACAGCCTCACCTGAGTGAGCACACCTTTTCAAGGGACAGGCTCCAGCACAGCTCGACACACGTGTTTGCTTGGCCTACCTTAATCTGACCCAAGGACATGCAACAGCAATATTGTCCCTTTCAGGGGGTGTACTCTTCTGAGTGTGCACCTTTGCTGTATACTTTGCATGCTCCTTGTTGCAGCTGTCACACAATTTTCCTCACATTTACTGTGGCACAGTCTGACTTTATTCTTTTTTTTATTACTGCTTTGCATTGCACTGCGTTGGTTAAAGTACTGCTACTGCAATCAAGTATTTTTGTTTGCAGCTGAATAAATGTTTGAAGACATGAATATTTAATTTATACTACTAACCCCGCACACAAAATGTAAAGGCTCTTGCAAGCACCCTGACTGGAGAAAACATGTCAGAAACAGAAAATATTAGGGAAGATGTTGCCTTGTGCTCAGGAAAGGCAATTCAGGAAGGTGGTCTAGAGGTCACATTTAGTTTGTCTTTAATTTTTGGGAAGGAGAGAGTCTTTTAAACTTTCAGAAGTGGGTTCCTGCCTCGGGACAGTGCCTTCTTGACTCCACTCTCTCCAGTGGAAACCCCTCATTCTTTAGACCTGGACAGTTGTTTGGACCACAGTGAAATAGCTGGTGTCAAAACCTTGCTCTCACCTTTCCCCATCACCTCAAATTTCTTTGACAGTAGTACATTTGTGGCCATGAGGGAAGTGGAATTAATGCATCCACTTGATAATGTTCAGACTTGTCTTTGTGCAGGAATATAACAGATGTAGTGAAAACACAAATCTCTGGTCCTCTTTGCTCTCTGAGGACTTTGGCATCCAGTAGGTCCATGCAAAGTTTCCTCAAGGGTTGTAAAGGGCTCAAAAATGAAAGAATTGGCTTCAGGCCAGACTTGGTCATTTGCTTGTTCAGGCAAACTCCTGAGGTGCCCTATATGAGAAATGAATTGCAGACTTCTGCCTCTGAGGGAACTAGAGTTAATAGCTTAATGTTCTCACAGGAAAAAAAAAAAAGCCATGCAGGCATTTTGAATCGCCTCACTGCTATTTCCTCCTTAATGCAGTTTCAGGAGAGAAGGTTGTTAGGGGGAGGGAGTAGGATCCCATTTTGTATGCAGATTTCAGTGCTGAATTGAAGGTCTTACAGCCTCATGATGCCAGAGCAACAGCAGCAGTAACTGGCCATTTGTTTTGCAGTGATCATCAGATGACCTTGAGATTTACCCAACTGGGGCAGTATGGTTTCTATAAATATTACATTTTCCAGGATCGTGTTTTCAGCTGTACCAGGGACAATCCCAGTGAAGAATTAATTCAGTTGGGCATACCCTCCCTTCCTTCTCACCCTTTCCCTCTCCCCCCACACCAGCCCTCTTTTACTCTGGATTGTAAAAAAAGCCTCTGAAATTTCTCTTTTAGCACTGACCTTCTGAGCTATCTAATGATGAAGATAGGAAGAGTCTGCAACCAGACAGTGAAAAAAGAAAACCCTTTTGCTAGCAGAGAAATGTGTGAGTAATACACACACTGTTGGACAGTGGCCAAATCACTCTAGTAACGGCTGTTAGTTCCCCTTACCAAGAAAATGATCAAATGAGAAAGAGAAGCTGCGGTCGGGTGTCAGAAATGCTGAGTTGAAACAGGAGAATGTCGCATCCGATGGAAATTTACCCAGGAGCCAGCGACCTTCACACTCTGGGGACAAGGACTGAGGGCTTGCAGGGATATCCTGCCCTCACTCACACTGCTGTACTACCTCCTTGGCACCACCCAGCCAGGGCACACGTGGAAAAAGGAGGTCAGGAGATGAGCTTCATGACAAAGTGGGCTGCCAGGACAGGTTCCATGGCATGAAACAGGGTACTGCTTATATAGCATGCAAGGATGGCTGGCCCTGTATAGGGGATTACTCACCTCAGTTAACTAATTGTTGCTCATCTGGCCCTTCCCCTGCTGCTTTTGACACATGGTCTTGAAATGAGACAGCTGACTGATACCTGGGGCCGCCACCCCTGGAGAGAGCAGGTAGCAATGGTGACTTCACAGCTCCCTGCATTTAGGGCTGATGAACTCTGCCTTGTGTCAAGGTAGAGCTACTCCAGCAGCTGCTTCAGTGCATGCCCTGTCCAGAGGGGGCATTTTCACATAATTTCAGGTACATACTATAGCAGAATGCAGGAATACTCTGGCTTGACCCTTGTCAGAGGGTCTGAGGTTTGGGATACCACCAGAACATCTCCTCACTCCCAAGTGCTGGGACATAGCCAACAGCTTTGCCTACAAGTTTGCAATCTCTGCCTGAGAGATGATGAGGAGTTGGGAAGAGGAAGTGCAACAATGCTGGAGGACAAAGGATACAATGCAGTAAATAAGAGCAGTAGCTGAAAATAGAGGACAACTGCTTGCATCAAGCTTGAAGATGGAAAAAAAAGAGAAGGAAGAGGTGCTGCAATGATGGGGATGCTGGCTAGATGGTGCTAGCACATACTTCTGTGTTTTTGTCATGGACTAATATAACATTATTACTGCTTTTTTCGTTAGACAGAGGTGCCAGCCATTTCCACTGCAAGAGCTGGAGAAACTACTGTCTGTTGATGGTACTCCTAAAACTAGAACTGGTAGTACCTAGTGAAGTTCTTGTCCCTTTCAAAGATGAAGGGCTTCTAGAATATGAGAAAGATAATACTCCCTTTGCAGTGCAGGGGAATGGTAAGCATGCAATTGTTTCAACCCAGTACCCCTGTATTATCTAAACATGACACAAAATATGATATCTGCCTCAGGCCATCCTTGAAATCACCCCTTCTTGTGCTGTGCTGCAATAACTCAGTCCTCTAGACTATAGTGGGTTAGGCTCTCCTGATTATGCTAATAGTGCCAGCTCCAGTCACCAAGGCAACAGCAGGCTCCTCAGCCCTTGAAAGGACCATATCCACGTAGTAGAGTGAAGATCGTGGCTCCATCACGTCCAATTCCATGATCCACATGTCTTCCTTTTGGACATTGCACTTTTTGTCTGGCCGCATCCTGCTTGCAGCAGAGAATCTGTATGGCCCTTCAGATGATGCCAGTTCAGGTATCAGAGATCCCGTGATTGCTGTGGTGAGAAACCCATGGGCTTCTGGGACACCTGCTGGTGGACTGGTGCTTGACACACCAAGTCCTGAGAAGTTCAGACCCGCAAAAGGACTATACCCAAACTCCAGGGCTGGGATGAAATGTCTCCTAGCCCTCTTAGTGAACATCTGTGGTGAACAGTGCAGATTGAGGGTAAATTAGATCTTGAAAGTAGGCTTAGACCTAAAACAAACTCCCTATATAGCTATAGCTTACACGGAGCCCAGCTACCACTAGAGGGAACAGAAGGCCACAGTGAATGAAAAAATTGCAAGATTGCTCTCTAAAATGAATGTAGGCAATGAGAAAATACTAGCAGATATTCTCCATTAAAATTGGAAAATATTCCTGAAATACAAACATTTCCTAATCTAGCAAGAGGAGGGAGTGGAGACTGGAAATGGAGAGCAAGTAGGGATTTTGTATTTTAGCATGTCCTTCAAGGCCAATCACCAACTCCTCCTACAGGCAGAGGATTAAAAGCAGACAGATTATATCTAAGTCTCCCTGAAGTTGCTGTAAGGAATTTAGGCAAAGCTACAGGCTAGGACAGCATATATTTGGGGGAGCAGCCATATCAAAAAGATTCTAAAAACATCGAAACCCCTGTTTTTGCAGTAGGCATAATATATTGCATATGGAAGCAGAACTAGAGGTGTTTGCTGTCCTGAGCTCGCTTCTGGGTATTTGTGAAAACATAGCTCTGCTCTTGGCTGCACTGTCCAGCCAGTCTTGCCATGTGCAACAGTGAGAAAAGAAATAACCAATATGACCAACTAGAAAGCTCACACAGTAATTCTCTGTAAAGGTTAAGGTCAGCTGAATAGTGCTGTGGGAAGGAATTGCACTCTTACTACCTCTAGTGTCAGTCATTTTAGCTTATGTTTGTCTTCTCTTTCCTGGCTGATGAATTTATCTGTTTTAATCCTCTATTTTATTATGTCAGGAAGCCTGCACTGACTTTAACAGACTTGGTCCTGATTCATACTGCTATAATCAAGAGGAGAAGTAGGACTCCATGTTACTGTTCCCAGGAATGAATGGTGAAGGTCTCTTCTGATCTGTGCAATAGCAGCAGGAAAATCTGTAGTAGAAACTGTCCCACTACTGCTTTTTGTCCATATGACTAATCTTGATCCTGTTGTTA
Source organism: Pithys albifrons albifrons (assembly GCF_047495875.1). Taxonomy (NCBI): domain Eukaryota; kingdom Metazoa; phylum Chordata; class Aves; order Passeriformes; family Thamnophilidae; genus Pithys; species Pithys albifrons. Next base: position 93,816,128 of record NC_092458.1, read on the forward strand.
ACTGCTACTAATGCATTTCCTAAGAAATACACTTTTTTAGATTAGGCAGACAGTTTTCATTCTGCCTCCTTCTTGTGCACAAGTTTTCCTATAATTCCTGTTGGTGCTACTCTGTCTGGCCCAGAGTGAACCATTTCCATTCACTCCCACAAGTAAATCCCATGCAGCCCTGTGCAGTGGGTATCATGCACATACCAGTCATACTTCAGTGAGAAATCTGGTGCAGAGGCACCCAGCCAAACAACAGCCACAGCACAGCTCCAAAGCTAGCTAATGGATATGGCTATTTTCTGTCCCTCTTCTCTCCTAGAAAAAGAGGAAAATCCTGGGTTAAATATGACTGCAGTCGCCATGGCTGCATGTCACAGAAATCAGTGGAATGGTATGAAATCCCTCCAGTCCTTGTGATGACACTTTTCAGGTCTGAAATCGCCTTTACCTTTTCCTCCTACTCTCTGGACCAGTCCAGCTACTCCTGTTGGCTGTCAAGCACAGCAGCAAGAATTTCACCCACAGATTCACTTGGATGTGTACACACACAAGTGTTACTGACACCCACGCTCATGTCCTGCCTTCCTCTCTCTTCATCTTCAAATGTCAGTCTCAGAGGTTCTGAGGCTGACTCACTCAGGATTACATGCTTTGGCCTGCCCATGACCTGTATGTCTGAGCAATTCTCATGGGGAAGCTTCATTTCAAAGCTTGGCTGTGGACAGGAATACTGTGTCTGGGAAGAAAGCACAACTCCTTTGTCATTGACAGGAAGGCTGCTGGGTATCCTTTGACCTAATGCTGCTGGTGAGATGAGTTGATGCCACACAGCACAGCAGCAGGAACAACTGAGAGAACAGGGAAATGCCAGCCTGCAATTTCAGCTCTTCTGTAGGGAAAGAATGACTATTTGCCTTTATTAGGATTCCAATTCAGGCTTGAAATTTGAACCATACAGCAGCCTGGCTGTATACCAGATCTGGAATTGGGTTTCCCCCTAATCTTTTCAGATGGATGCTTCAGGATTTTTCCATGAGACCCCATGATGCCCAAAGAAGAACATTATGGTCTCATCCCATAAAGTTGCAGATTCTGTTATTAAACATGTGCTTATGATCCATTCTTGACCTGCTCACCATGGGAAGGCTGTTTCTAAAGCAAAAGTTGTTTTCACAGCATACAAGACTAAGAGGAAATATTCTTCTGTATAGTAAACTATTAGCAGCCTAGAAAAATCTGGCCTGTCCAGACTTCAGTAATTTCTAGAAGGTCAAGTTTTTAATACTTGGACCCCACAGATGTCACTGGGAGCTTTGCTCTTGATTACTGTGGGACCTGGGTTTATTTTAAGGGCATTTCATCCTATCAGAAACCAAAAGCACTTCATGCACTCTGTGCACATAGGTATTGCCTAGCCATTCAGGGAAATCCTATCTCTGTAGGATGACCATGGGCTGACAAGACATCCATATACATATAAAAATCACCATGTCAAGGCCCTAATTTTTCTGAAAATTTTTGCCTCCAAGAGCTATGCAAATCAAGCAGTTCATCTTTCCTTTTCTGTGGTGGAAAATAGGCTGAATCAAGAGAGTACTTACAAAAAGGACTTGACAAAGTATGTAATTCTTTAGAGCAATTAGGGCCACTGCATGGGATAGGAGCTGCGCTCTTCACCATTCCTGTCTGTGTTAATGTCTTAGGATCTGCTTGAGAAGTTTGACACTGACTTACAAACAAAAATGGCTGAAGTACTTCAACTAAGCAAAGGCCAAAGAAAAAATAAACTGTCTCACAAGCCACCTCTGTAGATCTTAAGCCAACCCTCTTTCCCTGAAGCCAGTCTGATGCCAAGGTACTGCCATGCTTTTGGCAGGAAGTCACACCTGGAGAAAGGAAAAGTGAAACTGTGAAGCCATACATTACCTTGGCACAACCATACATAGGTAGGTAAGTCTTATGGTTGTGGGGAGACCATTCCTGGAATATGGAGAGACCCTGCCATATGCCCAAGGGGCTCACAATAAAATGGTGAACCTTAATATCTGCACTGCACATAATCACTGACAGTCTAATTTTGCAGGGTTGTATAAGGTTGAATCTAAATACAGAGAGGGATATATGGTATTTAACTAAATAAATAACTTTTTTCATACCTGTTACCCCATCTTTACCTACAATGAGATAAAAGTTGTGGTAGTTGTCTGTTTGAGAGTCTTCGTTAGACAACTTTCTTCTCTCTCTGATGTTACAGAAACAGGGCAGCTGTGGCCTTCATGATAATAGTAGACCACTACAAGCCAGGAGACAGCTCAAGCAGTGTGGATTGGTGATTAAGCATTAACAAATATAAGTCAAAAGTACAGCAAAAGTGGACATCAGAGAGCAGCAAAACACAATCCTGCTTCAAAGCTCCAGTCCAGTGAGGTACAGAATATGTACAGAAATTTAACCAGCAAGCCCCTTTCCTTTCCTATTCTTGGCAAATCCCATCCCCTCTCCAAAAGACTTCTCTTTGCAAACAAAAAACAGGGGTGAGGTTTACACAAGGGGAATTCTTGAGCATGAAATGTAGAATGCAAAAGGCAACATCAGCCTGAGGAGTCCAGCAATCCATTATCATAAGCTTACATGAGCCACTTTTTCCATGTTTCCATGTTTCTAAAACACAACCAAAGTAGCTAACATCTCTTATGTGGCCGAAATCCAGAGAAAGAGGCAAGCCAAAGGAAGACTGGGCAGTCCTCCAGCAGAATGGGTTAGCTTCAAAAGCTGAAATGCACTTAAAACTTTAAGGAGGAACAAGAGGCCAACTTTAGATGCTGTTTTATCAGCCATACGAAGATTTCCAGGCTGATGTGAAGTTCCTCTCTGCAGATTAACACTCCACCATTAGAATATGGTTTCATAGATTACACCATTTAAGCAACAGAAAAGAGTTTCATCATTCCATTAGAGCATGGCTGACACTAGCTATTTGCAGTATATTCTCTGCTCAACACACAGGGCAAATGTCCCCCCAACACAGTAACTACCACTTACTTAGCAGTAGTCCGGGGCAGAAAGGAGGAAGGATTGCTTCTGCAAATGAAGAGTATTTGGGAAATTCTGAGTGAGACAGAATGTAATTAGCATCTAGCAAGAAGTGGCACAGACACTGTGACAGCCTCAATTCAAATATGCTCCAAAGTCAGATCAGCTAGTAGCCAGCTTACTGGCATGAGGCTATTCTTTTTTATCACTGTTTTGCCATGCCTTATTCATACAGATAACTGGTGGGTGATGTAAAAGAAGTGAGAAGAAAAATAGATCTTTAAAATCAAGATTTTTTCCTTTGAGCACACTCAGATGAAAGACAGGGTTTCAGAGATCTTGTGGTGCTTTTAGGAGAGCGACAGGTGTTAGAGCCATTTTAGGGAAGCCCTGTACAGCCAGGTAATCTCAGCCTTCATGATCTGCAGTGTTTGTGTTGTATTGATAAAGGGGAAAGGGGCTACAAGTCTGCTTATGTCAACCCAGAGCAGAGAGAGGAGCTACTCACTACACAAAAACACTGTTGTGACACTTAACTCTGCTCTGCTGACAGCCCTAGTGAAGGGAGCAAGAATGGATTCTGTTTGGAGACTGAACTCCTACTGCTATCCAGGAGTGAATGTGAGGGAGTAGGAGCACTAGAAAAGAGTAGAGGAGTGGAAAGGAAAAAAAATTGTTCTTCTCTTACTGAAATTGGCAGACAGCTTCCCTGGAGTCCTTACATTGGCAAAGAGCCTCCCCTCCTCCTTAGCAGCTGCCCCTTGTTTCAATGTATTAAAAACAAGATAACAAATCTATCCAGAAAAGAAATTTACAAAGTGCCTAAAATACAAAGAGTGCCCACATCAAGAGGAAACAGAATTTCAAACTGGATATTCTTACTTCACAGTGTACATTGCCCAGAGTTTTTTTTAAATAACCATGTGGAGAAGTTATGTTATTTTTTGAGAAGGGTAAAAAAAAAAATGCAACCAAAAAATCCACTCGAGCCCTAAACACTTCCCTCTATCCAGCTGTAGTATATACAGATGATTGGAGGTTTTTTGGAGTGCACTGCAGGCCAAACACTGGAGATTTCACCCAGGAGGAATTTGGGTGCTTTTTTTCCTTTGATGTGGGAATACTGGAAGAAAATTTGTATTAGGAATCTTTGTTGAAATACAAGCTGAGAAAAGATGGGACTCATCTCTACATACTACTGCACATACTCATACAACAGATACTGAATGCAGAAATTTCCATGGAAGATTCTTCTTGAAGTTTACGCATACTGCAGACCCCACAACATTTCAGAATGACCGGCTTGTAAAGCAAAATACTAATGGCCTACAACACAAAGTTAAAACCTGGCACTGTAGAGGGACACAGGAAAAAAAAAAAAGGAGGAGAGATGAGAATTACTGACAGTGTCCAAGGTTGCTGATACAGCTGGAAGTCTGCTGTGGAATTTCCTAGTTGTTGCATATGAAAGAAGCAGGACCAAGAAGCAGTAGGAGCAGTACCAGCAGTGTGTGAGTGCTGTGCAGCATATGTACATGTGAAAGGAATGTTTGGGGATCAGATCCAGACTCATAACTATGGAAAATAAACCTGACTTTCAGGGATAAGACCTGCTGAAAGAGAGGATAAGACATTGGTAAGATGGTAGCAAGAAAAACAGACAGGAGAGAGAACAGGCACAAAGAAGGGGAATGTTTAAGAACAGGGAAAGAAATGTTGGGGAACTGTTGGGGATTTTTAAATGTCATTATTGTTATAAACTCAGTGTATGACCTTGATAAGAAGGAGGCCTTACCATGCTTTTCCTGAGTTCCCTGTGTCTGTAAAATAGACACATTTCTGTACCTCAAGATTCCTAAATGGAAAGTGCTATAAAACATTACAGTGTAAAAAAGTATCTCAATGGCATAAATGAGAAAAGCCAACTTAGAAAATAATCACTGATATCTGTGGAAAAATGTCATTTTGGATTCCATAAAGAGCTATCCTATTTATATTTTTTAATGGGGCATGGCTGAATAAAGCAGCGCTCTCTTCTTACTACCACTGTGTTTCCCAGCCAACCTTTCTACTGAAAGAACAGACATTGTAAACAAATAAATGCTGATGTGATGGCGATAGTGATTGATGAAGGAAGATCAGGATCCCATTGTGTTCAGCACTGTAAACACCTAATTATACTTAGGAGTCTCGTATTTAGACTGCAAGCTAGAGACAATAATGGATAGAGTAAGCTGGTAGGAGATGTACATACTGCAATGAAACTGCTTTTCCTAATTGGGTTTCATCCTGGGGAAATGATAAGTGATCCAATCATGCAAGCCTCATGTTTATAGGAATCTGGATCTCTCTGTTGTGTATGAAGGCAGCCAGCAGTTCTCCTCTGTGGAGGGCAGAGATTCTATCAGGCAATTCGCTGAGCAAGACTATACGCAAATTATTATCTCTGCAGCAAAAGAAAGGAGTTTGGCCAACATGCTCTCCAGTTTTTCTGCTTTTCCTTGGGGAATCTCTGACTAAGTGAAGGGCACTTACAAGGTACATTATTTCACTATTCCTGCAGATTGGGCACTATTTTGCCTGCTGTGCTGCAGGGATCTTAGCATGTAGCTTGGGATTTTGCCAGTCAGCTCACTGGAGTACTGAAGTGAAGCAATGAAGCCAATGCAGCAAAACTGCTGATTGTACTACAGTCTGGGAGAAGTGCTTTCATATTCAACTCACGGCGAAGCCTGTTACGGCGTCATAAATCCTCAGCAGCAGCAAGAGAGGGATGAGACAGAAAAGCCTGCTGTCCTTGCTTTTCTTGCAGTCTATTCTCAGCACTGTGCGTCATGCTCTCCTTCAACACTCTCCATCACTCCTGAACAGTTCAGGAAGATTCTGAGATCTGGGTTTGCAGGGTTAAGAGTTAGCAAAGACTTTTCCCACCATGATCCAAAGGCCACAATAGCCAAATTGCTGTCAATCCACATGCTTAGGCTGTGAGTAAAGTTGACATAATAAAGAGGGAGTCCCCATAGTGCCAATATTAAAAGCAATTTTCAGAGTACAACAGCACTTTAAATGAGAAAAAAGAGAGAAGTCTCTGGGAAGAAACAAAAGCAGATGTAAATGTCAAATTCTTTTAATGTCAGGAAATCATATAACCAGAGAGACAGGTTTATAGCATTTACTATAACTATTGGCTAAGAAATATGTTTTCTCCTGAATATTTGGTAGCTTTCCCCCCATCTTCTTCCTCAGTAGCACAAGACATATATTCTTTAGAGTTGTTCTGTGGAAAGACAGAGAGCAAGAAGCAAGCAGCAATAGTTAATAGCTGCAGAACACGGGCATTTACTTGGGGTTGCAAGACACTGGTTGTCAAATCCATAAGGAGATAGTAACTTAATAACTGAGTTTACAGTATCAGGCTCTAAAACACAAAATACAAAAAATGAGCAGAAGGCAAAACAGGAATATAGAGTCAAGGTAATCGGTTTAAGGATACAGAATAGTCAAGTGGCAGAGCCAGCTTAAGCTATGACTAAACCTAGTGTGTCAGGGCTCCAGGATTTATGAAACCAGCAATTCCTGCTGAACTATTGATATTCTGAAGCTTAGGTTTAAATACACAAAAATGTTGGAAGGAAGATATAAAAGGGTTTCAAGTAATTAGCACATTTCTTTTATTGTGTTCAAGGTTGCCAGGGCACCTGGAGAGTTGCAGGTCTACTAGGCAAGGGACAGTGATAGTTTTCCAGTCAATTGGTCTGACCCACTGCTAACATCAAAGAACGCTAATGTATTCTTTTTATATGCTGGGGTTTGTATCTTTTATAAAAATAACCAGGTGAGAGCTGGCAAATTTGCCTAATATAGGCTGAGAAACAGTCTGACTGTCACTGCATGTGCAACTATGTTGCTGAGTATTACAAGGTCACAGAGGCAGGACATGCCCCCTAAAGTGAAAACTATGCCATTGTCAATGTCACACTTTGAAGCATGTAGTGGTAAAGACACCTACAGAGCAGAGGAGCACTCAAGGAGCAGAGTAACAGCAGCTTTGATTCTGTTACCAAGTTCCTCTGGTCACAAAGGTACTACATTTGGGTTATGTAACTCATAACTTCCTGTTTGCAGGTGGAAAAATGACAGGCTGTGCCTTCTCTGTCCTTAGAGGTTTTCAAGACCGGATAAAGCTGTGAGCAATCTGGTCAGATCTTCAGACAACCCTGAACTGAACAAGAGGCTGATCCACAAACCTCCAGAGGTGCCTTCCAACCAGCCCTGTGCTGTGTCTGTTGCAGCATAAGGAAGGTGAGGTGTTGTTGCTCATGGTTAGTAGAACAGCAGCTTCTGGCCTTTATTTCCTTCAGCTGGGGCCACGTGTTTGATGGTTACTGAAGACAGATTCTTCCATTTTCTGTGATTCACCACCATCACTAGCTATGTCTACAAAGGCAGCTCAACCTGGTAGTAAAAGACTCATGCACAAGCATTTCTAGTTAGCTTAAATTGTAAGATCCTGAACCAATGAGTGCTGACACTTTGTATTGAACTGCATTGACATAAAATTTAGTCAGGTATTGAAGTAATGAGCAGAAATTTCTCCTAATCTCATCACGTTCTCTTGAAAGCAGTCACAAAAAACAAATACAAACTATTCCTAGTGCCTGTCATGCCTGCTTTTCTAATGCCTTACTTTATGAACAACTCAAACACACAACTTTGTTTCTAGAGATGTTTTAGAGTTCTGCTGATTCTTTTCCATTCTCTCCATGTTTATCTTTACATTTACTTGCAAGTATTTTCTCTTCATTTATGCATATAAAGCACATAGTAACACCAAGGTTATGCACTCTCAAGGCCACTCTTCCACAGACCCCCAGTGTTTTTTGATGATGAGAAATGGCTGTAAACATGCTAAAGATAAGAAGAGACACAGCAAGCCTGCTGGCCTTATAAAGCTATTTGAGCTCTCAATGAAATAAAATAACCTAGAGCATAGCACAATGAAAAGGAAAAGATGCATTATTCTGTGGATCTAGTTGACAAAGCCATCAGAATCTGACACGATTAGAAAGCTTAAAACAGTAATAGCTGTGTAGGCATTTTCCTCCTTCTTGGTGAATACAGTCATTGCTGATACCTAGCATCATGTCAGGCACACCAACAAGAGCGCTCACACAAAAATGGCCTGCCATGTGGATTGGCATAAGGCACGATAAGCTGTCTGGTGCAAAGGCAAATGTGTGTTTGAAAGCTGAGAGCAGGCTCAGGAACTTCATGGCTCAAGCATGTAAAGACCAGATACCGAAATCATGTTTCAGGGACTCTGACCTACGCCTCTAGTGGAGATGAGGGGAGCTATTGAGGAGGACGAGCTGATCTGTCCCAGATTCACAGAGAAGTTAAACTGGGAAATAGGGAATTTGTAGCAACTTGTAACTGCTTTCAAGAACAAGGTGGGCCGGGGAGAACGTAATGGGTCCCTAATTGTGACGGTGTGAAACTGCTGCAAAGAAAGAGTACGGCCTTGTCCTATAGGACTAGGGATACCTGTTTCAGTGAACTTCTCAACAGGATGGTGCATAAAAGATTAAGCAAATATATTTTTGGTTATATGTGAATTTATCAAAATGGTATTTGAACCATTATCAAACCTGCTAGCCGCACTCGCTGGAATAGTTCATCAGCCAGTTGAACTGCAGGGCTATCAGGACCTTTGATATTTGACTGTGTTCTATTAGTTTGAGCAAACAGAATGACTTGGAGACTGAGTGCCAGATGCTGTTGCACTTCCCCTATTCCTTTTTGTCTGCAACCCCAAATATTTCAAAGGGGAAGGCAACCTTTCTTTGACCTGTCAGTGCTGTCACCTCTGTGCAGCAGGGGAGTAGGAGCCTCACCTAATTAGCTGAAGAGAGTAACAGCAAGGATGACCTCCAACCACCCCCTGCTTACAAGACAATGAAGCAAGACTTGTAAATGCCATGTAAAGGGGCCTTGACAACAGCAGTTGCCAGTCACACTTGGAGAAAGTCTATAAGCCCTTTACAAAAGCAAGGTACTTGTAGCATGAGGAGGCAGGTCTGTCCTAACTTTCATCCACCTGTCTGAGGTATCCACAGCAACAAAAACAGAGTCTTAGACAGCAGCAGGAACCAATGGCCACATAAACAGACAGCGACCTCGGTGTAGTCTGTGATGCTGGCACAGAGGGAAGAGAAGTCTCAGGAAGGGCTGAAGAAGAGGGATGTGCACAGAACAGCAGGGTCTTTCCTGAGGCTGGGCAGACAGACTTCAATTGGCACAGCCACAGAAAACTGCATTTATCATCCACCCACAGACTCTGGGCCTGCTGGCTTGAGCACTCTCATTAGCAGCTTCAGATCTCATAGGCAGCAAAGAGGTGTGGCATGTAGGGAGGAAGGAAGGTGAAGCAGACTGGGAGCTGGGAAGACACAAGGACAACAAAGCAGGGTAAGACAAGGCAGCTGGTTTACAATAGCAGAAGAAAGGGATTATCTCAGTGTAAAGGCCAAGAAGCTGCTTCTGGAAAAGCACAATCTGTCCTGTAATGACAGGGTTAATTTTAAATTGGCAGAGCTCCTGGGACTTTTTCACTTCCACTGTCAAATCTCTGAGGCTGGCAGTTGCTAATTACAATAATATGAGGTGGCAGTCACATGAGGAATGATGGATGGCTGAGCAGGGCTGAAAATCCAGAAGGTCAGATCACAATGAATTATGGTGACAGGAGGCAGAAGCCCCTTCTCCAAATTTTCTTTCTCTTTCCCCACTTCTTCCCCCTACCATCTGCAGCACCACAAAAGCAAAACAATAAAGAGAAATCATTCTCATGACTAGAATGCAAAATGGATGGAGGGCACCAGGAGCTGGGTTTCAATGTCTGCGCTGTCACTCCAGCTATCCAAATCAAAAAGTGCATAGCCAAGAGACCAAGTAAGCATCTCATTTAATTTCCCACAAACATGGGCTGCCAGATAGCAGCTGCCTTTAGTGACTGTTAAAGTAAGATCATTATGAACTCTCAAGATTTTATTTTGACACAAAGAAGCCTACACAAAGAAAGTACAAAACTGGTATAAAACACCATGAGCTCTGAGTGTTCCTACTCAGCATTCACTTTGCATGGGCCTGAAAGGTCATGCAGAGATAGCGTCCTTTGCATGTAAAACTGAGGTGCTTCTAAGTCACATTCTCAGCCCTTTTTTCCCTTATCTGTCTCAGAGAAAACTGGCTTTGGCTCAGCCCATTCCCATGAATAGCAAGTGAATTACAGCTACTGCCATTCTCACATCAAAGATCAATTCAGCCCTGACCTCAGACTTACCCCGTGGGTCTGTGCGGAGTTATTATGAGTGATTAGTTCAGATTTTCCCCTCCAGCATTTCACATTGATGCTATGAACTGTAGGTCATAGTCTATGCTAGAGAAAGCCATGTGAGAACTTTCTAATGATACCAAAATTCTCTGAAGGAGAAACCTGCTCCCCATCCACAAGGGCTGGTTTCCATGGTAAGGACCACAGCTGACTGATCTCTTAACGCTGTTCAATTGGAGAGCTGCAGTCACCCCCCTGGAAAAGGGTGGCCCATATTAAGCCTCAGGTCAGTAGTCCATGGATTTTGAAAATGCTCCAGCTGTCTGCTGTGGCCATTTCTAAAAGGTTTCCCATGGATTAAATTGAAATAAAAGGTAACTAAGCCTTACATAGAAACAAGCTTTAAGTTAGACTTTAAAAATAAAAAGTAAATAGAACTGGTGCCTCTTCTGTATCTCTTCTCAGATTATGAGGAGTATCTGAAGAATATTTTGATTGTTTTTTTGTAACTACTGCACTTAAACATAACTTTTTTCCTGCCTGTTTTATCACAACAGACTTTCTCAATACTTCAAGAACCATGGGAAGGCCAAACTTAGGACAAGATGAAAGAGGAAGAAGGTAATACATCATAGAACTATACAAAACTCCTTGTGTGTTAAGTTTAGTAGGAATTTCACTCAAATGTCCAACAAGACCACTGGAGAAGAAGTCTTTTTCTGAAGGAGTCATGGGAAATTTTAGAACATTTTTGTCTCTGCTGATCTGGTGATCACTGTACATCCAAGAAATCTGACCAGCTGTATCAGGAACCAACAACAGCATAAAGATAGCCAAGCTTGAATTTAGCTCAAAGACTAAATATAAAGATATTATATTAAAAAACAACAAACAAACAAAAACAACAAACCCCCTCCACACACATTAAAAAAAAAAACAAACCAAAAACACCACAAAAACAAACCTATCTTCGATGAAAAGAAGGGCTCAGTTACTCAGCTCATGTATACAGGTCCTGATAAAATCCTACCTGCTAAATCTGTGAGGGGATTAAGCACTGACTCAGCCTGAAGCATCTGCCTCTCTCCTGAATCAATGCCACCTGAATTTCCTGTAGCCTCAAGGCTTTTTTAATTTCTTTTGGCAGCTTCACCTTCAGACACCACAGGCTTCAGACACTGTCTAGGCTTAATACAGGACTGTAGCTAAAGGTTTGTTATGGATTTCAAGCATATATGCTAAAAGAAAGAGTAAAACAGCTACAGCAATAAGAATAGAGTTTTATAGTAATAAGCACTAGGAAAAAACATCTAGCTTTTAGCAGTGACATGTGGTTGGAAAAATACCATACCCTGTCCTGACATTTGAAACTGTAATAGCACACACTCATCAAATTGTCTTTTCCTCATTGTAATGATCCTGGAAAAGTCACTGTAATCACAACAGCTCTGTAATCTGCAATAACTATAGGGAATGAATTTATTAGTATAAATGGTAAGAGTTTCTAGAACAGGGCAGGGAAGCAGAGTGGGGAGGAACAGTTATACCATTGCTCTGACAAAAGTCTGAATTCAGTTATGGTTAAACCATACAGGAGGTCCTTCCCTTTTAGTGGACCTACACAAACCTCCTCACCCCTGCCCGCAAAAACCCCCACATCAATTTCTGCTCATAAACTGTGCATGAATTCTTACTATGAACATAATGGTCAAGTTACTGAGTTCCTTATGCCCCGATTTGAAGAATGGTTGTATCAGAACTGGTTAAATATCCCCTAGTAAATCTATTTGAAATTACTTCTGAGGGGGAGATCTGTGGAAGTCAATAACAATGGCAACAGGCTCCTTGGGACACCAGGAATTTCTGTGTAGCCATTCTAGGATATCTGCACAAACTCTGCAGATGATAAGGATGCCTTCTCTTGCATAATTTAGCTCTTTTCTACTCTCCAACTTTTCCCTACTCTAAGCCTTACATGAGCAAGGAAAAGTTTGTCACCAAGGTTTGCGACTGTCACCTCTGAGCACAGTTTTTGGAGGTAATCTGACCTACAGTGATGATCAATCTATGAAACAGTTGTTCACTGATTACCTAAAAACTGAGTTTTCAAAGTAATAGATTTCAGAGTTACAGAAGACATAGAGTTATCATGGCATCTTGACAGTTTCCCAGACCAGGAAAATTTGTTTCAGTTGTTTCTGTACTAACATTTCAGTGCAGCTTCTTACCCTTGCTTCAGAGACTTTAGGACTTTCGTTTTGGTTTTCCTGTTTGCTTTTATTATTTAATCCTTAATTTGATACTACCTATGCAGGCAGGAAGCTATTGCAAAAGTAATTCAAAGGCTTATGATAACTTGGAAAAACAGCACTGCCGCTTGTGCTTTTCTTTCTTCACAATATTCTATGTGGTATCATATCAGAATTTTCTATAGCTACTTCCAAGAAAAAAACAGCTCTCCAATATCCTCCAGAACCACATTATCTTAAGTAGTAGCTTCCCTTTTACAAAGAAAGAGCTACATAGAGTAGAAATTGAACCAGCATCTCTATAGGGAAGTAGGAAGCAGAAGGGCTTGGGAAAAGGAGTGCTTTCCCAGAACTGGAGTCTGGTTTTAAACTCTGGTCTAGATGCTGGAGTTTAAAATCTGTTTCTAGCCCTGAGGTACTGGTGGACGTTTGGTATATCACTAGACCTACAAATAAATAAATAATTTTTTTAAACCTTTCCTATTTTTCAAAAGGGTGGTTGAACTTAAAGTACTTTGAGAACATCAAATGAATGGGGCTACAAAAAATATCATTAACAGTAAACTTGATAAATTAACTCCAGCCTTCACTACATACATTACTCTGAAAGAAAATAATATCCTTGAGCTAAAATTTTGTAATATCTTTATTCTTTATGAAGCATGACCTTTTAGCAGTTTTGTCCTCCATATTACCAAGGCTTCTGTAATCTCATTTCAAAAACATAATAAAAGCACCCCAAATCCTCAAACTTTTATAACTACTGCCAGTGCAGGAAGCTTATATGTGTATATATATATATATATATATATATATATATATATATATATACACATATATATATATACACACATATATATATATTTATATAAACTCATGCTGCAGAGATGACAGGGAAAAGTAATTGCATTCAATTTACAGCTCCCAGATCATGCAGCCTCACTGACTCATCCAAGCCACTCTGCTTTATCAGAACTGCCAGCATCACACTGAGACAGTATACAATAAAATATGGAAAACGTGTTCACAGTGTGCAACATCAGTGTTGCTATGAGCTGACATGAAAAACACTTTCTTCTCACAGTGAAATGCCACGATGAGGCTGCATTAGCTTGGAAGCAGTTGTATATTGCTGCTGCTACTGTCACTGTTTTTGTCATACCTGTTTTGCATATAGAGCACTTCAGGGCTCAAGATATACATGCTGAGCCTCCTTCACCAGTACAAAATGCAAAACTTCATTTCTGGCTATAGTCCTGAGTAATATGGGATGGAATCACTCTTGGGCATCTAAAGGATGAAGTGCTGTGAGGTAACACCCCTATATGCCCTTTCTGCTCTCATAGTGGGAAAAACTGGCTGCCCATGAGCCAGACCTTTGCAGACACAGAAACTTGAGTAGCACAGATACTCCAGTAAAACTACATGATACCACTTTTGTGGAACTCAGTTTTGTAGACACACTTCTAGTTGTACCTGGCACTGACCAAGTCTGAACCCTTACTTTTCTCATTGCAGCTCCAGCATCTCTGTGTTTGTCAAATAACCAATAAAGCATTTATTGTTCTTTCTCCTGTTTCAGTATAGAGCTTGGGTACTAAAATAAAATCATTAAGCTGTCTACTATTATTCATTCAAATAGTTCTGCTACATCTGTGATTTTAGTTCAAAGCACTGCAATCTCTCTGCATTTCATGGCTGTAAACATGGCATGGTAAGGGAATAATGCAGCATTACTCCTAATGGCTCCAAAGCACTACTAACACCTGCAGCACTGAGTAGTAACTTCAGCAGGAGAGAAATACAATAAAACCCAGGTTGGAAAGGACATTCCTCTTTAAGCATCCAGTCCAAACTGTGTTCAAAGTTGAGCTAACTCCAAAATTAGGCCAGTGAGGAGGGGTATTGAGAATAACCACTTTCATCTGTCACCACTGGGCAAGAAAACAAATACTTGTTTGTGAGGATTAAATGCAGCATTTCTAAGAACTGATGGGGAATAAAATTAGCAGCCAATACAGATTCCACAGAAAAGGAACTGATAATAATAGATTGGTCTTAGCACCTCATATTTACTACTTCATTGACACTTTCAGCTTTTCCAAAGATCGGATGTGCTGCTGTTTTTAAAGTCAAATTAAAGGAAAGTAATTTCAAAGAGAAACTGACTTTTAAATATCATTGTTTTTTCATAGTGCAAACTGTAGCTGAAGCCAACCAAACTCATGAAGTTGCAGACTAGTTTGCAGATCTTCTAGCCATTGGCTTTTGAATTGTTATACTTGATTCACTGGCCAGAACAGAATTAAGCACAGTGGTTAACATGCCAGTGAGTCAATGAAAATACAGATGAAATAGAAACTCTCAGCACTGGCAACATCAGTGGAATTATCTGGGTAGGAGCAATAATTTGAAATGTTAGTAAAACATGTTGCATGTAGTCTTATCTTTGCTCCATGAACCAAGAAGCTATGAACAGCACAGAGGAATGAATATTACTCAGAAAGAAAATTCACATATGCATGCTATTCTCTTTTTTAATCCCTACAGGAATTTTCAAAGCACAGTTCCTCCCATGCAGAAATACCACCCGTCTTCAAGGTGGTACTAAAACCATCATGTCTGTCCTGTAGGAAATTCTGCTCTCTTCTGGTTTTTTTTTCAGTTCAGAAAGAAACATGACATTTAATATTAAAAGGTCCCAGAAAGCACTGGAACCAGAAACACAGAACTGTTTCAGTCAGTCCCTGGTCAGGACATGTCTACATTGCCCTGACTGCTACAGGGTGTTGTTGTTCCGCATTTGCCACGCTCACTATCTTTCCCCGCACAGCTTTTTTCCCCTCAGCCAAGCCACTTCCTGATCACAGTGCCGGATGGAAGTGCTACCCTATGCACTAACTGGGATCAGACAGCGTATATTGTATGTAAGAAGTGACAACAGAGTCCGCAAAGCTTCACATGCATGTGAAAGATAGGCAAAATAAAATTGTTCCTACTCTCCACAGAGCCCTCCTTCCCCCTCTTGCTCATAATTTTATAGATTATGTAAGAACTTTCTTCCAAGGAATGGTGCTTATAAAGGGTTATGTGAGGTGAGGATCATTTGTATAAGATAATGTGGTTCTTCCTGTTAAACTTCTTCCAGAATGCCTCTCAGGCATATACAACAGTGTGTAGTGCTCCCAGATGTGACTACATTTCTAAGAAAGTAAGAGGGAAAAAACCACACTATTGAGTTAGCTGAAAAACTTGTGTGAGCTTATGCAGCTCATGCACTCTGGTGCCCATCAGTCAACTATGGGTTTTTAATCTTCAATTTCCACTCTCTTTAGACTTTGGGTACCTGTGTCCCCTCCTGTTATCTAAAATCTAGTGGAGGACAGCTCCAAGGACAGGGCTCTTTTCTGCTATTTTCATGGCCCCCTTTCCCAGGCATCTGGGGCTGCTACAGCTGGAGGTGAGGCACTGAGCTACATCAGCAGCTCTCACCTGCCAGGTGCATGTGGATCTGCACTGCTGTGAGCACAGGCAACTGAGATATTGCTGCACTGTTCTTCTGGAAAAGAGCCAACCACCACCTACAGTTTTGTCAAACAAGAAGAACCACTAGCTAAAAGTACAAAAGCACCTGGTTGATGCGGGTGAAGGCAGCTTTTGAAATCCGAGGGGTTTTGGTTTGGTTTTATTTTTGTTGTTGTTGTTCATGGTCCAAATGGGGAAAACATATAGTCAAAAGAGTGGAGGAGAAACTTGCAGCAAGAAACAGTCTCTGGACCCTTTGCAGTGATTTCATTAGAAAAGACAGAATCTGACTCTGGAACTGTTCCAGGGGTCACATTTCACTAGTAACACAGCATAGGCAATATATGAATATGGAGACTAGGTTAGATTGACTTTGGACTGTCTTACTTATTAAAGCATGCTCAAGTCCCAGAGTTTTCTACGGTCAAGTACTCAATCAAATAAAGCACATCATTCCACACTCTCCTGAACAGAGTGGATTCCTGATCATAGAATCACAGAATATGATGAGTTGGATGGGACCCACAAGGATCATTGACTTTAACTCCTGGTATGCACAGGGCTCTGCCCAAGAGTCACACCATGTGCCTGGGAGTATCATCCAAACACTTCTTGAGCTCTGTCAGGCTTGCTGCTGTGATCATTTCCCTGGAGAGCCTGTTCCAGTGTCCAACCACCCTCTGGGGCAAGAACCTCTTTTGAATATCCAACCTAAACCTCCTCTGACACAACTTCAGAACATCTCCTTGGTTTCTGTCACTGGTCACCAGAGAAGAGGTCAGTCTCTGCCCTTCATCTTCCTTTCACAAGGAAGTTGTAGACTGAAATGAGGTCTCCCCCCAGTCTCCTCTTCTTCAGGTTGAACAGATAAAGAAATGACCCAAGGATGTTGCATCTAAACACTTTGCAAGGGGAAAGTCAGACTTTGAATTTGCAGCACAACAGCTCCTTAGCAGTAGCCTCATGTTTCTAGCACATGATAAAATCAAGGTAACTTAAAGGGCCTTGCACAAAGATTTTAGTAGGTTCTGGTCACACATGACACTTACCTCGTTGTAACTTTCTTATGTACTTTATCCTCAAATTAAAACAACTGCCAAGTTCACTGTTTCCTGGAGCTCACATACAGTCATGGCGAAATCAGTTCTGCCTGGAAGAAGCCAATGCCCTACTTCTCAGAGTGGGCTGTTTATGTGCCAAGACAGAGTCTCAGTCATTTGGGCTCCACCTTACTTCCAACCAAACCAAATAAAAATTTCTAAAGGAGTTTTCACAACAGGAGCAGTGAATTCCCTCACCTTGCCCATTTCCCTTCTTTGTAGGCACTTGCAGCATCATGTCATACACATCTAGGGAAGAGAGGATGGTGACACCACACATGATCTCATTTTGTTGCATGTCATTAATGATGGAAAATGGCAATTTCAAATAGAGATTTAATTTCAAATAACGTAGTTTTCAAACTTAACTGCTATTTGGAGGATAAAAGATGCTGTGACAGTTGTACTACCATGTGCAGCTTGATCTATACAGTAGCTCTGTGGTAAAGGATCACAGATGTTTTGTGGTGGTGGGAAGACTCTGCTCTTAGGGACTGCAGACTTAGTGTACTTGCAGAATTCCACCTTAAAACTAATTGAACCTCTGTAACTCAGAGAAGGTTTTCTAAGCAATGACACACTGCACTTGGATCTGGAAATACAACATCTGGAAGCCAAATGTTAGATGCGATATAAAAGGGCCAGCCCAAGAAAACAGCAGGGCATTTCTAAGCCAGGAACATCTTCAGGATGGACCTCATCCTCCTCTGTGTGTTCCTGCCTCTGGTGACTGTGGCATGGGGCCAGTACGGTGACTATTACTATGGTCCCTATAATTATGGAGATAATGATGAATGGGTCAATGTGTACCGGCAGGGTTTCAACTTTCAGTGCCCACACGGGCAGGTGATTGTGGCTGTCAGAAGTGTTTTCAGCAAGAAGGAAGGTTCTGACAGACTGTGGAACTTTGCCTGCATGCCAGCATCCCAGAGCCTCGGTGAGCCGACAGAGTGCTGGTGGGAAGAGATCAACAGGGCAGGAACCGAATGGTAGGATATCCCCAACAATCCCTGGTGGGCTCAGCCCTGATAACCCCTGGGGAATGCAGGTTCTAACACTGTGGTCAGAGTAATGTAAGCGCATAGTAATGCCATGATAACCAGCGGCTTCACTGCCATGAACAACTGTCTAAGACTCAGTAATCATGATGCATGGGAGGTAATCAGCATCACATTTGTCTTCTCTAAGCCATTTCTTGCTGGAGGGTGTCAGTGTGCTTTACAAACTCTGCACCCTTTGATCACTCACAACCTCAGCTGTAAAGTGATTGGGTCTGGCTGTTGTTTCAAAGATAACGAAAATTAGCCCAGAACTTCAGTGAGGAGAGGATAAAGTCTCTCTTGAAAAGTCACATAATCAGTGACTAAACTGGGAAACACATTGTTAAACTCCTCGCTCTGTCCTCAGGCTCTTACCAGTAGAAAAAATAATCTCTGTATTGCATTGGCTTTTTGCTTGATGCTTTTGTTGCTACACTTTTTGGCTTAGGCATAGATGAAGGCTGTTTTCTAGTTGTGTTGTTATTACAGGAGTCAAAAATCCACACTAACAAGCGATGATGGTGGCATACATATATGTGCATGATGATAGCAGAAGATCCTGTTAAATCACTAATAAAGTCAGTTTAAATGGTTAACTAAATGTTATAATTTCCATCAACCTTGGAGGGAAAGGTCACAATACTTGTTAGAAATATGTACAGTATTTCATGTTTGGACAGCATATACCCAGTATTTCATTATCTCCTGATTATTTTTTCATGAATTGTGAAACAGAGTTTTGGAAAACTCTGAGATTGAAATATTCTTTGGATAGAATTAAATGTATGCAGGAATATTTTCAAATACTTGAAATGTGATTTTTGTAGATTTTGTTATGTGGTAATAGGTGACCAGTGAAATATGAAGTTTCTGCTTTGTAAATGATTCAAAATTTTGTTCTGAATTATTCATACTCTTTCATTTACCATGTGACACATGCCCATGGCTGATGCAATTGCTAAGAGGAAAAAAAGACTTACCCTATACTTAATTTTGGAATAAGAATTAAAAGAAAGGAGGAGGGCTGCAAAACAGGCAGAAAGAAGGCATTGTGATAATCCTGGATGACTTTTTCACTTTTTTATACATTGATGCAATTTCTACTTATTTCATAATAATTTTGACTGAGACCTTTCTTTTGTTCAAAATAAAATTATTATTCTCTTTCTAAAAATCCCAGGCAGCAATTGCTCAAGTTTACTTCTCACAAACGGGATACTGTATGCCTGTATAGATCATTTTCTTCTGCTGTCAAACCATGCTCCATATGCTTAGCATGACTACATCCACATTGTATTATCTGATTCTTCTTTCCTTCACCTCTTAAAAAAAACCTTTCCACTTTGTCCTCTTTCTTGCACACACTTTTTCCTGTAGCAACTATCTTTTCTTCAATTGTACTTTTTTTCCAACCCCTCTTTAATGTGCTTAACTCTGTTTCTCTCTCTTTAACTGCTTTTGGAATTATTTTAGCATACCTTCCCTAGACCACCATCCTAGTACAATATCCTTACTCTGAATAGATGTACTTCTTTCTTTGTACCTCTTTCTTTCCTCTCTTTTGGGGGAGGGGAGATCACCAAAGTGATTAGGGAACACATACCCCTTTGCAAAGGTGAACTTGTGCTCCTAGTCCCTTGGGCTATTTCCATAAGTCTTAACTATCTGTGTCTGGTTGGGTTCTGCAGCTTTCAGATTTCTGCACCCGGGGCTGAGCTAGTTGCATCTACAGTGCTTCAGGGAGAGAGACTTGCTGTAAGCCAGCACATCCTTCATCATGCCAACACTGCTGCCTAAGAATCCAGAAGTCTCATCCCAGACTGGAGTGAAAGTATAGGCCAGCAGGCAGCCAGCCTGGAGTGTCTAAATGCAAACTCAAACCTCAAATTAATGTGATGGCATGGATGTAGCCTGTGGGACCTTTGAAAATCCCACTTACTCTCTTGGCATTCCTACTTCTCATGGCTACCTCTCTTCTCTCTCTCGCTTCCACACCCAGCTCAGGGCTATTTGGAGCCATCCCCAGTTCAAAAGAGATTCACTCAGGAATCAAGTAGGACCACAAATATGAGGATTTACCATCTGTACCATTAGTTCCTGTTTGGCCAGTTCTCTTACCTGCTGAACTCCCAACAAACCAATCTGTTGGTGAGCAACACAACATTCTCATGTCAGCTGAGACAACAGTTTGCTGGACTTGATAGTTAATTTCCCATCCTTGTAGGATGGACTGTAATATTCCTTCTTCAGCTCTGTCACACAGGGTATTTTTTTTCATCTTGCACATCAAATCCAGGGAGCTTCAGTGGCTTGTACTACCAACCACTAGAAATCTGTTAAGTTATTGCTCAAATTTCACAGATCAATGAGGTTGGAAAAAAATCTCTGAGATCATCAAGTCCAACCAATGACTTAACAGCACTACGACAACTAGACTATGGCAGTTAGTGCCATGCCCAGTATTTTCTTAAATACATCCAGGGATGGTGACTCCACCATCTCCCTGGGCAGCCAGATTCAATAGCTAATTACCCTTTCTGACTCCAACAGCTAATCACCTTTTCGGTGAAGAATTTCTTCCTAATATTCAACCTAAACCTCTCCTGGTGCAACTTAAGACTATGTCCTCTCATCCTGTCACTAGTTGCCTGGGAGAAGACACTGAGCCCACCTGGTTACAATCTCATTTTAGGTAGTTGTAGAGAGTGATAAGGTTGTTCCTGAGCCTCCTCTTCTCCAGGCTAAACACCCCCAGCTCCCTCAGCCGCTCCTCAAAGAACATGTGCTCCAGTCTCTCCACCAGTTTTGTTGCCCTTCTTTGGACACACTCCAGCACCTCAGTGTCTTCCTGAATTGAGATGCAACCTCACCAGTGCTCAGTGCAGAGGGAAAATCACTTCCCTAATCCTGTTGGCCACACTGTTTCTGATACAAGCCCAGATACCATCAGCCTTCTTGGCCGCCTGGGCACACTGCTGGCTCATGTTCAGTCACTGTCAACCAGCACTCCTAGGTCTTTTTCTGTTGGGCCACTTTCCAGCCACTTGTCCCCCAGCCTGTAGTGCTGCATGGGTTTATTGTGGCCAAAATGTAGGACCCAGCACTTGGTCTTGTTCAACCTCATGCCATTGGTCTCAGCCCATGGATCCAGCCTGTCCAGGTCCCTCTGCAGAGCCCTCCTACCTTCCAGCAGATCTAACCTAACTTGGTGTCATCTGCAAATTTGTTCATGGTAGACTTGATCCCCTCATCCAGATCATCAATAAAGATATTAAACAGGACTGGGCCAAACACTGATCCCTGGGGGTCACCGCTGGGGACCAGACACCAATTGAACACAGCACCACTCATCACCACTCTCTGGGCTGGGCTGTCTAGCCAGTTCTTAACTCAGTAAAGAGTGCACCTGTCCAGGTTTTTCAGGAGTATGCCATCGGAGACAGTGCTAAAGGCTGCTACTCTGCTGCGGTTGAGGCTTTCTATTCCTTGCTCTACCTTCACTGAGTAATGAAAACAAGCTTACTGCATCCTTTTGTAAAATCTCTTTAACTTAATAATAGGTAGCAGCTATGCCTTTCTCTCACCCACACACCTTCAACCATGTTTTTATTTTCAGGCTGAACATATCTCCATTCTTCTAGTTCTTCTCTGGAAGTTTTTTTATATTCCAATACTCCTAAACTAGTACTGATCATACCTACAGCTCTTCTCTGGATTCCCTCCAGTTTCTCAGCCACATCTCAAAATCTGTAGTCTGGCAGAAACACCAAAAAATGACCTTTGACAAATTATGTTTTTGGCATTTTCCCATTCTTCACAGAGAAGGCAGAGTCTCCAACTAATTTTTTTCTTTGGCTTTTAGTACTTGGGGGGAAATGGCAGAAGTGGATGGGGGGAAATGGCAGAAATGGCTATGGGGAGCACAGAGATAAGAGAGTTGGGAGCCAGCAGAGAACCACTGGCAGAGCTTCCTGGTAAGTTTGCTTCCTTCACTAACACGAAGTGTTATATGTATTTAGAAAATTAAACTGTAAGACTTTGAATCTTTCAGATATGAAAAAACCTGTTTCACAGAAAGAGGACTATGACATAGATTCACATTAGGCATCAAATCACAATGCCTAGTTTATGAGCTTTGCCTCCTTCCAGAGTCAATGGAGAGAAACGGGTACTCCAAAAACTGTTCTCTGGGGTACCCTAGATCTCTCCACAAGTACACTCATGAAGACCAAGCCCCTCTGACAGTTACCTAGAATACCCAGTGACATTCCAGAATGTATCTAACTGTAGTGTCTCACTCAATAAATGCATCCCCGAAGTTAATTATACATGTGCATACATTTCTGAAGAGCTTATGTGCTTTTGTGTTTTACTGAAGGGACATGAGAAGCCTGTGAACATGTTACAAGGTTCATAACAATAATTTTGGTAATAGATTGAATCAGACGACCAGAGATACCTTCTCAGCTTCCTTAACCTGTGGATACATCTAAAGTACAAAGGCTTTGTTGCATCTGTCCCAACACCTTACTCTTTCAGAGGCTATCTGCTAACCAAGATGCTATTCAATAAAGAGGGACACTGGGAGAAGAACCAGTTCCTGGATAATTTGGAAATACTCATGTCTGGAGTAGGCAAAAGTCCTAAGGGCATGCCTTGATTCTGCAGCCCTTCCATTATTGTATGCTGCAACATCCAAAGAATCCTGTCTTTCAGGGAGCACAAAATTTATGTTCTTAGCTCTAGTTGTACTGGAGGAAGTTTGACCTTTTATAAATATTTCCCTGCCTAAAGTCTGAGTAATTGCAGATGAGACTATCCTTCACTGCTTTGCTGAATACTACAGAGTTGCCTCCACAGACCTGTGTCTGAGCAAGGTACTTAGGAAAAACTGTTTTTCTTGCCTGAAAATTATCATATTGAAGGACAGGGATCACACAAACTAAAAACAAACAACATTTTGCAAGTGAAGACAAGGAACTCTTTCTTCCAGGAAAAATGTTTGGTTTTACACTACATAATGCAGATGAATCCATGTCATAGTCTCAATATACTCCCAGTTAGCTGTAAGGCATGAAGCAGAAACATTTCCAGCCAAGTGCTATTTAATCCATGTTTATTGACTCTTTTCCTTGTTTAGACTTCTGAGAAAGTGTTTAGATGGGACTTGGTAAAAACAGATATCTAGATTCTCCCTTCCCACTCCTATTCTCACTCCCCTTTGCCTGCAGACTAGGTGCAAAGACAGACTAATGAGCAAAGGAAATGTCTGCAGAAAACTCCTGTTCAGGCACTGGCAGCCCATTTCAGTTCCTTCTGTGAGGAACTGTTTTTGTTCTCAATCTTTGACCAGTTCCAAGTTTCAAATCTGAGCGTGTATTACCAAAACCAAATAATCCAGCTGCCCTTTCAAAATGATCCCATTTGTGCTATCTACACAAACAAGTTAATTTTCTTCAGAACTCTAGGTTTACATTTAGGGACTAGTGCTACAAGCTTTTAGCACAGCTGCAATGGACTGAGTCCAGTGGGAGCATCTGAGGAGTAGAGGAGTATTTCTGCAGATAAGGAGGCCTCATCAGCCACTGTCAAAAAGAAATCATCAGGATGAATAGGACCTTGCCTTCCCTTAAGGAAGGGAGAAGAAAGTAAGGCATGACTGACCCCTAAATGAAAGAAAAGCATTGCTGAAGATGTTATAGAGGTTGCCTTTGGCATATGGAAGTCATGACACATTTCACCACTCTGAAACAGATAGTGAAGACTCTTCATAGAAGTGGCTATTGGAGACTGACATGGCCTCAACAAACATCTAAAAGTCATAAAAGTCATTCCCCTGCTATTAGTGCCAGAGTTTTGAGTTTCCTGAGCCTGCCGTCAGCCTCTTAAGACTCCCCATTCAACTGTAACACACTGACCATTAAATTAGCTCTCATCATGCAATTAACCAAATTGGACAGAGGGAGGACACTCCACCAGAATAACTCAGGAAAGCAGTATAGGGCCTCCCCTCCACAGGGACATGGAATGACACTCTCATGTTACCCTGTTACAAGGAACAAATAGCCCTCAGTTATGCATGACCCAGTGCCTACTGAGCTGTGTCAGACTCAGCTGAAGAGAGTGTTATCCTGAGCACTATCCTGAGCAGTGCATCAGGGATTCAATGCATGCTCTAGCAGCGCCACTAGCTGCTCCTTGACTTGGGCTTCTCTGAGCAGATTTGTAGTGAACAGGCTTCCTCTTTGGGTTGTCATCCTCAGGATAACATGCTACTGATGTTTCTGAGGGATAGGCAGCCTCAGAGAGAGGTTTACCACACAGCACCAGCATTAGATGGGGTACAACACTCTGGGGCTTTGCCTAGCAAAGGGCAAGAATAAGATGTAGGCATAATTATGAAGTCTCGCCATAACCGGTGCCATTGCTCAAAACAATCACACTGTTGCAAGCAATAGTTGTCTTCAGTCTGGTAGGCAGGTGTTGAGTCAATGAGGCACACACTTGGTGGCCGAGGCTGTATCGATGTTCACAATTAGTGGGGCACAATTTTTGTGCATCTCTAGGGCGAACCAGGTCATGCATGGACCCAAAATCCACATATGCATTTTGAGTAGGTTTATTTCAAACCAACTCTAGTTTTGTCCCACAGATAAAAGCTCACTAGTATCAGCGGATTGTAAAAAGCCCACTGATATAGTGGAGAGGTTTCTGCTTCCAGGAGCAAGGCTAGGAAAGCAGCCAGCGGCGCTCCCTAGGATCAGGCCCCTTAGAAGCTTAGGTCGGCTCCTCCCGCTCTCAGCCCGGCGACCACCCCCGACGGAAGGAGTCCACACATGCCGAGAGTCCATGAGGAAAAGCCAGTTTTAATGGCGCGAGCTCGCTTATAAGGGGACTGCGGGAATTCCCCGGATCTGGGGGGGGAAGAGGGGCGGAGACGGGGAGGAGTAACACACTTCATTGGGTGCATGCAAACGAAGGGAAGGAGGGAGGGGAGGAGTGGCAAAAGGACCAATAGGAGAATGAGGTTGGCGGGGAAATTCTACCGTAGGGCTTCCGGCACTCCGGGGCTGGGACAGCCCCCGCACGGGATCCAGCGGCGCCTCGTGTGCGGCCCCACCAGCAACCGCCCCCATGGCCGGGGTGTGCCAGGAGAGGGGACTGCGACCCGGAGGGTTTTGTGGGAAGAGGAAACTTGGATAAGGAACGACAAAGGGAAAAATAACCCTATTAAGGGTGTAACATTTAAACTGGGGAAATGTCCATCCAAAAGCCCCCATGGTCCCGATTCAGTCGCCGCATGTGCTCCCCGGGGTCTTGGACCTCCGCATCTTCATCTACCCAGTGTTTGTAATATATCTGCCACTTGGTGAATTCCTCACCAGTCTGGTCTCCTCCGACACACCAGTGAACAACAAAAGCAGTCCTGGCCTGAACTAAATCGATAAGATGGATGCATGCTTTGGTTGCTTGCTGCGAGAGAACTCAGCTGTAAAACATTCATGACCCGGTTCAGAAGATTTGGCAGAGGGGGGGCTTCACACAGATGTTGCAGCAGGCCAGGAAAGTCTCAGATACCACATCCCTGCTACTAAACAGAACTTCTCCCAGAATAGGGCTGTATAATTTACTTACTTCCTAGAAAACACTGCAGTCATTTCCAACAACTGTAGACAAGGGAAGGGCAACTTTCCATTCAAAAGCACATGACCCCCCCACACACACCCCAATTTTCCCGCTCTCTCCCCAGCTCACCTCGTCTTCTCCCAGTACCAGATCCAAAAGGCAACTTTTTGCGTGTTGAGACTTAAGCCCGCTAGAAAAAGTGGGCTATACATTGCCAAGTTTAGTCCCACAGAGTCCCAGCCGGTTCCTCATGTTCTTTTGCATTCACCTTCTAAGAGGTATCTTCCTCTCTTCTTAGCAATGTCAAGATTTCATGAGTAAGGAGAACCCTGTGACTAACTCTGAATACTGAACTACCCTTTCTAACAAAAGTGTTATAGAGTGGGTCTAGTGAGAAAGACCTTTTTTGACTGGGCTATAAATCAAAGTTCCCAAATCACTAGATTTTATTCACCCTACTTGCTTGCAGAATTTGCTGTGACAAGAGTAGTGAATTCAAAAATGAAACTAAAAATTCTCACATTGTTTTCAGATGAGTGCATAGAGCATCTGACTAAAAAGAGAGTGGAGTGTGGAGAGGGGTTGTTTGCTTCCCTTGAAGAAGTACTTTCTGCTTTTAGGAAAGAGGCCAACGGGGAAAAGGAAAAACAAGAAAATATAATAGTTTACAAATAAGCACTCAAATTTCTGAGTATGTCTCTTCATTTTTGAAAGAATATCTGGATTTTACTTTAAAATTAAAAAAGATGAAGAAAAAATCTTATGCTATCTCAAAGCTAGAAAAAAGTACTTCAAATATATTTCAAATTTTATTATGAATTATTTTAAAATAAAATGGAAATTTAACTGGGAAGGGATGGGGAGGCAGAAGAAGATGAAGAGGCACAATTTTTGTTCTATTTTACATAGTTTAATGCTCATCTTGCAACTGGTACAACCAATCCCAATATTTCTGTGTATCAACCATTCTTCCATCATGATAACATCAATCGTCTTCAACTATCCAATATGTTTGCACAGAGTCTTAACCATATGTTCCTATGGCCTATGTGCCAAAAATCAGAGCAACTTCCTATCAAAGTCCTGCTGAAATCCTCTGAGCGAGAGCCAAACTGCCTTACTTGGTGTGATACCATAGCAACTCAGAGTCCCCATCACTACTTAGCCCTGGAGGTCCTTGAAAGTCTCACAAAGCACAGCAAGTACTCGTGGCCTCAGGAAAGTGGGAAATGCAGGGATACAAACAAATGTAAATACTCTTTTCTGAACAACAGAATGCAGTGGAAGGGATATAGAGAAGAGACCCCTGTGTTTAACGGTGAAGGCTGAAAGTTAGGCAGAGGAATTAATCCCTGCACTGCTCAAAACTGATCAGTTTTTCAGCTCTTGCACATAAACACTTGAGCCTCATGCTTTCTTTGCAGGCATTGACACTTGTATGAAAAAGGAATTACTTTCCAAACACTGACCTCTCCTAAATGATGTGTATTCCCTTTTGGGAAATTCAGGTCATTAGAATAAACTACGATATCCTTAGAATAAGCCACAACATCATTGATTGAAACCAGAGGAAATTTTTGGTATTTTTTATCCTACAGTTACTCCTGAAAGTGTCTTTTGGATATATCATGGTAATTGATCTTATGGTATTGCAAAGAAGGCTTGCTGCAGGTCTAGGCTGCCAGCCTTCCTTGGTGAAGGGAAAAGAAAGGAAATGGAAGAAATGAAATTCCTGTAATTTTCCCAACAGGAAAACAATGAGGCTAGGAGGGTGCTTGAGCAAATGAGCACTCAGTAGCTGAATTACTGAGCAGTCTATTTTCATGTTCTCCTTGTCTTTAATCTCCAAGAAGCAAGCTATTCGAACTGATTGTCACTTGAATTACTTTGGGTAAAAGAGTCCAGGTTCTTGCAGGGTGTGGAGACAGAGAAGCATGTATGCTTTAAGCCCATGTCTATTCTATTTGACAGCAATGATTCACATGTATGACAGAATTCCCAAGTACACAGAAAGCATGAATCTAGTAATAAAATTTATGTGAAACTTAGAATTTCAAAAACTCTGAGTCTCAGTTTTCCTTACATGTTTGCTATCACATAATGATTTCATCACAAGCCTAACCATTTTTAATTAAGAGTCCCTTCTCCTGGAGAGAGGTAACTGTGAAAGAAAATAAAAAAAGAAGAAATTAATGAACTTCTCTTATGAAGAGTTTCTAAGGGTCCTCCTTTTTTTTTTTTTTAATAGAGAAGGAGTTGAAAATATTATTTCAGTAAAGCCCAATTCCTGAAATACCAGCAGTCAAAGACAAAAGTATTTATGGACTATTTTGAAGTCAGTTTCATGATTTGTAAACAGTTTAGAATATCAACACCAGAACAATCTTCTTGCCTGGTTAGCATACTAGAACGATCACTTTCAAGCAGTTTAAATAGTTTTAAGTGCAACATAAATGTTTATACATTAGTTGACTACTGCTGCTTTCTTACACAGCAAGTGCAAACAGTGCTTCCCTGCACAAAGTCAAACCCTTAGCTTCCAACCTATGTCAACACTTTTAATGATGTTTTCAGAAATGCTTGAAACTATCAAGGAATCTAATATCATGTTTTCCTTGTGTGCTCTCTTCTTTCCCCTCATTTTTAGGTATCAAACGTGCTCAAACAATGGGCTGGTGGCTGGTTTCCAGAGTCAGTATTTTCCTTCTGTGCTGGACCGTGAATGGCAATTTTACTGCTGCCGCTATAGCCGGAGATGCCCATATTCGTGCTGGTGAGTTCAAGCAGAAACCAAACCTGTGAGCCTTTTTCCCCCAACAGTCCCTATTAATGCCATTGGCTGCTTGGCCTGTCAAAAACCTTGTCCGAAAGAAAGTTAACTGTGTTTTATGGGGCTAAGCATGTTATTTCCAGTCTGCTACAGGATTCTTAAGGATCCATGGCCAAGGGAAGGGAATGAGGGCACAGTTACACTGAAGAGCACAACGCAGTACCAGGCCCTCAATACTAGGTCAGGGTGTAAGCAGCAGTCCTAGCTACGCTGGAAACCATGACAGAAGTCTCCAAAGTGGAATGGCATTTTCCCATTATAAACCCAGCAGATTTGCAGGAACAGGAGCATCTCCATGCTACCTGTTTGTGCCAAGATGAGTTACAGGAGTGAACTTAGACTAGTTATGTCAGAAAAAATATCTGTAGTGCCTGCAACTTGCTTCCTCTCTTGTTTGAAGACTGAAGTCAAAATAAGCTACTGATCATAAACCTTAAAAGTAACAGGTGGCCTCACCTCAACACAGTATCACAACTGGTGCTGGTAACTTCATTCACAGAGGCTGTGGAAAAAGTAAGCTACACCTCCCAAGCTCTCCTGTGCCTCCAGATGTGGTTTCTCTAAATGAAGACTAGACAGTAGGAGACTACAGAAAAAGCTTATATTGCTCCTGTGCATTCTGTGTAACAGAACACATAGTTTTATGCTCCAGGTTTACATTCAGGTTTAATTCTTCTAAATTCAGAAGACTGATAATCTGCCTGCACTTTATAAAAGGAGGAAAATCTGTACTTAAATCTTTGTTTCCAGACCTCAACTTTGAACTTCCCATTGAGATCCATATAAACTGTTTGTATGCCCCTTGATCTTACTTGGCTGGCTGGCGACTGGCCAAACACAACAGCAGAGCCTTGCTTTTCATCTTTCAGTCACCTTGCAGCCAGGAGAAAAAGAACTGTATTATTATTATTATTATTATTATTATTATTATTATTATTACTATTATTTTAAATTACAGGCACTCTGTGACAGAGTCTTTGAACATTCTTTTGAACATTCCTCTGTCTTCTTTCCAGCCAACACTGCCTATGGATGTTCTCTACCTGGGGGTTTATTTACATGCCTGCCCAGATTCTTCTCTCTGAGGGAAACTCACTCTTACTTCTAAGCAGTTCTTCCAATCTCTTACTCCTCTTGTATTGCATGTATTTCCAGAGAGACAAGAGAAATCTTCTCTGACTTCTTTTGTTGACAGTTCTGCTTCCCTTAGATGTTGTCTTGACAACAGGGAACAGCTTTGTCTCTGCCTTGCAAATTGGCATTCAGTGCAAGGCAAATCTTAATGTAAATACTTGGAGTTACTGAAGTCTTGTGTTTCCATCTCAGCTGCACATGGACTCCTATACTGCCCTTCTATTTCCAGCAGTGACAACATTCAATTTTTATGCTTGGAAAGGAATGCCTTATGCAGTTCAGCTGCAGTTCTGTGTAGGAAAGACAGCATTTCAAGGCAGGTTAAGCATTTCTCCTTCTAATCAGGATAGAAATACCATGTGCTCACAGTCTGCTGGGACAGGGGAGCTGTAGAACTTGTGGAAAGAACTGTCACCTGGCTTGTGAAAAGCTTCTGGTGCATAGTTTGTGATTATGGTCTCATTATAAAATCATCTTGTAGCCTGTATTACCAGGTTCAGTCACTCACCATGAGCCCACTTTGCAAGTGTTCAAGCTACTGATCTGTCTTGATACCTCTGTATCTACTCTTGGCCTGGAGAGTCTCTTATGACGTTTCTCTTACTTGAGAGTCTTGTTTGACCTTACTGTCTTGAAGTGTCTCCTAAAAAAATATTTATTACCATTTCTTTCATGCTCTCATTCTGCGTTTAGAGTTAGCAAGGTAGAAAAATGCTCTTTCCACTTTCATTTATCCAAATTAGGATGTTGTGGTCTGGATAGACTAGATGGGTTTAACAGGCTGGGAGGGTAGTGGTTCAATGGTGAAACCATGCCTGAGTGCCCATGAGGAGCAGAGAACTGTAACTAATGGTCTGCCTGGGACCTGTCCTGCTTAACATCTCTATCAATGATCTTGAGGAGGCAACAGAGCACATGCTTGCCAAGTTTGCATAAGACTCCAAAGTGAAGGGGACAGCTGACACTCTTGAGGGTAGGACAGCTGTTCAGTGGGATATATTTTCCTCTACAAGAACAGTGAAATATTAGAGCAGGTTGCCAACTGAGGTTCCTTGGATGTTTTCAAGACTGAACTGAATAAAGGCCTGAGAAGCCTGATGTGATCTTGTGGTTGATCCTGCTTTGAGCAGAGAGCTGTAGCAGAGACTCGTTGAGGTCCCTTTCCATCAGAGTTATCCTGGGGTCCCACAAAGGATGATTTTTTTACTGGAGGATGCACACCATGCAGATAAACTCTCTCCTGCAAAACAGTGGTCTCTTTTTTATTGTTTTCTGGCAATGTTTCCTTCCTGTTTTATTCCCTTTACCCTGCCTAGGCAGTGCATCAGTATCAGGGCGAGTACTACATGTTGTGATAACATATAAGCAATATGAACTGCAATGGGGTAATGGGAAACCCCATGTTTAGGCCCACTTATACTACTACAGACGTGACTTGTCTGAATTGTTAAAATTCAGTGTACAGCAACTAAATTTCTTACTCCCTGGGTCCAGGAGATCTCACTCACGACTTCATTTCTACTGGCATTTCCAAGTTACTGCCACAAGACTTTGTTCACACTGCACATTTCCAATCAGTATCTTGCACTCTGTTTAAGATGCATTTGACAGAGAGAATATGTTTTCCAAACAATCTGCAAAGCAGTTCTGGGCTCCCACAGGTAAGATCTGAAAAATGCATATGCACATAAGACACGAGAAAATTGTGAGTGTATACAGACAGTACCACTATTTATTGCAGTTTCTGTCCCAAGCTATAATGGAAATTATTCTGTTCCAGAAACTAGATGTCAATAAACTAACTGTGGAGAAATGGCTAATAACATGCTCCAGACTCCTATTTCTTGGTTGAAGCAACTTATTTTCATGCAAAGGCATCTATTAGCATATGACTATATGGAAAAGTAATATCAAGAAAATACACAATAATTGTGGTGCTTTGTGGATCATGTATGACACAGGAAAATTCATATTCAAAGACAATCCACACTGAAGAATTTCTCAGCAGCCTTGAATTCCAATGTGCAATGAATTCTTAAGTATGAAACCAAACATGAGCAAAAAGGGATTTTTAAGAAAACTGACAATACTGAGGTGTAAAAAACCTGTTTCAAATTAGCTCTCTCCTTGGGTATTTGATCCATTCCTCCTCCAGCTGTCTCTGTGCAGGGCTCTCTGGCAAATATAAAAGCAGTAAGGCCACAGATCTTTATGCATAGTTTCTCTTGGTTCTTCTACTTCAAGACTACATTCCTCCTGAAGTGACCTGGCCCTCCCTACAATGAATAAAGACAGGTTGCCTTATGTGTATGAGCTATGCAAATGGTTTGTTAGAATTTGACCCAGATTTTACAGCTGGAACATTCTTGTGTTTTTTGAGACCTGCTAATGCTTATTGGAATACTAATTTATGACACCACCATGCTGACCGAAACCCACACTTAAACACTGTGCCTCAGAGCTTGGTTAAAGTCAAATACATGCATAAGAACTTTATTTGGCAGCATCTGTATCCTTACTCTTAGAATCCAGCAGTTCTGTTTCACAGCTTATCTTTCTCACCATTTATTTTTCTAGTTTACCAATACAGTAAACTTATATAATAAATAAATGTACTAATCTTTTGCAGTCGCAGGGTTTTTCACTTGCTTTATAAATTTTTTTTAAAAATACTTTGTTTTCTTCCTCATCATGCCAAGACTTGTCATGGATTCTGCACATTTTTAACATACTGAAAATAACATTCCTCATAGGAGGCAAAAAATCTCCCATTACATTACCTGGCTAGGGAATGCTACCACAGTAAAATAAACTGTATGTTGATTTCCACCATAAAGGAAGCAAATCCATCACAGATGCAGAGCCAGTGTCACTAAGTGGTCCCATTAGACTTCAGATTTTTCTCTTTGCTGGGAAATGAAAGCTTGACTCCATACTCTCAAAAGCAAACACATGTCACAGAGCAGTCACAAGTCTGCACATACTGTTTATGACTGTTTTCCCTCTCCAAATAACCAGCAGTCCAAAAGCCAGAAGGTCTGTCTGGAGCTGTGACTGCTCTCTGTCATGGTGACATTGTCCAGGCAACAATTACATTTTCCAAGAGTTATGGGATTTAAAGTACTTACTTGTTTTCCCGACTCAACCTGCCACACAAGACATATTGAAACTGATATGATCTTATGCAGATTTCTCAGAGAGAGCTAATAGCAGAGATAAAAATTCAGAAGGTGATTCAAGACAGATGTGATGAAAACATGCAGTTCTGGGCAATCCAACTCTCCCTATCCTCTTTTTTTCCCCCTTTTTAAAGGTATTTACCAGTTAGGGATTGGAGGTTGGGCCAGGGGGATTGTTTGTTTGTTTGTTTTTATAACCCATCAAATACAGCCTTACAGTTCAATCTCCAGGACCATCTTCCTCAGACCTCTTAGGAGAAGCACATTTGATTAACATGAGAAAGCTGGCTAATTATTTCACACATGTCTTTCTTGAGGAACAGGCAAAGGTTGCCCTGAGCTCTCTGCTGCTGCTTGTATAAAGAAGAACTGTGGTCCCACTGTGCTGGTCTCATGGCTCCTCAGCCCTGTGAGAGTTTGTGATTTTCAGTACAACAGCGTGGACACAGAAGAGCAATAATGTATCCAGGTGAATCCATGATCTTAGAGCCTGAAGCTTTAACTCAATCCTGAAACACACATCACATAGCCACACAAGAAAACTGATTATCAATAGAAGAGCTCCAGGACACCTCTAGTTTCCTGGCAGCCAAGCAATCTATACTGGGAGCATTTGCAGGAATGTCTGTGGACAGTTTTCGAAGACCTTCTTTGGCTTTTCAGCACCATATGCTTTTTTAAAGGCATATGACCTCTGTCTTCCAGCTGGAGGAAGAACTGAAATTGATTAAAGAGGTAGACAGGGAGAGGGAGCTGAATACCCCTCCTGTATTCCAGGAGGATATAGTTACTGACTTACTGAGCCAGCTGGATCCTAACAAGTCTATGGGACCATATGGGATCCATCCCAGGGTGATGAAGGAGCTGGCAGAAGAGCTTGCCAAACCGCTCTCCATCATCTTCCAACAGTCCTGGCTCTCTGGGGAGGTCCCAGATGATTGGAGGTTGGCGAATGTCACCCCAATCCACAAAAAGGGCTGCAAGCAGGACCCTGGCAACTACAGGCCTGTCAGCCTGACCTCCATGCCTGGCAGGGTTATGGAGCAGTTCATCCTGAGTGCAATCACACAGCACCTTCAGGATGGACAAGGGATTAGACCCAGCCAGCATGGGTTTAGGAGGGGCAGGTCCTGTCTGACCAACCTGATCTCTTTTTACGATCAGGTGACCCACCTGGTGGATGAGGGGAAGGCTGTGGATGTGGTCTATTTGGACTTCAGCAAGGCCTTTGACACTGTTGCCCATAATATACTCCTGGAAAAGCTGGTAGCCCATGGCCTGGACAAGTGTACCCTCTCCTGGATTAAGAGCTGGCTGGAGGGTCGGGCCCAGAGAGTGCTGGTGAACGGAGCTGCATCCAGCTGGTGGCCAGTCACCAGTGGTGTTCCCCAGGGGTCTGTATTGGGTCCAGTCCTGTTTAACATCTTTATTGATGATTTAGATGAGGGGATTGAGTCCATCATCAGCGAATTTGCTGATGACACCAAGCTGGGAGGGAGTGTCGATCTGCTGGAAGGCAGGAGGGCTCTGCAGAGGGATCTGGATAGACTTGAGAGATGGGCTGATTCCAATGGGATGAAGTTCAATAAGGCCAAGTGCCGGGTCCTGCACTTTGGCCACAACAACCCCCTGCAGCGCTACAGGCTGGGCACAGAGTGGCTGGAGAGCAGCCAGGCAGAAAGGGGCCTGGGGGTACTAATTGACAGGAAGCTCAACATGAGCCAACAGTGTGCCCAGGTGGCCAAGAAGGCCAATGGGATCCTGTCCTGTATCAAAAATAGCATGACCAGCAGGACCAGGGAAGTGATCCTTCCCCTGTACTCTGCGTTGGTGAGGCCACACCTTGAGTACTGTGTTCAGTTCTGGGCCCCTCAGTTCAGAAAGGATATTGAGGTGCTGGAGCGAGTCCAGAGAAGAGCAACAAGGCTGGTGAAGGGACTGGAGCACAAGTCCTATGGGGAGAGGCTGAGGGAGCTGGGGTTGTTTAGCCTGGAGAAGAGGAGGCTCAGAGGTGACCTCATCACTGTCTATAACTACCTGAAGGGAAGTTATAGCCAGGTAGGGGCTGGTCTCTTCTCCCAGGCACTCAGCAATAGGACAAGAGGGCACGGGCTCAAGCTCTGCCAGGGGAAATTTAAGTTGGATATCAGAAAAAAATTCTTTACAGAGAGAGTAATCAGGCATTGGAATGGGCTGCCCAGAGAGGTGGTGGATTCACCATCCCTAGAGATTTTTAAGCGCAGATTGGATGTGGCACTGAGTGCCATGATCTGGTAAATGGACTAGAGTTGGACCAAGGGTTGGACTTGATGATCTTGGAGGTCTTTTCCAACCCAATCAATTCTATGATTCTATGATTCTGTAACTACCATGCTCACCGAATATAACTTTCAGGCTCATGGCTCTAGAAAAAAAATTCTCCTTTGGGAGAGCCACATTCTTGAAGCACTTGTAAATAACATCTGAAACAGTAAGGTCATTGAGGGGACACTCCTCGTCCTCAAAGGTCAGAAAACTAATGTTAAAGCTTGTTTTCCTCTTGAAATGAACCGCTCCTTCTTCTGGCTGTTGCATTGTCAGAGGAAGAGGTCAACAGCGAAGAGGAAAACAAAAGTTAAAGAGGAGCTATTCATCTTGTTAGCACAGTCGTTGCACAGGGAGAGACAAGTGTAAGGCATTCCAAAAAAATGTACTTACTAGGAGGGAATAAGTGTATTCAACAGCTGGAGCAAGAAACTGTGAGCTCTACCACTGTCTTTGATATTTTAAGACTCATTTCTTTTGTCTGCTTGATACCTGAAGGCAAGACAAATCCACAGTTCCCATTTACCTCTTCAATGAGCAGGCTGTACATGCTAATAAGGATATTGCTGTGACTTGATCTTCTTAGTGGCAAAAAATAGACTCATGAACTATTTCTGAAGTCAGTTGTTAATAGGGTGCCATAGATCACGGCAAATTAGTACAAAACATTCTTTTCAGCACTAAATGAGTAACTGTGTTTTCCAGTAATCTCTACCACAGCAATTCTTCACTATGGAAAAGAAACAAAACAATTAATTTCAGGCTAGAATAAAAACAACAGTAACCCTGGTAAAGATTTAATGTCTTTTTTCAACATATTTCCTACTGCAAGCAAGATTTATAGAATTATAGTGAAGTACATTAGAAAAACATGGGGATGGGTGGGGCAATGCAAACTACTCACAAGATAAACGATTCCACATAAACTCTATATCAGCTAAAAAAGACATTATGAGAATACCTTTTTCTGTCAGTCCTTCCTGCCCTCCCCCACATAGGCCAAATTACTTACACCCCTTCTCACAACATTTTATTTCTCAATCTTTAGCATAGAACTACCTGCTTTCTCCTCTCTGGACAATGCCACTAGTGCTTCAAGTCTCTTGTGTCCAAACATCGAACACCTGATACTATCCTGAAGTGGATTTGAAAAGCCATTTCATGAGCTCTGTTTTCTTACAAATAGATCATACAGAATGAAAAGACTACCACTTGTTAAAGGTCTCACATTACTTTTTTCTCTCCTACAAGTCCTTCCCCAAACTTAATACCTATGAATATCTGGATTTAACAGACAATTCCACTAAAAGCACCCTGATAGCCCCTACACAGATCCCTGCTAATGCCTCTTTGCCTAGGTCCTATGATCCTTACAACACATCTTCTCACAGCTGCTTTGCAAGGCTTTCTTTTAGGGCGTTGCATCATGTACCCTCTCAGACACCACAAGCACCTCAGGTTGGTCCTGGAGAACTCATATCACCCTAAACTGCAGCAGCAATTTTGTCTGAGCATTTGGCTGTTCTCAAGCTTCTCACTGCTCTCCTAGCCAAGTATTCTTTGCTACAAGTTCAATGCCATAAGTGCTTACAGGACACTGTGAAGTTTACTGTGAGTAGATCTTCCCAAATGTATCTTGCCTGTGGGCTTGGACTCCTTAGGAATCTAAACTCCCATGGGCAGGCAAACCCTCTCTAACCAGGGCAAAAAGTGTCTCCCACTGGTTTCATAACTCCTCTCAGGTACAAACCATATATTGCCACATATAGCTTATAAATATTATCATGTTTGTGAACAAATTAGATGCCTGTATGGCCCTGGTAGGTGGTTCACAAGTTGATATGCATTTTGTATGCATCAGTAAGTAAAAGGGCTGGGTCACACCACAGAATACTGCTACATGGACCATCAAATGCATTTCCTTCCAAAGGATACAGTGCAAGACAAATGACCTTGAGATGCATGGGCTTAGGGGAACAGTTTCATAAATGAGTGCAGCAAACATCAAAGAGAAATGAATTAGACCACACAGATTCAAGTGCTTGAACACTACTGCCATAGCACTATTTATAATTTTCCTCTCCAGAACAAAAGGAGTCAGTAGGCATCTGTCTACGTAAGAAGACACACTTCAGAGCAGCTCAAGTTCCCAAATCATTTATTTTCGGTAATTGCATATATTTGCTTTTTGAATATTTCTTAGTGGAGAAGCCTTAAGAGGCTGAATGGTAATGTGGAGAATTTAGTAGAGAGGGAGGGGGAGATGACAGCAGTCAAAAAGAAAAGAGAGGGAAGCTAAATGAAGACTCCCACTGCACTTCAGAATAACAATGCATGCTTCTGCAAAAGGTCTGTGAGACCCTTCACAGCAATTCAGGAGCTTGTCATCAGATTTACTTTTCAACTGAGAGGCTCATGAAATGAGTTCAAAGAACGGACTCTCAGTTCTGAGTAGAGCAAAAAGCAGCTTTTTAACCTTGTGTAGTGCACAGTCTCATCTGCCCAGCACATACTGCTGGTCAAGATTACAGAACATTTTCCTTGCTGAGTGCCAAACAGATGTTATGAAACACATTTGGTGGAACGTATATAAACACACGCCTTAATGTTTTCTCTTAATAGCTCAAAAAGCCCCCAAATCTGGAGCTGATGGGAGAAGGCAAAATTAAATCATAATCCATAGCTGGTCTTCATACCACCAGGACCTAGAAATTTTCCATGACCTAGAAATTTTTGAGGATGCACTATCAGACACTCAGGCACCAAATTACTAAACTAAATATGGGGACTGTCCTCTGGCTGAGGGAGCAGTTTTACATGGTTCTTTCTACTTCTCCTAGTCCAAAGCAGCTGCCTGCATAACCTGTGAAATCCTGCTGTTATTTCTTGCAAATGGCACAGCACTGAGAGGGCTTTGCAAATCCATGTTTCCTCAGTCGGAGCTCTCACAACAGATGCTGTGACAAGGCCTGAACTTTTGCTTCTGAAGTACACTTTGGGATGGGTGTCCTTGTACTATAACTCAGAATCTGTGTGATGATTGCCATGGCCAAAGGACAGGAGGTATGAGGATAACCTATATTCTAAGAGGTTGACTGGTGAGATTTGGGAATCTTATAAAGCCATATTTGAGTTTCACACTCAGATCTATTTTTCATTTGTCAAGAAATAGTGATTTGTTAGGAATGATATTCCAACTGAATGATGCTTTTCTTTCATATTCCAAAGCTGTAAATGACCTGGAAAGCAGCCTAATATCCCAGAGATGCTCAGTTTTCAGGTAAACTTTCAGCTTCTGAGTACTCCAACATTTACTGGTTTGGGGTCCAAATACCCCCAAAGCACCTCCTTATAAAAACTCAAATCCATTCCAATAACTATATTCCTAGTGAGTAAAATATTTAAGCCTATGCTTAAGCTCGACTGGTTTATCAAAATGTAAACACGCACAAGAGTGCTGGTGGGATGTGCTAGAATCACCTTCAAGCATCAGTCAAATAGTGCTGCTGGGGTGAATTCAGTCAGAAAAAGAGTTGTCAGAATTTTTGTAAAGGTGTCTTAACCCTATTAATCTCAACACAAGTTGAGCTGTTTATTTCCGTGGGGACAGCATTTCCCTTACAGGGACTCTGATTCTCCCTTTAGCTGTTTTTGAGTGAAGCTCACACAACTCTACAAGCAACTCCCATGTAAAATGGTGTAATATGAGGAAAGAATGAGTGCCAGATTTTCACTCCAGACTTCTAACGTAATGTTGACAGAAAGTACTGGTTGAGGTCCCAGATTCTTCCTGAATCTGTTCAGTATCTGTAAAATGAAGTACAGTATTACTTGCCTATTTCCCAGGAAAGCAGTAATCATAACGATGCACAATTGCAGAAGCACTTTGAGGTTCTTAGAAAAAATACACTGCATAAATATTGTCCAGGCCCCTAGTTTTACATTATAAATTAGGCAGAAGGTGGAAACAGCAAAGAGAAATGGATTAATTGCTGGATTCATTTAATATAACTCATAAATAGATAAATGCTTGTAGTTGTTTGGCTTGGCAAACATTTACTGCACTCTACAGCAACAAACCAAACAGACTCACAAAAGGCTGGAGCAAAACCCTGCAATAAAGACATTAGTAGTAGACAAGCTTTACTTTGATGCCAAAGGGGTTTTTGTTCTGATTTTCACATTTTGTAGACTTTAGGAACACAGTAGTTGTAGATTTTTAGAGGGTTAATATTTCTAACAGTTTAATGCCTTTCTATCACTACCCCTGTCCCAGAACAGGGAGCTCAAATTCCTTTAGTTATTTAATATGTTTAGACACCTTTCCAAGGTAGAGCTGAAGGCTATCAGAAGGCCTACAGAACGAAACATAAACACAGGTCAGAGTGACCCAAAAGCCAGAACTGGATGAACTCCAAGGGACTTCTGTGTGCCTGAGGAAGAGGAGCTGATGAAGACAGAGGGTCTTGACGACCCCAGACCCAATTCCAGGGGTTGTACCAGGGGTGGAACTGGGGCTGGACTGAGAAATGTGTAAAGCAATGATTGGAGGGATCTTATTATAAAAGCCATGGAAACAAGAACTGGGTCACATGCATGTCATCATGTATTCCTGTGGGCTGTAGGCCCTGTGTTATTAAAGGACCTTTACTTTTTATCTTACCCTACACTAACGTGCTCAGAGTCCTGTTTTTGGGGGAAGGGTCATTTCACGGCATCACTTTCTTGTTCAGGTTGCTTTTATCCCAGAGCTGCAGATGTATACACATATAATACTTCAATGTGCTCTTAACAGTTCTAAAGTTATTGAAATTGGTTGCATAGAAGAGAAAGTCAGTCTCATAGGCAAGAGTGCATCTTGTGGTGCTGTTAAGGAACAAGAATTTTCAAAGAAGCAGGAGAAACCTACCAATTGAGTTGTATTCAGTCAACTGGACTGTTCTATAAGATGGTAAATTATATTATTTTCTTTTTTCCTTAATGTAAAGGTTAACAACGGAATATCCAGGACACTATGGGGAAGATATGGACATGATGATGTACACTTATGACTATTATATCCGTGGGGCAACCACAACTTTCTCTGCTGTGGACAGGTTTGCTTTTCATCTGTTTCATTACAAATTAGAAAAAGTCTTTCTTTTCTACTTCTCCCCAACAGTGCATGGCTACACCTCAGGCTAGTAGTTCTGAGGATCGAAGTTCACAGTCTTATGAACTGGGTGATGTATCAGGAACAAGGCATCTTCATGCTCAGGGGAATCATTTGCCATGTCATCTTAGTAATGAAAAATATCACAGTGGTAGGTTTGGGTAAATCTGAGCTCCACAAAGTATAGCAGATTTCAGTATTGTTTCTGACCTACCTCTATTTGGACTATATTTCATTGAGCTCAGTAGAAAACCCCATCCTGAACACTTTGCCCTTTCAGCAGATAGGGGACTTCTTTTGGTCCATTTTTCTTTGAGAAGAAGCAGGAAATCTACCAGCATGCAAAGATAAAACCACACGAACTCCAACATGAATCCTGTGAACTGCCCAATCAGTTTCAACACAATTCTAACATATTTGAGGTTGCACTAGAAATTAAGGCAATACTGTGCACACTGATTCCTTTCCATTAAATGAGTTAGCTACTTTTTCCTGATCACCCCTGGTCAATTCTTGACATTTGTTAATCCTCCTGGGAGAGGCCTTACGGCTAGTGAAGTTGCAGTCATGCAAATGAATTCATAATTTTTCTGCTCAGTTACAAAGAAGTGTCTCTCTCTCTTTGCTATGCAGAATTGTGAAGTTTTTAAATTTAGATTTAATATAAACCCTGCAGTGCCATCTGCCTTGGACTACAGCATAGGTTTAAGGAGAATGTAAGCAATTATTGAAACCTGATTGTGGGAGAGGGATCTCGATTCTTTCAAGTTGACCTCTAATACATCAATCATGAACTATTTATTTGCTGATGTCTTTTATCAGACACCTCAGTCCAGTATATTAAAGCATTAGTTATCAAACACAGCACAGACAGCAAGGCAAGGTGTGCTGCACTGTTTGGCCAAGACTGGCTACAAGAGACGGGAGAGAAGGAAGAAGTGAGATTTTAAACATACCAACATATCAAGCTGTCTCTAGTAACACTCAAAGCAGCTGAGGTGCTTTTGTCACTGTAATGCCCTCAGCTTGCTCGAGTTCACTAGGGATCCCTCAACCAGAAGGTTACCTAAAAAAAGGAGGCTTTTCCAAGAATGATAATAAATTGTAAGACTGATGCAGGTCGTAACTGTCATTTCCTGGCTAAAATACATTGTCCTGTTTCTTACTAAATGGAAGCTATGTCTGCAAATTGTTCCTACAAGTGGAAGAATATTTTTCACAGATACTTGACTCAAAGGTATCTATTTATCCCTTTAGATAAAGAATTTACAAGGTTGCAAGGGACAGCCCAGTTTTGGACTTTTTTTTTCTTAAATGTTCCCCAGTGCTATTCTTAATCCTTATTCCTTATGCCTGTAGAAGGGAGTAGGGGAAATAATGCAGACAGTGCATTCCTCAGCAGCTGGATTCCAGACTCCATCGGATGTAGACCAGGGTAAAGTCTGGAATCACAAGGACGAGCCTGGAAAACAAAGCAGTTGAGGTAACCAATGCCTCTGAGCACATTTCTGTCACTGACAGCTGAAGGCTTAACACAGCCTTCAGAATGGGGTGGCAGTGGGGAGACTGGCCAGGAGCAGAGGCAGCACCTTGGGATATACATCAGAAGTACAGGTCCTCACAGGTTATGGGACCACAGTATCTGGAAAGGGAAGAAGCCACCAACACCTTTGTCCTACCACTGCCGTGGTGACAGGCATGAACATGCAGTAGTAGTAGGTGAAAACTATAGACAAAATGTTTTATTTCACATTAGAACACATCTCTGTGCCAATGAACTTTCTGACCCTCAGCTTTCAGAACAACTAAAACCAACTTGTTGTTGCTGAGTGTGTGATGTGAAAAAAAATTCCTGCTGCCCCAGTTTAGAATTCAAATTCAAGCTATAACCCTACTCCTGAGTGGTATGCTCACAAAAGTCATTAAAGTTTGTCATCCTAAATGGTTCTTTGCAGATGGTTGAGGCAGAATAGGAGCAGAAAAAGTTATTCCAAGCCTCAGCCTGCCAGGAACAGGCAGATGTGCAGCTTGTCTGTGTAAACATTTTATTATTGCTTTTCATCTTCAAGCACATTAAACTTGTGTCCATACTATTTTGTCCATGATGGATGATGTTCTTGAGCTATGAAGAAGCACAAAAAAGGCTCTGAAGGTGTTTCAGTTTAAGCTTTCCCAATAACTTAAAACAGCTAGGTATTTGGAGACCTTTTAGATAAACTTACAGATATCATGACCTCTCTTCCTGCTCCCAAGACATTG
Source organism: Pithys albifrons albifrons (assembly GCF_047495875.1). Lineage (NCBI taxonomy): Eukaryota > Metazoa > Chordata > Aves > Passeriformes > Thamnophilidae > Pithys > Pithys albifrons. The sequence continues at coordinate 93,858,883 of NC_092458.1, forward strand.
CATCACTGATAACACCGTTGATACACAGATATTTGAGGCAGCATGTGATGTATGTGGTAAAGGATGTAGAAAGTTTAGAATGGTGGTATCCCCACTTCCTTTTCTGTAACCATTCTCTATGAGTTTTCATGCTTGTGTATCAGGAATGAATGAGTTGTTGATAATCAGAAGTTTTAAGTCTTGTGTGTGGAGAATAGACTTCAGAAGTGGTTAATATTTACATTTTCCAGTCTCATTTTAAATGGGTCAAAAGGAGAAAACAACTGTCTATAAAGGAGGACAAAAGCAGATGGAAAGAATTAGCAGGGGTCTGAAGTCTCCCTGGGAGCCCATTCAGGAGTGTGGTGGTAACATTGATGCAGACAGGATGACCTAAGGATATAGGAAAGGGAACATTTGCAGGGCAAGAGAGTATCTTTTTTTTGGACAGACTGATAAAGCCAAGTTTCAGAGAAGGACATGGAGTATGCAAAGGCTGTAAACAACAGAAACTGCCCACATAGACATGCACGTAGTAAATCCTTGGCAAAATACCTTTTAAAATTAAATCCCAAAAACCAAATAAAATTTCTTCAGCCTGAGCCCTGAAAGATGCTAAGTGATGATGGCATGGCTTCCTCGTGGAGCATTGTTATGTTGCTGTGGTCAGGCTGGATCAGCCTCTCAAGCCCATGGAGCACCACTGGAACAATCACAGTTCACTCAGCCCAGCCTGCAAGTGAGCAGCTTGGACAGGCAGGTGGGCATTACCAGGCATTCGTGGGAGGTGCTGGACCGTGTCCTCTGCTACACAGTATAAAAATAGCACATGTAGACTGTCATAAACTCATTTCTTTTACAAAACTGCTCTCTGCTCCATTTATTTGGGTGATCTTAATAGCCAGTTACTTCTTAACTGCTCAAACACCATCACTGAGGGATAAATTGACACCCAGATACCCCAGCAGTAAGTACATTGGAAATGCCTGGACAAGCTGGACATCTACCAAGCTCAGCTGAGCTAAATTATAGGGTATTTAAGGTCTCTAATAAGTTTCACATGAAAAAGAGGACTTTGTCAAACTCAATATGAATAGGAATTCACAGAATTTTTTAACTGAATTGGAAACAGATTATTCAACAATATTTGGAGATAAAAGATACTTTCCATACATATCAAAAATTTAAACCTGAGAGTACATGAGAACAGGAAAGGAAAAGTGACAGTTCAATATTGATTTCCCAAGCCAAGCAAAATACATGGAATTAGCAGCTGAGGGGGATAGAATTTACAAACTGGTGTTAAGGATCTTCAAAGGCAAGTTCAGATACATTCCAGAGTATGCCACATAGGGAAATTCCTTATGGGATCTGCACCCCCACTGGTAAACTTGTAAGGGATCTACAAATTGAAACAGTATGATAACTACTGAATTAAGCACACAGTAACAATAGTACAAAGTAACTGCCTGCATCCTGAAAAGCTGGACACGCATATGCTTAGCTTTAAACAGAAGTAATGGGGGGAAAAAGGTTAACTTAAGCCATTAAATGTTTAAATCTATTGGCCACCAACCATGAGCATATACGTTAAAGTGTCTGCAAGTTTAAGTTTAAATGAAAACTCCAGAAATAATTATTTTCCAAGATTTTAAAGTATGTTATTAATTTGGGTAACTAAAATACAGTTATTTAAAGGAACTTGACTTAATTTTACAATATTCTATTTTAGAAAAAATGGCTTGACCTAAGTTTTTGAGCTAAAAGTTCATCTTATAGTTTAGCAGACCTTAATTTTGACCCATATAATCCTGTTAATCCACATATGAGTCCTCTTTATTTTTTTGTCTCTCTTGGTAGCTTACTGACCAAAAGAGTAATAACAGTCTTTGAAGAGCTTGCACATAGCCCAGATGAGGAATTCTTAAAGTAAACCTAAACATGAATCTTGCATTTCATTAACCTTTGGTAACACTTTTATGAGAAAATTGCAACTAAAAATATCTAGGAAATATTTAAAGAAAACCAAACCCTAACACTGTATAACTGTAACATCAGACTTGCTGAGGAGCATGAGCCAAACCCATTTCCATTTAACATTCAGCATAAACTGATGAAGTAGCATAACATATTTCCAATTAAAAATCCTCAGTTAACAAAAGCTGAAAGGGGGCAATTTATACCTAAGCAGAGTTTAGGAGTCAAGTTAATCTTATTCCAGGATAGAGGCAGCCTGTCAGTGAAACCATATGAGCACAGTCATTACCAAAATCTGGGCTGAGGTGTCTCAGTACATTCCTGAGAGGCAGTGGGTTTGGCACCAGTTTCCTCTCCAGAAAACCAGTACTGTGCAGGTGTCTTGGAAAGCAAGCTACTATTGAATTACATCAGCAGCATTAGCTGTCCCATGACTCAGATTTAGGAGATCACCATTAACACAATCCAAACTTTCAGAAACCTCTTGTAGTACTACCCAATACCAATTTGAATGATGGCTGCCATCTGCAGGGACTGCACTTCAGACCTAAATTCATGTTAGCCAGTACCAAGCAATCTAAATTCAACATTCCCTCCACAGAGCAGACTTTGACCCTCTTTTTGTCAAAGGACAATTTAATGCACAATAAGCTAAGGTGGAAATTTGCAGCCATTTGCAGCTATTGGACACTAAATCACTGGGCTCCACTGTTGAGTCCTGCTGCTTCAATCAGGTTTCCTACTAAAAATTGTTAGTAGGTTTCATATCTCGCTCCTGAGAGAGAAAACAGACATCCCCCACTCACAATCTGGGAAGAGCATAAACTCTCCTTACACTCATAAACATTACTCTTCCTCACGTGTGACTTGTGGAGATCAAGGATGACAAGTGAATTTAATTTCTCTCACTATTGATTCCTTCAAATCTGTAGTAAAGGACACAAGCTAGAAGACCTACAAGTGAAAGACATTGAAAAAAAAGTGGCATTTCTGTGCAGATAACTTCCCACTTAGAAGTGGCTTGAAAATCACACAAGTATTTTACTTTACATTCCTGAGCAATGTATTGCATGACAACAACTTTTCACAGAACCATCCTTTTCCTCTTGATCACTGATTTAAAGTGTGATTTAGGATACATCACCATCAAGATTCATTGTATTCTGAAGGATACTCAGAAATCTAATTATTCAGAGAGCTCACTTTCTTACCCTATAAGGGAGCGTGAAGGAATTGTAACTATCAGACAAATTTAATGTCCTTTCAGCCCATAGTAGCACAAAGCACTCAGACAAAAGCCAGCTATGGCAGACAGATGTTTTTGTTGCCACAATACTTGTTATACAGTTATTCTTACTTGTGGAGCATCCTCTACTGTTCTGGCTCACTAATACCTCTCTCTTGTCTCTCTTTCATGCAGGGATCGTCAGTGGAAATTTATTGTCTGCAGGATGACAGATTATGACTGCCCATTTCAAAATGTTTAAAAAGATTGAATGTACCCCACTTGGAAAGCTTGGGGACAGACAGGGTGGGATGAGGGTTAGTCATTACAGGAGAAGGACAATTAGGCTCACAAAAAAAGTACCAAGACTCATCAGCTGTCTGCTGAGGATATAATTCTTTCCCTCTGGAGCTAATAAATAAATTGCCAGTCCACATGCTTGCAAACAGCAATTTCAGAAGATTCTTTAAAGCTGCACTGACAGCTGTACCCCAATTAAAATTGCTTAAGACATACACGTTAATGATACACAATTCTACGGCATATGCACAGTTGCCTTTCTTGTATATACATATAGCCACTTTGAACACATACAACTTACTTTCAGATAGCAACTCTATATAATTGCTTCCCAGCACAGTCACTCTGAATGAGTTGGAAACATGCTTCCCAACATACACTAGACTTTCCCATCTTCTGCTTTGTACTTGGAAGCAACCCAGCGATCCCTACCAGCTTCCCAGCATCTAGTAGCTGAAAGTGTGCTGAAACTGCACCAGGCGGCCTTGAATGCAACTGCATCTGTTACAGAACTCAGAGTGACTCCATTGCAACAGAGGTCTGCATACACAGGGGAATTCTGAGTTTTTACAACACTGGAAGACATCAATGTCTGATAAAAATGAGAGTAGATCCATCAATAAAAACAGAAGCCTTACCCAGCTTTACTTAAAGTCTCTTTTATATTGTCTTAAAAGTCTCTAATGACATAAATAGCTCAGAGCTCTACTCTGGGCAAACCCCAGAGCAGGTCAAACCACTCACACCCTTGTAAATATGGACATCACACTGATTAAGAATCTGCTTTTCAGGTGGATAGGGTTTCCATTATGGGTGCCTGTACAACATCCATCTGCCCTTGGTAGTACACTCTCGGTTTAGAATAGACAAATAAAGCTAATTACTTAAGTGACCTTAGTTCCTCCAACTTGCAGATCCTATTCCCTATAAAGTGTAAGCTGATCACAGTCCAAGACTGCACAGCATTTGTGCAGCTGTAATCCAACAAGACTATTGATCTCTTTCAAGAAAATCTGAGGTGGGATTTTCACTCTTGAACAATCCAGAATTTAGGACTCAGTTTCTTAGCTGATGAAGTCAATGGTAAACTTAGCAGTGGCTTTGATTGTGCGTATCAAGGGCCATGGTGATCCCATGTACCAATTTAAGGTTGCAAAGCTTCACAGGAAACAGTTTCCATGTTCCAAGCATTTTTAACATATTTACCAGCATACCCTCAAGTGTGAGCATTAAAACTACACTTGTCCAATAAATGAATAGGTTTTGCATTGCTGTAGCCTTGTTCTTTACTGACTTCACTTACACCATTTTATTAACTTGCACACAAAGAAACCCTCTGTCATTCTCAGAGACCATGAAGGTGATTAGGGAGTTTCTGAGAAAGCCAGTTGCTGAGACATATAAGTAACAGTGGGAAAGAGAATTCAAGAGGCTTAGGGAAGCTGGAGAAGCTTATTAGCTGGCAGTGACAGACAGGCAAAAGAAGCCAAAGGAGCTCCAAATAGGAGACCACCAGAAGATAAGTCACTTAGGCCAGGGCGTTGATGGAAAAGTCTGGGCACCAAAATAAGGTGTAGAAGGATCATCTCTGAGAACACCTGTCCTAGATGGACATCTATCTCCCACACAGCTAAATGACTTAGGCTGCTCTGCACATGTCATGGACTTATGAAGGCCTTTTAGGAGAAAAGATAGTGCAATATCATCTTAAGGTGATTTGGATCCACACTGCCACAGAAAAGAGCAGTTCTGGTCTCTTGTCCTGGAGTTGTAGTGTCATATTGTCCCATATCATAGAATCATTACAGTTGGAAAAGACCTCCAAGATCATCGAGTCCAGCCTTCGAGCAAACACCGTCATAACAGCTAAACTATAGCACTAAACGTCATATCCAGACATTTCTTGAAGGCCCCCAGGGACAGCGACTCCACCACCTCCTGTAGCAGCCCCTTCCAAAGCCTAATCACCCTTTCAGTGAAAAAAATTCTTCCTAATGTCCAGCCTGAACCTCCCCAGTGCAGCTTGCAGCTATTTCCTCTCCTATCACTAGCTGGCTAGGAGAAGAGGCCAACCCCCACCTGGCTACAACGTCCTTCCAGGTAGCTGTAGAGAGTGATAAGGTCCCCTCTGAGCCTCCTATTCTCCAGGCTAAAAAACCCCTACTCCCTCAGCTGCTCCAAACAAGACTTGTGCTCCAGGCCTTTCACCAGCTCTGCTGCCCTTTCTAGACTTGTTCCAGGACCTCAACCTCTTTCTTCTTGTGAGGGGCCCAAAACTGAATACAGGACTCAAGGTGCAATCACTTCCCTAGCCATGCTGGCCACACTAATTTTGACACAGACCAGGATGCCATTTGCCTTCTTGGCCACCTGGGCACACTGCTGGCTAATGCCATCTTTATCCCTCATCCCTGTCCCAGTCCCTTGCTTCCACTCATGCTCTATTCCCAGCTCCACCCGAGCAGTGCATCTGTGTAGGATATATTTCACAGGACTCCTCTTCAGAAAGTTAAGTAATTCTCAGATGAGGAAGGGTGTGGGTGGGAAACAGAATGTATCTTGGAGGAAAGCAGAAATGGGATGTGGACCAAAAAAAAACCCAAAAGCAAACTGAGGCAGTGAAAGAGTGGTTCCTGTGAAGTCCTAGGACAATTAGTTAGCAAAACTAGGAACTGAACTTAGTTTTTATCTAAGTTTTAATCTAAGTTGCATCATCCTCTTTATGTTCAGGTAACCTTTATGTGTGGAAAGACATTAGTCCAAAGCTGATAAGGATCCAGCCCAAATTCCTGAGCACAAACTAAGGTGATGATGAGCCTGCCTTGCAAAAGTTTGCTAGCTTGAAAACCTGATCAAGACTGCCTTAACTTTCCTAAAGCCATTCTGAAAAAGAAAGGCTTTCAACCTGCTTGAGACACCTTACTGAACATCAACCATCTTTTACTCATAAATACAAACCAGATGCCAGTGCAGGATAAACCCTTATTTTTTAATAAATAAGACATCAGGAAATAAAGCCTTATTTATTTAATAAATAACAAAAGTATGGATTGAATTCAAGTATCTGAGAGAAAAACATTCCTTTTGTAAACGTTAAGCATTGCCACAGCCATGCTACAAGGGCTGCTGATAGCGTGCTGTCAGCAATTTTTTAATTAAACTATGGCAGGGTAATCTTCACATTCACAAAGGGAAATCCCAAAAAACAAGGAGAACCTTTTGAGGTTTTTCTAAATCTAAATAAAAAAGGTGAAGTGGGGCAGCCTGACAGGGGAAGAGAAATACCAACAGTGACTCCCTTTGTGGGTCTCCTTTAATCTGAGACTCAGCAAAGTGGGTTCTAAGCCAAACCCACATCCTCCATTTCATCCACTTAACTTCAAGAGAAATTTGAACAACAGAACAGTATAAGTGATTGGGGAAAGCAGACAGTCAAAGAGGAGAACTTGACTGCTCTTCCTCCTAAATCTCAAGATTAACTTTAAAACTCTGGGGCTTTTGTGAAAAAAAAAAAAAAAAGGCAAAAAAAGCAAGCAAACTCTGTTTTTTAACATATTCTGATATCTCAGTTTGCAGAGTATATAAGCACTTTCAACGTTTTTCACATTCAGTAATTTTCAAGGGCTTCAAACAGTATTTTCCAATTGCTTCTCAACTATGCTGAGCCTAGAAATGTGTTTTTTAAGTGAAGGCTGAAATTCTTCTTTCATCACTTGACAATGAGAGCTGAAGCATCAGGACTTTGTTTTATGTCTGTTTTACAGGACATCAAATACTATGAAACTCATGATAAATTTGACTTAGCAACACAGCACTTATGAAAAGAAGAAACAGCAAGCCCATAGCCATGTTAAAATAAAGCTTATTTCCTGTGAGATCAAGACAGACCTTTCAACTTCTTCCAGTCCAGTGTTAAGGACTTTGTAACATGAGATAAACCTGGCAGAAAGTCATGGAATTACCTAAGCAGAGCGATGCCAACACAGCTGAAGGGAAACCAGTCTGTGAGTGAACCAGAAGATCTGGCAGAAGACCAGTTGGCCCTTAGGAAAACTCACTTAGACTTGACCCTTGATTCACAGCCATTGAATCTTTTTCTGTTTTAAAACTTTATTTCAAGCCCACGTTTGTCACATCAGCAACATGTTACTGTATTGACCTGCATCTTTAAGGCTATGGTGCTGTTTGCAGTTAGAGAGTATGAACATCACTGGTAGTGGCACTTTGTGCCAGAGTTGTTGGCGTGCACCGTGGGCAGGAGGAGCTCTGTTAATAACACATTATCAAACATAAAACATTACTTATGCTTAGCTTTACTTTTGAGGATAGAGTAGTTATGCAGGGAACTGCTGCTTTATTCCTCACTATTTCAAGGTACTGGTATGTGTGAAGCTGATGTCCTGAACCCATGCATGGAGAAGTTTAGAAAAGGCATAGGGCTACCCACAATTTGAAAATTAAAGGCTAACACAAGTGCCAGTGGGTCAGAGCTTGTCTTTATCTTTCTGACCTCCATACCTGAACAGCAATGATTTCATTTTTATTCAGCTTCTGAACTTTGGGCAAAGTCAAAGCTGTTCAGCCTTAAGCAAGAGTCACACATCTAAATACTTTTCAGGATCTCAGCTGGTACATCTCTGCAAGGAATATCAGAAAAACTGGACCTTTAGTTAGAGGGAATGAATCAAAGCATGTGCCAATATACACATAGATGGCCAACGTGGCACATACCCTGTTCATACTTTCTTAAGACATAAAATCCCTGAACTGGTCAGGCCATTGTACTGGATAGTCACTGTAGGTCACTTCCAACTGTAATAGTCTATAATATTCTATTCTATTCTACTTGAAAAATCTAACTGACAACCTCATGAAGACCAGGACTCTGTTTGCCTGAGGTTATCTTTAAATCATTCAAGAAGAATAAAGAGAAGTTTTGCTAAGCTTAGCACTAAAGCCTCATCAACCAGATAAATCTCAGCATGTAAAAGAAGTCACAGCTGTACTTTTGTAGCATGTGAGTTTTAGTTTAAAAGCAAGATCAAATTCTCCAGGCCTTGCCTGATCCAGACAAAACAACACAGCACAGAACCTGAGACCAAAGAGATCACCCCAAATTATGGAGAACACAGAAAATAGAGGTGCAAAAGAGATGGTTCTATGTGAGAGGAAACAGAGAAGAACGACAAGAACCAAAGTGAAAACTGGGAAAGAGATACATGAAGCCACCTCAACAATATGTCATTATGTAATTTCTTAAAATAAATGCACACTCCTCTGTCTTAGGAGATGAGATGACTAGGATAATTTAATACTAGCAAAGAATTTGGAGAAAGCTCCCCGAATAACTTCGCAAAGAAAAAAGTCAGCACAGTTGTATTAACTACCATCCTCAAAAAGCAGAAGAGTTGCCAAGTGAAGCAGAAGTAACTGATAATGTTGATATAATTCTTTTAATCTGTGTTTGAAGCTCTTAACCCTTGACCAAAGAAAACACAGATGAGAACTGAAGGAAAAAGCCAACAATGAAGTGTAAATAGGAGGAGGTGGGATCACAGATTAAGAAAGAGGCAAGAAAAGAACAAAAGCAAATAAATTCTCAATAAACTAAAGAAAATGGGCCTTGGGCACAACACATGGCCTCTGAACTGAAATTCTGGTTTTCCATGGTTGTGTGAGGCTGCATACAAGATTTTGGTTAAGCTAACACAAACACATTGCTCAAGCTACTTAAAAGTTTGAAGTTACTCAAGGCTTTGGCTTGGGTTCAGCCCCACATTAAAGTGAACAATCTTTGACTTGGAAATGGATACATTCATCAGCAAGGTACTGACATAATTATCCTATTCATCCAAGATTAAGTGCTTTTGTCTTCCACTGAAAACTAGCAGATGCCACAGCTGTGACCCATCCAATTGTTTGCACCCAGGCAAGCTTACAGGTTTTTTATCCCCTCAACACTTCCTTCTGTTTTTTCTGGGAGGCAGGGAATGTGGTCTTGTAAATCATCTAAGATGATCTTTTGTGAGTTTCACCTTGGTAGCCCCAAGTGAGAGTACTATAACCTGGGAGGCAGGCAAGCAGGTAGCTTTTCCTCTGTTATTTTCTTGGCCAAGCTTCTCTTCATCTAATTTCATGCACTGAAGCTGTCTCTTCGAATGCTTTCAATATCTCTCTCCTCTGTTCATGTTGTTTTCACAATTACTGAAAGACCTTCTCTGCCTGCCTGGCCTGTCAAGTGACATACAAATTAACTGCATGTAGCACCACAAAAATTGTCAAAGACAACAGCTTCAAACAGCATATCATAATGTACATATCCCCACTGCCCAGACACTTTGTCCAAAACCCACTGGTAATGGTAGAAGCAACTACAGCAATTTTATATAGGGTTTTCATTATTACTTGTGTGACAAAACAGAGCCATCTTACCTGCAGGAAGTTCACATATCTTTCTTGGTCCTAAGATAGCATAAGGCAGGAGATCCTGCTATAAAATAAGCAAACTTTGACCATAATCTTACACAGAAATTTCCTTTCTTCCTTTATTTATCTTTATTTTATGTATTCAGAGTGAATTTGTGGGAAATTTGAGGTGGCCTTGAAGAAACTCTTACCCATATAACATTGCACTTTTCTGTCACATATTTCTGACTTTCCTTGGATGGACCTCCTTGGGATCTAGCAGAATTGCTGTGTGTCTGTGGCTTATTCAACAACAGCTGTACTGCATAAGGTCATAAGTAACTAGCTGCCACCACCACCGGGCTAGAAACTAACTCATGACCTTAAAAGTAATTCAAGATCAGCAATGAAATAGTTATTAAATTGTAACAGGTTTGCACTTGTTACAGCTTGTACACCGAACTGTAGTATCAAGAAGACATTTTTTTCCCCAAGGATTTCATTTGCTGAATGTGCTGCACTAGAAAAAGTCACCTACTCCAACTTAGTCAACTACAATTCAGAAAGGGAAATAGCTGAGACAAGATCGACGCAAACATTCTTCTCTACCACTTAGAAATGCTAAATCTGAATATTTTTAGCATAAAGACCTGCAGTTGCTCTTTTGCTGGTTCAATACTACCTACTTTCCAGATGCCTCTGACATCTGCCTTCTCTGCAGATGGGAACTACAGCATACACATCATAGACTCTGCAGTTAACACAGTGTTTGTAGAACAGCAAACATTGAACTCACAGGCCAAAAACCTGAGCTATCATTTGCAGTTACTCTCTGTATTATTTAACACAGCAGAAAAGAGGAAAACAGCTTTAGGTAATTAAGTGCTGTTTGGCAGCTACACTAAATACCTAGATCACCATGGCATTAATCTGAAATGGTGACTGAGAGAGGTTTGGTTCTCTGCACCCACTTCATACACATACAGCACGGTCACAGGATCACTAGCAAGAGATGTCTGCCATGACTTCAGGTCATTATTTTTCCTCTGTTAAACTGAAACAGCCTCCTGGTCCTCTGGCAAGTACAAAAGGACTAGATTTCTCAACCATGGTGGAGCATCTCCTGCTTTGTGTGAACTGAGCACATGGCTGCAGTGCTTGCTTAAGACCTGGGTATCTCATTGAAAGTGCCTCCATCCAACCTCTGTGCTTTGCCCAAACAGTGGAACTAGTTTGACCAGGCTCCTGTTAAGCTCTCCAAGATGTCCATTTTGCCCTCTTTCCCCTCACACCATAGCAACAATTGTAAAGACTAAAGATTGTTAACATAAAATCAGTAATATCAACAATGAATTCACTGGCACCATATGGAATTTCAGACATTTAAACACAATTCATGTCTTGTTGAAAACAAAACCATAACATGTTGGAAACACTGTTCTAGTGCCTTTGAAAAAAACCTATCTTTGATACTGAGAGCTCCTCTCTAAATCAATATTTGGGTTGAGAGTACTTATATCTTCCTTATACTGGCAGCCATCTACAGTGGTCAGCTTAATAGGCTGGCTGAGATTTCTCAGTCCTATCTGAATCTATTCAGGGATGGAGGATGGGATGGGATGGGACGGGACGGGTAGGATAGGCTAGTTAGGGTATTTTCAATTGGAAAGAAGCTACAGCATTTATCTAGTCCAAATTGTTGACCACTTCTGGGCTGACCAAAATTTGAAACATATTTTTAAAGGCATTGTTCAAATGTCTCTTAAATACTGGCAGGCCTGGGGCATCAACCACCTTTCCAGGAAGCCTTTTTCAGTGCTTGGCCACCCTCTCAGTAAAAAAATGCTTCTTAATGTCCACTCTGAACCTTCCCTGGTGTAGCTTTGAACCATTCCTATCTGTCCTATCACTGGATCCCACAAAGAAGGGATGAGCCCTTCCCTCTCTTCACTTTCCTTCCTCATGAAGATGAGTGATGAGATTACTCCTCAGACTCCTTTTCTCAAACTGGACAGGTCCAAAGCCTTTAATCACTCTTCACAGGATATGACTTTCAGACCTGACATCAGCTTTGCTGCCCTCCTCTGAATGCATTCAAGGACCTTCACACCCTTCTTAAATTGTGGGGCCTAAAACTGCACACAATACTTGGGATGAGGCTCCATTAATGCTGAATACAGCAGGTTAATCATTTGACTCCTGGTTATACTTTAATACACCACAGGATTTTTCCACCTGGGCTTCCAGGGCAGGCTACCAACCCATATTGAGCCTGCTGTCAACCAGCACCACTGGATCACCTCCTGCAGGGCTGCTCTCCAACCATTCCTCTCCTTATTTGTATGTGTGCCCAGTATTCCTCTGTCCCAGGTACATAATCCAGCATTTCAACTTCTCAAATTTCATCCCATTAATCATATTCCAATGCCCCAGTCTCCCTAGATCCCTCTGCAAGGCCTCTTGTCTCTCAAGAGAGTCAACAGCACCTCCCAGTTTGCTATTGTCAGTGACCTTGCTGATTGCACATTCAACTCCTCCATACAAATCAGTGATATACATATTGAACAGACGGACCCTAGGACTGAACCCCATGGAACTGGGGAACACCACTAGTGACTGGTCACCAGCCATTTGCAGCTCTATTCTCTACAACTCTTCAGGCCCTGCCCTTCAGCCAGTTTGCAACTCAGCACACTGTGAACTCATTCATCCCACAGCTGGACAACTTGCCCAAAAGGATGCTGTGAAGAGCAGTATCAAAAGCCTTATTAAAATCCATAAAAACTACACCTTCCCTTCACCCACCAGGTGGGCAACCTTGTCACAGAAGGATGTCAAATTACTTAAGCAGTGTATGTGTGCACTTGTTCTCCATTAGTTGTGCCTGTTGATCTAATTACTTGGGTTACATTTAAACAACTCTGGTTCTGCAGAGTCAGATACGTTCACTTGTACCCCAACACTCAAATTCTATATGCATATTCAGTAAAGTTAATAATGTATTTCCATAATGTCTTGTATGAATACCTGAAAAGATAATTAGCTGTTGTTACAATTTTATGAGCTGAAAGTTTACAGCACGAGTGCATTAACAAATTAATTCTTTTGAATAAGGAAAAAGAAATAAAAAGAAAGTGACTGATATGTATTATTCTCTTGCTTGTTCTATTAAAAACGTGAGTCAGCCTTCAATCTGTTGCTTGGAAGACCATACCAAATAAACAAACATGGTAATGATGTAGTGTGGGATGAGTAGAACTAAAGAAAATCAAGATATAAATATTTTCACAGAGTGAAACACCTTGGGTGAAAGGATGAGCCATTGAAGACATGCCTGAATTCTCATGTTAGTTCTGAATTTTCCTTTGTCTCCCTTTGTCACCAAGGGTCTTACCCATAACAGAGAGCAGACTGCAGTATGGTGCTGACACACTGGAGCATTTTGAAAGGAACTTGTTAAAGCAATCTAATTCCAGTTGGCCAGAGCATGGCACTAAAAACTTCTTCATGCTTCTCCTGTTGAGTTAATTAAAACTATAAAAAATAGCTAGTGCTTAAGACATAGCTGTCATCAGAAATCAGACAATTTTCCACTATAGGGTCTTCCTTTCTGTTGAGATCTAGATCCTCCAGATACAAAGCCTAATGCTATTTGACATTAGGTAGAAGAAAGGTAAATTAGCCTATTCTGTTATGATTAGATACATCAGGAAGCATTTGGACGATACCAGGCACATGGTGCGACTTTTGGGGATGGTCCTGTGCAGGGCCAGGAGTTGGACTCAATGATCCTTGTGGATCCCTTCCAAGTCAGCATATTCTCTGATTCTGTGACTTCTGTATCCCTTGCAGTTTGGTTTGCACTTCCTCCAGTGTTGATGGATGTTAGTGGGGGGTGCTCTGTACAGTGTACAAAGCAGACAAACTCAAGGTGTTATCCATTCCTCACCTGTAAAGAGATACTGTAGTTTCCTGATTTCTGCATGGGGAATGAAAAAACTGTTAGAAATTGAGATTGGTTGGGGATGGGAAAGGATAAGAAGGTGACATCTGCCTCCTTATAAGCATGAGCTTGAGACAATGGACATGGTCCCCCATTCAGCCATGTATGTGAATGACAGAACCAGGCAGATATCTAAAATAACATAAATCTTCACAAGGAGAAAGGCAGATGAAACATATACCCTAAGCCCATGTGAAGTCAGTCTCACAGTAGGAAGAGAGCTGATGTTTTCTTTAAATGTTACACTGATGATGAATGAACACTCCAATTAAAAACAAATTAAGAGGGAATATTCATCATGAGGCTTCACTAGTGAAGCAGTTAATTGTCTGAAATCTTAAAAAACTGAAGGGTGCTCATGTGGTCACATGATAATAAACCTGAAAAGAATTCTAACAAAAATAATTACAATCATCTGTTTCTTAGGGAGCTTTCAGGTTGAAAGTGCAGTGCAGAAACACCTATGTCATTTACCAGGTTTCACCTGGGCAAAGGCCTGTAACTGATTCCTGCTAACTCCTTCAATTCAGGGAATAAATCCACTGTTCTGTTTAGAGCATCATGCTCCAAGAAACTGTTCAAGCTGCAATTTGCATTTTGAATGCTGTACAAGGAAAAAAAAATTTCTGAGTCATGCCAAAGACTCCTTCACAGCAAAAAGAAAAGAGGGAAAGAATGGGTGTAAGAAAGAAACCTTTACAAAAATAAGGGAATCCAGGGGAATAAGCATCCACAGCAGGACTGGGATGTGATTAGTCTCATGGAAAACCCTCTTATAAGTCACTGTGAACAGTCCCACTGTGAACAGTCTCTTTGGAAAGAATGCCTAGTGGTTAAAGTGCTAGCTAGGAACTTGGAATGCTCCTGCTTGGCCACCCACTCTCCATGTGAGCAAAGCAGGATCACTTGGCTTGTGCTCCCATACCACATTGCAGAACAAGACTAAAGATCACTGTCAGCCTTAAGTGGGATGATATTCCTAAAAGCCACACAGAGATGCTAGTACACATTTTCAAAGCAATACTTTTATTATGCCCAGGCTACTAGTTAATCCAAGCACATACTTCAGCTAACACAGCTTGCCTGATTCTGGAATAGCTTAGTTAACAGTAAGACTGTGCTTTGTTTCATACATAGCTTGGACACATGAAACACATCCTGTGTCTGTCTGCATCTCATCTCTATTTCCATAAATCAGGGATAGTAATCATCCCTGGCATCATGCACAAATAAATCCAATGACAACAGTGAGGCTTTAAGATACCATGATGAGAAGAAGGCTGAGAGATACTCCTAAATATGGCAGGTCAGATGGATTGCAGTGTGATAGTACTGGCTCCATACTAACATTTTATGATTGCCTAGAGTATTGATGCCAAGGGCATCCTGCTAACCCAGCAGCATGACAGCTTCCCAGTCAGCACAGTCATCACAATGCACCAAACAGTGCTAAGTTCCCTGTTCAGGTGACCATTTCTAACCTATTAAAGATGAACATGTCTTGTGGGAGTGGCAGCACATAACAATTCATGTGGCCAGCAACAAGCATCCCACCTACCTTGACTTCTGCTGCTAGGTTAGATACCACATATAGATGGTGTTAATGAGCAAGTTGTGAAAAGGACTTGGCTGTCTACACCTTTCTGGGAACTCTTGCTGAATAGATGAGGTGCAAGTGCCGTCTTATTCAGTCAATCCAGTCACCTATTTTCTAGAAAAGGCTAGGGTCTTTCAGAAAAGAGCAGTGGAGATACCCTGCTGCCCCTAAGTTACTAAGGCTGCCCTTCTCATGCACAGAATGCTGACTGCCAAAGTGCTGCATGCAACACACGGCACAAAGGACACCTTCCCCAGCTACCACTGCCCACATCCATGGCAACAAGAAGGAAAAATGCTCTTAAAGGATCAGAGTCAGTCTAGGATTAAAATGCTTTACAGACGCTGATTTAGGGAGCTGCCAGACATATCACCTCTGACCAATTTTACCAGTTTTATGTCAGAAAATGAGACACATACTTTGTGTTCAGGAAGAGTACAAGCTGTGATTCACTTGAATTGCTGTGTTATTACTAACCCAAGAGATTTCACGTACTCTTTGCAGGGTGTAAGACTAAATTTTTCTAACTCAAACCCACCATAATAAATCACTGTTATTTTCCTTTGTTATTCTATTCTGTCTTACCTCAGACCTCTCATTGTAGGGAGTAAGAATGGCGGAAGGTGGGATTTGCAGGACTTAAACAAAGACATACTGGTTTTACTTAGAAGAGAAGAACCAAGTCACATCATCATGGAAAGATGTTATGGTATGCAGTTGCTTGATTACTGTTTCTTACTAGTGCTGATGTGATGGATGTGTTTCTTACACACTCTCACATAGTCCCTCAAACTATGTGGCTCTTCCTATGAAAAAGGAAAGGTCTCCCAAATTGGGAAAGCTCCCAGGAAGCAGTGAACCTCATGTTCTTGTGTGTGTACATGGTTTTGTCCTGTTCAGTCAACACAAGGAGACTTATATGGTTCTGATACTGGGAGAGGTTAACCACCCTGTGAGAAAAATCTCGGCTTGAAGAATTTTTAGAGAGACGAGAGTAAGGAGCAAAGGAAAATAGTGTTTAATGGCCAAACTGCGCGCACAGGGTGCCTCGCCACAGCAAAGTCGCTGGGGAGCACACCGGGGAGGGGGAGATCACCCCCATTTATTTCCTTCACGCCACGCCCTCTTCTCTCCCCTCCAGGAATCCATCCCTCTGTAGTCCATGTATGGTCCCATGCACGCTGATTCGAGGTTACTCCATCACTTCACTTTTTCACTGCCTTCTTTGGGCAATTTCTTGCTGTGTCATCAACACTGATTGGCCCATCCAGTCGCCCTATCAGGCCCTACCACCGTCCGCAGGCCCTGACAACAGCCCCCCTTGTTGAGGCTGCTGCCTCACAGACTGCCCACCAAATTTGCCTGTCTAACCTGCATGTGGAGCAATCCCCCCCTTAAAGGGCCATTCCACTTTTCCAAAAAGCAATTAACACAGAACCTTTTAATTCAACTGTTCGAATCAACCAAAACCCCTTCCTTCCACACCTCCCACAACGAACCCTCTCTTTTTATTTCTCACAACCCCTTAACCTCCTCCAAGACCTAGGTTTCTTTTGCCAATTGCCTCTACTCATCTCAGAAGAAAGTAACTTGTGCAAACCTGCAACAGCACTGAGACCCCAAAGACTGAGAGAATAGCTTGATAATTCACAACTTCAACTGTAAAAAGCAATTTGCTTTAATAAATATTTTCACAGAGAGGGGCTTCAGCAAAACAAGCAATGCAGCCCAGAAGACAAGGCAGACTGAAAGTTTCCAGCAAGTGGAAAATCAGACAGCAAATTCTTACTCTAAATCAGGCAGCGGAGGGACCTTAAGCTGGTTCTTAACCTTAACCACTGCTGGTTTGTGCACAGTCTGAATAAGACCACTAGGCCTAGGAATGTCTATAAAATTGGGTCCTGCAGTTGAAAGATGCCCAAGAATCCTGTTGGGTTTTAAGGTTGGAGCCAGCAGCAACAGAACAGCTGAGTTTGTGTCCAGCATCATACATTAGTCTGGATTTTCATGGAAGAGTCATACACATACAGAAATCAGGTATGTCTGACTGAAACAGCTGCTGGGTGGGGTTAGAAGGGATGTGCTACTGCACCTTACTGGGCACTTGGGCTTCTTTGTGGAACTGGTTCTTTTAACACACAGTGTAATTGTATGCGCCTCTCCTATCGTAGTCCATACAAAAGAGACCAGACTGGGACCCAAGCTCTTGATACTGTTCATTTACAGAATAGCAGTCTGGAAAGTCCCAAGTCAGACACTGAAGGTCAAGGATAGATGTAACTTGAACATGTTGATGTAAAGCTGCTTGATACAGTAGCCAAGAAAATGTGAACCCTTTTTAGCTCCATGTTCTCAAAACTTGCCTCCACAGATAGCTAGTGACATATGGGCTCAGTCACTGCTCTAGTTAGCACAGCTTTCCACAGAACTTCTGGGTGTGGAGTACTGTGACCCAAGACACACCTGCTAGAACTGGCATTGGCAAATGGATTAGGGTAAATGCTCACAAATGAAGTCAAAATGTTCCACACAGCTAATGACTTGGCATGAAATCTTATTCTTCTGTGGAGGAGGCTGCTATATTTTTGTAAGGAAGGCTTTTCAAGCGAGTGATTTAAAAGGGGTAACTTGATAATGACAATAATAAAGGCATGAGAACATGGTAAAGGCACTGCATTTTTATAAGGCCAAACTATAAAGATATTTATAACAGTCAATATCTTTACAATCTCCACAATATAAGCACAAACAACCGTGAAATGAATATGCTTAGGCAACTGCTGGGCTTAATCCAGTGCAAGTTGAAATCAGTGGAGAAACGTCAGGGACACTGGACTATGTCCAGAAGTGAGCGAATGAAAAGCACAGCACAGAGAGCGATGATCCAGGCAGCCTTCATACAGTAGGCTAAGCACATCAGACACTGGCAGACCTGGCGCAGGAATTCTCAGTGGAAGATCCTCAGTAAGGCACAAATTGTCTCATTTTTGAGCTGTTCTGGGCATATTTTTCAACATCAAAGCTGAGGTCTCAAAGCCTTAACTAAAGCTTTCCACAGGGCTTTGTGGGTTTACTGTGAGTCAGGTTTAGTATAGCATCATTCCCTTCATTATGAATTCTGTTAAATTGTTTCCACTCTCTCATCATTGTTTTTTCTGTAAAGATGGCTTAGGCAAAGACTAAAAGAAGCAAAAAAATAAAATCTCAGATGTGTAGAAGTAAAACATATGGACAGTTTGTGCAAACAGCTTGGATGTTTTGACCATTTAAGAGATGAATGCCTGTACTGGGAAGTTTCAAACAGGACTGAAGGAGAGAAAACACAATTCTTTGTTTGCAGTTCTCAGTGCAGTATGTCTCCTGAGATTTTGATACTTTCATGGACATTTTCAGTAGGTGTTGCATAAAGAAGATCCACCTTTGGATCTTCTAAGGATGTCCAAAAGATTTTTGTCTCTCCCCTTCTGCCTTGGACCTTTGGTGGCCTCCAGGAGTACTGCCTGCTTGTGACTAGCCTGGGAGAAACTCCTCCTTCATGTCTATTTGCTTCTGACACGCTCCTCCTGACACTCTCCTGGATAACAAAGACTATCCCATCTTGATACACCAACTACCCAGGTTTAAATCTGTATCTGCATGGGGACAGAATATGAAGCTGATAATTTAAGGGAGTTGCTATGATTGTGGTGTGTACATCCATGAAGCATAACACAAGTTCTTGCTTGACTAAGGGTGGCAGTGGGAGGACACACAGAGCAAGACCTCCAGCTGTGACTCAGCACAAGAGCATTGCTGCTTCCTTTGTTCTCTGTATTCCCACAATATAAAAGTAAGACCTAGATTGACAGCAGATACTCATTGCAGAGGGAGAACCCAAGCAACATGAAAATCTCCTGAAGGACTCTGATTTAGTGGACACAATAATGATAAATATTACATGCACAGAGGGAAATGACCCAGAAGAGTAGTGAAATGCTGTGCAGATACAAGACAATTTGGTCTCCAGCTAGGAAATGTGGCAAATATTTTAGCTCTAGGAGTTATATGCCTTCTGACATCAGCTTAACCTAAGCTATTAATTTTCTATTCTTTCCCTCTGACCAGACTAATAATGCTAATAAAATATTCACCATATAACAAAGTATGCACAACACTGCCTTTAACTGTGTGCTTGCCAGAGAAACCACACATTAAAAAACTGAACCAGCTTATGAAACTTGGCCAAAACATATTCATCTGGCCTCAAGCAATGTCTCTCTATACAGAGCTTTCCCCTCAAGAAACTGCAACTAGTTATTCAATATTCTTATTGATGGTAACTACAGTAGAGACCCGGTAAACCTGGAGAAATGTCTCTTCTTTTAAAGATCAGGTTGAGTTTATGAATAAAACAGGACACTGCGGTGAAATGGAGAGAAACCTGCAAAAGCTGTAAAACACCTGCCAGAATCTACAGTGTGCACTACCCAAGTAAATTGTTGGTCTTGAATTAAGAGGTGCCTATTATAAATGTTCTTTTTTGACAATGGGAAGAAGATGCCTGAGCTGTTCTTTTACCCAGATTCACTGAGGGAGAAAAGCTTTTGATTATCAACTGATATGCACACTCATCAGGGATTAAGTGCAATCAGGGCACATTTCCTCTGCAGTCAGTGCTTAACTAGCTTCCAGGTAAGAAATCTGTAGCAGAGACAATGAATACAGCCAGCTCCTCCTTCAGGGAGCACAAAAGAAACACAGCCTCTTCTATTATGCACTGGTCCAATTGGTTACAGACAAGAAACTAAGACACTGAAACAGGAACCAAATAACGATTGGCACAGACACCATAGCTCCTGGCACCATGTAACAAGATGTGGAGTCAACCACCCTTCTCCTTGGAGCACAAGTATCTCCAGCACCCAGCCAAGAGTGAACAAATGATGAGACAGAGGAGTCAGGGAAATATTTTAGTCATGACCTGAAACACGCCGGAAAGTGACTTCACTGAAGCACTTCCTCTTGAAGCTCCAAGTAGGCTCCAAGCCTTGATTCCCTGGCTAGGGCTTTGCATGGTTTCTTCATTAGAATCAGCCAGACAATGCAGGGGAAAATAGCAAAGGGATTTGTTTACACTGTATATGGACTTCCTGCTCACCTGTTACATGATTAGGTAGTTACATAAATGGCCCAAGATGTCACATTCCTCACCCGGGCACTGGCCCTTGAAATAATCCAGGCAACGTGACTCTGAGTAGCTGGAGGGTCTATTTGTGAGAGGATTTGCTGAGCAGGGCTGCAGCATAGAATGGTCTTTCCATTTTTTTGACTGCATTCATCACTGTTTGCAGATAGAGAAATTTAGACAGCAATAATGCAGAGAGTTTCCATGTTCCATGTTCCATTCCAAAACTAAATCCACTTCAACGGGATCCCAATCTTTCCCTCACCTTCCTTTTTTCCGAGTAAACATATAAAGGGTAATCAATCACAAGTGCACCAGCTTGGTTATTTGATGAAAAACAAGTAGATGATGACCTTGCATAAGATTTTCCCTCCTGCTCCCCCCTCCACCCTGGTTATCTGATCCACAGCCCACAGAAATCTGTGAAAACTTTTAACACAGATTTCAAAGACCTCTGTAATCAGCTCTTTTTCATCTATCCCTTTCAAACTTGCCCAGCATTTTATGGAGCACATTGTACTCTAAGTCTGGTGCCATTTACCTACAGACCTCAAAGCATTTCCCAGTCATTAAGAGCTCATGACAATAGAAAAAAGTACTATTGAATGGCTCCTGAAAATGAATCTAAGTGAGGAAAAAGGATTTATCCAGGACAATACTGACTTAGTGCCATGACTGCAACAGGAATCCTGCTCTTTCTACCCTAAGGAATGCTTCCTCTATTTGCATACTGGATTAATTTTGAAAAGACTGTGAAGGCAACAGGTAGTGAACACCATCCCTACTTGTCATGGCACCTTCCTGAGGGTGAGTCTCACATTTTTCTCTCTCATACATTTTCAGAGCATATTGTCCAGTTTTCAGAAAAGGCAAAGCACCTGAGCAAGGCTGACAGTAAGCCCAGCAGGCCCTTTATGGATCCCCCAAGGGGTACTTGCCTCCTAGCTATAGGTCTTTCAAGCATAATTGTCCATTAATTCACACAATAGCACTGGTGCTGTATTTACACAATCAGGAACAGCACTTCTTTAGAGATCATGTATTCCACAAACTGATGTCCTGTTATCCTGTGCACCCCATGCTGGCAGATCTCCCAGAGCAGAACTCACTCATTTTGTTTTGGCCAGCAAAGAAGGAAGTTTTTCTTACTTTTTTTTCTTTTTTTTTTTGTCATTTTCAACAAATATCAAAAAATTATTAAAAATGTAGACCAAAATGAAAGGTAATGTTTCTTATTATAAGTCGTTACTGGGCTAAAAAAATCTTTCAAAAAACCCCTGATATCTTCCCATCAATTATAAAACTCTGGCCTGCAATTACAATTTATTCCCTGTCTGTACCGAAGGTGAGGTTATAGAAAATGAAATCTCATTACTCATCAATTGGCAATGTGCTCCAATTTCTGATGAGATATTGGATCTAACTGATCTAGTATATTATTTCACAGAAAAGGGGTGGCAGGACGGGGAGGGCAAGTATTGGATTGTCTGGGGAGTGGCGGAATGTCTTAGACATGATATCTTGCAGCTGTTTCAATGGATGGTCTCTCGTACACTTTTCAAAGACAAATGATACATCAGATAGTCAAACCACTGCTTTCTCCATTCTAGCTTACAGGAATTCTGGGATTTAAGGAAAGACAGTACATGGGTGATTTGAAAGCTGGTTGCAAATCCTGAACTTAAATTTAAGTTACAAGCCCATGTAGCAGCCAATGCAAAGCTCTGGGAAAGAACAGCTCTCATCCAAAGAACTTAACAGACCTATGTATCCGCACCAGTCTCTCCAATCTTTCTGAATTTTTTTCATAGGTAAATACTACAAGCTTTCCAACACAGGAAACACCTCTTCAAGATTCTTGTCTGTCATTTATTTACTTGTGCCTAGTCCAATCCATGATCAATTCCTCTTGGAGCTGCAAAGGGTGATCATAGTCCATTTAGAGACAATCAGCATATGGTTTAGTTTAGCACATGTGGTGGCATCATATTCACTTGCAAGAATTATTTATCTCCAAAATATAACATTTATCGTTGATACTTGTTTCTTGAAAGGCTTCAAGAATGACACTTAAAAGCATATAGAAAATAATATGCAAACTCAATGTAAACTGCTATAAACTCAACTGCTTCACCTTATCACACATTCACAGTCCATGAGGCTTTTGGAAGGAATAAATCAGTGCTCCCTAATTTTCACAGGCCTGAATAAAACAAATAAGCAAGATGACATTAATGTAAAAGAAATCCATTGTACAGATAAAAAGCATAAATGTTTTCTCTCTAGTTTCATTAGCACTGAAACATAACATCTTGCACACAACTGAACCTGACCTCGCAGATCAGCAGACTGGTTGACAATGACAGTACAGCTCTCTCGTTTAGTTATCAACAGCTAGGAGCAGATCATGTGGCCTGCAACAGGAAGAATAACTGTCTTCTTATCATGTATCCCATTCTTAATCTAATCACCTACTGAGCAGTTTACCTACTTATTTCAGATCAAAGTAGCTTTATTAAAAAAAGCTGACACCTTACAAGGTAGAAGTTTCTGATAACACTTAAATGAAGCTATAGCCACAACAGATTAAACACAAATTTAGGTTTTAAAGACAGAGGACCATTATCAGGGCCAATGTCAAGGCAGTCTTTTAAAGAATATATCTCGGCTTGTGAACACACACAATTCACATGCTGCCACCAGAAACATTTTCCTTCAAAACAAAAAGAGAACAGTAAATGCAAGTTTCTTAGAATACAGAAGTGATGAGCTACTTTGGTTTTGTTACCCCTTTTCTGAACCTTGCAGGATTTTCACTTCAGCTGCAAAACTAGCCAACTGAGAAGGCATTTGTACAGATTTATCATCAGTAGGCATCTCCTAGACAGTATTAGGTCAGTCACCTGGCTGTGAGTATCACTGAGATCCTCTCTTGTACATTTCTTGAGCAACCAAGAAAGCTATCTTAGCTACAGGTGTTGATAATGAAGATGGAGATTGTGTAGCTTTCCAGTATTTTCTTATTTTAACTTGCTGAACTCCCATATTTTGACACTCACTCATTTTGTGAGCCAATCCAGCAACGTAGTTTGTGAAAACACCTTCCCATAATGCTTCAGCCTAATCACACTGGGAAAATCACTGTATGGAAAAGCTGTATTGCAGTCACAAGGCTCTCAAAATCATACGGATTTTCAAAATACTTTGTTTTATGAGGTCTTGTCAGTGAAGTCGTCCCTAGCCTTCTGCTGTTGGGAAAAGCAATTACTCCTACCTCAGGACCCATCACAGGCCAAGCAGGTCATTAAAAGTAGCTAATGGCTTAGTCAGCCACTAAACCTTGTCACTTGCCCATGCATACTATTATTCTTATAGCACACTGAAATGAAATGTAAATAGTTTATGATGATCAGTCACATCCTTTCATCATGGAATAATTTAGGAAAGTAATTGAATAAAAGATGATTTATATGGTCCTTTCTGATGTAGAGCAAAGAATTGCTTTTACATCATAACAACATTAAATCCTTTCAACGTAAACTAATCTAAATTTCTGCCAAGACATAATTCTCACTTGGAATTTTCTTGCATCATTATAGGTTAAAAAAGGAGGAAGAAACAAATTATAAAAATATGTAGGTGTGTGGATACAGAAGGGAATAGTCCCTCAGTTTGTTCCCTAGTCATACTACATTTTTGTACAAAATAATAGGTCAGAATGATTTGGACTATAATTTTGATGTTACCTGTGCACTCATTTTTTCCCCTTCTATCTTCTATTTTACTATAAAAGCATCGACCTGCTTGATCATTATGTAATGACAAAGCAGTTATGGTAGAGTAGAAGAAAACAAAGATAGTATAAAAAATATATTACATAAAAAATAGTAACAGCTACTATTAGTATAGAAACTGAAATTAAACTGAAGGGTTTAATGATGCGAAGATGAGGAGAGAACAGGAGGTTAACCCATCTGTGGCAATGAATGATTCAGTATGGTTTTAACATGACTGATAACATTTTAAGTCCACATGAACAGTCTAAATCTGGTTTAACTTCACAGATTGGTACAATCTAATGTGATGTTGGTGGCTGTAGAAATCAGCTAATGATTTAAATCTAATTCCTCTTAGAGGGCAGAAGTCAGTATTGTAAGGATGCTGCTCAAGAAGCTCAGAAGACCGAGGGTTCCTTGCCCAAGAAAAACC
Organism: Pithys albifrons albifrons; assembly: GCF_047495875.1. Lineage (NCBI taxonomy): Eukaryota > Metazoa > Chordata > Aves > Passeriformes > Thamnophilidae > Pithys > Pithys albifrons. The sequence continues at coordinate 93,883,742 of NC_092458.1, forward strand.
TTTCCAACTTATTGGTGCTCATCATCTAGCTTAAGGGGAAGCCTAACTGAACTACTAAACACCTGCCCATTTAGTATATACTGAAACTGTAGTAACACCTCCCTCCTCATTAGGCATTAAGAATACAAATTACGAGAATAAACAAACAACATTTCTAATCCAATCAGAAGCCATTATTTCTATCCCTGAGAAGAAATTCACTAAATATGATACTTTCTCATTCAACATTCATTGCCTTTCATTAAATCTAGGTAAAACACAATGACTCTAAAAACAAAATAATATCCCCTTTGTTCCCAGATTCTTGCTTTACAGATTCAAGCACATGTTTACCAGCAACTTAAGCCTTTCTACCAGCACCAACCAGTGCATTCTGCAGTCCTGCATCATGTGACACAGTCAGAGATCCCTCCATTTTGGAAGAGAGTCATATCATGGCTGTCCATAAACCTCTGAATCGGACTATCACCACAAGGCTAAAACCCAGTTCATATCCTGCTTATTGTATGGGAAGCATATAATATCTAATTTTCTTTCACAAAGAAGTCTATTTGGAGAGTTAGAAGGAAGCACAATCTGTAAATATTTATACTGGTTATCAACTACACAGCACACAGGACTCAGTATGCACCCTGCAAGCCAGCCTGCACAGCCCAGTATCACCATGTTCACTTGCCATAGAGGAATGGCTCCTTCACATCTCTTTGCCACTCAGCCAAAACTGCTGAAGAAGTCAGTCAGAACACTAGCTTACAACCTAGCAAATGTAGGTAAGTAAGGCTTGTGTCAGGCCTGGGGAAGGCAGGTATCTTCACCTGAAAATCACCTGCCCTGACATTCATATCTAGGACCTTTTAACAATGGCCTATACTATGGTTTATCCTATCATGGCTAATATACAAAGAGTAACCCAGTTAAGTTTCATAATTGCATCTCTCTGCATAATGACAATGAAGTGAAAAGCGATCCTGTCTCTTACTTCATACTTTAGTACCCATCCTGCCTCAAATAGGAGAGTGCCGATGGAAAAAAAGACACAAGTGAAACATACACTTTGCATACAACATTCAATCAGCTATGAAAACCTCAGCCACTGGAAAGCTAGAAGCAGGTCAAAAATGCCTTCTGTAGTTACCAATTTGAGAAAATTATCTACTGGAATTTTAAAGGGGAATGCACACAAAAGCAGCTGTTAACAAGGTACTGACAAAGTACTGTAAGGGGCAAGTCAACCACTGGCACTACTGTGGACTGCTATTTCTAGGATATTCCTCTTACAGTACCATGATGCTACTCAAACAGCAGCCAGGAAAAGCATAAAGGCATATGCACCACACCATAAAAGACCTCTTCAAGTGGAACTTTGTAGGAGGGTGGAAGAAAGCTCCAACTGTTTTTACAGCCTGCTGACTTACCAATAACATCTGACACTAAGATTGATTTTCTACTGAGAAACTAATGTTAAACCTTGCTGCTTTACCTGATTTGCATCAGAAATGTGGAGTACAACAAAGAAGTCTTCTAGCACTTATTGAAAGTAACTCCACTCCATGTCATTTTGCACCTTCTTTGCTTCTCAGACTTTTCATATTCCTCCTTATGATCCATTTTAAACAAATCTCATCAAAAGGAACATTCAGGAAGTTTTTATGGAATAAGTGCAGGAGCACTGTTTGCATGTCATAGGCATCCAAACATCTCAGCAAGTTCATGTAGGTGCCTTCCTTTAGAAAAACAGTGGACTGTGCCAGCTCTGTGCTCTGTCAGAGCAGAAGCCAGGCAGAGCAGCAAGGACCATCCCTGTGGCACGAAGGGGAAGCCTACAGTCATCATACGGAGTGCTCAGCACCTGCTGCCTTCCATTCTCTGCCTTCACTCAGATTTCTGTGTTCCCACAGCACTTCCATGATTCTCCTCTTAAAGCTGAAGCAGCATTAACACATGCAGGTACTGCTGTGCCCTGTTTGGAATGCCACTGGCTTAATTGGCATCTTTCTGCCTGTTAGCCAGAGAGCTTTTGCATTTCCAAGCCATCACCCGCAGTGACTTCACAGAAAGAACAAGTATTATCCAGCACTACTCAATAGCATTAATCATCACACAAATCCTGTTCTCAGCCTCATTTGACTTAACCACAAATTCCCACTCTCCTTCACTACTGAATAGTAATGTGCTGGACACTGGGGATACAACCAGTAGGACAGCCTTTCAAGCCTGTTGGCATGTCAAGAGCTACTGATGTTATTAGTGCTTCTAGCAACTTAGAAAGGACAGTCTCCAGGGTTTTGTAGCAGGAATGCACTCAGAGTGGCTGCTAACCTGGCTGCCTTGTAGTGCTCTTGGAACCAGTACCAGTTCCGTGGTTGAAGGATGGTGAGATGACACCAGGCACAGCTCCAGAGCAAGAAGTGGTCACAGAGGTTTGTCTCCCCACTGCAGGCAGGCTGATGAATCAGTCACCTGCAAAACCTACTGTCCTGTGTCCTACAGGGAAACTGAATTGCCTGCTTGGTTTCCTGGAAATTTCCCATTGTTTCTCTTAAATTAAGTCTGAAAACAGTTTTTATGAGAGAGCTAATTCTATAGAGTAACAGATAGTTCTAACTAACATCCAAATATATTCAATAAGAAAAACAAAATTCTACTTGTAAGCTTAGCATTTTCTTGTGGCAGCAGCTTGTTTGCTGCTTTTGAGTTACAGCCGTCAGTGATCAAGTGCTCCAGACCACCACAATTCTTTACATGACTACTCTGTGCCTTTAATTTATTTCATTCCCTTTAGGGTCTTATGGCCTAGCTGTTACTATAATATGAGTAATCCACTCTGGATGGAGATTTGGTGGATGTTGCATAGGCCAATGCGAGATGGTTTTGCACTGGGGGACAATATAAAAAATGGGAGAACATCTAAACCTAACCTGCAGATATCAGGGGCACCTTCACAATTGTATTCTTACTAGTAAATAGGATTTATATTTTCATGTTCAAAATTAGACACATCGCCATTGACAGAGAGGGACAGCAATAAGCATTTCAACTTAACCTTACACCAGAACTGGAACTTAAATATACATGTCTCAGTATAAATCAGGCTGGCAATATGGGAAACCTTGGCTGGTGGCAGGAGAATGAAAAACCCTCAAATCATCAGCTCAGAACAACACAAGAGGAATGAAAGAACAGCCTTAGAACAAGTGTGGCAATACCATATTTTGTTTTAAATTATGCTTAAAAAATATGACCACAGCTACAAAACTGGGACAGATTTTCTATTCTGTCAAACCAAACTGGCCTGCACATTAATAACTTAAAAAATATTTTTCCAGGACCCTAAGGAATTAATTTTTTTTTCAGTAAATACCTCCTAATATGTGCAATTTTTGCACCAATGCTAGTTCTTTCTTCTTTGATCCTGTCCTATAGATTGTCAGCATAGATTTCTACCACATTTCTTTTTTGCCTTCATATTGTGCCTACATAGAAAACATCCTGAAATTCTTATGGTTGCCTCCAAAAAGTGATGGTTCTTCCTCCAGTCTCAGTGTAAATTACATTCTTTGCAAATCTTCACCAAATTGCATATCTAATAGGATGTTAAAACTTACCACTTTGACCTGGAATTATATATAAGTTTTGTGTTTAAGCCCTGTGCTGAATTGAGGTGTAAAAATGTAGCTCTCCACTTGTAATCAAGCAGGTCTAAAGAAAGGAAAAAAAAGCAGGGAGGAAGAAGGCAAAGAGAAGGAAGAGTAAATACAAAGGAGGAGAAGGAAGAAGAGAAAAAAAATGAAAGTAAGTAACTAGAAGAAAAGAAAACCAACTGTATGTTTAACAATTTTGTTTTGTTGATATGTATTTCAGTCTGAGCATTCTGCAACATGTACTTGGTTTGTCTGATTGGTCATCTCTGTTAAAGGTGAGATTTCATTTCTATGCTTAGTTTAACCTGACACAGTAACAAGAATGATTAAGCAACCATTGGGAAATCAAATCTCTCTGGAACAGAATGACAATTCTTTAGAAAGGAAATAACAGTGAGCTCCATGAGGTAAATCATTCCAGATTCAGACTGATTAACGCTTTACATATTGCTATTACAATGTCTTGTATTTTTTATGCCTTCTATATGAGAACTGGAAAGTAGGGAGAAAATAATCTTTATAAAGCCCTTAAAAAAACATACAGTCAATTTTAAAATAATTCTGTGGCATGCATACTTTGTAATGGGCCTCATTATGGTGAAAATGTTAAGTAATACTTGTGACCACAGGTAGAAATCAGCCAGGAAATAAACATAAACTGACTTCTAGCATTAGCTTTTTAAAAAAATTTAATCCAAAATGCAAACAAGGAAATGAAAATCACCTATTATCCTTAAGAAGGATGTCTAAACACTTTTGCAAATGCCCTGAGGCATCTCCATGTATCCCTAAGGATCTGATGTGACATCCTTCATTTAAAAGAGGCAGGTTCAGTAATCAGGCTGCTGGAAAGGTGAACTTGCTAATGCATCAGTATGAACACAGCCGTGTCATGACATGACAAACACAGAGAGTACTGTTTCCACTTATTATCCCCAATAATAATAATATTAACTGGAATGGTCTTCAACTTAAGATGCTAACAGCAGTTTTGGGGTGGGAAAATGAACCCCAGACACAGCCTAGCAGCTTTCTACACTTTTAATCATTTTGTCTCAGAACACAGCCTCTTAGGAGGATAAAACCTTCCCAGTGGAAAACCCTTGCCCCTGGGTGCAGTGCTGAGGCACTGTGCTGGTTTAAAGGTAAACCAGCAGGGGAAATGAACTCACCACGAGAGAGATTATAAGTCAGAGGCTAAAATTTAATAATAATATTACAATAAACACACTGACACACAAGTGAAATTGCTTTCAACTCACAAAACCTAGCAGTATAACCCTGTGCCCTGGGGCACAAACCCAAAGGGGTTTGTTAGCCCTTGTGCTGAGACCCGCATGGTTCCACCAAGTCCAAAGCAAAAGGAAGTGAAAAAAAAACCTGTCGGTGCAGGTGATGGCTGTAGTCTGGTCAAGAGTGGTGGTCTCCTCCTGTTGAGGTCCTGCTGCTCCTCTGGATCTGACAAGAGGTTCCTGAGGTCCTCTTACCTACCACTTATGTACCCTCAGGGAGCACCCAGTCCCTCCCCCTGGGCGGGGACTCACACAATGGGTGATTAACTCTGGGAGCCAGGGGGTGTTGAGCTGTTGATGGCCCATTAACAGCTCCGCCCCCCTCAGGCTGGGTGTGAAGGTGCTAATGACTCCCTGGGCAGCTGCTGCTAATAGTCCATTGTCCTTGGGAAATGAATAGAGGGGGTAGAATACACAGCTTTGATCACCCACACACAGTGATAACTGGTCCCATCTGCTAAACTAGGACAGGCATATATTTGCCTTTCTCATCATCACACTCAGTATTCTCTACAGTTATATTGGGTATCCGAAATGCAGCTATATCTCATTTTTTGTATTATCTCTGTATTTTTCTGCCAATCAGTTAGGAACTCATCACATGAGACAAAAAATAAAGTGTCCTTCTTTAAGAGCAGCAGCAGTGTCATAGAGATGGCAGCCCTCTCTTTTTCCATACCTCAAATATGTTTCCATCACATCACAATTAGGTTTTAGCATAGCTCAGCAATCTGAGAACAGCTTTGTCTCCCCACTGCCCTGATACTTCCCTTGTGATGATAATGAAAAAAGAACCCCAGAGCATCAGCTGTGCAGAAACTCTTCACCAGGAATCCAATTGAAGTAATCCTAATGCCCAGTAGGAGACATTAGAAAGTTATTGGAAGTAGGAACCTTGGGATAAAACAGATAAATATCATTAGGCAAACGGTGAGAAGTATCCTACATTACATGTTCCTGAGGCAGCTTTCCCCCAGTCATCTCCGCTGTCAGCAGGTAAGCAAGCAGAACAACATTCCAGCACTACTGCAACTTGTATCAGTGTGTGCTGTAAGCATGAGCTGAAATTTCATACTAGAAGAAGTTATTAAGGCCTCTTGCAAATGTAAATCATATGCAAAATATCCTGAGACATTTCAGGAGGGTGTTTATGTGCATTCGAACAGCTGTTATAAAGTAACACACACATATTTCTCGTGTCTTGAAACTGTGATGAAGATTTGGGAACAAAATATTCTTGCATAGAAGAACACTACCACTTGGTAATTAAGTATGTTTTAATTCATGGCACCAGAGGAATGCCAGCTCAGCCCGACTGTCCTCTGATTAGGAGAACAGAAAAGGATTCAGAAAATAAAACTGAGTTTTGCTATGGTTTTCTTGTGAGACTCTTCAAGGCCCTATTCTGCCTACAAAACAGGAAGAACAGTGCTCCCTTATGAGACAGAGAATTTGATCTCATTTGTAGTGTCCATACTCTGCTGTATATGTTATTAAACGTTATTACATGCTTCTAATAAAGTTAAGTTTATTGTAGTGACAGGTGCAATGAATGAACAGTGTCACGACATTCTCAAGAACACTATGGAAAACATAAGGAAAACCAAAACCTGTAACAGACTGGAGATCTGTGCTGATTTTGGCTGGGATATAGTTAATTTTCCTCACAGCAGCTAGTATGAGTCTGGGGTTTGGATTTGTGCTGGAAACACTGTTGGTACCACAGGGATGTTTTGGGCAGTGCTTACACTGAGCCAAGGCCTTTTCTGCCCCTCGTGTCACCCCACCAGAGAGTGGGCTGGGGGTGCACAAGAAGTTGGGAGCGGAGACAGACAGGACAGCCAGTCCTAACAGATCACAAGATATTCCACATCATAGGGCATCAAGCTCAGCATATAAAGCTGGGGGAGGAAGTAAGGGGAGGCATGTGTTACACATGATGGAGTCTTGCACTCCTGCCTGCCCATGGGAACTGGTGAATGAGGTAACAAATTAATTCCATGCTTTGATTTCCTTGCACGTGTGGCTTTTATTTTACCTGTTAGACTGTCTTTATCTAAACCCACAAATTTTCTCACTTTTGGTCTTCAGATTCTCTCTCTCATCCCACTGTGGATGGGGAACAAGTGAGTGGATGTGAAGTGCTTAGTTGCTAGCTGCAGTTAAACCACAAGATCTCAGAGGAAAACATGCTTCCTACAAATGTTTGAATACTCCTGGACCATTTGTAATAAATGGGCTATAGATTCTGGAAAAAGCAGCTGGGTAAAAGTAACTGGCCAAACAGAGGAAGAAGCATCCTTCCAAATAGCACAACAGAAAGTGCCATGGCAAACATTTTGGTGGCACATCGAACTAACCTTTCTCTCCTATGTCAAGTCTAGACCCAAAAAGAAAGAAAATAAAAGGGTATAAAAAATTGTTCCTGTGCTCTTTAGCTTTATAAAGATGGAAGTAGAAAATTGGTGAAACAATGACTCTAAAGAATAGTATTTGAAAGATATTAGGAAAACAAGCTAAATAAAAAATGCCTATAGCCAGAGGTCCTCTGTAAAATGCTGAAAACTTTGAAGGGTTTACTTCAGTGAACCAGAAAAACATGCAAGGAGCAGCCAAAAGGCTTAATAAACAGAAGCACCTTGAGCAATTTGGGAGATTAGACATTGGTTTATGTTTTTTCTGGAGTTCACAAACTTGTCTGCAGGGAAATAATACTTGGAATAAGAATAATTGAAATTATAATAATTGAAAAGTTACTCTAGTAGTTGTGAGCTGGTGTGGTGTGAAAAGCACCATGTGCAGCTGCTGACCCAGCTCTGGCTTTCACTGATGCACAATACCAACTAGGCAGCCATTGCCTCCAGTTGTGCTCCTGGCATATTACACAGCCTTTTTTCTAAAGGAACTAAAATGCCATTGACCTAACACTGTGGCTGGAAAAGTCCTCAGTTGTCTTGTTGGATTATGTTTCTCTTCAGACACATGAACATGTAGACATAGAACTTCAAGTCGTTTCCAACCTAAATCATTCTATAATTCTATGGAATTATACAAACACATCTGAAAAAAATAATGTAGCAGAATTTTCAGTTAAGAATAAATGAAAATATTTAGAAACCTTGACTATTTACGTAATGGAAACCTGGAAAACATAAAGGTTTGCGTCTCTGAGTAGACCACGTTGCTCTTCCCTGACCAAATCAGAAATGGTTAAACCTGTACCATCAACAGAATCTGCAGCTCACTGTGTGGAGTGTGCAGTTTATGGATGTTTGAAATATGGCTGGCATTTGAATAGGACTAAGGGAACAGCAAAGACATCAAAGCCATCTTACAAATTCACATGGCTAGATGCCAAATACAGGGTGGTCCTGGACAGGAGTAGGATATGAACTCTTTCACAGCTCATACTGTAGCGAATTGCCATTTACTTAACTTAGCACTATGTGCCATGGCCCAAGATCTTTATTTATTGCCCCAATTTCCCCTAAAAATAACCCTGCCTGACATCTTCAAAGGCTAAATTAAATGCAAGAACTGCAGAGCAGTATTGTTAAGGCAGCCACTGGACAATCAATAAGCAAAGCCTTATCAAAGCAAAGCTTTGTGTGTGGGACTTCTCATCACATGGGGGTAAGTTTTGTCTTCCCAGTTAGGGTTTTGGTCCTCAGGAAAGAGCAGTCCCAGGCTATGGTCATGCACTGTCTGTGTTTACAAAACAAAACAGAGGGGAAGTTAACTTTGCTTTCAGAGAGGGCCAAAGGCCAGAATCCTGAAGTCCCCTGGCATACTTGAAAACAGCATGCCTGTTGTTTACAGCTTTCTTTTCAAATTTAGAAACAGAGCCTTTTCTCATCTCACTTGTTCCTGCCTGCAGAAAGGTCTCCAGCTATTTATATGTGTTGCAGAGGTGCCAAAAGACACACAACGCGGCTGGCAGCTTCCAGGGGGCTTGGCTCCACTAAGACTGCAACTATCCAGAGTTTTTTGGAAGCAACTTAATTCCAGCAAATCTTGTGTTGTGGGGAGACTTTGATCTGAGAACTTCTATGTATATACACTTCCTGCTTGATATTCTTTCAGACTTCATAATTAGACAAAGGGGACAGAGCAGCTTCACATCCTTGATACAGCCTGTTGCAGCTCATTTATTTATAATCCATGCATGAGCTGATTCAGATGAAATACAAGTTTTTTAACCTAACACAAAATGTGAGATGACCTACAGTTTGTTAAATGGTGTAGCTACTACTTTTTCTTTACATATACTGCATCTTTGAATCTACTGAAGCAAAAACATATCCAGACAGCATGAGCCAATTTTTCATTCTGTCAAGTACAGAGTGGTTGGTAGTTCAATTCATATTGGTTTGGTTTGCTTCTACAACAAACACAAAAGCTTTGACTTTCTTTAAAAATTAGTATTTGGAAGAAAACTTGTAGTAAAATGGAATATTTAACTTACTTTTGTTTCAGGATCTTAATTAAGAGTCCTAAATAAATTCTTTTTCATTTCTCTATCTCCTTTCTCCCTTTTTCTCTTCAAGTTGGGAAATCAGAGAAAACATAAGATGTAATTAAACTGTAACTTGCTTTCTTTTTACTTAAAAAGTCTACAAGGAAAGGAGAAACTAAAAAGACTGAGGACAACATAATTTGGCTTTTCATTCTTTGCCATGATACTTTTTGTTTTTTCCTACAAACTCTCCCATAGTTAGTCAAGGCCAAACACTTTTTTCCTTTATTGTTTCTAGGTAATCTCAATTAAAAATCATGCAGAGTGACCAAAAAGATTGCCAACACATCAGTCATACACCGTGCAATAAAAATAAATTCTTTTTTCCTGTGTTTATGTTTTGGTTTTTAAATGTCAGAATACTACTCAGTTCAAAGGAGCTGGGAAGGGTTACTTCAATCACTTTCTTTGCTTGCCTCCAACACAGTCCTCTTTTCCAGTTTTCCCAGCAGAGTTCACTTCTCATGTGCCCTTCTCACTTAAATCTTCTTCCAGTATCACCACTGGCTTACATATCAAGCCCAATGCTTCCTGCAGCTTCTCATGAATCATCCCAAGGTTGTCTCTCATCACCTCCTTTTGGAGCAGATCCCCCTCAGGTGTGTACAACCCCCTAGCTTGCTCTTGCTTCCTAAGATCCCATGTGTGCTGCCACCTCTAGATACTGCAGTCTGATGGGAAGGTGAACTTCAAACAGGAAGGGACAAAAAGTAATGCTTTGGCCTAGCAGCTGCTTCAGCCAGTCACCCTGGATGACATGCAAACATCAGCTGAGGACTGGATGGGTATTTTAAGAACCACAGATGCACAGTTGGAAAGTAGTCTGTTTAACCCATGGTTAAGATCATGGAGCAGGATCCTCCCGGAAACTATGCTAAGGCACATGGAAAATAAGGAAGCTATTTGGGACAGCCAGCATAGTTTCACTACAAATCTGGTGGCCTTCCACAATGGTTTACTGCACTGGTGGATGAGGGAAGAGCGATTGACATCATCTACCTGGACTTGTACAAAGTCTAGGACACTGACCCACACAACATCTTTGTCTCTAAACTGGAGAGGCACACTCTACAGGGTGGATAAGGATTTGGCTGAATGGTCACACTCAAACAGTTGCTCTCAATGGCTCAATGTCCAAGCAGAGAGCAGTGATGAGTGGTGTTCCTCAGGGGTCAATACTGGTACCACTGCTGTTTAAGATCTCTGCTGGTGACATGGACGTGGGGCTGAGTGCCCCCTCAGCAAGTTTGCCAACAGCACTGAGCTGTGTGGGGTGGTCAACATGCTGGAGGGCAGGGATGCTATCCAGAGGGACCCTGGCAGGTTTGAGAGCTGGGCCTGTACAAACCTCACGAAGCTCAACAAGGCTAAAACACACAGGATGTTTGAGGAAAATCTTAGTGTATCTGGAGCAGGCAGATTCAGTCTGGAGCTGGAAAACTCAGAGGTCAATCGTGGGGGCTACTGGCAAGGGAGGAAACAATGAAACAGAGAGGAAAAAAAAGGAGACTAGAAATCATAGTGAGGAAAACCCTTGCACAGACCCTCTGTTGAGCTTTTGGACATGAAAGATTGGGCAGAGGCTTGAGAAACCCTCAGCATAATGACTGCTCCGACACAAAATATGAGTCATCAGCCCCCCAGGATGACTCACAGCTGCTCTCCTCCACTTTAAGTGGCAAATGAAAATACAGATGAAGAGGAAGGTCAGACTGAGGACAGTACTGCAAGTCAGGGAATTTCTCAGCCTCTCACTATGTCAACACTCGTGTCATGAATCTTTTCACATTCAGCAGTTGGTGGCTAAGAAGGAGACAGCAGTGACCATCAGGGGAAGGAGAGAGGGATGCCATCCTCCCTCATGTTGCCTGCCAGGGAGGGAGATGTTTTTGGCAACAGAATTAAGTACCTGACAGAAAAAGGGCAACTGTAGCTAGTTAGCAGGTAAACTAGTAAAGTGAAGGGGGTAATCACAAAGGGTTTTGCATACCTTGGCTAACTGGGCTACAGCTGTGAGGATAGGACTGCTGAATAGCTTGCCAGGTTGAAATCCTGGCCTCATTAGTCTCACTGGGAATTTGCCAACAGACCTGCACAAATCTGGTTTCCACCACAGCTTTAATGCCATGTGATACACAGAAACAACAAAGGCTTGAGATCCAGGCAAAGGCTGAGCTGCATTACTGCCTAGGTGGGTGCAGCCCAGCCAGATCTCCCTGGGCACCTCTGCTCCAAAGATGCCTCAGTGCCTGGCAGAGGGGCTCCATGCCAGGCTGTGCCTGGGCCCCACAGCTGAGGCAAGTCAATGCAGAGTGGGCTACACAGGCTCTGCGAGCTGAGCTTTCAGACATCCCCTTGGCATTTGACACACAGCCAGGCCATAGGAAGCTACCTGCAGTCACTCTGCTACTGAAGCAGCTGCATTTCACTTAATTTCCATCACCTTTCTTTAAGTGCAGTGACTGTGAGGAGGGGATAAAGTTGCTTGTGAGCCATAAATGTTTGCTGGAGCAGCACATGTTTCCACACCAGACCACGCTGCTATCGCTTCTCACCTCCCTTTAAGTTCAATGCCACATCCTCACTTGTTTCCCTGTTGTAGTCTGAACAGATGTAAGTTACTGGAGCTGTCATTCCATCTCTTGGGCAGTGTTTGCCCAATAAGGCGTCCATTTCCTTTGGCTCTTGGATCTACCAGTGAGATAATATTAAATCATTCACATGCTGTCAGTCACATAGCACAGAGTCATCCTTCTTTGTACTGAGTTTTTTCCTGAAGTCTTCTGGACACTAGTTGGATCATATTCTGTTCCCACAACGAAGTGAGTTGGGTCATTTAGTGACATGTAAGAAAATTATTAACGCAAATCTGAGCAGCAACATTTCAGCTTTTTTTCCCGGACCAGTGAAATTCAACATTAACTCAATGCGCAGTGAAGCATTCACTTCACTTAAGTACTTCATCTTCTTTAATTACCTTCAGCATGGAATCTCCCTCTCTTTCCATTCCTTTCTAATAGCTTTTGGTCTCCAGCTAAAATAATGCCCTTTCACTCCTCTTTTTTATCAAAGCATTGCCCTGAACATGGAGCCTAAGAATGTCAAGATAGATATACTCTTTCCAAGACACTTAATGCTTGTGTAAATGAATGAAAGCTCAGAAGAGAACATGCTTTATGCATAACAGACAAGTTAAAACTTGAGAGGCCTGTTATTCGTGGTCGCAGTGTGCAGCAAACACTTCCTGCCTCAGGACAGTCCAGGTTTTGTGACTCCACAGTCAGCAATGGTTACTTGTTCTCAGTCACAAGCTCTGCTTTGCTGCAAGGACTGAGTGCTGCATGGACTCAGCCTTGCTCTTCAAAGAGGTTTCCCTGCTTCTCATTCCTATACACATTCAGTTTTCACTGCCTGCCAGCTTCATGCTGCTGGCGCCCAGCTGAAAGGAGTGGTCAAAAGCATCAATAACAACTCATTACATGCATGGAAATCCAGCCAAGAGACAGAGACAAATGGCAGAGAGGTCTCACAGCAGTCTAGGATAACGTCACAAGGCTAAAAACATTTTCCCTTTTTCAAGACCATTTGGGAGAAGCAGCTAATATGTGAAAGCTGTACTGAATGTTTTTAATACATTCCTGAATCTCACAGAAAATTTAGGGAAATCTGAGATGTTTTGAAGGCTCTGTTCTTTTTGCTCTGTTCTTGATGCTTTGTTTTCAACCTTTTTCTGAGGTCATGTTCCTTGGCTTATACCAGTGTGACTTTCTCTATAGCAACTAAGCTATACTGCATTAAAAAATTAGAAATCAAAGTGCTAAAAAAGGCAAATGGCCCATCTAGACCAGTACCTGCCAATTTGCATCATAAAATGGGTCTCTCAGTGCAACATTCTGTCTCAGAAAACTACTCTATTGCCACACTTCATAATAACACATAATGGCAAATTTTCTCCGTCTCACAGTAACCCCATTTGTGCAACGTTCTTTAGCGGACAAAGGGGAAAAAGAAGGGGGGAAAAAAGTATTTATGCCTTGTGGCAACCATCCTGAAGCTTGACAGCCTATTTTAGAATATGCAATTTGAAGAGCTCTGCTTGTTTAGCCCAGCCAAGCAAAGGCTGGCACAAAAAATTATTATCTCAGGCATATTTATAGAGAATACATTGGGGAGGAAAAAGAGCTAATGAAAAAAAAATGACACAAGAACTAATGGGAATAAGTGAGCCACAATAAAATTAGGCTGGAAATTAGAGAACAGTCCTACCTCTGCTGCTCTGGAAGAACCTCCCAGAAAGTGTACAGCAGAGGAAAAACCATGTCTGCTTTTAGGAAATAACAAGATCAGCTGAGGAAAGTTGTATCATTGTATGGCTTGATGGCTGTGAAAGCAGGGCATCATTTCAGGAATCTTCTAGCCTTAGACACTTCTCTTTCTAGAGTGTTTACATTTCTTCTGAAAACATGCTCCTCTCAAGGGTTTTAGGATATGCTGATAGAAGCTTGTCTCAGTAACATACCAGTCTTTTTGATAAAATTTTAATCTGGTCTTATTTGAGGTACAGACTCTGCAGACTTGAATGAATTAAAAAAACAAACAAAAGTGATTTGCTTGACCAAATCAATCTGATGTTGGTTCAAAAGCTGCTTTCTGATTCACACGGGAATTAAATTGCATGGCTGGCAGTACCCAAGAGGCAATCTGAAGGGATCACTGAATATCCATTTATATTAACTGTGTTAACCTCCGCTGGTAGCACAAAAAGGGCTCAGTGCCAGCACATCCTACAAGTTTAATTAGTGGGCTTTTGTAGGCGGTAAGCCCCATCCTGTGAGCCCTCTAGTGGTGCCCACCGTGCTCGGTCCCCACCGTGCTCAGGGCCCAGGGGCCGGAGCGGAGCAGGCAGAGCGCGCACGGCCACAGGGTTGGTACCGCCACAACCAACCCACTGATGCACCTGGGCATGTGTCACGAGTAAAAGCCGCAAGACATTTAAACCCCCACTGCCTATGTCTGGCCTGCATCACCTGCTCTGATGAAAGACTCAAAGGAGGGGACCCCGAAATTTCCTGTTTCCCTCTCAAATACATCACGTGGCTTAACAAACAGCGTTAACAAATTACCTTACAAATTATGCCAAGCCGACACTCGTCTAGCTTTGGGTACATGAGAACTGGGCCATTTAGGGCCTTAGTGCATATATATAAATAGACACCCAAACCTAGGGCAAAGGAGTAAAATGCAGTCTGAATCAGCCCTGCAGTGCTCTTGAAACCTGGGGATGCTGCATCAGCCTGCCAGAGCCACCACTGCTGTGTCCCCACTGCACTGCCAGGTCTGGGTGAGCTGCTGGCAGGCTCCCTCCACCACAAAGCCAGCAGCGATGCTCAGTGCCCTCCCAGCAGCACTGCTCTCTGCAGCTCTTTGTCTGCTCATGTCTGGGAATCCCATGGTAACTGCTGGGATATATATTGTTTCTAAAAATCCCATCCCTGCACAGAGCCCTCCATTGTCATTGTTGCCTGGCCAGAGGCGGAAAACCTAAAGAGGCATTTTGCTGTGTTTCTATTTCTGTCTCCTGGACTGCAGAACACCTCATAGCTTAGCCAGTTCCTTGCTGAAGTCTGACTTTCACAGCACTAAATATAGGAACTGTGCACTCTGCAAGGGCTAAATTTAGCTTTGCTGCGTTAGAAGGGGAGGTACCTCGTTACTGGAGGCAGAAAAGCCAAACCACTGCAGGCAGGGAAATTTGGGTGATGCAGTAACAGCTAGCACTCTGTTGTGCCAGCACAGAAAGGAATTGAATTATAAAGTTCAGTTCTGGGTTTGTTCTTCTCTTAAACAAATCTATTCAATGTCTCAGTGAGGTTTTACAGTAGTTCACTTCCTCTAGAAGAAATTACACATCTTCATGCTTTTTCTGTAAAATCATCTAGGAATATTCCCTATTTAAGTCAAGGAGAGATTTTAAAATAATTGAAATTAAAATTTAAGGTTGTGGGCATCTGAGCTTGCTGACATTTAAATCCCTATATGAAGATGCTCACAGACAGTAAAATCATGACTACCTGCCATACGCCTATGCAGGCTTTTCAGGAATGTTAATTGCTGCCAAACAAGTGGGGCCAGCAGCCCACACAACTGCAGCCTTTCACCTTCATGACACATATTCTAGCATACTTGGCAGGGGGGCACACAACCTGGACTCTATTCCCAAGCTGTGCTAGTCAATGCGGACTAGAAACCATATCTCTGCTTCCCTGTCTATCAGCTGTGAGTAGCAGAATTTCTCCTGTGCCGCAGAGCATTTTCAGAGATGAGGGACAAGGTAAAGACTTGGGCTTGCTGGCTTGTCTTTAGAAATCACAAAGGGCTGAAAACAGTTGAAAGACAGGATTTTGACCAAAATGCTATGCAGGAAGATGTCTGGCTGCTTGAAAAGAGGTTTCCTAGTGGGTATCATCGCCCATGAATCAGCAAAGGCAGGTGAGTGCTGCAGACAGCAGAGCAATGCTGCAGGTGCATCCTGAAAGATGTAGTTCAAAGAGGTGGCCCTATTCTGACCAGAGTGGAAGCAGATAATGTAAATTTCAGTTTTCTCTTTTCAGGAACTAGGACAGCATTTCAGAAGTGTAAAAGTTCTTTTCAGAATTTTACAGAGTCACATTTTTCCACTACCATTCTCATTTACCTGCAGTGCTCACCAATACAAAACAAGGCAATGAGACAGATCAGCTTCCAGACAAAGAACGATTATGTAACAGAAAAATAAATAAAAACACCAGTAACTTAGTTATTTCATCCTCATACAGACAATGATACACAAACTACACAGTAGAGAAGATGATCTGTTATAAAAGGAAAATAATATTGGTATCCACCAAATTTTCTTGTCAGAATCAAATATAGTAACCAAAAGTACCCTTTTCCAAGTCCACATTGGATTCATCCCTGGTTGATTCATGACAAGTAACTGCTGCATAACTGTTTTATTGTGGACTGCTGACAAAAGTACATTATTCACTGGATACCTAATGTCTATACCAGGAAGGTAAATGCACCCCCAACACTTATTCTCAAGTACAGACTGGCCCTTTTCCACATACTCTTATAGTCTAACCCTCTAACAGCCCAAAACATTTTGGTTTCTGTTAACTTTCAAGCTGTGCTTGTGAATTCTCTGGAAGTATGTTATTTGGCTAGGGCCAAAACAGGTCAGTGACATTAGCTGAGCATTTGTGGGAAGATAACTGAGGGTAAAAAGATAACAGTACAGAAATTACAGTGGAAAACACAGCTACTACTCCCTGGATTGTAGGCAGTCAGCATACCCGACCTTCTACACACAATACAATTCAAAGGGGTCTAAACAGAGGCTGGAGTGGAGTGGAGACACCATGGCCAGGTTCTGCCAAAACCCTTGCAGAGAAGGGAACACAGTGGTACTTTCTAGCTGATAAGCCACACAGCAGCTAAATACCATGAGAGGTACAGGAAGGTGTTCTGCTGCTGCAGTAGCAACTGTAGTGAAATCACTCACCATGTCCCCATGTCCCTATCCTGAGGTTTTCCCAGGTATTATACTGCAATATTTGCCCCCAAGGTATGACCAGCCCTCACTGAGTAAGATGCTGTAGCTTATAAAGAGAAGCCAAAAATATGTTTCTCCATTGTTTTCTGCCTCTCAATACATCCTGCTAACATCGTTCTGTCCGCTTTCATGGAAGAGCTTTCTCAAGGAAATATTTCCTGCAAATGATCCTGTCTTTGTCATCAATTTCCAACATCTGGACCTAACTACAATTGAGTACGTGCCAAAAATCATGTGCAGCAATCGAAAAGCATTATAAAAACCTGAAGATGAATTCAGAAGTTAGAAGAGCAAGAGAAAAGGAGAAACTAGGGAACCTTGCCTAGTTTCTTCTGATCTCTTCTCTCAGCTTGCCTTACCTTTCTTCCAATACCACCAGACTCCATCTTCCGAGAGAGAGAGAGAGAGAGAGCCTGCCAGCCTGGAGAAAGACTGGGACTGTATGCATGAAGGTATATCCTTTCACTGTATTTTTCTCTTACAGGCCAAAATAATGGCAGCCTTTTTTGCAGCTAAACCAGAGGTCAGCCAGTTGGTGTGAGGGGTGATAGTGTGCATCCTGCATTTCAAAGACTTACCACCCTCTTGCAGGTAACAGATAACATCGTGGCAGAAACAGAGATAAACTGTGCTTTTCCTTCCCCCCACCCCCATCGATAAGGCACACAAGTGGTTTTTTCATGGTGGTAACTTTCCTCTGCTTCTATAAATAATCTTAAGCGTTTCCTAACTTTTCTTATTTTCCTCTTTTCCTTTTGCATCTCTCTAGCAATCAATTAATAAAAATCAGGTTTTGGTATTTACAGATAACTTGTCTGAGTTTTCAGTTTGCTCAAGAGATTATTCAAACTTATAGTTCAATCTGCATCAAAATTAAGCAGATCTGAACGTTACAGATGCATGACTCAAGCTCCAACTAAATGTAAAGAAATAGTATAAATGTGTGTTAAGAATAGTATAAATGTGCGTTAAGAATGGGAAGAAGTTGGGGAAGACTCCTCCATAACTTCTGGTCCCAGTAGACAGACTGGACCAGTTTTCTGCCCTTTAGGGATGCCTATTGGATAAGAACAGTTCTCCATGAACGCTGAATGATTATCTTGAAACTAACTTTTGTTAGGGGTTATTGTTACTATGTTTCTTTGAATTATATTGCTTTGAATATGTTTTTGCAGTCAGATACTATTACCAGCAATCCTGAACCTTGACCTGTCACAATTATATTAACAGTGTTATTCTGTCACCTGTTAATATGAGTCCTGCAAGGCCACTGGCAGTTGCTGGCAGTGGGTACGGGTGTGGAGGCCCAGGAGGGGGTTTCTCTGTGACCCCAAACAAGTCATTCAAACTGCCCTCCGATCCAGTGAACTGCACGGTGAAGGGTCCCCACAACAGGACACTGACAAGACTTGGTTGAGGACAAGGGTCTTTCCTGAGGCACTGACAGACTAATCAAACACTAAGGGTTCCAGGAAATCTCCCCTTTTCTCCCCTTTTCATTTCACATTATAAACAAAATCATACTCTACATATGGACACAACCTCTAGGACAGTTTATTAGCATAGGTATAGTCACTGAGTTTAAAATAAGGAAATCAAAACTAACTGTCTTTTCCTTCAGTGCATCCAGTAAACAATATTAATTACTGTTTGGTTTGACTCACAGGCTACACACATCTACCAGCCCTCTTGCCAGCAATTAACTCATACTAAATCATTTCAAATTTTGGTGCTGGGAGCCAATGGTGATGTCACTGACATATTGAGGTGTTGGAGTAGATGACTCTTTTCAGAAAGGTAACAATCATCATGGTTTTCAAATTCAGGATATTTATCCTATTCATCAGTTTACACTTTCTTTTCTTCTTTGTGTGCAAACCATTCTCCCTTGGACCTATGCACAGCCAGCCTTGGACTTTCAGAAGGCCTTACAAAAATGGCCTGTGACTGCATATTCATGCAGGAGGAAAGGAAGAAACACATAGAAAGGAAGAAACCATTTCCAAATGCAAACTCACTGACACAAAATTAGAAAGCATGTGGAAAGGAAGGGCCTCCATACAGGACCATCTCTAATTTGAATATTTTAATGGTTTTCATTTCTGTCCCTGAAAGACTGAAGGTAGGTTAACTTCACTTCTAATTCAGTTAAGCCTCTCATGATCCTGATATTCTTTCCATATTCTCCATATTTCAACTGGTCTAACAAAAGATATTACCACTTCCTTCAAAACCTCTGCCTGCTCAGATACCATGGGGTCATGAGCACAAACCCAATGACTATAACATTAGGGAGGATATCCCACTTGTACACCTGCTTCTTGAGATCCTTTTTCACATTTCTCACATGTGCCATTGGAGATTTCAGATATTAATTAGTCACAGCTGTACAACATGGCCAGTGACAGTATAGCTGGAAATTATCCTAATCAAACATACAATATAGACCCATTATATCATGAAGTAACATTAACAAAACAAAACAAAAAACAGAGCACAAGATTATGTAGAGAAAAAAAAAAGAGATAAAAGTAAGTAAATTGAGCTAGGTCCCCAGGAGTTCCTTTGCTGAAAGACTTCTATCAAGTTTGGTTTAATCCCATGTAACAATTTCAGACACTTCTAATGCTATGGGCCATAACTCAGTCCTCTGTACTTTCAAAAGGCAAGGGATATTTTATCCTGTACTGCTTTGGGCTCTTGATTCTCTGTGCAGTAGCTTACATGGTGTTATATTTGGGATTTGTGACCAAACCAGCATTGGTATTACAAGGATGTTTTTGTTACAGCTGAGCAGTGCTTACACATTGTGAGGGCCTTTTTGTTTCTCACCATGCCTGCACCAGCAAACAGCTGGAGGGACACAAAAAGCTGGGAGGGGACACAGCCAGGACAGCTGACTCCAGCTGACCACAGGGATTTTCCATACTGTATGACATTGTGTTTAACAATAAACCTGGAGGAAGAGGGAGGAAGGGGGAACATTCAGAGATAAGCATCTGTCTGCCCAAGGAAACATTACCCATGATTATGCCCTGCTTTCCCAAAGATGGAAAGCAATGTACACCTGCCTGCCAATGGGAAGCAGTGAATGAATTCCGTATTTTGCTTTGTTTGCAGATGGAGCTTTTGTGTTAGACATTATACTCTATTTATGCAACACGTTTACTCACTTTTGCCCTTCCAGTTCTCTCCCCTACCCCACTGGGAGGGTAGTGAGCAGCTGAGTGGGGCTGAGCTGACATCTGGGGCTACCCCACACCACATCCCCAGCCCTGCAAGACATTCTGTAGGTAGCTTTTCTGTGGGTCATATCTGTTGCTATTTCAGCTGTAAAAAAATTATAACATTTCCCTTGCACTCTATATTACTGGGAATTATTTAGGCATTTTATTATTAAACTTATCATTGGTATTTATTCTAAATTATCTTATTTGATTTTATTCTTACTAACGATGCTTCCCCTTTTTGGCTTTTCACTTGCTATCCCTACTAAAACGAGTTTGAACTCTCTTTTAGCTGTCAAGTAGATGAATGTACCAATTAAATCTTTAAATCAATGTCAGTTTGGAGAGAAGTTTTATGAATGTAACTAAAAAACCCTAGTTCATTTGTTGTGTAAAGCAGATTGTTTAGCTGAGTTTTGCCTTCTCCAAAAAGAATGTCTTTGAATTTTTCTCAACTTCAATTCTGTATTAATAGATTAAGAGATACTTTCTTATTTCCCTATTCCCTTTTCTGTATGTGTGAGCAGTAAAGTCATACAGAAGGAAATACAGGGGAAGTCAACGAACTCTTGCTCAGGACAGAATTGACCACTGTTGCTTCTGTCATAGAAATAGCCTGAAAAGAAAACATTTCCACATCTGCCTATGCATCTGACAGGCAGAGTGAAGGGGAAGTGAGCTAGGAGGCCTTCCAGCCTGTAAACAACTTAGTTGAGGCTATTATAAAGTGCTATTATAAAGTGCTATTAATAGTGTATATCCAAACAGAACCACAGAGGACTCATTATCCTCATCTAAAAATCAAATATGAAACATATATAATGTCTGTGACATATATAAATAAATGTTTATATGGTTAAGTAGACCTACAGTCTATCCTGAACTCATTAGCCACAATGAAAGCTTCATTGTCATACTGAAGCATCTTCCTTCAAACACAGTTTTGGTGCCTGTTTGGTGTAGACCTTTCAGCTTACTTAGGTTGTGGGCTTGTCCTTCGCCGAGTGTTTTTCTGTTCCTTATCTGTTTATTATCTGCCACAATAATTCTTGGTACAAGACTGGAGTTTCTGGATCTTACTTTGATGACAAACAAAATTCTTCCTTAGGCCAAAAATATCCTTCCTACATCTTTCAGCTGCATGATGGCTGCACTTATATGAGGCCAATAGCTCTGAATAATTGATGAAACCACAGATAGATATAAGGTATGCAGTGCTATTAAAGGATCACCCATGATGCAAGATGTAAATAAGAAAAGATGCAACCCATCCTCAAGCTTCCACAGCCAAGCTTGCACACCTCCTTTGGAATCAAGACTGATCAGCTGACTGTACCTTCCACAGCAGCCAACAAATGTTTGATTTGAAGGACTTACAAAAATGCCTTGTAACTCCTTGTCCATGAGGTGATTAATTGCTAGACAAAATTGTGTAAACAGATACAAATTCTTGACAACATTAGGGACAAGATGAAAAAGAAGAAAAAGAATACATGATCTAGCTTTAATATTTCTGCCAGTATTTAGTCTTTTACTTTAAAGGTAGTTTTTTAATCTGGCAGTACCTTTGCTGAGCCAAAGATAAAATTGAATTCATATAGCATGTCAATGCCCACAGTATGTTATGCAATGATAATTCTATTAAAATAGCAATTCACAATTAGAATAATAAAGACAAAAGATGGGCAAACCAATACTCAACTCATATATTTTCTTTTTATCTTGTAGAAACTTTCTGTAGTTTTGTCCAGTTTGTCGTATGACTCCAACTTTAAACAACAACACCAGAAGAGTAGCACTTGATCATTTGGAGAAGGAAGAAGAAAGTAAAGAAAGCACAAATGCTATCATCTTGTAACAAACCACAAAGATGGACAGACATGTTTGGATCATATCACTGTCTGAGATGTTAGATGCACATTATTTTGCTAGCAAGAGATAAAAGGAAGGCAACTGGTAAATTAGCAGAGTCTGATTCAGGATAAATTACTAGAACTAAAGCAGTGAAATGGATCCATTAGTGAATCTGTTTGCTTACTTTCTGCACTTCAGTCAGTCTGACATTGCTCAGTTAATGTGTTTATTTCCTGTGACATCCTTCTGTTTATCCCATCTTTTCACAGTGTAACTTCACATTTCCATTTAGGCTACATTAATAAGAGCATGAAAAGAAATTCTAGTTTCATTTCTGTTAAACGTACTTGAAATAGCATTTTAAACCACTCATTTTTAATAACATCATTTTACAAAGTTACTTTTTAGAATTCTTTTGGATTCTCTAGTTTGGATTCCTCATTGCAGAGGTACATGTTACCACACAGTGGGGCTGACTTTCTTTTAACAAGAGGGAGTTGGGTGCTACATTTATGAAACTGGTTTATCTAAGTTACAGTTTCTTAAGAGCTGAAGAAGGAAGATTTCAAAGCTTCCTTTGATCAAAGCTGGAAGGAGTTACATGAAAAACAGCAAGGGAAAGAATAAAATGGAACAACAAAGCAATATCCCAGGACTTCAGCCTGCTAATTTAACCTCCCAGTGCCAAAAAAGAGGCAGAATATAAAGTAAGTTATCAAATACATTTTATAAAAAATAAGAATTTTGAGTTCTTGCTCTCCAGTTTATAAGATGTTTACATATCTAACTGACTCGACATTCAGGAAGCATTACTTTGAACTTCTCAGGACTTCTTCTTGCAAGGAAGTAAGCAGGGGTGGATTTGCCACCAGGAATCTGTATCCCATTGGTACAGCCCCAAGGTGCAGCTCAAGGCCACGTGAGGAGGCAGAGAACTTACTGCCGTGTGAAGTTCTCATACAGAACAGGCATTCTTCCAGCACGAGTTAAGCACCCATCTCCTGCATAGAGTTTAAACACATTCCAATTTAAAGTACAGGCAGGCAAAAAATAAACCTCTTAAATTAGTTTCAACATGAGGAAAAACTAGATTTCTATTGCTATTGGAAACATGAGCTATAACTTCAAGTCACTCACAGCAATTTTCTGTAATCACTGCTGACTACTTATTTTCTTCCATTTCACCAATCTTTAATAAGGTTGCTTTATCTTTTTAAAAACTTCAATTTGTTAAAAGTAAACAAGGTAGAGGAAAAGCACTTATGCAAAGTATTAGAATAGAGGTCTTCATTTTACTCAAGTTTTTCTCTGATTATACTATTGCATTTTTTAAAAATGAACTTATTTTGTATTTCAAATGAACTTGAAACAACAAATGTTAATAATGAATTATAACAGTATAAATTAAGCAGATGAAAACTGTCATTTATTGAATCAGTGAGCTTTTATAAGTAGTTAAACAAGCTGGTTTGGGGGTTGCTTTTTTATGGAAAGAATGGGGTGAAATTACCTTTAACTAAATTACCATATCCTGCATTATTTAGAAAGTACAACAAACCATTTCCTGAATTAAGAAATTTTCTATTCATTCAAATGTCAGCACCTACAGGTTTTCTATATTGGCATATTCACTGGTGTTATCCAGAATTCTGTATAGTGCAACTTTTACTGAAAATTTCAAAATTTGTTCAGTGTGGAGAATCTATTAAATGATATTAGAAATTATTGATAATGTTGGTTTTCAATGTATGAATCCGTGATCCAGTCTCCTTCCAAGATTAACTTGATACAAAGGGTAAATAGAAACTTAATTATGCAAGAAATATGAAGATATTCATCCCCCTTTGACTAAATCTACTACAATGGGAATATTAGAATGCAAAGAAATATTTTAATTGCTTAAGTATACACATATAGAGAATATCTTTATTAACAAAAAAAACTCCACACCAACAATACTGTCTAAATATTTTCATTTGATGGCAACATCAAATTAAAATATTTTATAGTTAGTGCCACAATTCTTGATTTGAGAAAATACAAGCACCAAAAAATGTAAGTCAATGAATTAAAAGATAAATTTTAAATCAATAGGTTTAAAATTAAGTGGCTCAGCCCCCAGTAGATCCTGTTGAGTATTAGACTCTGACTGCTAGAAAACATTTTAATCTGATGAAATTTCCTTCATTCCGATTTGAGAATCAATTGTGAAAAAGCTTCTGAATTGTTTTATTAAGTATAATTATTATCATTAATATTACTTATCAATAACTGTGGGTTAGTAATGCCTTATCAATAGATAATTTTCCCTTTGAGAACCCAAAACTGAAATTTTCAGTTGAATTTTCTCAGCCTCAACTGTATAGAAGTCCCACTGCAATCTTCCTTTTTTATATAAAATAAGTACAATTCTTAGGTTTAGTTTTTGAACAGAAATGCTGTGTGTGTGAATTTTTTTCCACTTCTATTCTCTACTTATTAGCCACCTTTGCTTTGATACCTCTTACCCAGAGCTCTGACAAATATCTACCACAGGAGATCTCTAAGAAGCCAGCAGAAACGGTATTGTAGGAACTTGAGTCCCTTTCTTTCAGACTATATCTGGACAAATGCTTAAAAGCCAAATTGAAATATTAAAGTACAAATCCCTTCTGACCATTAGAACATGCTGAATCCAGAAGCAGCTGCCTATCCCCAGCAGCAGAGCAATATTTGGACACAATTATACAGAAATATCAGCAGTTCTTCCAGAGTAAAGCACAAGATGAAGCTGCATACAGTGTCCTGTCCAAAAGAAAGGTTCTTCTAAGTAGATGAATCAATGAAAAACTTATTATTCAATTCAATTCATCCTGCAGAGCTCTGACATGCTCAGGAACGTGAATGTAAATTAGACTATGTACTATCCCTGTACACTAAAGCTGCTATCAGTACTTCCATGCTTTACTATTACAGCATTTGATTTCTCCTAAGAGACAAAAATGAACCAAGAAAGACAGAAACTTCCCACTGTACATGATCAATTTAATCAACTCTATGGCCCATGAGAGAGGTGAAAACATGTAGAGCACAGGTCGTACTAGTTTGTATCAGCACAAAGCTGCTCCTGACTGGAGTTGTTATCAGGTGCTGTCCAAGTTCAGCAGGAGGGATCAGTTAACACTGTGTGTGGCTGATCAAAGCTGTGTATTCTAGCCCCTCTATTCATTCCCCAAGGACAATGGACCATTAGCAGCAGCTGCCCAGGGAGTCATTAGCACCTTTCCCCACGGCGCGGGGGGGGGGGGGGGGGGGGGGGGGGGGGGGGGGGGGGGGGTGGGGGGGGGGGGGGGGGGGGGGGATATGGTTGCTCATGGGCCATCAACAGTTCAACAATACCCCCTGGCTCCCAGAGTTAATCACCCATTGTGTGAGTCCCCGCCCAGGGGGAGGGACTGGGTGCTCCCTGAGGGTACATAAGTGGTAGGTAAGAGGACCTCAGGAACCTCTTGTCAGATCCAGAGGAGCAGCAGCAGGACCTCAACAGGAGATCACCGCTCTCAACCAGACTACAGCCATCACCTGCACCAACAGGTTTCTCACTTTTTGCTTTGGACTTGGGGGGAACCAGGTGGGTCTCAGCACAAGGGCTAACAAACCCCTTTGGGTTTGTGCCCCCGGGCACTGGGTTATACTGCTGGGTTTTGTGAGTTGAAAGCAATTTCTCTTTGTGTCACTGTATTTATTGTAATATTATTATTATTAAATTTTAGCCTCTGACTTATAATCTCTCCCATGGTGAGTTCATTTTCCCGTCTAGTTCACCTTTAAATCAACACAGGTGCTCCCTGTGCACCGAAGGCACTGATGATGTGTTCCCATGGGAGTCTCCTGCTTCGTGGGGTGGAGGCACTACTGCCACCAAGCTGCCCCGCATGTCCCCAAAGCACCAGCATTCCATGCTGGCAGAGCAGCTGCCCCTCAGACCATGTTCACCCAATTAAGTCTGCAACAGTAGAGGCCATGCTGGCACAATACTAAGTTCATCCATAACTTGCACTAAGATAATTACCACACACATTCATTTATAGTCAGATTAGACCCCTAAATATCTAGGAGATAAGCCAAATATCGTAAGAGAGCCTTTTTCTTTTCTCTTTCCACAAAGCCATCTAGCAGGCACTGGTCAGTAAAAGATACTCCTGGAATCCTATAATGGTTTGGACTGGAAGGGACCTTCAAGGTCATTGAGTTCCAACCCCCCTGCCATGGACAGGAACACCTTCCACTAGATTGGGTTGCTCAGATCCCCATCCAAAATGGCCTTGAACACTGCTATGGATGGGGTATGCATAATTTCTCTGGGCAACCTGTTCCAGTGTCTCACCACTCTTACAGAAAAGAGCTTTCTCCTAATATCTAATCTACACCTACTTTCTCAGTTTGAAGCCATTTCCCCTTGTCCTGTCACTACATGGTTTTGCAAATAGTCTTTCTCCATCTTTGCTGCAGGCTCCCCTCAGGTTCTGGAAGGCCAAAATTAGGTCACCCCAAAGCCTTATCTTTTCCAGGCTGAGCAATTTCAATTCTCTCAGCCTTTCCTCAAATGAGAGGTACTCCATCCCTCTAATCATCCTGGTGGCGCTCCTCTGGACTCACTCCACCAAGTCCAACCTCATATCAATGAGGTGCTGTTTCCTGCCCATAGAGCAGCTGAGTAAGAGACCAAGGACATTCCCACTTCTGTAATAACAGAACTACAGCACCACAACACGGGCACTAGGGTCTGCAATCAAGCATTACTAATGTGCTCAGTAGTTTAGGTATTAAGCTCACTAAAGAATAAAAAAGGCTAGGAAAGAACACGTAGGCAAAATGTAATGGATAGCCACAGGTGGGAGGAAAAATCGGCTTTAAATTCTCCCTAGAATAATTCCTTGCATAAGACTTTATATAAGCTGACAGCCTTTCACATTCTCAGAATAGGATCCCAAAATTCACTGGCAAGGTCTGCACCCTCCAGTTAAAACGGCCCCAAGACTGCACTCACCAACTACCACACTGTTTATTACAAGGGAAATCGGGAAGAGCCAGTTTCAGGTGGGGCTGGAGCACAGTTTCAATGACATTTGGGACTCTGATGTCACCCACTGGGTCAGTTTACAACCTGGCAGGCCTGGAGAGGCACATTACTCTCTGTCTGCAACTGTGTGGAAAAGAGCTGAGCAGGAAGCAAAGTTGACCTTGATCAAAGCCATTCTGGAGTCCAGGCTTTTAAAGAAAACAGAAAAAACATCAGAAGCCCCCTGTGCCTCCTGAAATCAACATTTGACAGCAGTACAGGCAAAAACAAGCAACACTAAGGAACCCTGCTATGCTACCGGTATGTACAAGCACACCCTTACTCGCCAGCAGTCCCAGAGAAGCCTGAGCTCAAAGACAGTACTCTAAGATGAAAGAATAAAAACATGAAGCCTGTCCAGTTTTTGCCACATGAGTGCAGTTTTTGCTCTGGGGTGCCTTTATACATTTCAAGCCACCCAGCTGTTTTTCTGAATGAGACCTATGCTCAGCATATCATTTCAAAGTGAGTCAGAGGCATGAGCAGCAAGAGAAGGTAAAGGTTTGGTTTCACATGCCAAGCTAATACTCATTTGTTTCATTATTTACAGCCATATGCCCAACTGAAGAAACAGGGAAACAATAAAATCGCATCATTTTAGAGCAGTGCCCAAGGGACTTGTCACCTGACAATTTAGCATTACCAGAATTCCCAGTACAATGAGGACAGTTACATTCCCTGACTTTGCTTCCCTACTCAGGAGGTGGCACACATGCTTCATGGAACATAAAAACAGGGTTTGATCTGTATTTTACCGTCTAGGGGGAAAAAAAAGCTTTCCATGAAAATCTTTAAGAAAATACTGACAATATTACAATATAGGAACATCTCTAAATACTCCAAATTCTCAGCACAAAATAGAAAATCCCTCCTTTGATAAAAAAGTACCATGTGTTTTTAATCTAACATACTGTTTAGGAGCTCTTCAGCTTTTAGGAGTTCCAGACTGGGAAAGTTGGCTATCATATATCCAAATCTCTTAAAAGCCTACATTTTAAATAAAGAGGAAGAAAGCAACAATATGCTCACTGTGCAGGTGTAATAGTATTTTGCACGTAATCCCCGTGCAAAAGGTTACAAGTGGAAACAAGTAACACACAACACGAATTCAGATTTTTGAAGACTTTTGTAGAGTTTTCTGAAAAAGTAAGTCTCTTTCTTTGCATAAAGAACACCTACAATAACTTGGCATGAAATCTCTTAATTGAAACCTCCAACAGACAGGAAGGAAAAACAAAATCTTTCCTGGAAGGAACCTGCTGTGAACCTCCACTTGGGAGGGCAGAGAGGTCCTGTATCTGCACACAAGCCAAATCCCCAGGTATGAGACAAAGGGAATAAAGAAAGGTAGCCTTTAAAAATGTCCCAGGTGATCCTCACAAAGTTGGGCAGTTCACTTACCTCACTACTTCTTATTTCTGGGAGGAAATATTGTTTACTCCCTCATAACAGAGTACAGCAGACATCTGAAAAGCTCCCTCAACTTAATATAAATCAGGTTCTAGATATGCTTAAACACTTTCATAACCCAGTATTTCTTATTTCTGAACCTGCAAAGATTACCAGCCTAGCAGTCCTCTCCACCTTCATCAGGATTTTGAAGTGCCAAAAAGTATAGGAACAGATAACTTTGGAGAGACAGGCTGTTGTCAGTTTGAACCCAATTTTTTAGCCCAGATGGTGTGGGGAAAGGTCACCATTAAACACAGCACCAAAGAGGGAGGAAAATAAGGATAATTATAGTCTACTGCTCAGTTTTGTTTCAGCTGTCTTGGTGTTGTAGTTTGGAATTATTATGTAAATTCTCTCCCCTGCCACTAACTGCCCATGCCAGTAGTTAACAAAAAAAGTAGTTAACTGCTGATCACTTGGGTGGGGGCAGGTTTGCCTCTTTTTTTCTTGGGGACTACACACGGCTGGGAGTTGGGTGTGTGTGTGCGGGTGGGGGGGGGGGGGGGGGTGTGTTGAGAAGTCGGCTCGCTGCTGCTGCCTGCCCGGTCGACTGCTTCTGGCCCCTCGTTGCTGCTGCCTGCCCTGGACTGCTTTTGGCCGCTCGTGTTTCTGCTTTCTTGGACAAGGAACACAGGGGGAAGAGACAGAGTTCATCTGAGAGCTCACCATTCGTCTGTCTTGCTGGAGAGGGACTGGAAACTCACTCTGCAGCCAGCCGGGCTGTGACATTGACACTGCCTAAGTATAACTTTCCTCCCGGAGGAAAACCTGCTGGGTTTTGTTGTTGTTTTTTTTTCTTTCTCTTGTGGTGTTGGGGAAGCGGTTTGCACTAGTCTGTTTACATATATATATATGTATATATATATATATATATATATATATATATATATATATATACTTATATATATCAGTTAAGAACAGTATTCTTCTTGTATTAAAATTCCTTTTCTTAAATTTGATAAAGAGTGGCGTGATTATTGTACAGGATGCCCCCTCCCCCGCTTGTGGGTGAACATTTTGGTTTTTCCCCTCAAACCAGGACACTTGGTTTTTTTCTTTCCAATTCATTTATTGGTAAAATCAGGACAATACCTCACAACACATAGAAGAAGGGGTAAATCTCTTCATGCACTTTGCATAAGTGCTATTCTTGTGTTCACTTCTTCACACTGCATCAAGCAGACTCAATATCACATAGCCATATTGAGGGCAATAAGAGAAAATTCCTCTGGGGCAGGTCGGATCTATGATGAAAGGGACTTTAGAAGTTTCTAAAAAGACAGTATAAACAATCCATTAATTCAGAGTTAAGGTCATAATGTAACAGACCAAGGAAAATACTGTATCATTTTTATTTTCCTGACCAAGTCAAATTACTTGCCCATACTCTGGAAATTAAAATCAGTAAAGTTCAGTGATATTTGTTGTAAACAGACTTAACACACAGTCTAGAAAATAAAACTCAATAGTCAGTTTCTAAAAAGAGGGAGCTTCATATACAGGCATTGTAACATAAAATCCCCCATCCCTAAGAGTCATTTCCCTCCCTTTCTGAGGGCACAGCACATTATCTCTGGCTGGTACACCCTGTTGATTTTTAACCACCTCTGTTCTGCCTCACCAGCTTCCTGCCTCACTGGGCTCCAGCTAGAGCTACCCACACAGAGCAACCAGAGCACAGGGAGCCTCCAAGGCACAACAGCGATCAGGACCACACAAAGGCACTAAACCTGATTCTCACCTGTTTGAACTTATCCTCTTTTCTCCTACTGTGAAGATGCCTAAACAAGGTCATGGCGAAAGTCATCTGAAACTGAATTGCTGCAACACAAGCCCTCCTGACTGGAAAGGGCTTTCAGCAGCTTTTCAGGCTAAAAAGACTTTCCCGACAAAGCCTGCTGCAGTAAACAGCTGCTGGGAAAAGACACCTCCTTTCAATCTTGCAGCAAGATCAAGGCACACATCTACCATACCCTGTCTGAGAGAAATGAGGGGTGATCACAATCTGGCAAATAACACTGTTTCTTTCCTCACCATAAAATGAACCAGCTCAGATTTCCCTTGAAATCCATTTTATTAGGCTGCATTTCCCCAAGACAACCAAGCTTCTAAATCCTTGAAATTTCCTCCTCTCCTCTCTCCAACACTTCTGCCTAGGGAGAAAAGGCTTAACAATTGTCTGCCAATTTCTCCTTTTTTTCAAGCTCTCTTTTCCCCTGGCTCCTCAGGCTAGCTAGTTCTGCCAGGTTTAAGGCCCTGGGTTCATGGCACACTTTTGAAACTTTTTTTCCCTAAGGTAAAACTTAAATCGTAAAACAGATACTAAGTAATAAGGAAGTAGAGGAGCTATTAAGGACTATGACTTACAGAGACTAGACTGCAGCTACCTTCATCAACTTCCCCTTAAAATGTTCTCTGAAAGCTCTACATTCCTTCTCATCTAGTTAGTGAGTCCTTGTAGCACTATGACATAGTTCATTACTCTCTGCATTACAAGCCAAGGTCTGAAGGAAGGGGGAACATCATCCACAACCCACATCTCTCACCCCACTTGGAGGGGAAGCAAATGGGCACACAAGAGCCTAGCATAGGAATGAGATGTATTAAGTCACAGGACAGAGTAGAAAGAACAGGTAAGAGCACGAGAGCACTTCAAGGACAAAGAACAAATCACAATTTGAGACTCAGACAAGTCTCCGATTGAGGCACAAATTTGGAGACAGAGATGAAGAGTTTGCAAACTTCCCAGTTCCAGTTCTCCATGAGGGAACTCCTGCAGAACCAGATTTTTACACCTCCCATGGGCTTCACTGCCAAGCAATACAATATACATACTAATTTTACCTAAACATTAATAACCACAGCAAATTGTCACTGAAAAATGCTATTGCCAACTCAAGGCAAGAGTCCAGGTCCTATTTATTTCACATGAGCTATTTCCTAATGCCTTTGAGACCCAGGCCATATGGATTATTTTACATCAAATTGAACAACAGAGCTCTATCCACTGATGGAGCACAGGAATCCAGCAAAGACAAGTTGTGCCTGAGAATTACAATGCCCTCTGCACAGATAATTTGAAGAACAGTGCTACAGCACTACTTCCCTCTTTTGCCAGACCTGTTTTCTCTTTTGTGATAGAAGAGCTAATTATAGCTCCCAATACCCTTATAACCTTCTGAGAATCTTGGGAGAGAAGTGCTATGCAAGAGCACCATCTTTACTTGCATGAATCTGCTGGTTGCACATGGTGAGAGGAAGCAAAACAGCTCAGAGATAGATTTACTGAGACAAGGGCAGAAGCAAGCTAAGGACTGGAATAAATAGGTAGGGCAGTCCCTGAATTTTTTAACTAGCAACAATCAGGTAACTCTAATCCCACTTAATTTGGGGCTACATCAATACCTGCTTAGCTCTGAAGTACAAATTCCCCCATCAAACAAAGATTAGGTTGCTCTTTCCCATGTATGTCTTTGACAGTATACTGGCCATAGCCTCCTTTTTATTCTATGCAGAAAGTGGGGGGGGAAACCATTTACCTCAAAGAAGGCAGTATAGGGGATGGAAGGAAACCAGTGTCCTATGTCAGTAAATAAGCTAGTGCACAGACAGCAAACTGATAATCTGACACTTAACCTGGCATGAGCAGGCGGCTTTCCTGGCCACTGGGGCATGTGGCTGATTTGGGCTGGGATTGCATAGGACAGGACAGGAGAGGAGAGGAAGGCATTCACACTTGATACCCTCTGCTAGACTTGGTGGAGAGCTGGACCTGGGGCCATGCTGAACCATGGGTGAGGAATATAGTGGCCCACGACCCCACTGAAAGAACTAAATTAACTGCAAGAAATGATAACCATGGGAGGGAGCTCTTAATTTATTGCTGTCTTAGACATGGGGGGGTGTTTCTGCAGCCCTTAGTGAGAGATAAAAGTAGTTAGCAAAGGAAAAGTGAAACAGCATTTAACAATCATGGTCAGATCTCTGAAAATGCAAAGAGTAAAAACAATGCTAACTTGAGGGAGGAGGGCAGAAATTTTCCCATCCCCTCTTGCCTTTCACGTTGCATCACTCAGTGCAGCGATCCTGGGTGAATAATACACACTAATGTGTTTGACTAATACAGAGCTTCAGGGGAAAAAAACCCACAGAGCAAATAAACTCCAAGGACTCTGTTTTAGAAAGTTCAGAGTGGAACATTTTCAAGAGTGGGCATTTGCTACAACACCCTGTAAGCTCTTTTTTCCTCATGCCTTTCATTTAAGCCTTCATTTGCACAGTGACTGTGCTGTTGTTACAGGCTGACTGAGCAAATGGCTAAGGAAATATCAAAGCCAACTTAAAGAAAAATATTTCTTCTTACTTTGTATCTATTTAAGGTTAGAGCTGCATGAATACCAAGTTCCATTTCACTGAACAGGTGAGGATCAAGTGCTATGATCAGTTTTAAGAAATAGTAAAACACCTTGTGGAACAGGATGTGGCCCAAAATTGTCAGATGATAGTAACCAGTGTGAGGTAAGATAATGTATCTCGCCAGTGGTGTGGTTAGAAAGTGTGATGGTTCCTCATCTGAGAGATGAAGTAGAGAAGTACCTATTCCAGAGACTGTAACTGTATTTTGAAGAAAGAAAAAAATATCCTCATTTTAAAAAAAATTTAAAATAATAATAATAATAATAATAATAATAATAATAATAATAATAATAATAATAATAATAATAATAATAATAATAATAATAATCGATGGTATTCTCTTCAAAAGATTCTGGCATGATCTTCTTCTATCTTCTCTGGGGTATTTTGGTTTTGCTTTGTTTTTATGGAAGTCACAGGGGTTAACCCCATAACTACAAATTAAAATTTGTCATATCTGTTAAACTCAGGGGTAGAACCTCATGAAGGTTTGGTTATTAAAAAAGCTTACAAGGATAATTACTGTTTTAAACAAATGCATTTATTAGAAATCAGCTATTTAGGGGAAAAAGAAAAAAACACGAAATAAATCACAAGATTCCCTTTTGGAAAGTTCAAGATGACATTTTCAAAAAAGGAATTTTGCATTATTCATCTGTCTCTTAATTTTTTAATTTAAATCACTGGCCGATTTCAACAGATGCTAAAGAAAAGGCATAAATTTCTATGAAGTTACTAAAACCTAGTGTCTCAACAGGAGAGAGTCAAAACATTGTCTCCACTGTTGTGAAAATCCAGCAGAATATTCAATGCAGCAGGTCTGTCAGCACATATTAACTCGACAAACACAAGTATGTGAGAGGCATGTACACTTTTCTTTAGCATGTGAAAACAGATGCTGAAGAGTTAGAACAATTATTGGGTAAAGGCAAGGTAAGATAACAGATAAAGGACTGAAAGATGAATCTAGGCTTACTGGTTCTGCTTATTGCTCAGCTCTCTGGAAACTGGTGCTTTATTTGTGATTCTGTGTTACACAGCCTGCCCTTCAAACACTTCATTAAAAGAGATATGACTGCAGAAGTATTTAATGGCAGTGATAAGAAAAACTCTATGTTCTTGTAAATAATAGCCCATGCTATTATGTATGAAGCATACAAATATCACTGATGCGCAGCTCTAACTCCCCCTTTCCCCTAACAATCTTCCTGAACATATTCCCTGTGATGACCAACATGGAGCAAAGGAATCTAAACACAGATTGGCCAAGGGGTTCTTTCCAAAGAACAAGGTACTATTGAGAAAACTGTTGCCCACTGAGAGAACATAAGCATCTGAGGTTCTTCACTTTCCTAAGGAAAGCTCAGGTTTATCCAGAAGTGATATATTTGTTCTGATCCATCTCCAGTGCTACAGGCACTGATTATCATGGTTAGGCAAGAGGCATAGTTCTTTCTCGCAAAATAGGCTTTAAAACTCCTGAAAACTAACAGAATAAGACTCGGTTCCCACATCCTTGATCCTACAAATGTGGCACATACAAAAAGAAGTGCTAAACAAAATGTGCATTCTCTGTTGTATATGGCAGCTGAGGAAGTGGAAAAAGAAATATCAAAACCCCCAATGAATCAAGGAAGAAAAAATAAATTATATCACAGAATGATTTTAGTTGCAAGAGACCTTCAAGATTGTCTAGTTCCAACACCCAGCCATGAGCAGGGCCACCTTCCACTAGACCAGGTTGCTCAGAGCTCCATCCAACCTGTCTTTGAACACTTTCAGGGATGGAACATCCATAACTTCTCTGGACAACCTGCTCCAGTGTCTCACAAACCTTCCAGTAAAGAATTTCTTTCTAAATCTTCTTTCTAAATCTGCCCTCTTTCCATTCAAAGTCATTACACCTTGTCCCATCACTACACACCCTTGTAAAAAATCCCTCACCATCTTTCTTGTAGGCTCCCTTCGGGTTCTGGAAGGTTGCTAGAAGGTATTCCCCAACTTCCCAAAGGTATTTTGCCTCCTGTTTCGGCATACACAAAATTTAGGTACCTTCACAGAATTGAGCTGTAGTCACCTCTTTGTTCCTCTGCAGCAGTAGCATTGCATGGTATTTAGTTTACTTCCCAGTATGCATCTCTCAAAGAACCAAAATTCACAAGACCAAGATTATAAAGATGAGGATCTGAGCACTCCTCTTGTAAATCTTGGGTGAATGTGTAAATCACTGAAATAAATATGTAACTCACTGAAATAAACCAAAACAAGACAACACTGAATGTAAGAAAGAACAAAGACCTCTGCTATACAGAGAAGGCCACACTAGCCTTGAATCAACTTAAAACATCAGCAAACCTGGGGTATGTCTGCATACAGGTGACTGTAGAGTTGTCTATATTGTATAAAGGGAAGGTTATATGTTTGTTTCAAGGTTCCTTTCAAACCAAATCATTTTCAGTCTAATTTTACTTCAAGTTGGATGACTGAAGAAAAATTTTGATACAACTAACTTATTTAAGAGCACATAATACATCAAGAGAAGATGGCAGGACCAGGGAAAAGCTGGCAGGGAAAAGCTGGCACTGTAGTAGTGGAAACAGATGGTCTACAAGCAAAAACTCTACTACGATTAAGAGAAAGTATTATTAATAGGGTTACATTTCTAAAGGAGGAGTTTGCCAAAATCAGCACAAAACAAAGTAGTTATTAAAAAATGTGATTTAAGCCATCAGTTTAGATTAAAAGTCATTGTTTCTCGGCTAAGGTGTGAGCACAGAGCATGTGTTTCTTTATACTCCATTACAATATGAATTTAAGCACCCGGCACAAACTGCTATTTAAGGTACCTATAAAATCAGCATGAAATCTACAGCAAAACTGTTGAAAGCAAAGAAAGAAGAGGATGCAGGAAAATCATGGAAATATAACAGCTGGATGTGACTTGATGGTAATTCCTAAACCAGTACTCCAACTGTCAAGAAACAATGCAAAACCAAAATACATTAAAGTGAGATATACCCCACCTAACTTAACTTACTTGCTGTGTCCAGCATAAGATACATGCACAGATTGCATCTGTAGATAATAGAGACAGTTATTTAGCTCCTGAGGGTGACAACATCCATCCTAAAATGAGTTATCTGACATAGAGATGGGTCTAAGCTGAAGTTCTTAAGTCCCCTCTTAAAGTCACTCAATGCCCTGATTTAGTCTTCAAAAGTGATCTGCTGGCACATCCTCAAGTTCAAGGGGTTGCTGAACATTCACTCATTTCTACAAGTGCATAAGAATTTACTGTTTGTGGAGATCCTAACCTCTCTTTTTTGAAAACTGACTACAATAGGAGAAAATCCAATTCTTCAAACTCTTGATACTAGGCCCAACACTCTGTTCACTGCATTTCTTTTCCTTCAGTAATGTTGCTGTAATGAACCAGGGTATATGCAACAATTATTCCAGTAAAAATGTTTTGACCTTGTTAAAAATTAAGAAAACTTCTGCATTCTGCAGTTGGAGCATTCTAGAGCCGGCCATGGCTTTGCTTCCTGCTGTGCAATGAGCAGTCTCACGTGTCCCTTCAGTGCTCTATGATCCAGCTGCTGTGATGGTAAAACGGAGTTACGTTGCTCTGCATGAGCTAGGGCTGAAGGGCTCAGGAGATCCCTTGAACGCCTCTAAAAGGAACTTGCCATTCCTGTCCTCTCCCAGGGCTGTCCCAGACTCTTCCAATCTGGTAGAGGAAGCCTAGGAGACTTAAAGTCTGTGATCTTCTGCATGTGAGCATGCTCCAGAGGTTAAATACCAATACATGAGCATATCCATACCTGCAACATCCACTGTTTGAACCTGATTCTCTCAGCAAAGTGTGTGTGTGTGTTAGACATGAGATGTGGAGGAGATGAGAAGGGTATCCCTCACTATGCAAACAACATCATATCTGCAGCTGAGGGTTTGGGAAGTTGCATGGTAGTCAGTTATCTTTATCCACAGTTCAGACTTTACAAACTATTAGACAAATCCAGAGTCGTACCATCTGCTTTACCTGTGAATGTACGAAAGGCTGAAAATGATCCAGGATCATTTGATTCCCTCCAGATTGCTCTGAAAGAAGCCCGGGTTAAGTGAGTCACACAAGAGGCAGTCAAGCCTCAGGATAAGGATCATTAACATTCAACTTGTCCAGAGCTGAGCAGCAGTAATGGGAAAAGCACTTCAGGCATTTCTTAGCTGTCTTTTTAATATGACTTACAAGTAGAGAAAACAGACTAGATCAGGTATGCCTGATCATCCTGTGCTAAGCTTTTGCCGTGGCAGAGGAAGTCCCTACTGGTGTTAGAGGACGTGCAAAATGAGCCTTATATAACATTAGAACATCAGTGATCTCCACATATCCACAGATAGGGCTGTGGAGCTCTTCTCCAAAACTCAGAGTTTACTGGACATAGGCCACCTATATGGAACCACAGCCCAGGAGGCCACAGTAAGTGAGAAGTACAAAGATGGGGAAAAACCTGTCACAGGGCAGTTTTTCCATCCCACCTGAAAAATGGTAGAAAACTGAGCAACAGGTCAGAAGAATCTACAACCTGCAGAAGGTTTTGTGGGAAGGACTGAGGTTTTCCTGAGCTGGTTCATGCTCAATTCACCTGCTAACCCTTCCTCTCAAACCTTACACAGTATATACATACACATACACAGCCTAGACAGCATATACATGTATATACCATATCAGTGAGTAGGAGTGAGGGAGCATCTTCTCTCCTAGTGGGTAGAAAACGTCTCTATACCTCAATGACAAAGTTATTACCTTACATCTCATAGCTGACAAGGGCCAAACAGGCAGCATACCTCATTCGAGGAGTGATTTCAGCCAGTGTTCAGCAAAACACCAGACTGCTACTCTGCTTACACACAAACGTAACACTGATTTCCCAATAGTGCTGCAAGGACAGCCTGGTTTCTGCCCTCTATGGCATCAGATATGTCTTTCTGGGGCATTGGTTGAAGCTTTGGCTTCCATTTCATTGCAGCTTCCTTAGTGTTGACAGTGAGTTTAGTAGACATTCGAGCTAAGCATTTTCTACTTTCCCTGGCTTTTCCCTGGGTTTCCCTGGTTTACACAGAACAGGTAAGATGAAAGAATGAAACCAAAAGGAACAAAGGACAGGAGTGTATGTCCCATTGGGGGTTCATTCTGTCTCATTGGTGCTGTCTGTTGTAGGGATGCAATCTGCAACAGAATGAATGGATCTCCTGATCCTGGAGTTTAGTCCATAAACTAAGAGAAAATGTGCTCCCCACCTTCCCTTGCCACATGGTCACTGAGAGGCCCAGAGAAGGACACACAGAGACCACCTGGAGAGGGACAAGAACAAAGAGAAGGTTTATTGCTGGTCAGGGGTTTATATGGACTTTGGAGGGATTCAAACCCACCAAAAAGAAACAAGAGGGGAGTTTGGCTCTGGGTCAATAGGAGTAAGGGTATTTACATTCAGGAGGAGAGGGTTCAGATAAGAGACATGTCGCAATCTTCCTCCAGACCCTTGAGATTACAGGGTATTCTAGGAAGAAGCAGTGACTTTGCAAAAAGACATTTTAACAAACATTAGGTACATTCAAACAACATTAAAAACATCAGTTGTTAAAGCATTATCAGTGGCTTGTTGATCTTCATCACAAATCCATTTCTGGCAGGACTTTCTCCATGCTAGATATTGTGACTCAATTCCCACAAGTCTATATACAAATAAACCACACATGTGCTCTACCTGCAAGACCTAAGACAGTTGCTGAGGTTACAGAGAAGCCATTACAGCTTGGGGGCCACATAGTTGAGTGCAGTTCTTGGCTCACTCTTCATTTGCCTGAGGAATCTTTGGAAATTGACTTCCACATGTGGCTTTTCCCCATGCAAAGGAATTTACACTAATGTTATTAATAATTTGGAAAAAAGAAAGGAATCAGCTGAGGCGAGGCCTGGAGATAAGAGCAGGGGAAACATCCTTGCTGTCATGGTTTATCCCCAGCCACAAACTCGCTCACTCACTCAGCAACCCTCTGCCGCCTAAAACTGGGTGATAGAGCTGGCACTGACTGCAAAAAAGGGCGCTTTGGAGAGAGGTATAATTGTAATGCACTGACAGACCTGTTACCAACACCATGTTTACATGAAAATGCAAGTTATTTTTTTCTTCTTTACTATAAATTCTGTCTGTCTGATTGGCTGGTTATTTTCCTAGTGATGCCTGACTTACAGAACCTGGATCTGTAAGCAAAAGTGTATTCCCTCTTATTTCTCCCAGCACATAGTAGTACCAGCTCTGGCCATATCACATCACAGGTAAACAAAAGAGTTCTGACAACATCCACCACACACACGACATAGCATTGATACCCCTCCAAAGCTACATTATAACATGACCAGCTCTCCACAGCCAATCTGGAAAGAGCCAAGAACTTCCTGTTTCCATCATCCTTTAGCTCACAGTTCCCCTTTTCTGTGGTCCATTGGTCAAAGAGGTAACTCTGAATGTTACTCTCTGCCTCTGCAGTGAGTCTTAGCTAAAGGTCTTCAAACCAAGGTGTGAAAAGACAGGAACTCTTGTTAAAGGTTTCCAGTGTAGAACAAGAGCTCTCACTTTTGCAGCTTGAAATAAACCTCACTCACAGCACAGAAGCAAGTGCAACCACAGTGGGTTTGAGCAGGAAAAGTCCTCACAGGGGGGCTGGTGAAGGATGGTTGGGGGAAAGGAGGTGGTTCTCTGTCACCAGAAAAAGTACTGCCACTCAGTTTTTCCACTCACAGTCAGGCCCTCCATGACACCCCAAAAGGGAACACAGGAACTGACCACTGAATGACGAGATATAAACTCTCTGAAAGGGGGCTGACAACAATCACTTTCTTCTCTGCCTTGACACAGAAGCCACCAGCAATGAAGCTCCACGTTGCAGCTCTCCTCGCCATCCTCTGCCTTGGCATCTTCACTGTGCACACAGTGAAAGGTAAGTTTACATCAGCAGAGGAGGACAGGAATTGCTCCACTTTGCACCTGTGATCTGATGAGCAGGATTCATTCTCAGATAGTGCTGATTGATAAGATAAAACTTGTGCAAGAAATTGAAATCAGAACCACAAGAAAGGCAGTTTTATGGGAGATTTCATCTGATGTCCTGACAATTACTGGTTGGCTTCTGTTTTAAGGCAAAGAGAGTTTCTGTGCCTTAGAGCATTTAAAGTGTTTCTATGTGTTATTGTCTGTCTTGAAATCATGAAATCTTGAAGACATAATGACTTTTAATCTTACTCATGCCCTATAGCAATTAGTACTATAGGGATAGTATCATTTTAGGAAGGATATTTCTTGAATTAGATGTGCATTTACCTCTTCCAGGTATGTTCTTTGTACATGAATGTTATGATATTATTTGTTATTTATCTTTAACTATATAGCCTTAATCCCTCTAAAGGTCCTATTTTCAAAAGTTCTTCCAGTTCTGGATCACATATTGCCTATTTCCTTGTTTCTAAGCAAATTTTCTGGTACAGACAGGAATACTATGACCAAAAACTAAAGAGGGGAGTAATAGATTTCTACAGTACCTTCTCTCTCTTCATAGAATCATACAATTTATCATCTTATTTGAGACCAATTATAAGCACTGAGGTGAGCCGTGCTTATTAGCCATGCTTTAAATAAGTTTGTCTACAGTGGTGTTTAGGTCACAGACTTTTGGATTAGGTTACAAGTAATAAAAAAAAACCACATGACAATAAACTGATTAGATAACACGTCTCATCATGATCAGAGTCACAAAAAAAAAGCACATAAAAAAAATCTGCACACCATATGCA
This sequence comes from Pithys albifrons albifrons, assembly GCF_047495875.1. Lineage (NCBI taxonomy): Eukaryota > Metazoa > Chordata > Aves > Passeriformes > Thamnophilidae > Pithys > Pithys albifrons. The sequence continues at coordinate 93,924,687 of NC_092458.1, forward strand.
AACCCATAACCATGCAAAGAGAAACGCAGAGAAAACATACTTTCACAAAACCACACCAAAACCAAACTGAGACTTGCTAAGCATTCACAAGATTAGGAAGCCACATGCTGAGTATGTTGATCCAGCGCTGCTATAGCTGGATCACACTACATTCTCATGCATTGTTTAATGATACTGCTCTTCTTGGGAACACGTGTTTTAGTATCACAGACTCATCGCTTGTAATGACATTCTCCAGGTCATATAATTGGCCATACAGATCATCAAGGCTGAAAAAGCACACTTAGATGGTCTGTCTACAAGCAATAGGAAAACAACTAGAAAGAATGACAAAAAAAATCACAAAAAGAATGTAAAAGTGGTAGTTACAGGTGCAGAGCAGTTGGGGTTTGTTCCCAGGCTTAGAGAAGCTCTGTTGCTGTTTCCTGCATCCATTCCCTGAGGATGGTGTACTAGCAGAGAAAATATTTCCAGGATAAGTAAGGATGGCTTGAATGCCTTTGAGATCTTTTAATGTCACATTTTGAAAACCAGGCTAAGGCAACAAGATATTTGTAATGATTCATACAAAAATGCATTTTATTACTCATGACTAAAGCGAGATCAGAAGAGATATTCTCTCAGGCAAACAAAACCTCAAGAATTAGCAACTCTGCCAGTACCTGTGCACTGGCTATGGTACAAATTCTCCAAAGGCTGACTTGTGTTTTCCTCAGCTATTTCAAACAAAGGAAAGCTCACAGATAATGACACTATGTGCAGAAGGTTTTATATTTGGCAAGTTGCACCTGAACAGGTCTTGGACTTCATTCAAGCCAGTTTCTTTATAAATCATTTAAAATGAAATCTCAGAGTACAGCAGTGTTCTGTTTGCCCCCCTCATGCCTTCCGAAACCTCTCTTTCCTAAGTGAAAGAAAACCAGAAACTAGCAAGTGGGAACTTACACATCTTTGTATCCATATACTCCATCTCATTTAAACAAGCTACCATTTTTAGTTATCATCAGGTAAGATATCAACTGCCAAAAACATTTTACAGCAATACCTCAACCCTCTTTATTAATCACCAGTACACATCCCTGAATTTTATGGAAATCTTGGAGGAAAGAAAGGATTAAGTAGCACTCCATTGCCTATGAAAGTAGACTTATAGGAAGCATATAGAAGTACTTATTCTTCTGACAGATATACCTCCCTTTCTTTCAACAATTTTTTTCAGTGCTAGTTTTAGATGGCCACTGTGAGACCAGGAGCCTTGCTTTTCTCTTATTTTTCACTTGGAGAGCAGGGGGATTTACTGATCCACATTCAGATGCCGTATGAAAATCCATGCAGTAAAGGTGACAGATCTAAGTCCTACTTCATATGGACACTTATTTGCAGGTGATACAGACCTAACTATGAATCATACCAAATACCTGTTCTGCTATGGAAGCTGTGACTCCCAAGGGGCAGAGTTATTATACAACTGGTCAGGTGAAGAGGTGAATATGAGTATCTTAACTGAAAGAACAGGAACACTTTAGAGATGCTAGGATGTATCACAAAAAAATAGCCTAAGCTCTCTTGTATAAGTGGTATTGTGGCTGTAAATCATCAGACACTCATGTTCTAACCACAACTACAAATCTTCTCAAACTCATAATTTATTAAGTAATTATGGATAAATATGAATATAGTATTTACTTCCCTTTTCATTTATTGATTTTTCCCCTTCTTTTCCAGGGAGTGGTGCAAGTGAGTCCATGCGCAAATTTAGTTGTGTACATCTGTCTACAAGGCAACTGAGCATCCGAAACCTTGTCAGTTATGAAAAGCAGCATATACCTGTAACTGCCATCATGTAAGTACCTAGTGCACAGTTCACCTCCACTGTCCCTGCAAACATGCCACCAATGAAAAGGGAAGGGGCATCACAAGACACTTCAAAGCGCAACTCACTAAATCTGGCTAGTTCAGGTCACCCTTCCAATTCTTCCATGAAGGAGTCACCTGGCAGCTGAGGGAGTGAGGGGAGATGAGTGGGCCTCAGAGAGCTGGGAGATGTCTCCTGCTCATGAAGAATGGCAGAAAGCTCACTGAACAGTCACATCTTTTGTGGCCAGCAAATGGGGGAAGGTCTCAGCAAGCGTGGAGCAATCAGAAGTCCAGTGCACTGAACTGAGCCAAGGGCAAAGATCAGGTGAAAGAAGATGGGATATCTCTGACCCCTGCTAGGAGATATGTTTGGTCTTTTGAGCTCATAAGCATGCATTTTTATAAAATCTGGATCTGCTTCTGGAAGGTAAATGTTCATTATGATTTAATATAAAATCTCAGAACAGCAGATTTGCTTTTTTTTAATATCATTACATATGCACATCACCATATATGTTATATATATATATATATATATGCCATAAATAGAGAACCAAAATTGCTAACTGCTGTTATTCCAACTAACATCTATAAATTCCGACATTTGGTATGCTTTTACCACATTTTTGCCCATGTTCTGCATGAAAAACAAGGAGTGCAAACACGAGGTTAAGAGACTGGAATTTAAAGGTAACCTGATTTGCTTTCTATCTTCCTATAGGTTTATGACCAAAAAAGGTATCAGGATCTGTGTACGCCCTGATCAGCATTGGGTGCAGACTGCTATGAAGAAAATAGACGAAAGGTCAACATCATCTAGGAATGGTATTTCCCAATTTAGTGTTCCCAGTGAAACACCTCAGACAAGGCACCGCTCACTCACTCCCCTTCCTCCTACGCCTTCGGCAGCATGGAGAAGAGAATTGGAGACACATAAGGTAAAGATCATGAGTTGAAATAAAAGCCTTTACTAGAAACAGCAATGAAATAGCACAACAACATGTTACAACAATTGTATTATTAACAGAGTGTACAAGATAGGAGAACACTTCAAACACAATTACTCACCACGTGGAACCTGATGCCACACAACCCCAGATCCCATGCCAGACCAGAAGGGTACCCATTCACCTCCACGTGGTGTGAGTTGGTAAAGAATAACCCCAGGGTCCTGGCCAGCTGGTAGATTTGTGTCCATGACAATATTTCTGAACTTCACTGTGATATCTAGACCTAACTCAAGGCCCAAAACTGACCTCCCTGTTCAATCACTCTCTGGATGAACTGAGATGCTGATTACTGAGCTTTTTCTTCATAAACCCCTCTGGGCACTTGAATAACTCACACTTCAGGTAACAGGGACCTGACTTCTTCCTTCCTCTGCTGGTACTCATTAAAATTAAGCAAAGTCCAGAGAGACCACTTTTGAAGGTGTTCAGACTGGCACCACTCTGTAGGGAGAGGACATCAGGTTCTAAGCCCATCAGTTTAGATCACCTCAAGACCACCATATTCAGTGATAAAACCAAATTACTTTTCACACAGGGATAGTCTCTGTGGTCACCAATTGGTGAAGCAGGAAAAGTAGCCAAGGGCTGGAATAATATTCCGGCTGGAATAGTATTTCTATAGCAGTCTTTGCAGTCCTTATCCCTTTCACAGTGGAGAAGGTGGGATAGTATATACAGGGGTGGGGCTGTACTTGTCTTGTGAGGGTCAGGCACTTTCCCAGCTGAGCTCAGGGCACTGCACACATGATGCTCACTCCCTTTGGAACCAGGCAATGAGCATCAGGGAGAGGCCAAGCTAACCACCTAGATAAGATGGTTTCTGTTGAACAGAGAGAGGCCTTATTTGAAATATTCCATTCAGCTGCTTGCCAGAGGCAGAGAAGTCTCTGCTCCCTCTTCATTTATGTAATCAATGCCGAGATAAGCTTGTTATTCTCTCATTTTCAATTCAAGTCAGTCAGTCAGTGTTTTTCTTCATAGTCCTTATGTTACCAATTGTTTAGCACAGTACAATAAATCAAAGAATTTCATTATAACCAAATGAGTTTGCTAGGAGTTCTGGTACAATAGGTCTCTACTACTTTTATTTCAGTCACCTGGATATCTTTCACCCAAAGCATCTACAAGCCAATGAAGCATTTGTAAGGCTTATGAAGTAAATGCAGTCGCTTACTTCTTCAACACAAAGGCACAAAGAATTACGGAACACTGACATTCAGGAGCTGCCTGAAACTGTTCTCTACCAACACTCTTCAGCAATTCAGGGTGGAGAAAGAATTGCTCACACCTGCTGCTGAGATGGGGAGCGCTGGCAGAGCTCTCTTGAAGTCAAATGGAGACCTGCACACTGACTCGAAGCTGCACAATTCCAAAATTGTAATTACAGCTTGACACATCTTTTCTAATTATAGCTTGATCCCCTAAGACAAAAATACAATATAGAAATGTTGCAATGCCTAGCAGCTTTTCTTGATTCTGCGCCCAGTTCCTTCCTACTGTCCAAACACACTCTCAGGAGACTCCATGAGAACTCCAACAGGCTCCCACAAAGCTCCTTCAAGTGGAGACTGTCCCAAGAGTTTAACAGGAGACCACGGTGGGACATGCTGTAGCAAGGAGAGGGGAAATGCTGACAACTGTGACTTCAATGTGATTTCCTGGGACCTCTGCCGCCCTTGCCATGAGGCCTGCAGGGAAAGCAGTGACTTTTCAAAGCATCCATGTGTCTGGCTCAGCACATCATGCAGGAGTCACGTTTGGCCTGGCCCCAGGACAGCCCATGTGCTCTGTCATTCTCCTGGAGCAGTGCACTTGGAAAACCCATAGTTCCACACTGAGAAAGATTTTGGGTCCCTGATATCAGGGAAGAAGGTAACACAGCATTGCTCCAAAGCAATGAATATGCTGCCTACAGAGGTCTTCTTCCTTGAAATGGAAAAAATATTTTCAGTTGTACAGAAAGTTCTGTTTCCACCTTCTTTTTCCTGAACTTTGTAATTTTCCAAGGGTCAGTAATATTGAGTTTCCACTATCTCTAGTTGCTAAAACTTTACATTTTGATAGCTTTTCCTACCTGAGAGCATCTGGTTACATCAGGAACATCTGTTAAGACTTTGTAGTAACCTCAGCAATCAGGTATTAATAAATCTTACCTATCATCAAGTAATGAGTGAAAAGACACAGAAACTCATCAAGTAATGAGTGAAAAGACACAGAAACTGAGTGCCACATCTACTGTTAAACTACTAGTAACTGTTAGAACTAAGAAAAGAGCAAAAGGCTTCATTTCAAGTCATTCCTGAGCCTTGGAAATGGCTCCAATCTGCCATGTTATTGTCTTTAATATTGCTTTACTTAACAATACATCTAATTAAAATATCTTAAGTACTATACAAGTATTTCAAGTAGTATAAAGCAACACTTGCTTACCCCCTATTTAGTGGATTGTCTAAACGTAGTTCAAGTCTCAGCCATCTCCAGAAAAGAGCTGTTGACAGACTTCTAATCTGTAAAGCAAGAACCTACTGCAGTCCATCCATGTATGTAACATGTATGTAACAACACTTCTTTTAAATTTAAGAAATAATTCTGTTCTCTGATGTGGATGGACATACAAAATTGTATGAAAAAATATATAAAACTGGTATATGGATGGACTGCAGTAGGTTCTTGCATTACAGATTAGAGGTCTGTCAACAGCTATTTCACAAACATGTATGTAACAATAGGAAGAAAGCTGAAAGTTAGTTTGACTGCATGAGACTGAAAATGGAGTTGACTCTCCGTTGTTCTGTGCTTTGGTTCATTTCTTTCATTTTTGATTCTAAGGTGGCAAGCCAAAAGGAAATCCATGACTTTAAAGAAGCTTCCAGTGTTAAGGAAACTTCCCATTCTGAACATCCGCCGGATTCTGAGGCATTCGCGCTCCCAGCCCCCAAGACCTTAACTACTGGGACTGAAGCCCCTTCACAGCAGCTCCAGTGAGCTGGTGGTGACCTTCTTGGCCCTCTGCACACCCCACCACACACACTCAGACCAGGTTTCCTTAACAGTTCAACCCCAGGTTTCCCCTAGTAGAGTGTCAGGTATCTTGTGCCATAACGCAATTTATTCAAAGTCCAGCAATACAGAAACAGCCTGAGCTGGTGCCTCTGAGGAGGATCCCCAGGAAAGGAACTTCTGGGCTTTTATACCTTCACAGTCTCGTTCTTCCTCCTGAGTCCTCTGTTTCTACTGTGTCTCCCCACATCCTTCTATCTTGATGGTTGCCCTGTTTGTTAACCAAAAGGTTGGCAGTTCATGGCCGCTTGTCTCAGACTCCCACCCAGAGCTCAATCTGCATCTCAATCTGCAGTTTGCAAACCAAGTTACCTGCACCAGATGTATTCCTCAACAGTCCTCCCTTTGTTTTAATTGAATTCACCTAATACACTAAAAGGAAAAAAAAATCAAACTTTCAAGGCATTTATCCACTGCCATTATATACAACAAGTAAAAAACATAATGATTTAGGCTGACAAGACTGTCATAGGGAAAAGGGAAAACACAACTTTCAAGGCATTTAACCATTTGTCTTATTGCAAATTATGAACATAGCAAGATCACAGCTAACAAGATTATCATAGAGTAGAAATTATTATCAAGATCCAACCATGAAAGATTCTCAAAAGTAACTTTTTTGACCAACTGGTTGATTATTCACTACTTGCATGATACAAGAATGGTAATCCAGTTATCCTTAGTCACAACTTTAACAGCAAAATAACAACATAGTAAGACAAAATAGTACTTCCCATTTAGGTTTGAATTTGAGGTTTTTAAGAGTACCTTAACTAACACTTCATCCCGGGGTTGTATATCAGGTACTTGTGTTTCAGATGGGCTGGGCTGATAGTATTGTACATACTTTCTCTGCCCTTCCAGTCTTCTCTGCATACATATAACATACTCGATCAGGAGTTCATCTCCTTCCAATAGGCTGATCTTAGCTGGGATATAAGTCCCTAGCATAGCTAAGTGCCTCTCAAAGAGAATCTCTGCTGATGTTAGTCCTATAGGTTGTCTCAAAGTTTTCTAGAGACCCCAAAGAACCAATGTGAAGACCTCTGACCATTTAAGATTAGTGTATGTGTGTATTTTTGCTATATTTTCTTTTAATGTTCTATTCTTCCTTTCTACTTGTCCTGAAGATTGTGGGTGATACGGTGTATGTAACTTTTTCTCTATCCTCAAATCATATACAGCTGTTTAATAATACGCACTTTAAAATGAGCACCTCTGTCTGATTTGTGTAGAAGTTAATGTTTCCCTTTTCCCAGATGTGCTGCACATGTCAAAGCTACTAGTTCTCCTTGTGTGCTCATCCTTGCTGGGAGTGGTTGTGCTTCTATTACCTGTCCCCTGCTCACCAGAACATACACAGACCATCACTGTCCTTGCAGACAGTAATTAGAACTAGATCCTGTTTATGGTGAGGGAACATCAGTTAAATCAGCCTGTGGTTTACTTGGGATATGTATAATATGCTCACACTGGTGATGTTTTCCATCACCAGATAGAGGAATTAAGCACACTGGATTCAAGGTGTTACATCTTTTTAAGATTACACTATTTGCTGTTAGGAAGATCTGTTCATATCTATGTTCCCATCATGGTGTCAAAGCTTAGGTTGCATAATGTCTCACCAGTATTTCCACTGGTATGTTACATGATGCCCCAGAATAAGGAGGCAGCTCTTTTCTAATATTGTTGTTGCTGTTCCCACTGGCTTATTACAGCCTGGTGCTCCTGCTGCAACTGTATCTAGCTAAACTGGGTAATTCGCAACTGGTTTCTGATGCAGTCCTAAATTCTACATTACCACTCCATTAGCTATTACTTTACCTTCAAGCATACAGATTGAAGGATCTGGAAGCCCAAGAGCAGAAGCAGACACTAAAGGTCCTTTTATAGCTTCAAAGCTTATTACCTGCTGCTTTTGGTTGGTTGGTTGGTTGGTTGGTTGTGGGGTTTTTATTGTGACTGGATGTGGGAACTTAGTTACAGCCTTTATTCTTTCCAGATCTAATATCTTTTGCCATTTTGATGAAATAAAGCTTAAATATTTAACTTCCTTTTGACTCAGCATTTGGACAGATGGATGGGATACCCTTTTCACTAGGGCAATAAACAAATGTACAGGGTCTAATATACAAGCATTCTCATCACTACCTCCTAATAACAAATCACCCAAACACAATATAAGATCTGATTCACACAGTGGTTTCATACCCTTTAAACCATCCTTGATATTTTTGAAAAAAGGCAGGGGATCCAGCAAAAACTTGGGGAAGATGAGTACAAGTAAATTGCTGTCTTTTACAGGTGAGGGCAAATAAAAGGCTGACTTTCTTCATTTAATAGAATGCTTCAAAATCACTTGGGCTAAGTATTGGTCTCTCTGCTTCTGGATACTCTTCTTGGCTCCCTGGGGAATAGGGTCCATGGCAGATGGCACTCCTCCCTTTGTTTTAATACATATGGGCTGTGCTGAGACCAACAGTCCCACAACTGTCCTGGTCCCTGCTACGCTGGCACATGCTTCTTAAAATACCTCCTGATCTCGGGAGCTGCCTAGTCTACAAAGACACCAACTGCAAGTGTGACATTAAAGATTTGTGATGGCCATTGTCCTGCTGAGCTGGCAGACCAAGTTAGAGGTGGCCAATCCTGCTGTCACAGCATCATTGCACGGTCTTTGCAAAAATCTACCATACGAAACAATTTATCCTAATTTGGCACAACCTCAGCCAAAAGCATCCCCTTATCTATGCTGGGGTTATTTCCCATCATTTCCAACACTAAAAGGGAATTCAAAATCCTTTTTTATGTGACAAAAAGAGGGACTTCAGTGTTCCTTCTCTGTGTGCCAAGGAACTCTACCACTCCCTGTGTGGTATGAGGGACAGAATCCTCTCTCGGCATGAGTCTCCAAAACCAATCTGCATCATAGGAGAGACTCGAGCCCCTCCACCTCAAGCCTTACAGGGGCTCCACAACTCCTCTGTGTGCACCTTCCACTGATCAGGCTGCACACTCAATTCTCAACTCATTACCAATAATTTCACCAAATTGCAGAAAATGCTACATGAACAGAGAGGCTCAATTCCACCCTTACAATTGATACAGAATCTGCTCAGGGAATTTTAGCACTCACCCTTTGGCTCCTCCCTGCTCCAAAGATCCCAGGTGAACTCACCCCATGCCGTTTATTGGCTGTCTGGAGAAGGGAGATGTTGAAGGCAGTGGCCTTGGGTCCCAGTTGCATCACCAAATTGTTAAGGAAACTTTCCAGTCTAACCATTCAAAAATCTCTCGGTCAGTCACTCTCAAGGCCAGAGACTTTCTCTGCTGGAGCCAAAGCCCCTTAACTGGATCAGGCAGCTCCAGTGAGCCCACGGGTGCCTGCACCCCCACTCACACACAGTCAGACCATGTTTCCTTAACCCTTTGACCAAGGGCTTCCCATCGAGGTCTCCTTCCATGAAGTAATTTATTCACGGTTCAGGAACACAGAAACAACCCGAGCTGGTGCCTTCAAGGAGGACCCCCAGCAAAGGAACCCTGGGCTTTTATACCCTCACATTCTATACTCACACACAAGTCTCGCTCTTCCTCCCAAGTCTTTGGCTCCTGCAGGGTCTCCCAGTGTCCACCCACCTCTCTGGCACCACCAGCCTTCGTGCCCGTTGTTATGCAAAGTCGGCAGCTCATGGCCTCTTGTCAACAGCCACTTGCCTCTCTGGGCTCCTGCTCAGAGCTCAATTTGCACCTCAAATTGCAATTTGCAAACTGAGCCACCTGCAACAAATGTATTCTTCAACAATATGGCCCATCTAACTTACTATGTCCAGCATAAGATACAGGCACAGGCACAGATTGCTTCTGTAGATAATAGAGACGGTTATTTAGCTCCTGAGGGTGACAACATCCACTCTAAAACCAATTATCTGAGATGGAGATGCGTTTAAGCTGAGGTTCTTAAGTCCCTTCTTAAAGTCACTCAATGCCCTGATTTAGTCCTCAAAAGTGACCTGCTGGCACATCCTCAAGTTCAAGGCGTTGCTGAACATTCACTAAAGACCCTCGTTTCCACCAGTGCATAAGAATTTACTTACTTGTGAAGATCCTGATCTCTCTTTTTTGAAAGCTGACTACAATAGGAGAAAATTCGATACTTCAAACTCCTTACCCTGATAAGTAAACCTTTGATACTAGGCCCAGCAGTCTGCTCACTGGACTTGTCTTCCTCCAGCAGTGTTGCTGTCATGAAACAGGATATATGCAATAATTATTCCAGTAAAAATGTTTTGACCTTGTTAAAAATTAAGAAAACCACCTGCATCTGAGGGTTTGGGAAGCTGAGTGGTAGTCAGTTATCTTTATCCACAGTTCAGACTTTACAAACTATTAGGCAACTCCAGAATCATACCATCTGCTTTACCTGTGAATGTACAAAAGGCTAAAAATGATCCAGGATCATTTGATTCCTTCCAGATTGCTCTGAAAGAAGCCCGGGATAAGTGAGTCACACAAGAAGCAGTCAAGCCTCAGGATAAGGAACATTAGCATTCAACTTATCCAGAGCTGAGCAGCAGTAATGGGAAAAGCACTTCAGGCATTTCTTAGCTGTCTTTTTAATACAACTTACAAGTACGAAAACAGAAAGACTGTATCTGATCATCCTCTGCTAAGCTTTTGCTTTGGCATAGAGGAAGACCATCCTGGTGTTGGAGGATGTGCAAAATGAGTCTTATACAACAATAGACCACCAGTGATCACCACATATCCACAGATAGGGCTGTGGAGCTCTTCTCCAAAACTCAGAGTTTACTGGACATAGGCCACCTATATGGAACCACAGCCCAGGAGGCCACAGTAAGTGAGAAGTACAAAGATGGGGAAAAATCTGTCACAGGGCAGTTTTTCCATCCCACCTGAAGAATGGTAGAAAACTGAGCAACAGGTCAGAAGAATCTACAACCTGCAGAAGGTTTTGTGGGAAGGACTGATTTTTTTCTGAGCTGGTTCATGCTCAATTCACCTGCTGACCCTTCCTCTCAAACCTTACACAGTATATACATACACATACACACCCTAGACAGCATATACATATATATACTATATCAGTGAGTAGGAGTGAGGGAGCATCTTCTCTCTTAATGGGTAGAAAACGTCTCTATACCATCAATGACAAAGTTGTTATCTTACATCTCATAGCTGACAAAGGCCAACAGGCAGCGTACCTCATTCGACGAGAGATTTCAGCCAGTATTCAGCACAACATTTTCTCTATCCCAGCCAAAACCAGGACACTCACATGGTCTTTCCCAGCTTTACTCTGACAGCTGTTCTACACCACTGCCTCACAGCCTCAGGCATCAGACTGCCTGATGCTCCTCTACTCACACCAAGACCAGCTGCATCTCCATGGACCTACCAAAACCTGGGGTTTGGTTCTGGGCCACAGAGTGTAAGGCATAAGAGGGGATTTCTGCTCAGAGGCTCTGGTGCTGATGCCTGCTCAGGTGATGCTTCATGTGTGGCCTGGAGGTCCACAGCTGCCCTGAAAAATATATACAGGGCCAAACCCATTGGCATGTAGCATTGCTGTCCACTCAGACCACCTTGCCCCAACATAGAAAGGACACCTAAAACTGTGTGGTAGAGCTGGCACTGACTGCAAAAAAAGGCACTTTAGAGAGAGGTATTATTGTAATGCACTGACAGACCTGTTACCAACACCATGTTTACATGAAAATGCAAGTTATTTTTTTCTTCTTCACCATAAATTCTGTCTGTCTGATTGGCTGGTTATTTTCCTAGTTATGCCTGACTTACAGAACCCAGATCTGTAAGCAAAAGTGTATTCCCTCTTATTTCTCCCAGCACATAGTAGTACCAGCTCTGGCCATATCACATCACAGGTAAACAAAAGAGTTCTGACAACATCCACCACACACACGACATAGCATTGATACCCCTCCAAAGCTACATTATAACATGACCAGCTCTCCACAGCCAATCTGGAAAGAGCCAAGAACTTCCTGTTTCCATCATCCTTTAGCTCACAGTTCCCCTTTTCTGTGGTCCATTGGTCAAAGAGGTAAATCTGAATGTTACTTTCTGCCTCTGCAGTGTGCCGTAGCTAAAAGGTCTTCAAACCAAGGTGTGAAAAGACAGGAACTCTTATTAAAGGTTTCCAGTGTAGAACAAGAGCTCTCACTTTTGCAGCTTGAAATAAACCTCACTCACAGCACAGAAGCAAGTGCAACCACAGTGGGTTTGAGCAGGAAAAGTCCTCTCAGGGGGGCTGGTGAAGGATGGTTGGGGGAAAGGAGGTGGTTCTCTGTCACCAGAAAAATTACTGCCACTCAGTTTTTCCACTCACAGTCAGGCCCTCCATGACACCCCAAAAGGGAACACAGGAACTGACCACTGAATGACGAGATATAAACTCTCTGAAAGGGGGCTGACAACAATCACTTTCTTCTCTGCCTTGACACAGAAGCCACCAGCAATGAAACTCCACACTGCAGCTCTCCTCGCCATCCTCTGCCTTGGCATCTTCACTGTGCACACAGTGAAAGGTAAGTTTGCATCCCTAGAGGAAGACAAGAATTGCTCCACTTTGCACCCGTGGTCTGATAAGCAGGATTCATTCTCAGACAGCGCTGATTTATAAGAAAACTTGCAAGAAATTGAAATCAGAACCACAAGAAAGGCAGTTTTATGGGAGATTTCGTCTGATGTCCTGACAATTACTGGTTGGCTTCTGTTTTAAGGCAAAGAGAGTTTCTGTGCCTTAGAGCATTTAAAGGTTTTCTGTGTGTTATTGTCTCTCTTCATATCATGAAATCTTGCAGACACAATGGCTTTTAATCTCACTGATGCCTTATAGCAATTAGTACTATAGGGATAGTATCATTTTAGGAAGGATATTTCTTGAATTAGATGTGCATTTACCTCTTCCAGGTATGTTCTTTATACATGAATGTTATGATATTATTTGTTATTTATCTTTCTCTAAATATATAGCCTTAATCCCTCTAAAGGCCCTATTTTCAAAAGTTCTTCCAGTTCTGGATCACATATTGCTTGTTTCCTTTTTTCTGGACAAATCTTTTGGTACAGACAGGAATACTATGACCAAAAGCGAAAAAGGAGAGTAATAGATTTCTACAGTACCTTCTCTCTCTTCATAGAATCATACAATTTATCATCTTATTTGAGACCAATTATAAGCACTGAGATGAGCCGTGCCTATTAGCCATGCTTTAAATAAGTTTGTCTACAGTGGTGTTTAGGTCACAGACTTTTGGATTAGGTTACATGTAACACACAGAAACATGAAGACACACTCATTAGATAATACATCTTCTAATCACAATTAAAATGAGATTCACACAAACCAGCACATAAAAATCACTGAAAACACTGATATCCAAGCCATATGCAAACCCACAACCATGCAAAGAGAAACGCAGAAAAAACATACTTTCACAAAACCACACCAAAACCAAACTGAGACTTGCTAAGCATTCACAAGATTAGGAAGCTACACGCTGAGTATGTTGATCCAGCGCTGCTATAGCTGGATCACACTACATTCTCATGCATTGATTAATGATACTGCTCTTCTTGGGAACACGTGTTTTAGTATCACAGACTCATCGCTTGTAATGACATTCTCCAGGTCATATAATTGGCCATACAGATCATCAAGGCTGAAAAAGCACACTGTGGTGGTCTGTCTACAAGCAATAGGAAAACAACTAGAAAGAATGACGAAGAAAACAAAAAAAAAACCTGAAAAGTGGTAGTTACAGGTGCAGAGCAGCTGGGTTTGTTCCCAGCCTTACAGAGGCTCAGCTCCTATTCCCTGCATCCATTCCCTGAGGATGGTGTACTAGCAGAGAAAATATTTCCAGGATAAGTAAGGATGGCTTGAATGCCTTTGAGATCTTTTAATGTCACATTTTGAAAACCAGGCTAAGGCAACAAGATATTTGTAATGATTCATAAAATAATGGATTTTATTACTTGTGATTAAAGCAAGATTAGAAGATATATTCCCTCAGGCAAAGTAAACCTCAAGAATTAGCAACTGTGTCAGTACCTGTGCACTGGCTGTGGTACAACTTCTCCAAAGGCTGGCATGTATTTCTCTGAGCTTTATCATGTATTTCAAACAAAGGAAAGCTCACAGCTAAAGACACTATGCACAGAAGGGTTTATATTTGGCACAGGTCTTACACTTCATTCAAGCCAGTTTCTCTCTAAATTCTTTAAAAAGAAACCTCAGAGTGCAGTAGTGTTCTGTTTGCACGCTTCATGTCTGCCCGTAAGGGTCAAATGCTCTTAGGTGGCCCCAAAATACAAGGCAGTAGAAGGATTTAGTACAATTTAGTTCCAAAGTGAAGAACAAATAACACCTCTGCCCAAATAAGCACTGGGCCTAGGAAAAGACATGCCATGGCCCTGTCCTTCTTAGGGCTTTTATTGTGTCTACCCAGCCCTGCTGTCAGTGCCTTCAAATGCATCTGCAAGACCTTATCCTTGCTCATAATAGAAAAGCTTCTCAGGAATGCAGGAGGAGAAAACATCTAAAACTGTCCCTGGTAAAGATACATGTTTCTTCAGGCAAAAAAGCCTTCTTAAGCGAAATAAACCCTAATATCCTTGTAATAGCTCTTTTGAAAGGGTCTTCTACCCTTACACTTCCCAAACCCCTCTTTCACAAGTAAGAGAAAACCAGAAACTTCCAAGCGGAAACTTACACATCTTTGTATCCATATACTCCATCTCATTTAAACAAGCTCCCATTTTTAGTTATCATCAGGCAAGATAACTTCCCTGAAACTGGTATGCCAATATCATGATCCTCTTTATTAACAACCAGTCCATTTCACTGAATTGTTTGAAAATCTTGAAGGAAAGTGAGGATTAAATACCACTCCACTCTCTAAGAAACCAGTTATACTAAGATTATGTACTTATCCTTCTAGCAGTTACACCTCCCTTTCTTTCAACAACTTTTTTCAGTGCTAGTTTTAGATGGCCACTGTGAGACCAGGAGCCTTGCTTTCCTCTTATTTTTCACTTGGAGAGCAGGGGGAATTACTGATCCACATTCAGATGCCATATGAAAATCCATGCAGTAAAGGTGACAGATCTAAGTCCTACTTCATATGGACACTTATTTGCAGGTGATACAGACCTAACTATGAATCATACCAAATACCTGTTCTGCTATGGAAGCTGTGACTCCCAAGGGGCAGAGTTATTATACAACTGGTCAGGTGAAGAGGTGAATATTAGTATCTTAACTGAAAGAACAGGAACACTTTAGAGATGCTAGGATGCACCACAAAAAAATAGCCTAAGCTCTCTTGTATAAGTGGTATTGTGGCTGTAAATCATCAGACACTCGTGTTCTAACCACAACTGCAAATCTTCTCAAACTCATAATTTATTAAGTAATTATGGATAAATATGAATATAGTATTTACTTCCCTTTTCATTTATTGATTTTTTCCCCTTCTTTTCTAGGGAGTGGTGCAAGTGAGTCCATGCGCAAATTCAGTTGTGTACGTCTGTCTACAAGGCAACTGAGCATCCGAAACCTTGTCAGTTATGAAAAGCACGCTCAAGTAAATGCCATCATGTAAGTACCTAGTGCACAGTTCACCTTCACTGTCCCTGCAAACATGCCACCAATGAAAAGGGAAGGGGCATCACAAGACACTTCATAGACCAACTCACTGAATCTGGCTAGTTCAAGTCACTCTTCCAATTCTCCCATGAAGGAGTCACCTGGCAGCTGAGGGAGTGAGGGGAGATGAGTGGGCCTCAGAGAGCTGGGAGATGTCTCCTGCTCATGAAGAATGGCAGAAAGCTCACTGAACAGTCACATCTTTTGTGGCCAGCAAATGGGGGAAGGTCTCAGCAAGGGTGGAGCAATCAGAAGCCCAGAGCACTGAACTGAGCCAAGGGCAAAGATCACGTGAAAGAATATGGGGTAGCTCTGACTCCTGCTAGGAGATATGTTTGGTCTTTTGAGCTCACAAGCATGCATTTTTATAAAATCTGGATCTGCTCCTGGAAGGTAAATGTTCATGATTTAATATAAAATCTCAGAACAGCAGATATGCTTCTTTGTTTTAATATCAGTATATATGCACGTGACCACATATATTACACACATATTTATGCCACAAGTAGGGAACTAACATTGCTTCTGGCATACCAGTTAACATCTGCAAACTCCTGCATTTGATATTGTTGAACCACATTTTTCCCAATGCTCTGCATGAAAACCAAGAACAGCAAACCTGGGGTTAGTGACTGGAATTTAACGGTCCCTCTGGTTTGCTTTTTTCTTCCTATAGGTTTATCAACAAAAGAGGTATCAGGATTTGCGTAAGTGAGGATCAGAATTGGGTGCAGGCTGCCATGAAGAGTATAGAAGAAAAACGTACCACCAAACACAAATAATCCTGTCCTAGACAAGCGTCTAAGGTCAACTAGCTGGAATCATCATGAGTGCTGCAGATAACCAAGAAGAGAACCTTAGTAACTACTTTTGCTTCCTATTTATTAAGTGCCAATAAAATCCCTGAAAAAGCACAAACTCACCAGAATCTGTTCATCACTAGTTGAAGGTCTGTTGACTTTCATTTTATGGCTGAACTCTGTTACACTGCCTATTTATGGAAATGCTTGCCAATATTTATTTACAACTGAATGTATGTATCTTTTCATCGTTGTTGTCCTAACCAGTCTGGCATTTAAGGGTGAATGACAGAAAGTTTCACATACTGTAGAGAAGAATTTGACCTCTCACAGAGCTAGAAGAGTGTAGACCTCCCTCCTGATGGAGATCAGAACAGTCTGCACTGGCCACTGGTTTTAAGAAGGCGCTACATAATTTAATGGTTAGTCATATTTATATAATCTATAAGCAATCTAATTTCATGCTTCAGGCTGTCATCTGATCAGTACAATATTCAGAAGAAGATTCTTGGGCCTTCTATTTTTACACACAGTATTGCAGCATTAGCTCAGTTTACAATGATGTAGGGATACTCTCATCAAGGGATTATGTGGAGTAATTCAGTGTAATTCTATGGATGTAACCCTGTTCAGTCTTATTCTGGGGAAGACTTATCCTACCCACTGATATTTGTGAGGTTACTTCAGTTTTATCCTCACATGAGACAAATATGAAACAATTGGTTTGCTTCCTCTTTTACTTTCCTCTGAATAAGAAAAAAACATGTCTGGAATCTGTATTTTACAAACTCGTAGAAATACACATAAATGTCTTACCTTTTTAAAACTGATACATGCTACAAACAGAAGGTTTTGAATTTTAATAAAGCAACTATAAACTTGAATCAAGCAGTGTATTTGTCTGCTTGTGTGCAATTAAGACAGATACTGTTAAAATGGGCACCAAGACTACAGCACAAATCTGAGAACTTAGGGGCAGGTTAGTTAGAGCTGACACTACTGCCAATTCATGACTGATTGCCCAAAAGCAATCTGATTCTGAGCTTTCTACATCATATTTCAGCTGTAAAGCATATTTCAAACAACACCTCTTCAAAAGTTCAGGTACTTAAGAAACAAACTTCATGCTTCAAACCATGGTAGAATGACCCCCACATTATCAGAGGCAGACATGGAAGAGATCTGGTCAGAGAAAAAAAAAATGGAGGACCTTGAGGGATGGAGGAGAGGTACAGGCAGAGGTGCTCCTAGAATAAACTTCCTCCCATGCTACCACACGTATGTAGGCTGCCCTTCTGGTAACTTTTAGGCTTTTCATCACAAATAACCTCTTAGTGATACTCACAGAACTACAGCTCTTCCAAACTACACCACAGAAATAAGATCATGTTAGTCTAAAAGCCAGTCTTTACAGTTTCCTGCTTTGGTCAGGTTTGCAGACAGAACTTGTCTCCTCTGGCTCATATTTTGTCAGTGGTCAGTCCTGTGCAGGGAAATGCGTTTAGTTTTAACTATCCAGGACAGGTTTTTAAGTGGTCCTGTTGCTCAGGCAGGGAAAAGAAGATTGACTGTATGTGTTACATTATAGAACAAAGCCAGGATACTGAGCCTCCATTGTATGAAGTGATGCTTCCATACTGAAGTTCTTGATATCAACAACACTAGGAAAAAAATAGTTGTAGCTGCAAACTTTGCAAGAAGAGCTTTACAGGTAGAAAGAAATGTTGTGAATAAGATGTTACTGAGTATGGCAATGTATAAACTGTGTTCATTAGTTTTGAATTACTGAGCTCAGACCCTCATATTATAAACAACAGAAACACTTCTGTTCCCTTCAGCATCATCAGACTGTAGTCAGGCTACAAAACCAGGTTCCCTATAAAAGCATTTTTATGGTAAGCTCTTTCAGATGAATATCATCAACTTTCATGGATCAAATTTATCCAGGACCAGAATGAACCGACATGCTTTTCACAGGCAGAATTTTAATGCCTATGCTCATACTCAATAGTATCATATCTTGAAATTAATCTTGCTGAAGGGAATATAATTTATTTTTTTATTAGGACTATCACAACCTGAGGATATATTAATTAACCATCACATAGCAATTAATACTTTATATCTGTTCATCTTCACAGTTCACTCCCGTTTAGTGTGTGCTACAATGGCCATGCACTTTCTAATGTTGAGAGATATTTTTGTCTATCATTTACCACTCCATGCTATCCACCCCCAACTGTAGTTTGGTTAGAAGATCTGAGAAGAAAGGAATAGACCTACAAAGACAACTCCTATAGATGCTGCCCAGAAGACCTAAAAAATATTCTGCTGCCATGTCACGATCTACCTTCTCTCCCATTTGCTGTTGCATGAAACAGTAAATAACTATTCCAAAACCAAATATGTGGTTAGAATTTAAATGAACCTCCTAACTTTGTGAGACTCATTTGAGGTGTTTCCAGAACATATTTTGCTTCAAGGCCTCCTTATTGCCCCTACTCCGTTTCTCTAAAGAGAGCACTGAAAAATGGGGTTGCACAGCAGGCTCTTTCCTGGATTTTTTTTCCTTAATTCCTGTCTGTGGCTTAAAATAAAGGAATCTAGACCAAGTTATTCCATATTTGTTATGCAAAGAAAGAGGCTGGTCCTGTCACCAAGGCAGAAGAAAAAGACTCCAGAAATACAAGCTCATGTCCTGCTCTACTAATGACTCATTGTTTGTTTTTGTGCAGTGGCTGTCACTTGATTTGGGCGGATTATTATGTACCACATTGAAAATTTCTTGCATTAAGCCCTTAAAAACTGAAGAAAAAAAGTCCGCAGAAAACTATTTAGAAAACTTGACACCTGAAACAAATCTGATAACTTTTTTGTTCCTTCTGGGTTTCTGAGCCTTTTAGTTCCCCTCCAAGGTTACAGTTTTCTCAAGAACCATCAGGGGAAGAAGCATGTGTTGTACAACTAAGCACTAGGACTTGGAGTCTCTCTGAAAGACAGGTGTTGGAGAGAGAGATCGTAAGGGTGCACAAAAACATGAAGGCACACGTGTGAGTATATGTGCAAGATCAGGGTTTTATAGGCTTCTCAGTGGAGAAAAAACCTGCTTTTTTCCTACCAGCTTCTATCTAATGTCCACTGTGTTGCCAACTCTAACATGCCCACTGCTCTGAAACCATCTTAGCAAATTGCCCTGGTATTCCCCAGTGGGACAACACTGACTCACAAAAACACTCAAGTGATAATTGCCTAGTGCTTCTCTGACAGTGTGAGAAGAAAATGACTGTTAGGGCTCCAGCCTACCTCCAGGATCCACATACCTGCCTACAAACCAACCCTGAGCAGGAATTGCCATTTAAGATTTGCAAAATCACCTGGTACTATCCTTGGGGTGCTTTTCATGAGTTGCTGTGCAGTTCAGGTTTACTTTACTAAGGCTCTTTAGCATCAGTATCTCTCATGTAGGAGATCTTGTCTCCTGAGGAGAACCTGTTATAATGATACCAAATTACTTAAGCAATTAAATTGGTAAAATATTGCAGATCTCCATTTCTAGATTTTCATTATGCTAGAAAAAAGTAAAGTGGTCATTACTTACTGAATGCAATCAGTTACATGATTGTAAAAACATACTCTAAGGCACATTTTATGGGCTCAGACTTAATTTCTAAAGTATCTGGGGTTAACTTCACTCTTTAAGCTCAAACTGGTTGATTCCTCCCTATTGTGACTCCTTGTAAATGAATGAAAGTTACAGGAATGTCTAAATCCAGTTTTTTCCACTAGAGATATGAAAAGCAGTTATCACTCAGATAAAATCTGAAAAGAAGCTTTGTGGTTACAGCTAAAGATTTTAATAAAACTATAGCTGGGTGGGATTTCCACCCCCAAAACTGTTTAAAGCATCTCAGGACTTGGGCCGACAGTCTAGAATTACAAGAAGATATTTGCAAATTCTTAAAATGTGTTTTTACAAACTCTTAAAATGTGGCTGCCTAACAGAACTTCTACTCCAAAGCAGGATTCACAAGGTGACCTGTGGTGATGGTTATGTTCTGCAGGGGAGAGTGTGTCTTCTGCCCTTTCCCTCATCCAGCCCAAGAACATTGTTGTATTACCCAGGGCTCCCTGGAGGTCAGGAGAAAGCATTAAACTTTTGACAAGCTCTGCCCCACAGAAGGGACATGTGGCACCCCTTCTAGAGCTGCTTCCAAAGATACCAGTGAGAGTAACCACTGGTATACACAGCCATTGTGATCAGGGCGCCTCATTTCCATTGCCATTAATAAAACGAGGCTTTTCTTTGACACATGATCTCCTTGTCAGTCATCTGTTGGTCAGAAGTGTCATTTTGTGCTTCTGTGGGGCTCTTTAAGTACAATGTTCAAATTGTAGACAGCACAGTGCAGCAGAAAAGTAGCTAAATTGAAACAGGCTAAAATAAAACTTATTTCAGAGGATTCCAGCCTCAACAGGGTTTGAGCAGGAAACGCTTTCACATGGGGGCTACTAAGAGATAACGGACAGGAAAGACAGTTCTCTGTCACCAGAATTTAAGTTTTCTACACATGTACCCATTGCCTACTACTCCACTACCTTTTTTTGGCAAAAACAGGACGTGACAACCGAAAACAGTACATAAGCTCCATGAAAGGAGGCTTGTGTAAATCACTTTCTTTTATGCCTTAACACAGAAGCCACCAGCATCAGCACTCATGCCACAGGTATTCCGGTGACCTGTCAGCTTGATATCTTTATTTTGCCCAAAGGGAGATGCAAATTTGTAGCAAACAGGAAGACAGGAATTCCCAACCACATTGCACCTGCAGTCTGATGAGTTTAGAGTTCATTCTCAAACAGAGCTGATTCATTTGATCAAACCAGAAAGAAATTTTGTTGAAGGCAGATACAGCATAATTTGCTGAATGAGAGATTCATCTTAGTGGTGGGCTTCCAATTTAATGCAAGGAGAGTTTCTTCACCTTAGAAATCTTATTTGCTTTTCTGTAACTGTGAAATCTTGACACCATGTATATAATGCCTTTTAATCTCATTGATGCCTTATGACAAGGAGCTGCATGAGTTAATGATGTTTCATGAAGACTCACAAGTCAGCTTCAGATACAATCACTTTTTGCTTTTCATACTTGTATTTCATCTCTTATTTGCCCTTTTTGTAATTCATATAGACCTAATCTTCTAGTATCCTCATTTATCAGTTTGTCAGCCCTCTGACAGTGTATCTTACCTTTTTGTTGGGTTCTTAGCTTGCTGATAAATATGTTGTAGTTGTGAGGATACTGGAAACAAAAACAGCTTTCAAGACAAATAGGTACAAGAGATTTATATAATGAAGTTTTATTTTGTACATTTAAGACCACTGTTGCCTACTATTCACTGTGTTTTCCTGAAGAGAAGTTCTATATCTGATCTTACTTGTTTGCAGCACTGTTACTAGCTTCTCAGAGCCAAATAATTCTGTTTTCTGGAAGGGATAATTTGCTTTAGAACATTCCCATGTGGGGAGAGACACATGCAGGATAAAGTCGTAGAAAAATACCCTGGTGTTTTTCGTTGCTAAGTAAAAGGGCTATGCAGAGGTGACAAGGCTAAGAAGAGTAACCAAGGTAGCTAATAGCTTTGCTGACTAAGTGCTATAGAAGAGAGATTTTGCCAAAAACTAATTGGAAAAAAAAAAAGACAAAAAAAATGGCTAGGAGACTATGTTGTAAGGATACTTTACAAAGAATTTGCTTGGAGGAAAGTTTGTTCTTTTATAAAAAGCCAGTGTTAAAGGCACAGCAGGCAGCAATACCTTGTAAGAAGGAAAATAATTGCAAGGCGTAAGAAGAGAGGAGATTAATTGGTCCTCTCATGAAAAAAAGAAATAGAGAACAACAGGGAAGAACAGTAGTGTCAAAGGAGTATGGGAGGCAGATCGGGGTGAAAAGGCAAAAAAGGATCAGAAAAGCAAATGAGGAAAAAAGGGGATAAATGAATTCATAGATGTGGATCTTGGTACTCATAACATTTCCCAGTTTCTCTCAGAAGGCTGATCGCTGCAGCATGAGTTGAGAACATGCTCACAGACACTATGAGTTTCTTGGTTAAGAGCTGGCCATACTTCCACCTCTGTCATAGTGCATTCCCTCTGCAGAACACACTGGTGTGGGGAAGGAAGGAATGATGAGGCACCATTACTTCACTAGCAGTCAATACAAACCTGTTTGCCTTCTAACAGTTAACACTTCATTCTTTTCAAAACCACTCAGCACAGGGAGGAGCGGGTGGCTTCTATTTTTGGGTGTCTATTGGTGTCCATTTTAGACAAATTAACCTTCCTTTTCAGAGATGAGCTGCTGTGCATACAGAAGTTATAGGTGTTGTACAATACTGGAAGTTGGCAACCAAAACTAAACTACTGCAGTTTATACACCTGCAGAATAAGGGAGGACATTTTTCATCCTATGTAAACACTGGTCTGCCCTTGGAGAACATTTTGAGATGTTCCCACTAGTGGTACTTGCCCAATGTATGAACAGTTAATATTGCTGTCCGATTTTGTATGGAGTATGCGATGACAAATAAATTTAAAAGGTCTCATTATAACATTTATAGTGAATCTTGAGCTGGAAACCAGAAGTGTAATGGTTGCCTGGCTTTGCTCCACTTCTACAGGTTCCTTACCACAGCAGACCACAAGATCTATGTGAGGACTGACCTCCAGTGGGAGCAAGGTGCATGGAAAAACCAGAGAGGACAAAAAAGACCTTCCAGCAGAGCCTTGTATGCCAGTCCTAACACACACAAGAGGCAGGACGAATGCACCAAAGACTGTATTTTTTCCAAATACTGTGGCCACTCCTAATCCTTCTCTCAGGAACACATCATCTTCCAAATGCATTCATAAAAATCCATCAACACCCAAGCCCACTCTCTGTGCCTGCACAAAATGCTTCGCCAAACGTATTCTCGAGGCCACGGTCACTCCCAAGCCAGTCCACAAGGCCATGTCCATAAGTTATACCTACTCCTAAACAGTGTCCCAGCTGCACTCCCAAAAGCAACAGTCACTCTTAAACCACTCATAAGTGACAGTACAAATGCATGGCAGATGACTAAACATGGCACCAAATACACCAAAAAACCTGCAAAGTCCCTATCTGCACATCAAACTACTTGATCAAACCTGTTAAACACTATGCTGCCAAAAAATCTCTGACCAAACAAGGGCTCCATTCAATCCTACTTCTCTGCTTGTATTTTCTGGGAATTAACTGCTATAAGAGGTTAACAGTCACCCAGCTATAACCATGTCACATGCTAGGGGAATGTATGTATTATACTGCACATTGCTAATTAGATGGAAAGATGGAGTTCGATTTCTCTGAGCCTCCAGAGCCCTTCAAGTAAATCCATGCTCACTGAACAAACCAAATGAACTCCTTGAAGCCACATCATTATATTATTTCACTCCAGTAAAGAAGCCTGCTCATATAACTGAAGAAGACATTTGGTGGTTGAGATTTTACTGAAAAGAAGTCTCAGGTAGACCAAAACATTTTGCAAATTCATGTTCACCTTGACAAACGATTGGGTTGCAAATTCAAATAGGAAATCCCACAAAAATCCTGAGAGGTTTAACTTTGTCATCTGGCAATATTTGCATATCATATTTAAATTTAAATTTTAAAATCATTATTTATCTTATTGTATCTTTATAATTTAATATAGCATATTTATAGATAATACAACCTTTAATATAAAATATCTAAAAGCTTGAAAATTAAATAAATCACAAATACTATTTTCCTGAAAAATTAAGTAACTTTTTTTTTAATAAATTTTGCATTTTGGGCTAGTTTGAGACGAAATGAGAAATGGGTACTCTTGGAAACCCTCACAAATCCTGGCATTGATGCTAATACAGTGTGGGATGAGGTACTAACCATATTAGTTGTTTCAACTAAGGAAAAATAGAAGCCTGAAATCTGACTTAGGAACTGCATAAGTTCCAGTAATTCACTTTACGCTTACTTGTTACTAAATGAGTCTGACTTAGCCCATACCAAGTAATTATAGAGAGCATTTTAGAGGGCAAGTACAGAGATGGAGGCAGACACATAAGGGTAACACAAATCATGTTCTGATTCATTTTTAAAGCCACTTGACATTTACACATATGACAAAGTGGTGGGCTGGCAAAAGGGGGCTAATGGAGGGGAAAATACAGAATAGGCAAGCCACAATGAACAAAGCCATGAGGGTGGTTGGGGGAAGGTCCAATAAAACCTCATTTTTTCTCAGATAACAACTGTGGAAATTATCTGGCTTGCTTCAGTGTTAAGCACAGTGTCCCGAGGCCCACCAGGCACTGCCCTCAGGAAAACCCATAGACACCATCTTCACAGAAGAGCAGGGAGAGGAGACAGAGTACAGCTTAGCTGCATGTTTGAAACCTAACTTAATACAGTAAAGGATTATTTATTATCACCTACCACCTTTTGTACCTTTCAGCAAATTTTTAGGAGCTACACAGGGCATACACACAGCTGCTTTGAACTTGCTGTAATATAATTAGTTCAGCCCTTACAGAACTCAGCAAATAAAGAAAAAAGAATACCGTTAAACCTAGGAAGAGTGTAATTCTAGGAGTCAATTAAAAATAATGTATTTACCAAATCAACTAAGCTACAATTTTTTTCCTTACAACTTTGAAAAAACTGCTAAATATACTAAGATCCTTTGGGGAATCCAAGCTCCTTTCATATACAGAACACTATCAAAGGGGAGTGGGAAGTCTGTCACTGCCATCTGAGCCCACCATCAGCTAAAGACATTTGGAGTAAAGCATTACTACAGTTTGTGCAGCCTTATGACAGAGTCAATTTTTTTCCCTCTCTTTTCTATTATTTCAGATTAAGTTTCCCATGGACAAAGTCCTTCTCTGCCATCACTGTTTCACAATCAACACACGAAGTACCATCCTGTGATTCTACTGTGATAAGCAAGGCTAGTTCTAAGGGCTCCATGGAGCCTCGCTTTCTGCCAGGCTATACCCACCAATCTGCTGCCATCTGGAACTTGTCTTCTTAACCACAGAGCAGTCCTCCTGGCAGCACTGAGGGAGGAGAGAGACTGGGGAAAGCTTTCTAGAATGAATGGTGAACACAACCAAAAACACACAATTTTCAAGTCTCCTCATATTCTTTAAAGTGCTGCCAAACCCTCTTTTTAAAATTACAGACGAATCATGCAGTCCTATTTATTTTTCTGACTCTTGTCTTTCAGTTCAGCTGTGATTCTGGGGCACAGTAAAGTCCTTCTGCCTGTGTGCTTGGTGTGACTTTTTACTTGGCAAACATGAACCATGGCTTCTTGCTCATTCATGTGGCAGACGAGTGTTGCTGGTTCTCTTGCAGTCAAGTAGTAAACAGATCCAGACACACTCACTGGATCCAGCAGCACCATATAATAACTATCCTTTCTGCTGAAGCAAAATTATTCCTTTTGATGCCAGCAATAATTTAGTAGAATACAGATGGAGGATCAGAAGAATTTGGCCCAATAGTTTTAACTGACCAAAATCTCAGTTGCTTTAGCTGATTAATCCCATGGGAATTCTTTTTGCTGTTGCTAACATGGTTTAGTGGAAAGCACTTCTAGACTTCAGAAGAGTTGTTTCAGATCTGATGAGGGAAGATGGAAGCAGGCAGGTGGTATGTGTTAGTTCGAGATTGTCCAGATCAACTAACCTTAAGCTCTTTTTCTCTGCCAACTTCTCTTGTGGATTTATTCAATACTGTATGAATGACTGCCTTTCTGCTTCTGCTCCTGGGGGTTACAGGCAACCACAATTGTACAAGACACCTATGTCCTTCATCCAGAGCCATCCTTCCAAGTCTCCAAACACAAGCTGGTACACTCAGAGAGGAGTCAGTGGTCCTCCACATACAGCTAGGTAAGACAAGAAGGCAAAAGATCCTCTGAGAATGAAATAATACTGCATGAGATTGCATTTTCCTGTGAGCTACTCCATCTCTCTTTCCTGGCCTCAGACCAAATCGACTAGAGTTACAGAGCTAACTGTAACCCAGTTATAAACCCATTCCAGTCAGGCAGAGGAATGTGTCTCCTTACTGTAGGCCAGATTCTTTGGTGTAAGACAGATGCCCTACTAACTTTGCGCTTACCTAATGGACATATTTCTGCAGCTTAAACTCACAGGTTACAACCTCAACTGTTAAATCTCTCTGTCCTTAATTCTGAAGACACTTGTTTAACAGATTTTAAGTTAAAAAGTTTCAAGAAGAAAGTGCAAGCACCCAAACAGATGCCTGCAGACATACTCCATCACTTGAAATTGCTAGTGATTGGGGAAGAAAGGCTGTGCATTGTGGGAGGTGCAGTGCCTATTTGGGTCTCATGTGTTTCCTCTGGGATGCAGAGTCACGCTGTCACTTCAACAGGGTCTCTACAAAACCATTATCATGCCAGAGAAAATTCTCTGCCAACTTTACTTGCTTAGTGGAATGTAAACAAAATTCTCCTTTACCTACACAATCACAAATGGTCCCTGTGTCATCAAAAGCACAGTTTTGCTTTTTGCTAACTATTCAGCAGGGGAGTTTTGCACTGAAACAACAGTAGATCCCATATGTGGTATGATGAGGAAAACATAGCATGTATTGGAGTGTGCAGTATGCTGATTATGAATGATTTAGACTTTAAAACATCTAGGAGTACTGCTGGTGATAGAAAGAATCCTTCCTAGCATTTGAAACTATATAATCTGCTTCCAAAATCACAAAGAATTCTCTTAATGGCCAAGGAACTGATAATTGCCTAAAAAAAAAAAAAAAAAGAAAAGCTAAACTGTACTACTTCCATAACAGGGGTATGACCACACCTTCTGGAGATGAATGCAAAGAGGGAGTTGTGAAAATCCTATGAAACCATTCACCATGAAGGAAGTGCTTTAGGCCAGCTGATGGACATCTATCCATGACAATACTTATAGATGCCCTGGGAAGGTCTACACCAATTTAAGGCCCAAAGCCGACCTTTCTACACAATCACACTCTGGATGAACTGAGATGCTGATTACTGAGTTTCTTCTATGACTCACAAACTCCTCTGGGCACTTGCATAACTCACACTTCATGTAGCATGGATCCAGATTAACCTGTCTTCTTGCTTCTCCTGCTGGTACCCATTAGAACTGAAGTAAATCCTGAGAGGAAAGTTTCGTTTTGAAGGTGTTCAGGCTGGAACCACTCTGTAGGGAGAGGACATCAGGTTCTAGGCCTCTCAGTTTAGATCATCTCAAGACCACCATATTCAGTGATAAAACCAAATTACTTTTCACACAGGGATAGTCTCTGTGATCACCAATTGGTGAAGCAGGAAAAGCAGCCAAGGGCTGGAATAGTAAAAATGTCAACAGTATTTCTATAGCAGTCTTTGCAGTCCTTATCCCTTTCACAGTGGAGAAGGTGGGATATATATACAGGGGTGGGGCTGTACTTGCCTTGTGAGGGTCAGGCACTTTCCCAGCTGAGCTCAGGTCACTGCAAACATGATGCTCACTCCCTTTGGAACCAGGCAATGAGCATCAGGGAGAGGCCAAGCTAACCACCTAAAAAACATGCTTTCTGCTGAACAGAGAGAGGTCTTATTTGAAATATTCCATTCAGCTGCTTGCCAAAGGCAGAGAAGTCTCTGCTCCCTGTTCATTTATGTAATCAATGCCGAGATAAGCTTGTTATTCTCTCATTTTCAGTTCAAGTCAGTCAGTCAGTGTTTTTCTTCATAGTCCTTATGTTACCAATTTTTTAGCACAGTACAATAAATCAAAGAATTTCATTATAACCAAATGAGTTTGCTAGGAGTTCTGGTACAATAGGTCTCTACTACTTTTATTTCAGTCACCTGGATATCTTTCACCCAAAGCATCTACAAGCCAATGAAGCATTTGTAAGGCTTATGAAGTAAATGCAGTCGCTTACTTCTTCAACACAAAGGCACAAAGAATTACGGAACACTGACATTCAGGAGCTGCCTGAAACTGTTCTCTACCAACACTCTTCAGCAATTCAGGGTGGAGAAAGAATTGCTCACGCCTGCTGCTGAGATGGGGAGCGTTGGCAGAGCTCTCTTGAAGTCAAACAGAGACCTGCACACTGACTCGAAGCTGCACAATTCCAAAATTGTAATTACAGCTTGACACATCTTTTCTAATTACAGCTTGATCCCCTAAGACAAAAATACAATATAGAAATGTTGCAATGCCTAGCAGCTTTTCTTGATTCTGTGCCCAGTTCCTTCCTACTGTCCAAACCCACTCTCAGGAGACTCCATGAGAACTCCAACAGGCTTCCACAAAGCTCCTTCAAGTGGAGACTGTCCCAAGAGTTTAACAGGAGACCACGGTGGGACATGCTGTAGCAAGGAGAGGGGAAATGCTGACAACTGTGACTTCAATGTGATTTCCTGGGGCCTCTGCCGCTCCTGCCATGGGGCCTGCAGGGAAAGCAGTGACTTTTCAAAGCATCCATGTGTCTGGCTCAGCACATCATGCAGGAGTCACGTTTGGCCTGGCCCCAGGACAGCCCATGTGCTCTGTCATTCTCCTGGAGCAGTGCACTTGAAAAACCCATAGTTCCACACTGAGAAAGCTTTCGGGTCCCTGATATTAGGGAAGGTAACACAGCATTGCTCCAAAGCACTGAATATGCTGGCTACAGAGGTCTTCTTCCTTGAAATGGAAAAAATATTTTCAGTTGTACAGAAAGTTCTGTTTCAACTTTCTTTTTCCTGAACTTTGTCATTTTCCAAGGGTCAGTAATATTGAGCTTTGGGGTCCCTGATATCAGGGAAGCAAATCTGGGTACACAGGCCTTCTTAGTAGCTTGAAAGCCAAAGAACTCTTGCTCAGGGTGGCAAGATCATAGTTTACCAAATCCACTGTCTATGCCAAGGGATAACAGCTATTCTTAAATTCTTGGCACTAGCCTGGAGAAACCCTGTAACTCAAGTGCCACAGAAGTTGGGATGTGTTTCAAATAAAAAAATAAAATGCACCAACTTTTCTTTTTCTCAAAATGGAAAATAAAATCTTTGCAGCTAGGCAGAAAGTTCTGTTTCCAAGTGGAAACAAAACCTTTGTTTCCCAAACTTTGTAATTTTCCAAGGGTCAGTAATATTGAGTTTTCACTATTTCTAGTTGCTAAAACTTTACATTTTGATGGCTTTTCCTACCTGAGAGTGCCTGGTTACATCAGGAACGTCTGTTAAGACTTTGTAGTAACCCCAGCAATCAGGTATTGATAAATATTACCTATCATCATGCAATGAGTAAAATGACACAGAAACTGAGTGCCACATCTCTTGTTAAATTACTAGTAAGTGTTAGAACTAAGAAAAGAGCAAAAGGCTTCATTCCAAATTGTTCTTGAGCCTTGGAAAAGGCTCCAATCTGCCGTGCTCTTGTCTTTATGATTACTTTACATAACAATACATCTAATTAAAAAGATCCTTAGTAATATACAAGTATTTCAAGTAGTATAAAATAACACTTGCTCAACTTCTATTTAGTGGATTGTCTAAACATAGGTCAAGTCTCAGTCATCTCCAAAAAAGATCTGCTAAGAAGAGGCCTTATCTTGGTTTGAGGGGGAAAAAAACCAAAATGTTTACCCACAAGCGGGGAAGGGGGGCTTCTCCACAATAATCACGCCATTCTTTATCAAATTTAAGAAAAAAAAAGGAATTTAATACAAGAAGGATAACTGTTCTTAACTGATATATATATACATATATTTATATATGTAAACAGACTAGTGCAAACCGCTTCCCCAACAACACAAGAAAGAAAAAAAACAAACAACAACAAAACCCAGCAGGTTTTTTTTTTCTCCGGGGGAATGTTATACTTAGTGCCAAATGTCACAGTCCAGCTGGCTGCGGAGTTCCCAGTCCCTCTCCGGCGAGACAGACGAGTGGTGAGCTCTCAGATGAACTCTGTGTCTCTTGCCCCAAGTGAAGAAAAGGAAAGCTGAAAGTGGGGAACCACCACGTGTCCTGCAAAAGCAGCTGCACACCTCTCTCTCCCGGGTCACTGCCCCAGCCGGGGCGGGCAGGCCGTGACGGTGCAGGCGGTGGTGAGACTGGAACAGAGGCCGGGACCCCAGACGCAAGAACCAGGAGAAACAGCCGCAGTGAGAGGAGCCGCAGCGTCTCAGCCAGAAGCCCCAGCAGTAGCCAGCAGAGCAGCTTCCCTCCTCGGCCGCCACCGCTCCTTCGTTCCACCGAGCTAAGAATGAAAAAATGTCCCCAAAAACAAAAGGGACAAACCTGTCCCCACCTCAGTGATCAGCAGTTAACTACTTCTTTGTGTTAACTGCTGGCATGGGCCGTTAGTGGCAGGGGAGAGAATTTACATAATAATCCCAAACTACAACAGGCCTCTAATCTATAATGCAAGAACCTACTGCGGTCCATCCGTATACCAGTTTTATATATTTTTTCATACAATTTTGTATGTACATCCACATCAGAGAATAGAATTATTTTCTAAACTGAAAACATTTGATGAACAAACACGTGTGACAATAGAAAGAAAGCTGAAAGTTAGTTTGACTGCAATGGACTGACAATGGAGTTGGTTGGGCACTGGAACAGGCTCCCCAGGGAAGTGGTCACAGCACCAATTCCAACAAAGTTCAAAAAGCATTTGCACAATACTCTCAGGCACATGCTGGGACTCCTGGGAAGGGTCCTGTGCAGGGCCAGCAGCTGGACTCGATGATCCTTGTGGGTCAGTTCCAATGCAACATATTCTGTGATTCTCCATTGCTCTGTGCCTTTGCTCATTACACTCCCAAAATGTGAATGGTGTGTGTAGAATTGGGGTTCCATGTGAATCAGTCATAAAACTGTCTTGGTTCAGTGGAGTCTAACACTTGATTTGAATAAGAACTGACTTGGAAAGGGACATCACAACTTTAAGAAAAGGAAACTTTTTCAAAGCTGTTCACTAAGTTTTTATCTCTGTATGTGAATGATTGGGTTTTTTCAGCTTCAAAATTCAAAAGGAAAAAAGTCACAAAAAGGTGATGAATTGATTTATTTTCATTAGATCATCGTTGCAATCACTAAATGTGTGTATCAACTCTAGCTAAGGTGGCTAATTGCTTTAATTTTTGCTTCTAAATTGGAAAGCCAAATGGAAACCCATGACTTAAAGGAAGATTTCAGAAGCTGTTAAGTGTTACTTAACACCAAGTTATACTGTGTTACTTATGAAAAAAAATTCAAACAAATATTGTCAAGTATATAACAAAATTCCTTACGTCACAGAAATACCTCTCCTTCCCTGTCCTTATATGTGTTCTTTCAGTAACTGAACATCCTGTCTCAGATGGCATAGCCGAATTGCAACAAATGAACATTGATAAATCAAGGCTCAAAAAAAAAATATATCAGCTCTATTCTCAGTGAGGGCATTGTTTTTAGAAAAGTTATTTCTGAAGAACAATTTGAAATAAATAGTGTATTAGACAGACGTATATACACTATCTAGACAGAGGCATAGATGGTTTGTTTGAGAAGAGTTTTCAGAAACCAGCACGGTTTCAACCTCCTCCTCATTTTATATATTTAGCTACAGTTACATTTTACATGCATTCATGTCTACAGGGTGAGATTCTTACCACTGTGCACTGCCAGAGAGGAGAACAGCCGCCTCCTGGAAACTGTAAACCAGACCACAGCATGTACCCATACAACAGGCCTATTTTGAAATACAGATGTAGCTAGTGAAGGCACACACACACACCTCCTCCTCCCCCCCCCCCCCCCCCCCCCCCCCCCCCCCCGTTTCTGACATTCCAGCTTAACTTTCCACAAAGGAGTTGAATGGGCTTCTCAACTGCATAGTGATTTTCAGGCTTTTTATTTTGAGCTTTTCCAGTGAGTAGGAAATGGTGTTTTCCCTTGACAGTCTGTTTCAGGTTCACAGGACTGCTTGGTCTTCTGTGACTTA
Source organism: Pithys albifrons albifrons (assembly GCF_047495875.1). NCBI lineage: Eukaryota > Metazoa > Chordata > Aves > Passeriformes > Thamnophilidae > Pithys > Pithys albifrons. The sequence continues at coordinate 93,957,153 of NC_092458.1, forward strand.
TTTTAAAGCCGTGTCATAAAATTACTCCTTCCAGGCCCTGAAATCTGAAGGTTAGTGCCTCCAACCCCTCCAGATGTGATGGATGTTCATTGAAAGCTTTTATAATCTCATTAAAGGAGGTGGATTTTTTCAACTATTCAAATGGGGTTAGATATTTTAATGGTGTCAAAAAAAAAAAAAAGTCAGGTCACAGTGCTGACTCAGTGCTTTACCTTTGCCAAACCTCTGGCTTATACTGCACACCAGCATACCTCTTCAATCTCCTGTGAAGTGATCTCATTTTCTCTTACAGGACCTGAGCTTGTCCTCTGCTGGTGCTGAGATGATACAAGTATGGCTACAACCCAGTATTAGTTTATCTGTCCCTAGTTCTCTCCTGGCAACTGTCCCTTTCCTCAAGCAGCGCTAGCTAAGTGGCAAGCAGCTCTGAGGATGGATCTCCACACCTACACAAAACCCCACAGGAACAGGTTGTGTTTTGTGTGAACAAAAGGTGAGCCTTGTGTAGAACTACATGTAAGATGATGTAGGAAGGGGAGATTTTAGTGATTGCTTTCACCTTAGTTTTCCTGACACACCTTCTGTTTCAAGCTAGTGCTACTTCCTATATATTTCTGCTGCTTTCCCTGACACCTTTGTTTTAGTTATTTCCATTTCACATAAGCTCCAAACTTTCTTATTTTTAGATCCACCTCTTCCCCTCTTCCCACACTTTGCTTTGCCCAAGGCAAGAGCAAATACATAAACAAATCTTAAAGCCAAGCCCTGAGCTCCTCTCTTATTCTTCACTGCTCAGCCCTCACCAGTCCCTGTGCTTCACAGGTCAGCCTGACTTTCGGTGTGTAGCAGTGTGGTGTTAGAGAACAAATAAACCAGAAGGAAGGAGGAGGAGAAATAAATATAGTGTGAGCTCAAGTCTTCTCCCAAGCTCTGCCCAAAGCACAAGGCAGAAAGGGATGCTTGTCTCCCCTCATGCTCTCCAAACTGCCTTGTTAGCTGGATTGAGCCCCAATGTCTTGTTTGTATCCATCACCCAGTGTACCCCTGTACAATGTGCCTTCCCCCTTGCCTCTAACAGATGAGGACATGCCTGTTGCACTTATCTAAGAAGGAGGCAAAGATTTTCCTGTGCTGAAGGAACAGTTGTCCTAAAAAGGCAAGGTTATATCAAGTAACATAACTCCCTGCAATATAACATGGCCCCCTGTGAGATGGGAAGGGAACAGTCACCCACACTGCCGAGAGCAGTAGGTGTGAGCCAAAGGTAAACCCAGCCCTCTAAAGAGAAGTGCAAAAGCTGGTCACTGCTGATGCTGGGCACGTCCTGGCTCAGACTTCAGCCCTGTGTAAATTGGTTTGTCTTTATTAAAGCAATGAACCCTGCAGCAGCCCATGTCCTGTGCCAGTGTTATTATTGAAACTACATACCCCTACACAATACCCAAAGGAAAGGATGGCTTGGAAGGGTTACTGGAAGAGCAGTCACGGTGCTTGTCACTACATGAAATCTGGAACCATCTATCTCAGCAGAGCCAGAAGCAAGACTGAGTGGGTGAGCACATCCCTAGAGCAGACATTGGATTCAGTTCCACCAAATAAGCACTATGCTTGCTACTTTCTTTGAGAAATCCTACAGAGGGGAGAAATAACAGATAAAATCAGTAAAACAGTTAAAATATTAAAGTAAATATTAAAACCAATAAAGCATTCTCTGTATGCAAAAAGCAGTAATCGCATTAATGAAACATCTCTAAGGAAACCATTATGAGTTGGTCAGAGAAGCTGGAAGGATCTCTGCTACAATTGTCAATGAGGAGGACAAAAGCAAAAGAAAAAAAAAGGCAGCAGCACAGGAAACCAACAGAGCATGGACTATCAGTAGCCCTTTGTTCTGTTCTTCCTTGATGTTTTTTGGTGAAGAACAAGCCTAGGGCTGAGATACAACTTGCCAATCGTAAATTTAAATATATTTGCTCTCCTTCATGCTTGCCAAAACCACTCAGTGGTTCCTGGTAGCTTTAGGTTCATTGTGAGCTGAGACTACAAAAAGCAGTGATACCTCAGGACTCCCAGAACAAATCTACTTATGCACACTGTTCTCCAGCTCCATATCTTTTTTGAGGATGTGCAAAAATTAGGCATATACTTAAGGACACATAAGAGGCTCCAGAGACATCGTTATAGAACAGAGATCACAGAAACAACTTTGAAGGCTCAGGGCCTCAATCACCAGGGATCCTCCTCTTATTTCCAGAGAAATATGAACAAGACTGAAGACTAGGAAATTACAATCTTATTAGAAAAGAAAATAATCTTGTTTCTCAAAGTCAGGAAGAATTTGGACCAGAGGAGAAGTACAGAGAGAAGCAAGTTTAGTCTTAAGCAATACTAGTTTAAGTATTGTAGAAAAATGGGATAGATGGACAATGATCCAAGTTAAAGATAACAATTTGCAAACTGTACTTTGCTTTATAACAGGGCCAGCAAAATCTACGAATAACACTAGGGGGGTTTGTTAGTTTGCTTTTAAAGTTGGGTTTTTTTCATTTTCTAATGAATATTTTCCAAGATTCTTCCTTAAATCTCTAGCCTCTACTAAGATTAAAAGTGAATGTTTTGGAACACAAAAATGAGCAGAAAATTTTCTCTTTTGACACAAAACTGCACAAAGATTCAAGCCAACTCTGCCCAGCACCTGACAGCGTTTCCAGCCTCAGATTGCTCAAGACCACAAAGCCCAAGACAGGAGCATCAGAGTTGGCCTGTTCTATTTTTGCTGTAATTACACCAACTTTATAGCAGCTTAGAATGATGCATGTCTGGTTGGCACTCCAGTTCCCAGCCCAGCAAAGAAGTGCAGGCCCATGTTCATTAGAAACACAAATTAACAGGCCAAATTAATATACCAAGCTGGGGTACCAAGACAAAAAGTCACCCATCTGCCAGTACTGCTACCTGAACATGAAATTCAGCTCTCTGACAGTGCAATGACCAGCAAGAGAAAGGTAACATTTCAAATTGCTGCAGTATGATTTACCAGAGCTTATCTGCTACAGCTCTGAGAGACAGAAATAAATACACGAAGCTGGGAATCTGCTGCCCCAAATCCCTTTGTTACAGCCATGAGGGCCAGGCGAAGAAAGTTTTAAATCCCTGAAAAACTAAAGCCAACTGGAAATTGTATTCCTGAGCACATTTCTAGAGCTGACTTCCAGCTGTTTTTTTAAAGACTATTTTTCCAAATGCAAGCAGAGATAGAAGCAGCACCACGTGTGTAATTTGTATGAAAAGCTGACATGTATAAGGAAAGTAGCCACTCCACAAATGTCACAAATACCATTTTTTTTCACTGAAAAAACTTTTCTTGGGTCAGAAATTTTCCTGTTAGATTTCAGTGGAACATCATCAAAAGGTCCATTCCTTCCTAGTACTTTTGATCAGAAAGTATGATATATCACAAAAATACCTCCTCAAGACAGCCTTTAAATTCATAGATCTGACTGAAGGGATTACTGTTTACAGTGTCAGGGAGAAAGAACTATCTCACTGCTACTCCTGAATATTGAGAAGATGCACCTTCTCATGCAAAAGGCTCAGATCCCCAGGTGGCAACTGTTTTTATACAACTATGAACAAACACAAAAATACATCGAATTCACTAGAACTCTGTTTCAGCTAAAGCCATCTTCTAGATAGCACTATCAAACACAGAAAGTGACTGTGACATCCAAAGCACCATTTGTTACATCCAATTCCAAAAGGGGCTTCTTTAAGTGGACAGGCTTCAGCTTAATGCAGAGATAAAAAGAGCATCACGGAGAGAACCTTGGAGTAAAAGGGTTTCAAGCTTAACTCATATCCACAATACAGCATGAAGAGAGGAAACAAGAAATACCAGACAAATTGAACCTTACCACAGCAAGAATCAAGAAACAAAACTACAGCAAACACAAAGTTTTGAAGGAATGAGTACACTGAAATTATAAAAATAAGGCTAAGTCTTCAATTTTACATGTCACTTAAAGTTTGGTTATTTCCTGGTACATGAGGTCTATAAACTTTCTTTTGCATCAATCTGGGATTGGTTGAGAAAGAAAATAAATTACCACCAGTGCCAGAGAAGTCTGGACACCAGTGCAAAGGCTCCTTTCCAAGTACACACCACATAGTTTGTAATGTTAAGAGACATAACCTTTGTTTCCAACCACCAGAAGATCAAGAATATATATATATATATATATATATATATATATATATATATATACACACACACATAAGGAGTTCCAAATGCCGCTCTACTTTTTCAGTTCTAAATCCTTCTCCCTGATACTGGGTTTACAGCTTCTTGTATAGATATAATGCTAACACAGTAACATATTTTGCTTTGAATTATCATTTCCATACAGTCTGCAGCAAATGCTAGAGAGCATACAACTCTCATTTCAACAGTCACTTGGCAAGAGAAGAGATTTACTTGATGATAGATGAGGGGTTTTTTTCCTAACAAGATTAGAGTGCATGGGTTAGTCTTCTGCTTCCAATTACACAAACCATTTGTCAAGGCAAGGTAGCAGTTCAAATCTTATGGTCATAATTAGTTTTTTTCTGACATCTCAAAGACATCCACTCTAATGTTAGATGTCCACCCAAAATGGAACCATTTGCATATTGCTTCAATCCAGAGACAAGTAGACTAACATTCTCTTTCAGAGAATTTGGTATTTCAGAACTCAAAAAACAAAGTGTGAGTTAAACAACCAATTCTGTTCTCCAGCTGACACAGCAAACATTGCTGGAAATAAACTGTAAATACATATAAGGAATTACTTTTACTGTCAGCTTGACTTTCTTCTAGTTTTTTATCTTAAAAGGAAAGCTGAAGATACTGTTCTAAATAGAGCAAGACATGCATAGATTTGTGGCAGCCTGTTAAAAATCAGATTGACTCAGGCAATGTGCACAGTTTAATCTGCAGAGAAGTATTTTCATGGAAAAGTCTCCCTCTTCTTTGATCAGCAGTTGCAGGTGATAAATGCCTCAGCACTGCTTAATGCAGTGAGAAGCAGACTCTTAGAGTCTGTTGTGCAGCCAAGCAGAGCCAGCTCAAGGCTTGTTGTCCATACACACTGAGTCAGTTTGAATGGCAAAGGATGAGAGATCATGGGCATGCTGCTCCTGCCATGGTGAGAGATGAGAACCCAGGACAAAGAGCTGTGGACCATGAAGCCCCAGCTAATGGCCAATGTCAGGGTGGTGGAAGCTGTGGTCTGAGGAAGGGCATGCCACAGTCCCCCAGGGCTCACACCTCTCTGGCAGCAGCCTGGCCTTGCAGGGCTTTGGTACTGGCAGCTGTCTTACTGCCCACAGCAGCCTACTTACCTTGGCCTGCTGCCTGCTTCTCTAACACCAAAAACTGGCCCTGCAGATAAGGACAGGTGATAATAAAGCAGAAGGATTTCTGCACCACTCAGAGGCCACCCATTTCCCAGTGTCCCATTGGTGCTGTTTGTATAGTGGTCCTTCTGCACCTTGTCTGAGCCTTCAGATTCAGCAGGAGAGAGACCATGGAAGCCATAATTACCCAAGAAGTATCTCATGAGTGTGTAGTGTAGCACTGCAGCTATTCATTCCCAACAAAATATTTAATCTTAACTGTCGAGAAACCTTATATGTGCCTGAACAGTACTGTACAATTTAGTGATAGTTTAAAAAAGCAGCTGAAATACCAGAATGTTTTTCCACTGATTAAATTCATGTGAAAAAACCCCTTTATTCACAACTATTAAGCCAAGAAAAGAAAGACCCCATTTCATGCTTATACTTGTGGTTTGATGTAAAATAATGACTTTTGTTCCATTTCAATGTAAAAAATATTGTGGTTTATATTTTTTTTATTCATAAACAAGGAATAGAGAAAAGTATTTAAGACAAAGCTGAATGAAAATCATGACCTCTCTTCAAAATACCAATTTAATCTTAAATTTTTCAGGTAGCTTTTCCTTGAAGGAAAACCCAGTTTCTTATCCAAAGACATAATCTTCATGTGGAAATTTTCAGTAAAATTACTATGTTGCCAGTAGCAGAAGAAGCTACATGACTCTGAAACACTTAATTCACCCTGTACAGGACTAACATGCTTTATCCAAATCCTTCTCATCTAGACAAAACTCCTGTCTCTCCTGTTTGTGTTCCCATAGTGCTCAGCATCCATCCCAGTACCAACACACCACTTTATGCATCCCATTTCTTTACTTTCACCACACCCATGGGGTGGCTCCATCTATGCTGGTTCACAAGTCAAGGGGCAGACTCAGCAAGAAATATCAGCAGCCCCCTGTCAGGAGGGCAGGGGTAGGTGAGGAGGGGCTTTCTCTTGGCAAGGAGACAGACTTTGACCCTTTCACCTTTTTAGTGGCTAGCCCCCATCTGGTAATTCGCTGGGACTAAATTAAGTGGAGGAACACAAAGACATTTTTAATGAAGTCTGTCTAAAGCAGAGAGAAGACAAAAATCTTGTTTCCTGTTATTGTTTATGGCTTGTCTTGGAAGCCGCAACTGCAGTCTGGATCCCTGGTGTCCTTGGCACCAAGGAAAAGGCAATTCGTGCACCATATGTTCCACAATCTACAGAGGCGAGACAAACAGCAAGTGAACACATCTCTCATCCCATTTTATAGGTGGCATAAAGCCAAGGAGTGACTTGCTAAAGTTTTCAATCCAAGGGACTGAATGTAGCTTTCCTGGTTATCAGCTCAGCTCCCAAATCACACTTTCTCTTCTCATTCAGAGCCTTCCTGGCAGAATAGAGGAATTTATGCCTCAAAGAGAGAGTCTATCCTGGCTGCAGATGGACAATAGAAAGCTTAAAAGTATTATTATATCATAGCTCAGGTAGAAAAATAACCTTCCTATCATGAAACTGCAGGACATTTCTTTCACAGTTCCTGTTGAACTTGTATTTCCCAGTGAAAGAGATGGGGATTTTTAAGCTTTAGTAGAATTGAAAAGTGATGGAAAACTATTCCTGCATGGTATTCAGCCAGAATTCCTCTCTCAAGAGGATAGGAAGGAGCCTACAAGGTTCTCAGTTGAACTTCTAGTCATAGAAGAAAATGTCCAGCTTCTCAATTGGATCTTATATAGAAAAAAAATCACAATGGCAATAAAATTCAAGGTTATCAGCCTTGGCAACTGAAATACTTCTTGCTTATCTGTATCTGAAATGTCTACCCTATCTTTTTCAATGACATCTGTACATGGTTTGTCTGATGAGACTTTTCATTGCATTGCAAGAGCTGCTATGGGGGTTTTTTCCTTCCTTTTTTCCAGTCTCTTCTCCACTTATTTTCTCCAGTCTTTAAAGACAAGCAAAAGTATTTATGAAATCATACAATGCATTTGGAATAAAAGATACACGTTTGAGGGGGTTTTTAGTTCTCAGAAAACAGAACTATTTTGTTTTGAAATTTGCAAAATTAAAGATATTGGGTCTTTTATTTTAAAAGGACAATTCAAGAGAAATATCTTATAAACAAAACCCATTTCATTCTTTAATTTTTAAAAAATATGTATCCTTCCAAATGAGCTATGCTTTGAAGTTACATTCATCACAAAGCAGAACACTTTGGTCAGAGCCAAATAAGCATTTTGTATATATTTTTTGTGTGCCTATATACATTCACAGATACTAAATTGACCTTCAGCAAATCCTGCAGGAACAATCACTTCTGAAGAAAAAAAAAGTACTGAACACAAAACAATAGTATCTGAATACAAAGGTGTGTGCCCCTGACAATTTTCTCACTGTGAACTGCTTACATGTAAACCCACATTTTTTACATGTTAGAAAGGAAGCAGGAAACTCTTGCAAAATTTAGAAGCTGTTGGCAGGTATGTTGTGTCTGTTCTCACGTAAGTTTCTTTCTGAAGGCAGAAAAAGAAATGAAGATAAACAGTCGGTCAAGCCGGGTCACAATAACTTGTGTCCTTTTAATTTATCATAAACAAAGAGATAAGGGAGGTAGGCAAGTTGCACACCTCTCAAGATGCAGACTGGGAGCATTTTCATGCTTTTCACAATGTAACAGCTTTTAGCTAAGCTGTAATTGCAAGCACTTTTGCTGGAAAAATTGAATGCAGAAACCCATCTGGACTTGTTGACTGTATTCATGAGCCTCATCCATCGCCAGTCGAACTCAAAACAGTTTTGCTATTAGTTTTCTCTGTGGACTGAAGCAAGCCCTAAGTCTTTCAGAAATACCTGTTTCGAAGTGAAAAACAACATGAAGGGACATTTTGAGCTTGGTTTAGATATCTTAACAGGCATAAATCTTACAAAACTGAAACTGCCACCAGAATCCCATCTTTAAGCCCCTCCCTCAAACATTTGTACATTTTCATGAGTTAAAGTGAAAGCTGTTTGGAGAAGCAAGTAGGTGTGGAAATTACTCTAAGCCTCCCTCAGCTATAACCACAGAGCTGGAGCTTATGTGACAGTGATGAGACAGAGCATGCAGCCTACAGGAGCCCCAGCCACAGTGGGCCCCATGACATAGACTGTATATCCCTGAGATTACTTTGTTTTAGAGGAAACAGATGGTGAAAGAGAAACAAACAGATTTTTCCCAAGCCTTTCAGATTACAAAGATGGTCCCTAATTTTTCAGTCTGGTTGACAGAAGTGCTTTCCCTGAAAGGAACATTATGAAAGGCAGCACCTGCAAGTAGTGAAAAAAGGTGTGGGGCTTGCTCCATCCACTTTTTGACATTTACAATGAAGATATCTTCTTCTGAGAGGAGAGAGACGACTCAGGACCTCCTTTATAGTCCAAAACCGGGGAAACAAGCACCTTTACAATGTCATTCAGGTGCCTATATATTTAGAGATCTACTTTAGAAAAAGAGAAAATGAACTACTAATGTGTCTATTGTTCTCTCTCTCTAACATAGAGCCCTATTTAAATGCAGGCACTCACACTGGTCACATGAACAGTGCTTCAAAACAGCATACAGAATATAGTAGCAGCATTACAGTAAAGGCTTTTGGTTGTATTTTGGGGGTTTTTGTTTGTTTGGTTGGTTTGGGGTTTTTTTATAATAAGGGGGGGGGCTGTAAAGTACTATCAAGACAACTATTTCCCCCATCCAGTGGTTAAACTGCATTTTAAAATGTCCCACCCATCTTATCTGACTACATTTTGAAACTGTTGAAGGCTGAAAACACTACCACTGATCTGTAAGATCCCAAAACCCTATGGCTGTCATTACTGCAAGTCACGTAAACTATGTCTGAGACTGGAAAGTCAAGTCCTCACTTCCTAGTTTGTTGTTCTAACATCCAGATCATGCTAGTCCAGCTTTCCAAAGTGCTTAAAATACATGAAAGAGATAAACCTCCCATACTAGTCAATATCTTGCTTATTTATAGATTGAGTACTAGGGATTCACACTTCAAGACTATAGTTTATGACTATTTTTAGCACTCCTAAAGAGCTCTGTTATTCATCTGCAGAAACTGCCATTGACATGTTGCATCTGCTTAAGAGCCAACTCACTTTTTAACTGTTTCAGCTAATGCAAATGAAAGAGTTTTTATTTCCAGTCTTGGAAGAGCCTGTGGGGTGATAACCCAGGCCTGGGTCAGATTCTCAGCAATGCTCAGCTGAGATTAATGGTTAGATGTTTCTAAGCTAGTCCTTGTCCGTACCATAGATCATTAAGTTATATCATGTTCCTAAAGGACAAGTCTGAATTGTGTTGTATTACAGGCTGTTAAGCTGGTCAATGTAAGAGAGTACATCCTGTTTAATTTTGAGGGTGTTCTCAGTGATTTTTCAAATTGGGGCTTTCAAAAAATCGCTTTTGCACCAAAAGCAGAAAAAGGCCCCAGTGTGCATTTCCTAAAAGAATGTAACTACCTTGTATACCTATTCTTATACTAGATCTGTGCTCCATACTTATTCTGCTTCAGGTTACTGAAATCACTTGATTCAAATACAGTAAACCCTTCTGTAGGCCTAGGTAATACTCTCTGAAGTCATTAGTTTGAATTGAAATAGGCTTGAAGGACCAAGAACACATAGCTGAGCATTTGCAAGGGAAGCACAAACAGGTACACAAAACATACCTTGTGCAGACCATAAGCATTATGTCAAAAAGCCTATGGCAAGGCTGAACGTGGGAAAATCTGCTACAAAACTGTCAAGACAGCATAGAATTGAGACAGTTTGTTGAGGGTTTAAATGGGGCTTAATGAGTCAAAAGCGTATTGTGAATTATCTGCCTTTACCTCACCACAGTGCACAATACATTACCATAAACAGAAATGTTCACAGAAAACCACTCCCCTTTCCAGTGGGAATGCACCAACAGTAAAGTCCCAATACACCATATAGTTAAATATTTCCAAGATGCAGTCAGATGAACAGACAACTAATAATATTTTAGACAATTAATAATATTTTAGCTGGTCAAAATTTAACTTGGGCCATGTCCAGCAAAAGCAGTAAAAGGCTTGCTGCTAGTCCTATAACTGCTGTGTATCTTTTCCCCATTCCTGTTCCTTAACTAAGAAGTGCAAAAAAATGACAGCACAATTGATCCTAAATTCATACTCTTTCACTGGCTCCACATCCAGCCTGGACATGGGTTTTCTACCTCTCCTCTATGCATACTCTTTCCAGTCATAGGACAGGAAATATATTGTCACATTATTATTGATGGGAGGCTGTCTGGTATCTAGTTCATTTCATCATCTTTAGTTTTTCATCCATTGGTTTGACTTCATTCCTTCAGCTTCTGTGCTGACAGACTTCTATTTATCTGGTTTTATAACAAATAGATGAAAAAGAAGTGATAAATCATGAGTACAAAATTGCCTTTACCAGAAGTTAAATTCAAAATCAGAGCAGAGCCTTCATCTGCTTCCTTGCCTTCCATGCCAACAATGATAACCACTTACAACATATAACTATTATATAACCAACTATACCTGAAACAGAGGCAGAATGTACTAGATCCTCAGCCTAAATAAATCAGTGGAATTGAAAGCACTATATTAGTTGGCAAGTTTTGTTTCACCTTCATTTTGAATCACTCCCTTGTCCCCCAAACCTGGCAATGTGCTCTAAAAATAAGGGCTTGCAGGTGCCTGTACCAATATTTCAATAGCTCTCTGAAGTCCTGCTTTCAAACAATTTACAGTCAGCTACTGAGTTTTCACACGTTCCTTCTGGATGCTTCTAAGCCAGTGGGATACAAAACTCTAGCACATTCCTCCACATAATCATCCTTTGAAAAGTTTATTGTTGTTTTGAAAAGGTCTGCTTTCAGCAACAGGTAAAAGCTGAGGGGCCTATCCCAGCCCTACTTGGAACCATAAGCTGAAAAGTTAGTGAAAAAGAAAGACACAGGTAAAGACAGGGGTCATCATGGCAGTCACCATAAGGAAACTGGCAGCATCATATAAACCTGTCCCTAAAGAGTGCACCTGAGTTTGCCCCGCCATGAATGGAATTTTGATACTACTGTCAGTGTAAAACCATTTCTTTTAGCTCAGCTACCAGCCTGAAATCAGAAGAATTTCAGCTTACAAGCTGGCTTTCACAGGATGCATTTTGGGGACCTGTAAAGTATCTGCAATGTGGTAAATATCACCAGGCACCACAGATGCCTGTGAATACATTGCCAGGTAAGCATGTAGGCCTACAGTTTGTAAGAACAAACCATTCCTTGGCAAGTAACTGGATTTAACCTGAACAGGCAGAAATTATTTGCCTATTTTCCATTAAAAATAAAACTTCACAGACAGCTTAACTTATGCTTGGACCTTTCTTCACAAAGAAATGGAAAGAAACATTGCTGTTATCAGCAATTAAATTTGCTATTTGCTTTTCAGCCTACAGTTTCAAGGATAGGATGATCTAAGGTAGCACTTAAAGACTGTCAGTATCATACTTGGCTTTTGAACAGTACTCTGGATACTACATTATTAACTGTAAAGCAAATATCTCTAAACAAAGCAAATTGCATTGACAGAGTACTGTCCAAATTCAGTGAGGTGTAGCTGTCCTAAAGGAAGAACATAGGCCTACCAACTATAGCACACAAAGAACCTCTGCAAGATGGAAGAATCAGAAGGGTTTTAGCAAAAAAGACTGAAGATAACTCAAAAACTGTCACAGGATCCAGAAACTGGGATTAGTAAAGTATTCAAATGCTATTGAAAGCCACTGTCTGAATTACTTACTCTCTGATGCTGAAAGACACCAGATAAGAGACATAGCAGCCTCTTGGGAATTGAGCTGTAACCTCTGGAAATCTCCATGCTCAAGAGACTATCCTCTACAACTCAAAGGAATGAGTGTATACAGGTTGGGGTCAATGTGTCTGATGTCTCTACCATCTTTCACCAGAAAAGTCTTACTCCAAGCCACTGCTTAAAAACTACAGACACCAGTGAAAGGAAAGGAAACTGAACCAATGTGCATATTCTCCACTCTAACCATTCAATGGCCACCATAGTTATAGATGAGTGTCTTGAAACCATATGTTCCTTATTACCTCAGAAGAGCCTGACGACACCATTTTTTTCTCCACATTTCTCCTCCTCTGCAAGCCAAAGCACTACTAAGAGCATAAAGCATCATCAACAAAGCCCACTCTTTCCTTCACTCCCATCAGTCTCATGAACCTCCTTGCACAGAAATCCTTTCCTACCATCACACTTCACTCAGGCTCTTCCCCCACACCCCATCCCCTTCATTCAGCTAACATTTCCCCTCCAAGCATGCAGCATCACATACATATTTTCCCCCACCTTACCACATGGTTCACACTGTGAGGCAACACTATTTCCTAGCCACAAGACCATTGTGCCCTTTAGCAAGCTGTGCTTTCACCTGTGAAACTCAGACCCTCCTTGTACTGCCATTTCTGTTACAGGAACACACTTTTGTGAGCATTAGTGGCCAGTCCACAGGGATCTTCTGCCTTTGGGTTCAGGCTCTATGATTTCAAGAGAGCTGGTCATAGTCTGAGTGAACTGAGTGACAATGACAAATTTCAGAAACTAAAATCCTCTGCTGATCAGCAGAAAAGGTACAAGGCATAAGTAGCAATATTTTCAGGCCTGAAACATGACTTAGAGGAATTATTTTATAAATGAAAAACACTGGTCTTCATGGAAAGATGAGCCCTCCAAAAAGCAGGAGTATTCAAGGTTCTTCTGCCATCATTATCAGTGATGCTCTATGGCTGGGCCAAGGGCTGTTCCTGACCCTGTCCCTGGGGCCCTCACAGCCTGTGACAGGGTGGCTCCTTGCACTCTACCAACAGGAATGATAAGCACTAGACAGTCAGGAGTGGCTCTGTGCTGAAGGTCTGTAATGGAGGCAAATCTTACATTGGTCACAGTAGCTCACCACAAAGGTTTATATTGAATGCCTATGTGCCAGCCAGCCTTTTCTATCCTCTATGTGCCAAACCAGGAGGAACAAAAAAAAGTTATTCATTTGGTCATAGGACACTGGATCAGCTTGTGAGGTACCAGGCCTAAGTGACACAAGTTGTGCAAGGAGAAAAAGGGAAGTCTAAAAATCTAGACATTAGTATCCTGAAAAATTCTAGACAAGCCAATGCCCCATGGCAGTGCTGGGAAGACCCATAACACTTCAGCAAACAAGCCAGGTTACTACAGTATCTGATCAGTCCAGTACTGAAGTACAGGGTAGTTCTGGATCATATCAACATACGCTAGCAAATGGAGTGGCATGAGTGGTCTTAGAGAGTAATGATATTGAATTGCAAGATACTCCCTGGCTGGACCCCATTCATCTTTACTGTAACTTCCAAAACTCTCAGCAGAAAATATATGATTAATGTATGTTTAACTCCTTTCTATGCTCAGAGACACAGTTGTGGCTCTTTACCTTCACTGCCAGGGGTTAACCACACAAGCAGCTGTAAATAGCAGTTTGCTGCAAGTGCAGAGCACAGACTGCAAAACAATAAAGGCTGATAGTATTATACATTTAAACAATTAAATGTTCTTTTCAAAAAGAACAGCAGCCACTTAGAAATCAATTGCTTTGACTGAGAGTCACTAAGGGCTAGGCAGTGCTTGTGGGGGCAGCTTTGAATGCAATGATGATCCTATATATCCTACGCTCAGTGACTGTCCCATCAACACTTATGAAAATAGCCAGTCTCATGCTACAGTGATGAGACTATAGCTGTTCTTGGCTAGAGGAGCAAAATTACCCTATAGCAGCAGCAGATTTAGAAGTCCTTGCCCTATTACAGTAAAATAGCAAATAGTTGGGTGACAAGACTTTATTGCTTCCCAGTACAAACACTATTTATGCCTCCTTCTCAGTCAGTTATATTTTGGAAGAGTCTCTCATGAGAACAGCTGGATGTCTTTTCTCCTTTTACCACACAATTGCCTCTCATCTAGAAAGAAAGAAAGAAAGAAAGAAAGAAAGAAAGAAAGAAAGAAAGAAAGAAAGAAAGAAAGAAAGAAAGAAAGAAAGAAAGAAAGAAAGAAAGAAAGAAAGAAAGAAAGAAAGAAAGAAAGAAAGAAAGAAAGAAAGAAAGAAAGAAAGAAAGAAAAAGAAAGAAAGAAAGAAAGAAAGAAAGAAGTAGGTTTTCAAAGAGCAGGAGTCAAGTCCTTAGCTAGCAAAAACTGACTAGCTTAAAATTCCATTTCTCATCAGCTGAGGATCTAGTCAGTTTTGTTTCCTCAGCAAATGATGACCTAGGCTCAAGGAACATATCATGCAGCTGAGAGAAGTCATACAATGTGAAAATTAAAGTGATAAATCCATATAAAGAGACTTGGGGAAAACAAGTTTCTTCATATTTTCCCTCCTTGGAGAAAACATCTAAATGCAGCAGGCTTGTGTCTCAGGAACTGGATGGATACAAGACCCATACCATGAAGCACAATAATTACTGGAGCCCCTCAGTGTAAGTGCTCACCAGCCCATAAATCCCACTGTCCCCTTTGGGAACAGCCAAGCATAAGATTTTTTTTTTTTTTTTGCACAATCTGGTTCTAGAGTGTTTTGCACAAGCTATGAGGTAAAGCCACCTGGGCACTCAGCCAGACCACTGAATGCAAGCAAAACTTTGAAGAAATGATACAAGGTGTTTCAAATTTCCAGCCACAGCCCACTTGCACAACACTGGTAGCTCCAGGCTGAACCTGGCATAGTCATCTTGTTGCTCCGCAGGAACCAACCTCAGACCTGTGATGGGAAATGCTTGAGCCTTCAAGGGCCTTTGTTAAATGACTGGCTTCTGTTTTATGCCTGGGTGTCCATACTGCAAATGCTTACGTCAGCAGCCCCCATAACACACGTCGTCATCATCATCATCATGGCTCGGCTTCACGAATGAAAATTTGGGAAGAGTTCTACCCACATGGGTGTGTCCTTCGAGCCTGCACAGTGGATTTCTTAGGTGAGGCATAGCATGGGCAGAACTGGCCCCACCCTTTAACTCCTAAGGTTCATCTGCCATGGATGACCAAGCTTGGACAGTGACAGTGAAGTCCTCAGGACTAGAACCTACAGCCCCTGGTATTCCCAGGAGGTCTCCCATCCAAACACTAACCGGGCCTGACGCTGCTTAACTTCTGAGATCTGACAGGATCAGGTCTCAGGGTGGCACACCAAACGTGCCAGCACAAGGACTGGCCATGTCCAGGCATCAAGTGAGCTCCCTGAAAAATTTACTCTGGCTCATCCTATACTGCTATAGCCTGCAAGGAGGAGAATATCACCATTGCACTATCATAGCAATGCTTTTCCCATCACGATAATGGTTGCAAAAATCCCCAAATCCAGACTAGCTAATTGAGGAGAAAATAGAAATCAAAGCTGTGCTTTCTGATGCAGTAATGGCTCCAAAATTAAACGGCTGCAGGAAAAAGCATCTGGGGTGTAACCTGGCACTGAAAAGGCAAATCAAGAGTAAAGTACTTAAAACCCAGTGTCATTTGATCATCTTATGAAGAGGCAGTTTTTTCTACCCTGAAAGGGGAGAAATAAGTTTCAAAAGTGTTTGTATTTCCTAGTTTTATGTGTTTAAACCACTCACTGTAAAGATTAAGAGCATTATGCAACCTCTAAATGTAGTGCTTGCCCTTGGTTCTCCTTGCATTTCCTGGTACAACCTTGTGCTTCCCACCTTAGAGGTAAAAATGCTTTTTGGATACTTTGCTGTGCCTTGCCCCTGAGAAGACCAATCTCGTAGTCAAAACTCGCTCCTTTCAGGAATGCAAAGTTTTCCAAACACTTTTAAAACCTCACATCTTGATGTGAGTTTTAGACTTCTGAATGAAATATTGTCCAGCTCAGCACAAAATTTCACAGAGCTAGCATTTAACAAGATGACAGTGCATTTCTTTAAAGGAGGGATGACCAAAACTAAGCACTATCTAAGAGCTTACTGGTATAACAGAGCACTGTGCTATGTATCACTGTAATTTTGCTATGAAAATATAACTTATTTCCTAGTTGGATCAGATCTGAAGTCCATTCTGGTGTTCTATTACACTGGCAGCAGCCAGTACTAATGCTTCAAAGGAAAAATGTAAATAAAGAAACAATACCTGTGTCCATAACACTTTGTTCTGCACCCCAAAGAAGAGTTAGCTTATGCCTTCGAAGAATACAGATGGAATAGTGTTTTAAGTATTTCTCTTGTTAATCTGAGGTGCTTTTAATATCCACACAAGCAGATAATACTTTTTGAACCGCTGAGCTCTTGTTCCCAGCAGGAGGCAACTGGAGTGTTAATTTTGTGGTGTGTTCTTCATTAACTTTTTACCAGAATATCTATGTATCAGAGTTCATTCTGTGTCACTATATTTTTTTTCAAACATGCAAGCAGTTCAGCTCCCTTTTTAAAACTACAGCTACACACCTCATTAAGCTGCCTGTGATAACATCTTCCCTACTGTTCTGCCTTCACAGAGACTGCAAATTCAGAGCCCATGCAACTGAAGAGAAATTTGGACTACTTTTGCCAACGGGCATTATTGTACCTTTCACCATGTCAAATTTCATCTCTCACTGCACTGCCAAGATGTTTAACTCCTCCTGGAGTGTCTAACAAACCTCAACAGCTTTCACCAACTGAAACAAATTACCATGATCGGCTAAATTCCCTAGCTCATTCTGTCTTTCCTTCTCCACACTGCTAATGAGGATACACAGCACCACTCACCAGACCCCACATCACACTGAAGACAATTAAACAACCAGACCCTCCACAGTCAATGCAAAATTAACTTTGCTTCTTGTTGAAGACTATTCAAGCAGCAAGCTTCAAGAATGGTGTGATGTAGAAGATGCAAAATTGGAAAACTGAAAGATCAGAAACATTTCGTGTTTTGTATCCTGCTGGCTTTGCCATGGAGAGCAGCAAGACCAACAGATGACTAATGAGATCAACTGGATTGAAAGAGTGAAATTAAGAGGAATTGATATCCATGAAGACATTATTACACTTTAGGGTAGCTGGTATCCAAATGGTGTGGGCTCTGTATCAGGTGGTCATTTGTCTGCAATTCCTCGGATCACTTTCTTCATCCATTTCCAGAGAGATGAATAACACCACATTAATGAAAAGCTGTCATAACATGATTCTGGATTTCTTGTCAGCTGTCACGTCTGAACAGAGCCATTTGAAGAGACAAACACATGGGAAGTGCCACAGGAAGCCATGATTTTCCCAAAATTCCAACTGAAGTGAGGAACCACAGTTATTTTTCATGCATTATTCTACTTCTTTTGCCATGATAAAAGCAAGCTCAACAAGACAGTGGTCTTAGCTAGCAATGCTGATATTTAGACACAGAAAAGACAGAATCTCTGGCAAACTTTTTGATCAAATGAGTCATGCAGCAGAAATGACAAAAATGACTTGCAGTCATTTTTCTTCCCTTCCTTCCCAAGCCTTTCATTATCCTCTACTGGTTCTCTTTCTCAATTCAGTGTCTCAGAGTAGTGGTCTAATGAGCACTTCTGTGCCTTTGGCACAACTGTGATTTTACAATTCACTGCATACCTTACAACTCAGTGCCTTGCAGACTTAGGGCTGAGACCTCAGCACTGAAGCAAAGTGCACTGTAGTGAAAGAAAAAAGCCACTCCCCTGAAATACTGAAAGCCTTGCTCGTGACAAGAGAAGGTGAGCATGGTGCTCTTCTCAATTTCCACAAACCATTTTCATTACGGATTACTTCCATAAACCCTGGGAAATCCCATAGCCTTGTATAAAGATGATTCACTCTATACAGACCCCACACACAGAGACAAATATGGGAGTCAACTTTCTCTTGCTCAGCATGCCTCAGCTTTCCAGTTTGTTTCCCAGGTGAATGGTGCTGTGACTGTGGGTCACACATTTGAAACAGGACTTCACCAGTGAGGCTATGAAAACAACTAAATCACCACTCTTCTCATGTGAAACTTACCTCTCCCCAAGTCCCCAAGCTCAGGAAGCCCTAACCAGTCACTACTTGCTACCAGAAAGCAGAGCCTTCAAATCAGCCCTTTACTAGATCTGATTAGCAAGTTACATTTATCACAGTCCCATCATCATGTAGGATACAGCAGCACTATTTTAGCACTTTCCATTATCTGATCCAAGCTCTCTGTTGATTAACTGCATTGAAGGATGCCCTGTTGTTTCGTCAGCTCATTCATCTATCATGAATAACTTCAGCGAGAAAAACCTCCAGAGATCAATAGGGTGCTTTCCCTGACCAAATAGAGTCAAGCCAGAGACTGGTTTCTTTCTGAGGCTCTTGTGGCTATCCTACCCTACATTATACCACGGCATTTTACAATAATTCCAGAAGCTTATCCACACAGAAAAACTGTGGAGTACTGTGGTCCTACCACATCATGCTTGCCAGAGGTGTCATTGCTCTCAGCATCAGGATGTCAGCTCATACCCATCTTTTCAATAAGCATCCTCATCCCACTTGATGCCCAGTCATAAGGAAGCCCTTCAAAATGTGTACAGAGCCTTCAGTTATCCCATTATACAGGTTAAGGGACAGCACAAACAGTTGAGGTCAGACTTGCCTTCACCACCCAAAGTAGCCAATATGCCCCTTTTTTCCTTTATACCTAAGGAACAGATCCACTCCGTTTTCTACCAGAAAAGATCATCTCTACCCTGATGTCAACTCTTTTTCTCCATCCCGTTTTAAAATGGGGATAATCAATAGTGAAATTAACTTGCTTTGTTGGTATTCAAAATTAATCAATTCTTATCTCTTTTAAGTCTTTTGCTGTCCCAAGTCATTGAAAATTATGTGGAGATTGCAGTTACAGACAGCAGGAACCAAAAGCATGAAAAATTTAACAGGTAGCTGTTACTGTACTTGATGATACCTGTTGAACAGCACAGATGCAATAACTCGGTTTGCTCCCAGACCACCTTGGTCATAGAACAACCTACAGACACTGAGTCTGTCAGAATGACTGGTACAAAGCACAGAATGGACCCAGAAAGACAAGACTGGGTGGATGGCTAGTGTGGAAGAGAGGAGGTGGCAGAGAGGTTTTCTTCTGTCCTGTCTTAAGTAGGACGGCATACAGGCCAGAAATTGTGATGTTTCTCATTAGAAAGGAACAAGGGAAGGCACTGCCTGGGCAAGAGGAGACAGATAACGTCACGTAGAAATCAAGAATGTGTTAAATCACGAGAGCAGGCATCCAGATGGAAAATCCAACACTGTGACCATGTTTGCAGTTTATTGGCACGAGGCAAAGGCAGAACCTGGTGCTCGAGTTTTTTCTACTCCCCTGTTTCAATATTCTCAGCACTGCCGCTGTCAGCCCAAAATGAGGTGTATTGGACGGACGGACAGAGACGCCCAGTGCAGGGCT
Source organism: Pithys albifrons albifrons (assembly GCF_047495875.1). Classification (NCBI taxonomy): domain Eukaryota; kingdom Metazoa; phylum Chordata; class Aves; order Passeriformes; family Thamnophilidae; genus Pithys; species Pithys albifrons. The sequence goes on from NC_092458.1 coordinate 93,977,061, forward strand.
GAGCCCCTGCACTGCCGGGAGAGGGAACTCCCGATCAGCTTGGCCGCCACGGGGAACCCTCCCTGGAAAACGCCTTTCCCAAGGTTTCCAAGGGCAATCACTCAACAAGGAAGGATACCAAATTCTGCACAGGTTACTTGCGGTGGGTGGGGAGGAGTCTGAATGCCTGCTGGACTCTCACTTCCCTCCTAAACGAGATGGGGTTTAGGGGCCAAAATCAGCTTCTCATTGCTGGCTCATCACAAGGCAGGCAAAGAAGCAGCACTTCCCTGAGCACATCTGTACCATTGGTGGGGACTCACTGGGTCCCATCGTGCTTTGGCTGCCCTACACCATGCTTCTGTACATCAGCGGTGCTCACTGGCCCACTGATTGCCCATGTTTCCTCAAGTCACTCAAAAAAAAGCAACTACAAAAATTTACTTGTGCCACGCCATGCAGCATCCTCACCTTTGTTAGGTCAGGTTGCCTCCCAAGTTTTCACTCCCTTCTTTCTCATTCCTCCTGTGTTCACCTGCTGGCAGAGACTGCTGGCTGCACATCTGACTGTCATTTGGCTGTGGAAACAGAGACTCATGTAGGGAGAATATAGAGGAAGTAGTGACCTTTTTCCCCTGATGCCTGAAAACAGGACTGTGGGTGGAAAGAAAGTGAGGAACTCTCTCCTGACCTCCAAATACCACACCCCTTGGCTCTCACTCCTGCCACAGAAAGGAGCTGTGACGGGAGACCACGGACAAAGGTATGTGCAGTCTTGATGTGAATGGTGGGGAAAGTCCTTCATGGCCCTGTGGGATCACACAGCCTTGCAACAACAGCCTTGCTACAAAGGATGAGTTAGCAATGCCAGTGGGCAGCTAACAACCCTGGCTGCTGAACGTCCATGTTTTCAGTGTGGAAAAGCCAGTACATGGATAAAAAGACACAGGGTGAGGGGAAGGAAATCACTCGGTAGCCACTGGAAGCCACACGGGAGCAAAGCTCTGCTGTGATATCCTCTAATTAACCTAAAGGAGACACAGAACAACAAAGAGAAAGCAACCACTTCTGTTCTGGTTTGTTCATGATTAGTTGAACTAGAAATCAGCCTCATTCTTTCCAGCAGACAAATAATTTTTTTGACATAAGAAGGGGAAAAAAAAGCACCCAGAACAAATTAAGCTTGCAGTGTAACAATTCAGAAGATGTGCCAGCTATTCCTGAGTTCAGAGCCTTTGATCTGACTTTAAATTTGATCTGACTTTCAGTTCTTACTAGTTACTTAGGATGCTATAAAGAAATACTAAGACACATACAGCTAGAAGCTACAAGGTCAGCTTTAAGGGTCTGGAAAAACTGTCAGACTTGAACCCTGATTAAATTTTCTTGTCTTTGGCATCGCATGAAAAATATCTGCCTCAATGGACCTCCTGAAATTTCTTCTATCAGCAGTGCCCAAAACAATCCAGTAGATTTTTACCTGGAATTCTGCTTTGCCTTGGGAGTGAGAGGGAACAGCATTTCCATAAAGAAATAAAATAATAAAAAAATCTCTTTGTTTTCTCCATAACTGCATACAGGACTCCAGGCATCAGACATGTGCTCTGGGAGCAGCACAAGAAAAAGACTATTCATGTTTTAATTTCTGGCCAACCCACAGATACTACTAGTGGAACTGACTGTGGTAAAATGATAACAAAGAGCAATGACACTATAAACAGGTCAGATCACCTCATAATCCATGTTTGAAGATGTGCAGCACACAGAGCACAGTCATCTGTATCTCAGCTGGAAAATATTTTAACACTCCTACTTTTTCATTTGGTACAAACCTGTCTTCAAGTTTGTAAAGACACAACCACAGGCAACTTTTCAAGCAAATGTATACCAAAAAATAGAAAAAAATCTGTGGTTTACATCTTAAATAAGGTCCCTAAGGTCATTCTTTTATGAAATTTTTATGTTATGAATTTCATACTTCAGCATTGAAGACTCTCTCTGAACTCATTAATTTATATTTTTGATTACAAACTCTACTGAAGGTTATGACATGTAGCTTTGGGATGATCAGAGGTCATCAAGTCCAACCTATGACCCAACACCACTGAGAGTTCTGTCCAGTCTCTTCTTAAATACCTCCAGTGATGGTGAATCCACTACATCCCTGGGCAGCCCATTCCAATGCCTGATCACTCTCTCTGTAAAGAATTTCTTCCTAATATCTAACCTAAACCTCCCTGTCACAGCTTAAGCCTGCGCCCTCTTGTCCTACTGTTGGTTGCCTGGGAGCAGAGATCAACCCCCACCTGGCTACACCCTCCTCTCAGTTAATTGTAGAGAGTGATAAGGTCTCCCCTGAGCCTCCTCCTCTCCAGTTTTAACAACTCCAGCTCCCTTAACCACTCCTCATAGGGCTTGTGCTCCAGTCCCTCCACCATCCTTGTTGCCCTTCTTTGGTCGTGATCCAGCACCTCGATGTCCTTCCTAAGCTGAGGGGCCCAGAACTGGACACAGCACTTGAGGTGTGGCCTCACCAGTGCCAAGTACAGGGGAAGAATCACTTCCCTGGTCCTGCCAGCCACACCAGTCCTGATACAGGCCAGGATACCACTGGCCTTCTTGATCACCTGGGCACACTGCTGGGTCATGTCATTACTCTCCAAATGAGTGACAATCCTCCAAATGAGTGACAGAAGGAACAAATATCTGAAAGAGAAGGATAGAGAGGAACCACCTTTTCTCTTCCCCCAGTGCAAGCCCAGGAGAGGGCTCAGAAGAGACAACTGCAAGACAGTAAAATAAACTGAAATACTTAGAGCTTCTGTATAATTAACTTGTAACACAGAAAGGAAACTCCATTATTAACCATAAAAATAGGAAAGTTACTGAAGAGAAAACCATTACTGGAGAGGTGCTTCAACCAAGTGACAGAAAAATTCTCCAGAGTTTCCTTGCACTTTGAAGGAAGACAGAACCAGAAAAATAAGCCACTGGGGAAGAACACTTGTAAAGCTGCCAAAGATAAATGACCTGCCCAAGTGTAGTATTGAGGGAAGGTCCATATTCTTCCATTATTTTAAAAAAAAGGGATCACCAAGTCTAAAAGAAAGAGGCAAATTTCAGAACAGGAAGCTCATGTGCCAACTGCACCAGTGCTTTCTGACTTCTACCAAAGTGTAAAGCAGCAGGTAGCTCTTGCAAAAATTACTAAGTTCCTGCAAGATCTTTGAAAGCATGTAACAAGAGACAAATCTCTGAAGGATTATATCATATTATGTATTAGCAGCAAAAAATAATCAAACTCCAATGGAGTGTACACCACTGAATATATGGGTGGGGATGAGGACATGAGTGAGTGGTCTTCAAAAACAGCTGGAGTTTAGCAAGAGTATGCAAAACTGTACTGCTCTCTGTATGCACTGGATCACAGTACACAGAGGATGAAATCATTACAAGCAAGTAAGAAATATAATGGAATATTCAAAAAATCTATCTAGATTCTACTGGTTTTCTTGATATTGCCAAGAAAATTGTTCAATTCATTGCTAAATAGAAGGAGTGACTCCTGCTAGCACATGAAACCTAATAAAAGAGCTAATTTATTTATAACAGTAAGACAAAACATATGGCTAACATTGTCCCAAAGGTATCCATCAAACAGGTAAAGATGTAAATCATTTTACCTACCATAAGAAGAAAGACCATATTAGGTACTAGGTAGCAAGCTTCCCTAAATATGACAGCAAACAGTCTTTTTATTATGACAGTGTATTAACTTTGTTAATATGTATTAGTTTACATTATATAATGCAATGCAAGGAAGTAGTGGAATTTTACTGAAGGCTTTGGTGCTGTTCATGCTTATGTAAAACAAACTAAAGTATAGCCTGACCCTGAAAATAAGGGCTCTGCTTCTTGGAAGCTTAGAACTGTCCATGAAGGATGAGACACCCCTGAACAACTAAGATAACATCAGTATCCTGGCCTCTTTAACACATCTTTGAAACCCTCCAAGCATTGTCTGGCATCATAGACAAGTCACTGCAGCAAAACTGACTCCAGGTATATCTGGAGAAATAGATAAGGAGCAAGAATTATGCAGAAACACAGCACATTTGTAGTGTTTTGTTATGATGAGTTAGCAATTGGCAGTGTGAGTGTTAGTGAAGAGTCAAATCGTATTGCACCTGAACAGTTGAAGGATTGAAGGACTTCACATCAAACACATTCATGGTGCCCTGATTTAGAAGGAAAACCTAATGCAAATGAATATTCACTTATCATTGTTGTATTTTGTGTCCTAGCATCTCTCCTCAGTTGGCAAAGGCCAGTTGCAAATTTTTGTGACATTATTGAGAGTAGGAAGGTTAGACAGCCCCAGAACCTGTACCTGGCCCTTATGAAGTGCCAGCATCCTCTAGAAAAAAAGAGTAAGTAACCTAGAAAAACATTTTAATAAAAGACAAAGACTATTTTGCTAATATGGTATTCAAAGTCCTCCACAGGCTAAAATTGTGGGATTTTGACTGGCTCCAAGTCCAGATTAAATGGCAGAAACTGGAGGAAACCTTATGCATTAGAGATTCGAGGAAAATGAAAAGAGAAAAATAGAAAAGTTATTGGTATGGGATGTGACAGCATTGCACAATACAGTAACTTTATGAAAGTCAACAAAAAGTTAAATAAAATCACCAAGGATAAAATCCTAATTTGTTCTCAGTTCTCTTACTTCAGACAATAAAGCTGCTCATAGACAGTATGAAAGAAATGTTATTCACTAATCCAACCTAAGTCACTAAAGAGAGAAGTGATTTAAGTGATTTTTATACCTACTGTCCTAGTTCAGCAGGTGGGACCAGTTAACACTGTGTGTGGGTGATCGAAGCTGTTTATTCTACCCCCTCTATTCATTCCCCAAGGACAATGGACCATTAGCAGCAGCTGTCCAGGGAGTCATTAGCACCTTCACACCCAGCCTGGGGGGGGTTGTGGCTGCTAAGGGGCCATCAACGGTTCAACAATACCCCATGACTCCCAGAGTTAATCACCCATTGTGTGAGTCCCTGCCCAGGGGGAGGGACTGGGTGCTCCCTGAGGGTACATAAGTGGTGGCTAAGAAGATGTTGGGAACCTCTTGTTGGATCCAGAGGAGCAGCAGGACCTCAACAGGAGGAGACCACTGCTCTCAACCAGACTACAGCCATCACCTGCACCAACAGGTTTCTCACTTCTTTTTGCTTTGGCCCTGGGGGGAAACCATGCAGGTCTCAGCACAAGGGTTAACAAACCCCTTTGGGATTGTGCCCCAGGATACTGGGTTATACTGCTAGGTTTTGTGAGTTGAAAGCAATTTCTCTTTGTGTCAGTGTGTTTATTGTAATATTATTATTAAATTTTAGCCTCTAACTTATATTCTCTCTTGTGGTGAGTTCATTTTCCCTGCTGGTTCACCTTTAAACCAGCACACCTACTTATACTGAACGTGCATTAGTTCCCCACAGGACATGGCTGTCCTGCTCTTCCCAGTGGATTAGTGCAGCAGCTCCTGTGTTTGCACACAGGACATGCACAGAATACATGGTCTGCTTCTGTACTCACACAGTCAGAATTCATGTTCTAAAATGGTAAGAGAGCACTACAGTACCTAACTGCATATCTCTGCATGGAAGCTGAATGTCAATGTCAAAAAGGAATGAAAAGGATATGTGAAAATGTGTCTGGGTTGCCCCTTGAGTGCACTAATTTGTTTAATCAAAAGTAAGAAGTCAAACTATCAAGAAGGCAACATTATGTGAACTAGGTGATGGGTTGCAATAGATGAACGGGGAAAAAAACAATTTGAAAGAAGTGTTTGAATGAGACCAAGATCACCCTGTGTTGACGGAAATTCCACATCACTTTCCAAAATATTATCCTGATGTCTTCAGGCATTTGGGGGTTTTTTTTGATATATCCTGTATTGCTCTAGGAAGCTTCTCAAGAAGTTAAAAATACTTTAAAAATCATAAATGCTTCATTGCTAAATGGTTGTGTCTTGTTTCACTTTCCTACCACTTTCAAACTTTATAACCTTTTGATTTAATTGGCATTGCTGCTGATTTCCACCTGGGTGGTAAATTATCTGATATTCAAAGCCTGTTTCACTCAGTGAATCAATAGGACTTCCCTGATTACCTTGTGGGAAGGAGCAGAATTGAAGCTTTTCCAAAGAATCTGGGGTCTGAGCTATTTCCTAGCAGCGGGTGAGCTAAAGAAGGATGATCTTTGCCATCTCAGAGACACAGGCATATGCACACTGGCTAACCTGACTCTAGATCCCCAGAATTTCTTCCTAAAGTTTGTGTCACAAGCATTCCCTTCAAAATCTCCAAGCTAACCTGTCACATGAAGGGAGTCTGACCACTTGGCTCCAATTTACATTAATGCCTTTGGAAGTTTCCAGGAATGAGGAAGACCCTGCAGGCCAGAACTGGCTCAGACTATAAGGAAATAAAAAGGAGATTCAAAAAGGGTCAAAGGAGCAATTTCATTAAAATGAACATAAGAAGAGGGAAATGCTTTAGGACAAATTATTTCAGTGTCTACCTGCTCCTCTTCACATACCTGCTGCAGAACAGAGAAGCTAGAATTTGCCTTTGCACAGCCAGATCTGAGGTCTGAACAGTCCACATTTCCTCCCTTACTACATCCCTTGCACAGAGATCAAGTTTTAACACAGAGTGTAGCTCTGTTTTATTCACCACAAAAGCAGTTTATCCAGAGTGCTGGGGCTCTCTCCCACCCCCCTTAGGAAGCATAAGAAAGTTCTTACTGCCCAGAACTTTTCTGCAATGTTCAGCCAGCATTTTGTACACTCATTTTTGCTCCTTTTAATTTGGCTGTGTCCTTGTGCCCCACTATAAATAGTAGCTTGCCTTCTTCATGGCCTAACAGTTGTCATCCTTTAACTGTGCTCTGCAGAATTCCTCCTTTTATTGTTCTTCACAAATCAGTCTCCACAGTTTAGCTGTTTATAGTTCCACCATGGAAACTACAGTTACTTCTGCAGTGTAGCAATTTTTTCTGCACTTTTTGTCTTCACATTAAGCTTTTCAACAAATATTTGAGTGACTCAGTCTGCTGCTTCCACCAAGCATACACATGTCATCTGCAGCTCCTAACACTGGAGCACACCAAGCCCACTCCATCTGTTGAGATCATAGAAGGCTGCTGGGAGGGCTGGAACAACAGAGACGCAGCCATCTGTGCTAATCAGAGCTGCTTACAAGGTTACTCCCACCTGGGAAGGAAGGAAATAGCAGGCAGACATAGTAGGATAATACACTTTAAGCTGTTTGTTGGAAGTGTGTATCACCCCTGCTACTCTGGACAGAGACCAAGTTGGATAATAATGTTCTGCTAGCATCAAGTCAGCCTGAAGTTTAATTTAGCTAATGATCTAGGCACAAACTCCACTGAACGAAAAGATCCAGCTGTGTGAATGCAAGTTCCAACTTTCTCTGACCACTGAACAACTTTATGTAACTCAAACCCAAATTGAAAACTCAACTAGGAGGACAGCAGTAATGAATCATTAGCATTAGTGACAAGTTCAGCACCAGCAGAGCTCTGAACTGGTGCCAAAGACAAACTTACATGTCACTTAACATACAAAATTTTGCTGTGCTCATTCATGTACAACAACCAATACAACAGCACATTTAGTGCTTCTCTGCAGTTTTTAAACACTACTGGAAGTCAGACAGTTAACCAGACTGTAAGCATCCCTACTCCAGGTTAAAACAGACAACTCATACTTGCTTCTAGAAGCGATGACACACAAGTGCTGTACCTGTCACGATAAGCAGTCAGCTTTGACTTCTCTACTCAGGAATGGTGACAAGTGGCTGTGACACAAAACCAGCCTGATATTGCAACTCATGCTCTGGGTCTGCAGCAAGAGATTAAGCTCTCCATGACCGTGTGCTCCTTTCTGACCATCAGAGAAGGGCATGTTGGGTGGGACTGCTGACCTGTCAGGTATAAGAGGCATCTCAGATGGATTTTTGAGTATTACTATAAATCTAACAGCAATAAAATCACACAATGCCAGTTGACATTATCATGAAGAAGAATTTGGAAGTAGATGACAATGTGCAGCACAGGCCTGACCAGGACTCAGCTTGGCTTGTCATGGCTTGGTTCTGTGATCAGCCAGGATGCTCCACCCTCACTATTATCAGGAAAATGTGGCCTAGTCTCCTAGAAAAACTGAGTCTTTAACACATCCACTCTTCAACTTATAAAAAGAACAGCTGGATCCAGCAGTAGGTGCAGTGAAGCCCAGGAAAGGATGTGAAGAACAAAACAAAACACACATGCAAAACTATAAGTGATCTCTCAGAATTCCTTTCAAAGTGTGACAATCTCTGTGTTTCAGATTCCCATCCATAAAATAAGGAACACAGCACATTCATACTACACTATAAGTGTGTAAATAAAATGTACTGTCACACTACCCAGGTGTCTTGCAGTATCTTGAATAAATAACTTCTATCCTCTCTCACACCATCCTGGAAGGAAGGCAAGAATGGAATTTCATTAAAGTAGTTGAATTGCCTAGAAAGCCTAATTACTTATTTGAAGTAAGTATGAGAAATACCCAGCTTATTCACTGCACATCCCAGTTAGTTAAAAACATAATCAGCATAGCAAAAATAAACAAAAGAAGTATCTGCAGCCTGCAAAAAACAGTATTCCCTCATTCAGCATTCCAAGGAAAAACTAAAATAATCTGCCACTAATATTCTTTGATCAGTTCTTCTCCTACAAAGCAGAGCCTTATCGAGTCCATATTTACCTGCAAAGATTATCTTCAGTTAGGAAAGGCAAAACTTGTGCTAACTGCCAGCCAGAAAGATGAAGGCTCCCATTGTTTTCACAAACATCTCAAAAGGAAAAAATGCAAATAGAACAGTGGATGTAATTCAGAAACTACTGACTAGCAGGCACCCTCAGCTACCAGTCTGTCAAATTGTGAAGCCATAGGTATTCCTGGATGGATGCCTATCATATTCTATAGTATGTTAAGACTGACACTTGTACATAAACAGGATGATTAGACTGAGAATTACTTTAACATCTTGTGATCTTTCTTTTACATTTTGTAAACTTCTTGATGCTTGGGGAAAGCAAGTGCACGAGTCAATGTGACTTTCCAGGAACAGATCCAAGCCTGATGCTGCCCAGAAACAGATCTCTTTCCTTGTCCAAAGAGTACACGAAGATCCATTCGTGTTTTGTGCCTGCTTCAGACTAGGCAGCAGTGCCACAAGAACTCATAGCAAACTTGCATTGTCTTTAAAACATGCCGACTGCATACACTGAGCATTCAGGGGACACTGTGCATCCCACTCAAGCAACAACGACAGCTCACAGGAAGGAGACTAAAACTAAGCCATGTTTCAAGCAGCAGGTTGCTAGGTCACCAAACCCTGTGACAGAGTCCTCATTTCCACAGATGGATAGAGCTATTTCTTGTGACAATTAAAGTACCACTACCATCTATTCACTCTATTAGGCTTATGAGTGTCCAGTCAGAAAATCTGGATTAAAAATTCCCTATAAAACCATTCTGCTGGGCTTCTGACAGCCTGTCAGTCTGCTCCATGGGAAAGCACTTCTTAAGCAAGACAGCATTATTCAAAACCATTTGTCCAGGTGTGACAAACTTCATAAAAAGCAGGAAATTACATCCATTAGATATGCATGCCAGCAGCATTTTCACCGCTTAGTGCAATTAGAGTGATGTACAACACCCAGATCCTGCTGCCTGTAGGAGAGCATGAGCTGCTTTCAGGAGCTCAGATAAGCCAAAATATCTAGTGATGCTTGTGGTCATTGTGAACCCACTCCTGAACCAGGCAAGGCTTGGTTATCTTACTGCACAGGCATACCCATTAGTTCATTACAGCTACTGAAAGAGCAAGCAAAGCAGGCTTTTGATCTTGACAGCAGCTCCAAAGATTGCACTCTCATTCCTCCCTTATGGCTCTCCTCTGTGAGATGTGCTTCACACCAGGAAAGGCAAACCTTCCTCCTGCTCTGTGTCTTGCGTCCAGACCTCTGCTGGTGTCTGAAGTCAGGGGACATGATTGTTCATACACATACACACTGCCATTCCCTTGTGCTTACCATTCTTATAACAAGAAACAATGCTTTTCTTCTAGAAAGCTTCCAATCTTGTTGTTTACTGGAAAACTTCTTCTCTGAGTGAACATAAAGAATTTAAAAGGTCAGGAATACTCACAGTTCAGCATTGCCTTTCCAGAGATGCAAGTGGCAAAGCACGGATAGGCTAAAGGATCACTGCATACTGTTCTCTTATTTTTATAGAGAAAGAGCCAACCTATGGCCATGCAGGTAGCAAAGTCCCTACTGATTTAGACAAGGACTATCTTGGAGACTGTTTTATTACAGTTACATTTTTGCTCTGACCTAGTGATAAGCAAACAAGGATCCACAACCCAACCCCAGGCCCAGCAGAAGAAATAAATTTCAAGTGGAGCAGACTTTTTCCAGCTGAGGACTGTTCCTGTGGCACAACACCAACTCCCACTCTCCCAGACACAGACTGGCCTCAGCCTGTCCCTCCTTGCCTCCTTGGTGCCACTCAAGCAGCAGTGCCAGCATGAATATCCACCACTAGCCTGAAGATTGCCTGCATGAAGAGATCAACCAGGCCAGGAAATACTGGTATGCCAGAGTATGAACAGTGAAGAGAGACTATCCCGGAGAATTCAGACCATCATCTATTTAAAAATTAACCTCATTCAGCTGCTTCTCCACCAGCAGAAAAGGAATCTGAACTACACATCCCATCACAAAGAACAGTAAGCAAGTCTTAGAGTTAAAATCTGTGAGTGACACTCCTTTAGCTCAGCTTTCCTTCTCAAATAAAACCACCTACCTAAGTCCTATATTCTTCTATCCAGCTTTCCCATTTCAAAAATGAGACTTTTTTTAATCAGAAAGGAAACTATCAAGTATTAAAACACTTAAAGCCCTTCTTATGCCTGCCAGATTTTCCAGAAAAATCTCTAGTACAGTACATGGGACAAACTATGTCTGTCCAACCAGATACTTCCTAACAAACACTTGTGATCAGATTTAAGTGCATACATTAATACTAAAAGAGAACTTCTCTGATTTTGTAAACAATTACTAGAATGTTTTTTTCACAGGGAAGATAATTAAGGACTCTACACTAGAAAGCACAACAAAAAAATATGTGAAAGGATAAAGTGGAAAGAAATTACAAGTAAAGTCAGAGAACCATAGCTGTCCTGTTTTCAAAACACCAGGATCATTTTCCTGTCATAACCAGTCTGCAAAAGAGCTAATTTTTCTGGAGCATGGGTTTCACTTGGTACGTGAGTCATTTACAGCTTAATGTGCTTACTTATATGAGCACATTAGGACTTCACTGACCAAATGATGGGACACAATTATTCATTTTCTTGAAAAATTCATAGAACTCAAAAAAAACCAAAAAACCTGACTGCCTCTGTTTTCTGATCGTGGTTCTGCAAACATATGTGTGGGTTTTGACACCTTTGATCTGGGTGTGGGGATGGGCAGGGGAAAGTTATTTTAACATGCCTAGACCATCCTCTCTCTCAGCACAGGGCACTGACATTTACACTCACATGGCCAGATGCATTGGGAGTTTACAATAAGGGACCACAAATACTTCTTTTCTTCACACTTTTTATTTCAGACACAAATATCTTCCTGCAGCAATGAGCATATGTATTTTTCTGCCTCAATCTGCTTTATTTTTCTACCCCACTTGCCTTCTCTATTGCACTGCTGATCTCATGTCTATTCATGCCTGCAGCAATACTGTTCGTGGCTTGATCTGACTGAACAGTGTTGCCCATTTGTACCATGAGGAGGTAGGATCAAAAATTCGGGAAGTGGCATTTTTCTTCTACAGCAGTGCCACAACACAAATGCAAATACTGAAGTGGTGTAAACAGAAGTGAAAAACCAAGAAGTAAAATAGCCAATTTGGTGTAAGAAGGCATACAACTATAGTAACACGTTTGGTTGATCTTACACCCATTCATTGGGAGCAGAGCAGAAAGTCCAGCTTCTTACCATTCTAGAATCGGGCACAGGTTTCTACAGGGAAGACCAGCCTGCCTGCAGTGTTCTCCCCTGTCAGTTCATTCCTCAGAGAGGACCCAAAATCTGTCTGTTATGCAGACCCAAGGTAGGATATATCCCAAAGGCAGAAGGAAAGTTTTTGGAATCCCAGTTTTCTTCTGGGGTTGGGGATTTCACAGCGAGCATCAGATAAGGAAGAGGATTCAAATAGAATTCACAGTTATACTTTATGGTCAATAGTAAGAGTGCACTGTGAGGTGACAAGAGCTTCACTAGAAAGAACAATGTAAAAGAAAAAAAAGCAGAACAAACAACAAGGCAAAACACTACTCAAACAATATAGCCTTTTCTTATTTCTTCTCTGCCTCAAAAAAATTTTACTTGTAAGTGTTGGTTTGGCTGTCCTTAGTTTTTTGTTTTCTAGTCCTATTTACCACACAGAGGCAACCCAGCTTGGAAGAAGCACACATAGATCTGCTCCACATCAGCAGAGTTGTTTACCAAGTCCCAGTCTTGATTTCATTGACTACAAATTCCCCCAAGATCAAAGCTGTGTTCCATTATTTCACTGTTAACAAAACTGATTTAAAAGGTTCCTGCTCGTCCCTGCCCTTCATTGTTCTTTCCTTCTTTCCATTTCCCACTCTGCCTTGGCAATGTGGATCTCAGCTGTGCCAGACTCAAATTGTTTAGTTTGCATAACCACTGAAATAAGTATACATGTAAATGTATCCTTAGCAAACGTCTTTTGAGAGGAAGGGCTTTTCAAATCCACAGCAGACCATGGTTCTGTGGCCCTTAACAAGGGGAGCTGTGCACTGCTGGACAGTCAGCAGAACAAATTTGATCAGTTTTAGGCACAGCTGCTCAGCTGCAGTTGTAAGCAGTAGAGAACACATGATACTGTCCATGAGCTTTATGCTTTTATCCCAGCTACAGCAGAGGAGATGAAATGACGTGACATAAAAGCTATGAGATGAAACTGCTCCTTTGACATTTTCCAACCAAACTTTTACTGGCAGAGGTTGTACTAGTTCAACCATTTTTGTTCTGTGGACTGAGCACATAATCTTGTCCCTTTCTGTCATGGGGCTTTTCCTCACACAGAGCCAGAGGCTGAGTTTGCAGAGGAGGTAATTACAAAAGAAGCTCCCAGGTTCCTACTCACAGAATGAACACACTCGGTACAGAAGCAAAAGCATCAGGTTTCTAGGTTTGGGGTTTTTTTTAATAAAAAGACTACGTTTTAAAAGGCAACACTATCAACGATAATACTTTTGAAAAGCCTTTTACACTGAAGGGGTTGGTAGCTTCCATCCCGGGTGCCAACAGAGTAGTCGTTCCCTCTGTATTATACAGTTTCTGAACTCTGCTGTAGGGTCACAGAGGGAAAAAGCTAACACCCAATTACCCAATAACAGTGGCAGTAACACATCATTTCTCCAGGCAAGATCTTCCTGACAGATAACAGGTCCTAGGAACCATTCCATTATTTCAGATAGTTACTTGTATTTGGTGGCCAGATGGCAACCGCAGGATAAAAATAGCTGGAAAACTTGTACATGTCTTCACTTCTTCCAAGGTAGAGAAAGATAGTTTCAGTGTTAAAAATAGCAGGAATGACTATGAAAAGCCATTTTCTAATGGCTGTCTGCCTTTGCTATATTTGCGTCACAAAAATCAATGTAGGAGTCTTTGTCATACCTAAGCTGGCTGGTCCCACTCCGGCTGTGCGTTTTGAGCAGTCACGCTGAGCATCTCATTTTATTTTTAAGCCTATCTATTTAATGAACAACCATAAATAACTTTGGTCATTCTTACTGTAGATTTTTCCTCCACAGACATCATCTTGTGATCTGCCCCACACCTAAGGCTTTAGTAATTATTAGTCCCACTTCTACCAAGAGCAAAAGTGTTATCAGCAGTTACCGTTGCTTACTGATAAAATAAGGGATGCCATCAATTGCATATAATAATGGCCTGTCAAATTGCACAGATCTACTGTCATTTGTGGATGAGGTTTACATGCACTTCCTTGAATTTAAAATGCATCTTCTTGTCCCATACTATTTCTCTATCATGTTCTGGCAGTCCAATATATCCATGTCACTGCTATAGAAGCTACAGCTAAAGGCAGTCTTGCAAAAAAATGTCAACATTAAATCAAACCACAAGTATCTACATTCAGTATTTTCATCATCCAAGTCAGGTGGGGCATATTAATATTCCAAGAGATTTAAGTGACTTTCAAAAAAGAGTTATTCATAGGTCTCTGGATACTTCACTGATGCACCTCAATTTTCAGAGATTCCTTAGCACAATGTGTTTTAAAAGAAGATATTCTCTAAAAAGGAACTGTGACATTCATATTAAGAATAAAGATCTCATTGAACTTTAGAGCAAATAAAACTCAGTAAGACTCCACTTCAGAAATTTATCCCATTTTCAGGGCAGCACCTGAGCAAAAGTATGTTATTATATGCTCAAATTCATTTATCTATGCTTGTTTAAGGGTATTTGACTTTATACGCAATTAGACATCAATAAAAATCCATGCAGAAGCTTCTAAGCAGAGAAACAAACAGCACCTCCTCCCTCCCCCGGAAAATCACTTTCTCTCGCCTGACTGCTGATATCCCAATGTGGCCAGAAACAAAGACCTGGGAGGCAGGGCTGCACCAAACACCTACAAGGAAGAACAGACAAATGCCTCAGCGATTTAAGCCCTCTCACATCCAGGCCTTCTGCTTGCACCCTGCTACCAGGAACATTGCTTCCCACTGCTGGGCTGAATTCAGCCACCTAGTGTGGTAAAGCTGAACCTACTTCCTTGGAAAGCAGTACTAATTAATCCCAGTTGTTCCCCCATAGAGATGTGAGGTCTTTTGCTCCAGCCTCTGCAGTGGCAGGCAGAACCAGAGAAACCTTTTTGATTCTATCCCCTCCTTCGTACAGCACTTGTGTTTCAGGACTGAAGCAAGGCACAGACCTGTATCAATGCAGCAGAACACATCTGAAGAAGAGGAAGAAAGCACATAACAAGGGTTTGAATGCCAGGCATTATGGTGACAAAATCAACTGCTTCCTGCTGGTTTGTGTTATAAAGTAGAAACTGCTCTTGTAAGAAACCCAAACCACTCAAATGCTAATTTTGTGGTATAATTGTACACCATGTTCATGGCACCTGAAATTTACTTCATACATGTACACTCAGTGGAACAAAGACACAATAAATACCAATAGTGAAACTGTTTTAAGGAAAAGGATTACTCTGTTCACATCTCTCTCCACGCTACCCAGCTTGCTCATTGTGAGGACAAAATGAGGAACACTAGACAAAAGCATAGGGAGGGTAGGAAGCTCTATATGATTGTTTTCCTCCTAAATAAATGTCAGAAGTAAAGTTCAAAGTGACTGTTTCCCTTCTTAATTAAAAATAAAAAAATCCGGATCTAGTCAGTAGGCCCGAAGAAAGGCACAAAAACCAAATCCAGGATGACTCAGGACTCAAACCTGCAGGCTGAGTTCCAGTTACTAACTTTAGAAGCTCTCTAGATCTTCATTACTTGCTAACCTTTGCAGCATTACAATATCCCTCAGCCCCCAGGTGAGATGAAACAACAGTCAAATATATCCACTTTACAAGGCCAATATTTGCCCATCTTGCTGGCTCCATCTTTTCATGCACAACCTGCTCTCAGAAGCAGTTCCCAATGTTTTAAAACACTCTCTGTTAGTAATAATAGTGACTTAGCGTATTAAGACAAAACATTTCAAGTGTTCAAAATTGTGCCTTTTTAAACTTCCCTAATCTATAAATGAAGTTAGAAATCAACATTATTATCATTTTGCAGCCCAAAGGAGGACTGGAGCTGTGCTGTGTTCAGTGCTCTGTAAACACATGCTGAGAATCAGCCCCACACCAAATGAATCTATAGTTGAAAGAGAGAGACAGGAAAAGGTGTAGAATGTATTTTACAAAGGATTTGTCCACAGACATCTTGCAGAGCAGGAACAGAACCTAGGCCTCCTATCTCCCTCTTCCTGGCTATTTAAAGGCATTTCTGTTCTTATCAGGTACTAGTGGTAGCACATCACAGTCAATGACGGGAGACTGCCTAGTCCAAAAATGCAGTTGAAGGACAGCTCTCCTCTCAAATAGTCCATATGTTTTCTCTGAAACAAGATCAAATTTACCCGAATAATTCCCCAACATGTTAATATGGCAGTTCTAAAGCACCTCCAATATCAAGCAGTCTATAATTTCTCAATGTTATTGGACCTCATACTGGAACATGTTTTCCTGAAGGTCTGAACTAAATATCCCACATTACAGAGTGTTCTAGTTCAGCAGGAGGGGCCAGCTAACCCTGTGTGAGGGTGATCAAAGCTGTGTATTCTACCCCCTCAATTCATTCCCCAAGGTCAATGGGCCATTAGCAGCAGCTGCCCAGGGAGCCATTATCACTTCACACCCAGCCTGAGGGGGGCGGAGCTGCTAATGGGCCATCAACAGTTCAACACCCCCTGGCTCCCAGAGTTAATCACCCATTGTGTGAGTCCCCGCCCAGGGGGAGGGACTGAGAGCTCCCTGAGGGTACATAAGGGGTGGGTAAGAAGACCTCGGGAACTTCTTGTCGGATCCAGAGCAGCAGCAGGACCTTGATAGGAGGAGATCACCGCTCTCGCCCAGACCACAGCCCTCACCTGCACCAACAGGTTTTTCTTTTCCTTTTGCTCTGGACTTGGGGGAGCCACAGGGGTCTCAGCACAAGGGCAAACAAACCCCCTTGGGTTTGTGCCCCAGGACACTGGGTTATACTGCTGGGGTATTGTGAGTTGAAAGCAATTTCCCTTGTGTGTCAGTGTTGTTATTATAATATTATTATTAAATTTTAGCTCTGACTTATAATCTCTCTCGTGGTGAGTTCATTTCCCCTGCTGGTTCACCTTCAAACCAGCACATCGAGTAATCCAAATACTGCACCTGTGATCAAATTAATAATACAATAAATAAAGAATACCCTTTTTGCTGAAGTTTCTAAGTCACAACTGTTTCTGGCACCTTTTTTCTTTTTTCTGGACTCCAGCAAAATGTAGTGAATTCAACTACCATTTACATTTCCAGCTGGAGCCTAGGAATGGTTTATCAAGGACTGTCCTTAATGCTTTGCTCCTAGAGTGAATTCATTTTGTTTTCATTCAAAATAGAGACTAATTCATTTTTAACCATCAAAAAAGGTAGAAGTTGATGGTTTCCTCTCTGGCAGTGATAATGTGATTAGCGGGCCTGGGTTCAGAAACTGTCTTCTCTTGATGATATCTGCCAGATTTATAAGCTCTGGCAGCTTATAATTAAAAGCACCTTTCAGAGGAGGAGTGAAAATGGTAGCAAGATTTTGCTTACTCTTTTAGAATACAGTAGGAAAGCCTGGCGGGTGAAACTTGTGGGCTGAACCATCATGCTGAGTAGTTCAAATGCTCCCATGCCCATTAGGAAGCCTTAAAGCCTTTCACTTTGGCACAAATCATTACCTTTTTACAAGCAAGAGGCAGGTGTCAGGGGAGGTGCCCACCCATCTGGAGGCAGGAACACACAACAGCCTCCTGGTGACATCAGCCAAAATCCCCCATAGGAAGCACACACTGCCACAGCAACAAGGAAAGTCTAAAAGCACAGCCTAAGCTTGTGACCCTCCCTGTACAAGGACACATAAACACATGAAAAGCTGGAGTCTCAATGTAAGATGCTCTGAGGAAAATTATTTTCCTTGCCCCATCAAAATCCTTGTAGCAGACTTGGGTCCAATCCTTTCAAGGTGGTAACTGTATGGGCTTTCCTCCATTACTGAGTACAAGAATGGAGTATTCTCCATCCATGTGCTACTCCTTAAGCTTACACTTTTTCTTAACTACCCTACAGAGTGCTTATTTAATGTTTAATAATGCTGAAGAACTGTATTAGAAAAGGTAAATGAAAAAGTGAGCTCATGCTTCATTATATCAGTGCCTGTGTGATTATCTCATACTCTGCCAGCAAGCTGAAGGACAGTGGCCTTCAGATAGTAGTGAAATTATTACGTGCATGGGGAAGTTTTACACCATCCCCAGTTCCTTGGTAAGAGAAAAGATCCTCTGTAATCAGACACTGCCTTTCCCAGTTTGCCAAGTGGGCTGCAGAACTTGTTAAAAAACCCAAGCTGAATAGTAATGCAGCCTCAGGCTGGGCTCCTCTAAATTGAAAACAAAGATTTCAAGGGCTAGTTTAAAGATCTCCTTCAGGGCAACTGAGGCTCTGTAGCCCTCAGTTGACTTGCAAATAAAATGGAGGCAATGAAGTATTTTGTAGGAGGACAGTGTAGTGTATTTCTACAACATGGTATTGTAGAAATTAATTAATTATCCTTAAAAATATTCATCCCTTTCATTAGATGAGTGCTGCAAAGCACAAACCTCTTTTCACAGTTTATTTCTGCCTTTCCCCCTCCCCTAAAATAAAAGGTTTTAGATCCACTGTCTTCAAATGGAACATCATAGCAAAAAAAAAAAAAAAAAAAAAAAAGCAAAAATTGTGTTCTGTGGGGGAAGAAGATTCTTTTTCTCTACAGATGCTCTCAGGAATCCCAAGGCAGTGGTTGTCAGTCTGGGAAACGTAAGTGCTGCTTAAAATAAGAAGGTATTGTGGAGAATGTAGCTCTAGCAAAAGGTGCTGCATACTCTCTTTGGCAAGAAAAGCTTCAGACAAATGAATGACAGGTATATGACATGGTGTTGCTACACAATGTACCAGAGAGGTGATTGTATACATAGGTGACCTGTTTCAGATGTTAGAAGAAAGGGCTGCTGTTAAAATATAGTTCCCTCCACCCAACTTCTTTGTAGTGACAGGTCATTGAAATCACATCTTGTGCTGTGCTAGAGATAGATAGGGGAGGACTTCAGCATTTTTACCTGCAAAGCAAAAGGAGGCGCTGACATAAATGCAATGATAATGAAGACACGGGGAAAAAGGAAAATAAAAGGCAGCGCCCCTCAGTTTCTTCCCTGACTTTAAACCTGTGCTGAACAGCAAACCTGTGCTCAGCAGCAAACCACCTGGCCACGCTGGTGCTAATTAAACCTCAGAGCTGGCACTCTGCTGCTGAGCAAAGGAAATTCTGCAGTGCTCATGGGTGAAAATGTTCAAGGAGCCAGCACAGGAAGAAAGCTAAAGATAACTTTGCTCACTGTTAAAGACAACTGCATTCAGTCCTGATAGTTCTTATCTAAGCAAAGCAGACTTGGCCCAAACTTCAGAGACAGATATGGAGAGAAATCTCACCACACCTCAGGGAACACACAAAAGATAGGAGATGGCACTCAATTCTGAATCAGTGCCCAGGAGTGGCATAGATATTTGGGACACACTGTGGAGAGATAGATAGAATTGACTATGTAAGAGGGTATATTAAAAAAAAAAAAAACAAAACCAAAAACAAAACACCAAAGCCAGAGCTCTGAACTGCAACTGTTTAATGAAATATAGGCAGGCTCAGCTTTTCTTCCACAAAGAAATAAGACTATATTTGAGTGCAATAACAACTGATCCAAAGCTCTGGATTCTTCTTTGTTAGTTACTTCAGAAACTATAGCATCACAAGACCTTGACTACAGACAGCTTCTTCTGTGTCTCTTATACAGAAGATGTACTAACTGACAGTGCCATGCATCCCTTGACATGGGAAATTCAGATCGGTGTCTTCAAAGAAGCACAAAGAAGAAAAATAAATTCCATAAACAGGAGCCCAGGAATGCAACAGGACTTCAATTTTCTCTGCTTTCATCCAGTAATCCTGGACTCACTTTCTCACTCATCATCGTGGTATCAGAAAACACTGTGCAAAGAAAGCATAACTTCACAGCACTGTGATGAATCTCAGTGCTATTCAGAGGCAATGCAGCAGCCACATTCACTAGGACCCTGCTATGCCAGACACTGTGCAGTGCCTTCTTGAGGAGAGTTAGCACCTCTCCTAAAAGCTCTAAGCAGCTATGACTTTCAAGGTTTCAGAAATCAGCATTTCTACTGCTTCTCCTGCAAAACTACCAAAGTAATACATCTTACCACCAGGAAATATCATGCAGGAAAGTGAAGGCAAACAAATTTATAAATCTCATTAGTGGGATGAGTATGCTCCTCTTCAAAGGCCTACAATCTTGTTTTCAAAGGACAGTTGTCCAAATACCAAAACTGAATTAGTAGTAAATGGCTTCTGATTGAGAATTTCTATACAGAGGTGCGAAGCACAGACTAAGAACTGAGCTTTTCTTTCCCTTGTTGGCATAAGGCAGCATGAGATATATACCCAGATTTTAAGCTTCCCCAGAGCCTCATATTCCAAAGATATAAGATTCCTATTTCCTGTAAGCAATACCTTGGACCAGAGGACATTATAAGGAGCACAGTCAGTTTCAAAATCCAAATGAAAATATATGCTCAGTGTTTAGAATCTGGGATTTAGTTCACACTGTTCCTGATCCTTGAATATTTCTTTTCTGTAAACTAACATAAAGCAAAATGTCCTTTAAGATAAGCAAAAATAAAACCTATTTGTACAGTATTTCCAAGGAGATAACTGAGCCTGGAGGTTTGTGCAGTCAAGGGCAGCTACTGATTTTGCTCCTTTCCCACAGAGGTGCAATGCTAGCACATTTTCTAGCTGCAGAGTTATCTGGCTCAGTGAGGCACCACCTTAGCTAACAGCAATGATGGATGGTGCTCCTGCTCCAGCACTCTACAGACTTCCAGAAATCATACATACACATGCTGAACTGTACCAGTCAGTGTCTCCACTGAACACCTTCTTCAGACCTCTTGCCCCACAAAGAGAATTCAGCAACCTGCAATACTTGTGATTTCCAAATCTGTTCGTATTTGTTTCTGCAATACTGGAAGCCAAGCTATTGCACAGTTGGTGACTAATATAAAAGGCGTCTGTAAGAGGGGCAGATCTAGAAATGCAGGCTCAATGCCTTTGCTCATGCATAGCATGAGTTAGAGAGCTTTGTCAGCTTCAGCAGTGATTTTCTCTGATTCTGGCACTTCACTAAATAACTTCGAAAGGGAGGTGGGAACTACTTCCTTACTACATTGTAAGGCTCCCATTGTACAGCATATCCAGCAAGTAGGTTTGGAAGAGTGTACCCCCAGTACAAAAAGGCCTTAAGAAAGAAAATATCCAGAAGAGGGAAAATGTGAAATATGCAATTTTACATATTTTTAGAAGCAACAAGGCTAATAGTGTATGATTTGTGCATCAACTCCAACCATCCCATAGCTGCACTGATTATTAAAGGTTTTATCCAGTCACAATTATTAGTAATAATATCTTCCAAAAGCAAAAAACAACTGGAAATATAGCATTACCTTGAAAAGAAGTCAGACTTCTATCCCTTATTAAAATGATTTCACAGGCCAAAGAGTGCTTGGGGATCTTCACTGCATACAGTGGCCTTAGCCAGCTTCTGCAAACAAGCTAACCAAGAAACCAGCATAAAACTATTTACAAATGCTGTTATTTACAGTCAGCCTAGCAGAGGCATTTCCATAGATTTCAGGCAAACTACTGAAGTCTAACTGATCACAAAATACATTAGCAAGCAATATATCCTTATTAATAGTGAATATTACAGCATTGAACAGGTGGGTTTAAATTTGGCGGGTTTTGGCAGTTTGGGGTTTTGTGGGTTTTTTGTTTGGTTGGTTATTGGTTTTTGTGTGGTTGTGGTTTTTTTTCTTTTCCAAAAAGACAGAAAAGACAGCACCTTTTCTAGGGTCCACAAAATATATATGAGCTTATATTATGATATATTTATGATATTTGATGATTTCATATAAGGAGTTTGCTAGAAGTAGCTATACATACTATAATAAAACTAGCACAACTATGTAGGCCTGCAGTAATATCTGCTAAAATTGCAGATGACCTCACTAGCAGTGTTTTTATTATCATGTATGTCATGCTACTCAGGTAGCAAATGATTCCCATCTTGGGAGTGAGATAAATAGACCAAAATCTGATATTTGGCTTTCAGTTTGTTACACTTCCAAAACTGTGTGCTCCTGGAAAGGACATCTTCCTAGCAAAATAACCACACATGTCACCCAATGCATAGTATATTTAGTTCCCAAGAAAGGATATGGAAAGAAACAGGATTAGTGTCCTAAACCAGATAATATGACCCTAAAAAAGGTTACAGTAGCAGGCATTGAACGTAGACCTCTTCTTACTTTAGCTATCCAAAACCTGGCCACAGATAGGAGCAGCTGCACACCAAGAGTAAGCTCAGGATCTCACAGTGACAAAACGAGCCTCTAGTGTTGGCCCTTGAAACTGGTTTCCCCTGAAGAGCAGTCACAGCACATTCATTAAATGCTTACACATCCCACTTACTGACAGGACACAAAGATTCAAGACAATGCCTATTCCTGTAATGTGGGTCAGGTATCTATTAGCAGATGACAATCACAACAAGAAGGGTAAAACAAACATCATATACAGCTTTCTCATGCCCCATTTACTTAGTGTCTTTACATAGCTTTGGCTGCAGCCAGCAGCACATTGCAGAGCCTGTCAGCAATGCAGCAGCTCTGTTCAGCTGCACACCCTGCCAAAACTTTAATGAGGACTTGCAAGCAAGAGGCAGCATTATGGGAGAAGGAGCTGATGGTCTCACTCAATTCACCCACAGAGAGCCATCTCTGTTCCAGGGATTGCATGAGACAGCAGCTGGCAGCATCTGTACTTTTTCTCCCCCTCCCGAAAGAAACATAGGACTCTCTTGCTATTTTTCCTCTTTGTCCCACATGCTGCAGAGCAGGCTTGTTTTCCCCACAGCCGGATGAGCTCACCTGAAGAGGGATACCAAATTCCATCACCATTCTGTGGTAATCACTTCTCCGGCTCTAGAGGGGAATGTTTACCTTCCTCATAAAGAAGCTGAAGCTACCTTTATTCTGGCTACACTTGGATTCTTCAGCATTATATTTCAATCACAAAGAACTCCACATCACAACCAGAGTGGGTAAATAACTACTTGAACATTCATAAAAGTACCCCAGATGGAGTGATGCCTGTATTACAATGCAGTCATTGCAGGAAAACCACAAAGCAGGTATTCCCTGAGTCACATGAGAAGTGCCCTTTTCCTGGGTAAGTCTCTTAACCTGCTCTATTTCATTACATGCAGACTGAAACTCATGCACAAAAATTAGTAGGTCATAGAAAAATGAGGAGCTAATTCATGGAAATGCATGTACTGAATGCAGTTCACTTTTTACCACATTCTCTATGCAGTACAAGAACAGCCTCATTACTGAAAAGAAACAAGATTAACTGATTTAATATATCATAGCTGGAGCTACAGTAAACGTGATGTTACTAGATAGGAATTGAGTGCAGCCAATGGCACAGTGGGGTATTTTTGTCGACAGGCAGTTTACAGTTCTATTTTTACCACCTCTGAGGGGCTACAGTTCAATCAGTGGAGTAGCTCATCTGCATTACCCAGACACGTCTCTGTGACGCCATTCTGGGTAAGCACCACAAAGGACTGCTCTTCATCACGTACGGCTGCAGGCTGTGTGGGTCTCCAGGCTAAGAAAGGCAGGGGAGGACTTCTGCCTGTCAGCAACAGCAATAAAGAACCAAGAGCTGGATTAAGCATCTGGAAAATTACTGCAGCCTCACAGCTTTCGCTGCCTGCTCCCCGGGATGAGTCATCAGCGGTTGCTGCGGCAACAGCTCTTTTCCTCCTCCTGCTGCTGATCAATTTTGTCTGTGTGAAGGTCCCCTGAAACCAGGAGCTGCACAGATAATGCAACAAAGTCACAGAAGCTCCTATCAGAGACCATTTGCATTTTGAATGTGTTAGTCTTGGGATTTACAGAAGGAGAAATAAAACAGGTGGGGCAGAAGGGCAGAGACAGCAAACGGTTTTATTCAACTTTCATACTGCTTCCAGAGAGGCGTGGTTAACAAATAACCCTACTACCATTTCCACTGAGCAATACCTATAAATAAAACATAATATCCTGCCTTAGACATTAACCTACAATGTTCATCATCAACGTCAGATGCTTCATAATTTAAACTCACACTTTAAAGTGGATGCTAGCACAGCCCAGTGCACAGAGCCAGAGCTGGCCAAAGCATTATGGCTTCTAAACCCAACCCCTATTCTCCGAACTTGACACAACGACCCCAGGCATGTCATCTCATCTTGGAAATACCCTATTCACCACCTCTTAAGTGCAAAGACAGTGTCGAAGAGAGCTTGAAACTTTGTAGCTAAGCAATAATTGAGTCCCCAGCAACCACCACAGTTAACCCTTCTTAACTATCCTTCTGATTAGATTACCTTTTCTAAAACAAGGAAATCTGAGTATTTGTTTACTCTCTATGTATCAGAGCCCACTCGATACTTGCAATAAAGTTAGTCTGATATCCTTTGTTTTCACCACTTCTCCATTCTTAATTAAGCGTAAAATGACTACTGGCAGGAGCCTGATGGTGTTGGGTCAATGAAGTGAATGGCCCGGCCATCCACTTGTCTGAGCTTAGCTACAGGAATGAGAAAGCTACAGACAAGGCAAACTTCCCAGTGAAACATAAAAGGAAACGACAGCCAGGACAGCATTTCTGCTGCAAGCAGAGACAAAGCTTATGTTTGCCATGCTAGTTTGTCATGTTGATCCTTGACTGCTGTGTGCTCAGATCAGGGACAGACTTGAACTGAGAACATTAGACCTTTGAACTTTCCACACAGGTTTCATTTCTGTTATCCATTTACAGCAGCTGGAGCCTTTAACACATTTGAGGTACTTCTCTTCGGAGCCATTCAGGGACTGAATGAAGGACACTGATGTATGGCCTCCCTGTCTAGTAATTCTTTTGACTCAGTTTCTCTAGAGGGGAAGAAGTCACATAGGCATCTACAGGTCTGAGTGATTTATTTACCAGGTTTTCTTCCAAACACATGGCCTGAATCAAGAACAATTACCTTGCATCCAAATGCAAGTAAGTTCTCTACAGCAGAAACTTGGGCAGTGGCACACCAGGCTAACTTAGAGCATAACAGCAGTCTGATGGCAACTTGAAGCTAAGACATGAGGCTTTCTCTCCTTACTTTTTTTTTAAAGGCTTTTTTATTTGTTTTTGAAGTAATCCAATAGATATACATGCCTTTTCAGCAGGAGGCAGTTTGCTTAGTTTACCTCCAAGACCAGTCTTGATCTTCAAGCAATAGCTTAGGTACACTATTTATGCATTTGCTTGTGAAAGGTAGAGGTGGTGAGTTGTTCTTTCCACCTATGCATTTGTTTTTGGGAATGGTTGGATATTCTATTAATTTCTATTCTTGATGTGTGGATATCAGATCACTTTGTAAGAATGAGACCGTAACTCATTTAAAATTGCTTTTAAAGCTATGGTTTCTCTGCACAAAACCAATCTTTGCTATCATCTTTCAAAAAGTTTTTGTTTTGATCAGGTAGACTGTGACTTGCTTGCTGACCATCTCCCAAGTGTTGCAAGTCTCACAGGAACAAACATCATTTCTTTCCTTTTCCAGCATCATGCAGTAAACAAATCATGAAAACAAGTCACACAGAGCAGTAAGACAAGCATAAGAAATACACTGCTGGAAGTCAAGAAAAGCAGCTACTTTTGTAAAGAGCCATCGCCCAAGCCTGATTGTAATTGCCTGTCCCAGAGACAGTGCAGAGAAGCCAGAAGGTAAAAAATGTGCCCTAAGCAAAAGCCCGAGAGTACCTGCAGGTCTGGGCGGATGGTCATGTGTAAAGATGTCTGTGATATGAGAAAGGCTGAGTATTCCTGAGCAAAAGCAGTCACTGGAGGGTGGGAATGGCAGCAGAACCTTCAGCCACTCAGTAAGGGGGTTATAGCAAAATGAAAGCAGAAGTGACTAGGAAAGCCTTGCAAAACATGAAACATAATTTGGTCTTTGATGTGCAGCACTTTGGCACAAACAGCTGAAGAGATGACATGATCTTCTGAGCATTTTGGATCTCATATGAGTGTGCTGGACTATTCTGCTGGCCATACACAGCATAAGCCTAATGTGACTTTTCAGATCAAACTCAAAAGTATGATAGTCATCAGGCTCCCCTACAAAGGAGGGTTTTCCAGCAGAACTACAGTGGCATGGTTTTAATATTACTGATATTAGCTCTTTATATTATATATATATATGCACATAAATTTAGTCTTCAGTACACACATCTTTTTCTGGTATCATTTATGTTCCTTTCAACATCCACACAGGGGATTAAAGTAGGACCAATACAAATTCTGACACTCTAACTAGAATGCTACTGTCTAGCTAGGAAGTAAACAAAAACTTAAGTCTGTCAGAGGAAAGAAAGAGCTACTGGTAAGGATCAGCAAAAGACTGAGAATAACTCACTCTAGACTGAGTGCATGCTTATGGACTCCAGTTATTGCCACAGGATTAAAAAATACACTGTGCAGTATCTTTATTGCTTTAAAATAGAATACATTCTAGGAGTAGATGATACAAAATCTTCACTGAACTTGTAAGCAATTCTGAGAATTCAGGACCTTGTTTGCTCACACAGGCCAGTGCCAAGCATGACTACACTGCCTGGGGCAGAGGGGAAGTGGGTGCTCAAAGGATAATGCAAGGAAACTTTAGGAGATTCCTAGTCCAATTTTATGCTCAAACCATAATCTGCTCTGAGTTCTGGTAAGGATGCTCAGGGCCTTATACAGTCAGATCATCAAAACCTCCAAGGATAGAGCCACCATAGATATAGTGGGCAACCTGCTCCTCTGCCTTACTGGTTTCTCAAAAGAAAAGTTTCTTCATTGTATCCACCCTGAGTCTCCCTTATTTGGATATACCTGGGCAGAAACAAAAGAAAAAAAAAAAAGAGAAAACTCTCTCCCCCCAAAAAAACCAAACCAAACCAAAACAAAAAAACCCCAACAACAACAACAACAACAACAAAAAAAACCAACAAAGGAAGAACAAAAAAACCACCTCCCACAACCTACGCAAAACCAAAAAATGGAAGCCAATACCCAGGTCTCTTCTTGAAATCTTTCCTGCAAGGAACAGTAATTCTCAAGACCCTGTGGACTACTTACCACAGGCCTCCCAACAGGTGCTAAAGGAAGATACTGTGAAATTATCCAACTATCTGCAAATTCAGTTTGTTCTGAAATATTCTCTTTCACTGTTGAGGGGAAGAGAGAGGGGGGAAGAGTACGGAACTTCACAGTCACACTAAAAGTAACTCTAGCTGTCAACAGTACTTTCTTATTTGTGATAAGAGATCAGGGAAGGACAAAGTGAATGTTGGCTCCCTCCCTGAATTCATCAGGCATTTTGCCATTCACCTAAATTTCATTTCATTGTTTAAGTTCCCTTAACATGCTGATATAATTCCAGGCCTGAGGGCAGAACTGAAGGAAGACTGCAAAGCTCAAGTCTCAAAGACCGAACCTTACACACCCATGCACAGGCACATAATTTCAGTGGTGATAAGCTTTCCTTATCTTAAGGTGCCTTAATGATTTCTAGAATGAAGCTCAGATGAGGAAAGCAGGGAGAAATACTTCAGCTTCCTGTAGTATAGGTGAAAAATTATTATTAGCTCTTTTCACTCAGTTCTCAACAGCATGAGGAGATGATCCATCAGCTGATGCTTACTTTTAAAGGCAGCCACAAGCAAATTACCATAACAGGTCTAGACTGGTCAAAGTTCAGAAGCTTTTGCAGAACAGGCAGGATGCATCACTGGCTGGCAGGAAAAGTCGTCCCCATCTGCTCCAGTCATTCCAGAACAAGATTTGGCTCAAATATGGAAGTAATCAATTAGAAAACTATGTTGTGAGACCACACACTGACCCAAATGCACCTCCACAATGTATGTCTTCTTGGATAATGGTCACTCAGAAGTTCTGCAGGCTTACACAGCCCACATTTGCAAAGAATCACCACTACCAGTCAGTTCTCAGACACCAAATCACTATGAGACTATGGAATTATTGCAGTTATTTTACCTGTTGGCAGACAAGCATTTTCTTACATCACTGAAAACAGATAAGAACACTGCTTTACTATGGAAATCAAGGGGTTAGGTTAAGTCTGGGACATGTATCATAAGGAGATACAGGGGGGGAAAAAAAGAGTAAAATTCTTCAAGCAAAAGCTGCTGGTGCCAAAAGTTCAGAGAAGATCAACGGTTCATAAAAATAGAATAAGATCCAATGTCATATAGCAATTGCCATATCTGGAACTTCTGAAAGCCCTGTACCAAGTCATCAGGCAAAATACACCATTTAGGGTTTATTAATGTGATACTGCATGCCCAGTACAAGAGGAGTAAATATCTTAAGATATCTTCTTTAATTCCAAGCTTATAACCCGTGAAATCCAAAGCTATCACCAGGGAAAAGGGAAAAAAAAACAAAAAAAACCAAAAACAACAACTTCATGAAAACAGAAGGATATATGATTTAATTAATGTTGAAAACAGGACATATTTTAGAAGTTCCAGAGCTTCAGAGCTGCTATATGAATAGAGGTAAAAAACATCTTTTCATACAAAAAGGAAACAAAAAAAAAAAAGAAAAAAGAGGCAAAATGAACCTTTATCATCCTAGAAAGATGATGTGGGGGCAGGGAGTTAGTGCATATGCACCACAAAATGAAACTGAATGCAAATACAATTAAGACAATCTGCCTCAGTTTTATTTGATAATGAAAACCAAAACACAAACAAACATACAGCATACAGATCATTTGAATAATACATGCTGTTCTTCCAGTCTTGAGAGAATATTAATACATGCAATATTAAAAATGTTATTTCTAGATGGCATCTAAATATAGAGCAAGTTGTTCTTAAGAAGCATATCTGGCAAAAGAAATGAAGATGCTTCCATTTTCTGTCTTTCATTAACATTGAACTTGTGTTGAAACCATCCTGAAGATTTTGACAACTTGGCCTCACTATGAACACCAGCAGTGTAGATGCCCAACAATGTTGGGTTCGTGGTCATTGCCAAGGATAGGAGGATTTTGAGCACACCTGGAGCATGCCAATATCAGCCCCTGGATAAAGACTGTCAACAAGAAGACAAAGGAAAACCTGTGGACTTCATCCTCTATTGTACTTGCATACCTATGCTTTCTCTCTGGTTCTGAAGATCCAAAACCCCCTAAATGCTGCATTATCCCCTCAAATAATCTTCAGAGTCATCTGGGCATGGACTGAATATTTTTGCTTAACACACTTCAAGCAGTTTATTCCATTTTGCAGTTCTCTGCCACCAACACAGCTTCTAGTCCAGTTTAATAATTTCAGATGTTAGCACCTACCAGTGAAAACTCAGCCCAAAGACAATTCTGATGTGTTACCACAGCAACAATTATTTATGAACTTGCCCTCTTTTGGCTGCCAAGGACCATTTTGAGAGCCTCTGCTCCCCTTCAGTCCATGTAGTATGGGGACACATGCAGCTGCCTTAGAAACTGATAAGCCAAATTGACATTAACAGGGTGCAAAAACAACCAAAACCCACTAACTTAAGAGAATTATTTTTTTGCAAAAGTAAGGATGAATCCATTTCCATCAAGGTCTGCTTCTATGGACATGATCCATAAAGGATGAAAGCAGAAATAATATTATGTTTTTTTAAATATTTTATTTTAAAAGTAATTGAGAGCTAGGCAAGCCTAAGGACACATCTTCAATGCCCAAGAACATACTCAGCCAGCTCATCTACAAGAGATCTGCAATGCAGAATTGCACATATGTCAGACATCAGGTGGTACTCCTAGCCACAACATTCCACTTCAAACCATCAAGGGCTTTGAGACGCACTAACCAGAAGCTTTTCTTTACAAACTCTTTTGCTTTGCTGTTTCTTGTGTAATCCAACAAAAAGGAAGACGTGAAGGAAAGCACATCTGCTGTGAAAACTCAGGGCATGAGGTATGATCCCTCCTTCCTCTAAAGGATTCTGCAAGCTGGCCAGAAATTTCAGAATATAGGAAGTAGGGCTTCCTTGTGGGTGGCTGTTCTTTGATTTGGGTCAGGATGGAGGGGTCCCCCCTGCAGGACACAATGGAGACATGATTTCCAGCTAGGAAAGGGCTGGTCGCACTCAGAGAAGACTGAGGTTCTCAGATCAGATATTTTTAAGGTTTTCTTTGTGGGAGTAGTCTGTAAATTGCTTTGAGATGCCCTAAGATTAAATTCCATGGTATAAATTATTCTAATTACTGGCTATGGATTTATGTGCTACAGGACAGAAACTAGCCCCCTGTCCTGTCAGAGGAATAAGTCAAAAAATACCCAAAGCAAAACAAAATCCACCAAAAAACCCCAAACAAACAATCAGAAAACACCCCCAAAACCCAAAACCACCTCAAAAAATCTTATCAAAATGAAGCAGTCCTTCAGTCTATTAGCAGACAAGTCATGATACTCTTCCTTTCTTTCATTTTCTGGGCCTCTAACCAGGACATTTGTATACCCCAGTGCTCGCTATTTTTAGTGACTGCTTGGGAACAAGTCTTCCAAGTAGAATACATTATCCCATCATTAAAAGCTGTCACTTTATAAAAACAAATTTCCTGGGGCTGTATAAATTATGCCCTCAACTGGCATGTCAAGCCTGTGTTGCTGATGATTTTCTATGTCAGTCTATTAACTGTTTGATGTTCTGATGAATCTTCCCAGCATACCTGACCCAGCCCTAGGATCAAGGATGAAGGCTGCTTAAAAGGCAGAAGCCGATGTAGACTAAGTTTTATAAGCAGCTCTCTGAATAAGAGGGTACAGTAGCCTACCAGTAGGCCTCCCATAGCACATCTATAGAACACACACACCCCCCCCCGCTCTTAAATCTATCACTTAAATATATAACATTATCTCACAGGAAAGAAAGACCTCCACGATCTGTAATCCCATTTCCAGTAGACACTTAGAGTAACCACTCAACAAACCTATATGTGACCTACTAGAAACTGTCAGCAAATACTAAACTTGGCAAAAGACTAGAAAGGGAATATGTGGTAAACTGACCCTTCTCATCTTATTGCCAGAACCTGCATTCATATAGTGATGCTTCACAGCCACCATGGGGCTTCTGAACTTGCCCAGCCTATTTTGGATATGTTTATTTCTCCAAATTCCACAAAGAAAAAAGAAAAATCAAGTGACAAGCTCCACAATTTCACTATGGGAACCAGTGGGCTTTAAAACACCCAAACAACAAAGCAAAACCTTTTAGTGCATTGCCTTCAATTACATTTCTATAAATAGAACAGGCTACATCATTCAAGAGGTAGGTTACACCGAGTTATAAAACAGCAGAACAAATATTTGATTATCTCTTCCCTGCAGTTCTTAACTTTAACTGTTGTGTGCTAACCAATCTATGAAATATCCATAATGACCATAAGACCTTTCCTAAATGGTAGCAAGTTATAGCCCACTTGTGTACATATCTGTTCAAGCTGATTTTTTTGTTCTACCCAGAGGTCCTCAACTTCACACTTACCAGTTTCCACATGTAATATTATCATCTGTAACAGATCCAGGTCAGCAGTATAGACAGGCACTTGTTTTGCAGAAGCTTGATCAAGACTCAATGCATTCATCTCGCCAGCTAACATAAAGCATTCAGAAACTGATGTCATATTTTAGCCTGCTCAGCTCACATTTTATTCATTCCATTTCACTTATTCCCTTTATATGGACAGGGCAATTTAGGAAATACATCTGTCACAGGAATGCACTGCAGAGAGTTTAGACCACTTCACTCTCCCACTTCAGGTGTATGGAAGGAAAAAACACAATTAAAAAAAAAAACCAAAAACAAAAATAATTTATATACCTCCCAATCGCAAAATACTCAGTGAGGGCCAGTAGTTGTATTTATTCAGCTCCATTACACTCAAGCACATCTAAACCCTTAGAGGAAAAGGTATGATAGATGTCACCAAAGTCTCAATTTAAATCAAGTTCTACAGCTATGAAGCTCTCCACCCCCTACTAGTAGTAAGCTGAAAGCATACACACAGATGCTTAAAGCCTATCAGAGCTTTCAGATTCACTGAACATCCCTGCAAAACTGTTTTTTCTTGCAACCTTCTAGCTCTATCATCCTTCTTTCCATCCCACGTGAGTCATTAAATAGCCATCTAACACCATCTGCTGGATTGGGAAGAAAAAAATGTATCAGCAACTCACTGTGAGGCAGAAAGGAAATAAAAACCACCCTGAAAATTATATTGTCTGGCTCAGCTTTGACTTGGTCCTCTCCCCTCATTCACACCTTTTTCTGTTTTCTTTCCTCTTTCTAAAGGTAAATCTGGGCTGCTGGCACTAATAGGCAACCACAAACCCAGAAAGTTCCCAGTTCTGGATGGAGAAAGTTTTACAGGGGATGTACCATGCAATTACACTTCCAGATCACTCATCTGCAGACCAGCTTTTCCCCTTCCTGATTAAATACAAAGAAAATAACAACAGTGGGGGAAAAAAGCTATCCTGAAAACAAGGCTTCTGCAAAGCCAGGATGGAATTCTGCAGAAGTACAGAAATGAGCTGGCTTTGTATTGAAAACCCAGGACCTCAGCATGAGTCAGACATTGGCGATGCAGAGCCTGTGCAGTGAGAGGAGCAGCCATTACACACTCAGACATTGTCTCAGACATCAGCCCTTCGTTTTTAACATCCTGTACGAAAGCCAAAGTACCAGTTATCTCATGACCATGCAAATATGCACTTTTTAAAGACTGGCAGGGATATTTTTAACATCCAATTAGGCAGCTGCCACTGCTGCTGGATGCAAGATGATAGCTTTTAATTGGTTGTTTATGTCAAGAGGCTGCACCCCCTTTCTTGTTTCTTCAGGTCAAATTTATTTCACACATCACCTGGCTCCTTACAACATGGAATGCAGTAGTTAGGCTTTTCCTTTCAGCAAGGTGAAACACAGGCCTGGCTGAAATTACATCAGATACAAAGCACACTGTGGGAGGTTGTGTTTCCTACTTCCCACTCCTTTTCTTTACCCTCTGTTTGCCTACTTCCATACTGAAATTAGGGA
The DNA here is from genome assembly GCF_047495875.1 of Pithys albifrons albifrons. Classification (NCBI taxonomy): domain Eukaryota; kingdom Metazoa; phylum Chordata; class Aves; order Passeriformes; family Thamnophilidae; genus Pithys; species Pithys albifrons. The sequence continues at coordinate 94,010,342 of NC_092458.1, forward strand.
TGAATCACATGTTTGACAGTTTGACATTAGATTTCATGTAAAGTCCTGATTTAGTCAGACAGACGTTGTGTGAAAGGACAAGTTCTCTATTGACTCCTATTGCACACCGAGGAAGTCAGTGCAAGTACTCCCAGGATTTTACCCTGTGCAGATAACAGTGCATCTTACTCAAGGTTTTCCTCTGTTCCAGCTTTGTTGGAAGCACCACCAATAATTTAGCAAAACAAATCTCACAGCAGTAAGCAGGCTGGTTCAGATAATGCTGTAAAAGCTACAAGGAGTCCTGAGTCATGGTATCCCCTTAGAAGTAAGGGAAAACAAAGGTCATTCCTCATGCATCAGTGCTGACCAAAATAGAAGCTTACCTCCTGTGAGAGAGGTAAATATGATCATAGAGTGAATTTGTTGAAGTACTTCCAGGAGAAAGAGGGTAGTTTTTGTGGCATTATGCAAGACTGCTAAGACTGCTTCTGAAATACTGCAGACAGGTCTGCTCACTAAGTTCAGGATGGATAATTTTCAACTGAGTCAGCACAGAAAAGGGCTCTAGGATAAACACATCAACAGAAGACCAAAATACATCAAAGGGAGGGAGAGCATGAAATAAAACTAAACCTTTGCTTGGTTAGCCAGCAAAATTCAGGCTGGGCTTGCAGTTATAAAACATGTCTAATCTGATCTAACAGCAGGTGACCATCAGAAGGGCCCTGCTGACCCCAATCCTACAGTCTCCCTTGCACTGAGCGAGGGAGATGACAAGTCCCTACAGCTTGCTCTGCTGCTGCATGGTAAGGCTGGACAAACAAAGCAGCAGGAACATGCAGCTGAGGGAGAAGCAAGCATCTCCTTCTTCAGCAGAAGATCAAATGAGACAATGTAAAACTTTGTTAAGAGAGCAATTTGTGAACTGCTGCCAAGCACAGTAGTTCCAAAACCACACACATAAAAAAAAAATTAATAATTTCAGCTAAGGGACAGCACAGTCCAAGAACTAATGTTTATAAATTAACCATAAACACATTTAGGCTGGAAATATGCTTTCTAAATGTCAGCCTTCTCCTTTGGGCTACTAGGCCCTAAGCCTCAATTAATATTCCAAGAAAACCTCATTAGTTTATAAAATGAATTATGTTTCCTTCCACTAACAGAGGAATAGAGCTTGCTTTCAGAGCTCCCTGCCCATTCTGTATTCCTAGGTTGACTGCCTGTTTATAGCAACCCTTCTAACAGAGAAATTATTGAACTCACTTAAAGTCTCCAGAAACTAGATTTCTGGCTATAAGCAATATAAAAACCAAACAGCAACAACCAAAAAAACCCCACAAAACAAACAAACACAAACAAACCACTGTTCAAGGTGACTCAAACCAAAGATTTGAATAAATCTGGACAAAACATTTTATTGTGAGCTGACAGAATAGATAAAAGCAATATGTCCCCTTTGGACATTTGACTTTTCAGGGCAAAATTGGTTCAATTGAGCAACATATGTTACAGGAATTGATTTTTTTTTTTGCCTTGGTATTCACTTGTGCAGAGAGGAACTTCTATAGCAGGAGACAGCAAGGACCTGAGGACACTCAAACATGTCAGACAGAGAACATGTCCAATTTTCTGTCTTCCAACTGCTTTTCATGGGAAGGTTTACAAATACAGATTATCCACGGGCACACATGCACACAGCTTGTCCTAAGGCTAAACTGACTAATCTGGAGACTTTGGGGTTTCAAAGGAAAATGCTCAGCTGAGGAAACCCATTTCACAGCACAGTGGAATTTCACAGCAGCTGAAAGCCTGCCCTGGAACACCTTGGTTCCCTGATCCCCATCAGAGTCAGCTCAGTCCTCTGGTCTGCCAAGGCACACCGTTCCCTGGTGGAGAGCAGGGCTTCACGCTCACACCACTCCTTGGCTAAACTGCCACACCTCTGCTCTGGTTATGTCTTACTCCTCTGGACAAGAAACATAGCCTATTCCTTCTATATTTCATACTACCCTCTGGAACAACTAAGGAATAGAAAAGAGCATAAGATATTTATAGGTACAGCATCCAAAAAGCAAAGTCATAACTGTCATGCAATGGCATAGATAAACAGAAGAAAGGCAGGCTTTTTTCGAAAGATTTTTGGTCTGTTTATGTGGATTTATGTGGATTTTTTTGGTTGGTTTATGTGGGAGTTTGGGGTTTTAGGGTTTTTTGTTGATGGTAGTTGGTTAGTTTGGGGTTTTTTTCCAAATCAAGCATTAGCTTTATAGAAAATGACCTGCTAAAGAATTTATTAAATATTTTTAACTGTTTTTACTGATTTTGCTGGGAGAAGGAGTAAACTTCCTGAAGAAGTATTTTCAGATATGCCTTTACACTTCAGTCTTTCTTTCAAGTTTGCCCTCCTAGGGTTTCTAAAACATAGTTCTTCCAAAAACTCTTAAAATCCATGGATTTTTGTCCTTCCTAATTAGAGTGTGTAGTTACTTGGAAAAATAACATACTCTTTAGAAGTAAAATCCTACTTTACTCTTACCAGGTCATATAGTTCTAGCAGATCCAACACCTGTTTATATATTTACTATCCCAAAAGAATGATTTGGAAGTCTCTATATTCCAAACAGAGAGAGAGTGCAGACATAAATTTGAAGAGAAACTAAAGCAAACATCTCCATTTAAGGAGTTCGATACTGTCAAAACAAGTTTCTATTGTTTAAATTTTTAGCCGTAACAATTCTGAATTTTGAAATTAAAGTCAGTCTAAGTTGAAAGAGTACCATTCAGCCACTCTTCTGAACATTTTAAGGAATACTTTGACCTCTTCAGAACAATTTTTAAAAAATTTATGCAAATAGGCCTTTCCCAAACAGAAAATTTTGCTTTTTACAAAACTAGCATTTTATAATAGTAGTAACAGTATATATTGGCTAGTAGAACCTTCACCTCTTTGTATGCACACACACCCCTAATTTTTCATAGAATCAGTAAATGCAAATCTAGGGCAAAGAGAGATGGTTACAGCATATTTTTGTGGTTTAAATGAGGTGCCTTGTTAATGTCTCATCACTAGAAAGTTATGGATTTATATCTTGGTTTTACTACATCCTCTGTGATAATAAATCTGGAATATAAAATACAGGAGCAGTAGGCTATTGCAGACACCCTGTGCCTATGGAATTTGACTCTACTCCTTTGCTAAGAGAGATGCTACAGCTGCAGGGATCGCAGTCATGTGACTCCAGTCCCGCCTGTCCTCATGGTGTTTGGTGCTCCTGAATGAGACCCTGTGCAATCTCCAAAGCCCACAACTCTGTCCTGGTCCAGGTCTACATCTGGCCTGAATTTCAGCTCTGTCACAAAAGTAAAGGTGAGGTAAATTATGTGGGAGATGCCCTGATTTTTCCCAAAGCAACATAGAAATACAGAAGACCGCTTTACCTCGATTTCACTGCAAAAGAAGGTTTGACAAATAGATTTCTAAAACATTTTATAACATTTTCTATAGCACCATCCACCATGGCAGATTACTTGAAAAGAGTGCTTCCTTCTAGTTTGTGCTTTGGGTACAAAAAAAATGTCTTGTTCAGACCTTGGCTCACAGCTTTCAGAGTATGAGGACCACAGTGCTACTGACTCTGCCTTCACTGGTGATACACATATATACACTCAAGGATCTGTAATTTTTGCATATAAGAGTACACCAAAAGACTCCACCAAGACAAGGCCTCACTTTGCCAGTGCTTTATATATGTGCAGTAAGAGGAACTCCTGCCCTCTGGATCTTTCACTACAGAGGTTGAGAGGAAGGCAAAATGCCCAGTTTTCAGAAAAGAAACTGGGATGTTTAATGCAACACTGCCCTGCAGAAAAAAAAAAAAAGAAAGAAAGAAAAGAAAAAAAGATGCTCAGGCACCTGACCTGTGAGGCTGCAAGTCATTTATGCAAAGTTCTACAGAGTCTATGAAAACTATGTATTCGGTCCAGATAATTCACATCCTCCCTTAGTTCCATCAATTCTTCATTTAAAAATTGAGTGTATCCTTCAACTCACCACAAAAAATAAGTAATAATTTATATTTTGATAACTTCATAAAATGAGACACTTTCAAACCATATAGTAAGCATTAGCATTTCTATGGTAAGCACTTTTATTGTTGCTGTAAGCCTAGAAGACTATGACTCACAATAGCTACAGCCATTAGGTAGAAACAGGGGGGTTGTATCAGAGTGTTACTTTTACAAGGATTATTTATAACCTACACAGTTTTATAACCAGCATATATGGCTAAAACATAAAAATGGTTAAGTATTATCAGTTGTTACCATGCTGATATTAAGACCCAACAGAAACATTGCACCCAGATGAGCTGTGCAGAGGCTCTGCCCAAGGATGAGAACCCAGAACTGACTTCACAACAAAACTCCACCTGAGTGCTGAATCAAGCCCCTGGTGTTGCACCTCAGTGTGGACAAACAGTAGCAGATACATTTAAACTGACATAAAAATTCACTAATAGCACAGAATTCCATATTCTTCTAAGTTTTAAAGTGTTAACATTAGTACGAGCTGTTCTTTCCCTGTTTCAGCATTTGCAAAATTCCAGCCAATAAAGCATCAGAGAATTAACATGTAATGGCAGAAGAGGTTTAAAAAGTCAGGAGGAAATGGAAATACTGGCAGCTAGGCCAAGTTTTCTAGATACTACCACGTCTTTTTTACATACTCAGAAGATGTGACACAACTTTCTTGAATAGCGAAGACTGTAAAAACTTACCTAGCACTCAGAAAACTGCTGCCCCCTAAGAAAATTTGTCATTGCTTCAGCCCTTTATTGAACCTGAATACAGAAGAAAATTTCTTCTTACCGTGCAAACTGCATGGCCTTTCAGACTCAAGCAATGATCCACATTTTAGAAAAATAGTTCATGTCTGTATTGAAATCAAAGTTGTAGATACTCCAGAAACGTGGGATGCAAAAAAAATCAATTCCAGATCATAGTCCAAGGTGCCTTAATGGAACTGTTACACTGCTGTGGACAGCCCATAATGAGAAAGCAAGAGGAAAGCAGGAGGAAAGCAAGGATGAACAAACACAGATTGTAGCAAAGTATCTCTCAACTGCAATGCACAACCATCCTCCCAGAGAACAGTATGTACTAACATGAGCTGATTTTAGAAGGACACCTTGAAAAACAAAAGATTAAGTCCAGAGCTTTCAAAGAATATGGCATAAAGTGTGCCCTGTGAGCTGTCTCTCTGATGGGAAAAGAGAAGGATGGATGGTTCTCCAGCAGTACTGCTGACTACCAGAACTCCTCGTGTTGTGGCTGAGACAATTTGTGTGAGCAAGCAAAACAGTTCAGAGTGAATCACGGAGAGAAGGAGAAAGTGAGATCCTCCCAGTGGTCATGCTACAGTTTCTCTATGCCCCAGATGAGTACAGAAGGCACTGCAGAGTTTTATTGGCAAAAGCAGCCTTTACAGATGTGTTCTTGCCTAGGAAGTGTTTTGAGGAACAGTCTGTGGCATTTTGATTCATTCTGTTCACTACAAACTTGGCTGAACTGTGCCACACAGTAGGGGTTTTATCAAACACCCAGCCTTCTTAAAATGCCAGTGGTTTTTCGTATCTGTCAGGAAAAACCAGCCAGTTTTTCCACAGCAGGTAGAACAAACATCCTCACTGAACAATCCCCAAAGCACCTGATAGTTTGCAAGCCTGAGAGCTCTTGATGATCTTATAACTCAGAAGCACCTCTGCCATGTCTGCTTTGAGAGATGAAGCAGGCAGACCCACAGAGGTGATGGCCATCCATACGACATCCAGTGCAAGCATAGAGGCAGGATTTTTCAGGAGGGCAGGTTACAGCCTACTCAGGATGGGGAACAGGGCAGGACAAGGTTGTGAAGGGGAAAAGTTTGTGCCTGAGGAGATCACCTGCTGCTTGTTCTCTGCTGGCAACAGACCCACAGATGTCTTTGTTGATGGACACCCAGGTCTGGCTCACTAGGAAACACCTGGACTGGTGCTGGGGAATTCAGAATGCTGGTGTTTGTCTGCTCTCTGGTTTTCTGCCTGTCAGGGACATTCCCATAAAACTCCATAGTCATGGATGAGAACACCTGAAGACATTCGTTAAGCCCTTCCATTGGCCTGAGGTGAGGTGCCTGGGTTGGAACAGCCCACTTTGGAAAGAGACCTAGCAAAGCACAGGAGGGGTGACTTTTTGGAATGAGGATATCTGGGCTGCTGAGTGCATCCACCACACTGAACAGAGATGGGCAGCATCAGCCTTTCTTATGGTCTTAAAACTGAAGCCATCTGGGAATCAGTGGGCTGCTCTCTGAGGGAAAAACTTCTCCAGGTACTTGGACATAGCCAGAGGTGCTTTCTTGTCTTCCTGGGAGACCCCTGCCCAAGTGCCAGGAAAATAAATCCTGAGGGAAAAGCCTGAGACAAAAGCCCACGGGGAGAGGCAGCTGGGCAGTGCTAGGAAAGGGATGGAAAGCTGAGAAGAAGCCCTGATTCAAGAGCAGCTGAAGCCCAGGGAAGAGAATAAAGGGCAGCTGCCACCAGGGCAGTGTCTCTCCCTCCCTCTGTGCCCAGCACCGCTCCTAGGAGCAGGGACACTGAGGGCCTCTTACAGGAGTAGAAACTGCGGCGTCAAAGGCAACCAGGTTGTCTTATTTTTGGGGGGTTGGTTATTTTGGTTCCATTGAGGGGTTTTTTTACCCTATAGATCTTCTGCTTTTATTGACCACTTCCTCACACTTCTTTTTCAATACAGTTAAGTGGGGTAACACACAAACCACTCTGCAACCTCACATTTAGTAGCTGGTACAGTGCTAAAGCCCTGCAGAAACTGAAAACAAAGGGGTCCTCCCTCTATTCATATGGAGATTTGTATGGAGTTGTGTCCTCAAGCCTTTGCCCTTTGGCTGTTCAGGTGAGAGGCCTGATCAGCCACCCATGCATCCAGCATTGCTTCTGCCAGGACAAAAACCTCCTCTGTGGCTTCATAATCTAGTTAATCTCAAAAACAGGAGCTATCATTAATACCAGGTTGTGCATCTACTCTGAAGACCTCAAAAGAACTCTTCTAGTCTCTTAATGCATTTCTTTTCCACAAAGTCAGTAAGTGACTTTGTCGAAATACATAAAAACTGGGAGGGGAGCTGTTTGCTCTCTTCCCTTGCTGCCATTTCAGTTACTGCTTAAAGCAACCACTGAAACATTCATTCAGAAAATATTGTGTGCTTTTTAATGGTGGGCAGAAATCAGCTGGGAAACAAGTGCACTGAGGGGCAAAATCAAATCCACAATAATGGCTTACAGGAAGGGGAACAGTTTTATATGCAGTTTAAGGGAATCTGCCTCCCACAGAAGAACAGTGAAGCCAGCAGCCCAGCCTCTTACTGTGCTGTAGGGCAGATCACTGTGCTGGGAAAAGAGATCACACAATTTAAAGTGCAGTGTTTTCTTGTGGACAAGTAGTAAAACCTTTCTCCAGTGCTTCTACTGCTTAGAAGTAATCTGCCCAAACCAGATACCAATTCTCAAACCCTTTACCAAAGTGGCAAAGTCACAGAATACCATCACAGATCTCAAGTTGGAAGGTACCCATAAGGATCAAGTAGAACTCCCTGGTCGTCCCAGGGCTCTCCAACACCAAACCCATGATCAGGATACTCCCAGCTGTCCTCAGGCCCAGGGGCTTTGGGCTATAGATGCCAGTTTGTATTGAGACATGGCCAAGAGTAGTGGGCAAGCCAAGGGTATTTTTATCCCTCCATGTAATTTCTCTGGCCTGAGTAAATCAGATTGTCTGTAATGACAAAACCTTAGCTTGTTTCTGAAATCCCAGAACTTCTCATCTCCTGTGACATGAGTCATGGTTGCTCTTGCAGTGGTAAGAAAAAAAAATTACTTTGTCTGTTCACTTTGATACTTTTTTATTCTTTCAATCCTGTGGGACTACTAGGAAAGCTAATTAGATTTTCTCCTAGACTGTTTGTTTGGGAAATAAAAATGCATGTTGTCTAACACCTTATAATTACTCCTGTACTACTGTAATGCACTACATGGGATAACCAAGAAATTATCCAACTCGTTAACTGTGAAGGAAGCTTTGCAAGTCCTGGAGCATAGACAAGTCACCACTTGCCTGTTTTTTAGCATCTATAACCATCTTGTATAGACTCTGTGTGGAGTGTCTGTGGGGAGCTAAACAGCCAGAGGAGGGCAGCATAAGTTAGTTAATAAACCTTATCTGTAAAGAAGAGCTGTTTTTGAAAGAAACACCCACTCACATTTCTCATTTCTCATTTCGAGGCAGAGAATCATAACATTGAGAAACTCATCACTAAGCTTTTGTCAGAACATGGGAAGGCAGATTTACACTCAGAACTGACCAGGCTTAGACTGATAGCAGGACACAGAGCTTTTTGCACTCTATTAACTCCTGTTTGACCAATGCCTCTATTAATAAAAATGCACATCCAAAGCAACTTTGTTACTTTGATTTTAGAGGATAGGAGCACAAGTCAGCAAAATTAATAGTGTTCCCAAGTGCATCCTGGCACATTGTCTTGCCTGCAGTGAATCTGAAAAGCCAGATGGGGAAGTCATGAAAATGCATAACGCTGGAAGCAACTTAAGGGAATGGTTCAGGGCCAGGTACTAGAATATGAAACAGGACCTTGCTGAGTTCACCAGGCAGGTGCACTTTTGATGATCTCAATGAAAAGGCTCCTCTTGATGCTGCCTCTAATGCCTACCCAAAACGAAATGCTGCTCCCAGAACCTGTATGTAATAAATGAGTATTAGCAAAGGGCATGTTGCTGTATCTAGCAGAGGAGAAACACCACTGCAGAGACAACAGCTTGCAGGAGTTTTGGAAAATCCTCTTCTATGCCTGTGCTGAGGATTGGACCCTATCAATGCTCATGGCTGTAAACAGCACGGAATTGCTGCTGGGAATTTCATGATACAAAGACATATCTACATGAGTTAGCTTGCAATTTTTTCTTTATGGGAGATCAAACAGCAGTATTCTTCTCTGAGAAGCTGATAGAGCTTGCCTGAGGAGATACATGAAAGGACAAGGAAGATGGGGGATCACTATTGTTACTTGCATCACAGTAATGGTTAGAAATTCCAGACAGCATCAGGTCTCCACAATGCTAGATGTGGTACACTCACACAGGATAGGAAAAGCTGTACCTGAAAAAGGAAGCTGAAGCAGACAAAAAGTGAGAGGGGAAACAAAAGCATACAGCCACTAACTGGACAAGGAGTAGAAAAATACTGTTCTGTCAGCTTGCTTCTGGCAGAGCTGCTTTAAATAGCTCAGAGGTTGTTAGGTGAAAAAACTGCATGTGTGTTTACTCTTTGGAAAGGTATTGAGGAGATAATACACCATTTATTCATATTTTATCTGTACTCCATGTCTGAAGCAAAGTGGAAATGCAAGCAGAATATTTTTTCTATTATTCTTTTCCCTCCACCCTTTCAAAAAGAGCACATATTGAAAACACTGGAACTTTCCATTTCAAAGACTGTGACATCAGATTCTAAATACTAAACTAGCTGCCCTTGAACCTGCTGCTACCATGCAGCCACTTTCTCAGCTTTAGTGTGTCCACTATGTATGGCACACAAACAACCAACAGGAGCTGGGGAAGGGAAGGGGACAGAGAACACAGTATGCAGGTGGCATTAGGATGTGAAACTAATTTCATCCCTTGAAGGGTTTAGTTTTCGGTATTGTGCAAACCTTTCTGTAAGAGATTCAGAAAGCCTTTAAAGCAGCACTGTCCCTTCAAATGACCAGTTGTGAACTTGATCACAATTTCCCCTGAACCTGATTGTTAGTTACAGAAAGGGCTTCTAAAATGACATGCAAATATCCAGCTGCCATGTCTTCTTCAACCAGTTCCGTGTCTCTGACCATTTTTAATGTCATACAGAAGGAAAACTAACTAAAAAGGTTCTTTCTGGACATCATTCTGAATGATGCATAAGGTTTACAGTAATAAGCTGATTCTCATACCATTTCCTGCCTTTGTATTTTGGATTTACTGGCACACAAGAGATACATTATGGAAAGTGATGTTTGATTATGTAATTTTTCTGAATACATTCTGACTGAGCTGTAATTCTATGGCATCATTTGCCTTTTGTGCCAGTCTTGTTTGGCTGAGCTTCCCTCCAGAGCTGCCTGTCCATTAAAAAGAGTGTGAGGATGTCCACGCAGTGTCGGCTAGTCTGGCTAGAGAGCTTTCCCCTTGTGTTTCCATGCTGCCAGACACCATTCCCTGTAGAGGGATTTGAACTGATGATGCAGTGGGTAAGGGGACATTACCCCTCAGAAACATGCTTGAAGAGCTGCTGTTCACCTCGCTTCCTGGGTTAGCAGCATTCACAGCACTGTTGCTCACTGTCCACAGGCAAGGGTAGTGACTGGAAAAAAAGCAGTACAAGTTGAATGACTTATTTCAAAGCATTTTCCCTTGCATAAATCGTGCCACAGTAAAGTCAATTGCATTATCAGCTAAAAGACAGCTATTTAAATCAAGCAACTAAACTAGACCAGCTTTGCAGATTTTAAGTGAAAAATCACCAGTGACCATCACACCTGATGCCCTTGGAGAGAGGTATGGAGAGAAACACATGAATAGATATGAGGTTTCAAGATTTAAAGACCTTTTTTGTGAATACTTCTGAATTTTCTAGACTTGCAGCTGATTTTCCTGGTACTTAAAGAAGAAATGTGTGCATTCATTTAGGGAAAAGAAGGGTAAATATTTGATAATTAATAGACTCTTGAGGTGTAAATTCTATCCACTCCTAGATAGATTTCTCATTTCATGCAGGAGAACTATATGGAATAAATGGAGAAAAATAATTTGGCTTTACAATGCTTTACAATGCTCACAGACTGTAGATACCAGAGATCTATGTGGCACCCAGGTGCAAGATCCTGGGTTTCAGCAGTGCTGGGGAAAAATGAAGCTCCCATTGATTTCAGAGAAGGAGATAACTAGCTAGTCAGAAACATCTGTCTATGTATCTTGGTTTGGGCACTTAGGATGTGTTTCAAATCCTGGACACTGATTAAAGCTTGGGACAGCCACAAGGCCAGTCCTACAAGCCTCAGTGCTCCTCATACCAGCAGTTAAGTTACCCTTTAACCTTACCTGGGTCCAGGGCTGGCACCTCCCTTTGTGTGTGGCACTGAGAGCAAATTAGCATGTGGGGAGGATGGCAAACTCCAGCTGTCATGTCCTGAGAATACCTGAAGATTACTGCTGGAAGTCTCCAACAAATTAACTTCAGGGAGGGGAAAAAAGAAAGCAACAAACAAATGATAAGTGAGTATTGAAGAAACATTTTCCTAAGGCAACAGAACATGGGCAGGCCTGAGGCAGCAATCTGATCATAAGGTTCCCAACCACAGGTCAAAAGACAAATTTCCTGTGCTCATTAGGAGAGTAGCAAGGTGCCACTGTAATTCCAGGTGGGATATAGGAGAAAGTGCACCATGACATACTGCACTTTGTAGAATATACATTTTTGCAAGCCTGACTAATAGTTTTTCATTAATAATAGACATATATCTGGTGATGTTTTAATCCAGATTTCCTTATAATTTGAGCTTAAATACTTAATAAAGTTTTACAGATATTGCCCCATCCCTTGACGTCTTCAAGGCCAGGTTGAGTGGGGCTTGGAGCAACCTGGTCTAGTGGAAGGCCCCAAGGCAGGGGTATTGGAACAAGATGATCTTTCGAGTCCCTTTCAAGTCAAACAATTCCATGATTCTGTGATAAATATTTCCATTAAACAGAAGCTCTTGCTAAATGATAATTAGCAAGTAGATTACTCTATCCTTACTCTTCTTTCTGACCAACTTCTTCCAATCAAAGTAGAATCAATTTCTGGAACGCTGCACCCAGATCTAGAAAGTGAAAGGGACTCAAAAGATGTTCTGCCAATACCAAAATGCCTTCATCTCACAACAGGTCCTACCACATTCTTAAGAGCTGCTTTGACTTCAGAGCTCAACTGCATCACGGCATGACATTGGAAAGAAGACATGCAATGCTCTTTTTGTATAATTGGGAACTGTACTTAAAGCAAGATCATACATTCTCATTTATAATTAACAGTTACAGTGCACCCAGCTCCTTGTACCTCTTGTTTTCTGCCTTAAACATACTTGGTGCAGGAAGAGTTCAGTGCAGGTTGTTACAGACACTCCTCATGCTCTTTCCCAGCCCCAGCTCGTGCTTGTTTCAGTGCTTGTGCTAAGCGTCAGGCAGGAAGAGGGAACAAAGCAAAGTTTTACAGTAGTACCTGTAGGTGAGTGGCTTCTTTGCATGTAGGGAGGTGGGTATGGAGCCGCCCGATGGCCCCGCAGCGCTGAGTATCGCTCGCAGCTGTGGGGAGCGTGTGGAGCCGCCAGAGGCAGAGGTGCACTGTACTGATAACCAGAGCTTCCCGATGCACACACCGTATCTGGGTTGGTAATCAACCAGCCACCCACTTTGAGGTGAAAGAGAGAAGAAAACTATTATTTTTGCACTAAAATTAAGAAAATAACTGGCCTTCTTACAGAATCAGCTGTGCCTCAGAAATACCAAGTGATTCCAAGATACTGGCTTTTGGAACAACTGACAAAACAATCAAGATGCCCCCCACAAAAACAACGCCCCAAAAAACCCCAAGCCACCAACTCTAAAAAGAAGACCTGAAAGCAATTACCAGAAAATGTCCCAAACATCAAAGAGCAAATGAAAGAAAAATTATCATTAAAGCAAACACAAACTCTGCTCTCCTCCCCCATTTTTACCTGTTTACCAATGAAAGGTAGTTTTATAGGAGGCAAAAATATTCACAGTTACAAATACAAAAATAAAAAAGAGGGGAGGTGAGAAAGCAAAACTGTTATATATCCTCCTGATTCTAGATTCCTTTTAATACTGAAAAACTAGATCATAATGAAAATGATCCCTCTGCAGAACCTCTCACATTATTTCCTATTGTGAGGTGTTTTTAAATCACTTTTCTTTTTTTTAAAGGGTCCCTTTCTATGAACACAATTCAGGACTCAGTAAGTGATTGCATCTCAGATTAGCTCAGTTGGTTAAAACTTGGTTGTAATAATGCCAAGGTCATAGATTCAATTCCCTGTATGGGCCACTGACTTAAGAGTTGGACTCAATGATCCCTGTGGGTCCCTTCCAACTCAGAATGGTCTGTGATTCTGTGACTGGTAAGATCCAGTTAAGCAAGTCCCAGGTTCCCAATACCCATCACACCATACAAAGCTTCCAGGTGACATGAATAAAAACGTTACCGTGAGAATATGTCACATGTTGACTTTCAGACGCTGTCTCTGGAGCATCCTTAGAATGGTTTCTGAAATGCAAAAATACTTAATTTTACAACTTTTCATTGGAGAATTACAGAAGTTATAAATAGAACTGTTCACTAAAAAATGGGAGAAGTGTGTTAAAAATGAAGAAAATTCATCTTCTTTAACCACTTGCTAGGCAGCAGTAGACTTTTTTACATTCTGCCATAAAGGAAGTAAGAACTTATGTTTCATGACATACATGAAAATGCTCGTAAGCTGGTGCCATATTTGGAAGCTGAACCTGGAATTTTAACTCTACCTGTGGGCACCATTCCTCTTTGCAGGCCTCCTGCCCAGGCCAAGGCAGGGCGTTGCCTCCTGCTCAGCCAGGCAAGCTGAGGGTAGTATTCTCTCTTCCACAGCTGGAAACCCTGGTGCTGAGACACAATATCTTCTGAAATGGCAAGAGGAATGAAAGGAGATACAGATTCTCCTTCAGGCATGTGGGACAATTCATGTGTCAGAAGACATAGCAGGTCCAAACAAAATTTAATTGCAATTATGGGCTGGAATGCATCATTTGGATGCCACTCTGCATTAAAATGGATGATGCAAGTAAAATTTCAAAAGACAAACCACAATTTGTTTCTGATGGAAGTATCTCTCACATCTTACATACAGACATCTAAACACCTACAGGTTACTTTTAACACACCATACATTATCACACAGATGTAACAACAGCTGTGTAGTTACATTACAGTTACAGTGTAATTTCACTTCAGTTATGCTTTTTGACATCTGCAGTTAATTTTTATTCTCCCTGACCTATAAAGTTACGGGATTCATTGTAGTGCAACTACAAGGGAGTAAACATACACAAAGAATAACAGTACTGGGGAAGTTCACACCATCTCATTGCAGGCTTCCTGTGCAGACAGTGCTAAGTCCTAGGATCCCCAACAGGATATTTACCCATTTCAGACACTATTTCAATTATATAGAGAGAGTCTCCCCACTAATATCAGTGGAGTGATTCTGGATTTAAGTCAGCAGAAACAAGATTCAGTCATGCAATTTTTGTTTCATACTGTGATGCCACAGTTTCAACCATATCAGCAGCAAAATGCTACCAAAGCAAAAAAGATGAACTCACCTTTCCTTTGCATCCAGGAAGGCTTTGGCAAAGGGATTATACTTGATTTTGAGAGCTGTTATCTTGAGTTTACAAAAAACAGGCATGTTAGTGAAGGCAATTTGGAATAAAAACTTTACAAAGCATCTTCCAGAGTAATCTTAAGTGAAATTTCCTGGGTTAACCTAAAATATATACCCACACATGGTGTTTTCCAGGGCTTGTTAGGAGAGAGCTTTGCTCATTGCAGAGTGCTGCATACTGATCAGTGCCACAGGTGGAACACCAATTGGGGCAGCCTGGCATGAGCTAGTCTGGCAAATCTTGTGGGATGCTGGACCATTACAAGAGAGTTTAAACTCTGAATTCCTATCAACTATGAATAAAATCTGCAGCAACACAAGCTAATGGATGTGACACGGGAGTTAGAAATTCTACAATCTAAACCATCCTTCAACTACATTTTCAGGGTTGGAAAGAAATTTTCACATGGAATATTGTGCTGTTATGCAATTTTATGTATTACAAGGAGCAGGGGGAGGGTTATCATTAAAACTATCATTTATTGCTGGAGAAAGGTATTGGACTTGACTGTGGAGCTGTAGAGCTGTTTGGTTTTTTCAAGTAAGGGATTGGGATGCCAGGACAGATGGACCAGTCTGGAACAGCTTGGCAGGATATTAAGCTAAACCTGGCTTAGCACTGCAGCCAGGCACCAGATTAATCAATGTTCTACTGCAGAGAGACGACAGACTATTAGACTGGTTGGAACATTACACTGCATGGGACCAGTGGGGAAACAAGAAAAAGGCATGCTGGTCTTGTAGTCAATAAGCCTTTAATATATCTCATCAATGGTGACCATAAGCACAGTGTGGCACCTGCCTACCTCTTCATTTTGGTAGGCAGTCACAGCTATGAACTGCGTCTCAGGGAAGGAGCAGTTCATCACCATCCGGTGGGGTCCTCCTACGCGAACTATGTGTACCTGGGGTTCATATTTATGCAGGGAGTTCAACATTATCTGCAGAAAACAAAACAGAAAAAGACACCACTCTGGTTTCTCACAGCTGTCCTTTTGCTCTGGCTCTGTAATAGACCAGACATCACTGCTAAATCTACCCTGTCAGTGATTACTGAAACAGAAGGGCAGGTGCCTTCCTCTCAGAATCACAGAACATGCTGAGTTGGAAGGGACCCACAAGGATCATGGAGTCCAGCTCCTGGCCCTGCACAGGACAGCCCTAAGAATTACACAATGTGCCTGAGACTATTGTCCAAACACTTCTTGAGCTCAGTTACCTCTACTGCCAGAAAAAGATTTTTTTCTTTTCAAAATCTGTACTTTGCAAGGTGATGTGTGCATACGTACTTACGTACATCTATTTGAAAGAAAGAACACAGCTATAAGCATAAAGCTAGTCAGCTACTACATTCTAATACCATCATATAACAGGAAGCTGAATGGGGACATGGTTTACCTTAACACTGTTGTCAAGATTTCAAAGAAAACAAGGGAAGTTTCAGCCATTTGTTATTTGGTGACTTTTGTCTGAGCTCTGTTTCTCATATGCCTTTTTCTTCCCTGCTTTCTACTATGCTCCTGTCCATCATATATACACACCATGGTCCCCTGGGTTTTTTTCGCCAGGGTCTCTTTGACCCTCCAAGTTTCCTGTAGCTTTTTTTCCCTCATGCACATTTTTCTGAGGCCTTTGACTTCTCTGAGGTCCTGGATGCAAGAAAAGCATTTTGCAAGTTCAGATCCTGTTCTGTGCTGCAGTCATTCTTGTGTGCTGGTTCCATGTATGACTTAGGAAAAGTCAGATCATCTTCCTCTTCTCCAGTTTGTAAAAACTGAGACAATTTCCTACCTAATTAGGATACTAGGCTTGTGGTAGTACCTCACAAACCTAATGGAAATAACAGATAAAGAATGCATAACATTTACATGAAAGAAATTGATTCCAGGCTGACAAGTATCATCCATTGTAGGAGTTTTGTACAAAACAAACAAACAGTCAAAAGATCTTGTGCCACATTTTCCTTTAGATGCATCATCAAAAATAAAATATGAAACAAAACTAATTTTCCTGTTTGCTTTTTTAAGGGGTTCAAACAGAAAGTCATTTATTTCTGGTACATGTAGTTTCTTTCCAAAGGCCAAAGCTGATTCAATAGAATATTGATAATTATCATGATGCAGAAGCAGACATAGTAATTATTTCATTTAGGAGCAGCCTTTTATTCTGCTATCTGACTCCTGCCAACATTCCACTTACACCAAACAACATTGGGGAACACAACAAAAAAACTAATACCCATGACCATTTTTCCCCTCTTTCTCTGAAGTCCTATGTAAAAATCCCCAGCACACAAGACCAACTCTGAAAGCCCCGTGATGATTAAGTAAACCACAGCACTCTGTCTCTCTTAACATCAAGAAGTCCATTAAAATCTGAAAGTGCCAATTAAGGCCTGTTTATCCCTGTTTACATTTGGCCTCCAGAGAATAATTGGCATCTGTGGGTGAAGAGGCCTGTAAGGGTTTCTATAATTACCTAAATGCACCCTTGATATTTCTTGATTGGTAGGTGCTTGCGATTGAAGCCAAGAGGTGTATGTGGAAACATCAGGCCATACCTGCCCACTCCCATTGAGCTTATTGGTAAGTTTGACTTTGCTGAAGGAAATAGCAGCTTTCATCCAATGGGCCCCAAAGTTGGGAGAGTCCGGGTGGATGTAGACACAGCTGTGGTTTGGTGGCTCTGGTTTCCCAGCCGGTACCCATTCTCCATTGATGTACTTCCATCGGTGGCCATCAGTCGGAGCGAAGTCCAACAGGAAAGAATACATGGCATTTGGGTCCAAGCCTGACACACTGATCTTCAGAACAGGGAACATCCGCCTGGCCATGGAAACAAAAAAGGGGGACACCACTGGAAACTGGTTTTGAAAGACTCTCCTCAGTATTTTTGAGTCCAGATAGGTTGAATGTAAAAAACATCCTTCCTCCCTCTATCTAGCTGAAGAAGTCTCTTAAAGGTTAATCTTTTATTTTTATTTGAGTTCAATCATTTGGAAAAAGCCCATGTTATCTTAAAGTAGGTCACCAAGGTGTTGATCATGCCAAGAATTATGAACATAATGAGCTGCGTATAGTATCAGCCGAATCCATGGGATCTGGACATGGTAAATACATCCCTAGGTGTGGAACAAGAAAGCACAAACAGGTTTGGACAGAGTTGAAAATGACTGACAATGTGGAGCTGAACCACAACTTCACTGCAGAATCCTATTACAAAGTACACTTTGGTGTTTAGATTGGCCCTGATACACACTCCCATGCTCTGTTCAGTGGCCGAGTCCCACTTTGTCTGACTCTGGATATATCCTCTGAAATAATCCTGCAACCTCCAGCAATCAGGGCATAATCCTAAGCAGGTATTCAACAGATTCCAGTCAGATTTATTGACCATGTTACTCTATACAAAAAAGTTTTCTTTTCTTTCTTCCTTTGAAGGGATGGTAATATTCAATAATTTTGTGAGCAAAGACAGACAGTTCTCTCTGTCAGTTCTCATGGTTCTTGTGCTGTTCTACTTGACATTTCCCAGTTTAGGAGTGGTTTTCAGGTACACTATTCTAAATGTCCTAATAAATCTGCTACATTTTCCTTGTCTATAAGATTTTCTTTACATTGTCAGGGTTGTGTCAGATTAATATGGCATGACTTAAATTTAATAAAATGCCCTTTTCATCTGATTTTCCATTGTTTCCCACATATTTCATTACTTTTCTATTCAAAATACATCCTAAATTCTTACCACAGGGATATATTAAAAATCTGTATTTAGCTGAAGCCTTTTTTCTCCCTTTCTTAAGTGCAAGTATTCACGTGCTGTCCCACTACCATTACATAAATGTCCAGTTTGAGAAGTGCTGGTTAAAATCCTTGCTATTTGACCTTGCAACTGGCAGTTCTTCCGGTAATTTGGTCCTATATTTCCATATTCCTTGACCTCATCAGCTTGATTGGGTTCTTTTGCTTTTAGTTCCACCTTACATGCAATGTTTCCCCTTACCAAACTCTAAGAATCCAGCCTTCCACCATCTTGTGCATTTAAAACTGAAATCCTGCCTTTGTTTAGTTTTGAGAAAATGCTTATTTTGTGCTTTTGCGCTTAAAGGTTCAATGCCACATTTTCTCAATCCTCTTTTAACTATTATTTTTTCTTTTGCCAAAGAGATTTGCAGAAGCACACAACTTGACTTTGAGCAGTTTTCTCCCTGTCCCAGTGCTTGTGAATTGACACATCAGTGCCTGAAAGTCTGCAGCAAAAGAGTTAGTAAGGCTTCAGCAGTTTCAGAAACTGGGAATAATTTATTGTCAGAATAACACAGAAGTCTCCCAACAAAGGCATCCTATTCATGAAGTTTCTTAGCTTGTCAAGGAATACATATAATTGCTGTTACTTATCACCTCCAACATTCCTCTTACATGAGTAGCAGGTCTCCCTGCCCCAGACACCTCCATATTGACCTCTCCTGGCAACTGCCACTTTTCCATGCCACGTTTTTGTGGACAGGCCAGTGAATCTTTGAGGTCCTTTTCTCTATTGGTACAGAGAGACTGGTTACACCAAGGAACCACAGCAGTGGCCTGAGGTCTGTGGTCATGGGGCTAAGGTAAGGTAACTCTCTAGCCTTAGTTAGGTAGTGGTGCAAGACATCCAAAATACGCAAAGGAGGTGAAAATCCAGGCACTTTCAAAGGGTACTGGAAGCCTCTGCCCCTGCAGCCATACTTTCCTGTGACACCCAAATACAGGTTGCTAACAATCAATCTCCCATGTCATCCCACTCACCACCTACTCACCACCTGTCCTTTCTGGATACTTTTATATAGTTTGTGCTGTATACATTCAGCACCTTCTGCTGACAGAAAAAGACAGGATTTCAGAAATTTTTCATCTAGTATTACTACTTGGTGATGTAGGGTCAGTGCAACACTGAGGAAGATATCGTAGAATAATTATAGAAACATAGAATGTTAAGGATTGGAAGGCACCTTAAAGATCATCTCATTCCAAACTCCTGCCATGGGCATAGACTAGGTTGTTCAGAGCCCCATCCAACCTGGCCTTGAACACATCAAGGGATGTGGCACCCACAACTTCTCTGGGCAACCTACCCCAGTGCCTCACCACCTCACAGTAAAGAATTTCTTCCTAATATCTAATCTAAACATGGCTTCTTTCAGTTTAAGCAGTTACTCCTTGTCATATCACTCCATGCACCTTCTAAAAAGTCCCTCTCCTGCTCTTTTTTCAACCCCCCTTAGGTACTGGGAGGCTGCTATAAGGTCTCTCTCTTCTCCAAGCTGGACAACCCCAACTATCTCAGCCTTTCCCCATGGGAGAGGTGGTCTAGCCCTTGATCATCTTTGTGGCCCTTCTCTGAACTTGCTTCAACAGGTCAATGTCCTTCCTGTGGTGGAGACCCCAGAGCTGGATGCAGCAGTGCAGGTGGGATCTCACTAAAGTGGAGCAGAGGGGAAGAATCACCTCCCTCGGCCTGCTGGCCACACTGCTTTTGATGCAGCCCAGGATAGGGTTGGCTTTCTGGGCTGTGAGTGCACACTGATGGGTCATGTTGAGCTTCTTGTCAACCAGCACCCCTGAGTCCTTGTCCTCGGGACTGCTCCCAATCCATTCTCCATCCAGCCTCTATTTGTGCTTGGGATTGCCCCAGCCCATACGCAGAACTATGAAGTTCACTTTATGAGGTTTGTCCAGGTCCAGCAATCAAGCCTGCCAAGGTCCCTCTGGATGGCATCCCTGCCCTCCAGAGTATCAATTGCACAACTCAGCTTGGTGTTGTTGGCAAACTTGCTGAGGGTGCACTCAAACCCAGTGTCCACATCACCAGCAAAGGTATGAAAAAGCACCAGTCCCAATACTGACCCCTGAGGAATGCCTCTCATCACTGGTCTCTCAGATACTGTTAACCATGACCTTTCTAACTAAACAGAAGCTTAGGCAAGGATTTAAATACTACATGTGTCTTTCTGACCAGGATGTACCAGCCACCCAACTGAGATGTGATAAAAATTATGGTTGCATTACTCCCTCCAACCCTTTAAACCTCCTACAGCCGGTCTTCAAAGTAACACATTTAGATATATAGCTGAAATTGAATTAGAGGAGAAAATAAATCCATGTGAAAATATAATTTCACTAGTTTTCTCAGAGCTGTTTGTGTTACATACAGGTTGTTAATTCCTCTACCCACAATGCAGGCTCCTCTGCCTTTCTATTCCAGAGGCTTGAGTTTATCCCCAGGGGACCTATAGACTAATGCCTGTAGAGAATACAGTCATCATCAACTCTAACCTCTTGCAGCATCAAGATTATATCACTTCCCTGTGTTAACCAGCTTCACTCACAATCCCTGCCTTGCTTTGACCAGCATGTCTTAACTGTAGAGATTCTAATGATGGAGAACTTAGCACTTCACTTGTTCTGCTGATTAAGTGGCTTTATTGTTATTATCTGTCTTTTAGTCTGGCAAATGGTGACTTTTCCAAATTTGTTCCAGCAGAATGTTTGTTTGAATGATCACGTAGGTACACATGTGACTTCCACTACTGCAACAAATGAGTACTTCAGCGTCTTACTTAGAGCAGATCTGTTACAATTACGACACAGCACAGAACTCCAGTGGGAAGATGTTTGATATCAAACTTGAATGTGCAGTAACCAGTAAAGCTGTTTTAGCATTTAAGCCTGCAATGGGCTTCTTTCTGCCTGCTCATATTTGCCTTCACTGATCCCCTGTGGATTGTTCCCATACACAGAGGGGAACAGTTGTACCTTCCTGCCTTCAGACAATATCAGGGATTGCAAAATCTCAGGATACTGCATAGCTAATATGGTATAAACACTGAGAGAGAAAACCTACTCAATCAGAAAAACAGAGTATTTAATGCTGAAGTTGAGTTGGATACAATAAATCTGAGTAAAATAGGAGACAGTTTCCCATCGTATCAGCTGCACCCATTGGGATGTACTTTGTGATAAAGCATGTGGTTTATTTTTAGTAATGTTTATCCTCTTCAGAGTATATCTATCTTCCCCATATACCTAGGCATATTGCTAGGGCAGATGATTATTATAATGAAGTATCACACAGTCACAGAGACATATCTGTGTGTTAACACTCAAGATAGTTCATCTAACGACGACATTTTGGGACCCTTGGTACCAATTCCCCATATACCTAGGCATATTGCTAGGGCAGATGATTATTATAATGAAGTATCACACAGTCACAGAGACATATCTGTGTGTTAACACTCAAGATAGTTCATCTAACGACGACATTTTGGGACCCTTGGTACCAATTAGAGATGACTCAGTAAGAGCAGATAAAACTGTGCATGCTAGGAATTTGACACTTGAGGATCACTAGTCAATTAGACTTTCCTTTTCTCTGGGATGCTCCCATATCAGGTTTCAGTTTAATTTCTGAGCTTTGCTAACAGTCTGTCTGTACCAACTGGTTTAGTTTTCACATGTAAAAGTTTAGACTGGCTCTTCTCTTTCATAATAGAACACAGTTTTCAGATGCATTCATACACCCTTCAGCAAGAATGATTGAGTTAGTTATACTGATTGAAGCAGCAGCAACATAATGTCAGTATTTTTTCTACTGAGAAGCCCTCTGGAGACAGGAATCCTGAACCTGAAAAAAAATCCAGCACTCATAGGAAACTGTCTCAAGTTTGTCTTTTCTTGAATAGCATAAAGTTGTTAGAAATCTTTGCTGCAGGCCACAGTCTGTATTTCTTCTTTTTTTTGGTGCAGTAATGTGGCTTTTTATGAAAGGTGCTTTCAGAAACACCATAGAGCCTTTCTCATTGTCCTTGATGCTACAGTAACTTTTTAAAAAGGATTTATGCAGATGCCTGTGATAGAATTTTGTAATTTGGTATTTTGAGATTTCTGTATTTTGATCATAAACAACCTATTCCTGCCCCCACAGACATTACTAGAAATGTCACTGGCTTTCGAAAAAGTAGAATCAGACTGATAAGGAGTGTGTAAGTTAAAGTAATAAAAATAAGGCAGCTTACACAATTAAATAAAAAGTTATCAGGCATATTCAGATAAAAGATTCTCTTATCATCATAAAAAGATTTTGTCTATGCACTCACCCTGACATTTTAGAGAGAACTAAGATCACAATGCAGTCATGATTTACATTAGCTGGGAGGAAAGAAACTGAATAAAACCCTATTGGTAAGGCGAAATTCTTTGTACCAATTTTATTAGTTTTAGGCAAATCCATCTTACCCCATTTTTGGTCACTTATGCTGCCAAGGAGTCAGTTTAACCTACCATACACTAAGTGTAAGTCCACTCAGAAGTTTGCTGTAGCCTAGCAGCAGTTTTTAAACTAATTTAAACAAAGCAAAAGCAGCTTCTTGATGTAAAGAGAATCTCAGATTGCTATCCCTATAGGTTATTAAAAGGAATTAGAATGGCAACAGGTACTGTTTCCCAAGAGCTGGTATTTTGGGAAGTTAGGTGTTCTCTCAACGGAATAACCTTGCCCAGCTGACCGACTAGATTTTTCCTTTTTACTGATTTCACCTATGTCCCTTGTCAACAGTAATTTCATCCACAAATTCTGCTAAATTGAAGTCTGCAAGATCAATGAAAGTGACACCACATGGTGTCTCTCCTGTGTGGATGTCCTGAAAGGTCTCACAAAAGAAACGCGTGCATGGATGGGGGGTGGGGATGAGAGTTACGGCAGAGGGGTAGTGGGTGTACAATAAATAAGAACCTTAGTGCTGTCATACTGACGAACCTTATTTTAGCAGTTGCTTGTCTGCTATGGGCTGAACCGTGCTGTCAGCCCAGTTCAGAGCTGAACACCTGTGGAAAGCCTCCCTCAAGCCAGTGTCTGATTCAGAAATAGTATCCTTCTTGACAAGTTTTGCATCCTTTTCCTGTAGTTTTCTGTGTTGCCCAAATAGTAAGATACATGATCTCTTTACCTCACAATATTTTGTCTTTCCAAAACCAAGCTGTTAATACCCAAGGCCAGAGAAATGGGAACTGCATCTGGGGATAACAGCACCGATCTGCATCTGTACAGTAGTTTGAGGTTTACAGGTAAGGACTTTCTAATAAAGGCTGGTGGTTATTAGCACAAGAAGTCATTCCAAAGGTTTTGAGGTACCATCTATTCCCTTGCAAAAGTTCCCTTTTGTGCAGCCTTAAGTCTGTCAATATATTTTTTCAGCATGCTTCACAGCAGGAATAATGGGTGGCAGGACTGGTTTGGCAGCAACCAAAAAGGAGCAGAGACACCCCATTCCATTCATATGCTAGTTTTAGGGAACAGTGAGGCTGCAGTCCCCTAAAAATTGTTGTGTGCTTATTCCAGTCCTCTGGAGTCTGCATACACAGTTTATTATTATAGCACTGAACCCCCCTGACTGTCACCTACACTTAGCCCACAGATCACTCACCTGCCGTTCTTGGTCACGATCATCTCATTAGTGACTTCCCTGAATCTCTGCCAGAGTGTTGCATCCTCTAAGACAACCTGGAGCTGTTTCTCAGTGGGGTCGCCTTTGTCTCTCCCAGCCCGGAGTTCGCTCTCCACTACACTGAGCAGCCTGGAGACGGTGCAGTCACTGGGTTTTTTGCAGCCCAGGTCTTCCATGACGACTTAGTGCCAGAAACTTCAGGTAGCTGCTGAAAAGACAAAAATAATGAGCTAAATAAAAAAAAATAAGTCAGTTTGTTGGACACTGACTGACAAATGTGCTCTCCTCACTCTTTTGCCACCGACCAGCTCTTTTCCCCTGGAAGTCCCAATGGGCAGTGACACCAGCGTGTGGAGGTTTACCCACACGCTCCACACAAAAAGAGGACTATCTCCTAATTACCTGTCAGACAGTCAGGT
The DNA here is from genome assembly GCF_047495875.1 of Pithys albifrons albifrons. NCBI lineage: Eukaryota > Metazoa > Chordata > Aves > Passeriformes > Thamnophilidae > Pithys > Pithys albifrons. Next base: position 94,034,808 of record NC_092458.1, read on the forward strand.
GGGTGGCAGGCTGATGACTCAATTGGCTGCCTTGAAAGAAGAGTCCTCCATCCAAATTAGCATGCTTTTATCTTTTTTCAACCTGAAGTGGGTCTAATTGTTCTGCTTGAGAACCAGGTTTCCATTAATGAAAATTGTTTCATTTCCAGACTGAAACAATGCATTGAAATTGCATTCACGCTGGTGCAGACTCCAACTGAAGGAGCTGGTAAGAGTCGAGATAGTTACACAGAGAAGGTAGTCTTAAAATATTTTCACCTGGCATGTTGAATAAATGCATTAACCTCATTCCTCTATGCTCCTAAATCAAAATGTAGTAGGAAGAAACCATTCTGCACTGAGGTTTCAATGCATAAGGAGAAGGCACCATCCCTACACTCCACAACTGACGTGTATTTTGTCCATCCCTTGGTCCCACTGTCATTCAAAAAAACCCTGCTGCATATTACAAGTGGTTGAATTCCCCTCTGGCTTCATTTCCAGGGATAGACTCCACACTTCTGGGGCTGGGTGTGAGCTTAACTGCCTGACGCCTGGCACTATCCACCTGCTCCAGGACCATGTCATACAAAACTTGCTCAGCATCCCTGACACAGGCATTCCCTCTTGCCTTGTGCCGAGATCTTCTCTGACAAGCCTAATCCAACAACACATACCCTCCACAACAAAGCCACCATTTTACGGAGAAGTCCAACAATTTCAACATTCAGTCAAGGAAATGAGAGGCCTGTATTCAGTTCCATTCTAGAGGACTAAGTGAAGGCCCCCATGAATACCAGGGATCTGTAAACACTGGACTTTGGCATATGGCAAAGCATTTGAGTGCCTAACTTCTCCTGATACATCTATCTTTGATAGTGTCTCTGAAATTTCTGGTCTGTTGGACATGACAGAATCAGGGACTTGACTATGAAAATGTAGTGTTGGAGATAATTTTTAGAGAATTATACTGTTTGTGTATTTATTCAGACCTTTGCATTCTTTTAATTCAACAGCTCCTGTTGAATTCCTCTGCTTCTGACTTCGTCTAAAAGAAAAAATAACTTGATGGATCACTGTTGATATTTTTACAGACAAGAAGGAGTATGGCAAAGTTTTTAAAACAGAACGGAAGTTAAATCCATCATTCGACAAAGCTCAACAAACAGATCTCATAGATAAAAAAACGAGAGATACCATCTACCTAAACAGTAATGGCCAGTGTTTGATGGCACCTTACTTGGCAACTAGTCCTACTACTAAACCCTCAAGCCCTACATGGAGTAAGGATCCTGCTTGCAAGTCCTCAACATTTTACAGCTGTAGATGTGCAGCAGTGTGATGTTCTGCAAAGGGAGACTTCAGGAGAGAATCCTCAGTTCCCAGAAATGTCAGCACCAGTGGAAAATGCAAGCCAGACAGGTCTGAGGTATTTTCTCCCCTCTATTCCACTCTTGTGAGACCATGCCTGAAACACTGCATCCAGCTCTGGGGACTCCAGCACAGTAAGGTCTTAGACCTGCTAGACACAGTCCAGAGGAGGGCCATGAAGATGATTAGAGGGCTGGAGTTGTTCAGCCAGGAGAAGTCTCTGGGGAGACCTTATAGCAGCTTCTTGTACCTAAAGAGAGTTGACGAGAGCTGGAGAGAGAGACTATTTACAAGACAGTGTAGCAATGGGACAAAGAGGCATGGCTTCAAACTGAAAGAGAGCAGGTTTAGATTAGATATTAGGAAGGAATTCTTTGGTGTGAGGATGGTGAGACAATAGAAGATGGTGCCCAGAGAAGCTGTGGATGCCTCATTCCTGATGGTGTTCACGGACAGGTTGAATAGGGCTTGGAGCAACTAAGTCTAGTGGGAGGTGTCCTTGCCCATGGCAAGGGGGGTTGGAACTGGAGGATCTTTAAGGTCTGTTCCAGGTCAAACCATTCTGTGATTCTGTGCTGCCTCCAAACTTCACTCTCTAAAACGCTTTCCCTCTCTTTTTTTGGTAATTGTCTACACCTAACAAAAATAACTGTTTTATCAGTAAACTCACATTCTGAGTTACATGAGCAGGTGTCAAATAGCAACCTCTAGGTAATAAACAGACCCCTTTCACTGCTGAATAACTAAAGAATGTACTTTAAAATCCATAAGATATTTAGGTATCTGGAAGTGTGCCATTTTGCATTTGGAAAAATAATTGCATCTCCAGTATATGCTTTTATAGTGTGGAATATGTTTATGTTTGGGTTCCCCTTTCCAAATACTAAGAGGAGAGAGAAGCTACTACTGTAATTTTTCCCTGCAGGTGATCAAATGGCATAGCAAATGCATAGGAGACTATGTGAGACAGTTTTTATTTTTATTTTATTATAAATGCAAATAAACACAGAAATCACAGCTGGTTGAAGTACCATGAATTTCAATTCATCTTCTTCAGTTTTTCAGTCAGTTCTAAAACAGATACATGTTATTTTGGGTTGGTTTTTTGTTTTGTTTTGTGATTGTTGTTGTTGTTGGTTTTGGGTTTTTGTTGAAGCTCTATTTCCATACAGCCTTTTTTTTTAGACTCAGTTGCTCAGCAATCAGGAAATTCAAAGTTCAGGCAAGTAAATGGACAACAGCTCATAAAAATAGTAATATTTCAGTAATTACATGCAGTTATTTCTATAGACAAATAAAAAGGGAAATAACCTGGTTTACAGAAGTACTGACTGCCCATCTCTCTCACAGGGCTTCAAGTGGAACGGTAACAGAATAGAGCCTCCAAAAAAAATGGATCCAATCTACCTTCCTCAAGAAGCTTAGAGCTTAAAGGAAACCAAAAGCAAGCACAAAAGTTGATGTCGGTGGAAGGGTTTCCAAATGACAAAGTGAAACCCTTTCTCACCAGCAGACACTGGTGCATCACTAGAGGTAAAGAATATGCCCAGTAAAGATGGATTGGAAATGGAGGCCACCACAAAGCAACAGAAAGGGAGGTCCTGCTAAGAGCACACTGTTTGCCCAAAGCACTCCTTGGACTGAGCCACAGAGAAGGAAGGGTATATGGAAGGAATGGATAATGGACCCATTCCAGTAATGGGCTGGGAAGCAATCTTTTCATCAATCAGACTGGATCTTTTACAGCTAGCATTCCTAAGGGAGAAAAAAAATGTCTTGCTTTGGAGTATCATACTCAAACATGTATCCTGCACAATAATAAAATGCACTTTCAGATCCCAGAAGTAGGTAACACTTGGATGCTTACTGTTGTCACTCACACAAGGTGACTGATGCTTCAAAGTCAAGTATTCAGAGGAAAAAAACCCCCACAAATCTCTTAACTTAAAATTTCTCTCATACAGTTTCAATTTTAATGATTATGTTACCATAGTTCAGGATGCCTGAAACCACAATGTTTTCCAAAATGACCTGTGGTTGGTTAGTGGGAACAGCACAATTACTATTTTCAGTACAGGGAAGGGTGTTTAAGCTGTAAGAGTTCAGCCTAAGAGCCATTGGTGATGTATGTAGAAATATATCCAGAAGGCATAGGTCGCCACTGACATATCGTTCCAATCTAACAAAAAGACCAAATAAATAACAAGTTTGCATGAATGGAAGCAATGTTAGCTGAAGATACTTGGGCCTGAGATTTTACTTTAAAATACACATCCAGACCAATATGAACACCATTCCGTGAATCAGGCTTCCTCAAATTGGGCATTGTTTCTGTGTCACATAGCTGCCATGGGAGACAGCTGCAGAAGAGAAACCAGATATATTGATAGTCAAAGTAATTTGTTTATTGTTGGCTTTTCATTTACCAAAAACATCATGGGTGGAAATCTCCTTTTAATATTTAGCCTGTTTTAGGAGAAGTAAATCTGTCCCTCTGTTCACCTAAATAACAACTTTGAATGTTTTTCAAACACCTCTTCATTCTCCTGCTTTCTTGCAAGATTAATTTTTCCAAGTCTACAGGTGTTAAAACTGAAGCACAAAGAGATTAATGTCAATGTCATTGGCTGTAGGTCTTGCCAAGGCACTGAGAATAATTAATTTTCAGATGTCAAGTGGGTTATTTTTTGGGCTGGAAGTTAAAGCTCCCTGTACGTATACTTGTGGAAAGGTAACTGCACTTAGAGGAGCACAGTAGTGTTCCTGGTGGCTGACAATCAGTGCCAGTGCAAGTGGGACAGAGCAGGGCCAAGGGACAGAAGACATATTACCCCTCTAGCACTTGTCTCCCATTTAATTACACAAGCAAATCAGTAGGGGCATCGGAGGGAACAGAAAATGCTCCTAAAAAGCCCACAATATTGTAAGCTTTCCCTGAAAGCCAGCTGGGAGAGCAGGGCACTTCCAAGCAGGGATCAGACACATTGTGGCTCATAGCCAGTCAGAAGTAGTTAAAAACACAAGCACAACACTCATAATCATCTTCGATTTACTAATAAGAATTTAGTGACTCATATTTTTAAATGAAGCAATGAGGACTGGGCAGAGCAGTGAAAGAATAATCCTGCAACACTTACTGGAGTTTAGTCACCAAGTTACAGCAGGAAAAAGCAAGGGGTTATTTTTGACTTTTTAATTAAGCTCGTTCTAAAACACCCCTGGCCACCAGCTGGTGAGGTACACAGAAAGAAAGGGGAAAATAAAAACCAACAACCCAAGAAAAAAAGGTAATTAAAGAGACCTTTCTTGCCTTGACATTGGATAGCTGGTTTTTGGCCTTTATGTGCATGTTTCTAAATAAAAGGCAGCCCTTCATCATCAGATGAAATTGCAGAAAACAAGACTCACTCTTTCCATCTCCAAAGTTCCCACTGTAGCATTCAACTAACCCCCCTCTGAACATTCAGTCCCAACAACACAAGGAAACGTAACCTCTATCACCATGACACTCCCAGGAAATCGACACCTATCAACCACCACAGAATAATTAAGAAAGGATAAAAAGACAGCTGCTTTCCTTCTGCTTTTTAATCATGGATCCAACCCCTAGAGATTGCTAGGCTAGAAGAGACTTAAAGAAGATTAGCTTTTTCATTAATGTCGGTGGTGAGGGGATAGTTTCAATAACTTTCACTGGGTATGTTTTTAGCAGCAAGGCAGGCATATTGCTCAAATGGTACCCCACTGTAGATCTGAGATTATAACTGAGATTAATTCTGAGCCCAGAGAGCAGGGGAGGCTTTCTAGATCAATCTTTCTTTTCTAAGAAAAGAGAAGAAAGAAAAGAGAAGAGAGAGAAGAGAGAAGACAGAGGACAGAGGAGAGGAGACACAGTGTGATGGGATGGTTTGACCCTGTTTGGGTGTCAGCTGCCCACTAAAGCTGCTCCCCTCCTCAACTGGGCAGGGGCAGAGGAAATACAACAAAAGGCTTGTGAGTCAAGATAAGGACAGGGAAAGATAACTCGCCAGTTACTGCCATGGGCAAAACCCACTCTACTTGGGGAAATTTGTTTAATTTATTACCAATCAGAGCAGCCTAATAAGAAATATAACCAAATCTTAAAACACCTTCCTTCCACCCATCACTTCTTCCCAGGCTTAACTTCACTCCTCATTTTTCTCTCTCCTCCCTGACAGTGGCTTTCTCAGGGGGAGTATTCCTCACACTCTTCCCCTGCCTCAGCATAGGGGCCCCCCATGGGAAACAGCCCTCCACAAACTTGTCCCTCAGTCCTTTTCACAGTCTGCAGTTTTTCACAAACGGCTCCAGCTTGGGTCCCTTCTACAGGCTGCAGTCCTTCAGGAACCGGCTGCTGTAGTGTGGGTCACCCATGGGGTCACAAACCTGTTCCACCATGGGTTTCTCTCTCCATGGGGCCACAGGTCCTCCCAGGGCCCTGCTCCAGCGTAGACTTCCCATGGGGCCACAGCCTCCTTTGGGTATCCACCTGCTTCAATGTGAGTTCCCCCATGTGCTGCAGGTGGATCTCTGCTCCCCGTGGACCTCCATGGGCTGCAGGGGCACAGCTGCCTCACCGTGGTCTGCACCATGGGCTGCAGAGGAATCTCTGCTCCCGTGCCTGGAGCACCTCCTGCCCCCTCCTTCTTCACTGACCTTTTTCTTTCACATATTCTCTCTCATCTCCTCAGCTGAATTGCACAGATTGTTTTTGTTCCTTCTCAAATACACTGCCCTAGAGAAGTGTACCATTCCCAGCAGAGTACCAAGTGACAAGGCTTGGCCTTGTCCAGTGGTGGGTCTGTCTCAGCCAGCTGGCATTGGCTTCATCAACATAAGAGAAGCCTCTGGCAGCTTCTCAGAGAAGCCACACACCTGTAGCTCCCCCCTCACTAGACCTTGCGACACAAACCCAATACATATAGTCAGGTTGCTGATAAATAAGTTAGTTTTAAACAATAATTATACCTTTCATCATCAACATCATCATCATGGCTAGGCTTCACGAACGAAGATTTGAGAAGGGCACTACCCACACTTGCTGCAAGCGTACTGGTGGCTAAAAAGGCCGATATGGGATAGGCAGGTCCGGTCACAAAAGGCACAGCGGAACATCTCCCTAGGTGACATTGGCAAGGAACGGTTCTTTCTGCGTTGACTTTTCTCCTCAAGACTGACTCTCCGTGCATTCTCAAAGGAAGCAGCAGCGTCGTGAATGGTGTGTCTCCATGAATCCTGATTGGAGGCCAGCACCATGTTCTTTTAGGCTGCCTTCCTCATGAAGACGAACTTCACTGAGAGCAGCAATGTCAATGTTGAGCCGTGACAGTTCGTGGGCAACTAGAGCAGAACGACGCTCAGGACGTCCACTATCCCCAGTATCAAGCATGGTTCTGATGTTCCAACATGCGAGTGTTAGTTTGAGCACACCTTTGCAGGCAGGTGTATGCCTTTGAAATCTCTTTGTTTTTGTTTGACCGCATGGAAGATGCCGGTTGGCCGCAGTTATCCAACCAGGTGTGGAGATGAGCTTTGTTTAGGCCACCTTTGCTAGGCCCCTCTCCGTGTGGAGCAAGCAGTGCTGTCCCTAGAAAAGGCTGCTTGGTCATTCAGGATGCTGCTGCAAGAGACTGTCATCTCCGGGGTCAAGTCTCTAATGACCCGTATCCTGAACCGCCTGCATGCAGGGTTGGGTCTGCAGCTTCCAGCTGCTTCCTATCACCTGCCGTTTTCGACCCTCACCTGTCTCTACAGGGCTTTGCAATGTGGGTGAACTCTTCAAGCCTGCGCAATGGATTTTTTAGGTGAGGCACAGCGTGAGCAGAACTGGCCCCACCCTTTACTCCTAAGGTTCATCTGCCACGGCCTAGCGAGCTTGGACGGTGACAGCAAATACCTCAGGACGTAGGTTTGGTTAGAGTATCCTTCTCTTAGATGGATGGCCTTACAGGGCTAAGCGAGCTCCATCTGCCCGGGTTTGGGGTTGGAGTTGTCCTTCTCCTAGGATGGTTGCCAGATGGCTAGCGAGCCCATCCTGCCCGTGGACACACTTTGTCTGACCCTTCAGCTGAGACCTGTCTGGCATGGGAGACCCTACTGGTGGCACAAACCACCTCCAGCATAGCTCTCAACCTCATGAGGGCACGCAAGCTTCTACCCCGCGACAAGGGGGTGTCCCCGGAGAAGATACCTTTCACTAATTTCTTTTTTCTACTTGAAGATCTTCAGTGATCTCTTCAGACATGAATTAGAATCCAGAACAAGAAAAATATTACTGTCCCTGTTTTTAAGATCAGAAAATAATTTTTAAAAAAAGACATTCTAAACAAACTTTTAAATTGAACAAATCAAACATGCACTTAGGAATTGAATGTGTATGTTAAAGCTTTTGGTTAACTATGACAGTTAACAAGTTCCAAGTATAACTCTGTTGAAGTGTTTGATTCTCTCTTAAGTGGTGAGCTTGGGAGATCCTGTTACACAAAACCAGAAACCACAGGAGTACATGCCCATGATAAAATAATTTGTTTTCACACCACATATTGCATCATAGAATAGCTTTGATTGAAAGGGACCTTTAAAATCCTGCCATGGGCAGGGATACCTTCCATCAGACAAGGTTGCTCAAAGCCCCATCCAACCTAGTCTTGAACACTTCAAGGAATGGGGCATCCACAGCTTCTCTGGGCACCTTCTTGCAGGGTCTCATCACCCTCACAGTAAAGAATTTCTTCCACATATCTAATCTAAGTCAACTCTCTTTCAGCTTGAAGCCATTCCCCCTTGTCCTGTCACTACATGCCCTTGTGTAAAAAGTTTCTCTCCATTTTTCAGTCTTTCTCCATCTGTTTGGACTGACAGCTCTTCAGAGCTGCAATAAAATCATGTTGGCCAGACAATACTTTCAATGTACCATTTTTACACTACACCAGTGTTATTCTACACTTGTTTGCGTGAGTATTTTAAAGCACAAATTCTCAGGAATAACCTCTCTTAAGATGACACAAGGGAATGCAAGAGAAATTTAAAAGGGTTTCAACCAGGCTAACTTGATAAAATATCAATCCCAAAGATTGACAGCTTAGATATACTATTTCATCTCTAATTAATAAGAAGCTTTCTTCTAAAAAGTGAGCAAAAGAGATGATTTTTTCCCATTAGGCATCTCCAGCACTTCATTGCTGGGCAGGTACAAGCCTGTACACCCAATAACACTGCAACCAGGACTGAGCTCATTAGTAAGATAAAAGTAACAGATGGAAATAACTACCAATCCTGTAACATACCCTGAACAGCCTGATGTACAGCATTGATACACTTCAAGGAATATTAAATCACAGCAAGTGTTTGGACACTCATTAAGCACGAACATAAAAGGACCACCTTTTTGCCTCTGTCCTAGTTAGAGCAGCCAGGACCAGCTTATTACTGTGTCATTGTAACCAAAACTGCGTATCTACACCCTCTTTGTCATTCTAACCAACTGTTAGCAATGGATCATTTGCAGCAGCCGCCCAGGGCACACCTGACCACTCAGGCTACAAGCTGGGTTTTAGAGAACCTGTGAGACAGGGTCTTCACACCAATGACTCAGGTGTGATGCCTCCTCTCCAGGGAGGCATTACCACCTTCACACCCAGCCTGAGGGGCCATGTCTGCTAATGGGCCATCAAGGATTCCAGAAATACCCCAGGACTCCCAGAGTAAACTACCCCTCATCTTGGGGGAGGTACTGGACATTCCCATCTGACTTGAGCATATATAATCTTGGAATTTGGGGACTTTCTGGTACCACTCGTTGAATTCAGAGGAGGACCGGGACCTCAACAGGACTGTGACTGCCACTCTCAACCCGACTGTGACTATCATCCTCACAAACAGGTTTTCCCTTTCCTTTTACTTTGCACTCAGGGGCTCAGCACAGGGTGGCTAACGAACACCATTCTGTTTGTGCCCCAGGGTGCTGGGTTATGCTTCTGGGTTTTGTGGGTTAAAACCAATTATTTTTTGTATCATTGCATTTATTCTAATATTTTTCTTAAATTCTATCTCTGACTTATAATCTCTTTTGAGTTGGGTTCATTTCTCCTGCTGGTTTACCTTTAAACCAGCACAGCCTCTAATTATTTTTAACACACATTCATAAATCATTAACATTGTAGTTCCAGTGGACATCAGTACTCAGAGAATATTTATTTCAGAGGCACGTTGCTTCCTGTTGTCTTTGCTGACACAATGGCATCAAGCACTATTTGCTCTGTAGCATGGACTAATAGATAGTTTGTTGGCATATCTAGGCTGACTCCTGAAAGAAATAAATAAGAAGTAGTAAAAATACCATCCCCACCTTAGCAACTCCAGGTGTGCCAACTAGTTGTCTGGGTGCATGCAACTGCTGGGTAAGCTGCAGCACAGCAGAGGTGACACAGAAACTCCCCTCAGAAGCACATGTTATGTGCACAGCAAAAGAGGTGAGGACAAGACAATAACGTGGAAAAAACTGAACACGCAAACAAAAGAAAACAATCCACAGCAATTTCAGCATCACCCGGAGAATCAGCATCATAAAAAAATGCCATATTAACCATAAGAACAATTAATTTAAAGCAATGATAACTTTATTGAAGGAGAAAAACAGCACTTGTAAAGATTTCATTACAGAGAAAGTTGTACATTAGGAAAAAGGGTATTTATCAAAGTAGAAATAAAACAGTGTAAATACATAGAAAAAGCACAGCAGCAAACAGAATCAGTAACGGTATAAAACATTGTGGAGAATTTCTGAGTTTGGGTTTATTTTACGAAACAATTCCACAGCTGTTAAAAAATTTTAGTTGTCATATTACAGCGAGGCATGTGGTTTTACAAAAAAACACCATTTTTGTGCTTTCTCTCCAACATGGTCAGCATTTGCTGTAGTTGTAAACATCAGTATTAAGACAAATGTGTTTAAACATCCTCCTCAGTTTCGAGCATCTACAATAGCACAATGATCTTACTTTCATGAACATGAAAGCTAAGCAAGAACCATTCTCAGAAACTCAGAGGCACTTTTACTCTCTGAGCACACAGAAAATGGGGATGACTTTCAAGCGCCCACACTGCTCCACAGGCCCAGAACATGTATTTCAGACCATTAAAGGAACAGTGCCATTAGCCTCCAAAGGCATTACACACCAGCTCCATCCACCCACAAGTTACAATAGATTCAAGCCCAACATCCTGTTTCTAGCTGGAAGCCATCCCATAGGGGTCTCCGCCCTCCCCCAAATTTGCATATTCACATATAGAGCCTAACACACTTTCTTTTTTAAAACCTGATTTCTGTAAAGAATTTCCACTTGGTGCAGAAATGTCTTTTGTAACAGTTCATGAGCAATCTTATTACTGTAAATACCAAATGAGATGAAACTGTTCACATCATCAGTGTAGAACCATCTCAGTACCAGTGTTTACAATGGACTTCATCGCATAAAACAGAGCAAGACTTTGAAGTAGTGAAAAAAAATCCCACATTTTGATGTATGGAGTCCCAGTACTTTAGGAAGAGATGAATACCACCCTTCCCATTTCCACTTCTACTATAGCTGGAAAGTCAGCTGTTCTCAGATAAACATATTTCCTGCTAGAACTGTATGCTAAGGCAGCTTGGCTGAGGTTCTGGTATCTGTACTGCAAAAAGTAAAAAAAGTTGATCCACTGAGGCTGGGCAAAAAGCATTTTCTGGTAGAACAACAAATCCTGCTGAGATGGGCATGCAACATCATCAAAGTTTCTTTAGGGAAGTCAGCCTTGAGTTAAGTGCTGTAGGCAACTGAGCAAGGACTTTGGGAAGGAAGGAGCTTTGTGATCTAAACCACAACCATCTCTATTTGCAGTAGAGCGCAGACAACAAACATTCCTGCCTTGAATGGCATTAAGATAGAAAGCTTCAGAAATGCCCACCATGTTTTCCGCCAAGTGGATAACCAAAGCTGATGATATTAACACTTAACACAAAGTAGTTTTAATGACAAAAAAAAAAGTTTAATGCTATAATCTAAGTCAGATTGAAAACCAGTCAAGATGGAACATTCATGTACTAGTTTACTCCCTGGTTATATAAAAATCATATAAAATAAAGTATTTTAATAAATTGGAAATTTCTTCTGTTGTTAAACTTGGCAACAGCCTGAACACAACTACCTATAAATGAATAAGAATCTAAAGAGTTTTGTTCTGATAGAGCTATTTTAAATCAAAACTGCTTGTAGATGAAGTGACAAACCCTGAGTATGTTTCATATATTGGCAAGAACATGGCGAGTCTGTCCTACTGTCTGATGTTCACAAGTACAGAGCACAACACCAAAGGGTAACATAAACCCTAGTGGCACTCTGATGATCCTTGTGTCTTTGACATCTCTCCCTGGGTTCCCTTCCTTTAAGGGCACAATGGCTTAGCCTCACATGGGATGCAGTCAAATGAAGATTTGCTCTCTTACTCAATAAAGGCTGTGGAGCTGGAATTACAGTTTAAAAAATTATATGAGAGGAAAAATAATAAAAAAAATAAATTTACATTTACCTGCTATCAGTTGGTAGCTTCATAAATTTCCTGCTTCTAAGTGGTTGTGGTCACAACAGCCAGCTCAAAGGTTCCAGTTAGCCAACATGCAGGTTGAAAAACTAACATACAACATACTCAATTCTACTGTTCTTCTGGAGAGTCAGGCTACCACAATCCTACCCAAGCTAGACAAGGAACAAGCAAACGGCTTTTATTCCTTCCAATGTGAAGTAATCAAAAAAAGAGCCCCAGAAGTCAAGTTCCATTATCTTGGCTGCTGATGTACATGGACTAACTTTCCTGGAGATGGGAAGCAGAAACAATGTACACTATACTCACAGCCTTTTCCAGGAACACCCAGAGATGTTAAAATTAAAGAAATATTGGAATGCAAAAGGCATTAGGGTTGCTTTTCAATTTCCCCTATAGAAAGGAATTCTGTAAACATTATCGAAGTCGTAAAAAAAGACTAATGCTGGTCCTTTGACAGATGTAAATTAGGTCTTGAACTTACTCCCTGATAAAACACATCAGCAGTTTAGATGCTTGTCTTAGATTAGTCAGGGAAAAGCAGTATCAGTTTTCTTTAATTCCCAGTCTCCCTTGTACATTTAACCAATTCTTCTTTTCAAGAAGACTAATAGTTAACCTGGTTTTCCCAACACACTTCCAAATCGACTAGGACATAGCACTTGAACTTGTATAATTAATTTATGTCAGCATCAGTTCCATGTTTTCAAGGTGGCATTTTCCATTCAAATGCCTTTGTAACAGTAATTCTGGGCAGCTGGAATCCAGAAAAGGCTTGTTAAAATTTCCCTTTCACACCATCTGCAAAAGGGAATCTTTTATTTTTTTGTTAGAGGATCCTAACAGCTGGATGGTACTATGCTTTACAAATTATGAGAAGGCCAATTAAATTTGAGATTTTGGATTAACTCAGTTTTTAGTAATTTTCTGGAAGCCATATAACTACTTGCCTTTACTGTGGGCTTATAATTTATTGCCAAGTAGAACTATGTTTTTTCTACACTAAAATCTTTGTGGTAGTCAGGGATGCACTAGTCATGCAAACACGATGCTCTTAAATGATTAAACTCTTGGTAAGTGGAAGAAGAGGCTTCAGTTGCTACTGGAGCTCTGCTGGATAATCTTAAACACTGGTGCCATCAAGGCAGTTTGATCAGAGGAAAGGTGAAAGCAGTTAAACAGTACCTCACAATGCAAAAGCAGGAACCTGTGCTCTGATATTAAACAACTGACCACTGCAGTGGTTTTGGAGTAAATGATTATATGTAGCTCAGAAGATAATGTACAGTGGCCTTGGAATTTGGATACTGACTGCTCAGCATTTGTTTGGAGCTGGCAGCTTGTTTGTTACACACTTACTTTGCTAAGACAGGCAATAGAAAATTGTACTTTCTCCTCAAGGCAGAGAAAGCTCACTAGTGTGTGCAAGAGTTTCACAAGAAACAAAACTGATCCCACTTACAAAAGAATTGTTGGAGTTTTAACTTATTTACAAGTTCAGAAGAAAATGTATTCTCCCTGGCCCAGGTTGCTTAAACAATAGCCCACATCCACCTTATCACTGTTTGTCCTTCAAGAAAAGACATAAATTCTCATTTTGCTTGGCTATCATGGCCTCAGCTTTGCACTGCTCCTGTGCTACAGTCAAGGGAGAAGAGAAGCACCTTGCTTCATGTGAAAAATTTCAGCTTCCTACCTTGTACATACTGCCATTAGCTATAGGCAAGGCAAAGAACTTGGGTTCCCAGCAGCTGAAAAAATCAATTAACCTTATTTTACAAGTGTGCTTCCTACAGAAAGAAGTTTATACAGATGAAAATATCCCTTTCATATATTTTAAGGACAAAACATCAGTATAGACTGAAAATTAAATACTTCATTAAAGATGCAAACATTTCATGGTTAGTCCAAAACAGTCTTTGACTTCAGAACTAAATTTTCTAGAAGTTTCATAAACTTCAAATTTTGCAAGAGAGAAAAATTTTGCAAGAGACAGGAAAAGAAAGAATACCAATATTCCATTATCCAAGGCAAACAGTGCAAAGATTAAGGGACTTAAGGCTATTAAAAACTTGAAAAAGAAATCCTCTAGACTGCAATAGTCCCAACAAAGCCAAGGTTTCCATTTTACAGACTTCAGGTATTACTTTGAAACTTTTGCAAAACCAAATACATGAATTTACTTAAGAATTATCATAACGAATTCTGGATTTCTGCCCAGTTCTTCTGCCAGACAATTTCATTTGACCACAAGCACCTTGTCTTACAGACACCATTGCTTACAAACTCAAGCAATTGCATATGCTGGATGTAACACAGGAGCTTCTAACAACAAGCTGAAAGGCATGTGTTTAAGAAGTAGTAAACTACATTAACACAGTGATCTTAACACAGTTCTACCTAGTCCACCTAGCACTTTGTGAAGCATCCAGTATCCCTGTTAGGACAGACAGACCGAAACGCATTTCTTCACAGCATCCCTATAGGCAGGAGATAAAAGAAAAAAAGCAACAGTCACCTCAGTTACACTGCTTGATGAGACTCATTCCATGCTGCCTATCACACTGACACTGAGTATAGTGAAGATCAGCTGGCCATGTGTTAATAGCACTAATAGAATTTGTGCGACCACACTGATGCCTTAGAGACAAGTGGGTCTGCTCGCTGCCCACCTGCAGTGGAAGGGACACCCGTAAGGCTGCACTGAGGCACTGAAGAAGGGTAGGGCTGATGGGGAGGGAGGGAGAACTGTGTGCTCAAACAGAACAGTGCTCATGGCAGACAACAGGAAAAAAGGTGCAGAGAAGAATTCTCTTGTCTAGTAGCATTTGAGCCAACGTTCAGGCATTCCAAAGGCAAGTCTTACCTTCAGCATGTGGTCAGCAGATTTACATATTCTTTTATTTGTGTTCTCCCACAAGAGAAGTTGCTTAGTTTCTCTTTCAAATTTAACTACATGTATTTCCTACACCATGGTAAAACTTCTAATGCCACATATTATAATGCTCCTATAAACTAAACTTCTGTATGATTAATAAAATGATGAAAATTAAGGGAGTAGGGAAACTTACCTTGCATATGGTATGAAGGAAATGCTGTACCTAAGAAGAAATATTTTGGAAGTTACTCTTCATGTCAGATTTTATTAGTCACAAACAAGACCAACCCCTCTCATATTCTGAACTGTAAGATACACAACGAAAAATGAAGCTTTGTGTTTGTGAGCAACAAGAACAAGTATCCTTGCAAGTCATAGCCCAGCCAGGCTGGGAAACGCTATGGCAAAATAGGGGGGCATATTGTGGAAGCACTTTAAACATAGAGCTCCTGCATCCAATATTCTTCATGCTCCAACACCTACAGGCAGGCAAGATTAGTCTTGAAGGCTGGCTATCTGTTCATATCAGTTTGTGTACTACTTTGGTGACCTTGCACAGAGCATATGTTAACACGAAGAACACTGACAATTTGATTGGCATAGCAGGGTCTTGAAACAAGACAAATTGAGGAGAGTGCAAAGGAGGAATACCAGAGAGTAAGCAACAAATTGATTTAAAAGGGAAAGAAAGAAGCCAGTTTTATTTCAAGCTCACAGAAATTAAACATGGTCAAAGGAACTTCCTTTAAAAAGGGAGCCAGGACCTCCCTTTCCAAAGCATCCGAAGTGGTGTGAGAGAAGAGCACCAGCCTCCCACTGATGCATTGTCTTGAACTAGGAGAATGACAAGGTAAAAATTTTCCTTCACTCTAGCTCATGCAAGGTCAAAATCCACTCAGCTACTGATGATAGATGCAATAGAAAGTGGAGCATGTGGGGAGGAAGTCACTTACCATGCCATGGCAAAGAACTGTAAGATGCAGAAAAGAAGTGCAAGTCCTGCTTTACGCCACTGAAGGAAGAGAGAAGGGGAGAGGGTTAAAGAGACATGTCATAGACAAGAGCGTAAGAATCTTATTTATAAAATATACTCCAGTTCTATTTACTCCAGTTGTATATACATACAGGACTCAAGTACTCACCCAGAAAGCAGAACACAGTGTTAGTATGAGGCACAACTAGAAGAAAACAAAGAAGTTCTATTAAACATAGAACAACTCCAGTTTTTATAGATACTGTAACACTTCACAGAGACAGAAAGGGGTTACATAATTTTATAATTTTATCCAATCCTGCATAAGAGTTCCTTGTATTTAAAATGCTCTCACTATTACATTTCTCGAGTGAATTAAAACAATTAGGAAATATAAGCCAGGTGTCTCCAGAAAATAATTTTATGGCTGCAAAAGAACAAGAGGAAGAGGTTTCTGCAGTTCTTTTGCAACATCAGCAGGTCCCTGTTTCATCCCACACACTTCTTGGTGTCATAAGTACATACCACACTTCATCATTTTCCATGAGTAAGACTATAGTTTTAACTGAAAAGTCTTTCTGCTTCTGCACGTGTCACATTTCCTCATGATTACATGGTTACCATGGGGTTGAAGCTGAGTCATTACTTAATGTTTACCAATTAAAACTATGACACATATTCAAGAACATTCGGCTATTGCTTAGTAGTGCTCCTGTCTATACGTATGAACTCCAGCAGAGTCATTCAAACCAGCGCTTTTTCTTTTTTCCAGAGTTGCACTGTGTCTTTCTTTACTACAGTTAAAATCTTGTGGGGTATCAGGGCATTTTGGATTATTTTCTGCTTTAACTCTCAGTTTTAACAGAAGCCTCCTATTAGTTCAAGTTTTCATTTTCAGTTTAAGACCCAACAGCTCACCTAGCTATGACAGATGCTGACAATTCACCTTCCTTCATCATCTAACAGCCTTAGACACACATGTACCATTGTGCTACCAGAGATTATTTAATGTGCATTTTTCTGCTTGAGTGGGGAAAAAAAAGATAAAGTACTGCACACTCAAGACAGTAACACAGGCATTTCCAAAGAATTTATACACTTCACCTCAACCACGATAAATGACATGAAATGTAATTTTTCCCTTAGTTTTAAGGTGGTGATTTGTATATTGGCCTAAATACTGCATCATATATCTAACAACAGGCTTTATTCCAGTGAACAACATTCAGGTATTGTCCTCACCTCAGGCATCCTAAATGCATAGAAAACACATATACCACACAGTATGCTGCTTGCTTTGATCTCCAAACACACACAATTTCTCAAGCTCTGCAGTGTCTCTGAATGTTCAAACAGAAACTAGGAAGGGCTGATACCAAGCAAACACTCTAAAGCCATCCAGACTGAAAATGGGAGGACAGTCTCATGCAAGTTAAACCACCTTCCAGATTTTAGACTCACCAAGAGAAAATGTAAAGAAAATGCAGAGACAAAAAAACATGCACTTTCAAGTCTGAAACTTAGCAGCAACTTCCAGACATTGACACATACACAGAAGAAGGTTTGCTACAATTTCCATCTTCTGAAAATAAAAATAATGCCAAGGGTTGACTTCAGCTGAATGTTGAATTTGCAATTTCATTCTGTCATACAAGTTTCAAAACCTGAAGCTATGAGCCAACTGGGTTGATTCCTGTATTTTTAATGCAAGGGGATCACAGCATAGAGTTCCCTTAGTTGCTTTGTCAGCAACAGAGGATTTCATCAAGTTAGAAATACCTACACAGCTCTTTAAAGCAAATCAGATAAAATATAAAAAGACAAAATTATGAAAAATAAAATACCTAAAAACATCTACAGGACTAGTCTCCCACCTTTCATTTTTTAGGTAATGTGTAAATATGATGTTGTGACCTCAAGCACCCTAAAAAGCATGTGCGTGGTTCACACACACCAGCCACAGACCCTTAATGCTCATTGAGCATAACAATCTGGTTTCATCTCAGTCTTTTGTAATAGAGAGGTGGTTTTCTGGTGCTACACTTACCTTTCCACTATAGCAGATGTGCAGGGTGTTTGATGCTTTAAGAAAAGAAAAAAAAATAAACAAAAAACCCACTCAAAACCACATCCCGAGACATAGTTAGATCAATATACATGAAAGGACTTTACAATGAAAAGTGTTCACAGGTTTGCATCAGTTAAAACTGACTCCTTTGATACTCACTAGCATAACAATAGTGGCAATCAAACGTGTAGGCTCAAACATCCTTTTCAATTGTTTCACTGGTCCCATAAGAAAAAGTGTGCTGTGAAAAATAAACCAGGATGAACACAGAGGTAAGAAAGGCAAAAATGAAAGCAGGTAAGATTAAACTGTTTGCTGGCACGCAGGGCACCAGTACACTATAAGATAAACAATGAGACAAAATCCACTCCTGTTTTCCTTTGTGCAAAGTATTTACAATTTTATTCATACTTGTTCAGTTGAAGTTAACATAAGCAGAGCAGAACTATCAAGTCAGTAGCATAGCTCCAGTTAGATCATTCTTGACAGATGCTTTTTTAACCTGCTCTTCAAAAATGCTTTTTAAATCTGCTTTTCAAGAACACCATCCTCAGAGGCTCTGCATGGATTGCCAAGCAATCCAGGTCAATTGCTCTACATAAAGGGCTCTTTTCAGGCCTGGCTCCATTC
Source organism: Pithys albifrons albifrons (assembly GCF_047495875.1). Classification (NCBI taxonomy): domain Eukaryota; kingdom Metazoa; phylum Chordata; class Aves; order Passeriformes; family Thamnophilidae; genus Pithys; species Pithys albifrons. The sequence goes on from NC_092458.1 coordinate 94,053,306, forward strand.
TCTGATTCCTTACCAGATCCACAGCCCTCATTTAGGGCCATGGTGATGGACACTGCATTAATTACACAAGGTGGAAGTTTTATCTAAAGTGATATTCCTGTTTCGTATACTCTGTTATTCTGCCTAATTAGTGTATTACTTCCAATTCCATTATTTATGCTTTCTAACATCATGCTAAGTTTACTCCATCACAGAAGGTTTTGTCAGCACAAGGTCTGTGGGACTGCACTTCAGGAACCTTGATGGCCATGAAGTCCTGACAAATATGACTGCCCCGAATACATTCACCAAAGCCCACAGATTACCAAATGCAAAATGGCAAAGAATTATTTTTGTCTTGGGGAGGAGGAACCAACAAAATTAAAATGCTGAAAGCATGAATTTGATTCTTCTTTACTGATGAGTAACTTTACCTTGAACGCATTACTACTAATAAACAAAAGTAAAATTTTCTTTACCATTTCAGGGCACTACTAGGAAAATGCTGTTCTTCAACAAGAAAATTATTTACAAAGGCAAACCTCACAAAATCCCAACAGTTTCTACCACTTAGCCACTATCATTCTGCTTTTGTTTCATATCTTTATTATGGAACTAAATTATAAAGATTGTTACCTCCCAATAGACGCAATATTCCCCAGGGTATAAAACACTGCAAAGAGAACCAGCCCTTTCTTTGGTATCCATAGCAGACAACTGCCCTAAAAAGGAACATTCAGAGAGAGAGGTGGGGGGAGAAAATTAATAGTTTTTAAATTTAAAAAGAAATATATCCAAGAAATGTCACATCACAAAAGAATCTTAGAAAAACTTAAACCCAAACTGCAGAAGCACACATACAAAAGTAAATCGCATTTATAAGCATTCTTGTTAGGAGTTAGTGTATTGCATATAACCGGAACCCAGTCAGACGTCTTCCCAAAAACTCAAGCAACAGCACAGAGCAGGGCTGCAATCACTGGGCTCCTGACACTCACATAGTGGGGAGATCTGGCAAAATGTCCTTACCAAGATCGAGCACAGGCATCCTATTGCAAAACACGCTACGAAGCCTTTCACTCGAGTGCCCCAACCTAAAGAGGTTCCCTCAATAACCTGGAAACGGCGAGAAAAACAAAAGTGAAACTTATTTACTAGCGGGTCTTGCCTCCCATCCAGCGCTCAAACTTCCTGCCGGCCGCCGAACTCTCTGTGTCGCTCCGGCAGCCGCCCCTGGGGCCGCGGGACGCGCTGGGGATGTGGCGGGGGACGCGGCGGGACCCCCGGGAGGCGCGGAGGATGCAGCGGGACCCACAGGGGATGCGGCAGAACCCCCGGGAGGCGGGGGGGATGCGGCGAGACCCCCGGGAGACGCGGGGGATGCGGCGGGACACCCGGGAGGCACGGGGGTTGCGGCGGGGGATGTGGCGGGGGATGCGGGGGGACCCGCGGGGTGCCTGCGGGGCACGGGTGGGACCGCCCGCCCGCGATCGCCGCCACCGGCAACTTTTCCCCCGCGGCTGCTCCGCCGCCTCTCCAAAGGCAGGGCCAGGGGCTGTCCGGGCGCCCCCGCCCGCCCCGCGGCCCCCCGGCGGTACCTCGGCCAGGCCACTCGGCTCCTCCGCGTCGCGGCCGCTCAGCACCCGCTTCAGCTTGTCCATGGCTGCGCTCGCCGCCCTGCCCTGCCCTCCGCAGGGACTACCAGCTCCGGCAGGCACCGCGCCCACCTGCGCTCCGCAGGTGCGGGAAGGCCGGCGGGGCGGGGCGGGGCGGGGCGGCGCGCGGGCTGCCGGGGGATGCAGTCCGGATGTGGCTGCATCCCATCCCATCCCTTCCCGTCCCCTTCCAATCCAATACTTGGCAATAGCAAAGCTCGTAGAAATAGTGATACAGACTTCGTTTTGCTCCCACTACGCTGTGCCTCTTACCCTGGGTCTGAAAGAGTCTCAACTTTATTTCTGTAACTAGCCAGAGTGGTCTGACAGACAAAGGCACATCTTACTAGAAGGCAAAATTCAGCATCACAAGTAGTTATTTCAGTTTATTTTGCTTAGTTAAAAACAGAACTATAAAAGGTTTGGAACATTTTATTTTTGCAACATACAAGAAACAATATAAACTGCCACATAAAACTTGTCACAAAACAGCTGGAGAATCCCCCCATTCCCTCCCCCTAAAATTATGTATCCAAAGTGGTACTTTCCTGTGGAAAGTTTGTGCCTGTGAGCTTGTGGTACGCCAGTTTATACTGCTGCTTCTTGGTAATTTGTGTGGCATAAGAAAGTCACAAAGTGCTCCAATTTTGAACTTGTAGTAACTGTAAGTTCCTAAAATAAGTTCTTTTGATTTCCCCAAGACGTGTTCCATTTAAATGCACGGACCCAAAATAGATGGGTATCACATATGTACATAGTCAGGATACAAACCCATTCAATAAAAGTCTATCAACAGGTCACAGATTAGGATGTATGATGGACAAGGTAAAATATATAGTTATAAGCTAAACATGCAGAGTGCCCTTTTCAATGCTCACTGTCCATTCTGTGGGTTTCCCCCACACCATATGTTAGTATAAGGAGACTTAACGTTAGCATCACTGGCAAAGTCAAATCACAGTTTTAATTGATGAAAGCAGATAGTTTCCTTCATGCTAGCACTACATGAGCTCTGCTCGCAGTCACTACCAGCTTTAAAATGTGTTTTTATATGCTTTAAGGCATGTAAAACAATTTATGCTTAGAGTAAAAGAAGTGCCATGATTTACTTTTATCAGAAAAGTATCTCTTCACCCCCATTTTTTGTTCCCTTCCTTTTCCCCCTCTTCCCATACCCCTTTATCACTGGAGTGGACCCAAATCATCCTCTATTACCAAATGAATCTTAATCATTTCCATGCTGCATTCTTTTGCAGCTTCCTTCTTCATCTTGACATCAAAATCTTTACAAAACAAGTGTAGGAAGATGAAGAAAAAGCCAACAGAATTTAGGATTGTAATGGGGAATACAGAGGATCTCACCTCTATTTCAAAGTGGTCATAAATTCAGTCACACAGACCATGTCCAGATGATTTCTTTAAGAGACCATTTAATTTCAGTTTTCTTCACTCATTTTATCCTATATCCTATGGATCATAAGATTTTTGCAGTAATCCTTTCCAAAAGATTCCAAAGATAAGGCTGAAGGTGTATTCAGAAAAAAGAAATCCTAATCAGTAACTTTGTACAAATTAATCCCACAGACTGTCTGTGAAGTAGGCATATATTAACTCTCATTTTTACATACAGGGAACAGAGGCAGAGAAGTGTCTTCCCCGTGGTCAGAGTAAATCAGTGACACAGGACACTGAGAAAACAGTCCCTTAGATGGCAGTAGAGTGTTGTCTTTTTTCTGAAAACCTCAGGGTCTTCTTTATGTGAAAACCCTTTCTCCAAAGATCTGGTTAAATATCAGGTTTTGAGGTGAGTTGTTTCTATTAAGCCATGCAGTGTAGAATATGAAGATTTTTAAACGAAAACTCCAAGACATCAGAATTAGGACACATTCTTATCTGCAATCACCTTAAATCTGCTTTTCACTGCAGTCACCTGCTTCTTGCACGGAGAGTCAGCAGTACACCTACACAAGCCTGCTTGGCTGCCCCATTCTGAGGCCAAACCATTAACATACTGTAGGATTTTCAAGAGCAGTGCAAATATTTTAGTCTACAAAGTTTTGAGTTAAAACCATGACTTTACAAGTGATCACACTTCTATTAATATTAGAACTTAAAGAATTTTACAATAAACCAAAATGATGTATCTGGAACACGTTAGAATCCTTTTAAGGCCATACAGGATCTCATTTGTCAAACTGCAAATACCCATATCCTTTAAAGGTTAGAGATTAAACACCCCTGTCTTTCTCAGCCTTAAACCACGCTGGAATTTGGCAATCTCACTGTCAGGGCAGTATAACCATCACACATGAGCACCATCTAATGCATCCAACAGAAGGTCAATGCAGAACAATGCATTTCCAGTATGTGACTGGAGCACCATCCAGACCCCACATGAGATTCTCCAGAACTGCCTAGAGAAATCTCGCTGACATCACAGTAAACTGCCTCACAAATTAAGTAATTTTATATAGTGTCAAATTTACTTTTTGTCCCCATCCCTAAACCTATCCTAAGACGATATGAATATTCTTCAGTGAGACTCTGGATCAGAGACTACAGAAAGTAACTCAGTTGGTTATCAGCTCACAGTAGGGGAAGCCAAGCAAAATGTGTAGTTTAGGACTGCCAGATCAAAATAAATGCAGAGGAATATTTTTTTAAACTGTGGATGATTTCTCAATAAAAATAAAATCATGTCAATTTTACAACACTAGTAATCTTTTGGTATCTGAAGCAGCATAACAAAATCTTCATAGAAGTCTTAGTGGTGGCGGGTCCAGAGGATACTCCTGTCTACTTGGTGAACTGAACAGAATCCAGACTCTTAAATCATCATTTCTCCACTGCCATTGAAAATTAGAACTCATCACCAGCCTATCATCAACTCCAGATACAGGTTAAAAAAAAACAAAAACCACCATTAGCAAAACCTGTCTGAAATGTTTTCTCTCAAGGCTACAGAAAAATTAGCCAAATTCTTCATTCCACTAGTAGTGAAACACCCCCCATGGCAACGAATATATGATCACATCATCTCCAGTCTACTTCAAGTCCATATAAAGTCACATTTATTTAGACTTAACACATGTAGTTTCCAGTGGTGCTTCTGGTTTAGGCTCCAGCGTCTCTGGGAATTCTAGTTTTTCACAGATTGTCTCCTTTATGGGTAGATACTGAGAGATCTCATTAGGTTCCGTGAACAAGGAAGGTGGAACATGCTAAAAATCAAAAATTTGACATGAAAAAAGTGAAAGAAAGGAACAGGAAAACAAACTATGCAAAAATGAAAATTTTACAGACAATTAATCTATAATCTACCTGAGGTAAACACCTGAAGTCAGGAGTGATTATTAAAATTTACCTTATAACCTCAAATGGTCTTCCTCCTTATGTGGATCAGTAAGGTAGGGAAAGGTATTTAACATTTTTAAGCAGCAGATTATAAGATCATAAGAAGGTCAGAGACATCCATAAAAAGCTGCAATGTTTTTTAAAAATATATTTAAAATGTGAACGTAACAAACAATCTTTTTAAGGTTCTTGTTACAGATGAGACCAGGATGGCCACAAGTGATTCCATGTCTTCTAACCATTGCAATACATTCACTGGAGCTGCTCATATTTAGTTTTGATAATTGATAAATCTCAACATGTATCTTAGTTTTATGAAGTTTGTCAGAGACACTCATATGCAATGCTAAAACTCATTGGATTTTAATTTTGTATTTTAAGAAAAAGGTGGTTTCTTAAGTTAATCTGTATCTTTCTCTGGAGATCAACTTCACCCTATACAAGGTTTTTGATGGAAAAAGAAAAGTCCGTGCTTTGCAAATAACCTCCAAACTTTCTAACAATGTTCTTGAAGAAGAACATCCAGAGCTATTGAAATGCAACCTGTATTTTGGCTACCCCTGCCATGCAAGGAACCACACCACTGTTTCAATTATTTCAAACTTCAGTGAAGCAGGAATCTTTTTTGCTTTACCTACATAAGCTGACCTAGGGAAGTCACATGCATTTCCTCTCTACAACAACCTAGATCACTGATAATATTTCAAAAATTACAAAACTATTCAAAAAGCTCATGTCTGGATTTAGTCCTGTTTATAGGGATCACATATTGTTAAGAAATTATACAGGACTCCTTTTCTCACACAAAAAAAAAGCATTTTGCAAAAAATATTCCCTTGGAAAGTTAGTAACACACTCACTTTTTAGAAGTGAGAGAAAATAAGGGAGAAGGAAAGTTACAAGAATATGAGAGATCAGGTGCTGGGTCAAGAAAAAAAGTCAACAGCTGAAACTCCAAATGTGCCACAAATTATTCTGAGCCATTGCTAGAGTTTGAAGGTGACCTATTAAACTTATCTGAGAAAAACAGATCTCAATTTCTAACACTACCTGCAAGCATACAGCCAGGCCTGAAATTGAGCATCAGGGGACATGGAATACCTGATTTTATGCATGAAGAGTTCTAGGAAAAAATTAATTAATAAAAACATGTTGATAACTCAAAAGTAGAAAAAGTAACCTAATCCCATCTCTTGTCCCATGATCTGAGAATTTATAAATGCAAAACTGCCCTGAAATCACTAAAACAAATGCTGCATAAGTGGAAAGATTTTTCCCCTCTATCAGTTCCAGACCTAACAAAGAATGACTTACAGACATAATATTTTCTATACTGACCATAAAACAAAAAAGCAGATAGAAAGAAAAAAGAAAGTTTAAAAAATGCAATACCTTTAAACTTGATATTTTACTTTCTCTGGATGTGTATTCTCGCAACATGTAGGTCTTGTCAGCCTAAAGGAAAAAAATTATCATCTGCTATCAGTGTCAGATAAGCATTTTAAATACACTGAATTTAGTAAGAATTTGGATTTTGTTGACCACAGATTTTCACCTGGGAGCAGAAACACGTTCAGGTTCACAGAGAAAGTTTCTAGCAATGTTCTCTTTTCCAAAAATCACCTTTCTGTGTGCATGCATCAAAAAAAAAATTCTATGACTGAATACACCTGTTAATCTTTACTCGGCTAGAACTGCTCCATCAGTGCAAATATAGTTAGACAGAATAACCAAACCACAAACCTTGACATGTACTATTTATGAGATACCAGAATTCCATGGAGTATGGACAGTTATTTGCAAGTTAACACTTGCAGTCTAATCCTATTAGACAAGCCAAAAATAATTTACTTGGAGAAAAGAACAGTATCAAACTATTTACTGTTGCCTACTTTACCTCTTGTACTTCCTTCTCTAATCTCTGTCTGTCAAATGTATTTAAATGATTACTATATATGAGAAGTAGCCTACTCTGATCATAAAACAACTCACTCATTCCATGGCACCCACACCTGGTTGCTTGCTCAGCACCACTACAATAATAAAAGACACTTGCAAGTTCAGTTCAGGTAACCTCTGTGCCCCCAAACACCAGCATTAAATTAGAGAAATATCAGCAGGTCTAAGGAAGTAACATGGTAAGGGAACCTCTGCAAAATAGTCGTGATGGAAAATAAGGGTTTACCTCATGATGAAGCCTTGTATCATTCATCCTGATAAGCACCCCATCAACTCGCAAGAAAAACCTCAACAGCACAAAAAAGCTGGAAGGCATAACTCTCTGCAAAAATACAGATATTCCATTCACCATATTACAAAGCTATACTTTAAGTAAGCAATTACCTACATCAGATATTGACAATGAATTATAGTATGAGGAGCTTTCAGTAGTAAAGCCAAAATCTGGGCTGTTGAGATGCTACAGCTATGGCTGGACAGCAGGGCAGACAGTGCCTCAAAAGACAGATAGGCAGGATGCAGGAGGGAAAGGATTGTTCCCTGAAGCAAAGTGACTGATGTGGAAAGATCCCAAGACAACACAGTCTCCAGTAAGATCATATTTCTAAGAGCAAGTATAAAGAACTTTGTGTTTTAAATTTTAAATCCCAGAAGGAAGAAGAGTCACCAAGCATCTTGTAATAAGCCTCTCAGTACTCACTACTTTTACACTCAAACTTGATACTCCATGATCATGAAGCTCATCTTCGAACAGGAGCACTTCTTCAAAGAACATAATTTGTTCCCTGGCTTTCAATTTCTCTGTATTTATGTGTTCTGTTGTAGGAACAACCTAAAGAAAAAGGTTTAAAACAGTTAGCACATTAATTTGTTGCCAAACTACACAGAGTTTGCCCTGATCTTTTGAATTCCACAGTTTTAGAACAGAAGAAGCTTTTAGAGCTTAAAGGTTACAAAATCCCAAATTTCTAGGAGAATACATTAATACACTTCTTCTGCCTAAAGACTATGAGTCAACAACACATGGTTTGTTTCTATGCTACATTTTTAATTCCAGAATAACTCAAATGATCAGTAACTAAAGCATTCTAGTGAATTAATATAGATTATCTGCTTAGTAGCAAATGATCTGTATACAGTGCAGAGAAGCTGAGAACTTCAGTCTTATTTTCAACTAAATAGAGCTATGGGAGGGCCTGCGAGTTTAAATATAAGGAGTTACTGTTGCAGAAAAACATAAAGCCCTTGAAAGCAGCCAGATCTACACATCTGCTCTGACAAACAGGCAAGCAACAGAGCATAGAAGTAATACAGAATTACACAGTTGACAGTTCTGTGCTTGAGTTGCTCAGAGGGGCACCCAGAAAACGCTGAAGATTCCCATGTGCTTTAATCCTAAAATGCTTTAAGACACTGCTGACCCCCTCCACACTCCCTTCCCGTTATTAAAATAAGCCATGACTAATTAGGATAACATGCTGAGAGACCTGATAAGCCCAAACTATACCTTGAAGCCAGCAATTATGAAGCATGAAAGATTTTACAGAAGCCTACTGAAACGTAAATAACAGCTTTAAAAAAAAAGTGTTGACTGAAACAATATGCAATCAGCACAGGACAAAGAAGCAAATGGTTACCTTTAATGTTGCAGTATCTCCAAGCAATGTTCCTTTGTAGTCCGTTGTGTAAGTCCAGTCATATGGCTTGACAACTTCCTTAGTGTGCTCAGTCTCACTCCTCAAAAGTGAAAGAGGAAACAGGTTTGTAGTAATTGCTTTGTAGTAATTCTCAAAAAGTTACCACTTCACATGGGACTATGCACTATGATTCCCACATTCTTCTCAACGAAAAAGAGCAGATTTGTCTGTGCTGCAATAACAATGTCAAGACTTAACCATAGTTTCACAACATCTGTTTCCATAATAACTTAGAAAACCATTATGAGAATTCCTGTGCTAACATTATCTCAGTTCTATGAGTCAAAATAAAGGTTTTCATGCAATATTGCTGAAAAATTTGTATTTCAAACTCATTTTTTTCTTTAAGTGGGCATAAAGTGACCTGCTGATGACACACAGCAATCAACACTGCAATTTGAATTAGTTTTCATGACAGCTTTGCTTCCTCTCCATGTTTCATTTCCAGGTGCTCTACAACTAATTAGGTAAATACCAAGAACTAGAATTAGTTCTTATACATGGTAATTATTTTGCTTTATTCCTAAGGCTAAGATTTTGAAAATGTACAGCACTTTGATTGAAACACCACACAATCTTGCAATGCTCGAGGCACCGAGTTCAAATAAACAGAAACAGCATTAAGCCATGCTAAACTTGACGTTTATTTTAAGAAAGCCAAGACACAACTGAAAAGTGTAGTTGACCCAATTTAACAGGATGATCACAGCAAAGAGAAGCTAAGCGACTTCTGTGATCACACACTGTATCTGGGGTAGAACCAAATGCAACATGATCTTCAAGAGTTCAGTCTGTTCTTTTAACTACTTTATGACAGTTTCATATGCAAGACACCAGTACTTGCCCACTGGTGATAAAATACCGTACCTGCTCTCTTGCCACTCCTCTGCACAAGCGACTTTGATCATACCTTGACAATTATTGACACACTTTAAAGCATCTGTAGCATTGAATTCAATTCCAAAACCATGGTCATGCTGTATTCTTAGGACATTGTCTCCAAACATCATCTCTGGCAGGGAAGGCATGTGTAATTCATCAGCCAATCTGCAGAGAAAAATAAAAGAGACATCACTTAGCTATACTTCAGTGAAAGCTATCCTTGTTTTGGAATAAGTATTCTTCAGACCATGATAATTTAGAAGACACACCATCAGTATGTTCTGCAAGATTTTGTTTTTTCCCAGGTTAATCATTCAACCTGAAATGCAGAATCATTGAACCAAACTGACTTTTCCACTACAAAAGTATTTCTAAAATATTCCTTCCCCATGAGGCTTGTACAAAAGTCTCACACATGGGGAATGAAAAAGTACTGGAGAAGCATGTAGAAGCAGTTTTCAACCTGTTCAAGCAAATCCCTGGCTGGTCCATGAACTACTTCAGCAGGTGCTCAAAAAGAACTTTTAGGAACGAGCGCTCATTGTCAGCAGGTTTGAATTCATTGCACTGTGGTCCAACATGAGCCAACAGTGTGCCCAGGTGGCCAAGAAGGCCAATGGGATCCTGTCCTGTATCAAAAATAGCATGGCCAGCAGGACCAGGGCAGTGATCCTTCCCCTGTACTCTGCGTTGGTGAGGCCACACCTTGAGTATTGTGTTCAGTTCTGGGCCCCTCAGTTCAGGAAAGATCTTGAGGGGCTGGAGCGAGTCCAGAGAAGAGCAACAAGGCTGGAGCACAAGTCCTATGGGGAGAGGCTGAGGGAGCTGGGGGTGTTTAGCCTGGAGAAGAGGAGGCTCAGAGGTGACCTCATCACTGTCTAGAACTACCTGAAGGGAAGTTCTAGCCAGGTGGGGGTTGGTCTCTTCTCCCAGGCACTCAGCAATAGGACAAGGGAGCACGGGTTCAAGCTCTGCCAGGGGAAATTTAAGTTGGATATCAGGAGGAAATTCTTTGCAGAGAGAGTAATGAGGCATTGGAATGGCCTGCCCAGAGAGGGGGTGGATTCCCCATCCCTGGAGGTTTTTAAACTGAGATTGGACGTGGCACTGAGTGCCATGATCTGGTAAATGGACTGGAGTTGGACAAAGGGTTGGACTTGATGATTTCGGAGGTCTTTTCCAACCCAATCGATTCTATGATTCTATAATACCTCATTAGAACAAGCCTGGTCAACTACGTGAAAAGCACAGAAGACACTACTGAGCTCTGCTACTTTTCCAAGCTTGTAGAAGACACATAGTGATATTTATAACCTTAAACAGGAAAACCACAGTCAGAGCCACATATCCAGCTGAACAAGGTACTGCCTGAACCAAGTAAGCATGATCCCTGCAGAAAATCTCACACCATCCTATTTCATGTTGTGTTTTGCATCAGTCTCTACACTTATTTGTATTTATGTATATATACCTGTGCGCTGTATATAAATACACACACATTCCACCACCTGATATACACTCTGACCTTAATTACTAAAAGGCTTCATATTCTTCTTTTCCTCCCTATTGCTCTATTGATAATAAGGCATTCCAGAACAAAAATGGTTATTTCTGTAACTCTGCATACAAAAAAACCAAAATGCTAACCTAACTAAAAATAAAAAGAGCAAATTCATAGACCTGGAGAGTAAGAGCCTGAATTTTTTCACAGAGAAGGCAGAATAACATTACAAATATTTCTATTACATCAAATGTAGGCCCCTTAACCTGCAAAAACCAACTCCAGCACAGAACAGAGTTCTTGGCTATGGCACATTTAATCCTTCACTTTTTCACCAAGGTTGCTGAGGGATTTTTACAGTATATATCTGCCAGAAATAAAACACCTACAGATACTAATGATGTTCCCCAAGCAATAAAATAGACAAAATGAGAAGAGAAATACATTACAAAGGAAGCTGACTAAAAGCACTGCAACTGGATGGTTTCTGACTTTTCAAATTTGAAGTGGAATGAATTGTTTTGGGGATCTCATGACAGGTACCAAGACCGACAAGTAAATGGTTATTTTTGGACTTCTCTTTCCAACCCTGCAAAATCCTCTGTCTTCTTTCAAGCTTCTGTTGTGGCTCTTGATAATTTACTTTTCAGCCTTTTTCAAAATGTTCTGAAAAACTGTGTGTTCCTCAAAAACATCTAAAGAGATCAAGCTAATTTCTGAAAATTACAGAGATGACTAATTCAATACAGCTACAGTTAAAGAAACTGAATAGATGAGAAGATAAGTTCAGTAGGCAATTTGGCTTCTGGACTGGCAGTTCAAGTCTCTCACTTGCTCACAAATAATGAAGAGAGTTAACATCCTCCTGATTGTAACAAAAAGGATCTTTAAGAGGTAACACCATACAAAATAAGTCTTCATATATATCACAAAAATGAGATGGTCTAATAACAGCTCTCCTTCTCCCACAGGACACAGGTAAGCCTACATGAATGTTGAATCCTCATTACAGAAAAACTACTAAATCACAGAATTCAAGTTTGCTTACCTGTAACTGCAAAAGCTAAAGGATCATTAGTCAGAAGCAGTTTGAGAAGATTATTTCAGGCACTCAACATATAAAGATGGAAGAAGGAACTTAGGTTTTCCCTGTTTTAAGGCAGATATCCCGTTTTTAAAAAAAGTATTATGTTGTTACATTTAAAAAATTACATTTATATAGTTTACTATAATGGTAAGAAAAAAAACCATAACATTTCAACACATGAGAGTTCATCAAATGAGAATCATAGAATCATTTAGGTTGAGTAAGACCTCTAAGATCATCGAGTCCAACTCTTAACCCAGCACTGCCAAGTCCTCCACAAAATCATGTCCCTGAGTGCTTTAAATATCCCCAAGGATTCCGACTCAACGACTTCCCTGGGAAGCCTGTTTCAGTGCTTGACAACACTTTCCATGAAGAAAGTTTTTCTAATATTCAATCTCAACCTCCCCTGGTGAAACTTGTGGTTGTTTCTTCTTGTCCTATCACTTGTTACAATCTTCTTTCAGGTAGTTGTAGAAAGCAATAGTCACCCCTGAACCTCCTTTTCTTCAGGCTAAACACCAGTTTCCTCAGCTGTTCCTCACAGGACTCATGTTCCAGACCCTTCCTCAGCATTACTGTCCTTCTCCAGACACACCTCAGCACCATAATGTCCTTCTTGTAGTGAGGGGCCCACACCTGGACACAGATTTGAGGTGTGGCCTCACGGATGGAGAGGGATAATCACTTTCCGAGTCCTGCTTGGCCATGCTATTTTTGATTAAGTTCAGGAGCCTTCTTGGCCACCTGAGCACACTGCTGGTTCTTGCTCAGCTGGCTGTCGACCACCACCCCCAGGTCCATTCCTGCTGAGCTGCTTCGCAGGCATTTTTCCCCAAGCCTGCAGCAATGCCTGGGGCTGTTCTAAGTGCAGGCCCCGGCACTTCGCCTTGTTGAAACTGATACCATTGGCCTCAGCCCACTGATCCTTCTGCAGAGCCTTCCTACCCTCCAGCAGATCTACACTCCCATCAAACTTGGTATCACCTATGAACTTACTGAGGGTGCACTTGAACACCTCAGTCTGGATAGTCAGTAGATATTAAACACGACTGGCTCCAACACTGAGCCCTGGGGGACACCCCTTGTGACTGGCTGCCTGCTGGATATCACTCCATCCACCCCTATTTTCTGTGCCTGGCCATCCTGGACAGTGTTTCACCCGGACAGCACCCACCAATCCATGAGCCATCAGTTCCTCCTGGAGGAGGCCTCACTAACCTCAGGAAAGGTAAAAGCAAGATGAATGAACGTACATTTAACAAGACTAAGACTCCTGTACATGTATTTCAGACACTGAAATCAAGAAGTATCTGTCAAATTCAGCTGCCAGTTTGGTCAGTTACGGCATAGCTGAACTATTCAGCTCCATATTAGCAAATCTGACTGAAGTGCTTGATGCTGACACAGGAACACTTTCTCTGATGGTTTGACAGGAGTGGAAATTACTACAAGATACCAAATTATAAATTTTTAATGAAAACCACTATCTTAAAAGAGCTATTACCAAGACATATTACTAGAGTAGAGAGTCCATGGGCCACATTTAAAAAACACTTAGTCACCATTAAAAAGTAATTAAAAAATCAGGCTTCTAATTAGCAAGCCTCAATTTACAGAGGTCCAGATCTCCAAAACCACTAGAACTCAGGGAGTGGTTTGAGATGGAAGGGACCTTCAAGGTCATCTTGTTCCAATCATCTGTGAGACAATGGCATCTTCCACCAGCCCTGGTTGCTCAGAGCTCCATCCAGCCTGGCCTTGAACACTGTCAGGGATAGGGTTACCACAACTTCTCTGGGCAACCTGTTTCAGTGTCTGACCATCTTCACAGCAAAGAACGTCCTCCTGATATCTAATCTACACCTATTCGCTTTCAGTCTGAATCCCTGCCCTCTCCTCCTGTTACTACAAGCTCTTGTAAAGAGCCCCTCTCCCTCTTTCTTGTTAGGCTCCCTTCAGCAATCATTAAACCTGAAATTTTGGGAATTATCTGTAACTCTAATCACCCCAGTTTCTCCAGCCACAGAATCAAGCCTACCGTCACAAAAAAACAGAGGCGAGAGGCCCCCGTCCCCCTCTCCCAGCAACTCGACTGCACAGCGTCTCCGCCGCCCTGGGAAGGGTCTGTGTTCCCTGCACAGGGTGAGCTGAGCAGGCACCCCAAAGCTCTGGCTGGGAGGGGCTAAGGCCGCAGCCCCGCAGGGCCCCGAGCACCGGGGACAGTGTCGTTCTGTGCCGTGCCCTACCGTGCTGTGCCGTGTCCAGCTGTGCTATGCAATGCCGTGCCCTGCTGTGCCAGACCCTGCCCAGCTGTGCCGTGCCCTCCTGTGCCGTGCCCTGCCGTGCTGCGCTGTACCCTGCCGTGCCGTGCTATGCCGTGCTGTGCCGTGCCCAGCTGTGCTGTACCCTGCCGTGCCGTGCCCAGCTGTGCTGTACCCTGCCGTGCCGTGCTGTGCCGTGCCCAGCTGTGCTGTGCCCTGCTATGCCGTGCTGTGCCGTGCCCAGCTGTGCTGTGCCCTGCCGTGCCGTGCCCTGCTGTGCCGTGCCCTCCCGTCCTGTGCTACGTCGTGCCGTGCCTTGTCCTGTCCCGCCCCGCCGCCCCCGGCCCGGCCCGGCGCCCGCCCCACCTCTCGGCCTGCGCCGACTTCATGATGTGTGTCCGGGCGGCGCTCAACTTCCACGGCCCGAAGGTGAAGTCGCGCCGGCTGCTCTGGAAAACGGGGTGCATGGCGACCTCTTCTCCGCCGAGGAGAAGGCAGAAGGAGCCAGAATGGGAGGCGGCGGAGCTCCTGTGCTCTCCCTCCTCCCCTTCCCCCCCACACAGCCCCCACAGCAGCAACAGCCCCGCCGGAACTGCCGCCGCTTCCGCTTCCAGGGGCGCGGGCAGCGCGGAACCCGGGCACGGAATCCTGGGATGCACCAGGAAGAGCTTTGCCAGCAGGGAGAGAATGGTGCTCCTAACCCTCTGTTCAGCCCCAGTGAGGCCACATCTGAAGTGCTGTGTCCAGTTCTGGGCTCCTCAGGACAAGAGAGACATGGGGCTCATGGAGCGGGCCCAGAGGAGGGTGACAAAGATGATTACGGGACTGGAGCATCTCTCTTACAAGGAAAGGAAAGGCTGCGGGAGCTGGGTCTGTTCAGCCCTGAGAAGTGACGGCTGAGAGGGGACCTTATCAGTGTGTATAAATAACTAAAGAAAGGGTGCCAAGAGGATGCAGCCAGGATCTCGGTGGTGTCAAGCAGTAGGACAAGAGGCAACAGGCAAAAACTGATGCACAGAAAATTCCACCTGTATACGAGGAATAACTTTACTGTGCACTGGAACTGGTTGTCCAGAAGCTGTGGAGCCTCCTTCTATGGAGATACTCAAGAATGGTCTGGCCACAATGTGCTCTGGGATGACTCTCCTGGAGCAGGGAGGTTGGACCAGATGATCCACTGTGGTCCCTTCCAACCTGATCCATTCCATGATTCTGTAGGTGATGGGGGGCAGAGGGACGGGCAGGAAGTGCTGCCACCCATGGAGGACTTTGTGCTCCTCTGGGCTGCTGGAACCTGAGGAGACTGGGCTTTCTCCAGTCTCCTCTGTCCAGCACAAAGAGCCAGCGAGCGAGCTCATGCCCCCGTTCCCAGGGAGCCGATGGGCGATAGCTGATGGGAAATGTGTGTCCCCCTGGGTGTTGGTGCCTCCAGCCGCTTCCCTGCGGGCACCTCCAAGAGCAGCAGGGTGGGTGTGTGGGAGCTAGGATGATCTAAAGCCTCTGATGGCCCCAGCGCATCTCCCTGCCCATTCTCAAAAGTGCAGCAAACATTACCAGGCTCAGTCACACAGACATGGAATGGAATCCGGTACTGTGTTGGATAATACACACGTGTGCACAGATGGAGTCAGAATCCCAGACTGCGTAAGGTTGGAAGGGACCACAGTGGATCACCTGGTCCAACCTCCCTGCTCAGGCAGGGTTGTCCTAGAGCACATGGCACAGAACTGTGTCCAAACAGTTCTTGAATATCTGCAGTAAAGGAGACTCCACAACCACTCTGGGCAATCTCTTCTCTGTGTGATCATCTGCACAGTAAATTTCTGCCTCATATTCAGGTGAAACTTGCTGTGCTTCAGTTTCTACCCATTATGGAATTGCCTGTGCTGGTTGGATATGGTTCTTAACATACTAGTTCTTGAATGCTATACAAAGATTGTCTTTTAAAAATGTCAAAATGCACTGGCATGGTAAGCTTAAAAAATCCTGTAGAAAAGCATCAGTAGAACTGGTTGAAAATGACATATAACTTATTGCTCCATCACTGATGGGTGGGTGCTTGTGTTGCTTTTCCGCATCATTGAAAGCGCAGACTTAACTCCCAAACAACTTCCCTTGGCACGGAGCAAGACACACGGTCCCACTTCCTGCTCCTGGAGCACAGGGACAACCTGAGGCAACAGCTACGTAACGCTGTTGTCCACAAAAAGCTCTCCAGAGCAATCAAAACAGCACAGCTCATGGAAGGGCAGTCCTCTGCATTCCACACCTTTGCCAGCATAAGAGCAAGCCAGGAACTGGGGATGCACAAGCACGGCATTTAATTATTGTTCACCCTTTATACTGTGTACTTTATACTGACACCTATATCCGGTGTCTTGCTTCAGGTGGTGTTGGGGGGAAACCCCCCCCCCCCCCTCAAATCTTTTCCGTGTTACTTTTAATAGCATTTCGGGGTTTAGGAGGTCCAGCCATTGGGTTCTGCTCCTCTGCGACTGCCTGGTACTACGGGCCGGGCAACCCGCTTCGCCCGACCCATGTCAGACGGACTTATTCCCACACACACACTCATTCCCACACACACACTGTCACTTCCCACGCACACACTCACTCACCTCCCACACACACACTCGGTTCCCGCTGTGTTCCCGCGTCCCCGCGGGGCTCCCGCGGGAGGGGCCGGCGGGAGGGGCCGGGCCGGGGCTGTGGCGGGGGCGGGTCGGGCCGTGGCGGGGGCGGGTCGGGCCGTGGCGGGGCCGGGCCGGGGCCGTGGCGGGGGCGGGTCGGGCCGAGGCGGCTCTGGGGCATCCCGGGCACCGTGACCAGGAATGCCTCGCTCCGGCGGCGGCGGGCGGTGAGTGCGGAGCCGGGGCGGGGGCAGTGGCGGCGGGATCCGCTGGCCAACGGGGCGGGAGGAGGCGATGGGTGCCCGCGGCGGAGGACCCTGTCCCAGCCCTTTGTTCGCTGCCGGAGGGAGCGCGGGGGCAAAATGGCGAAACCCCTCTCCCCACCGCATTTCCAACCGGATCCCGCCCACTTTGCGTGAACCGGCATTCCTGGTCGGGCTGCCCTGGGATGGGATGGGATGGGATACTGCCCCTGCCCCTGCCCCTGCCCCTGCCCCTGCCCCTGCCCCTGTCCCTGTCCCTGCCCCTGTCCCTGTCCCTGTCCCTGTCCCTGTCCCTGTCCCTGTCCCTGCCCTGGGATGGGATGGGATGGGATGGGATGGGATGGGATGGGATGGGATGGGATGGGATGGGATGGGATGGGATGGGATGCTCCCTGCCCTGCCCAGCCGGGAGGCCGCCCTGTCTGGGTGCACCCCCGGGGGCACCGGGGCCGTGAGGGGACGGGCAGCCCCGGGTGGGTGCCCTGGGCGTCGCCTTCCCGAAACACGCCCGGGTCCAAAAGTGTTGGAAAGGCCCGCAGAAGGGGCGCGGGCACGCTTGGAGTGGGAGAGACCCGAGGGGAGGAAGCGCTTTTGCAAACGGCCTCAGACAGCTTCGCTAGATAAGAACGAAATTATGTTTTTACAGAGCATTGGCCCAGTAATGTCTTTAATTACGCTCTTAGGAAAGTACAGATAAAAATGGAAAAAAGGCGTCTCTCCAGACTGACACTGCTGCCTGAGGCCACGCAGATGGAAGCGTTTCTGTGAGTACTCCTGCCTGCCTGGGACACAAGGGTGGGCACAGCTGCAGAGTTAGCCGAGATAACTTTCCCCGAGTCCCTGACTTCCAAGAAATGCTGATGTGGACTCTTTTCTGATCTGCCTATGGGCATTTTTTGGTGTGTGTTTGCTTTAGTTTGGTTGGGTTTTTTCAGTATGCTGTCCTGCAGAGGGGTGAAGGATTGAATGAAGTAGGTAGTGAATACCAGTTGGGGGCAGCGGGGAAGAGGCTGCTGAGGAATTGAGAGAAATAAAGTTTCACAGAATGAGGTTGTGAGTCAATGGGATGGATGCTAACACTGAGAAGTCAGGGGTTAAAGGTTGTCAAGCATTTCTGTACCATGGACCTCGGCTTAGTGCAAGGAATTGTCTTTCAAACCTCATGAACAGAAAGTCAGTTCCCCTGATCGTTTGGTGTTGGCAGTAAAATACAATCACCACTGTAGCTAAGGTGATTATGAACATGGAGAAGCGATGTTGGGAGAGTACATGCAATGGTCCCTGAGTCTTTGAATGTTACTTAGCAACTGTTAAGAAAGAGTCAGCAGGGTATGACTAGCCAGGCATCCACAGACCACCAGCAAAAATGCTTCATAGGCAGAATACAAGGTAACAATTGGGATAAACAGACAGAATTTTTTTTAAATGTGACTTTCTTTAAGAGAAACAAAGACTTATAGTGATATTCTTGTTTCTTCACAGCCTAGATGAACAGACTGAGTAAGATGCATAGCTGGTAAGTATGACCTAGAAACAAGTAAGATCCTTAGAAAATTTTAAAGTAATATGTGCTAATTTTTTTTCTCGTTTCCCCCCTTCACTTCTTTTTGTCTTTCAGACAGTTTCGTCCCTGTTCTAGGCTTGGTGCTGTCATCGACCTCTTTGGTGTGCCCATAGACAATTTACCACCCCTCTGCTTGCCCATCTGAAATGGTTTCGTGCATACAACAGGTAAATTTTAACAGAGGCAAAAGGGCCTCCGATCTTTGGAAGGAGTTTGAAGAAATATTGCCTGAATGTTTCTGAGCATTGTTGTGCTTCTAGCTGCTCAGCATGTCCTGGCTGCTCCAGCTGTGCACACTCTGACCATGAGCAGCAATTCCTCCCTTGGCAATGTGAAGGGCCTGAGGAACCTCACCACGCAGGAAGATGGGGCAGTCAGAGTCACTGAGTCCATTGCTATCATCGTCATTGCTATTTTCATCTGTTTGGGCAACCTGGTGATTGTCGTCACTCTGTATCGGAAGTCTTACCTTCTCACGTTGAGCAACAAGTTTGTGTTCAGCTTGACCCTTTCCAACTTTCTACTCTCTGTACTGGTGCTGCCTTTTGTTGTCACCAGCTCCATCAGGCGAGAATGGATCTTTGGAGTTGTTTGGTGCAATTTCTCAGCCCTGCTGTACATGCTGATCAGCTCAGCCAGCATGCTGACTCTTGGACTCATAGCTATAGACCGGTAAGTTACTCTTTTTTAGTGAATTGTGACACATTGTCTGTGTGTCTCTCAGAGGGACTTGTTGGCTGTTCATAGACTTGAGAAGCTATGCAGAGGGTAACACAGTGTACTGTTGTAGTGTCATTTTTCCGTCAGCCCCTTGTGAAATTTTGATATAGACCAAGTGATGTCATCAATAATGCAAAATGCAGACGTGAATCTAAAGGTTTTTAAAGCTCTTGTTGGTATAATAACATACTTCTTGAGAAACATGAAATTATGACTTAAAATAACAAATTATGGGCTAAGCATGCATTCACACATAGGAACAGATTTAACAGCTGAATATGTGCCTTCAGCCAAGTTTGACAGTCTTGACTGCAACAATAGCTATTTTTACATGTAACTAGTTTTAGAAACAGGGTCCCTGAGCGCACTTTGAAGTTTGAGGACAAAAGGACTAGATATCAACATGATTAAAATATGTTTCTTTCTTTATCATATGTCTTTTGTGGTCCTGTTGACTCCTCCTTTTCTTGTCCACCAGGTACTATGCTGTCCTGTATCCAATGGTTTATCCAATGAAGATAACAGGCAACAGAGCAGTGGTAGCTCTTGTGTACGTGTGGCTGCATTCCCTTATTGGCTGCCTCCCTCCCCTTTTCGGCTGGTCGTCTTTGGAGTTTGACCAATTCAAATGGATGTGTGTGGCGGCCTGGCATAAAGAGGCCGGCTACACTGCCTTTTGGCAGATCTGGTGCGCGCTGCTGCCTTTCGTGGTCATGATGATCTGCTATGGATTCATATTCCGCGTGGCAAGGATTAAGGCCCGCAAAATCCACTGTGGTAGCGTCATCATTGTGGAGGAGGACTCGCAGAGGAACGGGAGGAAAAACTCCAGCACCTCCACGTCCTCATCTGGCAGCCGAAGAAATGCTTTCCAAGGGGTTGTTTACTCAGCCAACCAGTGCAAAGCTTTCATAACTATCTTGGTTGTCATCGGGGCTTTTGTGATTACGTGGGGGCCTTACATGGTAGTAATTACATCAGAGGCACTTTGGGGAAAAAATAGTATTTCCCCTGTATTGGAGACATTAGCTACATGGTTGTCCTTTTCCAGTGCCATTTGCCATCCGCTAATTTATGGACTATGGAACAAGACAGTGCGCAAGGAGCTACTGGGAATGTGCTTTGGGGATCGGTATTATCGCGAGCCCTTTGTTCAGCGGCATCGGACATCGAGGTTATTCAGCATTTCCAATAGGATCACAGGTAAGACACGTGGCTGCAAAAGACACTCTTCCTTAATACTGCTAAGAGCAGGGTTTCATGTCTGCATGTGCTGGGCATGTGGCAGGGTTCTCTAAAGAAAATGGGATGTTTCTGACATTTTCATCAGTCTTTTGTTCAGGTTACCGTAGACACTTGAAAGGTAATTTTTTTTTTTTTTGTAGTTAACATGTTTCTGCTGCTCTAGTAAAATTTCCTCAGCCAGAGGAGACATAGTGATGAGGTTAATAAAAAGAATTTGTTTTTTTCTTCTTCAGGCCCTTCCTTTTGTGTGCCTTCTGTTTTTTGTTGCTCAGATTTGAGCTCTACCATTAGTACTTTTTGTAGTACTTTTTCTTTGATTCCTGACTTTATGCTACAACTCTACAAGAATAATTGAAGTTACAATGATGTTACTGTAAGTTCAGTTTTTAGACTTAATGGTTGTGAAGAGAAGATCATTAACAAAGTAAAACTATGTAAAAATAGAACTATTTGGTGTCTCCCCATGTTGCAGGCTGAGCGCTTCAGTTGCTCAGTTTGGTGGTTTGTTGGTTTAGTTGTTTTTTTTAAGTAGCAATACAGTGACATTCTGATTTTTGATCATTTGCCTGCTCCTGTTCAGAAGCTTCCAAAAATAGAACACCTTTGAGGGATATTTCACACAGAGGCAGGAACTGAAATTATTTAATTGGGCAGGGAGATCTAAAATGCAGAAGGAAGGATTACTGGGAAAGACTGTCATCTAAATGAAAGGGTTCTGCAGCTGCATCCACATCACAAGCTGCAGGGGCTTTGACAAACTGTATCTAGGAAATGCTATGGAACACTGGGAACTGAGGTGGGAGGGAAAAGATAGGATTTTTTTTTCCTCTTTACAAGTAATAAGCTGACAGCTTCAAGTTTATCAGGTGTATTAGCTGCAGGCTGACAGGGGGATGAAAAAGACTCCCACCAAACCCACAACAAAAGCGTGAAGTGGGATTCAAAGAAAGCACCTTTGTAAAAATCCTAAGATCTCCTCCCTTTTTGTCTTTGGGGATATGAAAGAGGTCAGTGCTTTAGTCTTGTCATGAACTTCTTTACTCACTAGTGGCCCATCACAGCTGCTGGTGGCTACCAGGTTATTCTCTGTTCAGAAAGTACCTGGCAAATATCCCATTCCCTGTGAGAGTGTGCTTGGTGCTCAGCCTGTCTGGCTGATAAAATACATGTAGTTGCTGTAGGAGTGGGAGGGATATGGTGCAGGCAGAAAGAAGATTTGCCATATGGAAAGACTCCAACAATACCTGAGAGCTGCTGATGGAATTTCTAAGATGGGAAGTCCAGATGCTGTGCACTCTGTATCCACAAGGTAAGTTCTATATGCAGAGTAATAAATAAGGCAGTAGAGTGAGTATTACTGGAAGAGGTTTTTACTATTGCAACCCCCTTAAACATTCATTGTTTAACAAGAACGAAATCCTTTTGCAGATTTGGGACTATCTCCTCATCTTACTGCCCTCATGGCAGGTGGGCGGCCATTAGGAAACAGCAGCAGCACAGGAGACACAGGTTTCAGCTGCTCACAGGACTCAGGTAACGACAAGTCTCTTGCTCTCTTTATTTGGGCAGAAACTTGCACTTGGCAGAACTCAGAGGGATAGTCAGTATTTACACACACAGATGTCCCTTGGTGGATGAATGACATGAAGCATCTGTTCCAGCTGTTACAACAAAACTGCTGCAGTTGCTTTTTTCCTTCCTTGCTCTCAATATATTTACTTGCAAAATGCTGTTTATGGAATGATAACCCTCCCTTGCTAATGTGTCCTGGGAACAAGACTCACTGCTTTTGTGCCCTTCTCCTTTAATTTCTCTTGTTCTTTGGAGACTTTCCATGTATGCACAAGGAACAGAGGCACAAAGTGCTGTGGAGAATGTGCTTCTCTGTTTCCTATTTTGTAAGAAACCTTGTTTGTTCATCCTGCAATGTAAACATAAACAGTTGGGATGGCTTTAGCTTGTGATTTTGTCACTACTTAAGATCTCCCCAACTGAAGTTGTTTTGGAAAGGGGAAAAAGAGTTCTGCCAGTAATTATCCATCCGGAACTGTTACTAGTTTTTTCTGGTGGTTGATTCAACTACCACTGCTTAACTGTGCTTGTTTAAAGAGTATTTCTACTCTAGAGACATCCAGAGGTTTGATCTTCTAATGTTTGCTTAGTGCAAGGGGTTTGTTTCTTACTTTTATGAAGGAAGTCTGTGGAGCTGGGGTTTATTTTTGGTAGTTGTTTTGTGCTAGTGATTTTATGCCTATTGTGGTTATTCTGCAGCTGTATGTGATAAAGGAGAGTAGCATCATGGTAAACCTACCTTGGTTAAGAGGATGTTCTGTTTCCATTTTTGGGGTAATGATAGTGAGCAGTTTGAACAAATGAACAAACTAAAGAGTTACTGAATGCTGTTAGAAGTGCCACTGTTGGTTAAGGAGGGAGTGTAGTCTATAGCCTGGGAATGGATATACAGTGATTCACTGTGAAATATTGTTTCACTGGATGCTTTTTCTGTGAGGAACTAAAGACCAGAAAGAGGTCTGAGTTGCCTGCTGCATGCACCACATGATCCCGTGGCCTGCGATGCAGTTGCTTCTTTATCTGCCCTGGTAAACAGAAACTGAGCTTTTCATATTGGGAAAAAGAGATTTGAGTAGTGGAAGAGGAAAAAAATCCAAGTGGTGCCAACTGTGCACAAAATATGAAGTGAGACCTGAGACCCAGTTACTAGAAATGTTGCTTTAAGATCAATTGTTCCAAGAACAAAGATCCACACTGTAAGAATAAGAGGCTAGTCTCTGCAGCAGCCTCATTTGAAAAAAAGAAAAGAAAATTAATCATGCATTTGGAAAAAGCACTAAAATTCTGCTCCGTGGAAGAAAATATGTATTTCTTCCCAGTGTCACTCTTCCATTGCATGCTACATTTCTGAGGAGGAAGATTTGGTACCCTAGGAGATAAGCAAGAGTCTAATGCTTTCAGTAGACAGGCTCCAAACCAGCTGATTCACAGAACAGCATGGACAGTCCTAGACTTATTTGGGACGGCGTATTGGAACACCACTCATTCTTTCATTCTTTCTTGTGTACTGGAAGGAGGCACATGACTGATACACAAGTTTTGCCTTAAAAGGTTTGTCACTTTGCAACATCACAATGGATTGTCAGGAAAGACAAGACCCATGGAACAGAATGTTGTCTAGGGATACACTCCCAGTGATGCCTTTCAGTTCCTGTAAAGTGGGTGCTGGAACACCTTCTTATTGTAAAAAGATTGAATTTGGGCATCAAAAGCAGTCAAGTGGATGAAGAGGGATGTGAAGCCACCATCTAAAGGAGTTATAAATTCCGGAAGGCACTTTGTCCTGGGCATTTGTCACATCACAGGAGTAAATGGACTGATAGTAGAGTGCCACACATTAAATGTGTGCAGTCTGTGTCTTCCAGCAACAGCTTCCCTGAGGACTGCTTGCTCATCAGTGTTCTAGTCTGTCCTCAGAATACTTGTTCTCCTTTTCCCTCATGCAGCAGAGGGACCAGCATGGCAAGGGAGATGCACTGCAATCTTGCCCACAGTGTGAAAGCATTGCAGAGATGCCAAGATGAATTTCCTTGTGCTTTTTAAATTCTATTTTATCCTGGAAAGTTGTAAAGCAGATTCAGGGAGGTGAAATAAAAAAAAAAAAAAGAATGTTGAACTACAAAAAAGACTCATCAGACAAAAATCATTCCCAAACACCAAGGGATTTTCCTCCATGAAAATACAATTCAGGAAAGTCAAAGTAGGTTATTAGAGACAAACTAAATTGAAAAGAAAAATTCTCCAGTTAAGATTCTACCCAGGTCCGATTACAAGCCTGACAGTTGGCAGCTATGGTAGTCTGCCTTTCAGGTAGCCACTGTTAGCCTCTTGTCTTCACCAGGAAATGGGGGAAATTGCTCTCTACTTTACTATTTATTTACTGAAGGTAAGGTTTCACTTTTGTCTGCTATGGACAGTATAAGCTCTGCAGCTGAGAATTTTGGAGCTGCTTGAAGTTTTAGATGGCTAGTGAGAAAAGATTTTCAAATCCTTTGAATGAAAACTCTGACTTCATTCTTTCCTGTGCAGTGTTTAATTTGAGCTGAAATTTACTCACAATAACTGGGCTTAGACATCTTTTAAAGGAACTGCTATAGACTGAGAACTTTTTGCCACCATATTGTATCACAGTATTACTGTTTTACTTGAGAAGGCTTGCATTGTTTCAGGAACAGATACAATGCTTCTTGAAGATTATAGCTCGGATGGCGCTCATGCCCCGCACTGCATCTGTCCTCCTAGAAGGAGGAGTTCAGTGACATTTGAAGATGAAGTAGAGCAAATTAAAGGTGAGTTTAGGGGTAAGTATGAAAATGCTCAGAACCAATTATATTGCCTGCTTAGGAAGCCTCTCAGGACCTTCAGAATTGTCTTCATAGAATCACAGACTATTCTGAGTTGGAAGGGACCCACAAGGATCATCGAGTCCAACTCTAAGTCAATGGCCCACATAGGGGATTGAACCCATGACCTTGGCCTTATCAAACCCAAGTTTTAACTTCAACCATAACTGACCACTGGTTGCCTTGAGAGACCTGACTATTCATGCAGGTACAACAGAAAGCCAAGATCTGGTCTTTCTTTCCGTTCCCAAGTAAGAATAGACAAGGACAAGAGTTAGAAGCTGGGATTGCCTGCATACATATAACTTGTGTTGAGCAGCAGTATTCTCTCTGCAACTCCAGTCATCTTGGTGGCTGCTGTAGTCTGTTTTGTGTTTCATATTTTGATTGCATTGTCACTGTGTTTCTCATTTGCTGCCTCCTCTCATCTTTATCATTTCACAGACTTGAAATTCTTCTATTTACAGACTTGAATAGTCTGACTATAATTTCATTCTGTCAGACTTAGGTTTTTTACTTAACTTCTACTTCACTTTGCTGGGTATGCTTCTCAGCAGGTACAGGTGAAAACAGATGAACCACATGCACTTCTTTCAGTCAACTTACTTGTTCCTTCTGGGCTAGCAAGGTGTTGCTGACAGGGGGATGAAAAAGACTCCCACCAAACCCACAACAAAATATTGAAGTGGGATTCAAAGAAAGCACCTTTGTAAAAATCCTAGGATCTCCTCCCTTTTTGTTTTGGGAATATGAAAGAAGTCAGTGCTTTAGTGATCATCTGTAAAATGTTGGAAAGTTAATTTAGGCTGATAGTTACAATAATATGGAGTAGAAGACTAACAATTTTCTAAACAATACATGATTGTGGACAGTATGAAAATGAGAAGAAAACTTTTAGAATCAAGTAATAATAAAACTTGAAATTATGAGAAAACTCCTATGGAATTTTTAAACATCTTGGCAAAATTCACTTTTTTCCTGTCCCCAGCATGAGATGAGTATTTCCTTGTACAAATACATGACCATACATTTCCTGTTATCTTTCTGAGTGATTACATGGGAGCAGATATTTAATTTTTTGTCTGAGTGGAAGAGTTTTTTTGTCTTAGTGCAAAAGTTCTCCACCAGTGTAGCAATTCTCCCTGGTAATTTTTCAGGGTTTTCAGCATCCCTGGGACTTTAAATTATTTCAGCAGCCTCACTGCAGAGTTACATTTAGGACGAACACCTGTGTTGCTCAGCATGTTGGTGGGTAGAGTGACCTTTAGATGCTACAAAAACAACTTCACCAACACTGGTCCCAGTTCCCTCTGGGATATTATGTTCATGGAATGGTTTAGGAAACCTGAGTATTGTTGGTAAATGTACTCTGTAGGAGAGTTATTTTGCAGAGGGCATGATGATACCTTTACAAAAAGATCAATACTAGTCTCCAAGCATTTGCACAGCCATGCTGATCAACTGTCATCTCATGCTTTTTTTTTTCCTTTTTCTTTCAGAAGCTGCAAAGAATTCTGTTCTTCATGTAAAAGCTGAAGTCCATAAATCTCTGGACAGTTATGCAGCCAGTCTAGCACGAGCCATTGAAGCTGATGTGAAAATCAGCTTGTTTGGGGAGGACGCTTTACCAGGAGCCCTGTTCCCAGTGCGGACTCTGCCAGGAGGCAGCACGAACACACGGCGTGGTGCCAGGCCCCATGCCAGCCAAAGACTGAAGTTGCAGAGCATCGATGAAGGGAATGTTTGACAGGAGCACTGGAGTTAAGAAAAACAGAACAAAACCACTAAGCAGGACCTATTACAGATGTCACTGTTTCACAGGAACCAGGATGCCTTGTTGGGATGTTTTCAGTATTTTTTCAACACTTGAAAACCAGCTGAATTTCTGGTACTTGCACCAGCATTTTTCAGTAGTGTTTGTTTACTGTTTGGGGTGCTATTGACTCTTCTGTGCCTTGTCTTTATCACCCAGTGCATAAGAATGCAGGGGTTTATTTCATTGACCAGATCATTAGCCTGTTGAATCTGGGGTCCATTATTGGCCAAAGCTGATACAGGATAAAAGTAGGAAAAGTATGTGCAGTGTTGAATTCATTGTTGTATCCATCTTATTCTGAACACCAGGATAATCCATTGATACTTGACAGCTGGAGTGCTCTGATAGGAGCTTGTGCACGGGATATGCCATACAGTGTTACTGTCACAGGCTCCCAGATGAGGAGCATGGACTTCACTAAGGGCAAAGCCTGAACTTTTCAGGGAGCTCATGCAGATTATGGTCCTACTTCACTTGCTGGGGGATAGGTTCAGCCATCAGAAGGTTAAGATCTGACACTGGACTGCATTGCTTCAGTGGCACACGAGCTTCTCTGCATGTAGTGGATGGGAGCAGACCAGTGCTGGAAAAGCATGAAGATGGTATTTGAGGAAATCATTAATGCAGAATTCTTAGTTTCTCTGAGAACTTCAGCTCATGTCCCTGGTTTTGCTGTTACTAAAATAACACTCTCTGACTGTGCTAAGCTTGACAGAATATAAGTAAAGTATCGTCACTTCATGTTAGGGATTCATCTTTTCTAGAAAGAAAAGAGTTGCTTGGGGTTTTTTTTAATCATGAGGGAATGTAGTATTTAAGCTATACTTACATCAGTGCTTCTATTTCTTGGAGTATTCATTAATCTCAGAAATAACAACATTTGGCACTTATATTGCACTTTGCATGTTCTTAAGCACTGTACAGACATTACATTGTTAGGCCTTTGTGAGAGGGTTGATCAGCCCTGCTTGCCAAAGAAGGGGAACAGTCAAGCTGCTGGCAGTGAAACAGTCTGCAAAGGTGGAAAGGTTATGAAACAAGGGATGAGGTGGATCATACAAGTAAATCCAGCTTCAGGAACCCCTCTGTGCCTTCCTGGGCTACCCCCTTCCTTACTTTGGAGGGGTTACAGCCCTGCCTTACTGTATATTTCAAAGAGAGGGCAACATAAGTGAGCAGGATAATTCCTTGGACCAAGGATTTGCATTTGTTTACTCTGTGTCTGCTCCCCTGTGCCCCCAGCTTTCCCCAGAAGTGGTTTGTATGAGGTTTTGCTGGAGATTGTTTGGAAATCAGGAGCAGGGTGTTTCTATCTGGACAAAAATGGGTGTACACTTGTTAAGTTTTATCTTTATGCAACTTATTCAGACACAGAAGCAAAGTGTTGCGAGGCAGAGCCTTGGTCCAGTACTGTATTTAGGCATCCTATTTGTCTGTGTTCCTGACTCAGAAATGTATTTCAGCACAAGCTTTTGTCCAGCTCTGGACAAAGCAACTTGACTTTATGAAGTAGCCTGAATGCCATTAAGTTCCCATGCAAAATTCATGCTTAAAGTTCAGCACATGGTTTGCTCATGTAAGAACAAGCTGTTATAGTAAGAACACTTAAGCTCTTTGCATAATGCAGGAATAAAACAATTATAGTGACGCTCTTCTGCATTTTTTGCTTCTAATGTGTTAGATAAATTAGCACCTGTGGGCACTCATTAAAAAACCCCAACAACTAAAAATCCCAGTATTTTCCGGGACCTTACAGCTATTGTTAACATTACAATTACAAGCACTCAACACTCCTTGAGGTACACACTTGCCTTGAAATACTTTGCATCCCTTTTATTCAATATTCCTGCTTCAAAACAAGCTGAGCAAAGTTGCTGGATGGGACAAGGGCACACAGTATGTAAGCGTTGTGGTGGGGTCAGTGCTAGCCCCAAACGGTCTGTGTTTAGGTGGAAAAATTCCAGGGCACATGTGAAAGGACAAAATCGTTAGTATTGTGTAAAAAGCACACTTTTCACACAGATACGGGGCCAAATTCAGCCTTCACGCAGGTCGGGGGCAGGTTGCATCAGTTTACATCGTGACTGAATTTGGCCACTAATTTGTTATTTAGTGTAAATGTTGTTAATATTTTTGTACACACTTTGTAACCCTTCCATACTTCTGTTATTAGCCGAGTCATTCTCTCACTGGAGTTGTCATTAACGAAGAAATGCACACGTTTTGTAAAACTGTATTCCCCATTTAAATACAAAAGAGCAAAAAAAACATCCGGCTCTTGATGGCGTGTGCTGTTTGTTTATACTACTTTTATTTCAACCTAAATTAATCTTTAAGTGTTTTACTTTTAAAAGCACGTTGAGCTCTCAGGATTTGCCTGGCAGCGGCAGCAGCTCGAGCAGTTTCCGCAGGACAGGGAGGCATCCTGGGTCGAGCTAGGGTTGGGAACGCGGCCGTGGGGGATGTGATCCCGATCCCGGGGCAGGTGTTGGGAGCGCGGCTGTGCGGGATGTGATCCCGATCCCGAGGCAGGTGTTGGGAGCGCGGCCGTGCAGGATGTGATCCTGAATGGAGGGCAGGTGTTTGGAGCGCGGCCGTGCAGGATGTGATCCCGATCCCGGGGCAGGTATTGGGAACGCGGCCGTGCGGGATGTGATCCCGATCCCGGGGCAGGTGTCGGGAACGCGGCGATGCGGGATGTGATCCCGATCCCGGGGCAGGTGTCGGGAACGCGGCGATGCGGGATGTGATCCCGATCCCGGGGCAGGTGTCGGGAACGCGGCGATGCGTGATGTGATCCCGATCCCGGGGCGTTGCCCGAGCCCTTCCCGTGGCTCCGAGGCCACGCCCCTGTACCCAGGCCACGCCCCTGCCCCGTGACCACGCCCCTATTCATGACCACGCCTCTCCGCCCCACCCTCCTCTTCCCTCTCGGGGCGCGGGGGTGGGCGGGGCACAGGGACGGCCCCCGCGCGGCGCCGATTGGCTGCGCACGCCGCCGATTGGCTGCGCACGCCGCCTCGCCCCGCGCTGATTGGTGGGCGCGCAGGCCGGGACGGGATTGGCTGTTTCGAAGGGCCGCGGGCGGACATGGAGGCTGTGCCGTGCCCCGAGCACGGTGAGGGCCCGGCCGGGGGTTCAGGGGACTCGGGGGATCCCGGCTCAGGCTCGGTCTGACCAGTGTGCGCTTCTCCGCCCCTCAGGGTCCCTCTGCTTCCTGAAGACGGGCGTTCGCGATGGCCCCAACAAGGGGAAGAGCTTCTACGTGTGCGGGGCGAAGGGCCCCTCGCAGTGCGGCTTCGTCCTCCCGGCGCCGTAGGTGCAGGGCGGGGGGGAGGCGGTGGGACATTCGAGGCTGTCCCGAGGGAGGCTCCGTGCTGTGTCGATACTGACTCACGTAGTCTTTGTTTTGTCCGAAGCGATTGTTGTTCCGCGGGCAGCTCATCCTGTCTGTAATTCTTCCGCTTCTCCTTTTCTCCTTTCAGTGTCCCGCCTTCTCATTGCTTGATCCATGAGGGCTGTGTGGTGAAGCTGCAAGTCCTGGTTCAGCAGGACAGAGGTGAATACCAGTAAGTTCCTCAATTTTTTTAAAAAAAGCTGGATATCCGCCTTAAAACAGGCAAACCGTAAGTTTCTTCTTCCATCTTATGTTCAATGCCTAAAATGCTTCTCAAATGCGTCTTGCCAATGGTCCTTTCGTTTTTGCAGTTACCGTAAAACTTCAGTCCTGTGATTTAGTAGTTTTTTTGTAATGTTCAACATCCACCTAATCTGTACCTGTGTTCTGTGGGGGAATAAGGGCTGAGCATCTCATTTTTATTGGCATATTTGAAGACTCATTTTGTAGGCTGCTACCTCTTAAAAGTAAAAATCGTTAATAAATATTAAAGATCAGGAGGATGTTCATTATTTGTGAACAAGCGAGACTTGAACTGCCAGCCTTTGAAAGGGGAAAGGAGAGGTTGTTGTACAGGTTGGAACATTTAAAATTGTTTGATGGTGGCTGACTTGTAGTTTCCTTTTAGAACTGAAAAGGCTCATCCAGCCTTGAGGCCTTCACTTGTCATGTTTCAAAATGTTTGCCACTTTTATTAGCAGTTCTATCCAATGGTATAAGCCTAAGTCATCAGATAGTGTTTGTTTTCAACAGAATTGAACATGGCTCTGTGGCTGAGTTTATCCAAAACTCATGATGGCTGCATCAAATTCACCAATTTTTATTCTTGCAGCAGTCCTGGTTGGCTAC
Organism: Pithys albifrons albifrons; assembly: GCF_047495875.1. Classification (NCBI taxonomy): domain Eukaryota; kingdom Metazoa; phylum Chordata; class Aves; order Passeriformes; family Thamnophilidae; genus Pithys; species Pithys albifrons. Next base: position 94,084,580 of record NC_092458.1, read on the forward strand.
CAGTTAAAAAAAGAAATCACATCCAAAGCTTTTCTTCTGCTGAGATGCTTTAAAGATGAGGTGGCCTGTGCAGTGGAACTAAATGAAGATCTGTTTCCTTACACCTTGGAATCATAGGACTCTTCTGATGCCCTGAACATAGATAATATTTTTGCCTAAGCAGTTACTTTTTTATTGCTAAAATTGAAAAAACCCCAAAGAAACCCCAACACCCCAAACCCCCAGGAATCGTTATCCAGAGAACAGAGCTCTTGTAAGAAGGTTTATTGCCAGTGTTCAGTGGCTTTTTGTTATGCAGTAGTCTGAATGGGAAGCACAGATAAGAGAACTTGTCTGTGATGATTTTGGTGCAAAGTATTTTAAAGAATGCTCAGAGCTTCTTTGCTGGCTCCTGTGGTTCAAATCTTGTTTTAATCTTTGGTAGGTTGTTTTACCGATGCGTTAAAAGTAACTTAAATGGGAAGAAATGGTGTGGAAATGTCCCGTGGCAGGTACGAGTGTTTCATTTGTATTACAGTATCACCTTATTCCAGCATGACTTTTCATTCCATGTCCACTATTCACCTCTGAGATTACTTAGGGGAAGGTTTTATATTTTCTGTCTGAAAAGTGTATCAGGCTGCTGTTCTCCAGATGAGACTTCTCTTTCCCCTAATTGTGTGAAGTACTCACTGTTCTCCAGTCTTAAAAGAAACATGAATTTGATCTCTGGCTCTTTTCTCAAGGATGATGCTGTTGGAACTTGATCCCAAAACACCCGGGAGTGGCAAAGAAAGCAGAAAACCAGAAGTTTTGTTTTGGCTTTCTTCTAAAATGTTTATCCTGATTCTGCTAAAATGATAGGAAATGTGGTCTTTGTAGAGATTAAAGTCTTGCTCTAAGATGATGAGGTTGTGTGTAATAATTTGTACATTAGCATTTACTCTCTTGGATATGTTTCAGGATCCAAAATCTACCAAAGTGTCAAAAGTCTCAGAATCCCATCCCAACACAACACCTCTCTTCAATCCCACCAGCCAAAGAAATCCGTTCAAAGTGCTAGACAAGAATTGTGCACCATCATTATGGAAACAAATGAAGCAAGGAAATGGAGAGGAAAGTAAAGCAGAAGGAGTAAAAGCAGAGGAGAACGTGCTGGTGTCATGTAAAGAAAAGAAATCAACCTCTGATTCCTCCATAGAGACAGAACCTCTAGAAGGGCTGAAAGTGAAAAAGAAACCATCCACAGGAAGTGATCCAGAACTTCAGGAAACTACAGTGTCTGAATCTAAACTTGGCCTTTCTGAGACCAGGAAAGGGAAAAATACTCTTTGGGAGGAAGAGAAATACAGTGGCAGTGGCAGGGAATCCAAGAAGCCTGTTGACTGTGTGGACAAAGAGCCAGGTGCAAGATCAAAACTCATCCCACTAAGTCTTGGGAAGCAAAATACGAGTACCAAGCCTCCAGAGGAGGAGCAACTTCAAGAAAAAAGCTTAAAAATCTGTGAGGATAAAGAAATGAGAGAGAAAGATCCCACTGGTGAGAAAAGCGGTGAAACGAAACCAGTGTCTAAAGAAGATGCCATTTCTCCAGCAGTACCACCATCCCAGTGTGCTGCCCTGACAGGAGCAGCTGAGGCACAGATCGGGCTGGGGCCGCCACAGCCCGCTGAGGAAGCCCCTGGCAGTGACAGTGATGAAGTACAATCTGTTTATTCCTCATCAGGTGAAAGTAAACCTGAGAAACCAGTTGAGATTCCATCAAGAAAGACAGAAAAGAGTGTGCAGGGTACATCTTTGCCAGGAGCAGCAGCATCACATCATGTGGAAAGACCCCAGGACCGTAAAGAGCTTCATAACCATCTTGTAGTCCAGCTGAAACAGAAAAAGGTCATTTATTGCACCTGTTATTTGTGGGTTTTATTGTTCTGTGTTCAGGGTGACTTCCCTTGCTTGTGACAGGTATCAGAATATGGTATCTCCTCACAGCAGAAACTCCGAATATGGCTTAGGAAGATGGTGCAAGGGAGGGAATTCAGCCTATGCACAGACTAGTTGTGTTAAGCAGAGAGAAGACAATTATCCTTAAGGTAATACAACTTTCTGCATTTGAGGATGCTCAGTTCTGATCCCCCTGAGGTTGTGTCTGTCTTCTACCCTGAAAGTAAGTTGCACAACATGGATTAGTGCACAGCCAACTTAACTTTTGTACATAACGTGGCTGTTGATGGTGGTCTCTCTAAACCTTGTGCAGTAAGAGTGATTAGTTATGAAGGCTCACACTAAGATGAACTAAATTACCTGCCTGTTTGGTTTTTTTAATAGTTGCCAGTAACTAAGTTCTACAGTTTGTAATACCCCTCTGTTTGCTTAGAGTTCAGAACAGAACTTCAGAATAAAATCAGAACTGTTGTTTGTGCTTGTATAGAGAAATGTGCAATTAAGTTAAACGTTGGATGATTTGAGAGCTGTTAAGATTGTCCAAGTCACTTGACTACCTGTTTCATAAATAATGGGGAGGCCTTGTGTCCCCTCCATCTTTTCTAAAGAACACTAATGGTTAGTTTATTTTCTGCTAAAAGACTATTTTATTGCATTGAATGGCACTTGAAGGCTTTTGGAGATTGCAGAACAGTATCAAAATATAAATGATTATGGTGTAGGTTGGTATTCTGCAACTTCTGCCCTGATTGTTCCGTGTTGGCAGAGAGCTTGGAAACCACATTCAGGTTTTGGTTTCTTTCCTGTTTTGCAGAGTACATTGGCTACAGTGAACATTCAGCTGCTGCCAGACAAAGGAGAACGGTTATTAAAGCAAGTGCAGGATTTGGAAGCTGCACTCAGTGCTCTTAATATTTCAACAGCAGATATTAATGCAAAAGGTAGGGCTAATAATTTTTTTGCTCTGGAATTTTATGAAACAGCTTGTCTTACAATAGTTGTTAATACTGAAGACATATAGTTTAAACATATATGTGGCATTTGGTCTGTGTAAAGTTGTCTGTTGAGATTCACTGAATATGAAAAATATTAATTGTAAAGTGTGTGTCTGGGACCAGCTGAATGGAACAACTCTAATGTTTCCTCTGAAGTATGGTGGCTTCCCAGGGGAATTTTCTCCCAGGATTAGGGAGATCCAGGGCTAGTTTTGCTTCCAGCTTTGACTACATGATTGAGTGTCTGTGAGACTCTGGCGGTGAAGTGTTAACTTCCCCTGTTGCAGTATGGAACTGTGCTGTTTATGCATGTTCTTGTGTCTGGATGTTTCAGTTATCAGTTACAAAATGAGCAGCTTTCATTGTGCCATTCCTGTGACATAATTTCCTAATTCTATTGATTAGTATGAATTGCCTGTGGAAGAGAGGCATTTTGTTGAGTTACCTGTACAGTCACCTCAACAGGACAGTTACTTTGTGATCATAGAATCAATTGTGTTGATGAAAAGATGCAGTTTGACAACTGTGGAAACTGAAGATCTTTAGCAAGGAAGCAATAACTCACAAGCCACAACACAACAAAGCAGCCACAGTGCATTATACCACATCTGATTTTAAGCAAGACAGACCTTTCCAGGGAGGCAAGAAAAGCTCATGAGTTCTTGGCCCATTTGTGCTTGGATGCTTTGATAGTTTTTGTGTCCAAAATACTGACAAGAAAGATGTTTTCAAAATTAATAAATCATTTGGAAGCAGTGTGCAAAATTGACCTTGTGTTTGCACTGATCTGATCACAGCTGCAGAATTTGCTGTGTTGCTGTAAAACCATATATTGAGGCTGGAGCTGAAATCCTTGCCTGTCACACAGGAGCAGCCTAAGAGCACACGTGTTAGTATTTGTAGTGGCTCAGGTGATACGGGGACCTGCTATTAAATTTGTGGGACTTCTTAATATTTTGCAAGCAATCTATTGGGCAAAATGAAGGCTCTTCTCTGAGCTGTAAAACAAGTCTCTGAGGTACACTGTGCAACCTTTATAGACTGTGATTTCTTTCTGCTTAAGGGCAGGATAGCACAAGCAGCAGCTGCGATGAAGAATCTTTGCCTAACCCATTTGACAGGCCAGGTGGTACAAAGTTGATTACACCACTCCCACTCCAGGAGCCATCAGCAAAGGCCTCTTCAGACTCACAAAGCCTCCCTTCCACTGCTGTTACTTTGGATTCCAGTAAATATTGTGGACAAAGTTTTGGAAGTAAGTATGAAAAGATTTTTCATTACAGAGAAGAACATTGTTGAGTCCTATTTCTGGAATAATCCTGCAACTTGTGGATATATCTGAGAGTACTAAATCTTTTTTGTTATTGTGAGCTGCATATCACCAACCAGGCATCTGTAGCCACTGAGGTCAATCTCTGAGGTGACAGATCTGCTTGGGAAAGTTATCTTTGTAAACACATCTCATGCCCAATCTTTGCAGTGAACTTTGGTATGCAGAATCTATATGGAGGAAGAATGACAGAAGACCGAATCAGGGCTGTACACAGTGCCATAAAGGAGGCTATTGATCAGCTTCACAAATGTCTGGAAACCTGTCCGACAGAGCAGACAGTAGCTGAAGATCCATCTGGATTGAAGGTGGGTTGATAAAGGATAGAGGCTGTCATGCTGATGAATGAAGCATAACCTCTGAGTCATACCCTGGAGCATCCCTTCCTTTCCACTTTGACATACTTTCCAGTCTTTGTTGTGCTGGAAGGAGATGCTCTAATTACATTCCATCCATGGGATTTGCTTCATATTGCCAGTACTGGTGTTGTACCCTCTTGCTGTGGTGTCTTCAGAACACTTAGTGTTTGAATGAAGTAGCAGAGCCTCAGAGAAAGCAACCAACCCAAACCCTTTTGTTTGTACGTAACTGGCAGAACAGAGGCATGAGGAACAGGCTGAGAATCTTACTGCTCTTTTTTCTGGTGAACTATAAGAAATAGTCTTTCAAAAAAGCGTTTCAGGTAATTGACTTCATACAGCGCAACAGACTCCAGAGGAGTCAGTTCTGATCTGCTAAAGAGCAGCTCTTTATCTGTCAGGTGATGCAGAACCCATATTTGAGGTTATATAAAAGGTATTGGAAGGCACATGCTGCTACAGGATGGTGTGTTGATGCCTATATGTTCTTCCACTTGTTACATCATCTTGGGATCTTTCAAGTGCTGGGGAAGGCCATTTAATGTTCTGTGATGGTAGTATGCAGTCCCTCTTCCTGTTTTAAGAGTCTGTAGGGGTCTTAGACTTGTTGAGAAAAGGGGAAGTGTTCTCAGTTCATTTCCTTGACAGTGATACCTGTTATGAGCAAGGTAGTCTTGGGTGGATTTTCTACCTGCTCTCTCAGAGCACTGTGAGCCACTAGGCTGGTTTGTCCATGAAGCCTTAGGAAGACTCATATATGGTACTGCTGACCCTCTGTCAGCACGAGTTGCTTACCTTGGGTCTCCCAGTCCATGTGGAGAAAGAGCAGGCAGGTAAACTCTGTTTAGTAAGATTGTAGTAGAACAATTCAACAGGATAATTGGTACAGGAAGCAGAAGTGTCTGAATTTTGCAAGGTGTTTCCTTCAAGTCCTCTGTCTCGCCCTATCAGGTTCCCCTGCTGCTGCACCAAAAGCAGGCACTTGCCTGGCTGCTCTGGAGAGAGAGTCAGCAGCCATGTGGAGGAATTCTGGGTAAGCAACAGAACAGGAAAGTGGGTTTTGGGGGACAGATTTATAGCAGCAACGGTTTGGCATGTAACTTTCTTGAATGCCCTTAACTAGTTAGTTTGTAGGCATGTTGAAAGGGCTTGTTTTTCTGTGCCCTATTACCAGTACAGCTATTAAACAATTAAAAAAACCCAATACCCTGAAATTTTCATATGTGTATTTTTTATTTTCTGTGTTCCCCGGGGAAATTTTTGTTGTAGTATTTACCTCAGTGTGGGTGTGAGGTAAGAGGGCTCATTTCTGCAGCTCATCACAACTTCTGTGTCTCCTTCTAGCGGATGACATGGGCTTAGGGAAGACTCTAACGATGATTGCTCTCATTCTGGCCCAGAAGCAGCTGAAGACAGAGAAGAGAAAGGAGACCTTGGAAATATGGCTATCCAAAAATGGTACAGCATTGTTTCCATCACACCGTACATACATTATGAAGTGCCATTGGAAGTGCTTAAATCACTATAGGTTAATGGCTCATATAACACTTTCCTTCTGTAGAAATGTTATAGTTTGAGCTGGCAAAATGCCAACTGCCTGGTACCCAGTCAAAAAGTCCACTCCCAGAGCAGGAGAGTGAGGGAAAACAGCAGAAACGAGGCTTTAAACATGGTGAGGTTTTTATATTTATATAGAGAAGAAGAGAGCTTAACACAGAATATGAAATAGCACATAGTGACAGGAAGCAACAACAGGCTCACCGAGGTCGCCCCAGCTAACAAGCAAAATTCCAAACCAACCAAACCTCCTCCCCAAAGGAAACCTCCCAGCAAGAGGGAAAGAGGAATTAACAGGAATATGCTCATGTTCCTGGGTAAACAGCCGCACGGACCGGCAGCAGGGCCTGATATCAGCAGTCGGAGCAGGAACCCCCCTGGTCAGAAGCATGGACCGAAAAGGGGCGAGACTCCTCCCCCCTTGCTTGTTATACTCCCCGACACTTCCTGATCATGTCAGATGATATGAAATACCTCTTTGGCTGCTTAAGTCAGATGATAACCTGTCCCCTCTAATCTGTGTCACATCCTTTGAGGCCTGCTAAAAACTGAGGCCTAAATGGGGACCTATGCTGACTAAAGCCAAAACTACTACAAGAAAAAATCTCATTGTGTTTAATATTTACTGCGCTCTCTTGCAAGGCCTGTCTCTTGACCAGTGTCATTTGGTCTTCCATGGGATGTCTAGGATTTCCCAACTCATTACTTTATATTGGTTTGGGATTTTTTTAATTGACTGTTTTCCTGAAACAGTTAAAGTCGGCATATGCTGTTCTGAGAAAAGTTTCATAGTTGTTTTTTTTCGTAGTGACTTAAAATAGTTACTTCTCACCTCCCTGTGACTGATTTTTTTTCATTTTCCCCTCTCCCCCAAGATTACTTTTATCTTCTCCATGGACATCAGGGATGTTAGGGTTGTTAAAGGGTCTTGCTTCTTTGTCCACAACCTGTTACTGTCTGCATCCTCATGGGACTGATTGGACAACTTTTCCCTGTATTGCCAAGTTTACTGACTGTGTGTTTGTTTTTCCTGAGTGGTTCAAAACAGTAACATTTCAGTCTTCTAGAACAGGAGAGAAGAATTTACTTGATACTGTATTCTCAGGATCGATAAGAGTTTGTTTCTATATTATAACCTTTCAGGCTTATCCAGAGGACAAGGTCATGGGTTCGAGTCTCAGTGGAGACCGTACTGGGCAGTTCAATGCCTCCCTGCCATCCCATCCCGTCAGATCTCAGATGCTCAGCAGGGTCAGCCCCGGTTAGTACCAGGGACTGTAGACAGTCCCGAGGACTTCCCTGTCACTATCTAAGCTCGCTCGGCCGTGGCAGATGAACCTCAGGACTGAAATTGTGGGGCCAGTTCTGTGCACGCTGTGCCTCATCTAAAAAATCCACTGCGCAGGCTGGAAGGGCACACCCACGTGGGGAGAGCCCTGCCCAAATCTGCGTTTGCGAAGTTTGGCCATACACATACACATCCAGAGGAAATGCATAGGTATATGGCATAACTAACAGCCCCCAAGAATGTAATGTAGAGAGGTCCACTTCCCAAGCTGTACTCACAGGAAAAGTGAACCACTCTTCTAATTGTTGTGAATTTCCAAAATTTGTGTCACTGTTTTAGTCTAATGTGAAGACATTGAAACCTGTCCACAATATTTTCTTTCAGATTCCACTGTTATCCCTTCCAACAGCACTTTAATAATTTGTCCTGCATCCCTGATCCATCACTGGAAGAAAGAGATTGACAAACGTGTGGCCTTTGGCAAACTGAGGGTCTATTTGTACCATGGGCCAAACAGAGATAAGCATGCAGAGGTGTAAGTGCTAAACCATAAATATGACCAAGAAAAGTAAAATACTATGTAGCATGAGATTGTGTTTATCGAAGTTGAAATTCAGTGGCTGTGGAATGATGGAAAAAAGTGAAGTATGGAAATGTGGAGGATCTTAAAGGTCAGACTGATGTCTGCTGTCGAGGTGTATATAGCAAAACATTTATGGCCTGTACCCATAATGAGTGTTCTGGTGAAGGCTGTTGCTGCTTCTCATAATAACAAAGGGTATATTTGCTAAAACATCTCTTGCTTGCAGAGATAATCAGTGGCAGTTTCTGCCATGCTCGTGCTCTGTGGTTGTGGGTTTTTTTTTTTAATCAGCTCAGGAAGTTTTCTGCACCTCTTCAGGCCATGCTGAGCAGTATTTCTAAGTGCAGTATTTCTAAGCTCAGCAGGGTCAGCCCCAGTTAGTACTTGGATGGGAGACCTCCTGGGAATACCGGGGGCTGTAGGCTCTAGTCCTGATGACTTCACTGTCCAAGCTCTCTTGGCCGTGGCAGATGAATCTCAGGAGTTAAAGGGTGGGGCCACTTCTGCGCACGCTGAGCCTCACCTGAAAAAATCCACTGCACAGGCTGGAAGGGCACACCCATATGGGCAAAGCACTTCTGAAATCTTTATTTGTGAAACCTTGCCATGATTTCTAATCAGGGTCCATCCCAAGTGGTGTGCCTTCTGTACCACTGGCTTTTCCTGGCATCTGGAGCTTGCTGTGTCTGCTTGCAGTAACTATAAAATGGGGACAATGCATCCTTCCTGCTTGACTGCTATGAAGCTCAGTTTTCTGTAAAACTCAGCATTTCAGCTCCTGTAGAACTGTTGTTCTTAAATGTATCCTTCAGCATGCATTTTGTCTGTCTTGCAAAAGGAATTTCTCATTTGTTCTTGCTCCTGATTACTATTTTTCCTTTGTCAAGGCTTTCTGGACATGATGTTGTTGTCACAACCTACAGCCTTCTCTCCAAGGAGGTTCCCACAAGCAAAGATGAGGGGGAAGCTCCTGCTGAGGACCATGATGTGGGGGTAAGAGGCCATACTGTTTATAAGGAATTGTGTTTTGTTCTGAGGTGTTGCAAAGCCATAACTGCTTCAAGTAACACCTAATATGCTCATCTGCAGTGAGCAGCAGCTTGAATTTTTTTTTTCATAAGCCCCTGTTGAGTTTATACAATAAAAATAAAGGGATGAGAGAAAGTGCTGTGAAGTTCAGCAAGCCAGTGTAGAACAATATTCACAATAAGGCTGTTCTGTAGAATTAGAGGATACACTTCACTGAATATGGTGGCAATATTCCAAAAAGTAATTTTAAGAATGCAGTGATGAGTCTCATACTCCTCTTGAGGCAAAGATGCCCGTTTGATATTCTTTGTTGCTTGAAGCACATGTTACATTAATATACCAGAAACAAACTGTGCTCAAGCTCTGGATCAGTCTGAACTGGGACTGAGGCAGTTTATGTGCTGCCTTGAAGAGACAGCACTGTGTTTGCTAGGCCGTGAAAATAATAAAGTGATCGCTGAATGCTGACTGAAATGACTACATGGCATAGAGGAATTCCGTTGCTGGTGTGGATATTGCTGTGTCCTGCCTCTGCGTATAGATCTAGATGTAGCTCCTCTTAAAGAAAACAGGATTTTGCATTTCCTGAAACTTCCTGGAGGCATCTATAAACCTGTTGAGAGATCAGAATAATTATATGTGGCACTTGGTCTCAACCTAGAAAAAAATTTACTGATACGAAATGCCTCTTTGGAAGGAAGTGATATTAAAAGCAAGAAAAACAGCAAAATATTAGAAATTTCCATTAAAAACAGGCAAATGTGTTATGGTCTTTGGCTTATAAACTGTCATGGAAGCCTTAAAGAGTTGATTTTTTTGGACACCATTTCTTACCTGATAGTAAGAACACAAATTACTGCTGACTAACATCAGGAAAAGACTTCTCTCTGGACAAATGTGTTTGCTTGTGGCTCTATGGAGAGCCTAGCAAGGTTATTGCTCTAGGTTTGAAATAGCCTGCTTTGTCTTTCAGAATGGGTCATCTCCCTGTTCCCCTCTGCTCAGGGTAGCTTGGGCTCGACTTATATTGGATGAAGCTCACAATATTAAAAACCCAAAGACTCAGACAGCCATAGCTGTGTGTAAGCTGAGAGCTGGTGCCAGGTGGGCTGTCACTGGGACACCGATACAGAACAACCTGCTGGACATGTACTCTCTCCTGAGGTGAGCTGGCTGCACGTGGCCACGTGGACGGGAATCCAGTTCTAGTAATTCTTCTCTGATGAAATGCTGAAGTTGCTTCTAAGTTTGAGATGTTTTTAAGATGTGTGGAGTAGTGGAGACTGGTTATATTAACATTTCAGGCCCTGGGTTGCAAAGGTTGTGGCTGAGGCATTGTGCAAGGCTGAGCATGTGTCTGCTGTTGCTTGTAGCTTTTCTGCTTCCAGGGAGGACAAAGGGGAAAAGACCTCAGATCTGGGTCTCCAGGATGAATATTCACAACACCAGTTTTAATGAACAGAAGTTTTGTGAGTTAATCCTTGTTGCTTACCAGGACAGCCTCTGAGCACCTTCTTAGAGTGTTGTGCTACAAGGGCATTGAAGGAAAGGGTGAAAACTTTGGCTTCTCTGAACAAATGATACACAGATGATGCTCATTGCTTAGGGAGGGTGTAAGTGCAGATGCCCATTCTGGAAGATTTACAAAGAAATAAGAGCTTGTTTTGCTTATTAATGCTTTCCTGCTTAAGAAGAAGCACTTTTCTCAAAGATATTCTGGATGTTTGATTCTCTTGTGTTCCAGAGGAAGCTTAAGTCACACAGGTGTTACAGGCCTCCATGTTGCGGAGGGCCTGGGAAGAGGCCAGTGAAGATAAAAGCCTTGAAGAGATCAGGAGGCATGTTTTTCTCAGGCCCAGTGCTTTTAAGCACTGTTAGCTTTTTCCCTTGTAAGTCTAGTGTTCTTGACTTTGGAATAAATTTTCCTGAACTCCTTGCAGTGCCTGGCATTTTGGGGGTACCTGAGTGTTATCCTACTTCACAGGGGGAAAGATTGCGTTTGGCGTTGGAGAAGAACTTGCATTTTAAATTTATTTTTGATAATTGAAATTAATTTTCTAGTAAGAAGTTTGGTATTTGGAAATAACAAATGAATATGCTTTTTTGGCAAGTGCCTCTGTATCTTGATGTCTTTCATTTGCTGGTGATGCTTGAGACATAATGGGCTAAGAGAAAGTGATGGGTACAGAATCAGAAGGATGTGTTTACAGTGTTAGTGATGGGAATACTTTTCAGCAAACGAGTTTTCACCACCAGTTATACTGGAAGTGTTTTACTGCTCCTTAGTGATGCAGCTACAGCATTTGGAAATGGTTTATTTTGGACAGCAAGGAATTTGGTTGTGGTCACTCAAGAGTAACTGAAGAACTCTTCTTCCCTTAGTATGAAGTCTTCCTTGCTGTTGTAGGTTTCTACGTTGCTCTCCTTTCGATGAATACAAAGTGTGGAAGTACCAGGTAGACAACAACACAAGGAAGGGAGGAGAAAGGCTAAGCCTCTTAACCCAGAGCCTCTTATTGCAGAGAACTAAGGATCAGCTGGATTCGACTGGCAAGCCCTTGGTATGAACTTCAACCCTCCACAACTATACCATCATTCTGTTGTTTTCCTTGCAGCAGTCAGGTCTACTTATTTACATGTATAAATTTGTTAATGGATGGGTTTTCCTGTCTATTGCAATCTCTTGAGCAGGAGAAGCAAATGCCTATGTGATGCTTTAGTTGCTTATCCAGAAAGCAGAAATATACAGAATAATTAAACCTTCTAGTTTTAAATCATGCAGACAACAATATGCCAAGTAATTGCAAGTAGATGGCCACTTAGTGGGAAGTTGGCCTAGCTTGTTGAGTGAGCCTGTGTCCCTGAGAATCAGAGCTGCTGTGTGTCATGTGGGCCTGATGTGTGCTGGAGCATTGGCTTCCTGCATTACTCTTTACAAACAGTATGTTAAACCGAGGTCAACTGTAAGCCTTTAAAAGGTGTAGTTTTGGAGTACTGTCTGATTCTGAATGGGGAAATGAGAAGCTACTTTAACAATGCAAAATGAATCCCTCCATGGTAGATATGGAACAGTACATACTTGGTAGGTCATGCCTCTTGTTCTTGCATGAGTTGGAATAAAGATTGTTATCTTGAGTGTTAACCAGGCTATTTGGAGTTCTGTGAGTATCTGTGTTGGGTCATAGTTACATTAATACAGGGAGCTTTAAAGAATAAACAGCTGTCTTCTGAGACTTAGAATACTGTGTTAGATCTTTGATTGCTGATGTTTGTGATGTTCTATAAGACTTTTGCACTACATACATCTTATCCTGTGAATTTTTACTTCAGGTATCTCTGCCCCAGCGTAGCACAGAGTTGCATCAGTTAAAACTTTCAGCAGAGGAACAGTCTGTGTACAATGTGCTCTTTGCAAGATCCAGGTATGAATGTGGGTAGAGACACTGTATTTTGTGGGTCTAGTTCTTACTGGTATGAAAATCAAGAAGAGAAATCCACTTCAGATAAGAAGAGTTTTTGGACAAACTCCTGTTAATTTTTTCCCATTCTGATTTACCTGTCATGTATGTTTGAAAATATATTGCTTATTCTGGTAGTAAGCAATACTGATTAATGCTTTTTTTTTTTTCTAAACTGAGATCTGGTAAATGGACTGGAGTTGGACCAAGGGTTGGACTTGATGATCTCAGAGGTCTTTTCCAACCCAATCGATTCTATGATTCTATGATTTTGTCCCATGTGTTCATGCTTGTATGAGCTTTGTATTCTAACCTTACACTTAATCTCATTGATTTCAAGGCACCAAAGACTTGGAATTGCAGCAGTAGTTCTCAAATGATGATGTGCCAGCACCTGTAAAGGAGAGAATTGTCATGTTTGCTCTGTGATACTTGTGCAATCAGAAATTATGCTGCCCTCCCCAAATGGCTGTAATGCAAGCCAGCATCACTTTGTACTCTCCCAGGGTCCCTTTCAACAGTGTCAATATAAAGAGTTTTCATTCCTTTTAAATGCAAACTTAAAGGTGTCCTTATACTTGAGGTATTCCAATAAGCAGACTTACTTCATCTTTGGATTTCCAAAATGGATCTTGGTTTTAATCATACTCAGACAAAACTGAGGTGGGGCAGGGGTTGTGATCATTTTGTGACTGAATTAGTGCATCATCAGCTGCTTGTTAAGCTCAGGGCCCTCTTGTCTTTGCTCCTGCTGTAAATTCCAGTGTATTTGTCTTGTTTTTCCAGGTCAGTACTACAATCCTACCTAAAGAGACAAGAGCAGAAAAATGAAGGCAGAGAGTATGCTGGTGGTAACCCCTTTGAGAAAGGTTTGAGCAAACCCTCCTCAGAAAACATTTGCAGAAGTGCCTCTTAAGTGCACAGTTAACACGGGGGAACAGACATGGCCCCCTGGGGTCAGGACTTCAGAAATCTTTTGGATAATGCTCCCCATTACAGAGAATCCTACCATAGTATTCCAAAAGTATATTCTCACTGTTGTGGCTCTGGGAAAAATCTCTTAACCTTTTGTGAAAAAAATTTCCTTCTGAAATAAAGGTCAAACTGCTCAGAGAATATATGTCAGTATTATAAGGTTCTCTGACTTACCTGTCTTTTTTTTTTTTAAGTGGGGTTTGATGGGTTCTTTTGTTAAATCGGATATTTGCTTGCCCATTGATTCTTGTCTTATTGATGAATCTCTTCCTGGAGGTGGCTGACTGGTGCTTGGAAATGACTCCAAGAGCTCTTAGTGTTTTGTTTTTCTTCCTCAGCAGTTGCACAAGAGTTTGGAGTCAGTCAAAAGGAATGTTTAGCAGGCTCACAAAGTGCCTCCCAGGTCTCAAGTACTGTCCACATCTTGTCCGTGCTCTTGAGGCTCCGTCAGTGCTGCTGCCATCTCTCCTTACTGAAAGTGGTAATTGCATTGGATTGTAGTGGCGTGAGGTGTTTTGTGGGGATATTTAAGTGTTTTTGTAAGCAAACAGACTTTGTAACACCCTTGAATTTCTTAGCTAGGGAGTTATGAACTGAGCCATTTCTAGGACACTGTTTTAAAGCCCAAGCCCAAGATGTTTTAGATGGGCTTAACTTTCTATTGAAGGGTTCCCCTGCAAGCCTTATGTGGGCAGCTGTGCCTCTAGAAATACTTTTGTTTACATTAAAAAAAAAACAAACAAGCAAACAGAATTTTAATGAAAAAAAAGTTTTTGTCTTAACCTAGCCTTGAAAAGTGCACAAGTGTAGCCTGTGTCAAGGGTTTGTATGTTGGAGAGCTCTGTAAAGGCTTTGATGCCTTGCATGGAGTAGATTAACCTTTCAGAAGTTTTTGGCTCTGTCATATAAAGCAGCTGTAGAATAAATTCAGCTGTTAAGGGAACAGGCAGGAATTTATTTTCTAACACCTTTAATCTTGCTGTTGTTAAATGCCGTGGGAGAGGAATTCTGAGGAACTGGACCACAAAAAATGGCTAAGCTCACACGCTTTCCTTACACTGCCCCTCCTTGGGGCAAAATAAGGGCCCAAAGGGACTGTTTGTCTGACACAGCAGTGTTTTTCAATCATTCAGTCTTCATATTGCATAGCATCCTTCAGACTCACTGTCCTTAGCAGGCATTGTGCAGACTGTGGATCAGTATTGAGTTTGATTTCAGCCTTGACTGTGATCCCTTATTATATTACTTTCTTTCCCACAGGCTCTGGATCAAGTTAACTTGAACAGTGAAGGTCTTTGCCTCTCTATTGAGGAACAACTTAGTGCTTTAACACTGTCTGAGCTTCAGAGTCCTGATTCCAAATCAACAGTCTACCTCAATGGCACAGCTTTTAAAGCAGATATCTTTGACATCACCAGGGAAAGCTCCAAGGTATTTTGGTTGTGGCTTTCTTACCTTCCTTGAGAAGCTTGGATTTCAGCACTTTGCCTTTTAAATTTTTCAAGAATTGTCACACCTTGGTAATTGCAGATCAGGGTAAGTTGCCAATTTAGATGAAATCAGATGAGTAGATTGATAGCCTTCTTAACCCCTTGTGGGAAGGCTCCAACTTCTCAGGTGTTGAGGGGTGGTTCTAGTAAAGCTGTGACAATCTGACTGCTGAAAATCTGGCAGTGAAAATCTTGAATACTGATTCACAGAAGTTCAGCAAAGCTTGCATGTGATACTGTGGTACTTACGAAGAGCTGGCAAAAATTGGATGGCAGCAAGAGGAGAGGTGGCAATAACTTGACTTCTCACAGGAAGGTTGGAATCTATAAGACATATTTATATGATTTGATTTCCTGGCCCTGTTTTCTGTGGTGGCGCTGTTCTTACCGATGACTATTAAAATCTCTTCAAAGTCTAAGCACAGAAGAAATTCCAGTTGCAAAGCTATTTTGATCACTTTCTAGTTTAATCAAAAAGAGCCAGCCACGAGCTGGATTATGAGAGCAAGGAGTCTAACCATTTTTTTTTCTTTTCCCCTCCAGATAGCTCACCTCTTGACTGAATTGAAAAGTATTCAAAGTCACTCAGAGCTTCAGAAAAGGTTAGTAAGCATGTCTTTTTCTTTAGTCATAGTGATTGAGAGAAGCATATTTCTTTACAACAGCAGAACTAGTTTTAAATAACTAAATACAAAACTCCTGGTGTGGTAAAATGGTGACAGTACTGCAATAGTTGAACACAGATTTTGAGGAAGAAAATATGTAAGGCAAAAGAAGGCAGTTTTAAGATACAGTTAAGTGTAAACATAAGGGAATATGTAAGAAATTTCAGGCCTTGAGGCCCATGAGGACTCTTTTCTCCAAAAACAGATCTGGGAATAATTTGGTTGTGCTGACAAATATTTGTCCTCAGCTCTGCAACCCACACCACAACCCAAAAAAAGTGAGGGAATAAAGGAGAGGTTAAAACTGAACCTGTTTGACATAAAGGAATGCTTTGATTAGAGGACCTGTAGTGTACTCTCACTGTGCAGGTTCTCCCTGTCTTTGCTGTGCACCAGACTGCAGCATTACAGGGTTTTCTGCTTGGTTTTGTGTATAGTGCAGTTACAAGTGTGTGGCTGTGGTGACACCTGTCAGGTTGGGGCTGGGTTGGAAGGGGAAATCCTATTGGGCAACTCCAGAGCTGCACCATACATAGAAAGCTTTTTACCAAAAAGCATTCTCAGCGTAAGAATGGGAACACCAACACTGCTTTTGTTCCCTTCAAGAAGCCATTGAACAAATTATTGCCTCGCAAACTGTTTAGGCCAAGAAATTGGTGAGTGAGAGGCTCAGGGGAATCCAGATTTAGTGTTGCTGTTGATTTTTGTGTTTTGCAGAAAAAGCTCAGCATTGTGACTTGGAGTTGTGGTTGGTAGGTGGAAATGTAAAATCCAGAAATGGAGGTGAAAGTTATAGACTTAATTGATCTGAAGTTTATTGGGTATTAGCCCTTTACAGCAGGTTCTACTGCTACACTTACAAGTGAATCTGTTTCTGAGTTGGGAAGGGGCTTGACCCTAGTTTGCAGTGGGGCAGACTGCTTGAATCATTGTCTCCTGGGTGAGACACTGCAATAACTAACCTGTTAAAGCACACACAGAACTTCTTGTAAGCTCCCTGCTCTCTCTCCAGTGTTGTTGTCTCTCAGTGGACGAGTATGCTGAATGTTGTGGCCGTGCACCTGCAGCGACTGGGGCTGAAATATGCAATACTGGATGGCTCTGTCAATCCTAAACAGAGAATGGATGTGGTAGAAGAGTTCAACAACAATCCCAAAGGGCCTCAGGTACACAATCAGGGCAGGGAAAACAGTCTCTAGCACTGCTATGAGCAGCTGTGATAGCTGACTTTGTGATTCCATTTGCTGGCACCAATATCATGTGTCTTCTAGGTGCCAAGATCAGCAGGGGAAAGAGGTAGCTGTAAAAGCAAATGTACATCTTAAAATGGGCAGGAGCAGCTGCTACAAAGCTTCTTTTGATGCCCACCTTCTGTACTAAGACTATCAAGCTCCAAAACTAGTTCAAAGGTTGTCTAAATTGTGTGTGTTTAAAGATGCTTTTTCCAGAGTCATGGGGAAGATGTGGGCTCAATTACCTCTGCTTAGAGCAGGTTGGTTGTTCCCAGCTCATGCTTCTGCATTGGAAGATGTTTCTTTCTATACATCACCTGCTTGCCAAGGAGCCTGTAAGACGTTATCACTAGTTTTCAATACATAGATACTTTTTTACCAGACTAATCTTTTTGAGAAGAGAGGACAATAGCTGAATCTGTGAAGGAGGCTAAAATAACAAGAGCATATCTTACCCTGGAATAAAGATAGGAAGATGGGGACTGGGTCAAGAGGTCATAGTTTTGCACACATCCAAAATAAGTTGAGCTCATGTGACTTCTTTCACTTTTGAGGTTTTGGTGTTTGGGGAAAGAGGGGGGTGTGTGCCTGGTTTAAATAATAATGAACTACAGTGTGTTGGCTCTTGAAAATTTTGGCCAAGGGAAGACAGCTTGCCAGAGGACTGAAGACGTCTGAATCCAGATTAGTCTTTCATAGGGATTATATTTTCAACCGTATGCCAACACTGACCTGACTGAGGCAGGACAGGCTGTCTCCTCTGAGCGTGGATCTTTGACTGGAAAGGGAGAATGTGGTGCATTAGCTTGTTGTCTTTGCTGGATTTCTTGAACAAGTGGCTATATACAAAATAGCTCTTTCTCCTTCTAGCTTTGAACTTGAACAAAGCAAGATACTGCCAGCTGTGTGCATAGCTGACCCCTTAAAAAAGATCAGGGTTTTAAAGTACCATGCTGTGAAACTGAGTAATAAATACATATAGCAAGTGTCTCTGTTCCTTTACTGAGTTCACTTTCTGCCTGTACGAAAAATGTTCTTTAAGTTGACCACATGCTATAGGCTCACTTCTTCCCAGCTACTTCTCTTTTCCTAAATTCTAGGTCATATGAAAGCAAAGTGAAAGGAGTAGCAGACCATTTCAGTCCATCAGCCTGTCTTTAAATAATTGTTGTTAATTCTGAATTGGTGCTGGTCAGTCCCATTGTTGGCATCGGGCTGTCCTCAGAGGAGCTGGTCATTTCAGTGGGACACAGAGAGTGTGAACCTTTCAGTCTTTCCCGTAGCCTGTAAAAATGTATCATGTATGGAATGCTGGGCTGGCCTCTCTGAGCTGTGGCTTCTGAATCCAGGCTTTTGTGTCTCGTCAATATACAAGCTCACAAGTATATACAGTAAATATACACATTTAATACAAATATTATAAACAGATTATTTCGGGTTAATAAGTGTGGTATGTGAAGCATTCATTTTTTGGAAATGTGCTCCTTAACTTTCTTTTGGCCTCTGAAGGTGATGTTGGTCTCGTTGCTGGCTGGAGGTGTTGGACTGAACTTGACTGGAGGAAACCATCTCTTCCTTCTTGACATGCACTGGTAAAGAGAAATAAAAGTTCCATCTCTGAGAGTATATGTTGGGCATGCTGCTTACTTTCTCACTGCATGTATTGTGATGTCTGGTACAAAGGGGTTAGGAGGGAAGTGTTAAGCTTAGAGTAAGGGCTAGTGATTAGTTGTGGAAAAGTATTTTTACTACAGCCTTCATCCAAGACACTGAATTGTGAATCCAGTGCTCATTGCCATGAAATACAGTTCTATGAAGTTAAGAAAACAGAGGAGTATGACAGCAATCCAAAGAATGCAGCTCTGTATCACAAAAGGCTCCTGGAGACTTGGCAATCCCTGGCTTAATTTGTTACAGTAATGAAAATGGTACAGTAGCACCTACAGGCAGTTTGTCTTGAAACAAATCAATTGTGTTGAGCATAGTCAGCAAATGGGCATAGCTAAAGTACCTTTGGATTTACATATTTTTCTATGAAAATACTGTGTATGAGCTCCTAATACTTGTCTCTCATCAAAGTCAGAATTGCAGTTTTTTTAAACTAAATGTTGCTCATGGGAACTTACAAAGCAAACTGATGTGCTTGAGTACAAAACCAGCTGCTGAGTAGCAGCATTAAGGAGATGTGTCTACAATATGGAAGTTACACCAACAATAATTTTTATATCAGTATTTTTGAGCAGTGGCCTCTTTCAATGGCATTTGCCTTTCTGCTTCACACTCTGTCCTCACTAGCTACTGGGCTTTCTCTGAGTGCTCACTGTTGGCCAGAAATATGGGGCTACATGGACCAGTGGTGTAAGTCACAGTTGGCTTTGTGTGGAGTTGTAGCATTCTTCTACCCCCAGGGCAAAGAGAAATACAGGTCAGGCCAGGGTGAATACTGGCCATCAAGCTACTAAACCTAAGGTAACGTGGGAGCAGTTTTAGTTTTACAGAGGTCAAAACAGGCAAGAAGATGAGGCATCTATTTTATTTATTAAATTTTTTTGCCTTTCAGGAATCCTGCTCTCGAGGACCAGGCATGTGACCGCATATACCGAGTGGGGCAGCAGAAGGATGTTGTGATACACAGGTCAGGATTTTACTTAGCAGTAAATGAGGGAGCTGCTGCTCATGTACTGCCTGGCTTGGGTCAGTGAGACAAGGCCTCCGTTTCTCTACCTAAAGCTAGACACAAGGTCTGACAGTGGGATTGACGTTTGGGCTGAGATAGAACACATGAAAACGTTTTTATGTGGCACTTGCCTGCATGTTGCTGTCCTGATATCTAGCAGGGGTTTCTTGTTTTTCAGCCTGTTGTTTAGTGGGAATGTCCTGTTCATTCCTAAGAATAATTTAGGCACCAAACCATTTCTCTTAATTCAGTGGAGATTTTTCACTGTGCTCCCTAAACCTGGACCTTTGTAGTTTCACTAATAAAACCATATAGAACACTTCTATTTACTGGCAAAGTTGACTTTTGGAAAAAGCATCTGTACCTAAGAACTAAAAGGTAGCATAGTTACTGTAAATGCACAGCACATTCAAAGACACTGGAATCTAAAATGCTATGTTGGGTACAACACTTCTGGTGTAATAGATGCTGTCGGTTATCAATCAGTCCCTACAGGATTTTGTCACAGATTTACTGTTGCTTCAGATGATCAAAGTTGAGGCCTGAAGTGCATCAGATTTATTTTTGAAAGGTTATGGAATTTGGATATGAGGACAGCTGGTTTGTGTTCAGAGGTATATTTTATCAGTCACATGATAGGCTAATTATTAGTTTCTAAGTGAGATAAGTCTTTAGGAATTTGCTGGGGACATTTTTATATAATGCTGACACTTTTTCCTAGCACTTGAGATGATGTGCCTTTGTTTTGTCTTTTTTGCTTTTTTTTTTTTTTAGGTTTGTCTGTGAAGGAACAATAGAAGAAAAGATCCTGCAACTCCAGAGGAGGAAAAAAGGTCTTGCCCAGCAGGTTCTGTCAGGCAAAGGAGAGACCCTCACTAAGCTCACTCTGGCTGACCTCAAAATTCTCTTTGGCATCTAATTATCTTTTGCAATGCCTGACAGAAAGTAATTTATACTTACAAGTCACTGTGCAGACTTCAAAAAAAGACTTCTGTTTTGAGGTGGTTGTTTATTTTAAACAACTACATTTTGTAACTCTTACAGGACGTTATCAACTCCAAGAATTTGTTTCAATACTAAAATTAGATCATGTATCTAAAAGTTAATAAAATTATAAGTTAAGCTATTGTTTTAAACCACTTTTTAGTAAATATTCGAAATAAAAATGTGCTCATTTCTTGGTTTTCTATATATGCTTTTTAGTTGGAAAAATTCTCAGCACAGGAGATGGACAGGCATAAGTGAAACAGGAACAAGAGAGACAAATGAGGTAGGAAGGCTCAGGTTGAGTGATGAGGTTGGGTGGGCGTGAAGGAAGCAAAACAAAATTGAGCACAGTACTGTAAGAAGCATGTATAAACTTCAGAATCTTTAAATAACAAAATTAAGAGAGGACTTAGAGGAATGCTTTGCCTTCTCTTTTCTTCTTTAGGAGGACTTTTTATACCTAATTGAAGAACCATTTTTATATCCTGCTCCAAATATTTATTCAAACTGGGAAGTAGATTTCTGTTATGTTCCTATGAAACAGAATCTGAGTTCCTGATTATTTGAGGTTTCTTTATTTCTGAGTATTTAATAGACTAAGATTTCCTTGATGCAAGCCTTTTAATGTATAGACTATTGCTTAGCAGATGGTCCTATTTTTTTAAAAGATGAGTTGCAAGTCCTTTGCTAATGGTTTGTATTCTCTTTCCTACCAGAAGTGGTATTTGCAAGTGAGTGAAGTTTCTAGGCACGTAGTTTTTAAATTGTTTTGCATCTTCTCTGCTTCCATCTCCCTTTTCTGCATCCCTGGCCATCTCCAGTGCACCCTTCTAGTTTTCTGTTGGTTACTCTGTTTCTCTAGGAACAGTTCCCACAAGTTCCATACCAGACAAGGGCATTTGACAAGTTTAATATTAAATGGTAGAGCATGACAGTTACAATGCTGACATGAAACTAGGTCTTGGTTCCTGTGTGGTCATTCCCCATGGAATAAGGTAATAGGATTTGGTAGCCTTTTGAGTGAAGGAGAGATGTAGTTGCAGTGTCCTGGTGACGAATTATATGGCTGTGTTAGTAATTTATCTGCCTTGACT